>NW_025763505.1:1345000-2690000 GCF_020744385.1 Fusarium flagelliforme | reverse complement strand
GCCGCCGTCTTTGTTTCCACAGGAGACATCGACCGTCCTGCTCATTCGTGCCCTCACTCTGTCTGGGCCGAGCAGAGACAGAGGCGTGCTCCGTTATTCCGTGTTCCACAATCCTCGAGGCACGCACGACTCGGTCCATCACACCCTAATCCGGGCTTGGTGAGTCGCACATCACTATTGTTCTCTGACAAGCTGATACCCCAGGTTCTTTCAGCTGAAGGGATAGTAATACTGCAATATCAACAATGGGACAATCCTGTCAATAAGGATGCAACAGACGCTTTGTCCAGCCATCAGCAATCTTAAGATATGACTTGCATACGCATGCGCATAGCATAACATCTGCACTACCAGACGCACGAATGCTCGGCTTTTTCGACGCAGTTGCATGAGTTCTCTAGCTGGTTTAGTTCGCAACATCAAGCCCACTTCGTTGATGTGAGCCGCCGTCCCCCCGCCGTGAATATTATCATCTTTTTTGACGACAGACCATGCCCTAAGAAGTGAGAGAATTGTGCCGTCGCATACATCACGGTGGTTCTGGGACCGGCGAGGGAGCCCTGATCCCCGTCCCTCCGCCCTATTCTCAAGATTGAAGCACATCTAAGGGGCATCATGACCATCAACGGCTCGGTCCCCATAAGGTAGCGGTCGCTCCCGTCGCTCCCGTCTCGTCTTTAAGGGGAAATCAGGCTTCTCACGATGTGGTTGGCCATGAGAGATTATACCATCCCTTCAAGTCTCCAAGCTGAGGGGACATGATCCATGCATCATCAACAGCCAAATGCCAGAAAAGGAGAGGACACTTATCCAGATGGCAAGAAGGGAAGAGCGTGGAGGTTAGATCAGGGCCGAGGGGGGATCCCAAAAGACTGGAGAGAAACGAGAGCCCGTCGATGTCCTGGTATGAACAAGAGCCATCCATGCTAGTGTCAGACGTGATGTGAGGCTCTCATGAAAGTGCCTCTATAGCCTCTGATTGGTTGTTGAGAAGAAGCTGTGATCCAATCACAGCAACGAGCATTTCTCGGCTCTAGTCCCACCAGCCAATCACGGTTCGTAGATGGCTCAAGACGAAGAGAGCTGGGGAGACCAGGCAAAGGGTCATGGAGTCGACGGAAAACCCAATCCTAAAGAGGAATTTGAGTGACTTTGACAAACCCATAAACTCTTCAGGAGGCGCTTGACCTTGTCGTGATGGTTGGTGTTGGAGTCAAAGCTCCATCAGTAAAGACTTTTTGGAGACTCGATGCATTCCAGCGAACGAGTACGTTAATCCCTGTGATTTTTCTTGGAGAAATAATCAGGGGGTCCTCTCCGCATAGGAGGTCCGACCAGTCGTCCCTTTGGCTCCTGTTGTTGGACCTCGTAGTACCGTTCTAGAAGCATCAGAGTATCAGACAATTTACCCTTGCATGACCGCGCGGCCAATGGCCTTTGCCTCAGGCCATGACTGTCGACGATGGTGAAATGAATGATATGTACGCCGCGCTCACAGACGCAACTGTCAATATCGGTAGTACTGTACTGTATCCGTACTCTGAAGCACTCCGAGTCTAGAGTTGGGTGGATGGAAAATGGCTGGCTGGGTCCACTGATCGCTCGGCCGCTCGCTGGATCCCAAGACTTGGGAGACAAAGAAGATTCAGCAAAGGCACGTGCATCTTCAAAGTGACTCTCCAAAGGTACCGATACCAAAGGCTATACAAAGCTGGTTGTACTGGTGAAAAAGGCAAGGAGATGCATGGTTCAGGTACGGATTGGGAGTGCCACTGAGCCGGGACTGTGGCGCAGTATACGTACCTTTTACTATTTTTGGGGTCCAAGAATGTGATCGCAGGTACGTACCGTATATTTTTCTGGGTCTCATGATACGTTACGGTAAGGTTTACTCTTTGAATATTGGCACTATCAAAATGCCTAGTAGTAGATCTCCTGCTACTGTTGATCTGTAATTCTGTACTCGGTACTGTACTGCAATTCTGCCTTTCCTATGCCCGCTCTGATAGCGCATGAATATGCATGCACGCAGTACGACCGAGACGGAGGATCCGCATCCGTTCTCCAGCCGTGGCCGCTCACTTGTAACCTGCAGAAGAATTTTCTATGTTCCCGTCATAAGTTAGTCACATGGGAATGTCATTTTGTTTCATGGGGCTGCCTGCGTACGTATTGTGTGCGTGACTGCCAGAAACCCCATGTTTCACAACGTCTCTGTAGCCGCCCTCGGAGTCTGGAATACCGCAGTGACGTCGCTCGCCTAAATCACGGGACCCTTCAAGTTCATTCTTCCTGCTGGTGAGATTCAATTCATGCACGGTCAGATCAGATGTGGCGCTTGCAGTTGGAATTTGGCCGCCTGCTAGCTGACCAGATGCAGGTAATCCTGTCTGCCTAGTATTGTAAGATGAGCAATTGCCTGTATAGCTGGTGTACTTTCAATGCATGATATGCGTGGCCACGATCTTGGCTTGCACTTCTGGCCGGTCCCGTGTCATCCGATGTTATAGGGTAGATGAATCGCCAAGAGGAACATCCAAGATAGTCTTGATAGTTTACTGATGAATTTAGTTTAGCGACCTCGGTTGGATGTTTGATGCCAAAGCAGGGCGATCATCGGTACCAAAAATAAACGAAATGGCAAAAATGTCAATGATGAAATAGGACGGGATTGACATGTTGAAGTGCCGGAGCGGCGCGGACCCGAAGACGGCAAAAAGGTCCCACAAAAGCCGGTCGGTTACAGGACGGACAAGTCCGAGAATGTGGCTGGTACCCCAGGGATATGGTTCCTAATCGGGAAGTGGCCCCGGGAGCTGGGGCTTGAACACAAGCACTTGTCAACGTTGACTAACAAAGTCGGTAAGATAATCGTTGGTTAGCCTAGAGTTCGGTACAGTAAGTTACCTGTTTTCGCATACCGCTCAGGCTCAGGCCCGGGCTTGTGGCTACGTATTCGCAAAAGAGTACAACACATTATTGAATCTTGATAGATTGTGCGAATTGATTTTAGGTACACTCCCCTGGCCCCCCAACGTTTGTGGTTAGAGGTCAAAGTTGGTCCTGGCCTAGTGTGATCTTGAAATAGAAGATACCTTAGTACTTACGGATACATTTCAACCTTTGAATGATCTTCAACTAGTGTCATCTTGTAGATGGCGTATGTAGTTTATGTTTATTACTCCCAATTAGATACTGTGAATTGCAAATTAGTATCACTGTAATATATTGTGAATACCTGTATCTGATTTGATACCCTGCCAGTACCAGTTGAGGTGGCATCTTCAACTCTTGCGCTCTGACCATGTACATGTATGTAATTCATTTTCCCATGACGTAGAAGTCGAATTATCATTCCATCGTCACTGGCACCCAACAACGATGACACATTCTCGGTACGCTTTGTCCCCTTGAACAGCTGAAATACCACCAAAACAACCCACCAACTAAGGCTGCTGATCCCAGCCCGGCATTGGATTAGAGATTTAAAGTATCAAAGAGTCGGACGTGGCTTGCAGATCTCCGGGTGGCTGTGCTTTTCGCTTGTGGCGTGCCCCCGCATGTATGTACAGTACGGATACAGATACAGATACAGAAGGCAGGAGGCCTACGCTAGATCTGTGCGACTGTCAACCGAGGCAGGGAAAAAGACCGTTGAGAGAGCCTCACTGATCACTTGAAGCCTCATGCAAAACGTGGCACCAACAACCGCTCCCTCGGGAACAGGGCCAAAGCTTTTGAAACGGCGATTGTTGCTTTTTTTGACCTTTGAAAATAGAGGATGCCTAAGCTAGTACTTTGGTAGTTTCCTGTATCCATTTTGCCATTGCCAGCACCTCTTTGTTGCCGTCTAAGTGGGAAACAACTTCGGACCTGTTTTTATCCCCGAGCCCTAGACTGCCTACCATACGTGGAGAAAGACAGCGAATCCAATATTTGCCGAAGCAGACTCTGCTTTACGAGTTAATGTCACTTCACTTTGTTGCTAAGATATGCCGAGTCCAGGGGCTCGCTCATTGACTCATATGGATTAGACTGGACTAAACCATGGGCCACGGTTCTATCAAGCCCCCTTGCATATGTCTCCTGAAAGATAACACCCAGTCATTGATAGGATGAGCATGGCATTACATACAAGTTGCAGATACAGTACAGCTATAGCAGTTCGCTTCTAACAACGGCATGGTACATTACAGTACAATATGTACATACATTCAAACAGTCACTCGAGTCCTCACGCCCTGAGCTCTGCGTCCACGCCGCGTGATATCCAATCCGCAATGGCCATGATGGTGATCATGGGATTCACGCCACTTGCGCTGGGAAACACGCTCCCGTCTGCAACGTACAGGTTCTCTGTGTCCCAGACTCGACCCTTCTCGTCCACCACGCCCTCGTCCCTGCTTGCGCTCATACGGCACGTGCCCATCTGATGGGCTGAGCCCCAAGCTGTCGTTGGTGGTTTGTTGCCCACTTCACGGACGCGGCCGATCCAGGCGGCAAAGGCTGGGTCGCTGGTCTCTGGGTCGGCCACTGACCCCTGAGAGTCGAGGGAATGCTCCGACGAGCTCTCTCCGCTGCGGAGAAAGGGTTCCAGACCGGGCAGCAGAGGGCGTATCTCGACTGCTCCCGTGACATAGCAGATCTTGGCCAGAGCTTCTACGCCCTGGATAGTGTGGGCTCGATCATAGTCTGAAGGAGTATAATCAATGCGAGGTCGACCAGTCGTTGGGTCAGGAAAGACGCTGCCTCCATCACGGTCCCTTGTCAAAGAAATCCAGGCATCCATGTGACGATATTTCGTCATATGGAGTTTTGCTTTTAAGCCGCTGGTCCATGATGGTTGAGTCAAAATTGTGAACGGCTGAAACAAGTCAGAAATGATTCGTCTGTACTATTGGGCTTTATACTCACCACCATGCAAGTGGTCTCCAGTTTAGTTCCGTAACCACTGCCGTCAGGGTTATCAAATTGAGAGGAGTAGCTTGTGATGATACCTCCCTCCCAAGGCCTAGTTTCTTCCTTGTATACTGCTGTGACGAAGTTGCAAGGATGCAGGTGCAGATTGGCTCCCACATGTTGGTTCTGGACGAATTAGCCAATAATCTTGGGTCAAATGCTGACAGGGAAACATACAGTAATGCCGCTCTTCATGAGAACAAGCGGACTCCATATTGAGCCGGCAGCAAGGATCACCTTCTTGGCCTTGACCACAACTCGCCTCTTGATTCTGTCACCAACCGAATCACTCACACCTCCTTCGCTATCCCTCGAAGTCCAGTCTCCTTCGACGCCAATGGCAGTCTGTCCATCGGAATCAAAAGTGACCTTGTCTACCTGGAAACCTTCCATGAACTGTGCACCGGCTTTGGCAGCATCCGGCAGCCAGCTAGTGGCCGGACCCCTCTTCTCAGCCAGACCACAGCCCAGGTGACACTGGCCGCAAAAGTGTTCCCTTCCGCCCGTGTTGACAGGAGCGGGGGATGACGCCCATCCGAGCTTGCGTGAGCCATTGAGAAGGACTTTGTTGCGATGATTATGGCGTATCTGATCGGTGCCAGCCCCCTGGAACTCCCACACGCGGTCTAGACACTCGTCGAATTTGGAAGATGTGAAAAGAGGAAGGCCTGCATCCGCCCATTCCTTTCGCACAAAGTCCTGAGGCTTGAGGCATACACTCCAGTTGACGGTGCCTCCTCCGCCCCAGGCGCTGCCCGCAGTCACGGTGGCTCCTGCATCTTCTGTCATAAAGAAGCCACCATTGTCGAACAAATGAGCGCAGGATGCTTCCTGTGACATCGGAAGGTGCTCAGCAGGGTAGTGATAGGCCTTGTCCACAACGAGAACCTTGTGACCAGCCTCGGCCAGATTTCTAGCAGACACGCCTCCTCCGCAGCCAGAGCCAACGATGACAACATCGGTCTCAATGATATGCGGTTCATCATCGGCCTCGACTTGGATGAAGCTGAAGCCGAACGATTGCTTTGGCTGCCAGTGCTGGGGTGTATCTGAGTAGCCCGAAAACTCGAATAAGAGCGGGCTAGTCTGGGAATATGACTTGAAAGATAGCGATGACATTGTTTTGGCCAATGCTGACCAACGCTCGCGAGGGGATGTAGCCCATGATTTGATGATGGCTTCGCGGACATGGGCAGGTTGGTTATATATGGGTTGCCAGTAGCCAGTAATGAAGTAGCTACCCGGACGAGTACTTTTCAAGGGCGACTTAGTTTTATGGCACATGAACACATAGGCACGTAATTGAACTCACGACATTATACTGAGTAAGCCGGCCAGACGTTTCTGCTGCGCTGGAGGAGATAAAGCCAGAGTCCTCATGAGGTTATCCCTGAAGCGCGCGTCATAGGCTGGCCTCTCTTGGAGAAAGGCACGAATGTTGTCCCTTGTGGCTGGAGCAGCCAAAGACTTGGTACTGGAATCGAGAACATGGTCAATCTCATGATCAGGCAGTTGAATCTGGCCCTGTTCGTCGGTTACAGCAGACTCAGAGGTGATGGAAGGCAAAACACCATCGACGAGGGCAAAGAGAACATCCCATTGAGTGGGAGTGAAGAAGTCGAATGGTGGAGCATCCGGTAAAGCCGTGGCAACTGGACGTTGAGGCGGCGGTTGTGGAACGGTCATGATATGACGACGATGAGAATGAGGGAAGCAGTTGGACGAGGAGAGAGTTTGAGACGCTTCTGTCTCACATTCGGTTGACACAAGCCCAAGACATACAGGCACAAGAGTATATAAGTACTAAGGATCAAGACCTACCTACCAGGTACGGATAGTGAAGAACGTTTGGCCTGTGCCACTGGGTCTAGACTAGTAGGGGAAAGAACAGGGGCCTATTAGGCCACTAACTGTACTTGCTTTTTGTGATAGCCCAGCCTAGCTCTCGAAGCAATCCATATCAAAGCAACCAACCTTAGTACCTAGACCACCATTCAATTTCTTATGATATAAAAGTGAGGGGAAGCTCCCCGAAAGCGGAAAGGTTTACCTTGGTCAAGCGACAATCATGAAAGAGACCCTCGGCAACTGAGACTCTATCTCGTGATAATTGAACCCTCGACAGGTTTAGTTTGCGAGAAAGAACCAAACACCCGACACCTGCTGAGGTTCAGGCTCGGGTCACAGGGATCATCAAGCGAGCAGGACAAAACATGGAAAGATTCTGAATTCCAGTCCAGGGCAAGGCAAGGCAAGGTTCCACTGAGACTGAACCTGACACACCATCAAAATGTTATCTTTGACTGATTCTTTGTACGCTCAATTAGTATTTTATCATGACTGACAATCTACTTCTTGGTAATTTATATATATCCATTGCTTACTATTCTTATAAGTGCAATTATCCAATCATGTCAGCTCTCTTACCCGTCCGGAACTGGCCCCGCCCAGGCATTGAAAGTGCGCCCTCTCTACAACCATGTACTACAGCACAGCGACTACTTATTCTCAGCTTATTTACACTTGATATTTCATATTTCGAAAAGGCATGAGCAAACAAACAGATAGAAAAATGGACAAGGCAAGAATTCTACTCATCGGCTGCGGGGGAATTGGTTGCATGGCTGCCCTCAACCTCGAATTCGGAGGACGAGCTCAAGTTACAGCTGTACTGCGTTCAAGCTACAACATAGTCAAAGAGCGTGGCTTCACCATCAACTCTGTCGATCACGGCCAAGTTCATGGCTTCAGACCAACTGAAAGTAAGTTGAGTTGAGTTGAGTTACACTGTAACTGTTACTTGTCAAGGCCCTGCTTTACTTCCTTTGCTGACCGTGATACACAGTCCTATCAGATGTGCCTGATGTCTCCCAATCCGGCATCTCCTTTGACTACATCATCTGTGCCACCAAGAATACCCCAGATGTATCTACGCCTGTGGCTGACTTGATTCGTCCGGCTGTTACGCCTGGTCATTCCACCATCCTGCTCCTCCAGAACGGGCTCAATATCGAGGTTCCCCTCTTCGAGGCATTCCCCGACAACATTATCCTTTCAGGAATAAGCATCTGTGGTTCATCAGAGCCTGAGTCTGGAACTATCGAACATAATCTACACGATGAGCTGCGTATAGGACCTTTTCGAGACGTGGGCAACGCTGCCGATCGAGCAAAAGACATTGTAGCTCGCTACAACGCAGGAGGACGGTGTACCTGCCACTATGACTCCAACGTCACATTTTCACGATGGAAGAAACTACTTTACAATGCTGTATACAACCCGGTTGGCGCCTTGACCAATCTAGATACCGGTGACATACAACTATGTCCTGGTCTTGTCGATGAGGTTGTACGACCTGGCATGAAAGAGATCCAAGCTATTGCGGCTGCTTATGGACAGGAGATCACCGATGAGATGATCGAATCAACCATTACGACCGAGCCTATAGAGGCACATGTTCCGCCAAGCATGCTGGTAGATGTCAGAAAGGCAAGTGTTGACCTCGCCGCCGATTTCTGCGGCCTACTTACTGACATACCTGCAGAGCCAGTACATTGAGCTTGAAAACCTCATCGGCGAACCCCTTCGTTGCGCAAAGGCTCGAAATGTTGCAACTCCCATTCTGCGGAATCATTATTCACTAGCAAAAAGCTACCAATGGAAGCTCCAGGCCAAGAGAACAGCTTAAGCAGCACAGGGTGACAGAAGAATTATCCTCCAAGGGTTAGGCTACCATAATAAAGTAGCCTAAGTGCTAGTCTAAGTTGACATAAAATGACCAAATTATTTCGTCTCTTATGCTTTCGGGGGGCAATTCTTCTGATACCCTGAGGGCGGCATTAATACAAATCACATCCCATCTTTCTGGCCTGCATATAGGCAGTTCATCACAGTCCTGCAGAGCTGCTGCTAGTGTCATAAGACGCCATTCTGGTGGACAAAGAGTCTTTTACATATCCTCCAGATGGCCCCCAAAGAGCGACTTAGACGAGTTGAGCGAGGCGGTAGCCGATAAGGTATGCCGATCCCTTTACTACAAAGAAAACCAGTCTAGAATTTAACTGTGAGCTTTATTGGGTTCGGCATTGTAAGCAGGGGTTCAGTGAAAGCCGAATATGTTCTTCTTCCAATGCACCATTCCAAGACATAACACTAGAATACCAACCGCCAAGCTGATGCACCCCAGTTGTCTTACCGACACAGTTTCTGTATACCATAAGCTTGGTTGTTTAATCGAAGTCAACGTATCTGACCCATGATGTAGTAGGCGACTCGAGTCATCCGTTGAGAATCGTAACCAGGGCTCAATCGGACCTGGATCGTAGCATTATAAAGTTATACTATCATATATCCTCCCCATCATCTTCCCACAAACCGCACTACCCATGCCATTCGTCCCTTTCTTTAATTAAAAAACGAGCTCCAATTTCTCTCTCCAAGACGCCGAGCTATTCTACTTCATGTCTTTCCCTTCCCTACTCTCCCTTGTATGCGCTGTCTACCGGGGGTCGCGACGGAACGGTTGAGGTGGTACTATCATTTCATGTCGTCTGTTGTACAATGCCAAACCGAGGCAGAAGAAGAAATCGTCATTCGGGGTTTAGTCCTGGTTGACGGTTTGCTAGAAACATGTTAGCTTTCTTTGTTGCCGTTGGGATCGCCTCGGAACTACGCACTACAAGCCAGTCCATGCCCTCATTCACACCGCTACCGTCGACCGCCGAACATGCCATGATGCTCCAATTGCGGTCGCGGAGTTCACCAAGACGCAGCGCCTCGGAAATCTCGCCCGCACCCTTGGCGCCAGGCTGATCCTGCTTGTTGGCGAAAACCAGTAGCGCTGCATCCTTGAGCTCCTCCTCATTCAGCATGGCCGAGAGCTCCTCCGAGGCCGTATGTAATCGCTCGATATCGGTAGAGTCCACGACGAAGATGACAGCTGCTGTGTTGGCATAGTAGCACCGCCAGTATGGTCGGATGCTTGTTTGACCACCAAGATCCTGCAAAGCCGCCTGCATTAGTATCTACTAGTCTATTGCGAAGCTGGGGCGGTTCAGGTTTCGTACCCAGACATTGAAGTTGAGGTTCTTGTATGTGACAGACTCGACGTTAAAACCGATCGTAGGTATCGTTGTGACGACCTCGCCAACCTGGAATAACCGGTTAGTCTATATCGTATGCGCGCAGGAACTGAGGCGGAACGGACCTTGAGTCGATACAACAATGTTGTCTTGCCTGCGTTATCCTATGATGCCGTCTCGTTAGCGTCTCGGGACAGACGACCGCCGGACAGACGTCATCCTACCAGGCCGAGAATCAATATTCTAATCTCCTTTTTCGTGAACAGTAGGTTGGAGAACCATGACATCGAGTTTCCCATGATGAATAAGATGTGTCGTTCCTTTCGCTATTATGCTTCCGTGGTATCTTATGCAACTTGATTCGTTTGGATCTCGCTCGTCTCGTATAGTACTAGCACCGGCTGGACAAAGAAGAAGAGGACGGGAGAGAGAGATACGTTGTAGTTGGAGCCGTTAAGTGTCGGTCAAGGTCCAAGTTTGGTTTATAGTTTTGTCGTGTCTCGTGGCAACAGATCCAGCTTATGTTTAGTAAGTCGAATCAAGTCAGTAGAAAAGTTACAGTACGGTAACGTAATTTAGAGATCCCCTTTTCTGGACCTGTAAGTTAATGCACTTGGGCCTTTGATGGACAAGTTGCTCTTTTTGGCGACATGGGGTTGGTCCAAGCGCTTGACAAAATAAACTGGTCCACCTCAGCCATGAAACCCGGTACGTACTAATACTTTATATGGACACAGGTACCTACACCACGGGATGATAGTCTATGTGTTGTATGCTTGACTCCTTCATGATTCAGTCACCGACCTGTCAAGGCATTCAACGTAGGAACCTTGATCGTATTCACTCAGATCATGTCAAGTAAAAGATCTAGTTATACAATATGTACTATATGTCTTAGTGTATTTTTGTGATATACTATTAAGCCACCCAGACAGATGGCAACCCCTGGATGACAACAACTCCGTTAGGAATGCTACAGCATGAGCTCTCAAAGAAGTCGCCTGAGACAGAGGCGTTCGTCTAGATGGCTGATAACAAGCCACCCATTTAAGCACATCTTTTTGTGTCCTGTGCTTGACGATGTTGAGAAATGAAGCCTCTCCAGCCACAGCCGATCGTCATATTCATGATTCTCTTATTAAACACCATTTGCCATTCTCTCATGTGAAGGATTCACGAGGCATCGTACTGTAACGAGTCCCTTAGACCCATATCCCTGCTCCGAGCTAATTTTGTCATGACCCCAAGCTAAGAGAGTCACGAGCCAAAACCAAAAAGCGCTGACCTCAGCAGAATCGACATCACTGAAACAACAGCCTCAGGCACTAACCTCCTCTCGCTACGCCACGACCTTCAGCCACACTAGGGCTTTTACACCCTCCATTTGGTGCGCCAAAATTCTTAGACGTCTGCAACCTACTCATTCAGACTCGATCACCATTTGGCAACGACTGACCGACTCGACCATCAACGCCGTCACCATGCCGGTATGGACAGCCCCTATCTATACGCCCTCGAAGCTCGCACGCACGTTCTATCGCTCTCTTCATTATCGACGATGTTGCATCGACTGAATACTTGATTTTTCTCCCGCCGCGTCACCGTTGATAATGAGGTTGAAGATGATGAGAAAGCTGCGATGCATCGAGGGCTTTGCTCCCACAACACCCGATCGCTAATGCTTCTTCTCCTACAGAGCCACAAGTCTTTCCGAACCAAGCAGAAGCTTGCCAAGGCGCAGAAGCAGAACCGCCCTGTGCCTCAGTGGATTCGCCTCCGAACTGGCAACACCATCCGGTGCGTTTAATCCCTTTCTCGCGCAACGACGACTACGATTTCGCCTACCGCACCCCCAACGAACATGAAGGAAACATTTCACTAACATTGCTCAACAGCTACAACGCCAAGCGAAGGCACTGGCGCAAGACCCGCATCGGTATCTAAGCAGCTTCTTCTCAGCCGTTGCCCGCCCCCAGCACCCGACTTTTTCTCTCTTGGGCATGGTATCACGATGACGTTAAAGGAAAGAGGGGATTGATTTGTTATGGCGTGAACTATGGGACCGTGTCGCTTGCGTACGCGCATACGCACGGTGGGGGATGGGCTGGTTGCCTGGTTTATCGATTATCGCGGTTACTGCATGTCACGAACGGTCATAGGGAAAAAGGAATGCAAAAGATCTGATGCCCCCAAAAAGAAACGGGCCTGAACCACACAGATGTTGTCCACTTGACTTGTGAACCGCAAAGGGACCGATTCTGTCGTGACATCTTGATGGGCGGCTGACCGTACACTCTAAGATGCTGATGCATTCTTAAGTAGCCGAATCAACTCACGTCACGTCCTAAACTTGAGTACTATCATAAATACCCACTGTGATCAGTCATGCCTAATTGATGTCCTATCACGCCGTGAATCATTATGAGCAATTGCGAATCCGAAAATGATGATAAATATGCATTGAAGTCCTATCGAGACCGAAGCAACGTTCTATCTGCCAGCGATAAGTATCTAGCTAGACCTAGTTTCGATGTGACTGCACTGCAAGTTACATCTTTAGAGAGCAGGCTGAACAAGCCCTCTTCGTCGATCAAGCGTGCCAAAAACCCTGGCTAAAGCAATCCGAAAAACCAAAATCTAACGCCTAATGCGGTCCTTATGACTCATAAAATTCATGCGGTTCAGGTCTGCGTCGCCGCAATGCGAAAGAAGCTTGACAAACCATTTGGGCATCGAGGTGAATAGATGCCCCTCCGACCCTCTCTACTTTGTTCCGTCGTAAGGCGTTTAACGGTCCTCAGCCCACTCGTTCTCACGGCGGATCTGCTCCTCTTCCTCGGGAGTGAAGTCGTTGGTGATGTTAAAGGTCTTGCGGATCTCTTCTGGCGACTTGCCCTTGATCATGTTGGCAACGGTCTTGCAACCGACGTCGAGAAGAGGCTTAATGTCCAAGTAGTTGGAAGCCTGTTGCTGCATGTTAGCATTTGGTCTCTTGTTAGATAAATGGAAAGTAAACGTACGAGAATGATTTCGAAAAGCATCTCCTGGTCGACCTGCATGAACTTCTGGTCCCACTCCTCGATATCCGTAGTCTTCTTACGGGCGTCGGATTCATCATCCTGAGCCTGGGGAGGATCGTTTCGGTGGTGGTCGCACCACTCAATAACCTTGCGGAGGACAGCCTCGTTGACCTAAATGATGACATGTCAGAGATGGTCGCAAAGGAACAATGATGTAGGTAACTTACGTTGGGAATTGGAATAGGGTTGCTCTGGGTGATAGACTCGTCGCCAACATCCTCGAGCATGTTCTTGATCAGCATTGATCGTTCGGCAACGACACGGTCTATTGATATTGTTAGCAACTGATGAGCAAAAACGTCACAGAGTGGCGCTACTTACCGACTTCAATGTTGGCGCTATCGTTGGAGGCCAGCCAGACCTTCTGAACAGGGGCAGTTTCAGACATTTTGAATCTGGTTTTACTGGATTCTGGAGAATCTGGATATGTGAGCGTGAGATCTGAGGGCTAAGAAAAGGCCAAGTGATGTTGGTTGGAGTTTTGTTTTGGGTGATGATGGAAGTTGGAGGAATCTAGTGAGGTAGGCTGGTAGGTTAGGTAACCAGCCTACTAGCCAATCTCTGAGGGGCGGGGTCTGTCGGAGACTCGGGCGGCTGAGCGTGGGGCTGAGCTTCTAACCAACGACGTACCTTTTGGGGTGCAGGGCTGCGATTCAAACGAAGGACCCTTTGTTTTAGGTGCCTGGGGCTTAGTAAGATACCGAGATAGGATAGACTAGACGGTTGATGTTGATGTTGATGTTGATCGATTTGTGTAAAGTGTGAGCGTCGATTGTTGCTGAGATTGAAGATGTTTGTATGTTTGTGAGAGAAAGATAGATTTCGCCTTATTCATGCGGGAGGAAAGGCAGCGCTTTATACTGTGAATTTACAGTCCACGGAAGCCTGCTACTGTGGGGTTGGCCTGCTGCTGCCTTCAGAAAATCAGCTCAAAGAACGTTAAAAGAGTCAGAACTGAACCTTGCGCAGTCGAGGCGTGCCTTCGATTCTTGCGCGCACAAAGAAACCATATTCTTAACAAAGTGCAAGTGCAGGGAGCCTCGGGAAATCATCACTGCTCCTATTGCGCCACCTACACTTTCTTCTTTGAGATCTGACTGCCACTCACTAAAAGGCAAATAGCATGGCGCGAATCAGTCCGTATCTAAGTTAGTAGTATGCATGCTCTGAACAAAGGACCATAATTTTCAATTACTTCGGTAGCAAACAACTTAGCTACCAACCGGCTGTTAGACACTCTGGGTGTGAACTACCTACCTACTTTAGTACTCAAGGTAGGTACCTAGGTATATTGATACCAGATACGTCACTTTCTTACATTAATAGAAGCTTAACGGGTATGGGGTAAGTTGCTCGCCGGGAATATAACAATCGAAACAGTACCTAGGTAGTAACTTTATGTAAGTTTAAGCCATCTCCGAGGCTGTTTACTTTCTGATACTCTAAAACTTGAGAGCACCTTTTCAGTTACCGAGTAAAATAGATGATATTTACTTTATAGCACTCAATCTGTTTGGCTGTCTTGCCTGTTTGAGCGTAAACATCGTTGTACGACATAGTCATTTCATATGTCTATGAGCCAATGCTAGAATTCCTAAGTTTCGGCGAGGGAGAGCTGGTACGTCTACAAGATCTAAGCAGGAGGGCTTCAAGATGTTGGTGTTGTGAAGGCGAAGGCGAGTCCAAATTCATGCACTGGACTTGAGGCTTATCTCCCCTTGTCTCGGATGCATTTTGTTGGGATTTCGAGATATTGCAAGATACCATTCATTGTTCCACGCCAAAGGCTCAAATCGGTTGGAGGGATGATATCCCTGATATTGATGACTTTCTTTAGGAAGGGCACGATTGCATCGTACGAACTTTGTTTGAGTGTATCTATGCTGCAACACAAATAGCAGCAGGCTTTGTGCAAATCTTGACTGAACAACAAAGTGCGCCGATAGACTTGCACAGCCCAGTCCATGAGCGTTCACAAAGAATAGAGGCGGTATTGCGAGTCAAATGGTGATATGCAGGGTCGAATCATGCAACAACAAAAGCGGTGATGACATATACAGGTCAAACAGCCACCATCTCAGCCCTGAAACCGAGTAATTGAGCCCATCTTTCCCGTCGTTCCATCAGATAGGGTATAGGTGATGGAAAGAGGTATGAATGTCTGACGCAAGCATAGGTCGACATTTACATGATTGAATACAGTTCAGTGCGGCAGTGCAATAGTATCCGTACTCGAGCTCGTTCATGGATGTTTTCTTGCAGAAAGATCGTGCGACTCAAGGTACTCCATGACTGGGCGTTGAACGATTCGCGGGGTGGAAAGACAGGACACTAACTTCCATGACCAGCACGTGTTTACAGAGACGGAGGCCTACAAATGAAGACAGGCTATGCCGTATACAAGGACAAGTAATTAGGTCATGATGGAGAATAGAATGTGGTGTAATTAATTAATTCTTCTCCAGCTGCAAGATTACCATCGTCACGGTAATTGCTGCAAGGTCGGTGGCTGTCAACTGACGAATCAACAGCCACGGCTCTTAGATATTTGATTGCAAGAGGCCTAGCGTAAGTCAGGATGAATAGGTAGGAAGCTCCATACCATCCACACAGAGAGGAGAGCTCACAGCTTCTCGTGGTTTTTTATCCGTAGGGGTTGCATCTCCTGGCGTCAGCAATAAACTTTCGGTTGCCGTGGCATCTTATAATGTTTCAGATGTTGACAGGTTTCAGCCGTGTTTATTGATTAATATATGCTTGCTCAACAATTTACCAACGTGCAAGACAATTACATTAATGACCTACCCGACAGCCAGGTTTGAGGTATGGATCTGATTAGGTCTGCTTCAAGGCCAGACCCAACTTCAGGAGGCCCCCGGTAGTCGCCTCCCCCTGTCTTGGCCTGTTCCCGCCCGTCAGTGGTATCGTCCAGGTCAGGGAGCCCCTAAAGAAAAAAAGCTTCTAGCGGAGCTCGACTGCTCGGGCACCTCATCATCCCTTCCCCTAGGCGCAGCCAAGGTCCCATCGGATTCAGCTAGCGCTGCCCATCCCGGGACGCGGCGTCTTCTCCCACTGGCCACGTTGTAAGCTGGCGCTTGCCCTTGGCCTGAAATGTTTCCCCTGGAGCCCTGGGCCCTCCGTGCGTCGAGCCTCTCTATGCTGATCCATGATGAGATTTGATCCTGGATCCATGAAGGCATGAGGTGAGGTGAGTCGTGGTGTGGTGAGTGGTGACAGACTGACTGCATTCTATCAGTGGGGGGCGGGCGTCACCTTCAGAGGTTCCATGACTTGGACTTGGACTTGAATTTGACCTGAATTTCGAGCTCCATACCTAGACCTTTACCTTTTACCTTTTCCCCCTCTACACCTACATCATTCACCTATATTCCTCCCCGTTTCTTGTTTTCATTCATTCCTCGTCCCTCTTCTTCTTCTCATAAGCCTTCTCAGCGTTGGGGCCCTATCTTGAGTATACATCAACCTAATAGACGGCCTATCTCTTTTCTGCCACAAAGATAGCAAGCAACTGCAGGACCACGTAAATACATTGCGCATACGATCCGATCTTACCATCACCTCGATTCTATTGTATTCCAAACCGACACGATTCTTGTAATACCTCCCCACCTTCGCACCTGCGACACTCTTGCGCCAGCTATCGAATCGACTCTAAGCGTATTGCGGATCGACAATCGTGCTCCCGCCCTACCTTGCGATTTGCTCTTGCGGATGCTCAATGCCTTTGCGCCTTGACACTAAGCTCATGCTTGCTTTCTCGGTCTTCCACTGCTAAGACCAACTATGTGGCGGCGCACATATCTCACTCTCGTCCTTATCAGGCTGTGGTTTGCGCTATCACCCAGCTATTTACATCCGGACGAGAACTTTCAAGGCCCCGAGGTCATCGCTGGTATGTTTTTCTTTTGCTCACAAAATGCCGGTCTACAGCGCACGGCAAAGGGCCGTGTACTGTGCACTTGGCATGCGTCCGCGATCTACATACTACCATTGTGCTGCTGCAATAGTTCAGTCACTGACTATTGTGATCAGGCCAAATCTTTAGCTATCCCGTGCGTCATACATGGGAGTTTACGAGCGAGAATCCTATCCGAAGCGTCTTCCCATTATGGCCTGTCTATGGCCTCCCCATGCTCCTTCTCCGGTGGCTATGGATCGGCAACGGACAGGACGGCGAAATCCCACCTATTGCGGTTTTCTGGACTTTGCGCGTTCTTATGTTCGCCATCAGCTTCGTTCTTGAAGACTGGGCGTTGCACGAGTTGATCCCGTCACCGAGGCACCGCCGTGTTGCCGTTCTCCTCGTCGCATCGTCCTACGTGACATGGACCTACCAAACACACACATTCTCCAACTCGGTAGAAACGCTTGTTGTTGCGTGGAGTCTTGTTCTGATCCAGCGAGTCGCTGATCCACGGGTTCGTGACTTGCACACCATCACCGCTAACAGGGATATCAGCTGACAAAATTTAACCTACAGCAACAGTCATGTGTTTTATCTGCCACAGTACTTGGAATAGTTGCAGTGTTTGGTGTATTCAACCGAATCACATTTCCAGCATTTCTTGTTGTCCCGGGCCTTCGATTACTCCCAGTCTTCTGGAAAAGGTGAGTCACCTATTTGCGCTGGGCGGGGAACGCATGCACATGCTAACAAATTGAAGGCCAACTTCTCTCGTATGTTTAACCTTAGCCGCAGCAGTGACAACTGTCATTGCAATCGGTCTAGACACCGCTTTCTACCTTCCAGACTCTGTCACATGGACCGACTTGATCCACAGACCAGTAATCACCCCTCTCAATAACTTCAAGTACAACTCAGCGACAGAGAACCTGGCCCAGCATGGCCTTCATCCTTGGTACCAGCATTTAGTGGCAAACTTGCCGTTGCTGCTGGGACCAGCTGCTGCGTTGCTCCTAACCAACCCTAAATTCTCCATTCGACTCTGGTCTGCAGTGTCTGGGCTGGTTGTTTTATCGGCGTTCCAACATCAAGAAGCGAGGTTTCTGTTACCAACAGTACCACTATTTCTGTCGTCGATCCGAATGCCTCGAAACCAAACGATATTCTACGTTTTCACAGCTGTCTGGATCGGCTTCAATCTTATCCTTGGCTCGTTGATGGGTATCTACCATCAGGGAGGTGTAGTACCGGGCCAAGTCTTCTTGAGTCAGCAACCAGATGCCACGCAGGCGATCTGGTGGAAGACTTACACACCACCAATTTGGCTTTTGAATGGTAAGAATGAGTTTTTGACAACTCGAGACGTTATGGGTCTCAAGGGTGAATTGCTCCTTGAGCAACTCAGCGAACTCGCTACATGCGACACTCCAGCCGACAGACGAAACCAGGAGTATCTGAAGGAGAAAAATGGTACATATCTTATTGCTCCAGCATCAGCAACTTGGCTTGATCCCTACCTAACCAACAAGGGTTTGGAGGGGCTACGATTTAGAGAGGTTTGGCGTTACAGGAAACACTTGAACCTGGATGATTTGGACTTTGGCGACGATGGCGTTTGGGACACCCTGGCCAGGGTCGTTGGGCGACGAGGGCTCGTCGCCTGGAGAGTAACGAAAAGTTGCCCAAGTTAAAAAAAAAAAGGGGGGGGGCACGCAATTTTTCTTTTGTCGCGAATGAACTAGAATCCATTAATGACGATCCATTTTTTTCAGGTTCACGGGGCAGATCCCTATGAATGATTCCATTTCCAATTTTCCACCCTGTTGCTCAGTGAAATTATCCATCATTCGAAATAATATGTACAATTCATTGCTTCCCCCACTGACCCACCAAAAAGTTCGTTTATTTTAACCCTGCTCACATCTCCCCGCAATTAATGTGCTGGAGATTGACATGAACAAAAAAAGAAAAGCGGCTCGCGTCAGTCTTGTTTGACAAGGACCAAGAAGCGAGTGAACCCAACGGTTCGATGGCGTATGCTCAATTGACCCTACTTAAATCCGACTTGATAACAGCCATTGGCTCAAGCGTTACCTGTTTAAGGTAATTAAGCACGGACAATGATGCACGGTGTATCTTATTGGGTTCATTGTTCGTGTCTTCCCGATTTTAAGCCTCATCACCGTCCACATCTTAGCACACTTAGTTTAATGATCTTGGGGTTGTCTCAATGCATTTATTGCTCATGTCTGCCTAGTATAAGCTGAACCGTCCACATTTCAGCGGACCGTTTTGTCGAATCCTCTCAGACAAAAACCAAATAACCACATCTAGTAGAGACGTCTGGGGGGAGACATGGAAGCCTTGATGGTGAGACTTCCAACGTTCTGCCAGCCCTTCTTGAGAAGAGAGACAAGGTAGTTGATAGCCAACATCACGTTAGCAACCAATTGCTCCTTGCGTGAGCGTTAGCGAGCGTTCATTATGAAGGAATAAGGGTTTAAAACATACGGTGGTCATCTCAACGTTGCCGACAGCGACACCCATGCAGAGAACCTTCTTGAGCTGGAACTTGATGGTAGACTTAACCTCGTTAATGCGGCCTTGATGATCATTAGTTATAGTTCATTCTTGTCTTGTAATGGTAAACAAACCTGAGAGATCATCGGCGTGAGAAACGGGGGTAGGGAACTTTCCGGCCTTGGAAAGACCAGGACCCAAGAGACGAGGAATCTGCTTGATGAGAGCCTCGGAAGCAATGAAGGCATCGTACTTGCGAGCAAGCTTCTTGATGAGCTTCTTGTTCTTGTTGAGCTTCTTCAAGTCATCGGCGGACATGGCATCAACACCACCGTGCTTGGCTCGGTCGAGATCGTGGGCATCACCGAGAATGCTGACGAGTTTGTTAGTTTTATTCTTCCATCCTGCATGTCTCGCAACGAGCTCTCCAAGGTATCATACCAGATGGACATGTTAGGGCGAGGGACGCTGGGCAGGCGAATGGTGCCGCTGAAACGCTTGTCACGCTTTGGGTTTGATTAGCATTGATTCTCAACCATTATCATATTTGTCTGGACAAGTCTTACCTGAGGGTCATAGTTCTTCAGGCCGATCTGAAGCTCAACGGTCTCAAGGAAGTTTCGCTTCTTGGTCTCGTTGGAGTACTCAAGGAGCTCTCCGCACTGAGTTCGGACATTAGCTACATAGCAGTCAGCATTCCGCTTCGGTTGATCGTTGGTAAGAGCATGAGAACTGTAGTGATCTCATCCTTCGAAGGGATATATCGTACCGACTGTGATTTTCGACATTTTGGCAGTCTCCCAATAGATAGGCGTATAATCTAATGGTGGTCAGAACTTGGGTTGAGGAAGGCAAGAATCTCGCGGGCAATTTTTTGATTTAGTGGGAAAGTGCGTCCCAAAGGTGGGGCTCGGGGCAAAATTTTCTCACGGGATCTTCCACGTGACCTCTTTAGCTGGAGAGCTACAGTTTACTGGACGTCAAGCTTTTGCGACGATGGATTGATCAGGTGTAGGTGATTTTAAGATAATTTGGACTTGATCAGGGTCTTGAGGATTTAATTGTCTGTCTTGACATTAAAGGCCACAAGTGTACCGCATCATTGTTCCTAATCACGAAAACACCACCAACATGAAAGATACGTCCCAGCAAGTTGACGACTTAATCGCCAACTCGAATCATATCTCAAAATGGGTTGAGGAACAGCCAAGTGAAGACCAGGCAAGGTGCGCAATTCTTCCAAGACCATTTTGATGTAAATATTCTAAGAAAATCATCTGTAGTTGGGCTCAATCAATCTTTGCAAAACTTCTTGAAGGTGCTTCTCAACCTAGAGGAGCTTCAGGCAACTCGTGTGTAAAACTCTGCGGTTTTGTTGAACAATCGTCAAAGTCGCACTCTCAAGCTCTTAGACTCTGGGCATATTCTAGAGATGTCACTATCAAGCTTTTCAACTTTTACGTTGAGTGGAATGAGTCGGATAACCATCGTTCTATGAAACTCGTTCTTGATTTGCTTCCCCAGCTTATCAGGAGGAACCCAGATGAACAAGCCGGCCAAGCGACCAAAGCAGCAATCTTGAATAACCTGGTATCAATCGTCACAGGAAAGTCATCTAAGCCTTTGGCCAAGTCTGCTATCAAGGCGCTGGATCACCTCGTTACAAAGGATATTGTTACCCTAGATGAAATACGGTCCAGCTTCGCCGCCCTTCAACAGAAGAACGCCTCGACCGACCCTCTGGATCTGTGGAAGGCGTTCATCTTTGAACTGTTCCATTGGATGACACTTCATTTTGTTTGTCCCACGGCCGGACGATTCATTGTCTGCTTATATCGCGGTCTACGAGGTCAAGACCAACAAGAAACACAAATTCAGCTAAGCATCGAGACATGGCACAAGTGGCTACTCGAGGCCGTCAATGAGGAGCCTTCTATCTTTGAGTCTGTGAAGAACTATATTTTCCTGCCCCTCTTCAAGGCCGACAAGGCAGAAGCCCTAGGTTTCCTGAAGCGAATGAACGAACATGAAGCAGTCTCCGCAGGTGATGAGATAGATCTCAACCTCCCAGCTCTGCTGCAACTTGCAGCTCTTGAGATTGGCAAGAAGGTTGGATTGGTGGAAGAGCCTGGTAAGTTTACGGGTATGGAATCACGGGCACGTACTAACAATGACCAGCACTCGGCGATGACAAGTCCGCAGATAGTGACTCCTCAATCGTCCTCGATGAAAAAGTGCTGGAAAGTGTTCTGGCTCACCCATCCCACGAAGTCCGATCACTGGCTCTGTCACTTCTGATGAGCTCGCCATCAACAACAAGGCCATACTCATCCACAGCTCTAGCTCTGCTACGTAAGCATCTGGCAACGTACTTTGCCGACTCAGACGCCAAGTTCCGAAACGAAGTGGCTGGAAAGGTACGGGATATGTTTAAGAGAGTTCGTGGTGCTATATTCGTACTCAAAAAAAGCATCCCAAGAGCAGCTGCACGGAAGCAAAAAGAACAGCCAGGGCAAGCACAAGAGCCCCAACATATTCTGTATCGAACCAACCTGATTTCACTTCCGGAGGCTCAGCTGACCCACTGCCTGGAATACCACGAAAAGTTTCTCTTTTGGTACATTGACTTCTTGTGCAGCGAGTTAACACCCACTGCGTCTTATCAACGGCACAGCGCTTCACTCAAGGCGGTGACTTTCATCCTTCGAATGGAGGGAGAGAAGTCAAAGACATGGGAGACTCCGGATGATCAGACGCTATTCTTTGACCAGTTTGGTGCATCATGGCTACGAGCACTGTCCGACCTGATCATGGACCCTTTCGACGATATTCGAAGCCATGCAGCTACAGTGCTGAAGTGGATCTTCTCGGACAGCCGTTACAAGAATTTCCATCTCATGGCCCAACAGGGCAGGATGGACCCTGCTGAAGAGCTCGCTGAGTTGTTGAAGCGATCTGAAGACCTTGCTCGTAAGACTGCTCGAGCTGATCACTCAGATGGCGTTGCCAGAGTATCACAGCTACTGTATCGATTCTCCGGGGAAGAACAGCAACGAGTTGCCCTGCTCTCAAAACTTATTGGTGGTCTCGAAGAAAGACTAGCGGTGGCCGAGAAAGACCTTGGCAGGGCAGTGCTGGATGCACCGCTTCATGGAGATTTTGCATCTCTTTGCTACATGTGGCAGGTAGTTTCAGAGCTTCAATTTTCCGAAAGTGAATTGCAATCTGTACAGGCTCTTCAGGATACTCTTATTTCTTGCTGCGAGCGGGTTTGGGCAGCGGTTCGTGACATCCTCTGCGATGACTCGCCCGAGGGTCACCTTCCCCAGGAGCTGGAGGAAGTCGATGGGCTTGACACAAAGGATGTGCTCAGTTACAGCTTCCGATCGGTCCATGAAGCCAGGTCAGTTTCCGTGAGAAATTGTTTATGTGTTTCTTTGACTAACATGTGGCAGCAATCTTATGAGAATCTTGATTCTCTCTATCAAGCAGCGAACTCGTCCAGGCAGAATCTGCCCTTCGAGAGAGGCATATGAGAGAATAGGAAACTTGTCCTTCACGCAACTTGCCAGCCTTAGACATCGAGGTGCCTTTACTACCGTCGCCCTGACCTTTTCAACATGCTGCCAGCTAGTCAAGCATCTGGACCAGGGCCAAGATGGCGCTGCAAGTGGCACAACTCTGCTCGAGCAATGGTACTCGGTAAGTCAAATATTTCTTTCAGCCTCCCCTATTCCACAAACGGGGTATTTCGATAGTTGAAGGCAGGAGAGCTAACTTATCAAAGGGCACACTGGAAGCGATTAATGCCCAAGTATCAACCACTCGACGGTCTGCTGGTATCCCTGCCATGATGACCGGTGTTCTATCCGCCAACGCCGCCAATCCTTCTTTTGAGCAAGTCATGACAGAGCTTATGAAGATCGCTAGCCAAGAAGCCCGTGTTACCGAGACAGACGGTTCGAACCTACCTCAAGTTCACGCCTACAATTGCTTGAAGGAGATTTTCAAGAGCTCCTACTTGACATCCATAGGAAACAAGTCTGAGAAATTCCTCCCACAATGCCTCGAGCTAGCAGCGAACGGCCTCAAGTCTGAGCTTTGGGCAATTCGGAATTGTGGTTTGATTCTTCTTCGCAGTCTCATTGATTGCCTTTTCGGTTCCCATCAAAGCAAGGCTACTATGGAAGCAGGTTGGGATGGTAAGGCCAACCGCATTGCTTACCACCGATACTCCTCTCTTCCCACAACTCTACTTCACCTCCTCAAGTCGGGTCACCAGATGATGGCTTCTATTGCTGCAAGCTCAGCAGCGGCAGAGTCAGTGTTCCCAGCCCTCGATATCATTCGAAGAGCAGGTCCACCTGAGGTCCTTCGTGATGAGCTTCAGGTTCATATTGCCAAGTATTTGGCCAGTCCTGTGTGGCACGTTCGAGAGATTGCCGCTCGAACGCTTTGTTCATGTCAACTTCATGCCCAATGGCTTGATTCTATCACTAGTTTGGCCGCAGAATCTGTTCGTTCTCAGATTGGAAATGTCCAGAACCATGTCCATGGTGTCCTTCTGGCGCTTAAGTATACTATAGACCGACTGAGCGAGGTTATGCCCGAACAACTTCAACGTAAGATGCACCATACCTATGCACTAGACTATTACTAACAGAAGAACAGAAGACACACCTAAACTATCTGGATTCCTGATTGAGTATTGGCTTGAAATCCAAACCCTTGAATCCCCAGAAATTCCCGCCGCCTATCTCGAAGTCGTGAACTTGGTACGAGCTCTGCCTAGGCCAGGTGCCGTTGAACGTCTTCATTTCGAGTTCCCAGCCTTTAACAAGAAGGAGGGCGCTCTACTCAGGGCACAGCGTGTGATCCACGAGGTACACTCCATTGCCGAGGGCAGTGGTCAGATCGATGACCTCAACGCCTTACTTCTTAGCAAGACTATGGGTGTCAACACAATTGTCGCCGGTCTTGATACGATCCCCAAGCTTTGGAATGTTTCTCGCCTCTCAGAGCAAGAGGTCAATCAGTTCTGCAACCTATACCGCGACGTTTGCCTCAAAATCGGACCTGCAGAGCCTCGAGTTATTGCTTTACAAAACCTTACCGACATCCTGGATCAAGTTATTAAGAGCAAGAACTTTGGTCTTGTATCGGCAGACTTGCTGTCAGAGATCTGGAACAGCTTGCCCTTGAGTCTCCTTAACCCAGCACTGGCAAACTCCATCATCAGAATCAGCGGCTGCATCACAGCCATCCTGAGCAAGAAAAGGGCTGTCTCTGGGGAAGGCATCAAGAACTGGGGCCACATGGTCGCCGACTCTGGTTTGGACGACAAGGTAAGACAGGAACAATGCTGGATACCCCGAAATGATCGCTGACTGTTTCAAGGATTTCGATACTCGTCTAGCTACCGTTGAGTCGCTCTGTTCTTTCTTTAGCACTGTAGAAAGAGATCAGTCTTGGGCTGGCGAAGAACATGCTTCAGCCATCCTTGCCCTCTACGACTCACTTAACGATGACGACGATGATATTCGCGACACTGGATCTGCGGCTGTTAAGAGCATTCTGGGACAAGCTCTCGTCCCCATTGAAGCTGCCAACCGTCTTCTCTCATGGCTTACCAAACATTACGGCAACAACCAGACATTCCGCCAGATAGTCGTACGCCGAATCATGGGTGATTCCAGATACCCAAGCCCCGAGTTGAACGTCATCTCTGTCAAGGACCAACTACAAGAGGCGATGAAGTTTGACGACTCTCTTTTCGTAATCGAAGAACAGAACCTCTTCGTCGACGAGGTCAGAGAGACGCAGAGATGGATCTCTGTCTACGAGAGCCTTGAATGGGAATCGAACGACCCCGCTCTCGAGGTATTAACAACGTGGACAAGCGCAGGCTTAGAAGCAATGCACAGTCTAGTGAGCCAAGAAGATGGACCTCTCGGATATGGATCCAAGCCAGAGGTCTTTGCAATCTTGTCGCGGGTTATCCGTGCATCTGCCGCCTTGACAAGGCACCATACCGACAACGAGCTTCTCGAGAGCATCGACAAGTCAACCAGAGCTCTACACCTTGGGAATGGGCACATATCAGGTCTCTTGTTGCAACCTCTTGAGAAGACGGCACAAGCATGAGAGCATATACTGAGAGAGAAAAGAAAAAGTAATGATTTGATGCTATTTATGTTTAATTGAAACCAGTGCCCCTTCAACGCCTCGCAATAAAATAGCTGGCCATGCGCGTACCGTATGTGAATAGTTGTTGTTATAATATCCTCCCCCTTTATGCCTTGTGACCAGGAGCATGAGATATGGCAACTCAAACCTCCGTACTGGCTCGCTGCAAGCTCTTAACTGACTGCGCTGGAGAATCAGTACTGTCCAGCAGTCCATTCTTACCCAGTTTGCGGACAAGCATTGTATTCTGTGCCTGTAGCTCTCCGACCTGTCCCTCGAGGAGTTCAATCTGACGACGAGCAACGTCTCGCTCTGCGCGGACGCGCTCAAGCTCAAGCGAAAGGTTATTCTTGTCCTCCTGCTCAGCCGCCTTGCGTCGTCGCTCTTCAGCCTTCCGTTGATCGCGCTCACGCTTCTCTTCAAGCTTTTTCATTTCACGTCGATACTTTTCCTCCTGCTTAGCCACTTCCTTCTCATGCTTCTCGCGCAACTTAGCTAACGTAGCGGCATCCTTCTCTTTATCCCCCATAAGCTTGCTTTGCCGACGCTCTTCAAGACGAGCCAACTTCTCATCAAGCTTCATTTTCTTGTGCTCAAGCTTCCTAAGCTCTTTGTCGGCCAGTGACTGTTGCGGGTTGGAGCGAGAAGTTTCGGACTGCGACTCAACCAGGCTGCCGTTTTGGTTACCCTCAGCGGTTACACTCTTCTCTAGCGCAGATGCAAAGCTTCGAATAGAAGAGGTGTCACTATCGTCTTCATGTTGTTCTCCAGCAATGATGGGAACATCAGATCCACTTTCATCTGAAGATTCCATGTCTGAACCAGTTCCCCAAGTCTTCAGTAGACCAGTAGGAATGTAGGAGCTGGCAGCACCTATGGCACCAGCTATAACTCCATATAAGCCGTTGCTGCCAGGGAAAGGGTCGTTTTGGTCTTGGGATGGAGAGACAGTCTCAACTTTGTTCGCCTCAATATTAGTAGTGGCTGCTTTAGCGGAAGACTGTTTCTTCTCTAACACAGGTACCTCAGTGCCCGTGGCCGTCTCTTTGGTTTCAGTAGTCTCGTCAGACTCTGCAAAACCGTGTGCCGCCTTTGAAGTTACCCACTTAAGGAATTTGCCAGCATCGCCAACGATTCCTGGTGGCGTTCCCTTCTCGATTAGGAAGCGCGGCACACTGCCACCAGGATCACTACGAGTCACCATAAGCCACTCAATAGCCGTAGAAGGTTCGTCAAGAGGCATTGAACCATGTCCTTCGCTACCGGGTTTCGAAACTGATTTCTTGTTTTCGTCTCGTTCAGTCAGATCGGCCGACGAAAGAGATCTCTTGGAAGCAAAGTTGTCGACAGGGACTTCGCGGATGATCTCAACTGATTCGTAGTAGCCACGAATGATACCCTGGCGAGGAGGACATTCGGGGTGCTCGCAGGGTTTCGATACTATCATATACTGCCGAAGAGGGCGGGATCCCTGACCAGGGTTCACGGAGGTCTCGGAAGTCAAAAGCAGAGTTACAAAGTCTCGTGGGGCGGTTGGGCCAGGAAACTGAGCGGAGAGTTGGAAGACTATTGGATGTTAGTTGTAGTTGCATCGAATACAGATCGCATGACTTGGCTCACCTTGCAACTGGCCATGATCACCGATGGTCTTATCCTCAACCCGCTTATCGGCACCAATACCACGAATGTTGCCGCTGCCTGGAGCACCTTGAACCTTCATCGTCTCTTGGAACTCAACCGAAAGACCCTTCTTCCAGTCATCAAACGAGAGCCCCTCATGTACACTCCTCCTGGCGAACCATGCGCCTCGTCCATCCTTGGCGCTGAGCTTGTAGACGTTGATCCCGAGAGGGTTCTCTTTGGCGTTAACCTTGATTTCCTTCCACTCTTTCTGCAGATTTTGCGACTGGCTGATAGCCTCGGCTTTTTGTCGCAGGGTCAGAGCTCGCTTGGCCTCTGGAGCTGAAGCCGCTGATTCTGTCTTGGCGCGGGCGCGACCTCCAGAGCTAGGAGGTTCCTTTGATGCTGGGCCGGGGATAGATTCTACGACGGTCTGGACCTCGGAAAGGATGTCGGCGAGGAAGTCGTTTAGGTCTTCTTGGGGAACCTGCTCCCACTCAACAGGGCCCATGGCCCCGAGAGGTTCATGGTGATTTCCCCCCATACTTGGAGATTCTGATTGTCGACGCGGGTTATGGATATGGTGTGGAGGTGGATGTGGATGTGGATGTGGTGGGTGTAAGATCCAAGAGTAGCAACGTGCTTGGTTACTGGAAAGAGAATTAGAGTATCGTAAATTATTAACGTATAGAGCTGTTGAGATAAAACAAGGAAGCAAGGATTTGCCGGGCGTTGAAGATAAAGACGTCAGAAATAGCCCAAGATGATATATAGCCAAGAGAGCCAAACCAGATAAAGAAAGAAACCAAGAGGGCCTTTTACTTATTTGGACTCAATCGGTCATGATCAACTGCCGTCATTCCGGCTCATTGACGTCACCTTGAGCCTCTAACCTTCAGTGACCAAGCCCTACGCTACCACTATAACTTAGCGCCCGGAGAGGGTAGCGACCCGCTGCTGGACGCTGGGCTTACTTTATTCGGAATTCTCGGATATAGACTAATCCATAGAAGCTCACCCCGGACACCCCGGATCTTCTGCTCTACGCCTCAGATGCGAAAAAGAGAGAACGGATTATGCATAATAATACTGCAGGTACATACATCCAATGATAAATAAGCAACTTCTAGAATACTCTAGGCATTATGATTCCAGCGTACCGAGTCCGCGACGTTTGATGACAGATGAAATTCGCCTTGTAGAGGCGGGCGGGTGAGAGTTCTATTCACCTCTCGACTATTTGCGTACACAGCTACTAAATACTATTACTCTGCTACTCATATGTGGCTGCTGTGTTTACAGTTTACAGAATAGACAACTTTCGCTCCTTCATCACAACCTGATAATCCTGCTTACAGCTTCCGCAGTAACTATCCCGCCACTGCTCAAGGACCTGCCGTCTCTTAGCCGGTATAGGCTCCATGACCTTCTGCGACCCCTTAGATCCCTTGCCGGTGTCGGCTCCTTTCTTGCGTTCTTTCGTCTCGTCTTGTTGCTCCAGCATAGTATCCAACTCGTCACAGAGGACCTTCTCGTCGACTAGCCAATTCTCCCACTCCGATTGGAGCATCTCCCGCTCGATACTGTTGACCACTCTCATAGCCACCAGTAAATCATGTCGATAAGTTCCTAGACGCTGTCTTGTTCGTCGAAGTCGGCGCGCTGTAGCACGGCTCGTGGGCGAAGACAAACTGGTACCAGCATCTTCCCATGGTGTGTCCATGTCTGTAGTGTCCAGTAAATCTTTAAAAGTTGAGAAGCACGTGCTATTATCAGGGAAAGAGAGGGCCTGGTTGGTCCCAGAGGCTTCATGAAGATCAGCAAAGTAGATAGCTTTGCTCATCATCGTATTGGGCCGGATGCCAATGTTTTGCATAAATCCTGCTGCTCTCCTCTCCTTCCACCAAACCGACGTCTCGCTCGAAGTCAACAGCAGATTGGTCAGAGTACTGAATGCAAGCAGCGCCAAGATGATCCATTGAGCAGTGATCAAGTTAAATACGTTACGCAGCACAGCAATAGCCCACATGATGATTGATGACACTGCACTCTCTCCAAAAGATCGAATCGTTTCAAAGACCATAGTCGTCAGAGTCCGTGGCTTGATGACTTGCTTCTTAGCGGAGTCTGTCGAAGCAGGTGAGAAGACCACCACTTCGGTCTGCTGCCCAATTTGACCATACACCTGGATAGCTCTGTTTGTTCGGCTTCGCGTTCCAAGCTTGCGAACCTGATCCGTGGCAACTTCAGCCAGTTCCTCGGCATCACTAGCAGCATCGTGGATTGCCTGGCGGTCAATTAGGTTTTTGGAGAGGGCCGGGTTCTTTGACCAGTCTGTCTTGGTGTAGATGGCCAGCTTACACTTGGATTTGGCCACATGTGTGATGACAATCTTAGTCACAACCTTGAACCAGCTTGAGTGAGGCAAATGCCAGGCTGTTTTGACGTGCGTCACCACGTACGTAACGTGGTCACTGAAGACATCAATGATCTGGTAGTCGTTGACATCAGCGGTCTTTGACCGACCCAGAACATCTTTGTAGTCAACTTTGAACTGAAAGTCACGTCTCATTCTTCCCTGATCCACCAACACCCACGGTCCTTGAGCGATCTGCTGGGCTCGGCGCTCAAAGTAGAGTTTTGGGAACACAAAACTCTTGTCACCAAACAGCACATGGAAACAAGACTTGGCACTGATTTCAAAGTGTCGCTCAGCAGCCATTTCTTTCATGCCTTCTGGCTCATAGATGACAGGGCGCACTGGAAGGTGTAGCTTGTGGTTATGTCGTGCTCGCGATCTTGAGGGCTGCAAAGGGGGACTGAACTCCATACGGCGAGCGACTGGCCGTCCAGTTGACGTTCCGTCATCCATTGGTGTGTTTGCCGAGACTTCTTCCCAGCTTTCAACGCTAGGACTTGGTCGGTCATACTCCTCCTTTTCGAGATTAACCAATGTAGTGATGATGGCCTCGACATCCATCGGCTCCTCGGCTTGAATATCATCGATCAACAGGTTCAGGCGAGTGTGAAGGAGTCCTAGGTCTTCCAAGAATACTTTGATAGTAATTCTGGTATAACCCGTCTCGTTCGCATTCTCATTGAGGTGTAAGAAGATGAAGTCACAATCCCTTCCAGGGGCTGCCGTCACTTCACTAATAATATCAAGGCTGATACTGTAGGCAGTAACGAGGCCGATCTGTTGTCCGTAGAAGTACATGTTGTCGGGTGTAACATAGATTCGACCATCACCGGCCATATCTGGCTTACCAGGACCCCGCTCAGGAGACCCGGTCCATGCAGCTCGGAAGACAAGTACCAGCTTCTCTTCCAAGGGTGCATCTGGGAACAACAGTCTAAACTGGGCGTGTTGGGCCCTCAGTTCGGGAGGATAGTTTCGAGGGAAATATTCGCCACCCTCCTTCTGCTGCACGCTTTGTCCTACAGTGCTTCCTGGCACGACAACACCTATAGGATCATCCTCATCGAGTCGGGGAAGCACCGGCTGAGTTGGTGCATTCATGGCGCCCCAAAGATTGGTTCCCCAATAATTCGCAACCACGGATGCGGGGAGCTTCCTATTGTTACCCACAGGCTGGCGTTCTCCCGCTGTCAAAACCGCGATACGACTAAGCCCGGTCATGGAGGGGGGTTTAGCTAGGGTGGCCGGGGCCAGATTGCCGGCCTGAGTGTCTACGGACGGCAACATACTGGGCGTTTGTCTGAAGTTCGACGAAGCAGGTGCAGAGCCTGGGAAACCTGGAGGAAGGGTATGGCTGGTAGCCATCATGTTCGCCAGTCCAGTGGTAGAAGATGCACCCCCCTGCATACCTTCGAGGCCTTGGTTGCCGAAGGTAGCCTTACGATGAAGGTCGAGCTTCTGAATAATTCTGGCAGCATGCTCGCGGCCGCTCTCGCCCTCTTCTCTGGCAAGATCTCGACTTAGAGAAGTTATGGTACGACGAGAAAGAGTGCCATTAACATCAAAGCTCTGTCGCGTGCTGAGATTGCCTTCTGGTCCAGGCACAGGCAGTGTATTCGTGCGATCAATGTTGGGGGTTGATTCGTCGTAGATTCCAATTTGTGTATCCAGGGCTTTAGCTGAAAACTCGGGGATGCTTGGGGGAGTGATCGAAAATGCAGGATCAACTGATCCAGGCAGAGAAGCGCTGGTTCTGTTCATGGTAGTCTCGAAGGCACGCTTTTTTGTGACTTCGAATACTTCCAGCCATTCTGTAAGCTCGCCCTGCGTTTCAGCTTGGAGCAAAATAGTCTGGCTCTTTGTTTTGACCTCAAAACAGAAACGTCTGTCCTCGGCAACTGCTGGCTTTGCATTGCAGAGCAGAACTCCGATTTCGTCACCCTGTAGAACTCCCAAAGGTCCGGGTATCAACCAGCCAAAGATGCCATCACGGCAGTAGTACCACCTCCTGATCCAATTATGCCTTGCTGGCTTTCCTTGGAGCACTCGGAGAAATAGCCATCCCTGCTTTTCGGACACAACAGTGGCGCCCTCCTCGAGGCGCATGGTAACAGGGCCGCGACTACCGAGAAAGGGGACAGTAGAAGTACTGTAATCCTCAATCTCACGGGACGGCTTAAATCCTGCGAGAGCGTTCTCTCCAATTTCTCTTCTGGCAGATTGCAACTCCCGTCTAAAGACCATCTCGGACGCTCCCATTTCATTTGACCAACCCTGGATACGCTCCATCTCCTGGTTCCAGCGGCTGGTATCACCAGCAGCTTCTCTAGTACGTCTCAACTGGTTCCATCGCTCGCTGCAGATCTTAACTAGCAGCTTGTCCATGCTAAATCGCAGCTGAGGTGCAAGCTGACAGTAGTCCATCGATGCTTTGAGATAAGACTTTCGTGTCTCGAATACGGAAAACGCATCTTCACGCAATGCTGATGGCTCCTTTGTTTTGGATTGACTGACATATCGAGCGAGCGTCGAGTCGAAGGTTCGCTGTGCCTGTTCCATAGCCCTCCTGCACTCCTTGAAGTTCCTAAGGTCGCCCATGATAAACTGTCGGATAGGGTCGACAACTGAACCGTCCATCTTCTTCATTGTGCTAATCATCTGGATCCAATACTCGCGCCATCCGTCACCCACTCTCTTCAAAGCCAGAAATGTATAATCATTGTCGACAACGCCATCGGACACCGAGGGCATCGTTTTGACAAGGAAGGTATTGATCGTCTCCTCAAGGGCGAGGATATCGTGCAGGAGCTTCGAGGTCGACTGAGCATATCCATTAAGCCATTTCTCGATAGCATCGACTTGATCGCCAAAGTTGGCAGCGGTTACTCGAAAAGTCGGGGAGTCGAGAGCTGCTTCATTGAGGCCAACGGGGATGGCGCGGCCAGCTTGGTTGGCCGCAGCCGGCGGGGAGTCAGGTTGTGATTCGGGCATTATAAGAAATAATTATGTTTGATCGCCTGACAACAGCTTCAGTTATCACTGAGCTGCAGTCTTTTATGGCGCAGGGGAGAAGAAGAAAAAAAGTATATGACGGTAAGAAGATGAGATGGATGGAATGATGTTGACAGCCATTGTAAGGTCAGGGACCTGAAGGTTGCGTTGACGTAGCATACCCATGTCATGCTGCGCTACGGATACGCTGCGCCCATCTGCGAACCCCCACACGGCGCCTAGGTCAGACCGTCAGAACCACCGGAAACGGGTCTGGATAGAATACGCGGACTCGGTACGATAGACAACCTGGCTAGCCTCATTTTTCATGAACTGTAGGTATTCCCCTGAACTTACTGTTCTACCAGGAGGGAATGCTAGTAATTCAAGCCACATACGCGAAATCACCTCAAATGGAACTTGGCATTTCACATTTACATCCACATCCGAAATGGCCATACAAACGACTTGTATTTTGTTGACTCGATGTGTCGTGCCTGCTCACAACTATGTCTCGAGAGAAAAGCCTTGCAGCCATCTCACACCGACTCTACCCAAACACTAACAAATCTTCAGGCCGGGCATTGCTCTGCCCATTCTGGCCCTCACGATCCTCTAGTCGCCGTGCCGCCGCTATCCTTCAAATTTAATGGTTGGGCCTACCAGCCGTTAGACCTGACATTCTGGTTTCTTGAGGTGCAGGAATTGGAGGGCTCTGTGTACCTCTATTCCCGTCGATCATAACTCAAGCCGTCATCATTGTGCGAAGCGGACTGGGTCGCGATGCCTGGCGGGAAGAATGGAGAGGCGAGAGACTGTCCCTCTCCACCAAGCGCTGTTGGGCGATTGACATCGGCGCGGCATCGGTCGACCTCTGCGCCTCGGGGCGCATGGCACTGTTGTTGTACGTGGACGGATGAACTTGAGTCGATCCCTCGCTGGTCACGAGGGGATCTGCTGGTCAATCTAGTTTTCTGTTAGACTCCAGACGCTTGTTTTTCTCATGATATTGTCAACTCACCGTCGTAGTACTCATCGTCGTCGCTCACATCAGCAAGCTGCTCGAAGTTGACCTTGTATCGGAGAAGACCGCCGATGCCACCGAAACCCTTGACAAACTGGTTGCCCTCGGTAGATCGATCAGAAACGAACTCAAGCGTGGTACCGAAGTCCTTGTAGTGCTCAGCAATCCATTCAAGGAAGGACTCCTGAGCAACAATCTCCATCTCCTGGCCAGTCTCCTTGTCGAGGAACTTGTCGCGGTTGCTCTGCTCCTGCTGCTTGGTGGTGTGGAGAATGGTTTCACTGCCGTTGCTGTCCTTGAGAACCCAGCGGGTGATCTCGAGGTTCTCAAAGACGATGAGAGTCTCGACAGCACCGAGCTCAAGGGCCTTGAGGGTATCCTCAATACTGTAGCAGACCTTGCCGGTATCCTGGCTAATTTCCTCGAAGTACTTTCCAATGAGCTTCTTCTCCTGGATGAACTTGACGTTGCCGAGGGTCTCGGAAGACAGCTCGATAGCCTGGTTGAAACCGTTCTCACCACCGTAAGAAACATCCACAACCTTGATAACCTTGGTCGCCAGACGGTTGTCGAACAAGTCGGAGGCGTTAAGGTCGCTCTTGAAATCGGCGGAACCAGCAAGGATGAGACCAGCAACGTTGACCTTGTCGGCCGTGATGAAGTTCTGGACAGCCAACTCGGCAACCTTTCGGACGTAGTTGTGACGCTTTTCCTCTCGCAGACGGGCAAAACGGAGAGCGGACTGACCACCACGACCGTGCTTCTTGGGAAGATCGACAGAGAACTTGTGAACAACCTCACGGGTGTTTCCGCTCAGAGTACCGAACAGGGCACCGTTACCATCCATGATGATAAAACCGAACTTCTGGTCGGACTCGAGCAGCTCAGCCAGAGCCTCAGTGTGGAACTTGTTGTCGCACAGGTAAAGGGAGGTGTTGATGGGCTTGAAGGGCTCGAAATCGATGTTGACCTTTCGCTCCTTTCCTTCCTGGGTCAAGATTTCACCACAATAGACGACCAGACCATTCGGGGGGACCTTGTTGTACAGCTTGAGACGCTGTTGGGTCGAGGTAATGGCGGACAGGACGGACTGTCGGTTGACTCGAGACTTGATGTTGGAGGCGGTACCCTGGACATTGTTAGTGTCGCTGCAGCGGGGTTTCGTTCAGGTGAGGAAACCGTACGTATTCTTCAGCCAACATCTTGGCAGCTCGAGAGACTTGATCCTTGGGAGCTGAAAGGCATGCGGGTTAGTGCGTTGTTTCGAGGTCGATGTTGAAGGACATGAAGGCTTACGGATGATGAGGGAAATCATTGAGGTTCCATTTCCTCTGGCAGCTTCAAGACGCTTGATGAGCTTCTTGACCTTCCAGATCTCAATCTATTATGGACGTGGTCAGCCATTGTTGTAGTTGTTTTTGCATTCGAACGATGATGGCAGAGTCTTTAATTTCTCGATCGCGGGGCAAACACCACACAAGAAGCGAAAAGAAGAGGGGCAGTAACAGTGAGACTTACGTTCTTCTCGGCCTCGTTCGCCTGAGCGTCACTCATTTTGGCGGATGGGACTTGTCTCCGACCTTTTTGCGAGTGTTTGTTTTTCTTTGGTAAGGGTTATGCCTCGCAAGCTAGGAGTCGTTGAACTATTAAGTCTGGACTCTGGAGCCTGAAGATCTCCCAAAAGTTGGATGTTAGAGCCAGATTTTTTTCGCACAAGGAGCGATGACCTAACGTAGAGAAACCAGCACCCACAGGCAGCCAATCCACTTTGATCATCTAGGTACTGAACCGGTAGCCACTCACCTGCTGAGTTTCACGGGGCTAGGAGGTAGGTACACTGCACTGCGCTGGGCTTCTTCAGGAACGAGGCTGGGTTAGTGGGTAGTTTGGCTACGTAACCTTGATTTTGCTTAACACGCTTAATATTTCCAGGTACCCTGACCATGGTTGTGTTGAATTTGTTGATACCCGAGTGGGTCCCATAATCAATGCTGACTGTGACTGAAATCTAGGTATGAATCATGGCCTGGCCTACAGGCATTCATGAATATTATAGGATTAGGTACTGATTCATCTAAACATTCACGACATGACTTACTTATCAAAGCTTACCTTAGACTAATACCTAAGCAATATTAACGGCATACTTATTGAGTTAAACGACAGTCATTATACCACCAACAATAAGCTATAACGGAATCACCGGGTGCCATGATGACAATACAGTTGGTTTGTTAACATCAAAAGTAGACATTGCATTCTGTCTCTCTGCCTTTTGTAGCCGACATTTCGTCCGAATCCTGATCTTTTCTTAACAAGTAAGTATTAGCAGAGATTCGCGCAATAAGAAACTCTAGTTTAATACTTTAATGGATCTACTGGCTTGCTTCTCAGTCAAGTACACTCAATAACTCAACAATGCTCATATCCGTCTTTCCCTCTTAATTCGTTCTCTTCTGACCTTATTAATCTCTCTTATTGATTTAATAAGATCAAGGATAAAGCCAATAAACACTATTCCAGCCGCTGCTGGTACAGCAAATTCATAAAAGAAAAAGACAAGCACAATAAATCCTGCCGACAAGAAGAGAAGAATGCAAATGGCAGCATAGGTCGCCCCTTTAGCACTTCTCAAGGCTACATCAAGAATGTCCGTTAACCGTTCAGAATGAGAAGGAAACTGATCTTTGTTAGTTGCCCTATGGCCAGCTAGAGAATGCCAAAGAGGATTGCAAACAACTTACTATTTTGCCTTCTTCAATCTCCAATGTGTTGGTTCTTCTCAGTGCCATCCATCTTGTCATTGAGTCGACTCTTGTACCAAAACCGGCATTACCAGAGAGATCTGGCTGACTGTAAGATGCAGAAGCCATGGGCATCAACGAGTTCCCGTGAGACTCTGGCATATCCCCATGGATGATGCCTGTTTGGTTCCCCTGTGTCCTCTGCAGCAGAACTCGATTCGGCAAGGCAGCAGAGCCTTCCATTAAGGAGGGACTTTGTACCGAAGCAGGTTGTTTCTTTATCTCCGTTTCGATCTCTATTGCTCGGAAGTTCTTGATAGCTACAAAATAATCAGTGGTTAATCGGGTGGTACCAGGTTATATACTTACTGCCGACTTCGAGAGCAGTCAGAGCGATGACTATCAGCAAGAGCATGGGCAAAATCTGACCGAAAGTCGCAGAAAAGAGCGGTTTGGTGTCAACACCTTGGTAAAAGAGACCAATAACCAACGTGTATAAAGCCACACAGAACGTGCAAATGGCAATCAACAACTCCAACAGAACAGACCCGACCATCTCTGTAAGAACCGGTGGCACAACGATGTGCAAAGCCTTCCAAAAGCTGTCTTGTTGCTCCAATATCGTGGCATTCTTACGATTGTCCCGCCGGATCTTGTCTTGCCTGCGTTCAGAGAAGATTTGAAGATCTGATTGGCCTTGATGGCCAGAGTAAATCCAGCGCAATATTATGTTCTTCGACGCTCTGCTCTCCAAACTGTATCTGAGTGATTTATCTAGCCTGATCGATCGGAAAGCATTCCAGTAGACAAATATAAATAGAACAGCTATCCCAAAGGATCTGGGGACCACGAACTTTATGCGAGGTTGTGTAGGATAGTGAAGGCCGCAAAGGAACAGCATATCGCGTGGCTCAGATACCGTAAGGAACTGGAGGACAAAGGTCGCTCCAAGAAGTCCCATAAACAGCACCATTAGGGCACCACGCAAGATGGCTTGCTTGGGGTGTTTTCTGAAGTAGGATTTGAGAACCAGAAGGGTGCACAGATGAACACCTGACGATAGATACGCCAACTGGGCGCCGATGTAGAAGGAAAAGTTGGAGACACTGCAGACCTGAGCGTACATGGCGATGAGATAACATAGCCCAACAGCTAACATCTGATCACTCAACGCAAGAAGAAGGGACTGGTATCCAAGGTTGCTAGGCGCATCGCTGGCCGGCTTTCTAACACCAACCCAGTAGAGGATTTTCTCATCGACGCGCATATACTGTTGCTTGGGGATTCCTCGCTTCAACACGGCCATTATGGCCACAATCACTGATATGGCCGCTGTGATGACGAATGATAAGACGACCTGTGATAAACATGTGAGCTTGTAGCCTGATACATGGCGCAATGGCAGACCTTACACCGATTCCATTCATATCAGGGTCTTCCACAGTCTCGGCGGGAGCATTGCATTGTAGTCTGCCATTGCAGAAGCTCATCGTGGCAAAATGGAAACATTGAGATGAATGAGGAGAAGTTCATTTCAGTTATTGTGAGTATGTAGAGTAGAGTTGCAACAACAAGAGCCTAGCGGCCCTGATGTTGCCGATCATCACTTGAGACCTTCCAGCCCTGTCCTTGTTTTGTATCAGATGCAGTGCAATTGCTGACAAGCCACAGCAATCCAATACAGTTTTGTATGTCATACCGCAGTACTTTTCAAGGAGCACGGGGATCTTCTATAGTTTCAATTGGCCAAGCGGCTGTTTGTCTATATAGGTAGTTGGGGGCCTGAATAGGAATAAGGAATGATTCAGCTTCCAGACAACCAATAGTGATGTCGGTCACTCTGTATTTATTCAGCAATAAACTTGTTTTTCGTATCTGCCGTAGAGTCATTCATAGATCCGTATTCACTGTATTGCCTGAGGCTAGTCTGAGTTCTTACATCTATCCTACCAACGTCTGATCCTGTAGGGCTATTTTAAGCTTAATGACCGCCAAGTAGATAAATTTCCGATGCTCGCCTGCAGGAGCTGCAGTAGGTAACTCAAGGCTGGAAAGCTACCTTGTGTAGGGAAATATGGATGTACGTATGAAGCGGTTGATCGTTGGCCTTGATTGAATCTATTTATTGGCAATTCATTTGTCTCAGTAAAGCAACAGTCTAGAAAAGAAGTCTATCGAATGGTCTACAGCTGATATTCTCAGACGACGCCGTGTATGCTTTGAGGCTCAAAGTACTCCATATGCTCAGATTATATGTACAGGAACGGAACACAGTCTGACTTGAATCCTACCATCGCTTGATCTTCAGTGTAGCACATTGCTTTTATGGGAATACTGGTTGATAGATAGCAAAACGAACATGCCTTCCAAGGCTTTAGATGCCAAAATAAAGTAGCCTGGACCTCTATCTGATTCTACATATAGAGACCAAGTTATTTTGTCCCCCCTACTCCCGGCGGCCAGTTACACTTTCTCCACCACCTCCACGCGCTAGTCTACCGCCGTAGCTCGGCCAGGGATGCGACGTCAATCACTATCATCAACTACCAAGATCCAATTCGACAACATTTAAAGACCACCGAACCCCACCAAGTTTTCCCATACAGACGACCAGAAGCGTATTACCACCACAAACATGGAATCAGGGCCAACGGAACTTGCGGCCACCATTCAGGCCGCAAGCATCGAACACAACCCCGACCCTGCACTCGACGCCAACCCATCAACAGCCGCTGAGAGAAGACAACCCGTAACTCTCGAGCACGACCATGGTATCGACGACGACGATGACGAGGAAGATATCCCCTACAGTGTGCTCCGACCCGCTCCCCGACATTCCAACCTCCCCCCTCTACCAGACCTGCGCTTCGAGCAGAGCTACCTTCGAAGCATCTCAAAGGCCGATACTTGGTGGAAGGTGGCGCTCATAACAACAAGAGACCAGGTATATACCTATCAATCGAATGCTCGTGTTACTTAGATTTTCTAACGCGGTCGGCAGATTTTGATGCCCTTGACACAGGGTCTAGTGTACAATTTATTCCTCTGCGGCTGGCAACATTGGAATAGAAATGCTCGACTGCACGGCAACACGTTAGGTGCGCGAGTAAGACGTTGGTGGTGGGGAGTTAACAACTGTAAGATGAACAGTTCCTCCATGGTTCTGGAGGTAAAATGCTAACAACGAGATAGGGAATATACCTACGCATAGCAAGCGGGCTTGAAAAAGGTGACGATAAGGCATGCAGATGGCACATATAGTTTCTCAGAGGACAGGGACGAACATATGCTGACTAGGTATATCCATTCACACTATCACCATATCGTTCGGGTATCAGAAGCATTGGCTGCTCGGAGCATACGAGATGATATATCTAGTCGCCTTATGCTAGCTTAGACTAGCATTTAAGCTACTTTATTTTGGTGCCTGAAGCCTTAGAAGATATTTCTTCTGCTGTACAGCAGCATGTCCATTCCCGAACAACAATGATCCCAGGTGGGTTGTTCTCTGTCGGGCATTGCTGTAGTATGGCCCTAAATAATACGAGTACCAGCAAATCCTCATACCCTCAATGCCTTGTTGTTGATCCCGCAATTCTATCCCGCCATGATGCCGGCCTTTACTATAATAATTCTATGCCATATTATTTCATCTGTTCCTTTAAACTCCAACAAAAATCAAAGCACGATCTGTCACACAATCAGCTCTCACTGGTGGTCTGCGCTAACATCGAGCGGTTGGGGAGCTGGTTGCGCATGCGTCTTTTCTGGGCTCCCTCTAAAAGCCAAAGATGTCGCATGAATAGTTCCCGGCGTCGAATTCTTGCGTTCTGCAAAGTCGGGGTCTGGAATGGGAGATTGTTGGGCTGCAGGTTGAGGTTCTTTACTAGGAGTAGCTGCCGGCGCATCCTCCATCTCAACAACCGTCTCTCCTGAAGGCCGGGATTCTTCAGCCCCCTTGTCGGAGCTTGGCGTTGGCAGTTTGTTCCCAGCCTGTGCAGTGGGCTCCAGGACATTCCGCAGCTTGGGTGGTGTGACTGAAAGCTTCACAACCAGGCTTTGGTTTTGCTCGTCCAGATCATCGTCAGCCATGGCTTCATCCTCGTCAAGCTCATCTTCTCCATCCGATTCCTCAGGAACGTGTTCGTCAACGTCCTCTTCATCGTCTCCAAATTCAGCCTCGCTCTCTTCCTCAGAGTCACCGTCGGCATTGTGCCGAGAAGTCTTCTTGGGTTCAGCCCAACCGCTTGTACCGTGGTTTACGGCGGCCGATCTTCGAGGTCGTCCCGTTGGACCAACAGACGTCTCCTTCTCCACTTCGGAAGTGTCTCCTTGCACGCTACCAGGGGCACTGCTTCCAGTTGTAGGGTTGAGGCGAGTCGGTGCCTTGATCTGTCGGCCGCTGGCGGTGGTGAGCGGACCAGTTTCAACCGGAGTATGGGTCCCGGTGTTGCGAGTAGACCTTCGAGTGGTCGAGTCGGTCGTAAAAACATCTTCGTCGTCTGAATACGTATACTTCATTTTCTTGCCCCGGGTACGGCCTTCATAGAGCGAAAATCCTGGCTCGGGCCGCTTGAACTGTTCCTTACGCATCTGCCGATAATCGCGACGCTTACGTTTCTACAGACTGTGTTAGTATAATGCACGGCAGTTGAGCCTAGGTGAATTCATCCTGATCTCCAGGGCAGAGAACAGGGGGCAAACTGACCTCCTCACCAGCTTCAAAACGAGGAATGGCAGTGTGCATCTTCTGGGCTAGTTTTGTAGCCTTTGGTCCACCATCTTTGACCTCAAGTTTCTCAGCAAGAGCCCTGAGCTCGTCAATTGTGCCTGCCACGCTGTACCATGTTCGATTCGTCCCAGCAGGGTTGCTCTCGCGATAGACACGGAAGGCTGTATCGTCTTGTCCTTCAATAAGAAAGTATCGGCGCTTGTCGCCGTCTGATCCCCATGGTTGTACCGATCGAGGCTGGTTCAAGTCGTCTTCGTGACGGTTCTGCTTGTAGGATTGGTTGATGAGTCCTTTGACGGTGTCGGAAGAGGAAAGACTCCATAGAATAAGGTATCGCAACAGTGTGAGCTGTTAGAATATTAGCATTCCGAATGCGCGTAGATAGAATCGGTTTAACGCACTCGTTGTGTAGGGTTCATTGAGGTGAAAGTTGCGCCGCCAGACAAAGGGCTCTTCTCCTCCCAAGCGGGCGCCCATTGGGTCTTGTGAGAGCTAACAGCATCCTCCAGAGCGCGACCATAATGACCAGGCCTAACGGAATATTCATTAGCATCTTATTCCTTGCTGATCAGGGTTCTGCCGTACTTGACATCTTGTTTGCGATTCAATAGTAACCCCAGCAACGCGCAAAGGAAGTGTTCGGCTCGATCGCCAGGTATGGGTTCAACGACATCGCGCTCGAGTTCTTGGGGGCCAAAGTGGGCTAGTGATTTCGGAAATGCGTCGTTGAAGCGGCTTCTGAACATTACAATGAACTGCAGCTGTTAGCATCTGGCCATGACGTTCAACACGCGATGGAGGCGCGTCGCAAAAGCAGCTCCACGCGCCAAACGGTTTTACATAAACCATTGAAAAGCTCAATCCACAACGGAGAGTACTTACTGCAATGTCAGGGTTATCAGCCAACACATATTCATGGGGTGGTGAGGGTGATCGTTTTCGAGGCGGCGGCGAATCCTCCTTAGGCGGTTGCTCTGTAACCTTGGAGAAGTATTTCTGAATACCCTTTTTGGGCTTGGTAATGGGCTCTTCCGCTGGTTCCTCCAACTCTATATCAGAAGGCGCAGGCGAGAGTGAAGACAAAGAAGAGAGATCGGAAGAATCGTCCTCGGCCGACATTTTGCAGACGATTCAATTCACTGGTGTTTGTTGATGTGAGGTTAAGATGAATGGAGATGAGTGGGGGGAGAAGAAGGAGGAACGACGTAACTTGGGTTCTCACACACAAGCACCCACTAGCCTTACTTTAAGAGCCGCAGGTTAGGCTTGTGAATCCTGATAGGCTAGGCAAATATCAATTACTACGTAGGTATGCATTTCAATGGCCATTGTTAAACAGAGTGAAGTCAAGGCTTTGTTGTATTCGAGACCCGAAGCTCCTTGTGTCTGACCGACGCCCTCACAAGCATCCATAACAGACCTTGCCTAGTCCATCACATACTTGGGTATGAAGCCATACCAGACCCTCCAGAAACCTATCGTTTCCAATAGTCAATAGGTAGCCCGGCCAGTAGCATTTCGTTATGTCGCAACAGTGTGCTTTCCCATACATCCTGCACTTTGGCCAGTCCACGTCGGGGTTGTTCATTCCAGTGCGGTTTTGCGCCAAATGATTCCTTCATTCGTCTTCGCAATGTTCTCAAGTTCGTGAGGGCTTCAACAAGCACTCTGGACAAACTTCGGCGCCCTCAAGGTAAGGCCCTTCACTAACACCGGCTGTGGGTTGGCATATCTGCACAGCTCTTTTTGATCGCCATAGAGTGCTGTGCCATTGAACGATGACAAGGATAGTCTGATCGGGTCACACGCAAAGGCGAAGATGAAGATGAAGATGGTGTTTTTTCACCGCCTTGTGCGGCCTTCAATAGTGCAATTTCCCACCACACCCAATGGTTGTCTCATAAAGCGAAGTGTTTCTTGGTCTGGCCAAGGGTAAGTGTCCCACTAGAAACACATCGTAGAAGTTGTCGCGAAGCTCCAAGTTGTAACACAGAGCGATTCCACTCAGAAATATTCCGCCATGAAACCCCTTGTCACGGATCAACCACTTGGTTAATCTCATTCTCCAAACATCGAGGTAATTTAACCCGCTCAACTTCATTGCAACGCAACACAATATCGCGTGTGTGCGATTCTGCATAGAACGAGATGCACGCAAAATCGACGATAATCTGTTTAAAGAGATGGTAGGAACGGTGGGCAGGGTATCACATTGTTGTTATGATTATTACTCATTTTATCACTGGTCCTAGTGAAGCAAATGAGATATTCATAAAATCAAAAGAAATGCCACATGTTGAAACGTGCTGTCGTGTTGATGGTGATCATTGCTGGCGATGACCTCAGCTTCCATGGCATAGGATGTCAAGGGCAAAAGGTCGGCATTGGCTGAGCGCGCATCGCGCCAAAGTCACAGTGATCGGATAATTTCTGGGGTTGTCCCCGAAGAGACGGGACCGGGAGTCGGTGGTCATTGATTGATTGATTAATCTCCACTACAATACTGTACCCATGGGCCATCAGCAAGCGCCCCACTTGCCCCGTTGAAATGTTTAACAAAAAGGCAAGTGCAACTGAGCCCTAGAGAGATCACGTGGCTTCCTTCATCGATCGAGTTGTTCGCACAAAAAATTTGGCGCCAGCAGCCTGCCTCTCTGAACAAACACCAAGCGGCCCAAGCCAGGTAAATATCCCCCTCCCTTACCTCTTCGCCCACGATCGTCTTTACTAACCTGCAGCTCAACAGAACTCCTATTCACGATGGGTAGAGTCATTCGCAACCAGCGTAAGGGTCGTGGATCCATCTTCAGTCAGTACCGAACGAGCCTTTCCGCGATATCGAAACCATCAAAATACTGACGCCTAGGATAGCGGCCAACACGCGCCTGAACAAGGCTCCTGCTAAGTTCAGAAACCTCGATTATGCCGAGCGCCACGGCTACCTTCGAGGTATCGTCCGCGAGATCGTCCACGATGCTGGCAAGTTCCCCGACTAGGTTCCCGAGAAAATAAACATTCGACGGAAATTTACAAATTGTGTGCACATGGAGGAACGACAACTAACGATGATTGTCATACAGGTCGCGGTGCCCCCCTCGCCAAGGTCGTCTTCCGTCACCCCTACCGATTCAAGCAGGTCACCGAGACTTTCATCGCCAACGAAGGCATGTACACCGGCCAATTCATCTACGCCGGAAAGAAGGCTGCCCTGACTGTCGGCAACGTCCTCCCTCTCGGTGAGATGCCCGAGGGTACCGTCGTCTCCAACGTTGAGGAGAAGATCGGTGACCGTGGTTCTCTCGGCCGAACCTCCGGCAACTACATCACCATTGTCGGCCACAACCCTGATGAGGGCAAGACCCGCATCAAGCTTCCCTCTGGTGCCAAGAAGGTCGTCCACTCCGGTGCTCGAGGAATGATCGGTATCGTCGCTGGCGGTGGCCGAACTGACAAGCCTCTCCTGAGTACGTTCCCCTAGAGTGTCGAGCAGTGAAGGATTGAATTGCTGACCCCCATTACAGAGGCTTCTCGTGCCAAGCACAAGTTCGCTGTCAAGCGTAACAGCTGGCCCAAGACTCGTGGTGTTGCCATGAACCCCGTCGACCATCCCCACGGTGGTGTATGTATTTTCCGATCAAAATTGAAGAAACGCAGAAAAGCTGACACTCGACACAGGGTAACCACCAACATATTGGTAAGGCTTCTACCATCTCCCGATACGCCGTCCAGGGTCAAAAGGCCGGTCTTATCGCCGCCCGCAGAACGGGTCTTCTCCGTGGTACCCAGAAGACAAAGGATTAAAGTGGTGGCTGGGTTCATGGTCTCATTGGGATGGTGTTTACTGGCTTGCTTGCATCTATTGAAGGTACTGCCAAGAGCAGATGGCTGGTAGCTCCGAGGGCAAGTACTATGGCATTTGGCGCAAAAAAAATTCTGAAGGCCGTTTCTCTGTGAAAGATGTGAGCGAAGAAGTGAGATACCTCGAATACCGAAAAAAGGCTTCCACGAGAGAAGCATGCTTGGTTAAATAATGTCCTTGTTAAAACGATTGTGCTGTCCATCTGCTGCCCTATCAAGTCATGAGCTATGTTTATCGATATCCATTGATATACCCTGTGTTTCTAATGTTGAGCCAAATACTGGGTGTTGTCATTAAGTAGTGGTAGACAGGTAAGTTGGCTGAGGTGGTTGTAGGTAGCTATCAGTGAGGTCACCAGATCATGATGAGTTAGGAAAGAAGTAATCAGACATTGATCGTATGATGGCAAATAGACAAACCTCCTGATACCAATTCTAACTCTGATCGAACAAACCCTCTTCATCGAATCGAATGAATCTTTCGTATCAACGACTCACTGACTTGATAAATACAACTGCCCAACAAGTACCCATCTCGACGCGATAATGCTGGCAAGCCCATCCTCCTCTCTCAGACTTCCTTCCCTTCTGCCTACCTATCGCACGTGGGCTCGCAGCTTTGCCAGCGTCACTTCTACTCGGCTGCCGACCAAACAGACCCCACGTCTGAACCCCACCAGAGCGGTCGACCCCTCCATTCGTCTCAAACTCTTCCCCTCCAAAGCTACACCCTTATTCTTATCTACCTCACCATATCGTGTATACCAGACGAGACAATTAAACACAATGTCTTCCGTTAAAGAATTCTCTCTCTTCTGTCTGGAGAACCCCCTCCTCGGTAAGTTTTGAATCTAGGCCTTCAATTGATAGACAGCTCTCAATTAGATCCATTGAGATTCAACCCACTACCCGCTTACACCAGCTTTTGCTCTGTATTGATCAACTGCTGACATATTACTTCGTTCTTTATAGACATCCAGGCCCAGGGTGATCAGGCCCTTCTGGACAAGTATGGCCTCAAGCCTAACGACGCTATCCTTGCTGAGGAGAAGCACATCCCTCTCTATGAAGATCTCCTAAACAACTACGACGCCAAGCTCATCGCTGGTGGTGCTGCCCAGAACAGTGCTCGAGGCGCCCAGTACATTCTTCCTCCCAACAGCGTCGTCTACGTCGGTGGTGCTGGTGACGACAAGTACTCTGCCATTCTTCACGATGCTGTCAAGGCTGCTGGTCTCCGAGTTGAGTACCGTGTTGATCCCAAGGAGAAGACTGGTCGTTGCGGTGCCATCATTACTGGCCACAACCGAAGCTTGTGCACTGATCTTGGTGCTGCCAACCACTACGATCTTGACCACCTGAAGAAGCCCGAGATCTGGAAGCTTGTTGAGAACGCCGAGGTCTACTACGTTGGTGGCTTCCACTTCACTGGTAAGAAGAGCCTACGCCAGCACAGATACCTACAGTATCGTTTTATTCTAACGTGTATTAGTCTGCCCTCCTGCCATCATGGAGCTTGCCAAGCAGGCTGCTGAGAACAACAAGCCCTTCGTTCTCTCGCTCTCTGCTCCTTTCATTCCCCAGTTCTTCAAGGAAGTTGTCGACGCCAGTGCCCCCTACTGGGACTACATCATTGGTAACGAGACCGAGGCTGCCGCCTACGCCGAGTCCCATGACCTTCCCAGCAAGGAGCCCAAGGATGTCGTCAAGCACCTCGCCAACCTCCCCAAGGAGAACAACAAGAGAAAGCGAGTTGCCATCGTCACTCAAGGTACCGACCCTACTCTGGTTGCTATCCAGGGTGAGGACGAGATTAAGGAGTTCCCCGTCCACGCCATTGAAACGGAGAAGATCAACGACACCAACGGCGCCGGCGATGCTTTTGCCGGCGGTCTCTTGGCTGGTATCCTTCAGGGCAAGCCTCTTGAGACCAGCATTGACATGGGTCAATGGCTCGCTCGTTTGAGCATCCAGGAGCTTGGACCTTCGTAAGTTCACCCATAAGCACGATCATATCTCCCATTGTTCTTTCAAGTCATCTTTTCATTTCTCTACCTATCTTGCCTATCAAGAGTATTGCCCCATCGAAAAGGACACCAATCTCAACAATTCAACCATTATGACAACTCTCGGCTAACTCATCTGCAGATACCCCTTCCCCAAGCAAACCTATCAGGCTGCTTAAATTTGTTAACAACTCATCTTGCACATCCTTCTTAAGGGATTGAATGTGGTTCGGCGTTGCTAGGGAAAAGGGAAACGGTTTCAACAACGGCGTTTGCATCCAAGGGAGAGTATTACCCCAACTGAGGGCTCTCAAGCGCACTAAGCAGCATGGTATCCTCCACGATATCAAGTATTTGGCAAGCATATTATCTGAATGAACATAAAATGAATGACTTTTTGCTTGAGAACCCAAGATCTTGCACCCACAAACGGCATCCAAACCAGCACACTTCTTGTATACCTGGAGAGATTAATCCGAGTTGTGTTACGGTGAGCCGAGCCAGCTGTAGGATCCAAATCCGGTGTAGAGACTCGCGCATTAGAAAACATCAGAGCACGATGGTGTGCTTTCTGATCGACCATGCTGCCAATATCTTGAACAGCCACACACAGAACTCCAAAAGGTTGAGCCACAACAAGTAGGGACATGCGCTGCTATGCAGCGCATTGTCAATCTGACAATTGTTCATGCCTGATGTCAATGGCTTATCGGGATAAAATACTCCGAAAGCGGTAACAGTGTGTGACGGACCAAGCAGAATGAGCGTTGCCGGTCGTAAGGACTGGAAGACGAGTTCGTTCGCGTCAACAACTCCGGCTTCTACCTGTTGCCGTAGAATGCAGCCTGCAAGATCGCAGCGTCATAGCTGGATGTAGTCTCGTCCATCTGAAACCGTCGGCCTGATGAGGCTGGCGCCGATTCTTGCGCGCGGTTACGATCATAACGGCTCATATCTGCATAGCCTCCACTCGGCATGCCAAAACTGGCCCCGTTACTGGGAGTGCCCTGGTATAAGCTGCTTGGGTGTGAGAATCCAGATATAGTAGAGGATGTAGGATAACCGTTTGAGACCTGGCTGTGTCCATAGGATTGCGGGTTTGCGTTGTTGGCAAGACGGTTTGAGTTCTGGCTCCATTGGCTCAACGAAGAGGTTCTAGGGGCGCTGGAACTCCCAAAAGTTTGCAGCAAATTGTTACGATGAGCCTCCTCAGCTGCGGAAGCAACTCGAGGACTTGCCATCGTACCGTTGGTCGCCCGAGGAATCGGCATAGAAGGGAGCTGAGGCGAAGAGCTGGTATAAGGATCCTCAAACGTGCTGACGTTTCGCGACATCTCCCGGGCGGCAACGTTAGGGCTAACAGGGGCATCAAAAGCAGCATTGTAGGCTGAAGCAGAAGCGTCACTGCTTCTGTGAGGCGTAGGCGTATGAAGCCACGCCCAGGGCAGAGGTGCAAACTTGCCTGTAGGTAAAGAGCCACTTGGGGCTGGCGAAGCATGAAGCATTTCGAACACTTCGTTTGCTGTCGTACTGTGCATTCCGTAAGAGGACTCACCCGTGGACCGATGATCCGACTGAACCTGCTCGGGAGTAGGCGGCCTAAGGAAAGGCGTGAGCATATTGATAACAGTGTTATCCGCATCATCCGGGGAAAGCTCCTCCTCGGGAAGTTGAGTCTCAGGAGATGCAGCAAAAGACCTCGAAGTTCCGTTGACCGCAGGGCGGTTGTCCACCTGTCGATTTTCAGAGATCTTGCGCTCATGGCTTACCGCCTTGGTCTTGCTCTTGGCCTCTTGTGTAGGGGAATTCACAATGGACATAGGTTGAGGAACCGGTTCATTCTGTGCAGACAGCGGCTTGTATTCAAAGACAAGGCCGTGCTCAGAAACTTGGTACATTAGCGGACACGAGGCATCTTCAGCCAGGAAATAGGCGCATCGAAGAATGTCCAAAATTCTTGCCAGCGTCTCTTGAAAAGGACGAAGTCGGTGCTCTTGGGATGGCAGCCTTGGTTTCAAGACCCCACTCTCTAAATAGTAAGACCGGCATGCCTCAGGTACTTGATCTTCGGCCAGAGGTAGTAGCCCCTGAGTCTCGACATCTTCAGCAAGAAGATAGGGGCATGATGCCAGCGCTTCCTGCGTGTACTTCTCGTTGCATAGTAATGAAAAGACCTTAGAGATAGCCCTCATCATGTCCGGGAGTACAGCACCAAGAGCCTGGCCAGCAGCAAAGATCTCCTGGCGGCGGGCGGCAAGCCACATGCCGTAAACGCGCAGTAAGGGCAGAAGTGACTCGATCACAGGAGACGATTTAGCAGCGGCAGGGTCCTCGGAAGCATGACTCTCTCGCTCAACGATATTGGTGAGCTCGGAACCAAGGGCTGAGCAGAAAGCAAAGATAAATTGTGCATTTATGCGCAAGGTACGATGACAAGTTCGAGATGTTGCTGGTGATTGGGCCTCTGTTTTGCGTTAGAACATTGCGACTAGGCAAGATAGCGCAAAAGGAACTTACCAGTGTACTTCTGGGACGCGACATGATAGCTTGACATGTTAATCAGGGTCATCTTGAATAGAACTTCAGAATAGTCGGGGTTCTTAGAGGCCATTTCAAGTCGGTGCAGAACTTCCCTTTCGAGCTCAGCCATGCCAGTCATGTTCTCATTCCTATAGTATGAAGCATGAAGCTTTGTGAACCATGTGACGAATGCATCGCTCGGTACTCTGCTTTGCTTCTTAGGCGGGCTCTTGTCCGGCTGAAACAGGGTCTTGAACTTGGACTCAAGACTCTGCTTTGCGTTAGGGTGAGGCTCGGCAGTTGCAGTGCTCCGGTAAAAGTAGTAAACGGTATCTAAATCCTTGCCTTCCTCGAGGCTGATGATACCCATCTGGTGGAAAGGGAAACCGGAATAGGGTTTCAAGTCGTGGGCGAGACTATAGTAGGCCAAGGCGATTCTGTAGCCTGACTTCTTCAGTCCCGACTGGACCTGATAGCGTGCCAGGTCGCCAAGGCATATGAGGGTGAAATGACAAGAGTTTATCACCAATGGGTAGATCTGATTTGGAACAGGGCTGATGGCATCACTGGTAGAAGACCCGTCAACCTCAATTCCTTTGGCAATGCGCTTCAGTTCCGGGATGTCATATCGGGCAGAGAGTCGCTGCACATATCCCTTGTAAAACTCCTGAGCGACGTGTAGGAAGCCCAGGTACTTATCGCCAAACTTGCGTTTCTCCACATTGCGCTTGTCGTTTTTCTGCTTTGGAGTGGCTTGTTTGTCCCCCTTAGACTTGTCACCGTTGCGCTTTTCGTTGGCCGTCTTATCGGCCTTTTGCTTGTCCGAGTTTTGCGTCAAGTGTCGGAGGCGGCTCAGGGTTCGTCGGTATTCGTTGTTGATACTAGTATGTACTGTCCACATGGTGTGATCGGTACGTTCGGCGACAGCATACTCAAAGTCGAGGTATATGGTTTGAACACAGGCAAGACGGAATCTGGTTAATAGTTATCAGCTTTCAGGAACACATAATATCGCATTCGATCTTCCTCACTTGTCCAAGTACGAGTCAATTGTCTCGAACTGAGAGATATCGACGCCAGAGTTGCTGTCTTTTGGAAGCTTGTCCATGTGCTTTGTCAAAATCTTTCGTAGTTTGATTGCATTACTACAGAATGTCAGTTTCTTGTTGTTTACTTGCGTGGTTATGCTGGAAGTTTGCAGCGTTTGCGCAAGCCCTCATCAACAAACACATGTTTGGCGGGGTATATTTGCACCAAGCACCAGCACAAGCACCAGCAAGATAACGACAATTCCTAACTTACCGCCATGTTTGTCTGGCCTTAACAGAAAGGTCCGCATGTTCGGGAGTTGCGGCCTGGCCGTTCGTGGTCGTTGTCGCGGTCTCTGACTCCATTGTCGCAAAATCGGGGTGTAAATTGGAGTGCGCGAGAGAACAGTCGTAAACGTGAACGAAGGCGTAGACGTGGAGGGCGGACGCAGTGGCAGAGGTACGGGGCAAGACGAAAGGTGTCGCGGCGCGATTCTAGAGCATCGATGTTGAACTATAATGCTTTTCGCTCATGCTTTCTTTTCGGCTCGATCATGGAGAGGGCATCGATCCATAGCTCATTCGTAGGTCGGGTTGTTGGGTTGAGGGTTGGCACCAAACTCGGCTCGCGAAAATGGAATCGTCGGCCGAGAAGACGAACATTGGCGAAGAGGGAGGGGGAGGGGAGGAAGAAAACAGAATAGAAGTGTACGGAATAAATAGAAAGCAAAGAAAGTTAAAAAGACGCAAATAGAATTTCAGCAAGTATGATGCAGGCCTGTCGTTTACTGATTGCGCCGCAGACCGAGCGTATAAGTCAGTAGCATTTGTATGGAAGAAAGTAAATGTAATGGCGAGTGAGAAAAAAAAGTATTGGATCGCTGCCCGCGCCTAGGTTGAGATTGAGGTTCAGCTCCCCGTCAGTTCAGGCTGGGAACCTGGAGGTCCATACAGTTGGTCTCAGGCTGCCTAACGTCAGGTTGAAGTTCCGGGGCTTCCAAGGCACACAGAAAGGTTTGTCATTCAGTGCTAACCTCCAGTGGGTTTACTTCGGCTGCTGAAAATCACTTGGACCCTGGAAATATCGTGTGCTTGAACGCATCATTATCGGCCACTAGCGAAGAATTTCCACAAACTACTTTTCCTCAATGACTTTATGAGTCCGTCATGCAGCTGCAGGGGTTTGTTAGTCATGGATATGAATGCATAGAGACTTTATGGATCGAGGTTTCTTCTATTGTTGTTGATGTATATATACTCGTTGCAATCCATCTCTTGTAATCCCCTCAGCACTCTATCGTGATTCATTTCAGTAACAACCTAATGAGGCCGGTCAAGATGATATGAACCGTAGTGAGTAGCGCATTCACTGTAAACTTAGATGGATCTTAGGTACTATAGCTTACCTATGTGCTGCCTCTAGGTACCTAGCCATAGGTGGGTAGCACAAAACGCAACCTAGACTAGCCTTCATAAGGCGCCAAAAAATAACAACTGACCTCCATCCATGAACTCTACCTGGGTAATCCACTACCTATTAGAACCTGAAATATTCAACTTTTTATCAAGCACTGTATGGATTACTCCATTTCCAATTAATCCGATAAGCTTCTGTTTAGGTAGGTAGTCAACGGTTCTTTCCTAATCGTAGTCATCGTCATATAACGTCTTAATGAACTTTAGGGTATATAGCTCATCAAGCGAACTAAAAGCTTATATTCTTCTGGATCCAATGTTTCAATGAGGAAAATAATCACCTATAGAACCGAAAAGAATATCTAGATACCTATGTTAGCTCGGGTCAAGGGTAGGTACTAGGTAGGTATCTAACAGTAATAACTACAATAACGTTAGCACAAGAGACAGAATAACTTGATCTCTTCACAACTTTCTGATGAGGTTACTAGATTGTGTATTTCTGTACTCCAACCAAGCTGAGAGGTCAGGACCTGTTCTGAATGGATAATGTTACCTCCTTACTACGTAGTAAGTAAGATGTGCTAGGTCTAGGTTTGTCCAACTCATAAGTTATCCATGTTTCCATATGCCCCTCACCCGGGCCGTCAATCACCTTGTGCTTTAGCGCCTTACAAAAACCCCCACCATTACATTGGCTGAGCTTCCAGCTTCAGGCATCTAGTGAGAGTTCTCAACGATCCATATCAACATCACAGCTTTTCGTCAACAAGCATTTCATGGTCTTCGCTCGCGCCTGGCTTCCTAACGTATACGGTTTCCAACTACAGAACCGAAGTATCGATTCTTTCAGCAATTTGACGACAAAGACATCAGCCGACCGCCCACTACCCTGCACACACCGCTTCGGATCCATCCTGTCAAGCGTTTGCTCTCAAGTAATTCTACCATTCCAATCAAGCTCACAGCAGAGAATGAAGCGCTCACGAGAGATCGAGGAAGAGCTAGATTCCAATCCCGAATACACACAAGCGGAACCGTCCCTAAGACCAGTATATAAGGTCACCCAACTCGACTCCGCCATCGACGACGACGAAGAGGATACAGTAGCCATGAGATGCAACTTGCCTCCCCACAGGGAGCCCCTATCCTTCAGATCATACGATGAATACGAGGTGCACTACAACAAGTCTCATACTAACCGGTGCCTCGAATGCCGCAAGAACTTCCCCAGCGAACATCTCCTCAATGTTCATATCGAGGAATACCATGACCCCCTAGTATCCGTTAAGAGGGAGCAGGGTCAGCATACTGTAAGTTCCATATCTAGCCAGAAACTACCATGGATGAAGATGAAAGACTAGCTGACTGGTATATCGCAGTACTCATGTTTTGTTGAAGGATGTGAACGCAAGTGCATGACACATCAGAAGCGGCGTATGCATCTCATTGATAAGCATATGTACCCCAAGAATTTCTTCTTCGCAGTCACCAAAGACGGCATTGATGGCAGGCGGTCTCTGTTGAATGACGGCAGCCACCATCGCCGTCGGTCGTCAACCAACTCCCAAGCTATCAAGAGCTCTCGGCGACGGGCCAGTCTCAAGGAAGGAGAGAGTACCTCTTCCCAGCAGGAACCCAAGTCACCACAACAACAGTCACCGAGATCGCCCAAGTCACCGACATTGCAGAAGACGGAAGCAAAGAAGGGCAGCAACAAGCCTACAGACACTGAGATGGCAGACCTCACAGGTGCGATGTCATCGCTTTCCTTTGTCCCACCGAGCGTCCGCTTTGGACGAGGAAGAGCTGGCTTTTCCAAGACATAGAATGGGGACGGAGCTCCAAGCTGGATAGGAGTATCAGCACGATGTTATGAAGATATGACGCGGTCAATGAAAGGATTTTCTACCTCATTCTGTCGACATGTGTCGTTTGTTTCCCTGAATCGTAATTGCGTGTTGATGTTTATTATGCGCCAGACGCCATCTCTTCCGTTCCACTTCTGGAATAACTTCCCACCATCGATGGTCCTCAAAATTTGACCGTACCGTATCTAATCAGTTGACGCACAGCCTCTGCATCCGCAGCTGACGCACTCGATGTCTTGATCGCCCTTCATCTCAGATCTCGGCACGCGACAGATGCATGTGCTGTTGAAGTTTGTCTCTTTTGTCTGGATGCAGCGCAAGCAGCAAAGCTAGGCCATGTCAGTGTACGGATGCAAGATGGACAATGACTGGGGGTACACACCTTTTCGTAGCCTTGTTTCTTCCACTTCGCGATCAGCATGGCATCCGCGTACCCGTTCTTTAGCAGCCAGTCGTATAGTTTCTTGCTGATTGCCTCCTTCTCGTAGTATAGCTCGTAGACGTATCGACTGCGCTGGTGCGAGATCTGGAAGATTTCCCATTGTGCTTGGTGCCTAGGTCCTGACGGCGGTGGCTTGTTTTGCGCGTCCTTCATCTTGTTGGAGAAGATGAGCAAGTCATTCTCAATATCCTCGAAGCCATCAGGCGGTGGCTTGCGCTTCGATGAATGTCGGATCGCGGGCATCTCGTGGTTTCCTTGTGTTTTAGGTATTTGATGTTGTCGTGATGGGAATTTTTGATTATAATCAACGATGGTGATGGTTTAATAACGAAGATTCCCGGGTGTGACAGAAAAGTACAGCAGCTATGAGTTGGTTCTTAACGCTTAGAGGACTAAATAACGTGCTCACATCAGCGCCACTTCAGCTGCGTATACGTCCCTATGTTTTCTGCACTGGGTCAGTCTCCTCTTTTTTGCACCCTGTAACTTAAGTGGGGTCATGAGCTCCCGTTTCTTCAGGCTTTAGCTTCATGCAACGAACGTTGATCTTGAAATGGAAACCAGCGATTTTGCTCTCTTACTTCAAAGATAATAGAACTCATCCAAAAAAAAATGCCAAAGTAGTCGATCGATATGCCTAATTTCTCACGAAATTCCTCTTTCCATCCTTTCTCTGCATATCCAAAGGCAACTTGCCTATTTGCTGACGAAAAGGTAACATGTTACTGGGAGACATAAAAGTGGCGGTGCATGAATGTGGCTTCAGTTCACGTGACCGCATCACCGTGGTGCTTTCGTGCATCTCGGCTTCGGGAATCTGGTAAACGTCAGAGCAGAGTGGTTTCTGACGTTTAAGAGCATTGATTGCCCACCATGGCCATTACGCCGACCCAATTTGCTAAGAAGACGGCGCAGTGTGAGTTGGACCTCTTCTAGCTAAAATTTCGGCATTACTGATCCTTTGAATAGCGGCCAATTGGTCTGAGGCCAAGCGTCGAGTGCTGTCCTCCTACCGAGAATGGATTCGAGCTGTATGTTTTACGAACCCCGAGACGACCTCGAACCGACCGAGTCGCCATAATCGTCTCTTGATCTCCGCTACCGAGGGTGGATGATAGCAACGCGCGAGTGGGCAACTGCTAACCCGCAAATCAGGCCCCCGAAGTCCAAACCATGTATAACATGCCCATGCCCGTCTCTGCCATCCGAACTCGTATGCGACAGGAATTCGAGCGACAGCGATTCGTAAACAAGCTTTCCGTTGTTGACGTTCTTCTATTCAAGTCCCACGCCGAATACCAGGTGCGATCCGACCTCACAGCTGGAATGAGCTGATACTACGATGGATGTTTTTTACTAACCCCGCGACTACAGGAGACCATGAACTTTTGGAAGCAGACCAACCATATCATGGCCTACTTCAAGGAGGAGAACTTCCGAGGTGACAAGCGACTACCAAGCAGCTTCATGACTGGCTTCCTCGAGGTGAGCGCTCAACCATCGGAGCCTTTGGTTGGATTACTGCTAACATAGTACATAGGGTCGCAACTAGATTTGAGTAGCAAGGGGCTTGTGTAAATATCTCATTGAAAGAAATTCCTAAAAAGAAAAACGCCTCTAGTTCCATTATGCTCCCTGTGAATGCAACCACTTTTCGAATAGTTCCTGGGTAGCGAGTCTCATATTCATCGATCAATACCCTGCTCACCATTGTAAGCTTCCCTCTTGGCCCAGAACTCATCAGCGACCACGTCGCAAACATCCTGGACGTCGACCAAGCCCTTCTTGAGTGCATCCACTGCAGTTCCGCCTGGAGAAGGTTAGTAAGTCTGGTGACGTGGGTATCGTGCATGCATACTGTAGGTTTGAATTCTGATGTTCATTTTGGGCTCTGAGGGGTGAGGAATAGAGTAGGCACAGAACTCAACATCGGGGCTATACTGTGTTAGTAGGATACCAGTAAGAGGTATGAGAATACAAACTTCTTCATGATGATATATCTCAGAGCGTTTCCGAGAGTGTGACCTTCGTCGATGAACTCGAATGAGGCAGCAGTGTCTGTTGAACCGGGCAGCTGAATAGCATGTCAGTAAATCCATGACAAGCAGTCGTTCTCTTCGGGGTCGATAACTCACGATTCTAACCCTTTGAGGCTCAATCTCCTCTTCCTCTTCCTCATCCTCCTCGGCATCCTCATCGTTTGTCTCAGGCTGCGCAGAGGCTGGGGCATCCTCCATGTTGGTATCCTCAGCCAGAGGCTGCTCCTCCTTAGTTCGTGCAGGCATCTTGAACAGTTTTGAAAATTACGTGAGTAAGTGATGTGTGTTTTTACTCGTTAGTTTTTTTTTGGCTTGCTGGTTTGAATATTCAATTCTGTTGTGACCAAGCAAGATATCTTTTACTGCCAAATTGTTTGATGGAAATTTTTGGATGAGGCTGCTGTGGCGCACAGATTAATTTTTGTGGGGCATTGAACTTTTGAGTAAGATCTGACTTTCTGATTGGCTACTGCGAATTGCAGTCGGTAGCAACCACAACCACTTACAAGAGTATCTCTCTCTGTATCGATATTTGAGAGTTTAGTACAGTCTCCTGCGAAAACTTGACAAATAATCAAGCTTTACATTCACAATAAAGACTCAGATTTGAGCCCAAGTCTATCAATATTAAAGTGAAGTCGTATCGGCCGTGCCATCATTCTGATCATCTGAATACTATCATCTTCCTGGTTCAAGCTCGCACCGTCCTGCCAGTGGGAAACTGGACCATATTTCGATCTGCTTATAATACCACTCTGATACGAGGGCGATCGTTTATGCCCCGCGGGAGTTTCCATAGAGTTGGTAAATTAGGTTTACCCAGCGGTCTTTAGCTGCTCCTGTCGCTGCAACCTCGCGGGGGCTTGGTGATTTTTCCAGTTTCCAACTTGCATGTAGCATCCGAATCCTTGGGGCTGAATGTATCCCCAACACAATTGCGCAATAGCTTCTATGTACGTTATGTCATGTCGATCGCCTCTATATGGTATGTTTCGTATATATAAGACAAGGTTTGGGCGTATACACTAACCTCCTTACCCTATACGAACGATCCGTACAGAGGTGCTTATTGAAAATCTCGGCATACATGAATAGCGGTATGATACTCGTTTCGATACATAGAGGCTTCTCTCAGCATTACATACAAGTATACGTGGATATTCCCGAGTAGTTATGTTGAATACAGGATGCTATGTATGTAATGAAGGTCCATTGTTTTGTCGTATCCAGGGATAGAAGACTGCAATAATCAGAAACAGTAGAAGAGAGCTGGAAATAGATGGTACCTGGTATTAAATTACCCGTAAAAAAACAAAGCTCTTGGTCACATGGCACCCTCGCTCACTAAATGTAGATGGTCAGTCAAGTGTTGTCATGAGTGTAACTCTACCCCTTCGACTTCATCTTTCCAACAGAAAGTGGTGTAACCGCGCGAGATTAGCAGAGGAGACACGCACCAAATATAGGTCATCTTAGATTGGACAATAAGACTAAGATCTGGTGTCGTGCACATTCGTGCAACTTGATGAGCAGAAGAGACGTGCACCACTTCAAAGGAAGAGCGCATGAAGCAGCACCGTTTACAAGACGCACATATATATGCAAGGGCGTTAATAACCAATATGATAACAAATTGTTATACGTAGTGTCTGAAAGACTTACAGTCTCTAACAGTCTCAAGTCAACACCGTCCGTGCTCTCATAGTAGTGCCACATATATGGCTAGTCAAACCTTGCGTTGTCGGCAATTTGTTTCTACAATTTCAAGGATCCCCAGCTATGACCGTGACTCGTAATATATTTAAACCCGCCTGTTTTAGACAGCACCTGGCTCTCTGTCAAGGGTGTTCCTGGGTTAGGGCTTTGACTCTTATACCTGTTGCAAGAGAGAGGAACAAAGCGCAAGCGCAAGACTTCCAGGCGTCGATACCCTCATCTTAATCTGGCAACTTAACCTGTTGCAAAAAAGCAGCGAACGGTGAGTACAGTATATTGGAGGTCTAAGTGGAGAAGACAGTCGAGATGACGGCTAAACCCATATGGTAGTGACACGAACTAGCTCTGATCGTGTTTGAGAGTAACAGAAGCAAGCCAATCAAAATCCATTACACACCCATTTCGAAACGAGTGCAAACGACGGCGTCCAGAAGAGGGTGGCTGCAGTACGAATTGGGTGCAGTACGTACTTGTGCGGCGTTGGGTTGCAGTAGTGCGAGATGGTGTGTCAGCACAGGTGGAGGAAACCCTCCACAGAACTGCTAACCTGAGACGCTGTCTCAGGTGAGATGAAGTACAAACCGTAAGTACTGTACAGGACAGGACATGAAAGCGAATGGCGCACAAGAGAATTACAGTGGATAACCCTGAAGAAACAGAAACGTCGCTGAAGGCGAAGCAGGAACAGAAGCCAGAGCGATATGAAGGATCGAGTCCTAGAGGGAGAGAAGCTTCCATGCTTAAGAACTAATTATTCTCCCCGCTAGAAGGAACTTCGTCCTAACAACCTTTCGGGCTAAAACAACCAGAAAGCCACCTGAGGCGTTGACGGCGGGAGATGTGCGGCTCCTCTCTTCATTTCGCCAGGGTCATGGCGTTAACTTTCTTTTGCTCATTTTGTTGGCAACGAGTCGCGAATGTCTTCCTTGTCTATAGTAAGGAGTATAGCACTGTGCGTTCAAGTAAAAAGTCTTCGGATTGTTTGTCGTTCACGAACAGTGGCAGATCAGATGAAATGTGCCTACCACAAGTGGTTGACCAGGACGGGCGGACAAGGAGAGCCCCGATCAGAGACAGGGGGACCACAGAGTGATCGTCAGAGTGCTTAAGGACGGACGGACGGAATTGGAGCGCTGTCATGCAAGTGAGACCCTATTTCGACCACTGTAATGTCGCCAAGATGAGTTATTGGGGTTTGCGATATACATACTGTAGAAACAAACCCTCGTTCGTTGAATCTTGACATCGGATGTTATTGAGCGTCCTTAAATTGTTTGACAGCAGCAAGGGTTATTCTCGAACTCGTAGAGTCTCAGCGCACAATCCTCAAATCTCTGGCCACGACTCCAGGCTCAACAGTGACAGGCATGAGTGACGAACGTGAGGACGAATGTAGGTAGATCACTCATCCCAACAAGCTGCCAGAGGGAGTGGATTGAGTGAAGATCATGATCTCCTTGGAAAATATGTACATATGTTGAAGCAGACACAAGACGACTTGTCACATACTAGTCCAATAAGGCAGATCCTTAAGTTAGGGTTGGCCAGATAGCGACGATGGAAAGTGCTCACTGTAAGTAAACGTGCAAGTGAATTCTCTGATATCATGTCCCGAAAGGATGAACTATTGATGTTTGGTGCAACCAAGGTGGAGCTGATTTGACAGAGAGAGAGAAGGTATCGAGGTACATAAGCTCCGTCATATCGATTTCTTTGTTTCCTATCTTTTGCAGACATCGCCATTTGTCTCAGATTTGAGTATCGGATTGGCTTCGAAGATAACCAGTACCATCCTGCCACCATATTTTTTTCAATAGACTGCGCAGTCGATAACCAAGTTCACAGGTTTGCTGGAGTTAAACCTGGATAGGGATCCATCAAAAGATCGTCAGGGCCCTAGGCTGTTTGGGGTTTTCAGCGTGAGTGAGGGGCAAGTTTCAGTTTTGAGAGGTTGAACAAGACGACATGGTGGGGGAACAGGCATTATTCAAACTGATTGACTGTACGAAACATTAAGATCAGTGCCTCCATTACAGCACAGTACAGTACTGGTAGGCACGTAGACACAGTTTGTGACTAGGTATCCGTCCGTACCCGGGTATGAACCCTGAACGAAAAAGGTTCCCTGATATCCATTATCAGGATGAGGGGGATCGTGGTTTTGCCTCGGAGTGACCTTTACCAGTGATGGGATATTGAAACCCGGTGCCTCCAGGTGTGAAAAGGCAAGGGCACCCATGCGGATAAACCCCCAAACGAGGAAGGCCCCCGATCTCACCTGCTTACAGTCCCTGGCCTGGGTAGGTACCTTCCGTACAGCAAGTGCATGCATGCCATCTTCGTTCTTGCCCGCTTCAATGGAGCAAGAGCAAGGGCAGCCTCGTGATGGGATGGGATGAGATGATATGCGAAGCCGATTCGGCAGCTGCGATTCACTCACCTATCGTTTGGCTGGGAACTGGGGACCGCCAAAACTTTGCACCAACAACCTGCAACGAATCATCCAATGATGACCTCCTTTCTTTCTTCCTTTAGTGGTCATCGTTCGCTGATGACAGCAAGCGAACAAGCCGTCATTGGCTGCAGCGATTCGCATCTCTGTTCAGATGGACGCTATCAATTGACTAGGCCGTGGATCACTGACGAAACAAGTTGCATCGTTCTTCAGATGGCCCGGCTTTGGCCTATCCCGGGCTACCGACCAGTGACCTTGAGACTATTAGCGTACCAGAGCCATGGGGTACGTTAGCGTCGAGCATCAAGAAGCCTTCTATTAAGGCTCTAACTTAACTCAATATCCATACTGACACTGGCCGTTACAAGCCGCAGACGCTCGAGGCTTCTCGACAGGAATGAGATGGAATAGATTCAAGATTCTAAACAACCCTGCCTGCCGGTCCGCATCACTCCCCCATCTCGGTAGGACCCTGCTTGGATTTTGTGACCGGAAACACGGTACGACATATGGTTGTGATACGGTTCACAACGAATTCATCCTCATCAATGATCTGAGACCTGCGTTGCGGCTGCTGCGAGGTTTACTTGATTGGCGTGTCTGAGATCGACATGGGGATTATATCAGGACTGAGGAGCGGTCAATTCGGATTCAGATCTTCAAACATGGCTTTACCAAACAAGCCCACATGGGAAAACTACCCGTATATCAATCGGTAGCTCGGCCGATACGAATGAGATCAACAGTTGAAAATGAGGACCGTCCTCTCAGCACATACAGTACAGTACAGTACTCCGTTGTTATAGGCCAACGGCTTCACAAGTGTCTGTAACCAAGTGCACGGAAAAATACAGCACATTGACCGTCCGACAGATGCAACTCGTGCGCATGTCAACAGGCCGAGCAGGGATGAAGGCTCTTTCAACAGCAACTGGGGCCACGTCGAAGGGTTTGCCAGATCAATAATACAGTATCAAACCGACAGCAACGGTGAGAGCAAAGTTCATGGCGACCAAGTCGACAACGAGTGGCCGACGGTTGGCTTGGGTCGTGCAGCCAGCAGCAGGATTCAGGTGAGGACCACCCCAGACCCTGGCTCGCCATGCCTCATGTGCCGTTTCTGAGAACATTTGCCCACCTGTCAATTTGTCAATTCGATACAGTTCAAATGGCCACGGTCCTATTGTCTTGGTCTAACTTGTTTTCCGGACCGATAGAAGCTGGCAAATGTCTGAATAGGGGTTTCAGCACTGCTCCTCATCAAGTCTAACTTGGACAGACAATCTAGAAGTTCATTCTTTCTCAGCCTCTGGATTGGTCTTGGATAGCCTCACCCCCCCTACAGTCTTCAAGCGTGTAGCCAACCAGGGCTACCCTAGTTGTTTTCTATTCTCTCGATCCCATCCATGTCCCTTGGCTCGTCTCGCCAGGTTGGGTCCATTGCTTCAAGTTACGAACCAGGCGCCATGCCTTTGTGTCACTTTTCCCCGTATCCCCCTTCATAAAATACATTGGCACCAAATAAAACATCGCCAGGTACCCGACCGACCCCTCATCGTCAACTGGTTAACTCTTTCTGTTGTTAACCTTTCTTGCTCTGGTCGTCGGCTCTTGGTTTCTCTTCAACACTGCATTTCTCGTCTTTGTCTCTAATACGTACAACCAGAGCTGCGACTGTCTGTGATAGTTCAAGGCCACTCACTTGCTGCTGCTACCGCCGACACCAACGCCTTGTCACATTTACAGTCGGTTGTGGGAATCTCTTCATTCGCTGATCCATCGCCTGTGGCCCACGGTCTTGCATCTTACGCTGTTGGCTAGCCGCTTAAGCTGCGCTGTACAGTACAGTACAGTCCTCCTTGTTCAGCCCACCAGCAGGAAATCATCTTTCTCGATTAACGATTTGAAATTCCTTCACTTTACCCACGGGCATTAATCTAGCGACCGCCCAAGTTGCTGCATCTTCAATTGACAGAATAAGCAATTCTGTCAACCTGCCGACTGATTTGGAAATCAACTAAAATCGAACTGAGTTGAGCGAAACCACGCGAAACGCGGCCCTGCCGAGCTGGAGCCAACAGCCCAAACCCACGCCCCGTACCGAATTTGATACAGTCGATCGGCCGAGCCACCTTGACGCCCCTGGCTTTCTCTGAGTCGGTTATTGGCAACAAGAAGAGAGACTAATATCTCGTTATCTTTTCTTCCTCTTTACTTTTTTCTCTATTCTTCCTTCTCACGAATACTTCAGTTCCCCTCTCACCAAAAGAGGAGACGACAATCATCAACCCAATTTGGTTCTTCACCTACCTATTTATTGCCCTGTCACATCTCGTACAGAGCTGAACCGCCCGCTTTGAGCTTGGACCCAAGTCAGAGCGCAACGCAAAAGAAGAACCGTCGTCGAACCATCCACCAACCGACCAACCAGATACTTTATCCTGGGTTTGTCGCCTGAGCTGAGCTATTGTATTCTCTCTTCTAGTCCAGCCCAGCCCAGCCTCTCCTTGTGGTTCTGGACGCCCTGCTTCTTTCTCTTCCCTTTTCTTCCACGACAAGACTCGATCAAGTCGTGCGCTGCTGACTTGCCTCGGCCACGTCCACGTCTACGATCGGTTCCATTCCTGTCTCACTTCACGGTCCTCGCCGACCGATTCATCCTGCTCCCTAAGATAGGAAGCCTACGACTCGCGAGACCCAGAAAACCCCAGCTATTCGGCTCACTCTGGCTCGCTGACTGGACTGGCTTTGTCATTTGCCTTTTTGGCTTCTCCTTGCAGCTCTTTCATCTCTTTTCAATTCTAACCACCTGTCGCCAATTCACACAACCCTGCACTCTCTCTTTTCATTATGAGTGCTGCAATTGCCATGGCTCCCTCTCCCGCTCCCCACGAAAGATTCTCCAATCCTGAATTGCCCACTCCCTCCACGTCGGCCACCGCCGCCGCCGGTACTTCCCCATCAGCACAACGCTCCGGCCTCAATCTTTCAACATCGCATGCGACAACTCAATCTTCTACCAGCAGCAGCCCCAAAGCTGCTGGCCCAGGTAACAAGTCGTCACCCTCTAGCGCGTAAGTGTCTAATCTCATTTCTTACATGCCAATTGATTGGTTCTTTGCTAATTTCCCTTGCAGCTCCCGATCGGCTGGCGCACCCCCTAGGATTATTGTAAAGAAAGAGCCTGCATCTCCCAGTATGACCAACACGCGACCTCGACCGCGCAAACTCGACCTGTCCAAGAACACTCCTAAATCCAACCAGCCGACCTCGGCACGGCCCATGACTGCTAGAGACGGCCTGGCTATTCAAGAAGTTGGCATTGCCTGCCTTTCTCCCGGCTTTGTAACGCAAGATCCTGTCATGAAGGAGCAGTTGCAGCGAAGTATGTCAGTTAGAGAACAGCAGCGACATATCATCGAAGCCAGACTTCACCAGCAATCCGCCAAAGGAGACGGACCCGACAAAGACAACTCTCAATTTGCTGCCAAGACACCTGGCATGTCTCGACGAAACAAGGCACCTCCTGGCCTCTCCATCGTTGCTCCTTCCCATGAGCAATTCGCCAATGAGAGAGTCATTCAGTCTGCGCCTCTTGGTCACAGCTTCACTGGACGACAGCATCCTGCTCCTATGACCCGACATATCGCCAACCAGCCATCCAACTTGTCGAGTACTTCTCATATCCACCATATTCCTGCTAACCAGACGGCCAACCGATTACCACCCATCAGTGATGTCTTTGGCCAAGGACTTTCAGCGCATCCTGACAACGCTCCCCAGTCTCAGTCTCTTTACCCCGGTGGCCCCAGCTCTCGCGGTCCCTTGACGTCTCCCAGTCACCCTCCGCCTCCCCCGCCTCAGGCCCCGACGCCTGGTCGTGGCCGTGAATACCGATCTGCCGAGGAGGCTCAGCAAGATCTCGCTGGTGGACGACCAGAGCTTCTCCCCAAACTTGTCCACTATGGTGGCCATCAACCCCCAACACCTCCTTCTCCCGCTCCCGGCAGCCGACCCGTTGATGCGTCACGAAGTACCAGCAGGCGAAGGACCAGAGCCGAATATGAAGATGGCAGCCCACCCCTGGGCCATGGACCTGCACCTACACGTGCTCGTGGACCCTTTGGCGCCGGTCGAGACAGCCCTGAAACTCAGCGAGCCAAGAAGGAAGAGTTTATTCGACTGTGTGAACGAGCCTGGGATCTGTTCCACTCATAGACACTCGCAAACGATAATCACAATAATTCTTTCGACATCCACCGGGGCCATTATCCGTGGTCTCTTTTAGCCTAATAATTAAGGCGTTATTCTTGTTTATTACTTCAACATTATTATCTTGTGGCGTGTGTCCGAATCGGCTCGAAAAGGTTGGATGATACCGCGGTTTACGAATGGGGGTTCACCGGGTGGACATAATGTTTTTGGTCATGACGACGCTATGAACTGTGCGTCGATATTCTCGGTGTTCTGTTGCGGCAGAATGAATCTACTGCCCGGTTCGCAATGAGCAAAAAGGTCGATTGATCCTGCCCTTGCAGTTGCGCATCGAGCCTCTACTATTTCCGAGGTGGTCGCTATAGATGCCTTGTAACCCAGGGATGGGTTTAAAACAGATCTAGATGTCATTTGATCTGAACCTTGGAACGGGTCAGCCGGGCGAGCATGGCCGAGGTCGATCATGTTGTCTTTTGCATGTTTATGTCGGTTCCAATCAGATATTGGCTTGAGTTTTATTGGGTTCACGGTGGGCGATGGCTTTGATAAGCCTCGCGCGGTGTATGGTTTCTGATTTTGGGCGTATTTGAATGGGATTAACGTATCTTCTAAAAGGATATTTGGATCATATGCACTTCAGTTTCTTTTGTGATTGATTCCATTGCTCGACATGAAGCACAGTGGCATAAGCCCGCACAACACATTTCATAGGCATAATATATCTATAGTATCTTGAATACGGACAACTCTCTTGTTTAAAGTACAAATGGAAGTCAATTCCCAGGACGATGCTGTAATAATAGCGTTCTTTTATTGCGAAAGACTGACAGACAACAGCATCTGGTGTATGAATCAAATTCCTGGCTGACTACTAAGAACAATGGCAAGTACAACAAAACCATAATGACTCCATTGCCTACATCGCCCCGACTGATCGCTGTTGAACCACATCTGGTATCCGTGTGTTTAAACAACTTCTTGCTATCAAAGCCGACTGGAGGAGGGGTTTTCGTTCCATGAACAAGGCATCCCTAATAACCGATCCAAGGTATGGACTATGTTAGCATTCATGGAAATAGAAAAGAAATACGCTGGTTGGAACAAGGTGCATAGAATTCTTGCGCTGACATGAACAACGTCTTGTCTATTCTGCTTCCTTTGTCTTTATATATCTCTGAGCGTCAACGACAGTCAGTGGCCTTCCATCCTCCTTCTCCCCTTATTCAATGATGGAGAAATCTTGAATTCAAGACTTCTTGAACTTGGCCTTTCCCATCTGCTGACTATCTCATGGGTTCCAGAAACCACGCCCACTTATCCAAACCAAAGGTCCATTTCCCGTAATTCATAACCGTTTGTGTTCGTGCTATCTCGTCATATCATGTCCTGCCCTGCCTTGTTCTGTGCTACCTCAACTTGAGAATGCAACCTTCTTTGACCGAATTGTTCTTTAGTAGTTGACAGACCGAGCCTCCCTATACCACCGGACCAACTCCTGAGCATAACCAAACCTTGCCGTGCTTCTCCTAAGTGCAAGAAACCTTTGCCCTTCCTGGGCGTGATATGCTTTATAAAACGATAAAAGAAAATATTTCTGTTTACAATACGCCCAACACCATTGCTCGGTATCAAATGACAAAGGAAATAACACAAACGATAGGTCGTGGAATCATCAGTGTCCTGGCTCACAGTACCGCCATCAACGCCAACCTGTCCTTTCGTCCCACTCGGATTTGGTTATCCTATCTAAATGGCCTCGAGTCAACTCCTCGTTGAGTCTGAACCGTCCAGACCAAAAAGACAACCAAAGGTGTTTCCTGTCATCATAGACCCTCCTCGCCAGCCTTACATAGCTTGATCTCGCGTACCCATTCTGACTTAAGGACTTGAGCAGCTGTCAAACGGCGGGTAGGATGAGGGTCGAGAACCGAGTAAATTACGTTGCGACAGCGCGCCTGAAATCCGTGTTAGTCATAGTGCATAATTGAACATCATTGCGCGGGCAAACTTACCCGATGAAGAGACTCGATGGGGCCGTAGCCTTCTTCGTCTCGGCGGCCCTCAAGGTATCGACAATAAAACTCATCCTCATCCTTCTTGGCCAAACGCCAGAGGTGGCGACCGGTACGCATTGCCATAAAAATAACGCCACAAGCCCACACATCTACAGCTCTGGCGTCGAACTCCTTATCCGTGTATTCCTCGGGGGCAATATAAGGGGCAGAACCGCATAGGCCAGATACCATGTGCGCATCTGTTTCCCAAGCCATTCGGAAGCACTCTCCGTTGCCGAAATCTGTAATTTTGAGGGCACCACGAGTCGTAAGAAGCAAGTTCTCGGGCTTGAGGTCACGATGGGCTACACCCATCTCATGGAGATACTCCACACCACGCATCATTTGCTTGAAGAAGCAATCGGCTTCTTGAACCTCAAGCTTCCCACTCGAAAGGACAAGGGTGTAGAGATCTCCTCCAGCACAGAACTCCATGACTTCACAATAGTCACCCTTGGCATCCTTGAGTAAGTCAAGTGTGTGGATAACATTGGGGTGTCGGAGGGACGAAGATATGCAGAACTCGGCTGTGAGACGCTTACTGTATTTCTTCTCAGTCTCCTCGGGCCTGCGTCGGAACTCTTTGACAGCAAAGAGTTTTTCATTGCTGCCTCCGATTTTCTTGTGGGAGATTCGAACAATACCAAATGCACCACGTCCGACTACCTCTTGGCATTTGCCGTATTTTTCGACTAGAGTTGTCGTTGCATTGGGCCCGTTTCGCTTGTCACCGGCTTCATCTTTCTCCTGTTGCAGAGTGTCTACCCAGTTCGAGACAAGTGACAGGTCGTGTTCGGGCGTTTCCTCATGTTTCTTGCCAAGAAGTGCTCTCCACATATCCGAGAGCTTCTCTTGACGTCGGCTAGATCGTAGATGGTGTTCGTGACCTCCTTGAAACTCTGAATCTAGAACGAAACGCTGGGAAGGCTCTTTACCGGTTGATTTCGTTGTGGGTTTGCTGGGAGTTGCGGCCTTATCAGTGGGTTTTTGTGCTGGCTTGTCGCTACCCTTCTCGGTTGATGATGTCTTTCCTGCGGGTGTAGAGGTGCCATTCGTTGAGTTGGCTCGTGGGCGGTTGGGTAGGTCGATGGTCGAAGGGGCGGGCGTTGGGACTCTTGATGTATCCTTGGACGAGAACATGCGAGTGAGGCGATTTTTGACAGAAGTCTTGTCGGTAGGCTTCAGGTGGGTGTCTGAAGAAGGGCTTCCGTTGACAGCGGCCGCACCGTTTTGTGGTGTTAGACCGGGGGATTTCTTGACGCCATCCTGAGACTTGACCGAGGATGGTTTTGAGCTCGTTGCAGAGGGTGGTTTTGAGGAACCTGATGCGGTGGGCATTTTTAAAGATGGAATAACGTCGGACGTGAGTGTCTCGGGTGCTGGAGAGAGTTGTTGAAGAGTCGACAAAGTATCGTGATAATGGGATATGCGGCAACTTGGTGCGACACCAGACACGGGCGGTAGCACAAGCACAAGGCGGGCGGGCGTAAGAGAGCACGACTCGAGCAAGGTATTGTTGCGCGGCGGATCAGTCTAGAAGCAACGGTCTGCGGTGAGCGTACGACCGAAGCCAGCGTACGACAGTAAGCCAGGTGCCAGGTGACGGAGAGAAAAGCCGAACGCAGAGGAGCGACTTTTAATAGTGCTTTTTTTTTTTTTCTTTCTTTGAAAAGAGCAGCGCCGCTCAGAACAAGATTAACGAGCGAGCGGGCGAACAAAAACAAGACAGTGGGGGATCTCTGAGCTGTCTTTGGGTCCTGATCTTGGCGTAGAGTGGGGACGAGGCAAAGCGCAAGCCGAGCGGCGGGCGACTGTAAATGTACCGGATCGTAGATGGTGATAGTGGCTATTAAGAGCCAGTACCGTTGCAGTACCTTGGGAGTGGCGGTTTAGAAGTTGGCGTGACGCGATAGCAAGTACCGTACCGAAAGATGTCGGCGAAGAAATTGTTTCGAGGAAGAGGTGCCAGTACACTTAAAGCCAAAAGCGAGGCAGTACGGATACAAAAAGGAAGTACTCGGAGGGGTCCTCAGTTACTGTACTATCCTCTCCTCTGGGCTTCTTGGCTGATGCTGGTGATGCCAATGCCAAGACAGAGCGGATGCAGGTTCACGAACGGGCTGGACGTCGACTTGCAGCAGAACGCTACCTAGGTAGGTATCGTCGTTGAATGGATGCAGTCAAGTACAGCGCTGAAACCTTAGTCACAATGACAAGGTGAGAAGAGAGCTGTGAAAAAGGGCCGTCAGGAGAAGCAACCGAGATTTTGTCTTAGTCGTTATTAGGAAGAAGGCGGTTTTCAAGGGCGCTGTCGCCCGTGCAGCAGTACCAATGACAAAATATGGAAGAGGGGTGTGATCTACCTTTGTTATGACTGCCGTAAATAGAGCAGAACAAAACAAAGGATAGAGGGGCAAAGAGGAGAGCAGAGGGAGAGGAGGGACGCAAGAGGTGAGAAGAGAAAAAATGCAGAGCAGAGCAGAGCAATGGTGGAAGAAGAAAAGGGAAGCGGGAATTTAAGACGAGGTGAGGGTTCTGAGTACAAGTACAGTAGTACGGTAAGGCCACTGAAGAAGGCCCTTTAATAACCAGGCACCTAGTGGTAGGCACGGAAGGCCAATAGCCACTGGGCTGGGCTGTGATGGAAGAAATAACGACCCATATGAGCAATCAAATTTAACTGAGATGTACTCGAAAGTACTTCACTAATCATGATGCTTAATATGCTTTTGCAGGTACCCGCAAGGTTAATTGAAGAAAATGCAGCACTAATTCCGATATAAAAAAAAAAATACGCCGTTGCTCCAGTTTACTTACCAGGGAGCACTTTACAAGGAAAGGAGCACTGCACTTACAAGGAGCATTCGGTCGTTCGCTCGCTACTAAAGTACTGTACTGCACAGTAGGCACCTCTTTTTAGTTGCTGGATGAATGGAGCAGGCGCACGGGTAGGGACATGAAAATTGCCAAGTAACTGAGATGGAGATCAAAGAATCCATGATGGATAATGGATGTCTGCTATTCGTACACGAGAGAACATCAACCATACTGCCGGGGCTACGCCGACATCAGATGGTCATGTATGGGTCGCATTGATAATGTTTTCCATATAATTCCCATCTTTAGACTACGTCAGTTTTATCATCTGTCATTTCCGCACCAAAATCAGTTATCAAATCAGCATTTTCGGCAGATCTTGTGCAATATCATTCATTCATTCATTCATTACAGTACAAGGTCAAGGTCAAGGTGGGAAGCCTACTACTGCGCACATACATGATGCTGGAGTGGTCAGAAGGACATGCATGTTCTACCTAGTGCTCCGAGAATTGATCATCCAATCCTCTTGTTACTTATTTATTTCCGTGTCAAGGGTTTTCTTGCGCCGCCTGTGCGAGCGAGCCCTGGACTGGCCCTGCCTTTACCCAAAAGGCCATCATGAAAGGAGGGGCCAGCAGCGCTACTCCAAGGAGGGAGTAGTCATGATAGTGTCATGAGGTCGAGGTACCAGAGAGGGAACTCTCGACGATACTCAGACCCGCCCTGCAAGGTCTCTCCAGAGCTGTTTAAAGGTGGCATGGTACCTCAGACTGGGATTCATCACGCCCCGCCTGTCATCCAGCAAGGGCATTCATGAAGTATGTTCAAGTATGGAGTACCCTCCGGTACTTAGTCTAGGCCAGAGTCTTCGCCAAATATTGACGAGGGCCACAGACCTTCAATAGCCCAAGGAAATCTTTGAAATGCGTCGGCTACTCTTGCACTCATCCGAGAGAGAGAGAGAGAAGGAAAAGAAAAATTGTAAGCACATCAAGATTGCATCTTGTAAAGCACAAGGCGGTGACGTAGAGAAATGAGCCAATCCAGAATACCGAGGTGACCACCTGAATGTATGACGGCAGATCTGGGAACACAAAGCCGGCAAGCAGCGATCCGGTCCCCTGCAAAGATACGATAGAATCAATAGCAGCTCAATACGCTGTGCGGAGTCTGGACAACCCACATAACTGGGCTTGGTGACTCTGTCTAGTGCTAGTTATGCAATGCAATAGGCAATCTGGACAATGTAATGTCTTGCACTGCCATACCGAAAAGGAACAACAACAAGAAAAAAAGTTCTTTTCCCCAGCCGCGCCCAACGGTAAACTACTGTATTGCAGAGTCTCGCTGTGATGGTTATGACGACGCGGCGGCGGCTGATAGTATCCTCTGTCGGTCTCAAACCAAGTCAATTTTCCAATCCGTTCTTCGAGTAGTTCGAGCACTGCTTAGGCTTAGATGCCACACTTCTATCCGTATAGTAGTACTGTACCACCTGTTTGAACGTTGGAAGGTTGACTAGCGCCAAGAGCTCCAGTTCAGAGAAGAGTTGAAGTAGAGCAGCCATGCCACCCCAGTTGTTGATGCGGTGTGTTCGGTCTTTGTGGATACCTTAAGTTGGACTGACTGCCCCGTATCTCTCTAATACTATGAGAAGCATCAGAGGTGAACTTTGACCAACGATTGTCTTATCGACATGATAATAAAGAGTCTACCCGCCATAGGCTCAACAGCAGAGACCATATGCCGAGAACATGTACAGCTTAGAGGCTGCCTCTCCAGAGCCGTTGGTCACGCCCATACTTGGCGCATCAATCTTCAAAGGGCTGGGTACAGCGGACATGAATACAGTGGCGTTTTGGACCATGCCCTCGGCCCTCTTTTTCGGGAAACTGTTGCCTCTAGTCTACTAGACTACCCATCGACATGTGCCTTTGTTTACCAAGGCTGACCAAGCTGTAAGTGCTTGGTAACTGACTGAGTTTCTGGTCTGTTCGACTCGTCTATACCTTTGCACTGCCCCGAGCGAACGTGACATCAATCAGCAAATGTCATGCTTCTTTGCAGTAAGTGGCGTTAGGATATGTTTTCTCGCGACAGTTGATGATTTGGATACCTACCACATCCTTGAACCTCGTGCCGACCCCAGCCTACTCCACTGACAGAAGTGCCAAGAAATGGCGCATGGCTAGGAAGAGATCCGGCTAGACAGGGATCTCGGAATTGTGGAGGTAGAAGTAACGGATGTATCTTTGAACTTGTTCGTGGATGAAGACAGGTCTAGAACTAGATAGTGCCCTATCATCTGATTTCCTTGACAGATGTTGAGGAAAAACTCACTGATAATCGAGCTCGACCTCGAAGTTGAACATTGTATATACTTTGATCTCTGGAAGCTAAATTGTCTGCTGGGCTGGTCCACGTGCCAAGACATGAGTTCATGAGATCTAACCTCGATATCATCCTCGATCTCTATGAGCTCGATGCATTGGTTGATCCGTGGAATGAAGTGGCAGGGCAGGTCCATGTTTGATTTTTCTTATTACTGGTATGTATTCAGAGTGTGAATTTGATGGAGAGTTTTTGCACAGACCTCGCCAAATGATGGCTGACAGGTCATTGGCTGGCCCTACAGCATTGGCAGTCGGGTTGTCGATACCCCTTGAAGAACCCTGCACTTGTCATGATGACCATCATCTCGACTTTTGTCTTGATATTGGGTTCAACATCATCTTTTTTGTGCTAGTCTTCAACAAGGTAGTAAATAACATGCATGCATCGATGGCACTGAATGGAAGCAGTGCCTTAGGTACCTAGATACTGAGCATCCAGGTGCCTTAAAAGGAATACAACACAGCATTACTACCTAGGTAGGTAGGTAGCACCTACCAATGAGCCCATGGCTCCTTCTTCATGCAGACGGGTCTTAGTGATTATGTAGTTAATTCACGGAAAGAAAGATCGTGCCAAATTGAGCTCAGGGCACAGAGCTCCTTCCATCACTAGGAGACTTCCATTTGCTGGGCAGGTACTTCTCGCTTGGTATCCATGTCAAGATGCCGCTTAAAATTTCAAGCAACAACTCTTATTCCTTCCTGCTACCTCTCTACCCCGGGAGGAAGAATACGTGGTCTACCACTTGTGTCTCTGTGTCATCTATCAAGCCTGCAGGCGACTGGAGGTACGATACACAACAGGCTAAGGTATTGCACAGATCCAATGTGAGTGGGAGTGGAATATGTGTATTGACTACTGGTCAATAGGCAAGTCTAGATCGCGGCCCGGTCCTGCGTTCTGCAATGCAGCCGCTGGGCAATCGTGTCCTTGAAATCCGTGCCTTGAAGCAGTCATGGCCACCAATGCGTGTAATATCAGCGCCGTGGCTGATGAATTCAAGAAATCACCCACCGCAAACAGAGCTAGAGAGAACTAGGGGTTCCGACCTCGTCGCTTCCATCTCCTTGCACTATTGCGGCCCTCCCATAGAAGAAGAGATGAACAATAGTATTGTATACTATGAGGCATTTCCATGCACCAGCACAGGGCGCGATCAAGTGGCATGATCTGCTGATACCGTCGCTCTTATCTCGTTTGGATCTTTGCCATCAAACATGGTACGCGCACATCTCTTTCTACTTCCATATATGTGTACAGTACAGTACTGTTCACGCATTACCTGAGCGGCACAGCCCCCGCCCTTTTAGCCCCCGAGATTATGGACTCAGCGACCTGGGAGTTTTGTCACGACCCGCCAATCCTATAAACGAGCTAGCTCTGACAACAATCAACTTCTTTTGCAAGATTCGTTCGGGATGTGAGAGGCCTCCTGCGTACTCGCAATTATGCCCCCAGTCAAGGGGTTAATTCAACAAGGATTGTGTTCCCTACTGGAAGCCGAATCCAGTTCTCCATTGCTTGTTTCGACGTCGACCTGCTCCAACAAGGTACACAAGCAATCAGAGTGATGTTTCAACACCAAGCTGATAAAATCAATATGCCGATTTGTCGAACTCGAGTTTGGTGTCCACCCAGTTTACTGGGTTATACATGCGGTTCAACTGCTAGTTAAAACATCATGCCGAGCACAGACGATTTATATTTCAACTTCCATCCGACCTCACGGCTTAGTCGACGTGCTGTCAGGCAAGGGTTACTTCGCCAGGGCACCGATCACAGGGATAAACGCTTTATCTTCAACCTGGCGTGAACCCTATCGCAAATAGAAACTCTCTATTTTGACTACCAAAAAAAACTATCACATATGCACATTTCGAGACAGGACCTGGTGTCACGCAGAGCAAGCCAAGAATGGCATGCATATGCCTCTTGGCCTCAGGGTGTAGCGGTTAAGAAGAATACTCGCAGGAGGCAAAAGTGCTCACCGCTTGACCCTCGTCTATCATATCTCAACATGTTGGTACAACGAAGATGTGGCAGTCAAGATAAAGCTTGTGAAGCGTTATATAAAACGTAATCTTGAGGTTACTCGAGCAGATCAGACATCACACCGTCTTCTTTTGATTGACAAGGGCTTTACCTGCACACATGAGATCTTACACACCGATAACAAAGTGTGTTCACCTTATTTGCTCGTGGTCTATCACTGAGAGTTTACTGGTTCAACGCACGCATCTAAGTCCTAACACACATCATCTCAACCCCGGTCCCGTTCCCGAAAGCTATCCCTGCGGCCCACACAAGCTACCTACCCAGACAAGCTTATCGAGAATTTCATCTTGGCCCTACCCATGCCACACGCCCAATTGTGTCTCACAACAGCTCGTTGGTGGCCGCTGATCGCGACCTTCGTGGCCAGCGGCCGAGCTTTGATTGTATCCTTCATGTATAGTGACACTTTGAGCAACGGCTTCCACGTGGCGTCGGGTGTTCCTGGTGCCTCTATGTACAGTGGCACCCACATACATATGCACGGAAAGGGAGACGATCCGAATTTTATATCCCGCCAGCGGCAGAGCCCCCCGTTGCCGCAATTAGTCTCGACTTTTTTACGCGATTGTACATTGCTTTCGAGCGGAACATGTCGAGACGAGGATACCTACCGTCTCAGACTAATCCTGGGCAATGCTTCTCTACGTAGCCATGCTGACAGCGTATCACGCTTGATCTTGCGCCGGATGCGCTATCTACTGGTCATGCTTGCTCGGAGTGCTTAGATGTGAGGAACTCTGCAGATTGGAGATGTAAGGTTACGGGTTTCTGGACTCAGCTCAACTTCGAGTCTTCGACTCGTTTGTAATCGACTTGACAGTCGCACGTGTCTATCGGCGGCCGAGTATATGCGTAATTTGCGCTATCCATAATGCACCCAATAGATGCGATACTTTGCCAAACTCTTCTATGTACCCTGTTACAATGGTGGTCTGCTCAGAGCTTTTCCAATGGTATCCGTCGCTGTCGTTTCCACGTCCCTTCATAACGCCGCTACCCCACACGTGCTTTCTACTTGCAGCTATACTACTAGAATACAAAATCATATCCTGAGCTAGGCTTCATGCTTATCCTGTTGTTTGTCCGAAAGGCCTAGCTTGGATGTCAGATGGCTGATCATAGAAGTCGAGTCTGCCGAGCCCGGCTCCTGTGGGTCTTGTGGGTGTTTGGTAACGTCTTCCTTAACAAGCTCAGAAACTCCTTTCAGGTTCGCCGTATCCTGAACAAACTTGGTCAGGTACACAGTTGGCCTGCGTGTAGAGACGTTCGGGTTAGAGGTAATGTTCTCTATCGCAGTTTCGTACGCCCGGTCATAGACGTTGAAGTCAACGGCCGTTGGCGAGTCGCACACCATATCTGGAGTAGCCTCGTTGGACGCAAACTCATCCATGGTCCCCGTGCCGATACCAAGGAAAGGTGTGGTGTTCTCTTGTGTATCAACTTCTTCTACCGGCAGAGTCTCTTTATCAATACCAGACTTTTGCTTTTTAGTCTGGAAGTTGCGTCTTCGGGAGAGCAGTGCCTCAATCACCTCAGCCTTAGCCTTCTCTTCCGACGCATCAAACGAGTCCCGGTCTGCCCTTGGTGTACTGGTATTAGATCTGGCGCGATGTCTGCCTAGAATTGACTTAAAGCGATGGATAACTTTCATGACACATAGAAGGTGATTCATCTTGCGGGTGAAGGCACGATTAACTTCCAGCTCATTAGGGGGCTCTACCATGTTGGCACAATTCTCCTCAGCAGAGAGCAGACAGTCTGTGCCTTGTTTAGTGACCCACGGATGCTCCTGATTAAAGGTCAGCTTCTTCATCTGAGTTTGACTATGCATTCATCTTACTCGAAGCTTGTCCATGGTGATGCGCTGCTCTGGATCTTTGTTGAGGACTTTCTGCATAAGATCGATAAAATCTGGGTTCTCGTCTTCGGGAAGAGAAGGCTCGTCAGACCGGATAGCCTCGTACATGTCTAAAACGCCGTCGCGGTTGAAAGGAATGCGTCCGTACTTTAGACAATAGAGCGAAACTCCCATTGACCAGATATCAGCAGCAGTACCAGAAACATCACCATGTTTACCGCAGAGTTCGGGGGGCAGAAACGCGGGAGAACCTGCGGATTTCGCTGTTCTCATGTTGTCTGGTTTCTCAAACATCTCGGAAACTCCGAAGTCGACCACCTTGAGCACGTCGTCATTGGACAACAGTAGATTATCCGGTTTGATATCTCTGTGAATGACACCCTGAGCATGCACTTTAGAGCACTATATCAGCCTCTCTAATGAGCTAATAACGACGGGGCACGACTTACAGTACTCAATGGCCAATATCAAGTCTCGGAACCAGTAGCGACAGTTTTCCTCTGAATAGGGTTCAGCCTGTTCGTCTAGACCAACTTTCATCACGACACCCTTGCGACACATCTCAAGGACCATGTAAATGGAATCCTCCTCAGGGTCGTCTAGGACCTCGTAAAGTTGGACAAGATTAGGGTGGTTGAGCTTCTTCATGATGGCGATTTCTTCCCGGATAAGGTGCAGCGCATCGTTGGTGTCATTGACGATCCGGGGAGTAGCGTTGAATGGGCCTCCGACGCCAGGACCCATGCGCCTCGGACCTCGAGGACCTTGCCTGAGGATGGTCGATTGAAGACGTTTTCTGAGCCGGGCTTTGGAAAACTCTTTAACGGCCTAAATGTGTAAGTCGAGAAACTTGTGGGATGTACGAGCTTTGTCGCTCACAAACTCATGGCCGAATTGGTCTTTGGCAAGATGGACTGCGCCATATGAGCCTCTGCCGATCTCCTCCAAGATGGTGTATTGATTTACTCGGTGTTGAGAGACACCGTCAACGTTCTCATCTCCAAACTGCGTTTGCGCATCAAGAGTTTCCTAGGGACTCTGGTCAGTTGCGCAATGTCTGCTTAGGTCATGGCATTGGTTTCACACCTTGACTTGTCGATGAGCGCTGGGTGTTCGCTTGTGATGCCTGAGAGGGCTAGAGAAATGAAGAACCTCTGTTGGCTCTGTTCTGTTGCCGGCGCCTTTGTCAGCTGGTCGCATCAAGGCTCTGCCTTCGGGTTGACTTACAGATGATGAGTGAGGGGCGGAGGCATCTTGTCAGAGGCTTCGTCATGCTGGTCAACTCTGACTTGAGGCGAAGGGAACGTAAAGGAGGGCCTCATCTCTGGATGTTTCGCAGACTCGGGCGCATCCATATCGAATAAGTCGCCCAGCAAAGGCAGAGGTCGCGATTTGATAAGTTTGAAACGGATTGGATTTGGATTGCCCCGCTCCCCGCGATGAATTGGACTTTGAACTCTACGTTGCTGTAAGATGTATTGAAAGGATGAGACGATTGCTGTAGTTATGCAGTAATAAACAATGAGGCTTATACGACGATGTTAAATTGTTGTTAATGCCAAGTACAAATGATCGTGACGGTGGAAGAAGGAAGGAATCTAAGCCTCTCTGTCTCCAGCTGTGAGCCTTGGCTGCCCGCTTACAGTCAGCCCTGAGGCGCTAAAGATCCATGGCGGGGGGAGAGCTGCAGCTTCCAGGTCAGACAGCTCCTTCACTTTCACTGGGCAGATCAGCCACAGGGACTTGAGCCTCAGTGGATGACAGCTGGGCGTCATGGGCGGGCATGTAGACTACTCTCCATCAAGCAACCCAATCTATCGCATCGCATCGCATTCCGCTCACGTCGACTCTACCACTCAACCTAATTAGGTTACAACTCAATCCGGCGCATCCTTCTTTTAACAACCGCAGACAATTCCATCATTTCTTTCTCACCAATTCATATGCGCAAAGCATCAATCCCATCGCCGCTCAGCAACCTTACACGTCGACATTGAACCCCTTGAACCGCCATCATGGTTGTTTACTCATTCCACATCTTCGACCGGCACAGTAAACAACACTCTTATCCCACCATTTTGAGCCTCTCAACTAACACCTGCCTCCTCTATAGCTGAGTGCGTATATTCCAAGTCCTGGCTCCCATCGTCTGCAGGCTCCGAAACCGCCGCACCCACCACATCTGCCGACGACGCAAAGCTCCTCTTCGGAACTGTCTTCTCCCTACGCAACATGGTCCGCAAACTTGGCGGTGACGACGACGCATTCATCAGCTACCGTACAGCACAATACAAGCTTCACTTCTACGAGACGCCTGCCAACTTGAGATTCGTTATCTTGACCGATACAGCGACGTTGAGCATGCGCAACGTGCTGCATCAAATCTACATAAACCTATGGGTTGAATACGGTATGTTCAACTATTTACACAATTACTTGGTCAAAGGCTCATCACTGCTTCCAGTGGTCAAGAATCCCTTGGCACCGGTGGAACACAAGAAGGGCGAAGGCGTCAAGAATGAGCTCTTTGAACTCGGCCTCGATCAATTTATCAGGGGCTTGATGTGAACACTGCACATGACCAGATCATCATGAAACCAACCCTTTCCTGTCGTCGACGACAACACTGGGCAGCTCAAGGGAGGCTATCTGCCTTGTGAGTGAGTACCTGGGGACCAGAGAACATGCCCAGGTGTTTGAGGCCGCTAATTTCTGACGCCATCTCCCATAACGAGGAAGAGCCACATGCATTGGGCACCACGACCACGTTTCCCGGCGTCAAGCAGAGGAATAACTCGGCATGGTGCTGATGGTCCACATCAAGATGGATCAACCATACCATGCAGCGTCAATAGGATAGGTATACGAGAGAAGAGAGAGAAGACACTATACCCAACGCCAAACGGCATAAATATTACACGAGGAGGTGTCAAAAGCATCCCTCAAAATCAGCTACACTAGAACAATGCCCGCCTACGATATGTGTTTTGATTTAAATGCATCCCAATATTATGCTGGCCATTGGTATCCATACCCATCCATGTCCTTGTGATTCCCATGATAATCCTGCCCATGACTCCCCCGTGTCTTATGTAGCTGCACAACCAAAATACGCCTTACTATTTGTTATCCGTTGCTCGTCCCCATGCACCCTCAAAGCCTCCTTGCGGATCTACCACAACCATGCTCGATTCACCCTCTGTACCCTGTGTCTGCGTTTGAGCTTGGGTCTGCGTCACTATGCCACTGGTTTGCGGAGCACCAAGGTCAACAGCACTGGCCATGAGATCATCATCAGTGCGGATCTCTTGCTCCCAGTTGCTTGAGTACACGACAGCAGCAAAGGCCTCGAGATCGCGGACAGTTTCCATCTTCTGAAGATACTCATTTGGCATTCCGTCGCCAATAACGTGAGCTTGACGTGTCAAAACCGATAGGATTTTGGGCAGCAGGATCACCTTGGAGCGCTGTTGATCCTTAAGCTCAGGAGTGACAATACCATCTGAGGCTGGTAGCTCAAATGCCGCTGTGGCAAGCTTGTTGTCAATCAGGTATGAAAAGCCTGCGTCAAGAAGCAGTGTGAGAACATGTGTGAAGCTGGGTGACTCGATGAGATCAGCCGTCTCATCAAGAAGACGTCTCAGGATTGCCTGCGACGCAGCTGGCGAATGTTCGGCATCCCGGTTGGATGTTTCATCAAGAATGCCCGATTCTCTGATAACCTCGTCCTCCATGTCCCTGGGTGGGAGCAGGAAGTTGAGCCAGTCAGACTTTTGGCGCTCCTCGTTCGTGGAGCCCTCAACAAGCTTCCTTACCTCCATTGTCAGCTCGGAGAACCTCTCGAAACTCAGGAGGTCTCTTGGGCTGAGGCTACCAAAGACGGTGCGCACAGCGCTTTCAACTCGGTGCATGAGGTCCTTCCATCCCTTGTTGAGCAACCACCAGCTAAAGGTCAGATACTTGCGGTTTATGTCGAAGTCACTGCCGTATGCCTGTTCTGTGTTGTCATCGTCGTTATTCTCAAGACTGATGGTGCCGTGTTGGCCGCCTGTTGCAAGAGCCACCACACTCGATAAATAACTTCGTCGACCCAATAAGTTGAGTTGGACCCGAGTTAGCATTGTTAACAATGCAAGTGTATATATCAAAGTGAATGATCGCGTCACAGCTGTTTGGCGTATCAGTTAACTGAAATCCGAACAATAAGAACATTACTCACCACTAATAGTCACGTCATCCCATAGTTGTCGCTTCGTCTTACGTAGCTTTGGGACCTCCTTATTCGCCTCACCACCGGCATTGAATGGTGAAGACGTGGGGATCTGACTGGGGTGCACACCGCTCTCGCTCTGACTTGTGCTCTTTCCATCCTCCTCTGTCAATGTAGTGTCGGCGATGCTGGGTGGCGCGGCGGACTCGTTACCGCCATTTTTTACAGCCTTTGTAGCTTTCATCTGCTGGATCTCGAATGTGATCTGTTCCGTGTTCATGGCCTCGAGAATGGCGGTCGTCGCGGATGGTAGAAGAGCCAGGACAGTGAATGTGCAGTCCTCTTGGTTCTGTTCGAAACGGCGTCGTAAGCTGTGAGAAACTGTCAGCATATAATGATCTCGGCTTCTGTCGAGCTCAATAGAGCTTACTTCTCCTTGGCGATACGATCACTGCTCATGCGCTCGCGAGCATCGTTAAGCTTGCCGATAACATATTGAGTCGCGACATATCCAGCACCGATGACGCCCACGCCAACAGCGATGGGAGTCCTGTTGTTGCGCAGCCAGCGCCGAGCGGATGTGAGCATGTTATATAGGTGGTGGTTGTGGTGGAAGAGGATTCGCGACGAGGTAGTGATGATGATCCGATCGATCAATTGCTCATGTAGCTGTAGCTGGGACTGTCTGTTGGTGTGTATCGAAGTTCGCCTAGGTAAAAGGGGTGCTATGTGGACATGTGAACGGTAGGAAGGCCGTTGGGAGTTGGTTGGTGTACTAGGGAAAAAAAAGGTTCGGGATGATACCATGCACAATCGAATCAATCAATCACACTATGAGCCTCGGCCCCGGATCTGGAGGCTTAATCAAGGGTAAGATAGGATTAGCATGTCCCCGTGTTCGGTGGTCGGCTTCGGCAGACAGCGCCGATGTGGAGGCAGATATGGATAGGACATGTGGCTTCCTGTGGCTGTGCAGTAGGGAGAGATAAAGTCAAGCACGGGGTAAGTGGAGACTAAAGCGATCCCATGCCCCTCCCTGATGGCTTAGTGACGTTGTTTGGGAAGTCATTATCTAAGATTAGCCGTCCACTCGCTGCGCTGTGATATCTAACTCAACCTCTCCATCTCAACTTCTTTCATCTACATCAATCATGCTCGTAGCGCATAATCAAGTACACGACACTTCAAGCAACATGGACTCACAAGAGCCACCAGAGTTTATTCTCGACGTTTTTGCTGATCCGCGCTCTGTTCGCGACGTCGTTAAAGGTTGGTGTTTCTCGTCTCCTGATCCTCATCCTACCCTGGACAAAGCACCCCGCTATCCTCGTGACAACATCAACAATAACAACGATTTACCATGATGAACTCGCTTTAACACGTCTTCTATAGGTATACTTCATACGATATTCTTTCACCGGTTCTTCCCTTCCCTAGTCCCACAAACCCGCGAGGTATTGGACCTTACCCTCCCCTATGTCGACGACAATGAGCTCGAGACCATGATAGAGCAGCGTGTCGCCGCCCTCGAGCGGCAGATAGACACACAGCGCTCATCTGGAGGTTCAAGCAATGCTGCTGGTGGAAGCGCGACTGGTGGGCGCGAACAACTTGTTGTGCAGTTCTTCGAGAAGCGCCGGCGCAAGGCCTGGTTATCTCGCGGAGACGAAGAGGTTTGCTGGGAGTGTTGGACGATTAAAGTAACCGTCGCCGAGCCTAGAACTGAAAGCGGTACGACTCAGGACATGTCTTTCACTCGTGAGGATATCACTGACAACGATAAAGAGCGAGCTAAAGTCCGACGCGCAATGGAACAGACCCTTCTAACAACGGCGATGAAGATTGTCACGTTCGCAAACACGCATAAAGACCACATTCCGCCCATCACCACCCAAGGCACCAACCCGTTCCCTTATAAGATTAACCTCGACCAGAAAGAAGCAACAGGGTGGGCAACACGAATGCGCATATATTAGAAGAACCTGTGGAATAAGCTAGGATCGGGGCTTCAATCTCCCGTAGTGATGTCCCGATCATCAAGTTCTGAAGGGTCAGCTGGCCCGAGCCTCTCGAGGACCACACTGGTAACACACTTGAGTCAAGAGATACTCGCCTGACTCTCCGTGAAGAGCCTGCTCATCCAAGACATGGCAGTGGATATATGTTTAGACTCGAGGCGTTTTTGGAGTTTGTATCAGCGGTTAGATCTAGTCATAATTGATACCCCTTTATTATATAATTCCCAACGCTTGGCTGGCAAATCGTCTGGAAATGTGTCGCTGGTAACGTTGGTCGTAAAGGCCGCACCTAGCTGTCAGCCTTGCACGGCATGCGATAACAAAACACGGCAGCTGACCAGCCCGGACACTCAAAGGCATTCATACTTGACAAGAAAGACGAGGGCTGTACACAGAAATGGTCAAGGCACGGCGCAGACACGGCAGCTTTAAAACATTAGAGTCAATGTATGATAGTGGTTATCGTATGTGGTCAAATGTCCAGACCGTGCCTATTCGTTCCCAAGCTAAGCTTTCCCAAACCAAATAACATGTATCAAAACACGCGAACATACAAGGTGTACGCAATTCCTACCATCATTCCACCTTGAGAACCATCCAACCAACACCGCGCAGGGCTACATAATGTAATGTAAAAGAGTAAAAGCCAGAGCATAATCCATTAACGCACTCAAACACAGATCCCAAAAATGTCTGTTCCGCAACCAAAGCCTTGAGAGCAAGTACAACACGCTCCAAAGTCATTACCGTCGTCAACCGCTAGCTGTGAAGCTAATCCGAGCACTCAGCAAAAACCAAGTCTCGCTGTTCTAGTCCATACCGGACACAACCCAACATCTCTGAAATAGTTGGGCGTAGACCAGGCCGCCTTCCGAGAAATTGCTTGTGTTGTCTTCTTTCGTCAAATCGTGAATGTCATGCATAATTATGCTTATTTCGTCGTCTTGCCACGTTCGTTTTTAATAAAGTCGTCTTCGTCTTAAAATTGAGTCGAAAAGCTTCGGGGTAGTCCGGGCTTGTTGCTCCTCGATGTGTTGTTTTTGTTTGCCTGTGATGTCGAGCCAATCTTGTCAAACCCCTTGAAAATGTCAAAACTGGACATGTCGGTGGAAACACCACCAGGGCTAGGGGGCACAAAGTCCAGTTGGCCTAGAAGAGCCGAGGATGCCCAGTCATTGCTGTCCAGATTGACATTTAGGAAGTTGGCAAATTTGGAGGGGGATTGATTGTTTCGGATAGGCGATTCCTGGAACATCTTGCTTGGTGAGCTCAGGCCTTCAAACGCTTTGCTCGGCGTATCGTATTGGAGAGACTGCTCGGGGGGTCTCAGAAGAGGCGCGGAAGCAATAGGCTTCTTGGTCGCCGAGTTGGTGATATCGCCCAGAACCGACGCAGATACGGTGCGATCAAAACGAGCGCGTTTGACTGAGCGCTTGATGGGAGATCCAGCATCCACTGAGCTCATGGCAGCGAATGTAGCATCATCAATACCGTCAAATCCAGCGAGATCTTGACTAATGGTAAAATCCGCGTCACTCAGAATAGAAGCACCGTAAATTGATTGGTAAACATCCGTGCCCAGATCGAAAGCAGGGCTGTAAGGTGTAAGCTCAGAGTTGCCCCCAACCTTGCGCTCAGGCGACTGGAGCAGGTTTCGCATTCTGTCGCGGTGAAGTCGAAGATTGGTGTTGGGGGACGCTGATGGAGGAGGACGCGGCGGAGGGTTGAGCTTAACCATGGGCGTAATTGGTGGCAGCATCTGTTTCTCGTAGGCTGGTCGCAGAGGCGACGAAGAGACTGGTGGCATGACTGAGTGATACCGTGTCTTGCTTGGGCTGAAAGGCGAGGAGTTTCGGAGACGGGCAATCTCTTCCTCGGCACGACCCCTTGACTTATTTCGTGGTCGATCAGCTTCCGATGTGAGCATAAACTTTTGGCTGGGTCGGATGGCCGAAGATTCGAGGGAAGAGATGTATCCACTGTCATCCATGGATGCAACTTTGCGCCTATGGGATCGTGAGACCGACGAAGCCAAGTTTCGGGCAAGCGGAGGGGGCGTATTGCTCTGGTGATCCACATGACGGGAGACAGGCGGTGACGAATGCATAGCGGCAGGGAGTGGCGAGTAGAGATAGGAATCGAGAGAAACGTCGTGTTCAATCTTGTCCGCAACATCTTCGGGGCCAATGTTATCGGAGACGGGAATTGTAGCATCAGATGAGAGATCCACGGGCATCGACATGGTGGCCTGAGAAGTAGGAAGGGGCGGTAGAGCGGACTGACTGACGGGCACGGGGGGAGGCAGCGTGGGCTCCTGAGTAGGTGCAGAAGCCGGACGAGAGGGCTCGAGGCGAGTCGAAATAACGTGGAGGCTGTCTGAGCCAGAGGCGGATTTGCGAGTCGGCTTCTTGTTCAAGTATTGCGCTTCGTAGCCAGGCTTGATCACCCAGTAGTGGCCCTTGCCAGGATCGTCTTTGGGTCTCTCGACTTTCATAAAGGCCTTCTGTAGACTAAGGTTGTGTCGAATGCTGTTCTGCCAGCCGGCGTCGGTAGGACTGTAAAAGGAGAAGTTGTCGCTGATCCAATTGTAAATCTGGGAGAGCGTGAGCTTTCGATTGGGAGATCGGAAGATAGCCATGGCGATCAAGTCGGCGTAACTGAAAGCAGGCTTGCTGCCGTCATCGACAATAGGAGGGAAGGAGTCGTGAGGAGGAACAACTGTCGCGTCCGTCGCGGTTTCCACTGGTGCAGTCATTGGCTCGGATTTTATCTTCTTGACAGATCTGGAATCTTTAATGGGAGCAGCCTCCATCAGAGCGCGCTTGCCGTTTGGTTTTTGATAGTAGTTCTCGACTGACATGTCAATGGCAGGAGGTGCTGGGAAAATTTGTGGGTGGACGTTCTCTTTACCAAAGTCCCAGCCCATGTCGAGGACGTGCTTTTGGGGACCCGTCTTAAAATTCGAGAGGTAAGGCTTCTTTTGCAGGGAATCCGTGGTGTGACCTCGTCTTGATGGAGGTGCCATGGGGACCATGTTTAATTTGTTGCCTTGGGACGTTGTCAAAGGTATTTGCGACGCGGAAGCAGGTCTCTGCTTAAAGGGAGAGTGCACATTGTGCGAGGCGGTGGGCGGGTTGAAGACGACGTTTGAGGATGAGCTAGTCAGGGGCCTTCGGCCTTGCTTTGAGACTGAAGGCATAGGAGCGTGACTGGTCATGGGCGTAGCATTCTCGTCTTGATATATTTGCAATGGCCCAGAAGAACTGGGAAAACGCGTGTGTTTGCCCATAGTGGTGGGAGCAAAAGCTCAATATGGGGGCAGTCGCGCGGTGAGATAGAGCAAAAAAAGGTCGAACCAAACGTGGGACTTTTAATGGAGGTTAGTAAGTTGATACCGGGGACGGGAAGTGGAAGGGGATGACGGTAAGATAACGGCGAAGGTGGGAATAAATGAGTGGACACCGGCAGAGACTAATGGGGAGAGTGCATGACGAGACGAGACGGTAAAGGAAGGGAAGACAAGGGAAGAAAAAGGTCAAAAGGACTTTAGCAACTCACAAGGATGTGCTGGACTGGACGGACCGTGAAGTTCAAGGTAGTAATGAGAGCAGTGGGGCCTGCCTGGACAGGGCTGTCGTGGGTTGGTCTGGGCGCTCAATAGGACGAGCAGCCGGTATTGGTTTTGGTGTAGTATCTGGGGTTCACGGTTCACGGTCTCTGAGAAAGTGGTTCGAATATAGAAGCGAGTTTAGGCGGTCGAGGCGTATATGTCCAAGTCGCGTCGACGAAAGATTATGAACAGCGCAAGGCGGCGTCAGAATATACTCGAGATAGTTGCGAAGCTGGCCAAAGCCATGTACAGTAAGAGATGAGTAGCAGTAGCAAGCGGCGCCGTGAATCAAACAAGGGCCGAGTCGGAATCGGAATGCGATAGAATGCGTACAGCGAGTGGGTGGGTGGGTTATTACTCTTACTCTTTAGGCGAGAACAGACGTCGATTAATCGAAGAAGAAAAGAAGAAGCAATAGAATAAATGGGCTTGCGAATATGCGGGAGGAGTTATGTAGAAGGGTAAGAGTGAGGTGAGGGTGAGGGTGAGAGAAGTATGGAAGTGAGAGCAAGGTGAGGAGAAGAGAGCAGAGAGATGATTGAAGATGCAGATGCAGCCAAGCAAAGTGAGGTGAGTTTGGTACCTAGACCCAGGCCACACCGGGCAGTCCAGGCAAGAAAAGGCCCTATGAAAGGGCTAGTGGCAGTGGCAGTTGGCAGCTGGCAGCAGCTGGCGGGCGGAGGCGTCCTGTATTTGCCCACTACCTACACTGTAGCAATAGCAGTAGCGTCTGGCCGCAGTGTGTGCGGCCTAGTAGTGGAGACTTTCAAGACTGGGCGCAGGGAGGATGATGAGAACAGAACGGTCCAATGAACAGGGATTGGATGGAGAGCGTCCGGGCTGACACGACACGCCGAGGAGCAGCCAAAGAGGGGGCTCTGCGTGAGCACTGTCTCTCTTTTGCCTTGGTAGTATAAGATTGAGTTGAGTTCAAATCAGTCAGTCAAACGGACAAAGCGAGACGAGACTGATGTCATGAAGATTTTAATCTCGGATGAGAGCAATGCAATGCAATGAAATATCCTGAAAAAGAAGAGAGAGAAAGGAAGAGAGAACGAGATCAAAACGAAGAGGGGAAGACAGCCCAGGACAGGATAGAAGATGTCGAGATGCACAACGATAGGACAGGATACAGCACGATAACCACCAGATGGTAGGGAGTGTGCAGCATGAAAGCGAGGGTGTGCTGTTACGTGTTTCGGGAATGGGCGATTGATTGAAGTGAAAAAAGAGCCTGAGCCGACCAAAGGGAGGTTCAAGATGGTGCTTGAACTGGTAGAGGCTCGCGAGGTGTGGGTCGAAGGGAGATCTAGGGGCGTGTGACGCGTAGAATTTACAGGGGTCCAACCTGCTGGACTGCACTGCACTGTACCGTACTGTACTGTAGGTACTTAACTGTAACGCTACCGTCCAGAGGTTCATGAATGGATGGAGACGGCATTATCGATCACCACCTCAAGCGAAGCGAAGCGCCCTCATCCTCGGCCTTGGACGCGCGCGTTCAACCCAGAGCTTTGATTGGCCTAGGATACTCAAAGAGGTTCTCAAGATACGAATGAAACTGACTGAATTGGATGCGGGGGATTGGAAAGAGACCGGGACAAAGAAAGAGACTCGATAAGAAAAGCCTCGTTGCTTCAAAGTCAACCAAACACATAAGTCGGTTTCGTGGTGAGACATTCACTCCGTCATCTTTCGAGTGAGAGAAATGGAGGTTGAATGACTTTTCCCCTCAGACTTATGCAACCACTTGTTCAGCCGGCCATGCTACTGTAGCTATTCACGGCCCTATTTTGGAGAGTGCCCGTGTTTGGGCCTGATTCTGGCACCATGGGCATTCTATTCTTTTTGATTTACAGGCTGCATATTGTACTGTACTGTATGTATGTATGTAGGGTAAAGATGGTGCCATGGATGGATATCTCCACCAACACCAGCAGATCTCGATCTTTTTTGCTCTAATCGTCCTGCACTCCAGGATTATCCTCCCTTGCTCCGTATTTACCAAGTACTGTATTATAACCGCGCAGTAGTGCCATGTTTCTACTCTGTTCCGTTCCGTTTGCTCCGACAAGTAATTACAGGACAGGTGAATACGTATCGGAAAGTGGTACTTCCAAGATTTGCAGACGAGATGAGATGAGATGAGATGAGATGCGATGCGATGCAAGAGAATATGCTGTACTTTTGCTGTACGCTCCTGCTTCCGGATCAGATACTGGGATTGTGCTGTTGGTGCCGATCATAGGTACATTGGGTGCGAAGTCTGTAAGCTGGACATCCATGGGGGTTACAGTACAGTACATGCCTACAAAATGATTCCTCCTTGATATCTGTTTTACTTTTTTTCTTTTTTGCCCATCTTTATTAAAAATTGTTTCTGTCTTGTCAAATATCACATACATACACAGCCCTAGATTGACGTTTGACAGCTGCTGCAAAGAAAAGTAAACGGACGGGAGCGACAAAAGATAAACGAGAACGCCAATGACCTTGACCCATGCTATACCTTAACCAGACCAACAGCCAGCCACAATTCAATAGCAACCATGATCAGGATCTATCTAGAAAGACGTCTTCAACAAACAGTTTTCAGGACGCCTCTTTTCTTCATCAACGTGTTCTTTTCCCTCTAGGCTCTACCGTACACATCAATATCCCTCATTCTGTACTGTACTGTGCAGTAACCCTACAGGCATAAACTCCCGCCAGGGTATCCGTAGAATGTAACGGGAGATGATCATGGAGGATAGCCATAGCCATAACCATAGCCCTCCCACCCCCGCTCGAACCCATTATTCTCAACAAGGATCCTTAAATAACGATTGGTCGGATTGGGAATGCTTGCTTGGCAAAACCAAGGCAGTCAAGTCAAGAAAGAACCGTTTTTTGACCGAACTCTTTGGTAAAACGGCCGTCAGGAAGACAAAGAAAAAGGTGTACAGAGCAGAGAATCGAGACCAGGGTCAAGGTCAGGTCAGGTCAGAATAGACCAGGTCAGACCAGGTCAAGCAAGGTCAGTGCGCCAAGTTCTCATTCTTGATCTCTTTGTCCTGTTTCTAAACTCAAGAGTGTGGGTGGGATTGAATGGATGGATGAAAGTGTATGGCCTCGTCCATGTCCATGTCCATGTCCATGATCTACTGATCGACTTTCAAGTTGGTCACGTCTTTTGGCCTGGCCACGTCGCAAATCTTTTTTGTTTAGATTGTAGTTGATGATAACCAATCAAGTCTGACCAACCTTAAGGGTCTGTTGCATGAGAAGAAGAAAGGAAAAGAGAGTGCGTCTCAGAATTGCTGTATGAACTATGTGCAGTATCCGTAGTTTGAGAGCTGTACAGTAAATTGCAGCAGTTTCCCCGCACTATCGTTTCGTCATCCAATGCTCATTGTGTCGTTTACTTCTTTAATAAAAAGGAACAATGGATCTAGGTAGGAACTGGAATCAATTAATGGGGCTCAACAAAAGAGGACCGACTACTGCCACATGCTAATTAGAATCTAACCTCCCTTGCATGTGAAGAATTCGGTTCAGCAGACATTGAGTTTTTTGTCCATAATTGGCTTTCTTAGACTGACCTAATCGAGGCTGAATACATAAAAAGCAAGCAAGCGGGCAAGCCATGTGCTAATCTACTAACCATAATCACAATCTATCCGATCCGATTCCGTAATACGAACGAACCCCTCTTTCTCCCTTCCTTTGAGTTTCATTGTTCTACCTCCATGCTAAGATCGACTGCACTCTGCAGCCTTGATAATTTCGGGGACTTGGGGGTTCAAGACATCCAGTTGAAGATCAAAAGTAAACAATTGGACAGACTCGACCACGTTTAGACTATATTTTGGATGAGGCAGAGTCTATTGCCATGATGTCAAGCTATGCAGCCACATGGTAAACACACTTCTGAATAGCCAATTCTAGTAAAACGCATGTAGTAAAACCAACAGGGTCCTGCTGGGAAAGAGACAGAGAGAGAGTCGATAACCGAAAAAGAGACAAACCCGCCTCAAGTGTAACCAAGATTTATTATGGTGGATGGCCTAGCACAGTTCCAGTCTAGAGTTGATCAGTAGTCGGTGATCCTTGCCCCATCGTCGGATAGATCATTCAAGTTTCAGCTGTCAATGGTTTCTTACCTGCAGGCAGACTGCAGTTGATACTGTACGGTATCCGTACAGTGAAAGAGTGAAATATGGCGCAGCATATCTCGGCTTAAAGGAGGGGAAAACCTGAATAATCCATGTCAAAAATCAGGTATAGAGAGTACAGTATCATTCTTTACTGTGCATTGAGGCGTCATCATGATAAAGCCACAGAGTTACTCTCGTTCGTATCCGAAGCTTACGACGCGTTTCTCCTCACGCGTTTCCAAAAGTCGAGATGACTACATTATTTACTCATTACCTCTTTGGGTAATAACCCAACAAACTCTACTCCAACTCCAACCTCTTTTTGACTTCATCCACCAAAAGGAATGATAGAGAGCATCTAATGCAACCCAATATGCGACCTTTTACAGCTGACTTCTATGAATGATCTGACCTGTTATTATCGTCGTCATCATCGATTAATTAATCAATCCATTTAATTAAATCACATACAATTACTTTGACCGCTCTTTTGTCCACACACTCTCTCCCTTCTATCGGATTATATCCGTCGCCTCGCAAGATATGACCCAAACTTAACTTTTTAGTATGTATCAGGCTCGAGTGGAATCGAATCCATCCCTGAAATGGAATCCATAATGGTCCCGTCTCTTAATTCTCTCCGTCTATTACTGTACTGTACTGTGGCCTGGTCCAAGGTGACATCATGACCGCTGTCAGTCAGTGTTAGTGTCAGAACCAAAGAATCCTGGCTCATCCTTTTTTGTGTGATTGATTTCTTTAAAAAGAAGCTGATCAAGGTCTCGTGCTCCATATTCAATTAAACTAGTATCCACATCGAACACGCTCCACGAAGCTATTCGCTCCAGCTTCCATATCCCAGCACCTCCAAGAGTCAAGAGTCAAGGGTCAGGGCCAGGCCAGGCCAGGCCATTCTTCTTCTCTTTTTTTTCTCCGCACATTCACAATTCACATTCCTCAAGCAAGGGCTTTAAATGCTTGCTGATATTGGCATTCGGGGAAGGATTGCTGCCTTGTTGGATAAATGGATCCAAGTACGGATATGGAAGCAAAGATAGATAGATGAAACATAAATCCAGGGGTGGTAAAAGTTAAAGATCCAGAACAGAAACCACATAGTAGGTAGACTAATATCATATCAGCCGTTTTTTTTGTTGCATAATAGTATAGATCTATTAATCTTGCACAATCAGGTTTCTCCAAAAGCAAAGACCGTTCTTGAAACTTTGACAACTCATCTAATCTAGTTCCCCCAGAGTTAGACTACCTACTAGTTAGTTAGAGATTGGCCCTGTGCATTGAGGCCAGACAGATGCTCAAGGTTGATCTGAGCTTTTCATCCAGTCAGATGTTCAATTCTCTTTCTTTTCTTCTTTGCTTTGCCTCTTTGAGAGGACTGTGTCTGTGTGTTTCGAGAAACCAAGATCCACCCGTATAATTCTGACCCTGCCTATCGTGGAGTTCTCTGAACACAGGTCATCTATCCCTGCGTATATCGGACGCTCCGTTGGGTATATTCGGTACATATCCCAATACAGCGACTTAGTCCAGCACTTCCATAGCTGATACCATGCCCCCCCCTGCCCTCTTAGTCTTTAGTCTTCTTGACCAAGCTTCCGGCATATCTCGGCCCCATCTCCGGCAGACGGTCTGCTGGTGGTGTAACAGCACTATCCTACCCATCCCCGGTGGCCCGCCTGGATCTTTCTATGGGCTGTAATTTCTATACATTCACCACTAACACATCTCATTAATATCCTCCTCAAAGGCATAGCTCAACCCGACTCGTAAGGAATGAGAAACATCGTCGAGAACACAACCTCGGCTCTCTGACATGCCGTGTCTGACTGAATTCTGACCTTGTACATCCTTGCACTTCTCGTCTAATCCCGACTTTTTCATGTTTCATTTAGATTGCCATGTCCACTTGCACCACCTCGCCATCTCGTCTGCTTAGCATGCTCAGCATGCCTGTCGTGAACTGCCACTGAACTGCTTCCTTCTAGTTTCCGTTAGTGATCAAGCTTTAATGACAAAATTTCACCTTCAAAAAGCTTGGGCAAAGCCGAGACCACTTTCGTAATGCCCTCTAGTATGTGCCTATATAGTGCAAACCCCGACGGCAATGACCGAAGTAACTTGAGACTTGACTGAGACCGTTTCAAAGCCAACGTATTACGATCTGAGCCATATGTAGTCACCGATGTCGATCGGAGCACGAGACTGGATCACCATTATCGTGAAGCGGCATCGTGCTTTACCTTGTGGCTTCACAGCATAACTCGCAACGTTTCTCCACATAGGACGTCTCGCCTCGGACAGGAGAAGGTCTTCCGCTATATCATGTCATGTCATGTCACAATGGCAATACCGAAGAGTCAGGGCCACGATGTAATCGTATTCCAAACTACCAACATTATCAACTACCTAATAGCTATACGCCTCACACAAAATACCATTCCTTGCTCAACGTCACACCTGCCCCGGGTCCCACCTCATCATCAGCAGCAGTCCGCTTACTTCTCCAATTGATGCTTGCAAAATCACTATTCCAAAACTCGTCCAGCGACCGCGGCTGCGCTGCTGTCCTTGGTTTTTGTCTTTTTGAGAGACCTGCCCAGCTGGATCTCGCTCAGGAAACCAGCGGGTCGACCACCACCGGAAGGAGGAGCAGGCGCACCGCCGGGAGGTGGTGGAGGAGGAGGAGCGCCGCCCATAGGAGGGGGAGGAGGAGGGGGCGCACCAGCTGATGGCATCGGGGGTGGTGGAGGTGGCGGAGCCGAAGGAGCGTCGCTTCCGGGCATGGGAGGTGGCGGAGGAGGAGCACTGGGCGTATCACTGCTGGGCATCGGTGGAGGAGGCGGAGGAGGTGGAGGTGAAGACACCGGAGCTCCACCATCGTCGTTCGGCGCCGAAGGAGCGGGAGGAGGTGTGCTAGCCCAGGCAGAAGTCTGAGCAGGACTGTTCGTTGCCGATTCTCTACCGGCTGCTGACAAAGGACGAGGAGGTGCCATAGTGCCGAACAACATAGAGGCCAGCTGGGCTGCACTTCCACCACCGGGTCGCTCGTCGTCGGAATCGTCGTCCTTATCGTCGTTGTCAGAGCCCCAGTCGTCCGTGTCTGCACGGCGGCGAGAAACCGGGGCAGAGGGAGGCCTGGCCTCTTGGTTCTGTGTCATCCTATGGAAAGGGTTTGTGGCCGAAGGTGCTGGCGCAGCAGGCGCCGGAGAAGTAGCAGCTGGTGCACTCTCGTTCGACTGGGACATCATCCTGAAGAATGGGTTCTTACTCTCAGTCTCACTAGGTGGCGATGTAACAACTGTCGGGGGAGCAGGAGGAGACGAGACAGCCTCAGCAGGCGGCGGCGAGGGCTTCTTGTCCTCCTCCTGGCTAGCCACTTGGCTGTCGCTTCTCGTAGGCGTGGAAGCCTGTGGAGTGATCTGCTGAGGACCTTCATCCTCATCAGATGAACTATCATCACCTTCCATAGACTCAAGCTGACGTTGAAGTTCAAGCTCACGCTGGCGGGCGGCCTCAATCTCAGCCCGTCTAGCAGCAAGCTTGGCCTCCTTATCCTTAGCCTCGGCCATGGCAGCCTTCTTTCGCTTCTTCTCTTCTTCCTTGCGGAGCTTGCCTTGCTTCACTTGCTCCTCAAGTGCCTTGAGACGGGCTTCGGAAGCCTCCCGTTCCTTGGCAAGATCGTCCTCCTGTTCCTTTGCATCTTCCCTGTGAAATAGTTAGTATTGTGATCGTACGCTTCTGATGTAGCACTTACTCCATTTTTTGTGTCTCGCGCTGTTGCTCCTCGTGCTCGGCAGCAAGTCTCTCTTCCTCAGCCTGCTTGGCAGTAGCTTCCTCATTGGCCTTCTTTGAAGCCTCTTGGTCTGCCTCAGGCTTGCCACGGTGTCTGGTTGGTGGAGGAGGAGGTTGCTTCTTGCCCTCAGCCTTGGACTGTTCAGCAGGAGGAGGGGGCCCTCCCTGTTCCTCAGCAAGACGAGCTTGACGATCAGCCTCCCTACGGGCATCTTCCTCCTCGGCCTGTCGTAGTTTCGCAGCTCGCTCAGCTCGCTCGCGCTCCATACGCTGGGCAGCTGTTTCGCCGGCCTTTGTAGGGGCCTTGATTCCTAGAGCAGCCAATCTCTCGGCCATACGTTGCTCAGCCTGCTGCTTGATGAAAGCGGCTCGCTCCTCGGGGGTTTTATAAGCGGAGTACGATCCTCCAGTGGGCGTGGAAGTACGCGAGGTTGAGACAGGCTCCTCTACTCGGGGACTGGCGACACGTTCTGGTCGAGGCTCCTCACTGCGAGCAGAGCTTCTGGCAGGTCGCTTATCTTGAGCACGAACACGGGCACTGCGGCTTTCACGCTGGAGATCGAAGATGAAGTCGCGAACCTCATCCTCTACTCCAAGTGCATCCTCCCAGCGGCGCTTCTCATGCTCACTAGTGTTGTCACGGCCGCCCTCCTTCAGGCTGTCCTCGATGCCACGAGCAAAGTCTCGAACGCTCTCCTCAACATCACGGACCATGCGCTCGTTACTCTCCTTTTCGTTCTTGACCTTAATGCTCTCTTCCTCAAGTCGCTTGGGCGCATCGACATCCTCAGTGCCAACGTCAACCTTCTTGCCGGTCAGAGCAGCAGTTCGTTGCTGCATCATGGCCTTGGCTCTAGCCTTGAGACGATCTGACTCTGTCACAGTACCGCCAGGTCCGGTCCCAACAATAGGAGCACCGCTATTAGGATGGGCCTTGGCATCTTTGATGCGGAAGAGTTCCAGTCTAGCGTCCATGATAGCCTTCTCAGTTCTTCGTACCTGAGAAGCAAGCTCGGGAACCTTATCAGTGAGGTTCTGGAGCTGGCGCTTGAGAGTTCGTCGCTCAGCCTCAGAATCTCCGCTTGCCAGGGCGGCGTCAGGGTGAGAATCAATATCCTCTTGAATGCGACGAATGCGGCGATAAAGCTCGTCGGCCTCACGTCGGTCACGGCGATCGAGAATATCATCCTCCTCAAAGTTCTTCTCATCAGCAAAGTCCATGGCATCCAAAAGAACCTCCTTCTCCTTAATCTTCTTTTTTAGTTGATCGAGAGTCAGCTCGTCATTCGAAGCAACAGAGGCAGGAGACTCGGGCCGAGGGGAGTTGTTGCCGACCCTGCGACGAGCGCTTGATCTGTAACCAAACTGCTCGTCTTCATTCTTGAAGACCGTGGCATCCTTTCGGCCAGCGACGGCTCCAGCGGGGGCACCCCTAAGTGAGCGGTTCTTCATGTAACTCACGCCTGTCTTCTGAGGCAACAGAGCCGCGCCGGACTTGGTGCGGAACTCAGACTCATCGTGGAGCATCGACTTCAAAGTACCGATCGACTTGCTGAAGTTGCGGGTCGAAGGAGGAACAAGTTCGGCAGGGAGATTGTTGGGCAAAGGATAACCGTTGAGCTTTCTGTAGATCAAATGCATGGCAACCGCGAATTCATCGAGATCCAGACGGCCCTTGTTGCCGTGATCAGCCAAAGTCCAAACGCGTTCCAGGTCAGGTTTCTCGAGACCACTTTGTCCAAAGATTTCAATGGCCTGGTCGCCGCCTATGTAGCCCTTGCCAAGACCATCCCAAGCCTTGAAAAGCGAGTCGTAACGGGTCTTCTCTTCCTTTGTAATAGCCCAAGGAATCACAGCGTTTCCTTGAAGACCCTGAGTGGTGAAGTTTCCGGCTTCGCGACCTTGTTGAGGCATCATCTGAGCCTGGAGGGCATCAATGTTGGGCAGACCGGTCGCAGGCGCATTAACAAGGCCCCATTGACCAGGTCGTCCAGTAGGTTGGGCATTCAGAGGAGCTGCCATACCACCCGCAGCACCAGGAGTCAGTGATTGACCGTAGCCCGTGGGCATAGGAGGCATAGGAGGTCGGGGACCGTTGTATCCGGTAGGTTGGGGGTTTTGCATTCCGGGAAAACCAGTTTGCTGGCTCTGCAGACCCTGCTGTTGTCCGAATCCTGTCTGCTGCCCAGGAAATCCCGTCATCTGCGCTTGAAGCAACTGCGCATTGGAAGCTTGGGGTTGAGGTGGGGGCTGCTGAGGTTGAGGTTGCTGGATAGTCGGGGGAGTCGCCGTATTGGTCCTGATATCAGGGGTGGAGGAAGCACCGCCCGAAGCAGCGGCATCGTCGGCAACACTGAAGCTAATGATATCGACCATGCTCGAAACCTCGTTCTTGATGTTGTCGGGTAGGCTGGGCGGCAGCTGCTTGCCGGTAAGCTTCAAGTTGCACAGATACATGGCGAGAGCGAATTCGGGGAAATAGAGCTGGCCAGCACGTGTGGTATCGGCAAGAGTCCTAGTTAATGTTAGCACTGTTAATCATAGCTGCATATAAAAGGCAGCAGGAGCAATTCATACCAGATATGGGATAGAGAGTCGCCATCGAGTCTTGAGCGCATGAGCAAATCGCGCGCCTTCTCTCCCGACATGGTCATCCCACCATCACCAACAGCGGACTTGAACAAGGTTTCAAACTTGGCTTGATCCTGTGCTGTTATGAAAGAGAGACGGATGTTAGGGATCTTGTTAGGCTGCGGCTTTTCTGGCCTTCGACCTCTTGGCTTCGCAGTACCACCTGTCTGGAAGGACGCAGCCATCTCAGTGAAACCAGTAGCTTGGGGCTTCATTGGCACTGCAGGGGGGTTGGATGGCCCAGATGCTTGCTGGGGCGAGGCAGAGAAGCCGGTAGGCTGTTGCTGTTGCTGTTGGAATTGCTGCTGGAACTGGGGTGGGATCGAGGGCATCGCAGGAGCACCAGTCTGGAAGGACTGCTGCTGCTGAGGTTGCTGCTGCTGCTGGCCAGGGAACCCAGTGAATTGTTGCTGAAGAGGCTGCTGCGGTTGTAGTCCCTGGCCTTGCATTGGAAAGCCGGTATACTGTTGCTGCAAAGGAGCTTGTCCGAAGCCTGTGGGTTGAGGCGCAAAGGGACTGGGTTGCTGACCGGGTTGCTGCTGGCCAGCGCCCATATTACCAAAAGATCCTCCGCCATACTGCTGCTGCTGCTGGCCAGGTCGCTGGCTATTGCCGCCTAAAAAGGCGTTCGAGTTGGAATACATTGTGGGCTGGTTCCTATTCCCAAGACCACGTACGAGATCTCGTTCGGGGGGTTACGAGGAGGCGCTAAATTCGGGGGTTGCGAGGAACCGAAGACAGTCTCCGGAGCGCGGAAGCTCCTATAGTAAAAGTTGAAGCTTGAAAAATGCAATGAAAAGATGAGAAATAGAATATTAAAGGACTGTAAGGCCCTCAGTCTGTAGTCGCGAAGTGGACAGAGGGCATCCACTGGATTGGATGTGATGATGGAGGAGAGTAAGAGAGAGTGGCTTCGTACGTGATGACGAGCGTCGTCTTGGGCAGGTTGCTGTAGGTTTCTAGTGGAGAGTCCCCCCCATGGAGTGCAGCCGGAGCGCTTCTAGTGGCCCGCCAAGTTACCTGTGGGCTTTTTACAGGGGAATGGAAGCCCAAAGCAAATTGAGGTGGCTGAGACCTGGACGCGACCCGGACAGGACGGGACTCTCCCTATCTCCTAAGTTGGAACCTTCAACTGGGTAGACAGGGATTGGCGGTCTTTTCCTATCTTGAGCTTAGCCTTCTTGTACAAAGCTATCGTGGATACTAACATATGCACCATGACGACGCATGCACTATGGTACTATTGTAGAATTATCAACTGTTCTGAGACATGTGAAGAAGACATTGAATTCGATTCATCTAAAAAGTAGAACTAGTGAAGGGTATCAAGAGTAGTTTATACGCAAAAGAAAATGCAACAAGAACACCATGACCTCCAGACGCCTGCTTCCGTATACCATATGCCCAATAACAAAAAGAACTCCAGAATGACCAGAAAAGATTCGAGCACAATATCGTCGTCCTTGCACATATTTTCTCCATTATAAGTTATCATTATCCTCATCTCACGTGTGCCGTTCGTCAAACTGCACCCCATGCTCCTCTTCCTCAATGCACCCAGCCTCATCACTCCAGAATCGTCGATGAGCTCGTAATTCTAGTCCGAACTCAGTATCATGAGGGTCTGCAAAGCTGTACTCGTAATCGAGGCCATCATCATGCCCGTTTTGCTGGTGCCCAACAAGGTATTCTTTATCGATTGGACTGTCAGGCTCAGGAGGGGTAGGAATTGCTGAGCCCGTGCTTGGGCTCTCAGCTGCACTGATGCCCCCTTCACTCGAGACGATGGAGTACGATCTTGACCAAGATCTCGTAACTCTGGCGCCGGGCTCTGCGCTGACGAGGCGAGCTGGACCCAAGGAGATCATGCTTGCTCTCTTGTTGCCCAGGTAAGGGTTGGATGCACGGCGATTCAACGCCCTCTTGGATTCAAAGGCTCGAAGCGCCAATCCACCAAATGCTTTGGAGAAGTCCTCTTCACCATCGCAAACCATGTATCCCTCCCCCGAGTCGAAACGACCATCTTCACCCTCCTCGAACAACAGTCGGTTCCGCTCCAAAACCTCTTGTTGTGTGTGGACAGCGTCTTCCCATCCATCTCGCAGTTGCTGCGCCAAGGGCTCACTGACGCTCTGTGGAACCTTCTCGTGTCGCAGCTTAGACATCATGGATTGCCTACGTACCGAGGTTGTTGCAGTCGCCACGGCGCTATCCACAGACTTTTGAATGGTCAGGGCAAGATCGCGATCCGAGAAGGCTGAGAAATAGCGAATCGTCGTACTGTCGCTCAAATGTCGTACGAGATGTCTAAAATTAGAGAGATTGAAATCGTTTCCTTCACAGTCCAAGCTGTGGAGTGTTTTATTAGCAGAGATGGCTTCAGCCAGGTCTCCAATATTGACGTTGAGCATCTGACTTCGTACGCGCAGATGTTCCAGTCGAGTGTTAAATCGAAGGCCAGCAAGTGATTTAGAAAACCCTCGTCCAAGACGTCCCTCGTCTAACTTCGCATCGAATCCAGAAAGGTCGAGGAACCTGATCGTGTGATTCTGTGAGAAGAGATTCGAGAGCGCTTTGCAAGCCGTCTCGCTGGCCGAGTCAGGGGTAGCGGTTCCAGCAAGACTCAAGCACTCGATTGTCTGATTGGCTGTCAACGCCTTTAGAAGTTTGATGTAGTTGGCCTCCAAAGCAAACTCAACCATCTGCACGAAGAGACCCCAAGGCCCATAGCATTCGGTAATAACAGCACACAAATCGTCAATGCCCTCGTCTAGACGATTGCTGTTGATGTAAAGTGTGATCTGTCTACCTGGGCCCATTGCATAGAACATCTGTGCAATTTGGGCACCCGTTAGGCCGCATTTGCTCAACCGAAGAACTCGGAGGCTTTCTGAGTTCTGTGATGCCAGATACCCAGTCAAGATATCGACCGTCGGACCGTTTAGCTGGGCAAGCTTTGTTAGCGTTTGTCAACTTGGTCATAAAAGGTGTTTACTTACAGCAATTCCGGACAGGTCGAGCTCCTCTAGACGCCAGGAGTTCAGCACATAGTCTTCAAATAATGGGACATTGTATGGGATTCGGGTGTTGCCAGCAATATTCAGCTTTCTTATAGCCTGAAGTTGACTGAGAGAGTCGCGAATGATCTCGAACTTGACTGTGCCCTGGTTCTCGGAAGTGTCGATATGTTGTAGATTGGCACCCTGGCCCGGTATGCCTGTCCAGAGAGTGGTGAGACCCTCATCGCCCAATCCACAGTTGGAAAAGTCAAGCTTCTTCATGTAAACTTCATCAAGAACGAGAAGATTGGCCAGCTCCTCAATGTCGTTCGGCGCAATGAGGTTTCCAGACATGGTGATGCTGTGACATAGGCATGCTTGGCGTTTCAGCAAGAGCAGGATAGGTCGCAAAACCTCTGAACTGACTCTGCGGACACCTTCAGGGTCCTTGGAGCGACCAACGATGCTTCGAGGGCCCAAGATATTCCTCAGATCCATACTTCGTATGGATTCTGATGAGAAAGCCAGGGCATGAATCTCCTGACTGAGGACAGAAGATTGCATGAGGAGATCATAATGCTCTTCAGAAATTTTGACACCGTTTAGTGATGTGTAAGCAATAGTATCTCCAAAGTGTGAATAGTCCTTCTTTCCGGCAAGACCGGATAAATCAATGTTACGGAAGGACAACTCTTTGAAATAGCTGTTGTAACGGAGAGCCCGGAATAGTGCAAGTAATTGCAGAGTAGAATATGGCTGGCTGGCGGGTGGCAGAAGGCGGAAGGCTGGCTGGGAGGGCGTGTTCCATTCAATGGTCCAGCTTGGAACCTGAACCTTGAACGCGGCACAATACGCGTGTAGGCTTCGTTCGAGGCCTCCCAAATCGTTCCCAGAGGTCAATTGAAGTGGCGGCGGAAGTCCCTTGATATCGAAAATAGCCTTTTGTAAATGCTGTGGCCACATGGGCTTCAGCTCTCGATCTACTTTGGTCATGGACTCGATAACATGCCGGTAGTGCACACTGGCAAGCTCGAGTCTGTTTTCACGTCCAAGTGGTAATCTGGTACACGCATTAGTATACAAATGCATGCTTCATAGGGCTTCTAATATGGCTTACCGAAAACTCATCACAAACCGTTGCTCATGTGAGGCAACGGATGCCCGGAACCGTATGAGCGAGACGGTACCGTAGGATTGGACCTTCACACGCAGGTCACCAGGGGCAGTTGTATATTCCGCCTTGAGAACCTCCAAAAAGTACAACATAGCCGGTCCAATAACAATATAAAATGAGGATCCATCCGAGAAGTGCTGAGAATCATCACTGGAGCTGGACTTCTGGGATGCACCAACTGTGCGTTTGACGACGGGAAATGTCAATATTTTCGAGGTAGACGGGTTCGAATCGGGTTCTGTAGTTTCCACAATGTGATTGACTCTCGCTTTCAGATTGCCTGGTATTAGGGATGGGGACGGAGATCGTCTATGGCTCACCCTGCAAGCTCGTTGAATATTCGCTAGCCAGTCATCACGATCCTTGGGTAACATAAAAAACAAATGAGCCTTGGAGTAGGCCAGCTTAGGCCATTGGGAGAACCACCAAACTTCGATGCCAAATCGAGGGCTCGAGCCTTCTTCGTTGAAGACCCCAACAATAGAACGCAAAGGGATTTCCATGCGTACATCGGAAGAGGATTTGCTTGTGTTGCTATGCGAGTTGCTCGGTTTCAATGTTCCATCACCCGTCCTAATCTGTGGGAAAGCAGCTTTTGCGCCTTCTACGCCACCAAATTTTATCAAACAGGCGTCCGTTAGTACCAGATACTCGGCACGGGCTTTCAGGAGCGTGACGTCAGTTTTGAGTGGTCCGGATTGAATAAGTTCCATTGACGAGTAAGGAACTTCAGGAGAAATCACAGGGAATTCGGGAGCGGATGCGCTCATTGGCGAGGCTATTGATACTCGACGATGTATTCTATCGATCATGGACCCCGAGCCAGAATTGGTCTTTTGTAGGCGCCGTATAGAGGAAGAGCTTCGGGATGGGCTATGCGACATGGACTCCATGGAAGAATTGCTGAGCGAACGAAGCGCTTTAGCGAAAACGCGAGGTTTCTTTCCATCGCCATTGTCGAACCCCGTGCCCCCATCGTTGGGAATTGGTACTGGCGGTGTTGTTTTAAGGGTCGGAAGAGTCATCCGCTTCCACTTCTCGTTCATCTTGGTAAGTTTCCGGTTGTGTTTGGACTAAGATCGTCGGCGGTTTTTCGACGTTCGATAAAGGAGTTTCCCAAATCAGTAAAGATAGAGAAACAGGTCAGTTTGCATAGATATGCTCGGCATGCCGACAATATCGAAGATGCACACGACACCAAACTCCAGATTTGAAAACAAGTGCACGTTCGTCCCTTGATGGTGTGATTCCGCAAGCGATAGGGAGATGGGATGGAAGACCGCGGACTGGGTAACAGGGTCGTCTCGACGTCAAGATGTCTCAGGGCTTTCGGTTACGATGCAATGTCGCAGAAAGGTCGAACGAATCAAGCCCAACGGATCCCCCGCACGCGTTGTCGTCGTTATCGAAGCGGGATGTGGGTGCGCCAACGCCTTCGTTGAGCCCAGTCTTTTGGGTTTGGTGGCAGTAAGTAAGTTGAGCGTTGCGGGTAGTATATGGTCGAGGAATGCGCCTCGAGGTTGAGCGCTATTCTATAAGCTGACCACTCAACTGCAATTGCAATTGCAACTGCAACTGCCCCTGTACAATACGACTATTCCAGTCCGGCCGGAGGAGATGAACTTGATAGATACTGCAGACAGTCACGCAAGACAAGAACTCCTTGGAAGAGGAATAGTATATGACAGATACAAACAGTGTGCGAGCAAGAGCAAGAACAGAGCAGGAAAATAGATAAATAAATAGAACAGAACAGAACAGGTCAGAACAGAATGGGAAAAAGTAGATATCACGGTGCGAGCTGAGGTTTCGTATCGGTTGATCGGCGTCGAGGGAATGGCTTGGATGAGACCAATATTGAAAGATGACGTCGTGGTGAGCAGGAGAGTTACTGCAGCTCAGATAAAAAGCATAGGAGATCTAGATCACAGCCGCAGACATGGCATGCTAAGACACTGCCAAGGTCCGTGAACCGATGAGAGGGTAAAGGAAGTCAATACCCAGCAACGCAGTGTAGCGCAGCGTAGAAGATGGTAGCTGTTTAGGAGGCGAGCGAGACGGGAGGCTTGATAATACGAGGCGTGGTATGTGAACTTTCCGATCCGGTGGTCCCGGAGACGAGGACGGTTGGTTCTCGAAGAGGAATGAGAGACAAGTTCAAGGTTGGAACCAAGAAAAAGGAGATGAAAGATAAAAAGAGACAGAACCACCACCAGTGGCGGGTGATGTGATAACAGAAGACGGGATGTCTTTCTTTGACAAAGAGGAGCTAGGTAAGGTAGGTAGGTAATGCACGCAACCAGATGGGCCGCTAACCAAAGAAAGAGATGGATGGATAAGAAGGGATTCTCCTAGGTATCAAAAGAGAGAAAAGTCGAATTGAAAGGAAGGGGAGTAGAAGAGCAAAGAATGAAGTCGTTGGATCTAAGGTCTAGGTCTGGTAAAGCGAGTGAGGGTAGGTATGGTCTGAGGTTACCTTAGGTTCGGGTTGTTTAATGGATCCCACCTACCTTATGGATTGGATTAGATTGGATTGGATCTCACTTACGCACCTAATTTGGGTCCAGCTCACGTCAATTGTCGTCGTCATAAGGACTGCCCGGACTGCTGCGGCTGGGCCTGGCCTGGCCTGGGCGACCTAGGCTAGGCTAGGGGGGGAAGCATTTTTAGTGGTGGACCACTAGACCACCCACCATGGATCTGTGCATAACGGACCTTGAGTTGGGTCAAACAATGGATTGGACCTCCATAATCTCCACCATCCAGACGAGTAAATCTCCATCCAACTGCCCAGCAACTCCCCTTGTATTGTATGTAGTGCCAGCACAAACATGGATGGTCTACTGCATTAATTAATACAGTAGCGGTAGATTTAGACTTACTACTAGATCTCGATCAGGGAACAAGATGGGAGGGATATTGGACCCAATTGAATCAGTGAACTAACAGTCACAAACTCGTCACTCCTTGCTCGCTTGTGGCTGATTACTGGTCCACGGTTCCGACGCACAAGGGGCCCTGGTAATGGAACTTTAACAAGAGATGAGAATCAAGGCTTGAGTATCCGTACATTAGGTTGATTAATTAGTTGGTCAAGGTTTGAAACAGATCAAGATATTGTACATATTCAACAAGGACAGACAGTATTTCTCATGCATTTATGTCTATACAGCCCGTAGATCTTTTTACAAGCTGGCTTAATCATGGTCATGATATTCAGGGTGGTCATGATGGGCAACACTCAGTATAGTACTAAAGCCATGATGCTGAAACCCATCATTACTGCATTGTATTTTTCCACGGCACTTTCTATCCATGATACAGCCAATCATCAACTGTACCAGGTCACCATGCCCCTGCCAATGGACGGAATTTATTACATAGTATTTTATCCCTCACATCTATGGCAACCATCCATTGGTGCTGAATAGAAGAATATAATCCTCTCAGGCTCTCAGGCTCTATCTGTACAAGACGGGAGAGCTGACATTCAACCCTCCCAACCACCCCTGGCTTCGCTTAAAACCACTTTTTTGCTTCAAGCCTCAGCCAAGCTTCGACCGATTCATTTCAAGAGGTCAGAGCCACAAGATGAGATGCATAAGTTAGATGATGTTTCAATGCAGCTAATTGCATCTCCCAAGTCCTGAAGACTCGCTTTACTGGGCCAAGGAGCCTTGATTCTAGTTGGAGTGAGCCAGGCCCTTGATCCTTTCACATATAAACATCGTATTCAGTGATCTCGTGTCGCTTCTAGCCAAGACTACCAACCACTGTATGCTTCCAGTTCCTCCTCTGGAATCCATCTCGTGCACACATACAGTAATCCTTATCTGCCGTGTTGCCGGACGTCGTGTCACCTTACGAGGCCTCTACCACTACCTCTACCTCTGCAGTCCTGTACTGTACCAGCCGCAAAGCAAATCTCACTCACTCAATGGTTCGGCCGTTGAAACTTGGATTTTGGACCTTGCGATTGGATTGGCATGCGGCCAAGCCACCCGCTAAAGTTAGACGACGACGACGACGCGGCGTCCTCTTTTGAGACAAGCTCAGAGATCTGCTGAAAGGGTCCTTGAACCTTCAGTTCTCTACTGTTCGAGAACGGCCCATTCAGTCCATCTTGGGACATATTTGACAGTCCAGCTTGACAGGCCTTGAATACGACTTGCGTCATGATACAGGAGAGAGAGAGGATGGAAAAAAAGGAGGCTAGTTTAGAGGTCGGAGCTGGATAAAAGCTTGGATAACTTCGCAGTCCAGGTGTCGTATCTGATCGCCTTCACTTAATTTATTAACTACATAAATACAAAGCTCTCTATCCGCGGTTGGCGACAAGCCCACCACCCCTTCAATCTATCGCTTCTCTTATTATTGTTTAGCGGCGAGGCGAAACCGAAACCAGTAAATTCATCAGTCAACAGCCGGAGAGTCCGGACAGAATGGAACAAAGCCCATGCACAAAAGAAGACCCTGGAAAACTTAGGCTCCTCTTCACCTCGTACTTTACTCACGGATCATGTGGGTTGATGCTCTCCCGACTCGAATCGACACGAACGAAGCAGTCTAAGAAAAGAAACGTCTCCACCAATATCCATGCCTGTATAAATTCAGGGACCAGACTAATAACATACATACTCATACTTCTTCATCTACCTCGACAGTGGCTGAGTTCCATGTTCCATCGTGTTTCCATTGCTTGTGGATTCCTTGACCGCTTCATTTAAGATTCATAAAGACCCATCAATATTCGGTATTTTGTGCTCCGATGTACCATATCTGGCTTCGTTAATCTTGTTTGCATCATTTGCCGACTGCCATTCACCAGTCTTTTCCAAAGAGTTGATTCCACGAGCTGATGTAATCGTCAATACTTACAGCACTGGTCTGAGGTCCAGCACCGAGGCCAGATGCTCCATCCAGAGACGAGTGCACTCTTCTCGAATCCCAACATCTGTTCAGGGGCCTACCAAGACGATTCTACTCACCTATCCCACGATAGGCGAGTGTTTCAAACATATTAACTTTCAAAAGACTGCACCAGCTGGTCAAGGATGCGCGTCTGTACAAACACAATCATAGTGTTATGGATGTAAACTGTTAACCGGGTAATGATAATTTCTTAATTCGAGTAGTTGAACTCTGCAGAGCATCGAGGAGAGAAGATTTGTTCATACTTCAACATTGATTGATTGCTATAGTCAGTACTACAACTCTTCTATGTACGTACTAAACGTTGCCATATTCCAACTTCATCATTTCCTACGGATGAGGATGGAAAGTTTATTAGTCATATACCAATGTCAGAACAGCTTTAACAAGGTTCTCCGAGTTTTGGTGGTCTAACAAAGTTTATGAGACCTGACCAGAAAGTATACGCATCCAGTCTAAAGATAAGATCATTTGTGTGGAATCAAGATAACCACCGCCTCCACAAGGACCCTTTATGCAGTCACGTCACGGTAGAGCAGATAATGTATCTCCTTGGGCCCCCGGCTGTGCACATCCCGCACCACCATCGTCATGTAATCACAAATACTTAGATTTCTTGGCAAAATCTTAGAAAATCAAGTATCTGTTTTCATCTATTAGGCTTCTGATTAGCTAGGCAATTGGAGGTGCGGGATGTGCACAGCTGGGGGCTCAAGGAGATGAAGAATAGTCCATCACATGCAATCGTGATGGCCCTGAATTTAGTCTGCTCGATGATGTATCGGAGATCTAGATTCCGGGCGAATGGATGGGGGTGATGAGGCTACCTAGACAATGACAATGATGAGAGACCAAGAACTTTCGAAAGGTTTAACGCTTGTCACAAGACGGTCAAAACATGATATCATTATATCTTCCTGGATATATGGACGGTGTGGTTTGAAAATCAACCTTCGGAATTGAATGTGCTTCCCCGAGGTACGGTAGTTGTGCCGGGCACTCAAAGTCCGAGGAGAACAATTCCATTTAAACTGCCAGATATCGGCAAGATCCAGTCTAGCAGCCGCAGGATGGAGGAGAGAGAGGGGCACGACTACCTATGGGTGAGTGAGCATGACCAAGCCCCAGCAGGTAAGTAAACTGCCCAGACTTGGGGGGAATCATGTATGGTCAATAGGTAGTCCACACTCAAGATAGCCTACCTACCTAGTTGAGTCTTGTATGGTTTACTAGGTACCTACCTAGCGATTGATAGAAGTATATAAGGCCATGCTGTGTCATGCCATGGATGCCATATCTATCACGACTTCGATGTCTGTTTCTTCAACTCTCCCGGCTCAAGTTAACACAAACCCGAGAAAACTACCCCGCCACAGTCTGGGGTAACAGCCAATCACATCTTTCAATTCACCAACAATCAACTGAACAAGGTCGGCATCCTCAACCGCCACGTGACCGCTTCCAGAGCGCCAGTCGAGGCCCCAAGGCCCAAGTCCCGTCCTTCTACGCCTGCGATTTCGGCCTTCGGCCTTCGGTTTCCATTTTTTAATACCAAAGAGCTCCCCCTCCTCTTCCTTCCTTTAAACTGTCCAAAGGCCTCCATCTCAGACCAGACAGCTTTCTTTTCCACCCCCCGCAAAACCCACCTCTTGCCTGGTCTGGGTTATAGCCACAACATACAACCAACATTTTGAAGCCGACCTCTTCTGTGAGGTTCAGGTCCAATTGAATTGCTGCAAGAGCTTCACCTCAACAGCATTCGCATCGCGTGGTTCCAAGGCGGGGAACTCAAAAGCTCCACCATGTCCTCTCCTGGCGACAACAACTCGCTTCTCGCGAGACACTACATCGACTATGTCTACGCGCCTGGTCTGCTTCTCATCGTTGGCACTTTGATTGTCAAGAAGGAGTGGACTCCTTACGCTGCTCTCGTCGCCATTGCCTTCGGCATCTACAACTTCTTGGCCTTCCGTAAGCTTTACCACGCTCACGTTTCCTGCTCCGGCAACAGCCAGCTAACAGTCGATTCGCAGAGGTCAAGAAGACCCTTAAGCCTGATGTTTTCCAGGACTTTGAGCTTGAGGAGAAGACCATTGTGTCGCACAACGTCGCCATGTAAGCCGCCGATAAAAACACCTGCATCCGCACGGTCTTTTCAGCATACTAACCGCGCGATAGCTACCGCTTCAAACTTCCCAGCCCCAAGCACATTCTCGGTCTTCCTATCGGTCAGCACATCTCCATCGGTGCTCCTTGCCCCCAGCCCGACGGCACTGTCAAGGAGATTGTCCGCTCCTACACTCCCATTTCCGGTGATCACCAGCCCGGCCACGTCGACCTTCTGATCAAATCCTACCCTACTGGCAATATCTCCAAGCACATGGCTTCCCTCACTGTTGGCCAGACCATCAAGGTCCGAGGTCCCAAAGGTGCTTTCGTTTACACCCCTAACATGGTCCGACACTTTGGTATGATCGCTGGTGGTACCGGAATCACCCCCATGCTCCAGGTTATCCGTGCTATCGTTCGTGGCCGAGCTGCTGGCGACAAGACTGAAGTCGACCTGATCTTCGCCAACGTTACCCCCCAGGACATTCTTCTCAAGGAGGACCTCGACACTCTCGCTGCCCAGGACGCTGGTATCCGGGTGCACTACGTTCTTGACAAGCCTCCGGAGGGTTGGACCGGTGGCGTTGGCTACGTCACTGCCGACATGATCGACGTAAGTACTCACATCCCTAGTCTGACAGTTCATCCGCTGACTGTAATTTAGAAATACCTGCCCAAGCCCGCCGACGATGTCAAGATTCTTCTCTGTGGTCCTCCTCCCATGATTAGCGGTCTCAAGAAGGCCACTGAGAGCCTTGGCTTCAAGAAGGCCCGCCCCGTCAGCAAGCTCGTTGACCAGGTTTTTGCCTTCTAAACATTTCAACAAGTGTGCAGGAAGCCAAATTTCTGCTTGCGTTGGATGGGGCAGGCGTAAGGGATGGTCCATGGATGTGTAAAACTCACTATATAGAAAAAATGAATCTGGAAGAGTCGGAAGGATACACAACGTCTGATTGCAGAATCATATTGGATCACGAGGATGCACTGCATCATCTTGGGATGATGGGAATTGTGCCTACGCGAAGATATGTGAATTCACGTTAGCCATATACCACAGCATTTTACACTATTAATCAACTGAATTGTTTTGTCTATGCAAAAGTACAAGATAAAGACGCTTCCCGTTCTCCCCAATGCCCTGATATAAAATCATCTAACTTAATGATACAACTAGTCCCAGATAAGGGCAGGCTTTTTCTCAGCGTGTATCAGCAAAAGAAAAACGCATCCTCAATTCTTCAACTATATCCCAGTTCACTCCTCATCTTCAGCTGCATCTGCCATGCTGGTATCCGCTGCAGGCCGGGGCTCGTCGTCCTCATCACCAGACGTGGCCTTGGCTTGAGCGGGTGCCTCTTCGTCGCCATTATCCTCTTCGTCACTGTCGACGACGCGGCCACGACGAGATCGTTTGTTCTGTTGGCGTGGGGCAATTTCTTCCTCATCGTCGTCATCGCCTCCTTGATTGACACCGTCATCGACGTCCATCTTGTCGTCCTCGACAGCCTTTTCATCAGCCTCAGATAGAGGGGTTTCATCCCTATCGATGTTCCTCTCAGCACGTTCAAGCTCGTCGTCATCGTCATCGTTGTTATTGTCTTCATCGCTGTCGACAACAATCTCTGCAGACTTGAACTTGGCAGACTCCTTCTTTGTAAGACGGCGGCGCTTTTTGGTTCGCTCTTCCTCTTCTTCAGACTCGTCCTCCTGGCGCTCGCTCTTCTTCTTTTTCTTTCCTCCAGATCGTTTTGGCTTGGGCTCTCCTGAAGCTCGGGGAGCAGTCTTGCGCTTTCGCTTCACCTTGTCTCCCGTCTCACTGTCGGTCGTCATCTCAGCTTCCTGGCGGGCCCGCTCTTCTTCGGCTCGTTTCTCAGCCAAAGCTCTGTCTCGTGTGGCAATTTCATCACGCTCCTTCTTGATCTTCTCTTGTCGTTCGCGTTCTTGGTCCACAATCTTTTGGCGCTCTTCCTCGCGGCGTCTGATTTCTGCCTCTCGCAACTCCTTGGCTGCTTGAATCTTCTCCTTGTTCTTCTCCTCCCACTCCTTCTGCTTGCCAATAGCACGCTGAAGTTGGTTACGCAAGGTGTTACGGGCCATGTTGGCACGCTGCTCCACGTCGTTCTTAGGATAAGGTGTTTGAGGGTGAGCAGCGATCTCATCCAATGATGTGATAGCAGACTCAAGACCCTCGGCAGCCTTCTCGAGTTGTTCTGTGGATCGCTTGTTCTCTGGCAATCCTTGAACAAGGGTAACGAGCTGAATTTGCACAAAAGCAACGTTAAATTTGTAATGTACCTGTTCCGGGGCAACCTCGAGAGCCTAGGAGTCCTAGTTAGCATGATACAATATCGAAATTGGGAGGAAGACAAACTTTCTGCGCACACTCGAGTGCTTTGTTGTATGGGTCCACGTCGCGCTCAGCACGACCACGGTTCAACCATGTTCGACCCAAGCAAGCCAGAATTGTCGGATCATCTTTTTTGCCGTCTTTAGAAAGAGCAATCTCGTAGTGCTCGATAGCCTTGGAGTATTGCCTGAGCTCGGCGTAAATATGTCCCAGGTTGACATAAAGGTGAGAGTCCCTGACGGTCTCTCGGACCTTGTTGAAAATACTCAACGCCGACTTGTGGTCCTTCTTATCTTCAACGAGAGCAATAGCAATACCTTGTGCGGCGTAGGCATTCTTTGGGTCCAGTGAGAGGGCTTTTTCGAAGAATTCAACAGCCTTACCATATATCGCACTTCGCTTTTGTTTATCGGAGTCCGACTCGCGACGCATCTCTCGCGCTTGCATAAGATACAAGTTGCCCATACCGACTAGCGCGTGTCTGTCATGCTTGTCGTAGTTTTGCAAAGTATGCTTGTAGTGACGGAACTCGGGGTCCTCATTCAGGTTGGCAGGGCGCTTTCTCGAGTGAACCTTACCCAGATACCAGCCGTACAAAGCCCGGACCTCGAGGTCCGTGTTGTTCTCTTGGTACAGTTTGGCAACCGCATCAGGTCCCTCCTTGTTGGGATTCTTCCTGAGTTTTATGTAGGCAAGTCTGGCGCGAGCATCTGTATAGTCGTCATGCCGGGCCAGTAGTCCCTCGTACACTTCAATGGCCTTGTCTGTCAGGCCCCTAGACTCGTAGCTTCGTGCCAGGTTGAAGCTGATTGTTGATACCAAGGCGTCCGTATCCATATCAGGGTCCTTCTCGCCAATCTTGATGCAAGCACCCAGTGCCGCTTCGAACATGTCGCTCGCAAGCTCATGTTTCTCCGACTGGGAGTGAAAGCAGCCGATGTTATTTAATAACTGAGGCGGTAAAGATTTTCTCAGGGCAGTTTTAATCTCAGCCGCGTCTGTGACATCCTCTGGCCGTTCCGAGTCGGGGACCTGGTCCAACTCCAACTGCTCTACTTGCTGTAGGCACTGCAGAGCCTTCTCGGGCTGGTCTGTCTCGTAAAGACGGGCCAGGTTGAGAAGGACTGACGCATCTGGAGATAACGCCCTTTTTGCGTCTTTCCAAGCATTTCGGACGCCTTCTAGTAGTGTAATGGCCTTTTTAAGCTCGGCGGACTTATCCTCCTTACTATCGCTGACCTGGTTCGCAAAGACTTCCTCGGCATATAGAGTACCTAGAAGAATCATTGCCTCATGGTTTTTGGATTGCTGAATCATCTTCTCGAGACGAAGTTTGGCTTCTCCGAGGTCGTTCTTCATGACAGATAACTGAGCCACACCGAACTTGGCAGGAAGGTATCCGGTCTCGGTTCCACCTCGAGCTTCATCAGCACGGCGGTAGTAATCAGTGGCCTTTTCGACATCTCCAGCATAGTGCTCCTTTCTTGCCAGCAAGTACCAGCCATCACTGGCAATTGCATTGACGTCGGTGTATTGGATAGCTTTGTGCGCCAGTTTATCGGCATTATCCCATGCCTTTCTTGAAAGAAAGTACCCAGCAAAGGTAGAACATGTAAGAGGGACATCTTTGTCTAGTTTGAAGGACTTTTGTGCGTACTCGGTCATCGCTTTCTTGTAAAGCTTGAGGAAATCGTCGCTGTTGACTGGTACATGACCGCTTGCGTCCAAGTAGTAGAGGCCGAGCAGGATGTTGGCAACTTTGGAGTCAGGGTTGATCTCAAGGCACCGTTCCCAGGCCATCTTGGCATCGTCCTTGAAGCCAAGCTGCCAAAAACAACAACCGATACCAATTCGAGGGTCGGGGTCAACCAGGTCGGGCATCTTCTGCAAGACATCCTGGTAGATTGCTAGCGATTCAGGATACTTGTGCATCGAGAACAAGGCCCGGGCTTTGCCCATGAGCGCCAACATATTTTTGCCTTGAGAGACACGCAGGGCATCATCGAAGGACTTGACAGCAGTCTTCAGAAGCTCGTGCTTCTCAGATCCGATACCTCCGGCAGTCTTAGATGGTGCTTGTAGGGAAGCTCGCAGTAGTAGGAGGACACCACGGGCGAGGAAGATGGGCGGGAACGATGGGTTGAGGCGAGCAGCGTCGTTGAGAGATGATGTCGCAAGCTGAAGATAATACTCCTTTGTCTTTGCCTCGGACACGGGGACGCCCTCGGGGGCGAGACGAGGCGCCTCCCTACTCTTCCACAGATACATCCAGCATAAACAGCAGACCATGCTGACTCTATCGCGAGGATTGGCATTGTTTCTCTGGATGTCGGCGCCGCTGCCGCCTCGTTGTAACATTTCAATGGCATGGTCGACCTTGTGTTGTTTAGCATAAGCTAAAGCGACGGTCATCCAATAGGTTTTGGCAGCGTTTTCGTTTTCTAAGAGGGTACAGAGGTCGGCGGGTTCGTCAACGAGGTCCTCGAGGTTGATTTCGACAGCTTCATCGGCCTCGCCGCTGGGGATAGGAATGTCGATGGCGGAGGGGATGTCGCTGAATCGAGTGCTGACAGGTCCCGATGGGACGCCGCCGTTGACGCCATTCGCGATGCCGTTCTGGGAGGACGACATGATGAAGGGAGATTTGTGTGTGCGTGTGTGGAAAAGAGATGGTGTTCGTTCGGTAGCGAAAAGTTGGGTCGAGGAACGCGTCGCTCGTAGCAGCTAGCAATGCGCCTCGAGTAAAAGGAGGATCAGCTCATTGAGTGTCTCAAAGACCAATCGGCATAATCAATCGCAGAATCTAAGCTTGCTCGAATTAAAATCAGAAAAATACTGGTGAAAAGGAGGCGGGTGGTGATGATGGCGCCAATAGTTTTGGCGTGTTAGTTTTATTGTATCGCAGGATGAATGAGAATCTGCCCGAGGAGCTGCTTCTGAAGGTCGCGCGGTACGTACTTTATTAGTGGGGCCATTGGTGTTTCCCTGATTGGCTGCTGACTTACATGGTCTTGACGACCAACGACAGTTCAGAATCAACGTCAAACAGGCAGACCAGTCGACGATCTTTCAATTGCATTGATAAATGGAAAGAAATACTATAAGGAAGTATTAAAGAATCTTTGCTCTAGATCAGTTTATAGGGCTTAGGTAGCGTTATCGAACTCGGCGTTCATGTGATGTTGTTATCCTATTGTTAAACGAACAAGACATGAGAACAGTCAAATCATGAAGACCAAAGGCAGATGGCAGAAACTATTTTCTATTCTTTGAAAGAATTGTAGTATTATAAGCTAAGCGTCACATGTTTTATTAATATTTTGAATTGTATGGTGTTGGCTTGTCTGCTGAGTGTTCAATGTTCTGCATCTGAGGATTTGTATCAACACAACAGCACGACTGTTCACGATAATCATCACGAACATGGGTTTCGAGTTGAATTGAATGAGCTAAAGTCAAATCAGTTACTCTTAGCACGTATACTAATGTGGTTAACTTGAAAACGCTCCATATTATGAATGTCCAATGCAGACGGTTACCCTAGTTCAGCAGGTTAGTTTCGCTGCACAAGTCATCATGGAGAGAAACACAAGCCAGTAATCGCAAATAAATTATCTCAATGACTCTTTAATATCATTTCAGGCTTCTGGCACTTCACTACAAGTACCTTCAATCAATTGCAGGCCTGTAGATGGAACAACTAGCGAGTTCCGCAGTGACAAGAGCGCGGGTGACGTGCAGCTGGCAGGCAATGTTCACCAGCTCTGCATCCTCTGCTCGTACGTGCCGTTGCCATCGTTTGCAAGATTGACTCCTTTCTATTTTTTCTTCCTCGCCTCTTCTTTCTTCTCTTCAACGCAACAAGCTCGGTCCTTCTGCATCGCCAGCTTTGATAAACCATCACGATCTTTCTTTTCATACTCCAGCAACCAAGAGATCTACTATATGCCTCCTTTCCCCGGAACCCTCCTCTCTTCCCGCAACAACAGCATAATCATTGCACCTATCCTTTACGCAAGTCTACGTCTCTTTCTTTGCAGCGTGAGCATAAGAATATGAGGGTGCACTGATCTATCATCTCACCGATTGCTAACGATCATCCTATTACTCTTCTTCTAATTTAACACCAAGAGGACTTACATCGAGACTCGCCTTTCCCTCATACAGTAACGAAATATTCATGGCGTAAAGACATCTAGCCCCTGGCTTTGAGAAGTCGCTGTCGCCCCCTTTTCGTTCTTTGCTGCTTGTCATTCTAGTAAGACCAATATCATACGACCTGTTATTATCCAAGACGAAACAGCACCTCGTCCGATAGATCAAGCTTCACAGCGAGAACGACGATTAATAGACAAGATCATCACCGACATTGAACAGGCTTTCTTTTATACCGATTACCCATTGTAAGTTATCCTGATAGATTATTCGGATCTCCCTACTAAACAAGATCAAGTGCTTGCTCATTGTATCTGAACATGGCCCCCGTACTGGAAAACACCGATCTCATGTCGATCACCCCAAACCTCCACATTCGTAGCGACAAATGCTACTCATGGGATTGCCTCACCCCCTCGGAACAGGCTGGCATTATTGTCAGCATTGTGGCAACCTCTGCAATTCTCCTATTCGCCTATATGTATTACCTAGGCAGGCTCACAGACGCCCATCGGCAACTCACGATCCGACGACAAAGACGAAACCGAGCGCAGCGAGCAACCTTTATCCATTTCCATGAGGTTTCGCTTGTTCAGCTACCTGTGGTACCTCAGTACCCCAGCGAGAACGTACTTTATGCACCCTTCGTTTACCATCCAGAGCCTCTAACGGCGAACTACCAGCCTGCAACTGCTCGGGTTATAATTCCTTCACATACGATGCCGACTGTTGTGCCTGCCCAACCCACGACATATGTACATGTGCCTGTGGCTGGTACCAGCAACGATCGTGTAGAGAACTCGCCTCAGTCCCTCCAACCAACACCGTCTATCTCACTATCAACACCTTCTGATACAGACAACACTGCCAACCATGAAAGAGAATGGTGGAAGCGGCTTTGCCGAGTTTTGGGCCTTCCCGTAGGTAGAGCATCGACTATTGCAAGCGACTCTATCCCGAATTCTCCGGTAATCCCCCAACATCGAGCACAGCGATCGAGTTCTAGTCGATCAGGACCCGAAAGTGTCGGACACAATCCTACATCTTTGGAGAACCAGGGACTTCAGCCAAACACTGGTAATCCGAACCTGCTTATTCCTGGTTACAACGGTACCCAGCATAGTCCTATGAGGGGACAGTCGCCTGCATCAGTTGCGGCAACCGTCCATAGCGACGATTTTGACATTGTGTCTAATTGAACCCTTCGTCTAGACTGAGAGATTGCGAAAGCCACGGGTTGAATCGGAAGGCCGGTCTGTTTGATCATACTCATTTTGGTGCTGCATTGGCGTCGACATCATTTTCATTATCCGACTCATCAAAGAATGGCAACTATGCCGTTTCGCCCTCAATACTTTTATCAGGGTCATAGAGGACCTGCAGAGCGCCCAGCATCGATCATGATCTATTATGATTATTGTCAGAGGGAATGAGCCTATAGAGGGGTCTGTGAGATGTTGAACTGGAAAACCCGATTCGAGTTTTGGTATTGCAGTTGGGATGAGTTATCATCAGCTCAGTATGCCCATTTTGAGTTTGGCGAGGGTATCATTTTTCGAGTGAGACGTCTTGAGTATCAACTCTTTCATGTAGAAGTTTAGCTGTTTATTATCAAGATGATGGGAATAAGGAAGGTTCTCATTGTTCTTGTGCTGTGGATAGACACTGATGTAAGTAAGAGAGCAATGCCAATTGCAGAACAATTCTATGCCTTGAAAACGCTGAACATGAGCATGCAATGAGTGTGGACAAATTAATGGTTTAAGAATCAGGGTATCGGAAAAAGTGACTGCCAAGAAAGTGAAAAACAAAATAATTTGGTCACATTCCGTCATATTAGACCGTCTAGTTGGCTAATTATTTTTGACGTTTAACCCTAGAGGACAATTCTTCTGCTACCTACTTCTCAGTTGCCCATCAGTTAATACTATTTACAGTATCATTTGACGAATCAAAACAACAGCAGCGCTAACCCTAGTAGAATCGCGCGCATCTTGGAAAGGGAATGGTTCCATAAAAGGTAAAGTCTTGGAAGCTCTTGTGGTTGTTCAGACTCAAGGTTCCTGGTGCTGAGTACCTACCTAGGTAAACTCTAGGTATAGCGTCTAAGCGCAAGTACAGTAGAAAGCCCAGCCAACTCAGCCCAGCCCCAGTCAACGTCATCCTATCCCATCCCATCCTACCTCCACTACTTACTTACTTTCCTACCTACCAACCTACTACTACTACTAACCATACCCGCCGACCTGACCACGACATACTTTGCTCTTTGATACACGGTCTAAACCGCACTCTCAGGATTGCGACTCGATTGAACGCAATTCGCATTAATCCATTCATCCTCGTACCACACTCTGTTAGATCCATGCTTGCCCCTCCCCCGCTAGCAACGACCTGCATTTGAAGCTCTCGTCCTCCTCCACGGAGCTCTTCCCCAGGCTCCAGCTTAAACGCGCGAAATAGACTCTGCAAACCACTTGGTCGACAACGACCATCGCCATTATCTCTAATACCCTTCAATATGTGGAACGACGAGGATAACAACCCGTACGGCACCAGCTTCGATCGGCGAGATTCGCAATCGTCGTCCGTCAATCCGACGTCTCCGTCCACTCGTGAATGTAGGTTCTACCCGACCATTATGCTGTTTAGCATTATCAAGGCACCAGCCGCAAGATGAATTCAGTCTTTGTAAACAACACAGGCCAGGCGAACGATGCTGACAACTTATTTGCAGATCAGCGCTTCGAGCCACCTCAAACACCAACCTCCGGCAGCGATGACGAGCATGGTCAGTTCGGCCACGGCGCAATTCATGACGACAGTGACGATGATGGAAATTTAACACAAGACGCTGGCCCAAAGCGCAAGCCTGGCGGCTATGACAGTCGAATCGAGCAAATCCTCTACGAGAACCCCAAACTGTCTATTCTTATTACAGATGCTGGCAAAAGCATAGAGAGTGGCGGTAGATACATTGTTTACACTATCAAGACTGGCGTATGTCTCTTTGGACCTGCTCTATCTGAGGAAACCACTAATTGTTATACAACAGGATCTTGAGGTGCGCCGCCGATACTCTGAGTTCGCTTCTCTGCGCGATGCTCTTACTCGTCTTCATCCTACTCTTATTGTCCCGCCGATCCCCGAGAAGCACACCATGGCTGACTATGCTGCGAACCCAACGAATGCGAAGCAAGACCAGCAGATCATTGATTTGCGCAAGCGCATGCTGGCTGTATTCTTGAACCGTTGTCGTCGAATGGAAGAAATCCGAACAGATGGGGTTTGGTGGCGATTCCTTGACCCAAATGCTAGCTGGGTAGGTCGAGCATTTCAATGCGCGGTTGTTATTGCCGGTTGCTGACAGCGAATTAGAGCGAGGTCCTTCATTCTCATCCCGTGGCCTCGATTCCGAAATCAATCTTGAAGGCGCCTCCACTGGACCCTGCGAACCCAACTCCTGCGCATAATTATCTACCGATCCCGGCTGCCTCGGCAAAGCTGAAGACCGTGGCCGGTACCAACCACGACAACAGCTCAGGCCATATTCAAGCAGGACCACATGCCTTTGGACGATTCCCACCTGAAGGCCATAATCTAGGAGAACAGGAGCTGGACCCTTATTTCATATCTTATGAATCGTCAATTAAGGAACTTGAGCAACTTCTAACTGGGCCCATGGAGAAGGTAAATCGCCGAACCCTCAGCCACCTGTCATCGTTGGCAGCCGATCTTTGCGAGCTGGGCTCCGTTTATAATGCCTTTGCGGTTTCAGAGCAAGCACCATCACTCGGGCCTGCTATTGAGCGTATAGGTCAGGCAGCTGACCTGTCATACATCGCAACGGAGGAACTTTCGGGGTCACTAGGCGCAAGCTTTGCCGAGCCAATGCGCGAACATGCGCAATTCGCCGGTGTTGTTAGGAGTGTGCTAAAGTACCGCGTGCTTAAACGGGTACAGCAAGATCTCACCACCGAAGAGCTGAGTAAGAAGAGAGCACTTCTCGATCAGCTAGAGCAAAGCGAAGCCGAAGCTAGAAGAATCGAGAACTACCTATCTAGCAGCCAACAAATCTCACCGCCGCCAAAGCGATCGACGAGTCTTAGGGAGCCGCCTTCTCATCAGCGACGGGATGGCAGTCAAGAAGACACCGAGTCCATCGATTCTGACTTTCCTGGGACGCATGGTGACTTTTCCTCACACACCCCGTCGGCCAGCCAAGGATTGCCCGAAAGGAGTACCAGTGTGCCCTCTCATAAGAAGATGCCCAGTGGGAACTCTATAACGAACAAGATCTTTGGACCCATCCGGCATGCAGTGCAAGGAGTTGTTGACGTCGATCCGGAGAGGACTCGTCGTGATTTAATTGGAAAGACAAGAGAGAGTATCGGTCAACTGGAGCAAGCCCAAGTTGTCTCGGAAAAGGATGTCAAAGAGGCCAGCGCTAGTGTGCTGAAGGACATGAAACGGTTCCAAAAGGACAAAGAAGATGACTTGCGACGATACATGGTGAGTTTCTCCGCGCGAAGGGTTGAACATCTAAATACTAACAGCAAGTAGCTTGCATATGCGCAAAGTCAAATCGAATGGGCGAAGAAGAGCAAGCAGCAATGGGAAGAAGCTCGAGCAGAGGTGGAAAAGATTGATGAATCCTAAGCATGTTTTTTCTTCTTCTTCTTTTTCTTTTGATTTTCAGTCAATGATTATGGGTTTGGAGCTTAAAGCTGTAGAGGGTAAGATCAGTGTAGGGAGCGATTGTTCCCATCATAATTTATACAGTTGACTACCTACATCGTCAGTTTCATATGACGCTATGTGCTGAGGTGAAACAAACTTTCCGCTACTATGCGTGAGAGGCTGGACACTTATTGGCGATGACTGTGCGTTCGATGCGTTCACCTTCCATCGTTCTTTGTATGCGCATAAGACAGAGTGATGCTCACCGAATGTTCCTGGCATAGTACTGGCTTGGGACCGAAGAGCATCCCTCAAAGTGGCGCGGTTGGGACTTATTCCAATGTTTAGGCTGGCAAGTATTGAAATGCTACCTCCAATGTTACCAGCAATGAGGTTGTACACTTCAACTGCACTCGGAATAAGATGAATAGGCACCTACCTAGGTACTATACTAATGTATGTGGCTCACGCAGCAGCAACCTCGCAGCATGTCTAAAGGGGAAAGAAACCAGAATCAATCAGACTCTCTATTGGTCTGTCAAATTAATGCAATAAAACGTGCCTTGACGAGAATATCCCAGCCTTCTTTCAGTTGTGAGAGAGAGCACGGGGTACCTACTAAGGTAATTGTGTGACGTTGCCTTATCGATAACGCTACTTATAAAGACGCTTGTGTGTCGCGACAACACCCTTCATCCACCCCATGCACACAGGCCCCAGAACCCATCGCCATGGCGCAACAGGATGGGCCTATTACCTCCATCGCGGAGCCAGGCATCAAAGCCCAGGGCCATCTCTTGCATGAGATGCGCAGGGAGGTCGCAGGCCTTTTGAACAGAAATCAAACAGGGTTTCCTGGCGCCCAGCCCGTGAGCTTCTCCCGACAGCATCTCGACGAACTTACACAGCACGAGTAGGACTAGCCGCTGGCATTTAATGACTTTGGCTAACGTTAGATTGTAGCTATTATGTCGTCGAAAAGTCCGACGGTATCAGATACCTTCTTTATTCGACAAACGACGAGAAAGGCGACGAGGCGCACTACCTGATCGATCGCAAGAACGACTTCTGGTTCATTACAAACAGGAACCTTCACTTTCCCCTCGAGAACTCCCCCCAAGAGTTTCACACAAACACGTTGATCGATGGCGAACTAGTTTGGGACACTAACTCCGACGGGAAGCGCGTCCCCATGTTCCTTGTTTTCGATTGCCTGGTGCTAGACGGTGCCCAGCTTATGGAGCGAACACTCGACAAGCGCCTCGCATACTTCGACCAGCGATTCTACCGTCCATACAAGAAGCTGTACCATGAATACCCTACGGAACTGCAGTTCCAACCATTTTATGTCGAGATGAAGAAGCCCCAAGTTGCCTACGCCATCGACATGATGTTCAGAGACATTCTGCCGAAGCTGAAACACGGCAACGACGGGCTTATTTTCACCTGTCGCACCACGCCCTACAAACACGGCACCGACACCCACATCCTGAAGTGGAAGCCCCCAGAGGAGAACACTCTTGACTGTCGTCTACGCCTGTCCTTCCCAGAAGCGAAGCCTACAGAATCGGAGCATATGGAGGGTATTACGGAGCCATTTATCGATTACGACAGCGTCCCGAAAGCCGAGCTGTATGTGTTCAAAGGGAACGATGGCCCCGAAAAATACGAGTACTTTCATGATGCACATATTACCGAGGAGGAATGGGAGACCCTCAAATCTCTTAACGACCCCTTGGATTGGCGCATTGTCGAATGCAACATCGACGAACAAGGACGATGGCGCATTGTTCGTTTCCGTGACGATAAGAATGAGGCAAATCATATCAGTACCACTAAAAGTGTACTTCAGAGCATTGAGGATAGAGTCTCAGAGAAGGACCTGTATAGAGCAGCAGGTGACATCAAGAGCGCGTGGAAGGCTCGGGCTAGCAGAGGCTCTAAATAGTAGAGTCAGTCTATGGACATGGCGTCTAAGAGCATGTTTCTGTATCGGTAGGGCGAGGCGTTGGGAAAGGCATCAGGAAGAGGATTTTCATCTTTCAATATTGCCGTGATCGGCATTTAGAAGAGCTTTATGACTTGTTACTATTACGTGCACTACTGGCTTAAATGGTCTTGGCTGCAAACCAACCCAAAACAAGATGTGTTGCAAAAGCAAAGTAATCATGTTGCCTATTAAACTTTTATTAACTATACCTAGCACCCAACGTCACCTTATGCATTACCTAGGTATGCAGCATAACCCAAGCCAAAAGCAGATTTACAGACCCCATCGCTTTGCTTTCCAGTTCCCGTGCCAAGTCCGTTGCCAGTTACCAGTCGATGAAACTCCAAGACTCTAGAGGAATGGCTTCATGTTCACATAAGTGAATCCGGAACCTCTCATCCATCTCGCAGCGTTCCCTGAAGCTGTCGGCTTACGCAGTAGCTCATTAGTGTTGATTAGAGAAGAAACATGATGACAGCAACGAGCATGACGGTGCAGCTGATGTTCGTGGTTCCACTGGTACCACCCCAGCCTCGAGGCTCAGGCTTCTTGTTGCCGCCAGAGACGGTGACAACAGGAGGTGTAGGCACGTGAGGCACCATGGGGCCGTTGGCAGTGGGTTCAGGCAACAAAGTGGTATTAGCGGTTGGGTAAGGCGGGTAAGGGGATGGGGGCACAAAAATTGTCGTGGTGGAGGTAGAAGGTTCACCCTCAGTTTCGTAGACTGTCGAGATGAAGGTGCTCTCGGGAGGAGCGTTGGCGACATTCGAAGATTGCGGGTAGACCATCGTCAAAGTGTAGGTGGCACATGTTGTGATGGTGCTCAGTTCCAGCCTAGGGGTAGGGGAAGTAGAAGCAGTAGTAGTGATGCTGATAGGACTGGGGCGGGGCCAGGGCTCGTCGACGGTAATGGTGGTGAAGATGCTGTTAGTGATCGGGGTTTCGAAGTCTGATCTGGTAACAGTCTGTGGATTGCCGGTGATAGTGGCATCCGGGAGGCCGCTGGTGATGGATGTGTCGGTTTCGGACTTTGTAACAGTCTCTGGGTTACCGGTAACGACGGCATCCGGAAGGCCGCTGGTGACAGAGGTGTCGATTTCTGTCGCTGTGACTGTGTCCGGGTTGCCGGTGACAGTGACGTCCGGAAGTCCGCTGGTGACAGAGGTATCAACATCGGTTTCTGTAACAGTCTCCGGGTTACCAGTGACCACGGCATCTGGAAGGCTGCTAATGATAGAAGTGTCGATTTTGGTCTCTGTGACTGTCTCTGGGCCATCGGTGACAATGACAGGCGTTTCGGGAAGAGCAGCAGAGGTGGCCACAGGACTTTGGTCGGGGGCTACAACGATGGTAACAGTCTCCGTCATGGTAACAACATGCTCCTCGCAGTACTCGGTAGATTCCTCAAAGGGAGTGGACGAGGAGGAAACAGAGACCTCATCAACATAGGTAGTGCCGTGAACAGTCTTGAACACAGTCTCGACCTTAATAGTAGGTGTATGCCTGACCTCATAGATGGTAGACAGTGCAGTCTTGGTCCTATATAGATGGTCACTTCACGAGTTTTTGGTATGTTTGGACAATAAGTACATACGAGATTGGGTATGAAGCATCAACAGCTTCATCGCGGCGGGCCATGGAATGTCCAAGACTAGCAGTGGGAGCTTCGGAGTGAACGACAACCCCGTTTCGAGCTTGAACTATTCATAGTCAGTCATTTGACTGTTGCAACATAAAAAGGTCCTTACCCCAATCCGCGGCAAAAACGCCAATGCCGAACATGGCAGCGCAGAGACTGAGTAAAATCATGAGAGTGATAATGATTTTCTTGAGGATAGAGCAGAGCCTCTTCGACTTGTTCGTTTTGGACACATAGAGGGCCGTCTCGCCTTTCTCAGCATCCATCACGGTCGCCACTGATGACAGTCAGTCTTAGAGACGGCATAATGAAGCGGACAACGACGTACTTGAATCTGGTTGGTAGAGCGAAATGTTGGATAATCAAAGTGACTGCTTTATCAGTTAGTGAGAGATTGTGCTATGCAGAGAGCTTCAAGATTGCATGTCATGAGGAGGTGCCGCGACAAGCGTCGGTGATGAGGAAACGGAGTATGGAGAGGAGCCAAACTGAAAGTAAAGTGGAATAAGAACATACCGATCGTGACGATAGAATTAAAAACCTTTTCTGCTATGCAAGACAAATAATGTTAGACGTTGTGGTAACGAAGTTTGGTGGAGGAGTGAAGAAGAGAAGGGAAGAGAGAAGGCGATGGGAAGGGGAAGAATAAAGCAGGTGGTGATTCGGAGAATAATCAAATGGGCAGGAGTAGATCACCCCAGTGACAGCCGTAATGAAAGAGAAAGAATCAGTGATTCATTTCACCGAATAGCAAGAGCAGGAGGAGTTCAGCTTTTCTGTCAGCTGGTCTGCAGCTGGCAGCCAGTGCCAGATCCTGACAGTGCCAGATTTGTTCTTACCCGTCGGAAGGAACATACGCCTCCGACATGGCAAGTAGGTAATCTCGAACTCCAATTTGCTCTCTGTGACTGGGGAAGAGGAAACGCTGGCGGGCCCTACTTACGATAAAGTTGGTGTTGGGTTAGTACCTCAGTAGGGAAGTTGGTTCGATATCCTCGATGCGGCAGGTATCAAACGAGAGTTGGCCGAAACTCGGATTAGATTGAACAGAAAGAGCGAGTCAGTTTTATGCAGGGAAAGCGGAAGAAGGAGGGAGAGCATCGCTCTTGCCTTGGAAGGAGAAGCAGCTCAACTTGTACTTGACAGTTTGCCATAAATCTAAAGCACAGCAAAGAACCCACGCAACACCATACTCCGCTTTCACGACGGGATATACCCCTTTCTCAGACGAGAGCAACTTGGATAACTCCATAGGTACTATACCGTACCCCCCTTTCAACGCATCAACAACATGACTTGACGCATGACAAACGACACGGCCAAGCTTGTGCTACAGTGATATAGCCCAAGTTGCTCCAGGCCGAAACGACTGGGGAACTTCCTTACGCAGAGCCACAGAAAAGGAGATTCTGTGACAATGTCGCCTCGCGGTGAAATGAAGCAAACATGATCGCGATCGTACATCAACGGCTACGATGGGACGACTCAAGTATTACAATGTTTCCACAACACATGCATGCTGTGTATGTGCCTGCTTCTGTAACTACCGAATTAAGAACTGTAGGGGCCAGCGTGTCTATTAGGGAACGAGTTTGAGAGGTGAACAGACTGTAAAGGACGAGTGACAGGAATGGAAGACTCGAGAAGTGAAAGGACGGTGATGCCTTTGTCCTCTAGTCCGTACTTGCAAACATCCATACGGCTCCAAACTACCTAGGTATGCCTCAAGCATCACCACATAAACTACTAAAGCAACGCGATAAATGTATATGGATAAATAAAGAAGCAAATCTTTGTTGAGTTCTTTGCATTTATCAACGGAAAAGGTAGCCTTGGAGCAGACCAATGCACCTCCAGGCAATATAACTTACAAGACTCAGGATTGTTGTTGCTGGAATTGGCAGGTTTGGTAGATGACGAATTTTAACATAAAAGACTTCAGATGGGGATATTTGCACAAGTAGTTGGGTGGCTCGAACAATATCGCAGTGCAATGTCCATGGTAGAAAGTATAGGCAAAGCCAAGGTAGGAGTTCTAGAAATAATTTAGATAAACTATTCTGCGTTTATATAAAGTGATTAAACCATTTCGTCTCTTAAGTACCTAGCCAGAGTCAAGCTTTTTGCTACCTTAAAAGGAAGACTCTCAATGAACGCAGGACGTAGAACGAAATAATCGCTTCACTTGCCTTGAAGATTAATTTTGACTCAAAGATGACGTGAACTGTATTGTATTGTTGAATCAAGACTGGAGGTTGGTGATTTATGCAGCTAGCCACAAGCATTACAGCTATACCTCCACTACTAGCTCAGTAAAAGCATACAACAAGAGGATCTTGTCCAATTGGTAGATTTGAGCTTCATCTACGGGTCTAACTTGACTTGGGTAGCTGCACCTAAGCTCTCTCTCATACCTAAAGTGGAGTGGAGACCCCAAAACTACCTAAGGTCGCGTCGCGCACACGGGCGGCCACAGCCATGGCCACGGAACACGCCTCCGCTTATCACAGAGCCTCTCCCTCTCCCACTTTCACAACTTCCATACTTTATCAGCGGGACCAAGACAGAAACAGACAGGGACTTTGCGACGCGCAATCTTATCGCATTCACATTATTCTTTTCACTGATCGCTTGATTGAGTCGAGGCGATTGTTCATCATCCATCATATTGCATACAGCAAGCGCATGCGATGCCGTGTTAGTTAGTACTGTTGCGCACCACGAATTCTCGTATCCCAGCACGACTCGAAACTGCGACATCCACACCGTATATCGACACGTAATCCTCCAAAACTCTTCCCCAAGGTCTCTTTCTCACTTGACTCTTGGCCGCAATCAAGACTCGGATTTTGTATAGCGCATAATGGCGCGACGTCGCGCGCGTAACGAGAAGCCCGCCGAGGTGGTGGAGGAAGAAGAAGAAGTGGTCGAGCAGGAAGAGGAAGAACAGCAACAAGAGCAGCCTGAGGAAAACGGCCAAGGAGCTTCAGAAAATGAAGAGGACGGCGAGCAACGCAGCCTGGAATTTGATGAGGAACTTTCCTGGAAACCCGCCAAACCAATTCCCACTGGCACCTTGATAAAGCGACTCGACAAGCTATCCAAGGAGCTGGCTGAGCTTGACCAAGGCGCTACCGACCTCGATTCCCTCACAAATGTCGCCAAACAGTTAGGTCATCGCAACTTGCTTCAGCACAAGGACCGCGGCGTCAAGGCATATACAGCATGCTGCCTGGTCGATATCCTGCGACTCTGTGTCCCTGACGCACCCTTCTCTGACGACCAGCTCAAAGTGCGTCCGACATAGCTATCGTCTGCATCTGTATGAATGCTAACATGCACTAGATGATGTTCACCCTGTTCATTAAAGATATCCTGCCCGCTCTCCATAACCCCACGAATCCATATGACAGCCAGCACAAATACGTTCTTACATCTCTAACTGAAGTCAAGAGTGTTTTGCTTCTTCACGAAATATCCGGAGCCGACGAGCTGCTTGTGCGACTATTTAACAATACGTTTGACGGTGTAGAGACATCTGGCTCCAAAGCAGCCACTGAGGAGCAGGTTGCCAAAGATGTCGAGCTTCATCTGACAGAGATGCTTATGCAATTGATTGATGAGTCTGGTGGTGTATCACCACAGGTTGTCGATGCTATCATCAGTCAGTTCTTGAGAGCTGCTCCTCCAGGAGGCAATCGACACAAGGGACAGAACGGAAACCAGTCCACACTCCTTCTCAAGTCTGAGCCACCAGCCTACGTTATGGCCAAGAACATCTGCAATGGGTGTTCTGATAAGATGGCTCGCTACGTGAGTCAATACTTCAGCGATGTCATCTTCAATGCCTCTGGGTTCGCAACCAAAACCAATAATCATCGACAAACAGATGATTCTGATGAAGAAGATGCCACCACAGGCCCATCTGATGCGGATCTAAAGAGTCTTCGTCAAGCCCATTTACTCATCCGCGAGCTATGGCGAGCTGCGCCTGCCGTTCTACTCAATGTGATTCCACAAGTCGAGGCCGAACTTTCTGCCGATAACGTCCATCTTCGTCAGATCGCGACAGAGACTATAGGCGATATGATTTCAGGCATCGGTGCTGCAGGGCCTCCACCCCGACCTGCTCTTGACCCATTAGCATATCCTCCGTTGAAACTACTAGACGAGATTCCAGGCCCGGCCGTGGAGAATGTCTTGACAAAGCCTTACTCTCCTCAGTCTTTTGCCCAGACGCATCACGCTGCCTATCGCAACTTTGTTGGGCGAAGAAACGACAAGACAGGCATCATTCGCACCGCTTGGGTCACTGCTTGTGGTTACATACTGGCCACTTCAGCAGGAGGTATTGGTCTGAGCCGTGAGGAGGAGAACGAGCTCATCAAGGCTCTATGCGACAAGTTGAACGACAGCGAAGAGAAGGTCCGGCTAGCCGCAGTACAGGCCATTGAGCTTTTCGACTTCCGTGATATCGTTCTGAAACTGGGTGCCCTTGGTGGTGTAGACAAGCCCGGCTCCATATTCGCTAGCTTGGCAGACCGATGCCGTGATAGAAAGCCAGCTGTTCGTGTTGATGCCATGGTTCTTCTAGGCAAGCTTTGGGCAGTTGGTGCAGGTGAGATTGCCGATGAGCAAGAAGCTGTTACATCTTGTCTCGGTGGTATCCCCTCCCGTATCCTCAACGCATTCTACATCAACGATTCTGATCTCAATGTTCTTCTGGATCGTGTCATGTTCGAGTGCCTGGTTCCTCTAAAGTACCCAGCTATCAAGGGTGCCAAATCGAAGTCCACCTCTCAATCCCAGAGTGCCAACAACCAGGCGGAGCAGGACAAGATTCGTTCAGAAAGAATCCTGCTGCTGCTCAAATCCCTCAATCCTTCAGCCAAAACAGCATTTTTCAATATGCAGGCTCGCCAGCCCCAGGTCGCCAAGGGAGTGGAAATCTTCCTTCAACACTGTGAAATATATAACGGCGGTGTCATTGATGGCAACGAGGAGAAGATCAAGGCCGCCTTGAGCAGGAACTTTCAGTGGTTTGGTACATTCTTCCCTGACCCGCTCAAGGTTCGCAGCGACTTGCAGAAGTTTGCGAAAATCAACGATCGCCGTTGGTACCAGCTGATCAAATACTGTGTGAACACCGACACAGAGTACATGAATGTCAGGCGAGCCATTCACGAGTTAGTGACCAAGATTCAGGCAAGGCCTGAAGCTGCAGTTTGTCTCGACACTCTTGTTCCTCTATTATACCGCGCCAGCTCTTTGATGTACAACCGAAGCCACCTTGCTACTATCATGGACTATTCCAAGAACGACAAAGCAGGATTCTCGACTGTCGCCCACGAGATCTTGAATGACATCTCACAACGAAACCCTGATCTCTTCAAGGCGCACTCGGAGAACCTACGGAAGGAGATTATTTCACAAGCGCCTTCAGAGAGCCAGCCCAATGAACCAGGCGTGGTGGATATCCTCAAGGCATATTCATCCTACTCGAAGAGGTACCCCGACGACATTACCTATGACAAGAAGTTCGTCCAAGTGCTCATGAACTATGCCTTGTATGGAACTCCTGCCCGGAGTGCCAAGTATGCCGTCAAGATTTTGCTGGCCAAGAACGATGACAAGAGCAAGGTCACCGCAACTACTCTCCTGCAAAGGGTCATGAAAGATTTGAAGTATGGCTCACCGCATTTCTTAACGAGATTGGCCGCAGTCAGCCAACTGGAACGTATGGCACCGACTGTCACCGTAGACTTTGATGATAAGATCAACGATCTGACGATCAAGCAAATTCTACGGCAGGTCCGGACCGAAGAGGAGAAGGCCGAGGTCTCATGGGTTGAGGATGAGGAGATGAACGAAGAACTTCAGGCAAAATGCCTATCAATGAGGACATTGGTCAACCAAGCACTTGCGAATCAGGATGATAAGGATGCTGTGGTTCGTGTAAAGCTTGTCTTCAAGCTTTTGAAAGAAATTGTGGTTGCAGAAGGAGAGTTCTGTAAAGTCAAGGATACTCCGCTGGCCCACAAGAAGCGTCTCAGGCTCCTTGCTGGACTCATGATCCTGAAGCTATGTACTGTCAAGAAGTATGACGACGAGTTTGATCCTGCCAGTTTCAACAAACTCGCCGAGCTCATTCAAGACACTGAGCTTCAAGTCCGTCGAATTTTTATGGAAAAGCTACAGAGTTACATCACTCAAGGAAGATTACGGGCGAGATTCTACACGATGCTCTTCCTGGCTGCGTTTGAGCCGGCTGCAGAGCTCAAGACCCGCGTTGAGACGTGGTTGAAGTCCCGGGCCCGACTTTTTGCTGAGAACAAGGCGCGCGTACTGGAGGCCATGATCAGCCGTTTTATTCCTCTACTGGCTCACCATCCTGACTACAGCTCTGATGTTGATGATCTGGCTGATTTTGCCAACTATTTCATATTCTACCTTAACACATGCGCATCAGAGGACAATATCTCGCTGATCTATAAATATGCGGAGCGTGTCAAGCAAACACGAGATGCACTCAACCCTGAGGCCAGTGAGCGGCTTTATGTGCTGGCCGACGTCGCTATGGCAGTCACGCGCAAGTGGCAAGAAAGGAGGAACTGGGTCTTTCAGGCTTATCCAGGCAAGGTTGGTCTACCAAGCGGTATCGTTCAGACTTTGCCTTCCAGCGAAGCCGCACATGAAATTGCGCAAAAGCAATACATGCCAGAAGAATTGGATGGGAAGCTGGATGACTTGCTAAGAGCCCTCGATCGTAAGAAGGTTTGTACCGCCATTCTCCCAGTTTTGTAGTTACTGCTAACATACTGTGACAGAAGCGAAAGTCCATGGGCGAAAAGCAGGACCCGCCAGCAAAAAGGGCGAGAACTCAAATCAAGACGGTGATTAGAGAAAAGCGAGAGCCAAAGCCAAGGACGCCCAAGGCAAAGGCCTCAAAACCTAAGAAGTCCAGACCGACTAAGGATTCGCCGCCTCCTTCAGAGCGTCGTCGCAGTGGTCGAGCGCATAAGATATCCACTTACACTGAGCGAGAGGATGAAGAGGATGAAGAGGAGATGCTAGATGGTGTTGCCGAGTGGGATTATGGAAATCAGAGCAAGTCTGATTCGGGCGATGAGGAGTCGGAGCTGTCAGATGCTCCCGAGGTTGAGGAAGCAGCCGACAACGACAGCCCATCAGACGACGAAGATCCTCCAGCCCCGGAAGAGGACGAACTTGAACAACCTAAATCCAACGGGCGCAGTTCCGCAGCTGAATCAAAGAGCAAGACAACCACCAAGTCAACTGCGAAGGCCAGCGTTGCCGCCGAAGCAAAGCGGCCAACTAGGGCAACGAGATCACGACGGGGCAAGGACGCAGAAGATATGGACGTTGATGCCGAGGAGTAGTCAAGAATGCGACCAAAAGAGGAAGAAGTTGAAAACATGGTAATGAGTGTTTTGGAATGATGCTTGTTTCTTCAGAGGTGCTTGTGGTGTTTCTCTCTTGTTATATATAGGCTCAAGAGTGAGCGGGATGCGGAGGCTGACTTGTATCTATCATCGTTGGGCAGGAGTCTTTGGTTTGTATCTGTATTCGTACTCTCGTATACCCTCTCTTCTGGGACTACCAATTATACTATGCTGTTTTGACATCCTTGGTTCACATGTTGTGGTCGCATTTCAGCTTGTATTTTGGTTATCCATGTTGCGAATTTATGAACATCGGTCCAGCATTTAGAAACCAAAGATTAAAATAAAAGCAAGCGCTTCACTGTTAACATTCACTCCCTATCCTGACCAAGCTGTACAGCGCCTAATTCTTCCCTGTCGTATCAAGACTCCAAACAGACATACCAGCCCATAAGGAGGAAGACATATTTGTTCATCGCACCCATACCCTATGACCTGACCATCCCATTCTCCCTCTCCTCGAGGTTCTATGTACAAAAAGAAATTGATTTAGAAAAACACCCGGGACTCTGTCTTTTAAGAAGAAGCATAACCTGCATCAAAAGAAGAAAAGAAAGCAACGCCACCTTGTCGTCTAATAAGATACAGCCCACACAAGCGCATGGATGGTGTTCCCGTTTGAGTAGCGCCCAGGTAAATAGCAAACTCAGGGGTTGGCCTCCCTTGCCACACGCTTGGCAACCGCGTTCTTGTGACCCGAGAATTCGAGATGAGCCTCGAATTTCCGAACCGTCATATCAGGGCCAGGTGTGTAGAGTTTGCTTGTGCAATCTAGACAACGAATGCGCGGCAGCCAAGCGTACTTGACACCCTCGGGCAATGGTTGGCCTTGAATAGGCAGCTCCGTCACTGGGTCGAGATATGAGTATTTCATCATGGCTTCAAACCTATCGCCACGGTTGTATGTCTTCTCTAGTTCTTTAAGGGCATTAACAAGCCACTCAGGGGGTGGGGGCTGAAGAAGAGATTGTTAGTACGAAACTTTCAAGTTCGTTTCATTGAACAGTTTGGTGACCTACTTGTGGCATGGAAGCAGATTGTCCGGGCACTGTCGGAGGGGCCGGTAGTCGACCTATCTGACCTGGAGGAAGCGATGAGGAGGGTGTCATCGGCGCATGAGGGGTAGCACTGGATGGTGTGGAAGGCGGTGGTGGCATGGATTTTGAGGGAGCAGAAGCGCTGGGTGCTCGCGGGAAGGCAACGGGCGTTTGAGATGATGCTGTTAAGTCGGAATAATCGCGGTTCATCAACCGTCTCAGCTTATCCTGGCTAAGCTTGAGGGTCACAATTAATTGCGAAGGCTCTTCGGTTTCTTCTCTGAATCGGCGGGAAGTTCTGGTTTCGTGATGATGCATGATTGCGCTAGCTTCAGGGGTTTCAGATCGACCAAGGTTGGCCATTCTCTGCTGAGCAGCAGATGCAGCGCCACGCATGCCGCGTGTTCGAGCAGTACCACCGGTAATTTGTGAGGGAGCAGGTGAGTCGGGAGCCGAATCTTCACTATCGTCGGATTCAGAAAGGTCTCCATCCCGCACAGGACGCTTCGTTCTGGGACCAGCAGCTCTCTTGTACAAACGGCTCTCATCAATGGTGGCTGCGGCCCCAGGTAAAACAGATGAGACAACGAGCGTTCGAATGGTTCTTTGCCTCTCTCTAAGATCGGGCAGCTGTGGACCACCCCGTCGATTAATCGATCGCTTCTGGCGTCGCTGCTCGCGGGAGAAGATCGTCTCGTTTCTCTCCAGGTCTGCCTCGCTAAGCTCATAGAGATATGGTGCATAGTCCTTGGCCTGTTGTTGGGGTCGGAAGACAGTCGGGAGGGGGGTCTGGAGGAATGCGCCGACAAGATCAGGGTCCTCGATCGGGCGTCCGTCAAAGGGATGACCAACGCTATACAAACTGCGAGTAAAGAGTTGCGTTTGCTCCCGGATACAGTGTGCAATGGCGGTCGTGAACTCTCCCGATAGAGAGAGATCCCGCGCCATGTTAGCTGCAAAGTCCTCTGGTGAGTTTGAGGGGTTGTTGATCTCCCATTCAAACTGATCAACAAGAGTGTGCTGGCCGATTGTGATGTTCAACTTGATGAGGACTCGCATCTCATCGTTTTTGTATGCTGAGTATGGGAGTTCGGGGTCCAGCGCATCGTCTTCAGAGTATACCAGGGGGTAAAAGTCATTAAGCTGCTCGCGCATTTGGTGCACGACCTGCTCATACACTGGTTGCGATGCAGGCGGCTTCAGACCCATATCTTCAACGAGCTGTGCCGCGAACAGCTCGACTTGAAGTAGTCTCTCGTGTAAATTCCACGTAAATGTATCACGCAGCTTAATCTTATCCCATTCGACTTCCAACCGCAACGGCACCAGCTCCTCGTGTTGCTCGGCCTGTTTAAGCATATCCTTGCGCTTGTACTTGAGAGGAGGCGTCGTTCGTTGGCCGGGTCGTTGTTTCTGGGAGGGATAGACAATGCGCGACTGTCCTTGGTTCTCTGTATATCCATTGCCGAAGCCATTGTAGCCTTCACCGTATAGTCTTGATGGGGGAAACCATTGGCGATAGTCGGTGCGAACCTGACGATACTCTTGAATCTTGTCGCGCGTGTCGCTCATTATTTTACGGGTCTGGTCGAGTTGACCACCGAGGGCGGCCGCGGCGATGGCATCACGGGTGATGAATCGCTCCACCATCAGCTTATCAAATGACTCCTTGGTGCGCACTGGCATATTGCCTGGTGAGTTTGAAGAGGATGCATCTTTCTCAGAGCCTGTGGCAGATGCCGGGCCCGTAGCCGGCGCCGTCGACGAGGACGCGGACGGCTGAGCAGCCATATTTGGAGGGTTTACGGGGCGTGGATCGCGGTCGCGGGTCGCGGCGCAGCGGAAGGGCCGCGTCGGAGAGGGAAGAGCAGAATTATTGGAGATTGCACTCGAATCGCGATGCGGATTTAGATGGGCGGATTCGTTACGTTAAAAAGAGTTGTCCTTGGCGGGTGGATTCGACGTTGTTGGGCGAAAGTCTACCTTGAGTTGAAAAGGCGCGAGGCTTGAGGATTTGTTCGGTTCAGCTGCAACTGTAAGTAGCAGGCTGGGAGGATTCTGCGGTGCCGCGACGGGACCTGGAAGCTACTAACCTACAACTATTATGTGGCTAGTGACATGTCATGGTGTACATTGTGGTCCACTACTGATACGGCAAATGTAATGTACAGCTACTCGACTGCGCCACATGAGTATGAAACGCATGTGGCTTGTCTATTGTATACTGCAAAATATTGTGACATTTATTTTTGGTTTCTAGCACTTACCATGTTGTCATTGATTGAGTCTTTAACTCGGTAACCTATGACATAAAACGTACCGAAAAGTCCTTCTATATAGTAGGTACTGCTGCGACAAGAGGTGCAATTGTACAGGTAGCCGTTACTCGCATCGTAACGTTTAGCAATAATAGGAAATTAGAGCCATGGCTTTTGAACTTTTACAATGAACTCAGCGCCCAACTAGAGTCTTGTCTTATACGATAAAGTCATGATCTTGTCTTGGTAGTATGATTATCTATATTAGTAGGTACGTAAGGTCAAAAACTGTTCCTGAATCGATCGACACTTGAATCGTATAGGGTAACCTGCTTAGAGAGTAACGGGACGGGAGTGACCGAAAGCCCAATACGGAATAGGGCTGGATGAAGTCATACCTAAATCACCAAGTAAAGAAAGTACAGTGCTCCCTCGCTGTGCCCTTGGTGTTGAGTATTAATTTGCATCAAGGGAGAACGGTGATGGATGTGTACCTTGAGATATCAAATGGAGAAAGAATAGAAATTCAATTGTTCAGTTGCTTGATTTGCATGATAAGACACAGTCATATACTCAACCATCACTTCCATTATGGTTTACCATATGCATCAGGGTGGCGCTTGGTTACGCGCACAAAGGCAGTTGCCCACACGACACAAGGTCCATTCTGATACAAAGCAGAGCAGAGTTGGAATGGCTAAAGCCTGGCAACACAATGTCAATTCAACGTGTCTCATATAAGAAATCAGCATTTCACAAGACTGAGCTCAGAATCTGGCGGACAAAATGTCCACTCTCACTCACTCTCTCTTCCTCGTATTAACTCTAAGGGAACCCCTCCATCTATCAAACTTACTGTAGGTGCTAACTCATTAAACCCTGCTGTCGAAGCCCTCCAGCTCAATCCCCACTTCCCATTCCAGTCGTAAAACCCACTGGCTCTCCAGTTACCTGACCTGACCTGACCTATTCCATTCTGATTCTGATTCTGTGCGACTGACCTGCTCGAGCTTTCATCCACATTGCCCCGGCATTTGCAGTTCTTCATTTTTTTTTTTAAACCCAACCGAGTCAAACAGAAAAATTGCCCACCATGTCGTCGGAGAACAAGGAAATCGGTAAGTCTTTTTCCTCAGGTCGAGTCCTGAAATACAATTACGTTCATTATACACGAGTCCAGCTCAAGCTCCCGTCTGCATAGTCAGGTGCTGCTGCTGTTGCTGCTACCCCTCGTTACCTTACTTCACTTGCTGCCCCGCCATAACAGCAAACTGGGCAAGCCATTCACTCTTGCGAATGCCCTCGTCATCAATGCCCCACGATGGCCTCGCATTGAACTCTGACATACTGACACACATTTTTAGATTACACTCTGGCTAACCCAGATACCCTCACAAAGTACAAGACCGCTGCTCAGATCTCTGAGAAGGTTCTTGCTGAGGTTTCCAAGCTCGTTGTTCCTGGCGCCAAGATTGTCGATATCTGCCAGCAGGGAGACAAGCTCATCGAGGAAGAGGTTTCCAAGGTCTACCGAGGAAAGAAGATCAACAAGGGTTTGTTATACTCGAGTCTGACCCTGACGACATAGCTAATGCTGCTCCAAAGGTTTCTCCCACCCCACTACTGTCTCTCCCTCGTCCTACGTCACTCCCTACACTCCTCTTACCTCCGACGAGGCTGAGGCCAGCGCCGAGATTAAGGATGGCGAGGCCATCAAGATCCAGCTTGGTGCCCAAATCGATGGCTTCGGTTCCATCGTCTGTGACACTGTGATCGCCACTCCCGAAGACAAGGCTGGCGAGAAGATCACTGGCCGAACTGCCGACCTGGTCCTCGCCAACTACTACATCAACGAGGTCCTTCTGCGATTGATGATCCCCCCTGGTCTCCTGACTCAGGGCTCTGATGAGGAGAAGGCCAAGGCTGCCTCCCAGAAGGCTCCCACACAGGCCAAGATCACCAGCCTCCTGGAGAAGGTTGCCAAGACCTACGACGTCAACATTGTCGAGAGCACCACTTCGTGGCTTTTCGACCACAACGAGATCGAAGGCAGCAAGAAGATTGTCCTTTCCCCTGCCGAGGGCACCAAGGGTGAGGGTGTTCCCGAGGTCGGTGAGGTTTGGGGTGTCGAGGTCGGTGTCAGTCTGGGCTCCGGAAAGGTCAAGGGACTCGACCAGCGTGCTACTCTCCACCGCCGCACCAACCAGACTTACGGTTTGAAGCGACCTACTTCTCGCAAGATCCTCAACGAGGTCCAGAAGAAGTTCGGTATCTTCCCCTTCAGCTTGCGACAGCTTGAGGATGAGCGTGACGCCAAGTCTGGTGTCGTTGAGTGTGTCCGAGGAAACGTCTTCCGCCAATACGAGCTCGTTGGTGACAAGGACAACTCCCCCGTTGCCCGATACCTCACAACTCTCGGTAAGTAATACTCCACGTAACAAATACAAGGTATATTGCGAGAGTTGAAGATGCTGACATAAACTTAAGCCATTACCAAGAACGGTATTACCAAGCTTGGTGGCCCTCCCGCTCTGGACCTCGAGAAGTACGAGACCGACAAGAAGATTGAGGACGAGGAAATCCTTAAGATCCTGGAACAGCCCATGGCCCGAAACACCGGCAAGAAGAAGAGCAAGCCCAAGAAGAAGGCCGCCAAGAAGGAGGGCGATGAAGAGTAAAGTACATGGCATCAAAATAGCTGTTGAAGAGTTGCGGAAAGATCAAGGATCCGAGGACGGATGAAGCAAGAAGCGCAAGTCAAACAGGATGCATATCGGCAGTTTAGGTCACCAACTTAACCACCATTGGATGGGCTATATATATGAAGGAAAACATCTTCATAGGAAAACCGTTGGAAGGCTGGAAGGGACGACTGGAACCGCCAAAACCGACGTCAGCCATTTTGATCAGGTGGTCTGGTCCAGCCAGAATATATAGAAATCTCACACAGCCCGATACTGACCAACCATGAATGTATTTGTGATGCACCTCTGCAGGACCCGACACATCTATTGGTGATGCGTGCATCTTTCGAACACGACGCCATGGAGAAGACCAAGGCTCGCTGGAAGACATTGGGCGGCGATGGTCGCAGCAAGCCGACAATGACTGAACCAACAGTAATGCATTCGTATGCCCAGGGGCAGTCCTGAAGTACCAACTCGGCGTGAATCACAAAATGTGGATTGTCTGCTCATGGCGTAGGACCCCCTGAATGCACATGATTTGTGACGAGGTGCGGTGCATGGTAGCATAAAGCGGAGAGAGAAGCCAGATAGGTAGGCAAATGTCAGTCACCAACCAAGTGGCTGGTGATTTGGTTGCCTAAGTTGCTGTGACTTGCGGCTAGGGGAGGACACTACACTCTAGGGTTATCCAAGCACAGCACTAACAAACAAACAAACCAGTATCGAATGGACAGAATCGCCAATGGTTCCCCGTGCTATGGATGGTAATATATCCGTCACAGTGGCCTCAATACTAGAGTTATTCAGGCACAACGATGGTTGATGGAGGTGACCAGAGGTTACCCCTATTTTGATCATGTGTCAGTAGGTATCTGCCATGACTTCCTCTTTCCCAAGAGTTTCAAAGTAGTATGGCATAACTTTCATGGCAATAGCGTATAAGGGACTCAAGCTACAGTACTTTATTTTACAGTCCTAAGATGGCGAGCTTGAGCTAGTGAGCGGGTGGATTGTAGTGGTGGTTGCTAGGGGAGGGAGCTTTGAGGAGAGAGCTAGAGCTCTTATCCATCTTTTGTTAGTGCTGGAGCTTACCTACAGTAGGAATTAGAAGCAAAAGGTTGAATACAAGAATGAAAGATCAACTACCAGAGAATCGCCGAGTAAAATCAAGAAAAGGTAGAATGTATCTCATAGGGAAGAGTGACAGGAAGAGGAACACACTTAAATTGGTGAACACTTCCATTGGATTGGATGTGGATGTAAATGAGTAAATCCAGGGCAGGGAGAGCTCAAGCTTCAGGTGCTACGGAAACCACTGTAGGAAGGGGTACCGTCAACATTGGGTCATAAACCATCACATGGGATTTTGCTATGAACTAGGTAGGTACGGATACATCGCAACCAACAAAAGAATACCACAAAATAAAGACGAGAAACAAAGATTTAGGCTGCCAGTGCCAGAAACTCTTTTTTTTTTTTCTTCTTGCCCTTCCTACAGTCCTGGGTTGCCTTGGACCCCCCTTGTCCCTTGTCCGACCCGCGCCGTCAGCTCCGATGCATGCACTGACACTGGGTATGGGTCCTGTCTTTCAAGTCGAGGCGACGAAGCAAAGCAGAGTAAAAGCCCGAGTCTCAACCTGCAACGAAAAGCAACCCACCCACTCATTCACTCTTCAACAACCCGCGTCCACGACCTTGAAAGACGCGATAATACGGCAGTAATTCATGCTGCTTTCCAAGTGAAAAGTAAAAATATTACATTATTTACCCCCTATTCATTTTTGTGCAGCCATGCTAACCACTATTCTTTCCAGTAGGCCTAGAGAGGTGCGCTGCCCGTCCCACGGCAACTGGCACACGCAGGCTGCCCGACACCCTCCAGGACAGGACAGGACAGAACCGGACAGAACAAGCCAAGCCAAAGTCCGGCACAATGATTTCTTCAAATACCCGCGCTACACGATCCCGTTATTCAAGTCCGGCGCAATCGCAAAATACTAAATGGAATGGGGTCCTCGACGCGTCTAAGGGGGCGACGGAGAGCTCAAGGGCATTTATGCAGCGTTGGCTAGAGCCGAGCGTGCAGAGCAAGGCGAGCTTCGAAGATGACGGACTGGTGCGCTACGGCGTGGTTGAGAACATGGCTCCCTTGGGAAGTCTGCCAAAACCCAAGAAGACGGGACCCGAAACAAGTTCTGGCGTTAAAAGGATTATATTGAGGCCGTCAGGGGCAGGTGCTGCCAAAAACTCGGCCCACGTCGCCGCGACCGACCCAGTGGTGGATGTTGACGTGGACGCGGATGCGGAGGCGCATGTGGATGTTGCGATTACGGCGAGAGCGGCAGATTCTTCCCCTCCACCCGTCACCTTGCCCCCTACACCGCCACGGAGGGTATCTATCGTTCTCAGAGACGCCGCAGCAGCAGCAGACGACGAGAACGACGAAGATTATGATCCCAGTCGCCCAAAACGACGTCAGTCTGGCCGTGCATCCCTGGGAAAGCGGACGCGACGCTCTTCGGCCGGTCGCAGGAGCTCTACTGTGACTAAGCCGACGGCCAAGGGGATAAAGGAACGCAGAGGATCTGAGAAAGAGATCAAGGCAGCAGTGACGGTAGCTGCAACAGCAGCCGAAGCGGGAGCCACAAAAGTGATCCAGGATTCTGAGCAAGAGGACGAGGAAGACGAGGCAGACACAATCCCAACAGAGGCGACAATTCACGCAGCTGAACCTGTGGAACCCGAAGACAAAGAATTCGCAGACAAGGTTGTTGAAGCTGCAGTGGACGAAGCTCTCAAACATTACCGATATCCGACCGCGTGGGCGCTGCGGACCCTCTACGACGAAAAATCAAGTGACCCTCATTTCGTTGCCATGATTGAGGACGTCTTCACCCAAACAGCGGATGAGGCTACGATGCGCAAATTTTCCAAGCAAATGGAAAAGAAGAAGCGAGAAGGCAAGAAGGATAACCAAGGATGCTATTACTTTATTCCTCCGACCACCAACAGCAGATTCACTCCCCACAAACCCAAGGCAGCACCGTACAGCAAGTTGCTACTTCACAATCAAGTGGAGGAGGTGGTTGAGGTGGCAGACATTGAGACAGAGGAGGAAGAAGAAGAAGAAGAAGAGGAGGAGGAGGACGCAGAGGAACAGTTTGTCGATGAAGAGGAGGAAAAAGAACAGGGAATCAATCAACAACCACCAGCTCGAGCCGCCAAGAGGGCAAAGACATCACATTCTCGCACTCACTCTTCTTCTCACCCATCCAAGACCCAGACTCAAATTCAAAACCAAGCCCAAGCCCAAACACAGGCTCAGGCAACCCGCAACACACCACGAAAAATGTCCTTAGATAACCCACCTCAAACGCCCTCGCGTAAGCGAAACAGGCGAGATTCTGCCTCGAGCGACTCATCTCTCTCGTCAGCTCTCAGCCTGTCGTCGCCTGAGGCCATCATGGGTAGCCCCAGCCCAGTTCGTCGAGGGGGTACCGGTCGCCCTGGACCCGACTCCAGTGATGCGCCAAAACCTCGGCCAATCACCACCCGCCGCAAATCAGTCGCCTCCAAGACAGGTACCACTACCAGTAACAAGTCCAAGCCTAAGACCAAGGCCAGTACCAAGACCAACAAGTCTACTAAGCAGCAACCATCATCACCCACCATTCCCATCTCAAACACCAGCACTCACATTGACGTTGATGCACCACCCGCAAGTGCGACCATCAGCGTGAGTGCCGACGCCAGTATGCCGGGACGAGTTCCTGCTGCACAAATCTTCCCCAATCTACCTACCAAGTCAAAGACAGGAAAGAACAAGGCATCATCTGCCCCTGCGGATGAAACCCTCGCCAGTCATGATAAAGACGAGTCATTTTGGGACAGAAGACGCGATGCGCAAAAGTTTGCCAACAGTGTTACGGCCCAGGAAAGTTCTGTTCGAGGAGGATCGGTCGACGAGGAGCTTTTCACAACTCCCGCAAAGTCGACAAGGAAGACGCGTCAATCCGCCGCTGCCTCTACGGCGACGACAAGGTCTACGCGGTCAGCTAGCAAGAGACCTCATGATGAGATCGACACTGCTGTGTCTCCTGTTGCGTGGTCTTTCCAGCGCGATGAGAGGGACAGCTCAGCCGGAGGATCACGGGCTGCGACGCCCACGCTACGCCCCCCAAAGAAGCCGAGAACTGGCCTTCGTGTCAAGTCATCGTAAGTCACACCCGAATCATCATCTTTATCACCATCTGCATCGCCTCAGTCATGAGAGTCATGATAGGTGTTATCGGAATGCTGCTGGTCGTGGATTTTCCAAATCTCCCCTTGATTTATGAGAGATCACGGACGTCTATGCATCCAGGTTCATCTCTTCATCACTTGCAATCATTTTTCTCAACATGCCTTGATCACACTCTTTCCCACCACCTTTTCCTTCTTCCAGACCATGCTAATCATATCTCTAATCTAGTCCTATCAAGAAGAGAGGAGGAGGAACTGCTGCTGGAGTGCCTCGGCCACTGGGAGAAACCCCTACTACGAACGGCATAGCCAAGGATCAGGTATGTTCTTACTCTATTCACTGTTCACGTGTTCCGCGATCGCGAAAAAAAAAAAAAAAAAAAAAAAAGGTTTGGTTTAAACTGGCCTCGCATGCTCTGGAAGGCCAACATCATGGAGTTTGCTGGGAAATTCACCAGATGGTGGCCAATTTTGTGCTGTGCCTTGTCTTGTCGGGCCAGGATTACCAACGGGGTAATCTCTCGTGGTCCCCGAAGATCCGCTTTTCCGAACCAGCCCCCAGCATTTGAATCAGCAACCAGGACGTGTTGAAACGCGAACTGCAGCGCATGGTGAACACAATACGGACTTGAACATAGTTGACTAATTCGACCTCCCCTTTTCCAGGTATCGGATAATGACGAAGATTGCTCTGCCTGCGGTGCTGCTGGAGATGTCGTTTGCTGTGATGGATGCCCACGGTCATTCCACTTTGAATGCGTGGGAATGATACCCTCAGATCATCTCCCCGATGAATGGTTTTGCAATGAGTGCTTGTATAAGCGATACCCCTCGCGCATGCCTGCTTTCAAGGGTGTCTTTGCAGCTGCTCTTACCAATCTGGAGAAGAGCATTCCTCGTGCCTTCAGCCTCCCTAAGAAATTACAGACCCGCTTTGAGGGCGTCAAAGCTGCAACCGATGGCGATTACGAGGAAGTTGTTACATCAAAGACGACCAAGTGAGTGATACTTATTTGCAAGGGAGAAATCAACGTGTACTGACAAAGTTTCCAGGAGGAAGAATGGCTATGAAGAGTTGCCAGACTTTTTCAAGCAGCGTGATGAAGGGCAAGCAGTGATCTGCCATGGCTGCCAAAAGCCCGCTACGGATGTGCGAGCCATCATTCCGTGCAGCGTCTGTCCATTCTACTGGCATATCGACTGCTTAGACCCTCCTCTTGCTGTTCCGCCTGTACTCAAGAATTGGCGGTGTCCTTTACACCCTGAAGAGATCATGGCCGAGGTCCGTCCACTTGCACCAGCCCACCGTTTCCGAAAAATCAAAGGTGCCCAGACTATTGTGCCAGCTTTCTCGCGAGGCATCAAGAACAATGGGCATATTGAGGTGGATTGGAGCGACGAGTCTGATATTGAATCTACGAACAATTCTGGCTGGCCAGATCCCGACTCGTTCGGCCGAGCCTACAAGCTACCAGCCAAGGGCATCGTGCTTGATTTTATTGAGCAGTAAGTATAGCCTCTTGCCCTGACACAACATGGACTAATCCTGATTTTCAGATTACGTCGCCAACACGCTGGTTACGGCCCCAGGCGTGATGAATCTAGATGGGTATCTACTTTTCCCGCTGGAAGAGATCCAAACAGACCTCTTGCAGGCTCTGAATTGCAGCGAAGCGTGGACGAAATGCAGCTGGCTTTAACTTTGACCAGTCTCAAGGAGCGCAAATCAGACGGCGTTGACCACCTGGTCACAGCCCTATTGGTGAGTCGTGGCAATCCGCTCCTCCACACGTGTTACTGACGATCGATCGATAGGATGCCGCTGATCCTAGCGTCTTATCTCTTATGACAAAAACAGACGCCAGCAACGTTTCGACTGGCCACTTAACAGATAACGACAAGCTTAGTCTGCGTGCTCTTCTTACTCAGATGAACGCCATGGGAAGTCGTATTCGACAGCTCCTTGGTGAGCCCGATGGTGTTTCTGCTTCCATGCTCGACGAGGATGTCATACCAAGTATTCTGTCTCCCCAAGACTCGGCCATTGCTGAGCCACTTGACAAGGTTACGACACTTCCAGTCACCGAGCCCACCCCTCCATCCACTATTGATCACGCCGAAGGCTCTATGGAACTTGACTAACGATTTCTTTTCCGGATAATTGACCTTGTCGCCCCGTAAGAGTAATCGTGGTTTTCTATTAACTATACCAAGCGAGATTGGTACTCTATTTGATTACACTATAACCCTATTTCAACATTTCAGAGGCAAGGACACCTCTGTAAGAACTTGTTGCGGCTCGGAGGTCCTTGTACAGGCAGTTCACAATCGACCTGCTCACATATTTTTGCGTGGCCTTTTGACTACACATCGCTGGAGTTTGGAGGTTTCTGCTATTTGAATCATTGCCCACGACTATAGATACTTCTGGATGCTTTTTGTTGATCGATTTGAACACCCATCCTCCTCGCGCTATGGATCTGTTTCATCAAACAACCAGTCATCACCGATTTGCGCCCCTATCACGTTTTTGTTCGTTTTTTTTTCAAAATTCTATATTATGCACGAAATGACCCTTGTTTCGCCACCATGGCGAAAGCTCAGTAGCAAGAAGCGGCAGCGGGATGCTAGATCATCCAAAAGCGTTGCCCTAATTGCTCTTTGCTGTATCATAGTCGAGAGCAGGCGAGGCACACAGCATGGAAGTGAGACTGATCGATTCAGCCACCTAGAAGGAAGGGATACAGAGGCAGATACAATGAGTACTTGGTACCGAAAAGAATAGGAGATAAGATATATGACTTTTAATCACGTTCAGTTTGAAACAGACATATCGATGAGACCGATTTATGCTACTTCTGTATTCAACAATTGAGACATGTACGATGCTTGTAGCCCACCGAGTGGTCTAAGTCCTGATGTCATCACCAATCTGATTGAACTTCCATAAACAACATCAATTGCTAAGTCATAAAAAGCTACAAGACGTAGATACGTCAGAATGCTCTTGCAAATCTTTTTTACTATACAACAATCCTCCGAAAGACATGGCTTGCAAGTGTAGCCAGTCTCACAAAGGCTATAAGATAAACCACCTTGGCATTATTCGTAATGCCCCAACATGCTTTTTCCCAAAGTCTTGCATCATCTCTTTCATCGGAACTGACATTGAGCTGGTGAGGCCTATAAGAAAGACTCAGGTAGAGTCTCATGGGGCCCATAAGAAGACAAACAGGTCAAGAGTTAATCGCCGCTCTGAACAGAATCGTGTAATATTGAATTTCTTCGTTTAGGTTTTTTTTCTCGGGTTCGTTTAATCGTAGAAGTGGTCCTGCTTCATCTCCAATCTTTGGGCGACGGTGCCAACACTTTCAAGACCGGCCTGACGTGAGTCCCGTAAGCAGAAAAAGAAAGGAAGCAAGTATAGAAACAAGAAGACAGGCATCCAAAGTTGCATAAGGGAGCCTCGAACCATTTTTGAGCCGCTGTCATGAATGCGTGTCTTCGCTGCGTTGGCACCCGAAGCAAGAACACCGTAACTCCTCATGGCGTCGTGTGCCTGAACTGATCTGGAATGTAAGAAGAAAATCCGCAAAGATCGGTTCAACACGGTCTGAATCCCCTAAAGCGATGTGAAACTAGAGTCGTCTTGATCATCTCTGAAAAAGTTGATTAGCCCCCTCTTCTTTGTTGCCCGTTGCGAGACTGAGGTTGTCTTACACGGCCTCGTCTACCGTTACCCTGCTCCTGTTGCATGTATCCCATGTTAGGCATACCCCCCATGTTTCCGTAGCCGTAGTTACCCATTCCCATGCCAAATCCTGGAGGGGCGAAAGGGGTTTGACCGGCGGGCATCTGAGGCATCTGCGAAACAGGCGGCTGGATAGGGCTTCCGTTAGGCATGTTCTGCTGTCGGTATTGGTCAACGGAAGGGTTAGGTCCATTAAAGCCACCATATCCAGCCTGCATAGGAGGATAGTTATAGTTCATGGGCGGCGGACCGCGGTTCATCATCTGCTGATACTGCATTGGCTGCATGTTGGCGGGCATTGGGCCACCGGGTGTGTTGTACATCATGCCCTGGTTGAACTGAGGGAATGCAGAAACGCCACCATCCGCAGGCTCGTTCCTTTGACCTCCATATGGCATATCAAATCCAGGAGGGTTGGCTGGCTGGTTCATGGGATTGTAGAAAGGCTTGTTGGAGTGTGCAGAGTTAGGGTGATGACCGTTGGCGTTCGCTTGCCTGGATGATGGGCGTTGGCGTTGCTCAGCGTGGGTGCTGGCTTCACGGTTGTTACCGGCGCTGCGGGTGGATAAGCCAACCTCATCCATCAGGCGCTTGTAACCTTGGTTGGGCTGGGCCTTGATTCTGACGAGGACATTCTTGACATTCTCTACGACCTGATTGCGGATAGACTCATCGAAGAAAGGCGTGGTAAGGACCTTGAAGATGAGAGTAGCGCCGCATTGATGATCCTTCAGAATAGCCTCCAGCACGTGATCATTGGGCGTGAAGAACAGGGCTTGAAGAATAGCATCCCGAGCATCTGCCTCTGCCTTCTGGTTGATGACTTTTAGTACAGTGAGATAGGCAACCTTGTGGGTACAGAGGTGGACGAGATAAGGCACAAGTTGGGGCGATAGGACTGTTCGACGCTGAGGGAACGTGCAGGTGTCCAAGAACCAAGTCAGGAGAAGTGCGCCATTGGCGTTGGTGGCCAACTGTACACTGTTGAGAGCGATGGCAGCAGCCAGCATTCGCTGCTGGTCCTTGGTTGAATGGTGACTTTCGAGACAAGCTCTCATAGCACGAGCACCGTATCGGCCCTGGGCGACCTCCCACATACGGGCAAGCATGGTCTCAAAAATGAAATCATTGTAGGGAGCACCAAACTTAAGGCAGCCCTGAAGAACATAGTTGCCGTACTGATCCAGGAAAAGAGGAATAGTGTAAGGGCGGATGTGTTCAACAATCAAAGACATCTGAGCAGGAGTCTTGCAAACATCGATAATCTTCTGGGCTGCCCAAGTGCCGTTCTTGTGGACACCAATCTCAGCCAGGTGAGGAGCAATCTCAGACAGCATGGCATCACGAAGCTGATCAGAGCAGTGTTCGAACAACTTCTGCACCACTGTGTTACCCAGATAGTCAGACGAGAGTTCGGCAATCTCCGGAAGCATGTCGACGGCAATGTTTTCAATTTCGGCTTGAGATAAACTCTGGTTGTCAATTCGCTTGCGAATATCCCGAAGCTTGGGTGCATCGTGAACACGAGTGTGAGCAGGCTCACGAATGGGAGGAATTTCCTCGACGAACGAGTTAAACTGGATAGCTGACTGGAGGTTGCGAGAGATTCTGAACCTGTCCTCCTCGGAGGCACCAAACTGCTTGACAATATCGAGGATATCCGTGGTCATCTCGCGAAGAGCGGGAGCCTTTGGAGCTGTGTTCGTGGCAGCAGAGGCTGAAGCAGTCTCACCGGCAGGGGTAGTAACATTTGTACCTTGGGCACTCTCCTGTCCTTTGGAGAACGGATCAGGGCTGGGAGATGGGAAAACTCCATCGTGGCCAGGAGTGTTGGACGCAGACGGCGGCTTGGCGAAGTTGATACGAATAGGACCGGCACCGGGGAAAATTTCCTTGCTGTTCATGCTGGCTTTGGCCGAGATGGCGCTCTCCACCCTCTCAAAGTTGACGAAACCACAGTTCTTGTGAGTGAGGACCCGGGCCGAGAGGATAGGACCATGAGATTTGAACATCTCAATCAGAGTTGACGTAGTGGTAGATGTGGGAATGCTGCCCAGCCAAAGTGCGCTGGTAGGGCCTTCAAGGCCCTGCTCGTCAGCGCCGAGGAGGCCTGCATTGCGGCTGTTCGATCTACCCAGATTGATCCCGGCAACAGCTTGAGGGAGGTCCTCGTAATCTTTGTCGTCTTGCAGACGAATTTCAGCGGGGGCAACGGGGTTGGAAAGGCCAGAATTACCAGACACGTAGGTTCGCATCAACCGACTTCCAGGGGTATCCAAGACTCCAGCGGTGCGGGCCCGGGGTCGATTAGCTGAGGCTTGGTTGGCAAAAGCTTGAACAGCGAGGTTGTGATTGTGAATGGCGGCATTGGTAGCAGCTAGCTGATCTTGAAGCGCCGCAACATACTGGGGATCCAGGGGCATATCGGCATCGTAATCGTCCTCGTCGTCGGCATATTTGTCTTTGTTGTTGACCGAGTAAGATCGGAATCGGCTTGCCTGCTTGGTGAAGTCGAGATTGGCCAGGTAAGGAGTCGCCGCGAGCTGTGCACGGGGAGGCTGCGGGGTCTCTGCAAGACCAAGATAATCCAGAGTTCTCATATGGACATCTGACTCACCGCCTCCTTCCTTGGAGAACTGGGACTGAGCAGGAGAGCTAGGACCGTTGGAACCAACACTAGCAATGCTGGCCAAGGTAGATGCTCTTTCACGACCAACGCCTGTAGGGTTCCAGCTGCTAAAGATCGAAGGACCAAAAGGCGAATTGGTTCCAGGAATTGGGGCATACTGGCTCCTCTGGGGCATGGAACCGGCACGGAGCCGAGAGAGAAGGGTCGAGCTATTGGAGGGGTTCTCCTGTCCGTCAGAATTAGGAGAAGGTGACTTGAAAGGGCTCTGAGTCGGCGTGGGCCTGTTGGTCTTGGCAGCTAAACCGGGCATGCCAGGTATGCCGTTACCCGCGCCCCCAGGAGAGAAACGAGAGGGCACTGTGCCAGCGCGAGCACGCCTCGTCTGAGGCATCGAGTCCGGTGTAGGAAGCTGAGCAAAATCTGGAAACCCATCGGTTGGGGACTCGGGAATATTCTCGCGTAGCGGCGTGGAGTTACCGCTCGTGGGAGGGCCACCCCAAAGAGGCATACCTGATACACCTTCCTGAGCCTGAATCTCACGAGCTCTATGGGACGGAAAAGTCTATGTCAGCGGCATGTACAACAAACAGAAGCTGCAGTGGCAAACAGAACAGAAAATATTTCTTGAACTGAATGAGAGCAAGGAAGCATATTTTCGGGGCAGACAAACCTCTTGGAGAACAGCCGGCTAGAACCAGGGATGTCGTGCGACGGAGAACCAGCCCCGGATCGCGAGTTGCCCGCCATCTTGTTTGAAGGGTTGAGACCGCCAGACAAACCGAACGGAGACCTAGAAGGCGGTAGAGGATCAATGGGGGAGTTGCTGGCTGAAGGAGAACCAGAACGAGGTTGACTGCCAGACTGAGAGGCGTAGCCGAGAGTCAAGTGTTCGGATCTAGAAGTTGACATTATCGATTATCTAGCCGACCTCATAAGACGGTGACACAGGGAAGTGTCGGGCCGGATAGTTGATTATTATTCTCGGCGGAGACTGATCGACTGACCACCTAGAGTAGAGGATCAATACGTTCGTTCAGTCGTTTCTAACGGCGAAAAAAAGACAACCCTAAGATAGAAATCGTCGGTGAAACAGTCTAGTAGCTGTTGTTGGACGATGTCGAGCGATGGACGAGGAAATGCCGACGTGAAAGCGTCAGATGGCAATAATTCGAGCGTATTCGAGAGAAACGGGGAGGCTGGATTTAAGGAGCGCGATGCGAACAGGAAGAAATCCAGGAACCGCCGGTATTACAAATGATGCTCGTGCGAATGGGAAGGACAAGGCCTTCGTGAGCCGAGAACAGGTCGTGATTCTAAATAACTGGAGAGGCCGCAACGACTGGGGCGAAGCAATTTATTGCTCAAGCGAAGATGCAATTGATGTGGACTTTTGGACAGTTGTGGTCGTTGAGCGTCGTCCGAGCCTGCGGCTTGAGAGAGGGCGCAAAAAAGAACAGGGAATGTAAAGGGGACTATGTCGAGGGGGGAGGGGAAGAGGGCACAAACAAAGATACGATCAATATACAGGCCTCATTGAAGAAGTACAAAAAAAAGGAAGATTTTTCGACTGGGCCTGGAGAAGTAGACGAGCGAGGCGCGCGATTATGGGGAATGGGGCACGAAACGGGGGGTGAGGGAGGAGGAGGAGGAGTCGAGATGTGCGATGTGCGAAGAGGAGAACTGGAAAGAAGGGCCTTGGAAGACGGGCTAATATGGAACCTAGGTTAGTAGGCACTGGCTGGCAGTAGGTGGAGGACAGCCCGAGGACAGCTACCTCCAAGGGATGGACAAGGCATCGAGGTGCCCTGACCGGGCTGGGCTGGGCGGGCTGCTACTGTAACCTGGGCTGCTTTTAGCGTGTGCCCTGTTCCTGCCCGTACCTGAACCCGGACCTCCGTGACAGGTTGTTTCTACTGGGCAGGAACGATGGAGTGGGAGAACCGAGAAAGCCTCCATGCCATGTTCGTCACTCAACGGGCAATTGCTAGTGGTCACTGGCTGGTCACCTTTCTTTCCATACCTACAGTGCAGTACACTAGGTCCTTCTTCTCACAAAAGCAACAAATAAGCGAACCCAGACACCTAAGGTACCCAGATCCAGGCTGTGCGCATTCCTATCAGGGCTGTACTGTACAGTACAGTATAGTTACGCGTCCATATTCGTCACGGAACAACTGCATTTATTTTGCTGCATTTGGGCCGATCTCGTATTGAGATTTGGATACATGGTTCTGCTATCTAGCTGTTCCGGTTGTAATACTGACTGCTCGCTGAATCAAGCCATTATTTAGGTAATTTGTAGTTCAAGATACATTCACCATCTTCGTACATAGGTACCTACCTTACCTAGGTAACAATTGCGAAACGGGCTCAAACTCGATTCTTATTAAGCATCAAATAAAGTTCCCTCATCTCTTGACCATCGGCTGCCTTTGAGTTGCGAAGCCTTTTACCCGGCTCAACAAAGCACGAATCATTGGCAATCTGTCATCTATTGTTCTGTAGAATAATACGAGCCGTGTAGATTCTTGCCAAGGTCCGTCCCCCACAGTAACGTTAGCCACTTTTCGAGATGTCTATAAAAGGATAACCGTTTCTCTCGAGTCCTTCACCAGGACAGAATCAATGTTTGTTGAGACGGATGGCCGAGGATTTATTAATATTCTCTTTCTTCATCCCACCTACTTCGTGCTGTACTGTACCTATTCCTGGCTTCCATTACTTTGTTCCGTTTGTGTGTGTGTGAGCGTGTGTGCAGTGCATGCCTTATTTCTCCACATGCCCCCCATTACAAACTCCATGTTTAAACGGGCATCATCAAGTCGGCACGTACCCGAGAACGTTGCGGTATCGTGTATCGGAAACTCTGCCAAACACGAATACCAATTAAGTTCCGCGGATGTCCAACTGCCTTTGATTTTTAAAGTACTTTAAAAAACGGTTGTTCATCGTCTGGATTTGATATCCAGGGGGTTCAAGGGGTTGCCAAGCTTAGCACCTACCATCCGCCTGTTCAAGTCTCTCTTTGGTGGTGTCGTAACTGTACTTGGAGGCCAACTACAGCTGATATATTGCTAGCCATCGGTTGCTCATACTCTAAGAGTTCCCTGTAAACCAACTTGGCATCAAGACTCGATTCCATAGGAGCCGTTAAAACGAAACGATCCGTGACAGAGCAACGGGCAAAACTGAAATCTAATTCGTGGGAAACTATCGTCCTAATCAGCCTTGCTTTTTCAACATCATTCTTCGCATCCATCCTCACATTCATTCCCCCTATAGCCCCCTTCTTGATGACCTCAAGTCAATTCTCTTTCACTTTCATGCTTCTGCAAAAGCGAACTCTCATTGGTTGTACTGATGACACTCTGCACCTCTTTCGAGCCCCTTCTCAACAGCAGAACCAATCATAACCCGTACTTCCTCAATGGAGGATCTGTTAGTCTCCGGATGAAACAAGCCCTATTCTTCCCTGACTCTCATGCCCCCTACCCGTACATATGCCCATGCACCCGCATGAGCATCTCGGTTGATAGCTCAGGGGTTGTCATGAGCATCTCGAAACGCAGCTCTTACTCTCTCCCCTCCCCTTCCCCTTCATCGATTGACCGCTCAGCCGAGTTTTGACGACATCCTCCAATGGAATTCGGCATTGGGTTTTCCTCGCTTGGCCCTGTTTCAGATAGCGGCCCGCAAACCCCGGCTTATGGCCAGGCCCAGCAGTGTCCATGTTCTATTCCTGGCATTGTGGTTTTAATAGTAACTTATATGCTCAAAACGCATTGCAAGTACAAGCATCATGGATTCCGCTCTTTCTAATATTGCATGTCGCAACAGAAATTCAGGTTGCCTTTCAGGCGCCCCGATTCTTATTTGCTTATATTGATTGTCTTTTATTACGCTCTTTCATAGTGACCCTCCTGCGACAGATAGTTCCCAAATGCGCTCAAAATGTCACTATTGCTCTATACCCGGACTATGTTGTCCCGCCCAGCCTGCTCAAAAGTGCCAAAGAGTCCGTAACATCTATCACGCGACTCCTAGTACACTGGGTATTTGTCCGACCTTTCATGGCATTTCATCATCATCGGTACCGCGTAATGACATTTCTTGGGCCAGTTGCCGCCGCCAAATAGGTCAAGAGTCACCAAACGTAGAACAACATCTCTGCCAAGTGCGAGAGGTGTCAAAGATCTTTCGCCCGTAAACGCCAAGAGGGAAAAACATCATCAGAGGGATATATGTGCCACCTTGCTTTCAAACCTCATTCAAAATGCCAAACTGCAACATGAGCGCATGCTCCTCAAATATTCATCCATGCTCCTCACTTTATTTGGCATGCTTCTTGAATGCCAGCAGATCGGCCAAACTGTTAAGTGGGCAACCGTGACGCAAGAAATCATGAGCCAGCAGCTCATCGGCTGAGGCGCGACTCTTGACGTCGACGCACAGGCAGACGGACAAGAACGCCTTGAGTTCTTTGCTGAGCTTCTCAGGCTTCTTGAGTCGAGGCGTTCCATTAGTCGCGATGAGGTAAAGAGCCTTGAGAGGCTCCTCGTTGAGGTATGGAGGCTCAGACTCTATCATTTCAATAGCCATGATACCCAAAGACCAGATATCGACTTTGGGGCCGTATTCCTTCTGCTTGACAACCTCGGGGGCCATCCAATAGGGGGTTCCCACCATGGTGGCTCGCTTGGACTTTGTCTCTGTAAGCTTCGCGCAGAAGCCAAAATCAGCTGCAGATAGTTAGAATCAGACACAGGATGGCTTTCAAGTTGATTGACTTACTAATTTTGACGTTTCCGCGAGCGTCCAGTAGGACATTGTCACTCTTAATATCACGGTGAATAATATTTTGCGAATGCAAGTGCTGCAGTCCGCTGCAAGTCTGAAAAGAAGATTAGCTTCAATCATAGGTGAACGGTGATACCAGACCTACCTCGTGACAGATAGTTGAAATCTGCTCTTCCGAGATCGAAGGGTTGTTGTCAATCACATCAGTGAGAGCACCACCCTCCATGAACTCCATAACGACCCATAGCTCCGCGTTGTTGTTGCGCAAGAAAGCATCGAGGAAGTTGACAATATTGCGGTGCCGGCTGTCCTTCATAACCATGATCTCATTCACAATAAGCTCCTTTCTAGGTTGATGTGCGAGATCCATTTGTTTGATGGCAACCTGGGCTCGGGGGCCCTGGGCACGCAGAATATCGCGGGCAATGCCCTGAGCTGTCTCCTTAATCTTGGCGACGTAGACTGATCCAGATGCACCCTGTCCAATCTTCTTCTGCTTTGAATAGGAAATGTTGGGGTCGTCCTTAGAGACAGCTTCCTTAAGCTTGGCCATGACCTCACTCTCGGACATAGTGGACATCCTAACATCCTGCTTACGCTCTGAGGGTGAAGGCTTGGCAGTGAGAGCAGCCTCGGCGGCCTTAACGCCGTCTGCTTGCTGCTGTGGCTGACTAGGCTTTGGAGCAACATTAAGTGGCTTTACAGGAGCTGGCAGTCGCGAAGCCTGGGCCTGTTGCTGTGGCTGTCGAGTCTGCGGCGACTGGTTTCCATTGGCGTAACGAGGTGCATTTGCATGACTAGTGGCACCATTGTCGGCCCTGGGGGTTCGCTGTGCCTGTGTGGGGTCTCTCAGAGAGCTAGAACTAGGTTGAGAAGACAAAGGTGGTCGCTGGGATGTTGTGTTTGGGGGTGAAGGAGCAGGACGCTGTGCCCGTAGGTTGCTTTGCTGTTGCGAAGGCTTTGGCGCGGGAGGGGCTGCTCGCGAGGGGTTGAAGCGGTCGGACTGAGAAGACGAGCTGTAACCACCGCCAATCTCCTGCTGAGCAAGGGGAACCTTGGTCTTAGGAAGAGAAGCATTGTACGCCTCCAGATCACGTCGGTTCTGCTCCTCGATCTCTCGCTCTCGTTGTCTCTGGGCCTCCAGCTGCTTCTTACGCTGCTCTTCTCTCAAAGCATCCTGAGACATGTAGTTGGGAGCCATCTGCTGCATCTGCTGGCGCTGCTGGTATTGTTGCTGTTGGTCCTGCTGGGCAGGGCGCTCGTCAGGTCGGGCGGGGCGGCGCGGAGCATTGGGATTGGGTTGGACAGGAGAAGGGTTGTAACCTGGGCGCTGAGAAGGAGCTGGGGGCGCAGGTCGAGGAGGTGCCACAGAATTGCCGCTGCCATACCCAAGCTGTTTGTTGCCTTGGTTCTGAGCCGGAGGAGTTGGTGTCAAACTGGGGTACTGGTTGGGGTTTTCAGCTCGTTTGGCGAGATCAGTGTAGAAGTCCAGGACCTCGAAGACAGCCTGAGGATTGCGCTCATAATCCTCCTTGGTAATTGCTGACGAGTTAAGGAGCTTCGACCACTCTGGCGGCAAACCGACAAATTCTCCAGTCTTTGGATCGAAACCAACATGTACAGCGTGGGAAAAGTTAGTAGGATTGCTGACACCGCCCATACCTGGACAAGCACCATAGATGAAGTCAATCCACTCGTACAGGTCATCGTCACTCTTTACCTTGATCTGGAGGGTCTTGGTCTGACCGTCGTCGTCGCCCGGGCTGTTAGACGAACCATCTGGTTTGCGCTTGATTTCGAAGATGGTACCGGCGGCTTCGACTCGTCCGACGTTAACTACATCTCTGAGGTAAAGGGTATAAGAGACTTTGCCGCCTTCGGTCTTGTGAAAATCGAGCGACTCTTTGCGGAGGATTAGGTATTTTTGCTTCCAAGGTTGAATGAAGTTTTTGCTCTCCTTGACTGACGCCCAGCCCTCCTTCTTAACAGCTACTCCGCCTAGACCGTCGGTGTTGTTGGACTGTTGGCGGGCGATCGGAAGGGAAATGGTGGAACCGGTGTACGTCGAGGTTGCAGTACTGCGAATGGGGGAAATAGCCATGTTGGCCATGCTTCCTGGAAGGTTGGCATTGGGCGTTAGGTTCAAACGCGGTCGATCTGTGGGAGGCCGAGGCGCAGGGCCCGGGTTCATGAACTGCCCTGAGTTGTACATACTGCAAGCTGTTAGTTATCTATCCAGCGAACACGTTTGTTTGAGCCTTGTTGTGAGTTGTTGGCACCGATTAACTCTTTTCGGGAGAACTGGCGACGGCCCTTGGGTATGGGTAGTCTCAGAATGTAGAGAAACGACAACGAGAATCTTTCAATCTGTCGGACGACCGCCTTCTAATACCAGAAAGCATATGCAAGCATCGCCAGAATACAGAAGAGTCGTCTTCTTCACCCCGCCACAGTGCCGAAACAATGCCTCATTCGCAAGAATAGGAGAAGTAACGCACCTGTTTTGAGCCATCTTGAATTACGTTGACTGCAGGAAGCAGCAAGTATTATTTGATGGTGACTAGAAAAGATAAGCCCGTCTGCAAAAAGAATGTGCAAGCTGTTAATGGCGGGCCGTACGATTGCTGGCTTTCCGGTTTGACGGCGAGCGGTGGGCTGTTCTGAGAGGCGACCGACTCAGGAGCACTCTGCAAGGACTCTGGGCGGTCTGCTATGGATGATGTTGAAGGGCACTCGTACAAAGATCAAAGAAAAACTGATCCTGGGCGCAAAATAAGGCCTTCTCAGCGACCGAAGAAAGAGATCATGTATTCAGAAATCGGGTTGGAGCAGCGGTCAGAATCAGAAAGGGCGAGGTATGTAGGTAGGTACTAGGTATATAGCTTCCCAGTGACAAGCAAGCACGGGGGTGAGATTTGGAGTGGAGGTGCTGGCGCTGGTGCTGGCGTTGGCGCTGGGATGACGGATGGCGCCTGTAGCTGCAGCACAAAGAAGGCTCCTCAGTAAAGGCGGCGACGAAGCGTGCGTGCAACTCTACTTGCAGCTCGTGATAGTAAACCAGAATCCGTAGAACCAAGGCTATAGAGGCTGGTTGTTGAAGGAGGAAGAAGCAAGTACCTGCAACACCTAAACACTGAACAAGAATGAAAGGGCAGGTTCAGGGTGCGGATGGCCTTCCAAGTTTGGGCCAGAGAATGCGAAGGAGAAGGAGGAGCAGAAAGGTGGAGAAGGAGCAATAATGACCCCTAGTTCCCCAGCGCTGAGGTATTCTCCCGCCGCAAAAGTGTCAGACTAGGAGGGGCGGGGAAGTTCCAGTGGCAGTCGGGCTTGCGCCTGCCCGCAGTGATGCGCTGTAGCTTGGGTATAGACACGAACTGGGCGGCAACCTATGGTCAGTGGCTGGCCTGTGGCTAATGCTGTAGGTAGCCTAGTTGGGCTCCCAGAGCTCCGATCCTGGATTGGAAACAATGCAAATGGATATCCGTATTTTCAGGTAGAATGCCAGCAAAACTTCAGTGGAGATTGACCCCTGGATTGAATTGCCCACCTATGCATTTGATGGTTGTTTGATGTGAGAGCCCAGGGGTTCAATTACTTGCATTGGTCCGTTGGGCGAAGTGGGATGGATAATTGACCAACCATTACCAACCTGGGGATACCTTTAATAACGTGCATGCCCGACGGGAGTGGACGGGACTTTCCTTGGTTATTGAGACCTGCAGTTATTAGGCATTATACGAAAGAATTGCAATCATCATCCTATTATTATTATTATCTCCGGAAACTCACCAAATAGTGAGACGAAGCAGTGATAGTAGCGTACAGTTAGACGAGTCCAGCTCATATTAGCTTCAACTGCGAATGTCTTTCCAAGCGTCCATACCAAAATAGTGCCCCCACCTTGTTTGCGCTGATCATATGAGCAGCACCCAGCCGTGAAGAGTTTCCTTCAGGCCAGTCACTGCCCTCCCGTCCAGTCTATCATGGCCCGGCCCGTTTGCCAGCCGGTCAGGGTAAGGTCCATCTGTCTGCTGTGTCTCCTGTTGATAATCTCGATTTTCAGGAGAGTCAGTTCGATCTAATGCAGAAGCAGGGGCTGTCTGCTGTCACGACGTCTGTACACTCAGCTCATGATATATGTACTACAATGTCCTTGCTCTTGTTGCAATGCTTTCAATATTTTACGTTCCTGTGATGCATTAGCGGTTTAGCCTTAAACGGTTACTCAGTCTGTTGCGTTTCAAGCACATCGCCACGCACCACCATTCCATATCTAGCGACCATGGTGTTTCGATTTAGTGTATCCGTGTTACTATCAGCTAACTATGTCATATATATACAGAGAAAACTGTAGAGCATCAGACAAAATAGCAGGACCGGCCTTTCACTTCAGGGACAATTTCTCTCGTTCTATCTCCCACAGTAGCTTATAAGGAACTAGACTTCTTTTCTTGCACCTTCGCAAAACCGCCCAACATTTATCAGCGGCATAAGTTTCATGACGATTTTCACCAACGCCAAGGAGGCACATCCTGAATGGCAGAGGCCCTACAAGGTTTCCGCTACCGATGGCGTAAAATAGCCGCCGCAGCTCAAGAGCCTAGACTCATACGTGCCATACCAGACGACATCTCATGGATCAATCTCACCTGAATTTGGATGGGTTGTTGTCTGCACCAATGTCACTGTCAGCAATCGAACGGAAACAACAGAAACAGGACACAGGACACAGAGGCTTCTATTACGTAGCGTTTCCTCTGAGGGGGTTCTACTATAGTACATACGTTGGAGTAGAGTCTCCAGTAAAGACCCCTTCGCATAGCAGAACCATGTCAACTTCGCCGTTAAACTGGAGATAAGTAACTCTTCACCTCGACAACAGAATCGGCAACCGCAACCTAATCTTACCAGCTCCAATATAATGTCTAGGTGCATATTCTGTTTTTCTCACAACTAAAGGGAGTCAAGTCTACAGATCGTCTGCGAAAGCCTGTCTTGTACTACGCGGTAGAATACCAGCCATCAGTCCTCGAGACAGTCATCATACAATCCTCTTGATCCTCAATTCCTCACGATCAGCATTCGTGGGAACATGTGATCCTGTCAATTTGAATTTTCCGTCTTTGCTACAGAAACCTGCAGATCTTGAAGAACCTTGTTTCACGTCCGAGCTCTGGGTCAATGGCACGCTACTGAGTGAGATTCAGGAGACGGCAGAAAAGATAATATGCTATGAACCAATCGGCGCACTATCCGTGTGGAGATCTACGCTTACCTTAATGTATGATACAGTAATTAACAATAAAACAGAAAAGCCAAAGCAAACATTGGTAAAGAATCTTGGTGCGAATACGTGACATTGTAAAGAAGAAGAAAGCGAGAAACGTCCGACAAGTAGAGACTCTTCCATTGCCTAGGCAGCCTATGTATTTTTAAGCATTGTCTGGTATCCGTAGACTCAACCGGACAAATCCTAACTCCCGCCTAGATGCCCATTGTTTTGTCGAACAATAGTGCTAGAATGACATCTAATAAATTACATTTTCTTTACGTATGTGCTAATTTTATCCCCCTTTTCTTTTAGTGCTTTATCGTGCAGCAACCTCAACCTCCTGACCCTCAAACTTGGGTAGCTCGTTCTCAACCTGGGCCCAGGTCTTGCTGCCATCCACAAGTGATTTGATGGCATCAATAATCTTCTCCTGCTCAGCTCGGACCTGGTTGGTGCTATCACGGTCTCGCAGAGTAACAGTGCCATCCTGCGCGGTCTGGAAGTCAATCGTGATGCCAAGAGGAGTACCAAGCTCGTCGTTTCGGCTGTATCGCTTGCCAATACTGGCAGACGAATCATCGACACGGCTAGAGATACCAGCACTACGAAGACGCTGCGAAAGCTGCTTGAGCAGAGGCTTGAACTGAGGGTTAGAAGAGAGGGGAACAAGGAGAACCTTGGTGGGAGCCACAGTGGGAGGGAAAGACAGGACCTTGAGAATGTTAGTGTTTGATCATAAAGCATGTTGAAGGGATGATTTCTTACTCCACGAGCCTCATCACCACCCTCAGTACCACGAGTCCAGAAGCTGTGCTCCATCAGAGAATAGAGGATGCGGCCAATACCGAACGAGGGCTCAATGACATTGGGCACAAACTCGCGGGTGTTCTCAACTCTCTTGCGGAACTCGATGGCAATAGAGTCCTTGTTGATCTGGACCTTGCCGTCGGCAACGCCAGCAACCTCGAGGGTGATGCTGCCGCTGTCGCTCAGCTCCTTGGCAAGCTTCTCTCGCTGCTCCTGTGATGTGGCCAGGAGAGCAGCCTCGACAGTCTTGGCATCCTTCTTGAACTGAGGACCAAACTTCTTCCTCTCGATATCGATCTGCCACTCCTCAATGACAAGAGGAGTCTCACGCTGCTCACGCACAACCAGGGGAGCACCGGTCTTCTTGGCGTGCACGCTCAAATCGTAGGCACTTCGGTCGGCACAACCAACACACTCGATCCAGCCAGAGCTGGTGAAAAGCTCAGCGTCCCAGCAATCACAAGCGTAGTGGGCCATCTCGTTGGCCATGTGCTGACGGAAACGCAGCTTGGTCATGTCGATACCAATCTTCTGCAAGAACTGGTGAATACGGGCGATGAAGTAACCCAGAGTCTCGTTGTCCACGAGACCTTCTTTAACAGCCTGGCCAATCTTGACAGTTCTGGTTTCAGTCTTACCAGACAGTTGGGTATCACGGTCGAGAAGGACGAGCTCAACATCCTCAACCTCGTGGAATCGGTGGTGCTTCTTGCCGCCCTCAGGGTCGACGAAGTGCTCGATCTCGGCCATAAGGAACTCACGGACTCGCAGCAGACCGGCGCGAGGGGAGATCTCGTTACGGTATGACTTACCGATAGAGGCAGAGGCGAAGGGCATCTGGGACTGGTTGAACTCGAGAAGCTTGGCGAAGTTCAGGAACTGGCCCTGGGCAGTCTCGGGACGAAGGTAACCAGGGTAGTTGCTGCTGGGGCCGATAGAGGTCTGGAACATGAGATTGAAGGAAACAGGCTCCGCAGGCTGGACACCAGTAGCAGGGTTTCTGAGATCGTACTTCTTGATAAGCTCGCCGAGCTCAGGGCCGCCGTAGTTGTCGATTCTGGCAAGGACCTCCTCGTACTCCTTGACGACGGCATCGTCGAGCTTGACTGCCTCAGTCTTGGCCTTCTTCTTCTTCTTCTTAGGATCCTCCTCCTTCTCCTCAATCTTCTGGCCACGGGCCTCCTTGTCGCCGTTCAGACGTGCCTCAAGAATGGCCTCGACGAAATGGTCAGCTCGGAGAATCTCGCCGTTCTTGGGATCCTTGCACATCCAGTCGGCAAACTTGTCGACGTGACCACTGGTCTTGAGAACCTCGTGGGGAGTCAGGACAGTGCAGTCAACCTCGAGCATGTCCTCCTCGAGGATGAAGTGTTTTCTCCATTGCTCAATGACGGCCGCTTGAAGTGCACAACCGGGAGGGCCATAGTCGAACAGACCACCAACACCGCCGTAGATCTCGAAGGAGGGGGTATAGAACATGCGTCGTCGGAGGATAGATTCGAGAACAGCCTTGTCAAGGGGCTGGCCCTTGAGGGTTGTCGCGCTGGAAGTCATTGTGTCTTTGGAGTGCTTCTGCGACTTTTGCAGTTTAAAGGCGTTGAGGGGTCGTGAGGTCGCAAATGTGCGAGTGCGGGGTGGTTTTACGCAGGCCGTTAACCGGGACCTGGAACTAAAGCGGGAAACACTAAGTTGCCTCGACAAGGACGACGCTGCTGAGAGGTTTGTTGGAACTGTTGCTGGCAGTGTCGTTGGAGATAGTGAGAGGAGACGAATTGGCTTCATCCACCCTGATTTGAAAAGTTCGTAGGGGTGCAATAAAAGTGAAGCAAGAGGGCGTGAGTCACAGCACAAGCACAAGACTTGTAGTGGACGTCTGGGCTATAGGTATGGGTCCTACCTAGAGGTACCTTTAGGTTTGGGCTGTCTGAGATGGAAGACTGTGGATGGTGGGGGTATTTTTTGGGTGTTTCTTTACTGTCTGCTGAGCGCTGATTCGATGACTCGAGGTGGTGGTTCAGGTCGATTACCCGAAGGAGAGGCAGTTGTGTTGGATTTGCAGTTTTCCAAGGAAGATATGACTGATATGATGGGTAGTTTTTTTTCTTCATCCCCGCCATAGCCACTTATTACCACCAACCTACTGAAATCGGGAAGTTTTCCCCCTCTGTTTACCTCCTACAGGGGTGGCAAGTGGATCGGAAGACAAGACAGCTCGTACAATAAAGCTGTCTCGATACATCCATACAAGGAGGGTACGTTTGGTTAAGAGTATCTTGTATGGTAGAGCTTGGACTCGTTTTGTCTGCGAACTATTTTGTACGGCCTACTGGCTACCTAGATAATCAAAGTGAGCAGGCTTACCCTAGAGGAAAACAGTACCCTTGTTCATGATGCTGTGCCCATATCATTTGAAGATGAACTGACCAAATGCTTGATGGCATGAATCAATCAACCAATGTACTCCAAAGATTGTCACCAATGCGCTCAACAAAGCATGTCAGTTCCATATCAGCTAGGCTTGAGCGACTGTGTCTGTTCCTATACAGTGGTTCTTTGGTTGATGTCTTGAGATGAGTGTTAGAACTACAGTGCCTTACATCTAAGATCTGGTGTTATCTGTCTAATCAGGTGCCTACTATATGAACAGAAACTTGTACACATTGCCAGCTTCCTTGACAATACTCAAACGGCTGTACAATATTTCATCTAATCTAATTTATGAATGTTCTGCATTATTCTCAGCTACCTACTAAGTCTATGTATTTCTTTATTTAGTGATGGTCGTTCAGTGGGTCGATCGCCAAAAACCTGTCTTTGCCGCCTTCGTCTCAGGCGATCTGCCAATTGCTAGTGCGGCCCGTTGCCTAGCAACTGCTTTGTTTAGGTAGGATGACCCCAGCTTAAGCGACCGACCTTATAGAACTGCAACTGTTCAAAAAGGCTCCGTTCATCGTCTTTCTTCAATTCTTTGTCCGTCTTTCACTAACATCAACAGCCCATCTCACACCTCCTCTTAATTATGGCTACCCGCACCATTGAGGCGCGCTTCGAGCGCATGTCCGTCAACGACGAAAACGATCCCATTGGCGACGGCTCCAAGCTCTACAGCAAGAGCAAGGTGAGTTTACCGTCACATCGTGGTGTCGTATTGTTTGCTGATAGATGTAGACTATCTCTTCGACATCAACTCATGGCGCAACCCGTCCCAACCTCTTCAAGGTCGCCCTTCAGTCACAAAGCAGTAATGCCAACGCCGCCGTAATGCTGCCATCCCAGGCTGCTCAACGAAAAGTCAACCCTGCTCCTCCCCCCTCTCCCACAAGAAAAGCCCTTCCATCTTCTTCAAGAACATCAGATGAGGCTTCCGAGGAGCGAAAATCAGTCACCCTACCGGAACAAATGAGCGTCCCCAAGCAGTTCCACCTAGGCATGTTCGAAATCGGCCGCCCTCTGGGTAAGGGCAAGTTTGGACGAGTCTACCTTGCTCGAGAAAGAACAACAGGCTTCATCTGTGCCCTCAAGGTCCTTCACAAGAACGAACTGCAGGCCGGACGAGTCGAGAAGCAGGTTCGCCGAGAGATCGAAATTCAGAGTAACCTGAGACATCCCAACATCCTTCAACTGTATGGCCACTTCCACGATAGCAAGCGAGTGTTTTTGATTCTGGAATTCGCTGGCAAGGGTGAGCTGTACAAGCATCTCCGAAAAGAGAGCCGATTCCCTGAGTGGAAGGCTGCCCAGTACATCGCCCAGATGGCCTCAGCTTTGCGATACCTGCACCGAAAGCATGTTATTCACCGAGACATCAAGCCCGAGAACATCTTGGTTGGCATCCACGGTGAGATCAAGATCTCGGATTTCGGATGGAGTGTGCACGCCCCCAACAATCGAAGGAAGACCATGTGCGGAACTCTTGACTACCTTCCCCCTGAGATGATCAAGCCCGGCACCTCTGATAACTTCTACAACGAGAAGGTTGACCTATGGAGTTTGGGTGTCCTGACGTATGAGTTCCTCGTGGGTGAGGCGCCCTTCGAGGATACGCCAGTAATGACCCAACGAAGGATCGCTCGTGCTGATATGTCTATCCCTACATGGGTCAGCCCTGAAGCTACGGATCTCATCAAGAAGGTACGTCTTTCCATTATACCCCATACCTGTACGATCGTGCTAACAAACCGAAGCTGCTTGTGCTGGACCCTGAGAAGCGAATTCCTCTTGAGCAGATCCAACAACACCCTTGGATCATCAAACACTGCGTCAAGGGCGAGCGCGCCTCTAACCGCGAAAAGGGCCAATAACGATTTAATGAACACCCCAACAATATGGACGAACGGATAGGGATTGGATGGCGTTTACTGGCGATTGGTTAATTTGTAATATTGAAAAGCGGAACCTGACCGTTTGCATCAGTTGGCGTATAGGGTCTCCTTTTATGGCATCATCTCAGAATTGTTACGAATCGAAGAATTGCATCAGCATCTTAAAGGGGTATCATTGATAGTATTGGCGTATCCGATGGAGAGGTTATTATGTTCCATTGAGAGCGCCTCTAGCCATGCTCGTATATCGTACACAGTTTCCAGGTAGAATACTACCACGTTACCTATAAACCTCATCGAATGGTCGGGTATCTGCGAAGCATGAATCCCATACTGAATTGACGGCTTTTGTTGCCTCAAGGTCGTCCTTGCACGCAGTTCTGCCGACGATGGAATCGATGGCTCGCCTGCGGACGCAATTTTGGAATTGTTGTGTCAATTTCCAGTTGCCTCTGGTGAAGGCTTCCTTAGTCCATCTGCATTCACCACTGAGCATTGAAGCTCGGATCTTTCGAATCCAGTCAGTCAGTATTCGGGCTTTTCTTTTGTTGGACATGCATCAACACAACTCACCTCTGTACATGCGGCGTGCTTGAGGTCTCCTGGTTTACCCACAAAGTCCACATTCTTCCATCGGAGCATATCCCAAGCATGCACCATCTCATGCGCTAGCGTATCTTCGAGATGTTTTCGGCTCTGGATTTCGTTGGCGCATATCAGGATACCATGCTCGGGGCTGAAGCCGCCAGATTGTCGCAAAACGGTGCCATCAGCATTGAGATATGAGGGGCAGCGGCGGCAGTAAACGTTGGAAGAGTCTATTCGTCCATTGAGGTCGCGGATCTTTTCTGACATGAAGCGCACAGTGGGGGAGTATGTGAAGAGCCAGTCGCGAAACTCTTCGCAGCGCTTGATGTCCTTCTCTTCCTCAACAGTGTGCACCCATTCTCGGTAGTGGAATTTGCCCTCAGGTGTCATTTGGCCCGATATCATCTTGAAGTAGTTCATCCATTTTGAAACTTCTGGTGAGAATCCGGTCACTGCAGGGTTATTCTGAACTCCTCTTGATGGTTGATTCGGTGCGGCTGCTGTGGCGCTGGGAGCATTTGTTTGATCAGATGACATGGCGAAAGGGCTGTGGATGATGACTCTTCGGCGAAGCCGTCGGCGAGGGTATTGGTGCTGGTAGCGGGATTCGGGATGTGAATTATCGACGACTGGATCTCTTTTGACCTTCTTGCCAGGGTCTTAGTCTCAGTCAGCTTGAACACAAATTCTGCCAGGGCCCGTTCTAGTCAAAGGCGGTGAAGATGACGTCCAGAACGGAAAACGGGCCCGGCAGTGACTCGGAAAAGTTGACCAATCAACAACTTTTGCCAACCTATTTTGCGACTTCGGAGTCTGGGGGATACGGGGAGGGATTCTACAAGGGCGTAAAGGGCACAGATCCAATCACCTTAACCACCGAGCAACGTTTACCCAGGATCAACCTGCGCCCAGCTCTATACATCCCATCCTCGGTTCCACACTCAGAAAGCGACAAGGGCGTATGAAAATGACGAGTGAAGGCATCTTTCAGTGTAAGCATTTTCCTGATTTTTCTGTTCTTTGCTTCATTCATTGTCTTTGAATTGCGCCGTGTAAAGAGAGCCAGCCTAGCCTGTCCTACTGAATCTGTCCATATATGATATATATGTCGCTCTACCTCTGTCTGTAGAGCACACATTGTCATGTGAGAGCGCCAGTCTTTACCACAGGCATTTGTTTCATACGGTTAAAGCGGCATTTAACTGACTTGTTTGTCTTTTTTTAAAATCTCGCAGTCATGAGAGGGAACGGGACAAAGTCCTTGACCATCGTTATCAAGCTTGGTGAGCATCACCCTCAACCTCAACACCAAGCTTGACTCATCTCCCACTAACATTCCGTTTTCTTCTCAGGAACGAGCTCAATTGTCGATGAAAAGACTCATGAGCCGCTTCTTCCAATTCTTACTCTCATCGTTGACACGGCTGTGAAGCTCCGCAAGGATGGCCACCGAGTGGTTATTGTTTCATCGGGAGCCATCGGCGTTGGACTCCGGCGTATGGATGTAGAAAAGCGACCTAAGCATCTCGCACAGCTACAGGTTCGACTTGGTCTCTTTTCCAAACAATCAATTAAACGATTCAACTAACAACAACCCTCAGGCACTCGCCGCGATAGGCCAATGTCGATTGATGAGTCTATGGGATAGTCTGTTTACCCATCTTAGACAGCCAATTGCTCAGATCCTCCTTACTCGAAACGATATTGCAGACGTATGCTGTCCTTTCTCATTTACTGTTTGCGATTACAAACTAAAACATTGTAGCGGACTAGATATTTCAATGCTCAGAACACCTTCCATGCACTCCTGGAGCAGGGTGTCATTCCCATTGTCAACGAGAATGACACTCTCGCTGTTTCCGAGATCAAGTTTGGCGACAACGATACTCTCTCTGCCATCACTGCCGCCATGATTCATGCAGACATGTTGTTCCTGATGACAGATGTTGACTGCCTGTACGACAAGAACCCTCGAAGCAACCCGGATGCCAAACCCATCGAAGTGGTTGAGGACATTGCGGCCCTCCAAGCTGATGGTAAGAATCATGTCTTTATCACGTATATTTTCTTGCCACTGACTATCTAAAGTTTCGAGCGCTGGCTCATCGCTTGGAACTGGAGGCATGAGTACCAAGATTGTTGCTGCCAGACTGGGCGTTTCTGCAGGTGTTACCACCGTGATTACGAGGTCGTCTAACCCAGGAAACGTGCTCAACATTGTCCAGTACCTCCAATCAATACAACGAGGGACCACCCCTCCCAGTCCCGATGAGCGCGCTGAAGGCTTGACAAGGTCAGCGTCAGCTCTGTCACTCTCAGCCTCTAATGGCAATGGTGCCCCCTGGCCACCACTACATACCCGATTCGTCCCTGCCAACAACCCCATCCGGGACCGTCATTTCTGGCTGCTTCACACCCCCTATCCGCATGGCACCCTCTACATTGACTCAGGAGCCTATAAGGCACTTGTTGGCAAGGCTGGCCTGCTCCCTGTCGGCGTCGTTGATGTTGAGGGTAACTTTGCTCAGCAGGAAGTGGTGCGGCTCGTGACAGTCAAGCGACGATCCACTCCTGGACCAGATGGTAAGATGTGGGAGGGTACCCCTGAGGAAGTCGGCCGAGCTCTGGTCAACTATGCCGCTGCTGAGATCGCGCGGATCAAGGGAAAACAGAGCGTGGAGATTGAGAAGATTCTTGGTTATGCCGATAGTGAGTACGTCGCTCACCGACAGCATGTTGGTTTCTTTGGAAAAGGCAGTAGACCGGTGAGTCCTGCTCAGGAGATCATTTCGGCCGTGATGGAGTAGAAGCACAAAGACGGACGAGGAAAATGGACAAAATGGGGCAAGCGAATACATTTCAACATATACAGCGCTTTGATGAAGACGATGATTATATCTACCAATCCACCAACTAATCCAAGCATGATTTGACTTGATCGCAAGTTTCTTTTTCCCTTCACTCTCAACGCCAAAGAATGATAAAAATAAACCCCAACGCCAGACGAAGTAAAACCACTTTCCACTCTAACCGGTCGCAAACAGGTTGTCTTCGTCACGGAGGTACTCTCCACAATCAGCCTGCCTGAAGCAGGTGATACCAGTAGGGTCCAGTCTTCGCGCCTCAGCGGTGCTGCGGGCTGTGACACCGAATCCGAGTGGGGTGTCGTTCATGCTGTATACCACGACTCCCTGGTGCTCAGGGCAGTCCTCGGACCAGCGGCCAACATGGGCCTTGACGACGTTGCTGCCGTAGAGGAAGGGCATGGTACCGTTCTCCTTGACCCAGATCTTGTAACGGGCGTGCTCGGCGATGATGGGGAGGGCTGTGACGTGCAGACGGAACTTGCCCGACTTGGTGAACTTGCCTACAGAAATTTGGTGATTAGATAAGATGCTTGAGAAATCGCATTTGAAGGCTATAGCATACCAAGACAGGTTCCCAGAGACAGAAGCTTCTCGCGCGCTATAGAAGTAGCTAGGTTGGCGATGGAAAGACGGACGTAAAAGACACGATCGCGAACGAGGCGGAAGACATAGCGATCAGCATTGGGAGAGTCGTCGAGAGGCGCAATGAGGTTCTTGAGAGAGCCGCCAGTGTAGTTTGCGAGCTTCTCGAAGAGAGTCTGAGTCTCCTTTTCTGTGAGGGGGCGCATTGTGTCGGTTGTGGTTTGGAGTGGTGATTGGAAATGTTGGAGGTGGATGTTTGGATGTGTTTGACTAGTTGCGCAAAGGAAAAAAAGTTGATGGAGCGGGAACTGATAAGAAGCTTATCAGTTGGTGGGTGGGGATGAAAATGAACATGAAAGGGTCCACCTCCACTTTCACTTTCACTATCACTTCCTCCACCTTTAAAGTCATGTCACGTATAAGTGAGATGTGATTCATTTATATCAATGCCTCTGGACTCTTGTTGGAATCCGTTCAAAAAAGCCTTTATAGTAAGCGGAGAAAAATGCATTGCAGGGCTGAATTGCTTGTTTGACTACGGATACAGCCTTCTTGATAATCAACCTCGATCTGACATTCATGTTTGGTATCTCAATCATATTGTACCTTAAGTAAACTTTCGTTATATCTGAACATTGTATGTATTTCTGTTGCGTACCAAATTGAGTAACTAAAATAGAGAGTCATGTCATATCTCTTGAAAAGTTAAGACCAATTGAATACATCTTCCATGGGAGGTACATACACGCCCTCATCCATCCTGAATCTGTAGCAGAGATAATTCCCGAATTGATCAAAATCCAATCTGAACCTGCGTCCAAACTCCAGCAGTCTCGAAGGCGTCATATTGGCCGAACCTTGGATGAGCTCGCGTTCAGCAGTGACCAGGCCGAGGCCCGAGTTGTTGACCACTGCAAGAAGCCGTCTCAGGAATCGATTGGATTCACAGCTGAGGCGGTCATACATGAGGCCAGTATAACCTTCAACGAATTCTATCTCCATCTCCCAATCAATGGAGTGGGATAGCAAGTACTCGAGTACCTCTGGATCCAGACCATACAGTTCATTCAGGTCATCTTTCGTATAGTGGCCCAAGGAAAAGAGCATGTGGTCGTTCAAGATGTCCCCCCACATGTTCAGCGGCCTCAGAGCATCCAGTACACCTGGGATGGACCGAATATTACCCAGCTCATTTTCGAGTTCGTCCCTCGGATTCAACTTGTAGGCGTACCAGATCATGCGCCAAGCGAGATATTCCTGTTGGACTTCATCATGTCCTGTAGAAGGATGTTCGTCTAGCATCTGAACAGCCAGTATTAACGACGGGAATGACCCAGAGACTGTACGCTCAAAGTAAGAGGCACAATTACGCTTGATGATTCGTATACTGTGTTCTGTTATTCTTCTTCTATTCAGTTCCCGAATCCACCCGCACGCATTAGATCTTGGTTCAGACGGAATCGTGGGAACGGAACCTTCAGCCGCGGCTGGCGAGAAATTGATATATGACGGAGGCATGGTGTGTGAGTGCCTAGGTAGATAGATACGTAGTAGAAGGAGTAAACAAGATCAGGTCAGGTCAGGTCAGGTCATATTATCATATTTATAGCTGGAAATCTTGGGGAAATGCCAGTATATGAGCTTGTAGAGTTTATATGAAGCACAACTTAAACTATTGTGTTTATGACTGCTTGCTGGGCGCGACAGTTGCATCCTCCAAAGTGAAATCTTGTTTCGACAGCCGGGCCTGAAGTATAAAGTCTTCTGCTGTAGTCAGCCTCCCGACTCCTTTTGAAAAGCTTTTGTGGCTACTGATCTTAGGATTAGTTTATACGAGTCAGAATTAGTGCTTCAGATCAGATAGTCATTCTCACTGTAGCTGTCTGGACAGCATAAGTGTTCGTGGAGGGTCTACACCATGCAGATATTAACAATGTCCTGAACGGTGTCTGGAGACTGTTGTTTGTTCGATGACCTTGATTTACTTCTGACCGAAACTCATACGTGTATATAACAATCCAGGGCTAAGATGTATATATCTTGGTGTCCTGAAGGCCGGGTACTTGCAGGTAATCTTTAGAATAGATGTTTGGCTCATAACATCTTGATCCTACAACTTGTCTCTAGTTTCAGCACAGAATTGGGGGTCTGCCAGTTTACCTACGTAGGTTGGAAGTTAGGTAGCGTACCTATATAACGATGTCAAGTTGATAGTTCCGTGTACTTAACATGATTGGTCTATCATGAGATTAGGAGGGACCAATGTCCCTGATTGATAAGTGACCCTTAGGTGAGATAATAGTAGGTACGGGATAGTGGGGTCCATTATATCCATGTGCAGGTAGTAGCAGGAGCTCCCCACCACCCCACCACTTCATTATACATGTACCTACTACTATTCACCACAACTAAAGCTCTCCAACTTGCATCTTCAGCATCCCCCGAAGAACGAAGCTCCCTACCACCTTCAAGATGCAGCAAAACCACATCACAGACCCTAACGAGCCGTTCCCAAAGCCCCAGGCGCTTGCCTCGGCTACGACGACACATAATCAAGGCCGATTTCGCATTTCGACACGCAAGCTGTCCATCTCCAAGGCCGGCACCATCGATGCCCTCACCGAAAAGATTGGCATCCCAATGCCCGAGATGATCTTTGGCGAAAACATCGTCGGAATTGAACATCTACCTTCAGGCTGGTCCCTGAACTTCAATACCCCGGACGCTCTCGACGCCGTCGACAAGACAGATCGCCACATGCTCAAGGTCGCATACGCTCGAGACTGGGAGAGTACTAGAGAAGGCACAACACAGGGCATTAAGGAGGTTGTGAAGCCCTACGACTGGAGTTACTCAACGACGTATACTGGAAGTGTCGACCCTTCTGCCAAACAATTTGCGCCTACGGAGAACATGATTCCAATCGAGCTGTTGAAGCGTCGTGACCCAATCCTATTCTTCGACGAGGTTATGCTGTACGAGAGCGAGTTGGACGACAATGGCATAAGCATCTTCAGCGCTAAGGTTCGCGTCCACGAGAAGCGTATGCTGTTGCTGTGCCGGCTATTTATGCGGCTCGATAATGTTATCCTGCGGATACGCGACATTCGGGTCTACGTTGACTTTGAGACTGATGAAGTCATTCGTGAATATTCGGCACAAGAGGAGACTTATGAGAACGTGAAGAGGGTGAGCCACCTTGGGACCTGCACAACCCGCTCTGATGAAAGTCCCATTGCTAACTAATTCTTAGAAACTGCAGATGTCTGGTAGACTGCCCGACGATATCACTATCGCACTTCGGGATCCCAACATCCTGGCCCCCTTGTTGCCGTTGGTCGAGCATCGAGCGGAGGCCGTAAAGCTAGGTGCATGAGAGTACAATTGGTACGCAGCACAATGATGGGCTTAAGTGAGATGTGGAGTTACAGGAGTTCAGGACAGATTTTCATTGTACAGATTCTACAATACAGAGAGCGGGGGTAAACTCGCCGATGCAAGGAACTCGTTGTCTGATATCAAAAAGCTATCAAAGAGTTTATGCTGCACATCGCCCCAGTCCGAACCATACGTTGCCTCAAATCCGTGCCCGATCAAGTGCAATGCAATACAAGTCCGAAAAAGACATCATTCCGACTTTCATAAATGCCGTAGTCCCTTGTGTGTAACTCCAGAAGCCTTGCTTGATTACAATCATCCCTAACCCGCCCAACGCCTGCTTGACCCCGGTCCGTTTTCGTTCACTTTGCTTGGTATTCCCATTCTTGTGCTTCGGTTTGCTTTCATCGCGCGAGTGGAGAAGAGCTCTGCGTAACCTCTTCAAAGTCGAGTTCCCACCTATCGACTTCTTTAAACTTCTTGGCTGCCTGTCTGAGCTCGTCTGCAGACGGTGTGCTTGCATTCTCAGCGCTTCCGTCCTCAAAAGTGTCATCAGGTAATGGCTGGAAGCGACTATTCTCGTGCTGATCCTCGTCATCGCTGCCCCCTTCCTTCTCATTCTCTTTGTCAGACGAGCGACGTGAGTAGGTTTGTGCATTGCGCGCTGCTTGCTTGCCAGAACCAGTTTGTTTGGACTTCAGAGCCTGCGCTGTGCGTCCGCCTCTCGAGCCTGGACGTTTTGCGCCTCCACGACTAGTCGATCGCCCCCCTCGTCTTCGACGTGCACCTCGGCCCTCAACATATGAAAGCTCGTCCTCATCCTCGCCAATTCCAGATGTATCGTGCTCTTCGTCACTCTCCGGTCCCGAAGCTCGCTGCTTCTTATAGTGGCGTTTTGGGAGCAGACTTGTTAAATCCGCAGTCGTTATTTTGGGCGGAGGCTGTTGACGCCGGGTTGTGGCTCGCCCTCGAGGCTTTTGCGCCTCAGCAAAATTAGGAGAGTGTGTGAGGGATGGAGGTGAAGAAACGTCGGAGAAGTTATCGGCGCGGACTGGAGTTGTGACTGAGGGTCTTCGCCGTCTCTTGGCCAAGGTATGGATATCAGGCCAATTCGCGTCTTCTGAATCACTACTGGCCGGTAGGGCCATGAGCTCATCGTTGTTGATTGGTGTAACAGGTCGTTCAGGAAGGACGGGCGAAGGGCCGAGGGGAGATCCAAGATCCGATAGCGAGGAGTCGCTATCGCCATCCGAGTCGATAATCTCGGGCGCAGGGCCCGCTTCATCAGATGCCTGATCCTCCTCTCTTTCAATCCGTGAAATCTTCTCCGGCCGTTCGCTGCTTGGAAGCGCATCCTCGCTCTTTCTTTTCCTATGTTTTGATCCTGTGGTGACATCTGGAGAGACCGGAACTTCTATTTCCAGCTCGGCCTCAGGTTGTGTCCTTCGTCGATTGTTGACAGGCGTAGATTCAGCTTCGGGCGCGAAATCGTCCTCGCTCTCCGACTCTGGCTCCTGCCCCGCGGCATTTTCTTCTGGTCGCGGCTTTCGCGCGGTTCCTAGGATACTTGGTTCTCGAGCTCGTCGCTTGAAAGCACCAAAGTGAAGTGTAGAGCTGATACTGGGTGTGTTGCCGCCGCGGCTGCTGGGTCTGATGGGAGGATCGTTTCGCCCAATGATACTGGACTGACGCGATCGGCGTCCCAAGGTGCTCATGTTGAGAGATGAATTGTCGTTTGAACGAAGTCCTACGTGCGTACTATCATCGCCGAGTCCAAAGCTTTCGTCGAGATCAAGAAAAACACTATCCGCCAAGTCAAGCCCGGTTGTATCCCCCCGATGTGTTGGCGTAGCTGCCGTTCGTCGTCCACCTTCAACTGAGCTACCAGAGTCGGCATCTTCGGCAGTACGACTGGTTGTGGAAGTAGGCTCCTCTCTGCCTAGCTTGTCAAGCGCCGCGTCGCGTCGTCGGTTCGCAGCAAGAACATCTTGTTCGTTGGCAGTGCTGACGCGAGCACCTGAAGATCGTGTTGTTCTTCTGCGACCTCTCTCGGGGGACTTGGCTTGCTGTGGAGGTTGACTATCTTTGGCATCTTGCGCATCGGGTGAGGGCGATCGTGCATGAGTCCTTGCAGATTGTGCGGGCGCACCACGCGCTCGTCTGGTTCGAGGCATTGCGATTGACTATTCAGGTTTTCGGCTTCGCGGAAGGGCGATTATGAAGAGAAAAATGCTAAGTCACCTTTTGCGACTTTGGCAAAGGTCGTTTCTAGGGAGGCTCGAGGAGGTTGGTGTTGGCTGTAGGTGACCAGACGGGGGATAACCTATGATGATGATATTGTGCGGAAGAGAAACACGCCAGAGACGCGACGCGATAATTGGGTACGTACCTCTTAGTAGTGGGATGACCCCACCAGAAATATTGAGCTTTGGCCCGTGGAGCTTCCATCTATTCATTAATAAAACCAGGATCAGCACGGATAGAGCCGGGCGTTCTCTTAACCGTCTTCTGGATATCTTATGAGTACTAGGTAATTCAATTCATTCACTGATTTTCAAAAGATTGTACATTTTCTCTATGGAGATATTCATAAAAGTCTTGACACGTCTATGGAAATAAACTTTATCTAGTCTCATGCCTCTGTTATTGTACATACCCATCCAGTTAATTCTTCCTATCGTACATGGCGCGTAAATTGGAATGCGGAAATTAAATCAGAGCTTGTCCCTTGAACATACTGTTCTTGACCTCTGCAACAACATCCTTTCTGTCATCGTTGCCAACGAGCACGATGCCGCGGCCTCGTCGACCCATTCGTCCAGCACGACCCAGTCGGTGGATGAAGTCAATAGTTGTATGAGGCACGTGGTAGAGAATGACGTGACGCACTGCAAGGGTGTCGATACCTCTGGAAGCCAGATCTGTGACGACCAGGACTCTCACGTTGGGTAGAGATCGCTTCTTAGCATTGAGTGTTGGTGCTGGGATTCTGAGAGGGTCTGGTGATGTGAATGTCTCCAAAACCTCGCCATGGCGCTTTTCAGGAGTATCTCTGTGGAGCGCCTCAGCATCGATTCCCTTTTCTCTGAGGTACGACGCCAGCTCTTCAGTCTTCTCACGCTCGTTGACGAAGACCATAATGCGGCGAACATCGACCTCGCCCTTGACAGGACCCTCATGGTTGGAAGCTTCACGACCAATGGAGTAAATTGCTTCTGCACAGGCAAGGTCCTTATTGTTGCGGTAAGGTTCTCTTGAGACATCAATGACTCCTAATTGAACACGACGAGGAATAGCGTGCAGGTTGGGAGTGGTAATTCGAGTCATCTTGGGGTAGTTGGTGGCCAGGTAGTTGTTGAGCTTTCGGGGGATGGTGGCAGAGCAGCATACAAACTGCTTCATGGATGGCATAGCTCGCTCAATGATGCTAGTTGTCACTGGAGCAAAACTTCGATCGAACAAAGAATCGGCCTCGTCGACAACCAGATGGGTCACGCGAGACAGAATATTAGGATCCGAGTCGGCGATGGACGCAAGAAGATGAGGTGTAGATACAATTATGTCGACTCCCCTAGGTCCGTATAAGTTGCGTTGAATCTGCTGTGGCTTAAGGTCTGAAGAAAGAAGTTCTGTTTTGAACTTGGCAACGTGGGACAACGATTTCGATGTCTTTGTGACCTGATGCGCAAGCTCTGCTGTTGGCACAAGGATAACAACCTTGGGGCGGGCCATTGTAGGATGTGGCTCATCGAACGGCTTGCCTTTGGAGTTGCCAGCTAATTGTCGCTCCCTCTCGATCTCCCATCGTTCACGGTAGGCCTTCAGCTCAGGGTCCGCGGCCTCAGCCGTTTTTAAAGCATCGACGGCTGGTAGAAGGTACGCCAATGTCTTTCCAGATCCTGTCTCGGCGGCCAGAAGGAATGACCTCATCTCGTCTGTTGGCTTTTTGAGATCATCCGGAGTCTTTTGGTTCAAAAGAGCAGGAATTGCGAGTTTTTGTACAGGTGTCGGCTTGATATCGGTCATGCCCTTGAAGAGCTCTTCGTTGACAGCGACTTGCAGAGTTGGGATAAGGTCGAAATTATCGAATGATTCGTACTCGGTCATGGAATCCTTCGTCATCATTCGCTTTCCGTATGAAACAGTGGCCAGCGCACGCTGCATTTTGAGCGCCTTTCGGTCATCTCCATCTCGTGTTCCCCCTCTTCGGTTGTCCCTCTCCCTTGTATTGGTTCCTTTTGAATCCTTTCCTGTTAGCGGGCGTTGTCGACCAGCTCTTCGGGCAGGGTCAACATTGGCGACTCTTCTATTCATTCCCCCAAATGGACCTGGGGCCTCGCGGCGTCTCTGTCGGTCATCACGAGATGGAGGGGCTTGGCTAACTCGATCCGATAGAACCATACGTGAGGGGCGAGGCTTGAAGTGTTGTGAGGCCAAGCGCTGGCTGAGACATGGTTGTAATGATGCTCTAGCTGTAATCGTTGGCCTAGATGCGAACATGCAGAACGAGCATATCGAATTTGTTGCGACACGCTGCATGACGGCGAGAGGTCGTTATGAATGGTAGGTATGGAGCAATTGGGTTGTCGCAACAAATCTTCTTGCTGGGTTTTTTCTGGTCAAATCGGCAGTCGGAGTTTTTGCGCCGATCATGATAGGTACGTACCGTTGCCCCACCTTTGACGTTGGCTGATCTATGCATGTGAAAGTGAGGATTGAAATACTGTATGCGCAACTGTCAAGTAGATGCGAGGTAGATAGGAAATATTATCAATTCATACAATGAGCTAAGTATTCGTGTCGACAAAATAAATGTGCTTCCTAGACGCTCCTAGGCCTTGTAGGTTCCTCCTCTGCCATACCCTGGTTGATGCAGTTGCCCTTGATCCCTGTACATTCGATGCCCTATCCCTCCCTACCTATACTTTATTATAATCTACCCGAAGCCAACTTAGAACCAGGAACACTCCATCCACATTACCTGGCTATTCTTCCTAGTGATTAGCAGCCTGCCACCACCCTATCCCGATAGCGACTGCGAGTGCTCCCGTTGTGATGATCCTGTGCATTGCGGTTAGCAGTGTCTATTACCAGTCTCTTTATCACTTACATAGGTACTACGCTCCCACGAGGGGGTTGGGACGATTCTTCTGATGCCGCTTTCTTTTTTATCGTTTTCTCGCTCTTGGAATCCGGTATAGACTGTGCGTCTTGCAGTAGTCGGGCAGGCCCTGATTCAGAGGCAACGGACACTTCATGATCCACGGATTTGGGAAGGACTGGGATATTATCGGTTCGACTATCGACCGCTTCGGGTTGCGCATCGTTCGAGATCTGTTCGGCTGTAATGGCGCTGGGGGCTTTCTCGTGCTGGGTATTCTGGGCCACAGGACTTTCAATTTGAGATGGTGACTCGCCATTGGTCTTTGCAACGGGCTTTACCTCAGAGGTCTTCATGACAACAGCTTCGTCCTCCTCGCTAGGGGGCGACTTTTGCCCAAAAACCTTGTCTCTCGAGTTGGGATTCGGTAGAGACACAATAGGAGGGCCCTGCGGTTGTCTGTTTGTAGGAGGTTTAGGCTCCTCTTCTATCGATCCTAGAGATACTGCCGAGCGCGTTCTACCGAAACTGTGAGAAGGCCTGCTATCACGTCTCCTGGTAATGGTAGGACTAAAAGACGCAGGGGACAAGCACAAGTCATCGCTAGAATCCAGGCTGGTTCTTCGAGACGAGATTACACGAGGTGACGAGGGGATGTCCTCGAGGTGAGTCTGATCTTCTCCGAGATGGGTTTGGATGGAGCGTATGGCACCGAAAATTGAACCTCGGTCGGAGGGAAAGCTTTCGAGGGTCGGATCGTTAACGTCGACTTCGGCCGCCTTGTCGCGCATCGTTTTGACTTTCGAAGTCCGTCCTGGGCTATTGTTTGTGACTGTAGTATTGTCGAGATCTGCGCCTTCTCCGAAATCATAAGCACCCAAGCACTCATGAGCAAACAACGGCATCTTCATTTCTTCGGATTCATCTTTAGAATCATCGGCAAGCGATTCATGAGCAAAGAGGGGCGCCTTAAAATCCTCTGGGCCGTCATCCTTGGCATCGTTACCCATAGATTCGTGCGCGAATAAGGGTATCTTGTTTTCTTCGGTATCCCCTTCGAAGTCTTCATCAGCATCGGCACCTGGCGACTCGTGTGCAAATAGAGGCGCTTTAGTGTCTTCACTGGTTTCATCGGTACTGTTCGCTTCCAAAGGTGCTCCACTTGTCTGTGTAGCTGGGTTCAACTTGATCGCCGGTGTATCAATGCCTGCCGGAGAAATGTGTTCTTCTGCCGGTGTCTCTACGCGTACGACATTGTTCTCATTGCCGGAGTCATCGGTTGCTGTGATATCTTATTAGGAAAAGTGGGAGAGACACTAACTCTCTTGGACGTACCTGTGGGATAGTTCTCAGCCAGAACCCACCAATTGTCATGGCCTATACGAAGCTTGAATTGGTAGTCCTGTTGAGGTTCGAGCATAACTTCAGACTGGAATGTGTGCTCGCCATCTTGGTCAGTTGTATATCCCATCTCTTGGAGTTGCCATTGTGGATCGGAGAAGGAACCTGCAAGGAAAACCGGAGGTGCAGTTCCAGGCTTCTTGTAGGTGATGGCGAATGGTGTCTTGGGCGACATTGTGAGGTTTGATGCGCTGTTATTATAAGTAACCCGCAACTTGACGCAAATACGGCTGAGGGGCTCACCTAAGTTAGCCGTCAAAGATAGTACAGAGACGAGGCGCGATTAGAGTGAGGAAATGATAGGTTTTGATTAGTAAAAAGTGTTGGAGTTGATGCTGTGGTAGTTCGACCGCGCGAGAATCGAACGATGAGCAGGGGTAGCTGTACCACTGCTGAGGAGCTGCGATGGTCCAGGGATCACTATAAAAGCATCACAGCGCATTGACGATGTATCGTAGGATGCGACAAGCGAAGGTAGGGTGAGAAATTGAGATAGAAAGATACGAAATGAGGAGACGAAAGATGGAGATTGTATCGAAGGTTGGACGTGAGGAGGAGAATAGGTATAGGTACAGTATGAGGGAGGAGGCGGCGGGATGACGACAGGTCAATGCAACACCAGCCTTGGGGTGAAGGTCAATGACAATCAAGACCGAGGTTTATGGACGCACGAATAGGATGAATTTTGTAAGGAGAGAAGATTGATTTGGTTTGGTTTGACTTGACTTGACTTGGCTCGAGAAAATAAGGGAGAGAGGAGACATACATTACCTGAAGCTTGCCGTTGGGGTCAAACACGTGAGATTGAGTCGATTGACTTTTACAGGTCACTTTTAGTACGACCGAGGATACCAAGACCTGGCCAAGGACGGACGTCATGAAGGGAGGGGATGAGGAGGAGGAGAAACTTTGCGTTGAGATTAAAGTAGAAAGAGACCCTAATTTGATATGATCAACTTTTAACGGTTTTGCAGATTCAATGTCGTCATTCGACTTGATATGTATTCCTGATGTCGCAACCCATGGCTCATCTCATATTGGTGTTGAAGACCTGATGCAGTTCAGTCTGGGGTTAATCACGATCTGCAGAAATGGGCCCAGCACAGTACCAATTAGCTTTGGTGCCTTGTTTGGTAGCTGCAGATCAGCAGCAGCGGGCAGTTGATACCTGCTACCTACAGGACAGTACCTCAATTGTACCTACTGTGCAGTACCTAGTACTTGAACATTGTAATCAATTGTGTTTATTGTTGGGAAATCATACATCAGATCATTTCTTACCTCCAAGTTCATGCACGTCAACAAGGAAAATATCAGCAACTACCCGTAGGCGGACTCTTCCTCTCCATTATGAAACCATCTCTCTCCTCATGAATGGGTCTCTTGGAAAAGGTGAGCCGTGCGCCCCCGCATTCCAACCGTTTCCATGATGGTGCATATTCAAAAATAACGCCAACTCATGGACAGTCGTCGGGCCGGCGAGAGAATAGGTAAGAAATGAAATAACTTGGTCACTCTATGCGAGCTCAGAGTAACAACTACCAAGGTAGGCTGTTTCATTCGGGCACCCTCAGTTTTGGATGACAATTGCTTTCTCATTCAGTAGACAATCCATCTTCTCTCCCTTCCTGACCTTGCAGAAATGGCAACTGGGAGACTGAAGCTCTTGGTAACGTTTCCTTCTACTGTATTTGACTTTGAACTCTAAACAGTTGAGGAGATTCATTCTAATTCATTCCTACATCACAATTACGCTGTAGTAAACCAAATCCTGTGCCTACCTATACAATAGCTGTAGTGACATTAAAAGGTATGAAAGACATGACACACCTCAACAGATTTACGATTCCATAAAGCTTATGTGTCTTTACGTCGTTGTCTGTCCTGTCGGCTTATTCTCGAGTTCACTCACTATTAAAGTCCAAACCTACTCTTCAACCAACGAGCCCGGGCTAAATATTGGGTAGGTACAGCCTCTATCCGCAGGCGCTAAGAATATAATGGCCCCACTCTCCCGGAGGCTCTGCCTTTTGGACATGGCCCCACCGGCAAGTGGATGAAATCTTCCATAAACACCCCTAACAAAAAAATTACTAGCCTAGGTAGCCAACTTCTGACCTCATCGTTCGCAGCGCATATATTCGCAAACAGCCTAATCCAGAACATACCGAATCAACGCATCCGGCTCTTGAGCTCTGAACCGAATTCTCACACAAGGAAAACTTTCCTCTTGATTCTTCTATTCTCGCAAACAATCCATCATCCACGACTTTGCTTTGCTGCACAGCATCACCCATAAAGATAGAAACCATGTCTATTCCACCTCAACTCATCCGCGTGAAGCGCAAGCGCGACGACGAGTCTCCCGTGACTTTCCTCCGTATGCTCTCTCACCGGCCTTTATCATTCAATTTTCTAACTCCATTCAGAGTTCGATGAGGGTGCGAAACGCCATAGAAACGACAGCAATTGGGTCTATCAGAGACGACACCCCGGACCTCAGTCTCCAACAATAGAAGCTCCCAGTCCATCTTACCGTGATGCGAAACCAGTTATTCATGTCTGCGGTCCTGGAAATGATGCGTCCGAAGCAAAGAAAAATGACACTTCCGCCATAGGTATCGCACCAACCTCAACCTCAGACCCAAAGGCAGTAGACCCGTCCAACGTCCCCGAACATAGACGTTTTCATATCTCAAGGAAGATGATGATGGCTTCAGGTGCGGCGCAAACCCCTGGCACTGGCGTCAACAAGCGACCGCGCTACGGACCTGCTGTCTTCGTTGAACGAAGTCGTGCCAAGGCCAGTCAGCGGGCATCGAAAGTCCGAGAGTCTATCAAAGAATCAGTATCACTACCTGCTGGTCAACAAATCCCAGGCATAACCATGTCCGCAGACAATACATTTGAGACCAAGCCCTCGGACGAACAACCGCAACAGGAACGACGCCTAAAGAAACCAGCAGCGAGGAGCAGGCAACCTTCTCCCTTACCAGATGCCAACTCCCGAACTCCTCTACCATCCTCAGTTTTGAATCCTCATAACCAGGATATGTCCAGGATGGCGGCTGACATGAATGACTGGGTTATGAAAGAGATCGGTGCCAACCTCCAGGAAATGGAACAGGAAAAGCAAAGGACAACCAGATTTAGGCCCAAGGCTCCAGCCAAGAGATACCAAGAGCGTCACCCAGAAGTGACCACTAGCAACACAGAATCCAACGACGTGAACATGACCACGGGCGATATGAGCGACATGGAGGATGACGACGACTGGGTCATCGAGGAGTACGTTCGTATCCCTGCGCATGCTATGACAGTCAACGTGGCACCAACGGATGTCGGTGTGCTGGTTCTCGATGGCAAGGAAGAGAGTACTCTATTCTTCGGACCTGACCGAGACGAAGATGAAGAACTCGATGAGGACGAGGAGGATGAAAATGGTGAGTCACTCTATTTCTAGCCTACACCACCTAGTGTGAAGATTCTGCTCAAGACAAAAGGCTGATACCAAACCTCCCCCCTAGCTGAAAACTATTACACGGCAGATTACCCAGAGGACGAGGTGGAGTCAGATGATGAGTATGGGCGCCATCCGTATGGTTATCGCAACGGCAATGCCTCCGATGATGAGGAGTTTGACAATATTTACTACGACGAGACCGACAATGACATGGTCCTTGATGGAGACAACGACGACGATACCACCATGGCTCGTATCAGGACCTATATGAAACGAAGCCGTGCTTTTCAGTAGAGCAGACTAGTCTAAAGATTTTGGGGCGTCACCCTTTCAGCCTGCAGAGCAGCAAATCGACATGGCACTACACCCTCATATGTAGATCTCGCACCAACAGACAGTGCTTAATCGCCAGAAATTCTTCTTTATTCCTTTATTCTTCGGACCCTTGGTTGTGTAAGCCACAACGGCGTGCCCCTGAGGCCATGACACCATCGTCATTCGTTACGCTAACCGAACGTGCATATCAATCAACCACCAACAACACAAGCAACACTCCAAATCCGGAATGGCCGTCCATCCTTCATCGATTGAATAGACCCGGTAGCATCTCGCACACAGTGAAAGGGTTTTGACTGTTTGCTCTTTGGGAATGCAGGTGTGGAGGTATACACAGCAATTACGTTCTCGAGACAATGGCTGGTTTATGCTCCCAGGGTTCATATTTCCCGATGTGTAAAGAGGCAGATCGGTGACGGGAATCACATATTCCCATCTTTCCGGGGAAGGATTCCTACATTTCCTCAACGCCTAGCTACATTATCCTCCATACACGTGCCCAAAGCATCCTGATTTTTCAGCCCTGCACTAACGGGCTGTCCCGTTTCCCCTTCGTCTTCATGTTTGTCCTCGCCTTATAACACAGACGCGAATGCCGAATACTAGATTGACTCGGGTGCTTGGCAAGTTATTGTCTCCATGGGATCATAGAAACAGCGGCCACGGTATGCCAAGCTGCGATGCCTTGGCATCATCTACACTGTACCGATTTTCATTGTGTACAAACGCCAATGAGGACACCATAGACAGTTTGAATAGAACCTTCTTGCCAAGACGTAGAAAAGATAATGTATCTTTGATAATATTAACAAATAGAAATTTTACATATCCACTGTTCCCAGGCAACGCCCCCTTCTGTCCCGGTCCGTTTCTCTCATTATTTTGGGTAATTCATCGTGAACCGTCTAGTAGTACAAGGAACAATAACAATAGTAGTACCTTAGCCCGATCATATCCTGCCTCAATCCTGTTTTGCCCTCTTGCCACCTCTTCTAGCTTGTTGAGGTCGCGTTTCGAGGCCGCTGATAGTCATCTAAGATAAAATGTTCTGATGAAAGAGAATGTGCAATGAAATATACGCGCATGACAAAAGAGAGCTAGTTACATGTTCAAGGGTATGATAGACATGTGATACGTGATATTCGTGTCGTCGGAAATTCGGTCGTTTGCAGGCGTGGTATAGAAGCCTATGTAAAAAGGCAGAACGATTCGCTTCATAAACAGTGTGGCCAATGCCACTTCATCTGTGTTGTCGCCGTTGGATCATGCAAAATGCGTGTTTGTGGCTACATTGTGAGTTTGATGGCAGGATCATTTTGCTCATCATAGCTTGAGGCGACGCTGCTCCTTTCTTCGACGTCGCTCTCGCCTCTCGCGATATTGCATGGCCCTCTTTGCAGCTATGATTTGTGTTAGTTTCATGGTCTACTGTGACAAGCAAGCAAATTATACGTACCCCAGTCGCTGGACTTGAACTTGATCTCAGGGTCAACCCAAGAGTAGTGGATAGCCCTCTCAGGATATCGCTGGGCGAGACCAAGTGGTTCCGCGGGTTTATCCTGGCTATCACGTTCGCGACACTTGATGCTGACATGCTGTGGTTCGAGGTCATCCTCATTATCGAAGCAGAGCCAACCCTCCTGATCCCAGATAGGTATACGCTGGTTCATACGGTAGTACCAGGCTTGGAGACCTTGGACAGTACGCTCGGGCGTGCTGCCGAATCGAGCGGCAAACTCTTGCTTGATTTGTTGCCACTTCATTTTCTTGTCGTGCCAAGCATAGATGATATAGTCGCCCTCCTCTGTCGTATACTTCTGATTAATGTGACGGCTCTCGCCTCCCTCAGGAGGTGGACTTGGGTAACAGCTCATGCCAGGTAGTCCCTGAAGAGAGGGACTGCTGCCATATCCATAGTACATGTCCTGGTTGCCGAAGCTGCTTAGAGATTGCCGTGAATAGTCGACAGCGAAAGGGTGCTGGGCAGGTAAAGCGATGGTCCCTCGCCTAGAGTTAGATTGTTCACTGGTCGTGTCTTCAGCAGTACGGCTTCTGACAGACCATGAGGGTTGAGGTTGTGTGATAGATCTCAAAGGTTCAAGAATGGTCGGGTTGCGAGAGAGTCCAAGGAGTGGAGATAGTACGGCCTCGCTCTTCACAGGCCCATGTGCTCTAATCAGCTCCTCTACACCTTGGTCAAACTCTCCCAAGCTGGGAAGTTTCACCGGCGTGCTCAATTCGGTAGATACGACATTGCGTAGCCCAGGAAGACTTGTGAACTCTTCAGATGTTGTCAGTTACCAATTACCAGATCAATACATCAGACCGTATATATAGAACCCACGACTTACCCTCGATCTTTACCCTCGGACTTCCTGAAGTTGAGCCTGGTGGGGTTTGTGGTTGACTTGTACGTTGGTAGGTGTGTGTCGGGTTTGGGGTGTTCCCCAAAGGTCTCTGAGCTGTGCCCTCCATAGTGAGGAATGGATGAATACTCATGTTGATAGTCGTTACACAATAAGCAGATGGGACGATGTAAATGGTCCTGGCCGATTGTTATGATCCAGAGTTGTTTGTTATGATTCAGGTGGAAATAGTTCGCCTCTTGAAGTGGTATCAGGGAGGCGTCAGACGGTAGTTGAGACTTTTGGAGGCTGGCGGAAGGGCAGGGACAAGCCGAGACTAAATGCGCCTTCGTTAACAAGATTTAAGTAAGGGGCGGAGGGCGAGGGAAGCGCCGTGAGTAAAGAAGGGAGGATTTGTGCCAGGAATATGTATTGAAAATGCGGGTACCTTCTCAAAATATAAACGTCTTGATGAGAGGGGATTTAGCTCTCTTGTATTCGAATGGCGATCCGTTTAGGGTCGATGGATAGGTTGGTAGGGTCAGGGATTGTTTGATCGTTTTGCTAATGCAAGTTCTCCATTCCTATTCTTTTGTTTGGTACCTGAGCCGTCGGGGATAAGCCAACATCAAAGGAAGATGAGATGAGTGATTGTCTCGACTTATGAAGGGGTCTGTGTGCCACCCCTGCTCGACAAGATAGACGCTACCAACAGTCCAACTTGGCGTCAGGCAAAGCGCCTCTTCTGGGAGACACACTCCCCGCCATCAGAGGAGATAAGGTGGAGCGAAGAAGCAAAGGTATCAGCCGGGATCATATCCGTACCTGCGGCCATAAAGACAACTTCTTTGCTGGGTCGGAGCACCGCCCCTACGTCGGAGAGTGTCCTGTCAGCACGTGTAGACACCTAGAACGTCCGCCTGCACCGGGACGATCATCCTGTTTTGCCATGCCGTTTTCTACAGGCTGCTTCATCACCATCTCCGGTGGGGTATGAAGCCGCGTTCGTATGTATGATGCATTCAAACCGGTTGGACACAAGGTATTAGAATCGAGCCCACCCAGAAGCCTTTTATCAGATGTCATTACACCCAGGACAGAACTCTCAGTATAGTCTCTAATTTCCAAGCTGAGAAGCGAAGGCAAACTCCTGCAAAAACAAGCAAAATGGAACGGGCAAAGTACCCGTTCTGAAGCTTCCAGGAAGCCCCGTGGGACCCGTATCGCGTGGAAGCAAGGGGAGGATTTGAGCGGAGTAGATCATCCCGTAATGACCGTAGGCAGGTACACAGGTAGACTCCAGATCTTAGCTTACAATACGATGCCTCTCATCCTTGAAGCAAGCAATTCAGAAGGAAAGCGAGATTACTAGTCAAGACTTGTGCCAAAAGGCATAATCGCGAAACCTTGTTGTTTCTGACAACCATCCATCCATCTGACTTGGGCTGACTGAGGTTATTATCGAGCACTGTGGATGTGCTAGGCACCCCGGCGCTTCTTGTGACTTACACTGACCCAAATAACGTAAGTAGCCGTTCATTCGAGATCGCGTTAAGCCGAATTTGCACTGTCCGGGGCAAACCCTGCTGCTTAGATCCCAGACAGATCTCGCTTGAGGTGGGCGCAAATGGGATTGGACCGGGGTCAACAGCCTGGGGTTGCCACTGTGCTGGTGCAGCCAGTCTGGACCAATCCGCTACTGCATGGGGTGCCATAAGTAGCAGGCTAGCTCGTAGAGATTGTGTTTGCTCGTACAGTAATAACTTGATACAGTGCTGGTTGGCTGCCAAACAGTAGCGTATGCGCCTCAACCGTTCCGCCGGGTCGAGCTGGGGGTGTGTTTTTTTGTAATATTCTTTTTTTCTCCAAATCGTCTGTTGCTAACAAATAGCCTACTTCAACGGCGCCCAGTCGGATTCCGATATCCAGCGTCGGCTGCCAGACAGATCGATTCCCACATGGAGTCGGAAATACCTACTTCATGGCTGTAATGGGCAAACTGTGTTGTGTAAATTGACAACCGCCACAGTTGCTATCAGAACTCTGTGGAGACAAGACGAGCATCTGGCCATAGCGGGGACAAACGGTATGAGGTCAGGGGCAGCTTTGCGAGTTTCGTTTCAGTAGGCCTGTCAAAAGATAACTCAAAGTACAGTATGGTCCTCGTGAATAAGATGTCGGGCATTCTGCAACGTTGAGCTCAGCTCGGCAGGAACTTGCCTGCCGTAGTGATACATGCAGTTCGGTACAGAATTGAAAATTGAAGGGATAGAAGGCGGCATTGAAGGCGACTAGATCAAGCAGCGGTGTACTGTACGTGAATAAAGGGACTTGGATACATGTGCTAAAGAATAAAAAAGAAGTAATAGTGTGAGAAACCTGGGAATTTCACGAAGTATACTGTCAAATCTGACAGGTACCTTATGCGGGAGCTCTTGCTCCGCTCTGGTGCAGGTAGGTCAATCAGCAACAAGCCCATTTTAAGCCTCGACAAGTCATTTCTCATAGCGAAAATGTGCGACGACTAGTCCCTGTGTGTCTTGTCTTGTATTGTATTGATGATGACGATGCAGGGTCATCTCAAACCGAGCTTTGGAGGGGCATGGCCGTGACATTGGAAAGCGCAAGAAGAGGGTATCCATGTTGAAAGCTCTGGGCAACGGCTTTCGGTCATCTTAGCCTCTCTCATCCGAAGCTCACCGGTCAAGGTGTTAATCTTGATTGTGGCGATAGTCTGCATTGACGATCACAATTCGGTCTGCAAGCAAGTCAGTCCTGACGATGCACTATTCTGAATATGCAGTAAAAAAAAAAAAAGTCAACAGATGATCTATCTGTTGTGTCAGATATCAAATCTTCAGTATCATAATCGGACACTTGCAGCTGGCGGCATGTCTAGATCGATAGCAGCCATTCAGGTCTGACTGAACTCAGTATAGGCGCGCAATAGCGTACGAGGCGCCGTCATGGTATCGTGATGGCCCTAGCTAGGTCCGTGGAGCCATGCGGTCGAGCGTCATCGGCTTCTCGCATTGAGGGCCGCGGTCAGGGAGAGTTGCTGCTGTGTCACCAAGTGATGACGGTTTTGCTTTTGCTGTTATTGCTTTGGCCAGCGCAGCGAATAGGCGATGCACACTGAGTGACCAGCCACACCTCACCAAGCCCAATCCGGCAAACGTTGCAGAAAGATGCTCGTTGCTTCGGGGCGGTGTCGAGACTTTCAGTGCCGTACTGTACTGTACGGACTGCAGTTGCAGTTGCAGGTTGAAGAAAATGACAGATGACGGATATCATATCGACAAGGATGATGAAATAAGATGAAGTCTACAGCACGATGAGAATGTCGGTCAGCTCAGGTGAAGGGAGTTGTTTCAGCCGGAACCTGAGGCATCTTCAGCAACCGGTTAGGTAGGAGCCTCCGTGGGCCTTTGTAGGTATGGCGACTTCCAGTGCCGGCTGAGCCTCACGTCAAGGAAGGATGTGACGGGACTAGAAACGTGCCTTCCATGTGCTCGAGACAGACCTTGAGAAAAGCTTTGGAGACAGTATCACCAAGCACATGACCCAAGCGCCTGGCGTCTGTCGCGCTACTGGATCACTCTGTACCGCCTCCATCCATCAACCGTTGATTGAATTAAGCACCTTAATGAATGGATCTTATTTTGCACGAGATGTAACCCGAAAGCCATCGGGCGCCACACCATGCAATGCTGTCTACAACAGAAAAGTCCATCTCGGAAGTGGAGGGCAATGTTTAACTTCAATTGATACAGTACAGTACAGGACTGGCTTTCTTTTCTCCTCAATTTCCACCTCAATCCTCTCCACTTGGACGCTATAAACGTGGCTATGACCATTTCAGACTACAGTACAGTACCTAAGGTAAGTATTAAATGAACCGGCTGCTACAATAAGCAGGGCATGCACTGATAATACTGGCTGCCCACGCCCAGTATCTACTGTACAGTACGTGAGATCTCCATTGTTTGTCGTACGACCTGCAGCGCTATTCTTACGGATCTTGTCCCCGAGCCCAGTACTAGCCTCCTTGCCTAAGAGATATGGAGAACATCTCGAAGGATGATAATGGCTATCGACTGCGTAATCAAACACTCGACTAGTGACTAACTACCTACAGTATTCTTCCTATTGTCGTTTCCTTTTTCCTAACTCGAGCCTCTACAGTACGCACTTGCTTCTACAGTACCCGGATGACATGGGCGGTTTGGTATTTCTAACAAACCTCGTTAACGAACGCTTGCTATTTGTCAATCCAGTTTTGTTGGTTGCGTCGTCAAGGCGCTAGTCAACGGTCGAGGATCAAGGAAATTCATTCTTCTAACTCTTTCTGAGGGGAACAATTTTTCAGTTGGACAGGCTTTTCCTGGGCTGAGAGCCTCGCCCACGCTCATCAATGCCAACCACGTTTTTCCCCCAATGTGGCTAAACTCGATCGCCTCAGGGCAACAAGGGTCAGATGATGCGACATGTTCTGTCACTTCTCACTCTGAGTTTGGCCCGCATCTAGATGGGGTTGTCGAATTTTTCATGCATTCGACGTAAGGGAAATCCCTTACAATTCGATAACGTTGACATGTCACCTTTTGACTGACTCGCTGAAAAGCCGGGAAATTAGTCGCATATGAAGCCCAAAATAATGAAAAAATAATCCGTTGACTTATTTTACGTTGGCGAAATAGCTATTACAGGAGCTTGTACCCATGCTAGGGCTGCAGATCAACAGAGCTTCAGTTGCCGCATGCAGATGCAAGCAAGCAAGCAAGCTCGTTACAAGTTATCTAGTGTCAGGGGTCTAATTTAGTTGAGGACTTGCCCGGGTGCAACCTAATAGTACATTAATTCGGGAATAAACCAAAATCTCTCTCTCGTTGCCGGCAGTTCCTCACCCTTGTTATTCGTCGCATCTGGTCCTATTTCTGGTCCTTGCTTTTTGTTAGGGTGCATTCGGTTGTGATCAACTCTTTGGGTTTAGCACAAGAGTCAAGGGTAGGACACGAGCAGTTTGAGAAGTTTCAGGAATGAATTGCAGGTTCCTCGATAACCGATATTAGTGACAAGATTCTATTTGGGGTCTCGACACGTGGTTGATAGTTGAGCATTCGCGAATTGCCGACTTTAGCCATGAGCCCAGAATCAGTCTATAGCTTGGGTTCGACTTGGACATGGCCTTGCGACATTGAACCAGTCCCAGGAAATGATTCGTCGCCAGAAAATAGCCTACATTTTGAGTTAGCACAGCCCAGCATTCAAAAGGTAGCTAAACAGAAAGAGGAAGAGAAAGAGGCTATTGCCAACTCACCAGCCTCGTTCTTCTCCAGAGCTCAGGAAACTACAATCGCTGTCTAATTCGCAATGCCACTCCCGGCTGGCTTCGCTTATGGGCGATTGGGATTCGTCTGCTCCTTTGTGTTTGTCAACATTCTGCCGCCAGAGCCTGTCACTTGATATCCACTACAGAACAAACTTACCAAAGCTTGGCATTTGCGTGCCCGTGCCTGTACCTGTGCCTCGTGGATGGCGGCGGTACGTGCTTAGACCACATGTAAAAGCATGGAAATCTTCTTCTTCGACGGCTTCGGGGATACGCCCCGTGAGAACACGACCCAAGGCTATGACAACGGCTGCATGGGTACAAAGCACCACCGCACGTTTCCCCTCTGCATCACAGCGCTCGATGATGGCTTGCACGGCCGCTGCAACACGCCCATAAAGGTCCTCGATCGTTTCGCCTTTTCTGGAAGGCTTGATGGCAGATACGTAGCTATCATTGTAGGCTGGAAATAGCTCCTTGAGTCGCTTATGCGACGCTGGGATTGGATGATCGAAAGGCGCTGCTCCAAAGAACTCACCTAACCCGTGTTCTGGACAGATTGTGGCGGTCGCAGAGCCATGTTGTATTCTTGGGTCATCTTTCAATTGTTGCTGCTTGAGCTCAACAAAGGGCGTTATTGTCTGTAGGCAGCGGTAGTATGGACTAGAGTACACGGCATCGATGGGAGGATCCAAAGTCATCAGATGTTTGCCCATCTCTTTTGCTTGTGACACTCCATGAGACGTCAGAGCAGGGTCTGCGGGAATTCCTGTGGGTGACCTTATGGCAGCCGTATAGACACCAGTCAAAGGGTCAACACTCCAGCCGGACCGGAACTAGATTCAAGGCCGATCTGTCAACACCGCGAGAAGGAGGCTCCAAAGCAGGCCTGGATTGGAAACTTACTCCATGACGGGTGACGTAGATGACTTGGAGCGACATGTTTCCTATATGTACTGGTAAGGCAAGGTATAGCGAGTAATGAGGTTATCTGAAGTCTTTGCTACGGTGTTTGTTGTAGGGACTGAGCTGTATACGCTACGGGCTACAGGCTACGGGGTACGGGACTGGGAGCCTCGGGACCTCGGTGCTCGGTAGGCCACATGCCGACCAGAACGATACGGCCCCACATTCCCCCGAGAAGCCGCCTACGGATGGCCGAGACCGAGACACCGGAGCCGTTGACATCAATTGATCAAGCTTTATGAGAAGCGCAGGGCCCTTGCGTTCAGTAGCACGGGAAAATTAATAACACGCCGCTGGCATCGGAGAGATGGAGTCCGAATCTTCAACAATGCAGGAGGGGCGATCGAAATAGCGCCAGACTATTGTTTAGACTACGCTACCACCGCTTGATTTCGTCCGGTCCAATCCTGAGTCGGACATTTCAATCGGCTAAATTCCAATGACGCGAAACATAGTAATTTTGATGAAGAAATCAATATTCCCGGGCCTCGTCACGCATGGACTGCTATTGGTGGATCAAGTCCGTCGAGATTTGAATTGCTGATCTAGTTTTGAGGCTAGACAAGGGCTTCCAGTGAACTTGACGACAAAATTTGCGAATTGTAACGAAATGTATTATGATCCTTGCAGAGTTAGCTATCAACACACCCGCAAGACGAGGGAAGGTTAGGACGGCCTGCCATCATTGAGGATATTCATTTTTTCTCCTTTTTTTCATCCCTTTCCTTCACGAATTTAGAATCTTCAGATCTCCTCTAGGGTAGGTAGGTAGTAGGATCAAGGCGATCCAAGAATGGATTAGTGTGAAGATTGTGGATCAAATGGCTCACATCAGCCATAAGCCATCTCAACGGCTTACATGAGTTCCCCTGGAATCCTCAATTTGTGCATTCAAGCTTCTCGATACTATTTTCCATAAGCAGGCAATCCGTATATAAAAGCACAATCTGAAGAAATGGTTCAAGATCGTATAAGAGTTCCTCAGCTCTCAACGAACACGAGTCAACCCTTCCAGAATGGCTCAGGCTCATCAGCCATCAAGAAGAAAGTTGTTCGGCGAGATCCAGAAAAGAGACGCATGCAGAATCGCCTAGCACAGCAGATCTATAGTAAGTTAGACCAGATTAATAGGCTAACTGCCTTACTTATAATAGCCAGCCATGTGCGGTGGCTGACATGATCCATCTTCAGGGGAAAAGCAGAGAAAGCGCATACAGGAATTGGAGCGTCGTGCTGCAGAGCACGATACCGAGGTAAAAGATAGCGACAGACCCATTGAGGAAGTACACCCCGTAGGGTACAGCAGTACTACGAGGTCTACTGGAGGATTCCTTCTGGACGCTGAGACTATTGACCCATCAGACCTCTACAACGGCCATGAGACGACAGTATCACACCAATCAACCACACATGTAGAAACATGGGACTCAGATATCATATACGAGGACTTCGACAAATGGCTCATCGCAAATCCCATTTACGATGAACATACCACGCCGGCAGTATTCTTCAACTGTGGCTGCCCTACTCTTCACGTCCCCAACACCTCGATGGAGGTTCTACTCCCTGTTATCCCCAACCCATACAAGAATAACCTCCAAATAGACATCATATGCATCATCTCCGCTATGCTAGAGAACTGCCTCTCTCTTGGAATAACACGTTCCATGTACTGTGCTGAAGAGGCTGTATCGCCTTTCTTTCGAGCACACGTCCAAGAGGATCCCAGTTCGCAAGCTATCGTTGCGTCTGTTCAACGCGGCGCTCGTGGACTGCATTTTGATCTTCGTCCTACACAGACACAAATAGTTACCGACCATCATCCTTTCATTGATGCAATCCCGTTCAAGGAGGTCAGGGATAACATCATCAAGTACATGAACTCTGATGATGAGGATGAGTTCTTCCACGACTCGTTGAATCACTTGACATGCTGGGGAGGTATCAATGGTGCACATACCGGAACACCATGGGACGCGAGAAGTTGGGAGGCAACAGAAGAATTCATACAGAAGTGGTCAAACATTGTAGGGGGTGAAGAAGGCGAACTGGCAAGGAATTCGCAGTGGTGGAGGTCACTTCGGGGCGAAAGAACCATCACCGAGATAATGTGATATAAAGCATGTTTGGAGATTTGTAGTGAATGAATTGGTTCAGTATATGTGCAGTATATTTGATTGTCTATACGGGTGCGCACAATGTCGAATCATAGACTGAATAGACAAGATACACAAATCTATTGCCATCTTGGCATGACCATGTCTTTGTAAAGGAAGAATATGCCCAAATCTACCATGACGCCCTGTCAAGGAAAAAGAAAGAAAGAAATTAGTGTCCCGAATTGAACTCCTGTCCATTTACCCAAGCCCTGGACTCCGAAAGAAAGGGAGAAAAAAGTGTTTCCAATATGTTGATTCGTATATCATTCTTCTGCATTTTGGCGTGCAGTCAGTTAAACCACCAAAAGCAGTGGTGCCACCTTAGGACCTAAGGTGATTCCTTTGGTATATACCAGACTGACCAACACAGTCGCTTCTTGTGTCATTCATGTCATATCTCGGGCTTACATGACAGCGCATGAGCCCAGAGTGCGTGCCCTACGGCGACCGGTAGGACCAATGCCACCGTCCTCCTCGTCTAGATGGAGGGCTTGGGCTTCTCTGGCTCGACGCCTGCGTCTTCGGTAACCTGCGCCTGTCATGCCAGCTTCTTCGGTGGCCTGCATATAATCTGCCCACTTTCTCTCAAGACGACCGGCGGATGCCAAATCGCCGCGTAGAACCCGCTTTTGATGCTCATCTACAGTCATCTGGAAGCCGTAGAAACACTTGAGTCCGATCATCTCGGTAGGGTAGCTGACTTTCCCGGGTTGGCCTGAGACGGCCTTGACTTGTGTGTTTCGGAAAAGCACCTCACGAACACCTGTCCAGGTAACGTTTTGACAGTCGTAAACGACCATCTGAAGGCTGAGTTTCGGTCGTGTTCCGTTTTCCGTTGATCGTTGAGAACGTTTCATGACCATAGCCGCTGCCTCGGCAAGGACAAGATCGCTAACGCGGGTGTTATCGAGGTCGATGTTTCGGAGATTCGTGCAAGTTTGCATAACCGGAATCATTCCTGTGTCACCCAAGTTTTCGCAGTAGCTCAATGACAGATGTTCTATGGAAGTTGCGCAAGGAGCCTTGGCAAGGTGCTCTGATAGGATTGAGTTTGTGAGGTTCTCAAGGTCCTCGAGTTCGAGATGTGTTAGTCGAGGAGTAGATGCTAGAATAGATTCGAGAGCATCGTCGTTCAGCAGCTTGCAGCCGGATAGCTGAAGGCCCTCAAGGTCCGGCACCAAGTGACCTATCGTCTTTACGCCTGCATCTGTAAGTTGGGTACATCGGCTAAGATCCAGGTGTCGAAGCTTTCGGGCAGGAACAATGGGTCGATCGGTCAAGATATCGATTTCAGGCTCAACACCTTGCATCATGATTTTGAGAGCCTCGTCATTAAGCTCGGCACAACCGCTCAGAACCAACCTCTCCAGATTGTTTGTCTTGAAGATGGCTTCAGCAGTCTCAACGTTGTCGAAACCTCCAACCTCTCCAGCACGGAGATCCCTCAATTTCGGGCAAGCCTCAACCACCGCCTTGACACCTCTGGCATCAACCTTGCCGCACCATGAAATATTGAAAGATTCAAGTTGATGGCACGATTCAGCAATGATCTTACATGATGTGTTGGAGACTGCGGTTAGCCCAGTGAGATTAAGACTGACAAGCTTTTCGTTGTTTCGCAACAAGCTATGCAGTGTGCTCTTCTGGAAGTTCTGGCAGCCCTCCAAAGTCGCATCCATAAGGTTCTTGCATGCCTTCACAATAACCTCGGTGCGCTTGTAGTGCTCGACCTGTACACAACCTCGTAGGTTGAGGTCCTTGATGAAAGGACCTGCCGCAATAATGATTCTGGCGAGTGACTCGGCAGGAATTTCGCGATAGAATTCCGAGGCATCAAGAGACGTCCACAATTGACCATCAAAACAAGTCTTGTAAAAGGCCTTGGAGACTCGAGATGCCTGGACGAGCTCCTTGGGCTGGAAGAATGAGAAAATGTGAATCTGAAGTTCATTGGGCATCTTTTCCCAGAAGCGGAATGGAGGCTTCTGGATAGGCTTAACACCCGGACGAACTCGAAGCTGAACATCCTGCTTAGATCGGAACTCGGATGGAAGAGGCGCGGTAATTGGAGTTGTAATTGGGGTGGAATTCTCGATTTTGCGAACAGCCAATTCGCTATCGGGAGTTTCGAATGGGAATTCTCCCGATGACTGAGGACTTGAACCTGATGTGCTGGGCAGACCAAGAGGCGAAGGCTGTGGGGTTGATGAACGGGCGCTGTAAGGAGTCTGAGACTGGGGTGGTCCAGTGGCCGCAAGACTAACACACGAAAGGGTGCTTCTCGTGCTATAGGGACTTCCACGGCTGCCAACGGATTTGGAGCGGCGTAAGCCACTCAATGAGGGTGTTGACGATATACGCTGGATTCTCTGAATAAGACGGTGTCGGCTCTTACCCTTGACGGGCATGTCCGGTGCTGGCGGAGTGGATACGCCCTCTGGGACCGGGCTCGGGGCGCCGGAAGACGAGACCTCGTAAACGTTCATGGTAAATAGTCCTCAATTGAGTTCGAGAGGGGTTTTTGGTGCTGATATCGGTCGAGAGCTTGAGATATGGGATCTCACAGCTACAATATTCTCGAGGCAACCAGGACAAGATTCTTCGATAGGAATTGTACAGTACTGTAAGCGTCCGTCGGTCGGTCGATGGTGGGGGTTGGAGGGTGGTCGCTAGCAGAGCAGCAGGGGACAATGCAGGGTCTTGGTCTTATTTCATCGCTAGCGAAGGATTGGAGTCGATATTGGTGTTGAGTAGGTATGGGCAGAACAGATAAAAGAAACAAGATGAATGCAAGATCGATGGAGGAAAGGAAACAAAGATAAAAGAAACCTCGTCCAAAATATCGCCAAGGGAGAAAGTAAGAGAAAAAAAAGGTCCAGTGTTAAGGTCGCCCGCTCGTTTTTTCTGGAGGGAAACCGAGGAGATCAGCAGACGACGGGGGACTCGGCGAGGGTGGTGGGGGGTGGTCAGCGGGGCCGTTTCGTCGTACAGTAAGTACAGTCCAGTAGGTATCTAATTCGTGTAGATACCGGGCAGTATGTACTTTGATTTGGGGGCTGGTATAAACGAGGTTCAAATAGATGGGATTGTACAAGTACAGTATCGAATTTCCTGTATGTAGTTGTTGAAGAAGAGGGCACATGCCCATCAAGAAGTGAACATGACCTTGAAGTGATGACCAGAAGAGAGAGGAACAGAAAGACAAGAGATCAACTCAATATGAGGGGATAAGAATGAGGCTTTTTGTTTGTTAGACACTCGCTCGCTCTAGAACATAATCCATCAACCCAATAGTAACTTCCAAGACTGTCTAGATCCCTCAGAATTTCGTGTACCTTGCCGAATTGCAGTTGGAGGACCAGACCTAGGAGGACCCTTGGTTCCCGACTTCTGGGCGGATTCTGGGGCTATCGCTCACTAGTCCCCCCACTGTTTTTCTTATCGTGCGGGCTGCGGCGGGGGGGGATCGGCTTTACGCGACTGTTTCTGGTGGCCCGGATGGCGAATCTCTTGTATCGGCTTGATAGTTCACCTTGTAGCGCTTCGGCGAATCCTGGCTGGAATGGGACTTTATACAGCATCGCGGGATACACGAGGCGAGGACAAATCTACTAAGCTAGGCTCAGCTCAGCCCGGATTCTGAAGCCCAATAATCCAACGGGACGGTGATCCGGAAGCCAATCAGTGGCACAGCTTTAGCCAGATGCTCCGGCTTTGGCTCTGTCTTTCTCTCTGAAAGGATTGGATGTCAGACTGCACCTTTCCCTGGCGGCCTGGGTACAGTAGGCACTGTCCAGTTTCTTTTTCTATCGGCCTCTCTTCAGGGGCTTTTTGAGGGGTCCTGTTGGTGAGCAGCTCTCCCCACCCCTCCACTCGCTCTCCTCCATCCACCATCCATTCATGCATCTTACCCGAGCCATCCAAACCCGGGGAGGAGGTCCAAGTCAGTTTCTCGTGTCCGCGTGGCACTTTTTTATATCTCTCACGCTGAGGCTGTTTTACCAACTATAAACAGCATTTAATACCTTTTGGTTGTTTCTGATAAGACACCAGAGTGTAGGTCTCTCTCTCCTGAATGACTACCGTCAGAAAGTGGGCTCGCTCAACCTGATCAACCGAGGCATCCGCGTCCATTGTAAAGACCATTACTACTGCAAATGGTTACCAGCCGTTGCTTCAACCAGATGGCACCACAGACTCAGGGACCTTGCCTCCGACTACTGCACGTCGACCTGTACCAACGCACGATTCAAAATCCGTCCCTGACTCAAGGGTCCATGGCTTGAGGCTGGGCCAACCATGGGGAGACAACCTGACAACTTTCTCCGCATCCATGTTATGTACCTACAGTACAGTGCTGTACAGTACTGTACGGTCAGTTTTTAACTTCAAGGAACTAAACTTCTGGAAGGCGGTCAGAACCCCGTCTGGCCACTGATGAGGGGAATATTCGCTGATCTCAACAAATCAGTATAGTAGCACCGACTTAATATTAGCCTATGGGTTGTCTCTTCTCATTAACTCTTCGGTTTGTCTGCTCTACGCCTCTCGTCTTGGTTCCTTCCTCTTTCAATCTCGACTGTAAGCAGCTTTGGGAAACCCTGGGGAAGACCCCACTGAAATGGAAGGATGGAAGGATGCCCCTCACCCTTCCAAGACTTGAAAGCAGATAACCCCGCCTTCTATGTTCGGGCGATAACAGCCCGATTCGATTATCCTTATCGCTCTGGATGATTTGGAGGTTCTCGGGTGAGGCTTCCATTGATACATCGACGAAAGACATTCAACATAACAGCCATTTCAAAATGTATGGCGAAACCTGTCGCTTGAATCGTTCATGTGTCTCGTGCTAGGGCTGGAAATGCACTACTGGGATCACCAGACATCATTCCATGGGTTTCATGTTCATCTCAGGCAGCTTCTCAGCGACCATATGATCATCTATCGCCCAATGGATTAGATGCCAGGGCTATTGTCACATTGCTGCTATCTTTTTATATATTTATCAGTTATGTATACAGTAGAGAATCAAAGACTAGGTACCCATACCATCGCTGGTTCATGTCGCGTGGTCACATAATAATTTGACCTTGTCTGGTTGAGAGACATGACAGAGGTCTGAGCTGTTGGGGTGATCGTCTGACTCGGTTGGTCACACTTCGACTTATAGAAATGGAGAATGGCCAGTCCCATACCAGCGGTCAATACCCGACGAGGAGAACTCGTGCGCTGCATTCAAGTCGGGTTTCCACAGGCAGTTATTCTGTTCTGATACTGGATTTGTCGTATTTACGTTTATGTAAGTGGTAATTGGCGAGTCTGCCGGTTCATTGTCACTACAGATCTGTGAATCTTGAGTCTTATAAGAGCAGGGATATCGGGTAAACAATCACTCGGGCTATTTGCTTGTTTTCCAACTGCCATCTTGTCGTTTGCCGTTCTTGATTTGTATCCGTCTTTCTTGGTGGACGAATAATGGGACCCTAACCCTACGAAAGAGGCTCACAGGTTCTTGGCAATGAATGTTACTCGGGCAAAGTTATTGGTAGGAAATATTTATGGCTCGATGAGCTATTTCCTCCACGATCTACTGCACGTGGGGTATTGTAGGTACAGCAGCATAATATTTCTCACAATTGGATTTGTTAACTTTTGTACAATCAAATTGATGCATTTTGTTTCCCCTGTTACACTCTGCACTGTAGTGTAGCATAGTTGTAGTTGGCTGAGAGGTATACCATCCATTGTATATCTACTCAACCCTGCGTCAAATAAGCTATCAGCATTGATTTTTAAACTTTTTGAGTGCATGAAATCTAAGTTTCAAGTTACTATGGGTAACAAGGGGTAATGCCTTGGTTCTGGGAAACGGGCAGCTTTCTTGATTCACATGCTTCTTGTTTTGTTGAGCCATTCTTGGAGAAGCATCATGTACATTAGTACTGTACTGTATTGTACTGTACTTTACTTGTGTTGATAGAGAACGGCCATCGGCGTGGCGTCGATCTTTTAACTGTTCGATGATAGCGATTGGCAAGTCGCATGCAGAGTTTCAGTTGATCCGCAGCTGAGGAATTAATTGTCGCAAGCAAGCGAGTACCTAATTATTGGAAGCCAAGATCTTGTATGTTTACAGCTCAGGTCTCGCCCGACTTGGACAAATAACTGTGAATTGTGAAACAATTAAAAACAGTACATACGTACATACAGTAAAATGCCAAAAAGACCTTGACAAGTTTGGATCTCATCTGACATCGGGTTGTGCGGAAACAGAAAACGGCTGCGTCATTTGCCTCGTCAGACCAGGTTCAATGATGGGTGCAAATGGCTTACAACGGCTGGGCTTAACTCAACGTGCTAGGCAGTACCTACTACCTATCCAATGCATCTTTGGGGGATCCCTGGGAGCAGGTAGTGGCTACGATTCAATCTGAGCCAATCAGGTTATCTAATGACTTCACAAGTCTTGAGAACAGCCTATGATAGCGGCTCAAATCCTCTTCGGAGTCTCCATACATGATTAGGTCGGGTGCCTTCAACATCCGTACGTTCGTTCTTTATTAGGTACTTTACTCGATGAAGGTTGACAATCAAAAGTTCGCGAGGGCATTTTATTTTCTCCTGTCGCAAATGCCTTGGGCATCTGTTTCGCAAACTTCAATATTTCTACACTTACACGATTACCCGTTCCCTTCATAAGTACACATACTTGGCATCCCACACGACTCATAGCAACTGTTTCCTTTGTGATTCAGGTCACAAGCCAAGACACAGCCCTGCAAAAACGCCCCCATCCTCGACAGTCTCAATCGTCACCCTTCGACTCTCAACCCTAGAATATCGACGACTCGACATTTATTCCTACATACCTTGGCTATCCACCAGTCTTTTTTGGATAATACTACAACACGCGATCCCCTTTCGCGGTAACGGCTGGTTTCAATTTTCATTCAACTTTAGGCAATCGAGGCAACCGAGATTTCCTGCTTGACCCCGCCATCCTCAGAGCAGGCCTCTCGCAGCCCTTCCTTCACGACTTGATCCGTGGTTTCGGCCTTCCCTTGGCCGACTCCAACTATGCTACAGATGCATGGCGGAAACAATGATCATGGTATTACTTTCCACAATCCGGCACTACTCTTGACCTGGCTTTGCCGGTGACTAACCATGATGTTTAATGTAGGAGCTGAAAATCGCACGGGAGATGATGAACGCGGACGCGAGAAGTTCCCGATGGCTCTCTCCTTGCCAAAGAACCGTAGTACAGGAAATTTGGCAGCCGCTCGAAACTCATCGACCACGGATCGAAGTAGAGCACGAATGTCCCTGGATGCATCCGCAGCGGCGGCAGCAGCCGCTGACCTTGAAGCTATCGCCAGGTATGTCAAGCGGGATCATGCGTCACTCAACCCAGAAGTGGCGTCCAACCTCTGCTGGCGATTGCTGACCACCACATCATCTACAGGTCTCCCATCATGACCGATCACGAGCATGGCTTAGGCCTTTCCGGCCTTCGACGAATAAGACAACAACGCCCACCATCGAGAAACCCAACACTACCAGGATCTCGAGCCTCTTCGCGAAGCCCCTCTGTTGCCGCCTTATCTCGGTCAACCTCGATGAGTGCTATGGCCGCCAGCGCAGGCAGCTTATCATTAACAGGCGGCCCTGCAACTCCAAGTTTCGCTGACGATCTCTCCCGCTTTCCATCCGAATCTTTACATTCTTTCTCGTTTGCCAATCAATCCGAAGACTTCTTGCATAACCGACAAAATGTTCTCAAGCGATCCATTGAGTTCATGAAGGACCATATGGGACTTCCGATCAGCTCGTCACAGGCTGCTCTTGCGAGTGCCCAGGCGAGGGTAAGCGGCGATGTAGAGACCCAGAATATGCTCGACCTACTGGCTCAAGCACAACTCATCAGAGCCGGAAATTTGCCAAATCCTGACGACGATTACACCCCAGCTCCTTTAACCGGCCCTGCGGAGGTTTCTCAGGAAAATGTCTTCGACAAAAACTTCAATCCTCGAACATCCAGCACAGACTTGATGAGCCCTCGCCAAACGTCCCCACCTCCTCGACGGTCAAGAGTTGAAACAACAAGAAGATCTAACCACCTCGAACCAGTGACTCACGAGGCTGCTCATAAGTCAGATCAGTCATCGGCACCGGCAAACGAGAATGAAAGCATGGATGGGAAATCGGCACCCGTTCGGCCGAAGTTGACCTTGAAGCGAACCATGACGGATATCACAGCGGTTTCAGCTCAAGATAAGTTGATGGACACAGTGTCACAGCCATTCTTGACAGGACAGCCTATCTATCAAGAACCGCTGAACTCTCCATCTTTGGCGCAACTTCCCAGTGCTACAGCAGCCAACTTCCCCACCCAGTTAGGCCCTTCTGTACACGGTCACACAAATCGCTGGGTACCCGCTGCCCAAGCAATCTTCACGACAGAAGTAAAGCCCCCGTGGACTATCATCGCAGCCAACGATCTTGCTTGTTTGGTTTTCGGCGTGACCAAGGCTGAGGTGCGCAAGATGGGTATTTTGGAGGTTGTTCAGGAAGAGAGGAGATCGTGGCTAGAGCGAAAGCTTTTAAAACAGTCGGACGACGAGTACAGCGAAGGGCAGACGTCTTCTGGACCAAGTACGCCTGCTGCTTCAGCGGCGTCGGCTTTGCTCAACGGTAGATCTGGAATAACAGCCCAGCTACTGAGCAAGCCCAATTCGAGGACTCAACCACGAAACTATACGCAAAGGCGTGCACAAACTGTTCACAGCGGCGACCCCAACCCTCCAAAGGTGGGAGCTGGTGGTCACGGCCATAGCCAAACTAATTCGTCTAGAGGCGTACTACTGTGCGGTGATGTTGTCCCAATTCAAAAGCGTAACGGTGCGACCGGTTCAGCAAGTCTCTGGGTGAAGGAAAAGAAGGTCGGCCTGATCTGGGTCTTGGAAGAAATCCATGAAGATGTTGCTTACATCACACTGGACGAAGAAGGGATCGTGCAAAAAGTTTCCGGGTCTACTAACCCTATCTGGGGATTCGAGTCAATCCCCCCTGGGTTCGATATCGCGAGACTTATTCCACGGATCCCTCGCCAAGGTATCGATCCCAACACGGGAGAAATCGACTTCGCCCAAGCGACAAGACGAAGATATTTTACTTGTCCCCATTCACCACAAGTCAACATTCCTTGCACGGTCGAGCAAACTCGTGGCAAGCTTGAGCTTCGTATATCGACCTTCCCTCATATGGCTGGTATCATTGTAGTTGAGCCCGAGTCCCTTAAGATCCGAAGCTCAAACTCGGCCTTTTGCGGTGCACTCTTTGGATTTGAAAAGGCCGATGGTATGTCGATCAATGCTTTGATCCCAGAGTTTGACAGCATTCTCGAGTCGTTGATAGATGAGGATGGCATTCAGCTCCTTGATGGTATGGTTGTTCCTGAGCATCGTTTCAGGAAGGCATCAGCGTTCCTTGCACTGAAAGAGAACAGACCCGATGCTGCGTCGGCTTTCCTCCACCCTGCTGGATTGAGCGCGAAGCACCGCGACGGGTCCGACCTGAAAGTCGATGTCCAGATGCGCGTAGTCAAGAGTGAAAAGAAAACCCTTGTGGTGAACGAAACTGTTGCTGAAGGCAGTGATGAGGACAACGCCACCGGTGATGGAGACGCAACATTCGAAGTGACTCATTCAGAAATAGTGTATGCTTTGTGGGTTACATACTCACGCCATCTTCATGGCACCCAGCCTCATCTCAAACTCGAGAGTCCTACTCCCGGAGCCCGCACACCCCTCCACCAACCGTCGCCGGGTCAGACTCCAGCTCATACACCCTTGGAAATTGCCTCGGATGACGAGTCACCTCGAAAGAACATGCTAGTCGCTGCAAGCTCGCTATCCAAGCATTTGAAAGACGCTGCTATGAATGCTGCTGCCAAGATCACCGGCCAGCAAACAAAGCCTAAGCCCGAGGAGGCGCCCCCAGTACCAAAGGTTGTCGAACCTCCACATAAGAAAACAATTAACGACTATACGATACTTGAGGAAATGGGCCAAGGTGCGTACGGTCAAGTGAAGCTAGCCCGGCATAAGGAGTCGGGCAAGAAGATCGTGCTCAAGTACGTCACCAAGCGCCGCATTCTCGTGGACACCTGGACGAGGGACAGGAAACTGGGTACTGTTCCTCTGGAAGTTCATGTCCTGGAGTACCTTCGCAAGCCTGAGCTACGTCACCCCAACATTGTTGAGATGCAGGGCTTCTTTGAAGACGACGTGAACTATTATATTGAGATGATTCCTCATGGATTGCCTGGCATGGACTTGTTCGATTACATCGAGCTGAGAACCAACATGGATGAGGCCGAGTGCTGCAGCATCTTCGTCCAAGTCGCAAACGCTATTCACCACCTACACACCAAAGCCAAGGTGGTCCACCGCGATATCAAGGATGAGAACGTGATCCTTGACGGGGAAGGCAACATCAAACTTATCGATTTTGGAAGTGCTGCATATATCAAAAGCGGACCCTTTGATGTTTTCGTTGGAACAATTGGTATGACCCCTGACTTGATTTGATTGAGTAATGTGCTAACTTTTATCTAGATTATGCCGCCCCCGAAGTTCTCGCTGGCAAGCCTTATCGGGGCATGGAGCAAGATGTATGGGCCCTGGGTATCCTTCTCTACACCATCATCTACAAGGAGAATCCTTTCTACAGCGTTGACGAGATCATGGACCGCGACCTGCGAATACCTTATATCCTAAGCGAAGAAAGCATTGACCTCATTCGCTGCATGCTGGATCGTGATGTCGCCAAACGCTACGACATCAACCAGGTATTAGAACACCCTTGGTGTCAGCTTGCAAACGATGCATGAGGCTACAGCTTTACCCATTCTCAGAACACGATATATAAGAGATGTCGATAACCAAACATTCTGATGCACTACTTGACGATTTACTATGGCTACAATACCCTTGTGGACAAAGCGACCTCATTATTCTCCATTTTTGTCTTATACGCGTTAGATGCGATTGACGTGGAATAACCTGAACGAAGATAGAAGAGAACACACGATACCTGCTCCAACACTAGGTGCAACGCCGGAAAGGCTAGTATGAACTTTTTTCTTTTTAACGAACTACTCCGGCACGGAGGATACAACGACCAGATTTCCAAAGAGCGTGAAGGATATGGATTGGGCACACTGGCGGGAGTTGTTTTTGAACTGTTGATTTTGGTGAAATTGCGATAGAAAGAAAAGAAATGTAGGATATAAGGCATCCTCAGTTCCAGAAGCAATTGAAGATAGAGATTACCAATATTCAAAATGTATATACACCACTATGGATATTTCTGAGAATGAAATCCTCGGTGAGATTTTCGTCTTTGAAGCAGATCTATGTAGTAGTACCCAAGTGAATGCTCCTGTACATGTTCTAACGATAATTCAACTCGGGATTAGCCCTGAAATTGCACCGGCATCGGCACTCGGGCACCGGACACTCGGCATGTCTAGCAAACCATTGCCGAGCATGGTCGAGGTGCAAAACATGTTCGCAGCGAAGACAGAACGTTGGGAACTGTCCGGCCATCTTGGCTTCACTTTTCTCCTCCGGCTTGTCAGAGCGCGGCACACCGACAATCTCAAGACACACTACACATCTTGGAAGGTGTCTACCACAGTTGGGGCAGCTTACGCCTGCGTTGATGCTCGTCGCGAGTAGCGGGTTACGAGACTCGAGGGCTGATGCTGCTTGTGCAGCAGGGCCACCTCCAAGATGGGGAGGGTGGCTGGCATTATTTGCAAGGGATGTCTCGGCGTCACAGAAAACGCAGCGGAGGGCGATCTGGCGAGAAGGTGGCTTGAGTTTAGGGATTCCATCGCGTTTGGAACGTTTCGTAGACTCGACGTCGAATTTTGTACGCTGGAAGAAAAGTTTGTGACGTTGAAGATGGGCTCGGTATGCGTTGCGCCACGCCCGGCAGCGTATATCGTCGATATAGCGAGGTGCACATATAGACAGGACTAATGTTGCTGTTTGGACATCATGGAACTTTTGTATGTAACGAGCAAATATGTCGACCATGGGTTCTGTAATACCGGTAAGGACAATGCCTTCTATGTCTCCATCTGCTATCGCCAGATCAATCTGCTCGTTGAGCCATTTGGTGAGATGATCATCATCGAAATTGCGTATAGCGATATACACGCGATCTGATAAGGGGAGAGAAAGTTGGCCGGCTATAGCCGTCCAATCGCCAGTTGCAATGAGTGATGAGATAGCTCGCAAATAGGGGTCAGTCTTTGAGGCGACTGCTTCGTCAAAATCAAGCTGTTCTTTGGCCAGTGTACTATCCCCACCGCCCATGAGCTGTAGAGCTAGGGACACAAACAACAGTTCTGGATGTGCGGTGCTGGCTTTCTTGAGGATCTGAATAGCTTCTTTGTGGTCACCTGTGAACAAAGCTCGAGCAGCCGCCATGGTATGAATGGTGGTAGGATACTCTGGATCTGCCTTGCGGTTGCGGCCATTGGGATCATGCTTTTCTGAATCGCCCCAACCTGACACATCGAGGCAGAGCTGACGAAGGGCGGGCCACTTAGTAGCCGCTCCATTGAATTTAGGAAGATGCTGCTTCTTGCAGAAATTCGCAATACTGCGCTCCCACGTCGAACGGTCAGGAGGTGCAGTGCCAGGGGGTAAACGAGTGGAAGGATCCCGACCTGTATTGAAGTCAGCCGATGCTCTTGAAATAACACGATGTACTTACCGAGATTGTTGGTCCATATTGAATGGACTCCCAGGTAGCTCATGTCAATATTGGAAAGAATCATGCCTCCATCGTCGGCGAAATGCTCAGCACCTAAGATTGGTGAGCTCCTACTACAACAGTTGTCTCGTTCCATGTTCCTGAATTTACTTACTGGCAACCCAGTCCCACACATACTTGACCCAAGGGTCATCCGCTACAATATCTCTGTTTGCCACAGGATCAAAGAGATATTTCTCTTTGGCACGTAACAGCATTGCGTGATCAAGCACGCTCTGTGCTTCTCTGGGCAGACCTTCAGCCTCAGCGAGTGAAGCTAACAAGGCATCGTGGATCTCTCGGCAAGACCCTAAACTGTCTGAAGCCAAAGACATCTCGCTCGTTTCACTTTGCACGATCTTGGTATCGCCAGCACGGGGCTTGATGCCTTTGGGTGCTTGAAACTCATCTCTAACAAATGCACGGAGGGCTCTAATTTTAGGTGCCACTGAAGACGCTTTGTGGAAGGCTTCAGGTAATGGTCTTGACGTGGCTCCGACGTCCTCTATCACAACTGAAGATATACTGTTCGCCTTTAGTGCCGCTTCTGTGTCTACCCGAATACTTGCGCTATCTGACCCGAAAAGAGGTACATCCGATAGCGCTTCTTCGATGAGTAGGGGCCCTAGAATATCAGGAGCCTGCGAGGACTCGAACTGCATTATGCTTCGATACGGGGCTCCCTCTATATGTGATTAGATCGAACAAATGTTTGGAAGATTTGATCCAATTTACCTTCAAGCCCACGATGTGGTGATTTCCATGGCACGAGCTTGTAGACATGGTCCGAAGTCTGCGATGGCTGTTCCAGAATCTCAAAGTTCCCATTTGCTCGTAGAACAAGTAATCGTGGACGTAGTACCGGTGAGCTCAATGTGACCCAGTCAAAAGCAACAATGCGGTCGTTCTTTCTTGAGGTTTCAACATAGGAGACGTCCATCTCGTACGACTTTTGGACTTGCAGAAGCTCTGGATTACTTGAACCGGAAGACGGGGCTTCTTTGTTAGTGTTCAAGACCTTTAGCTGCCCAGTACGAGATAGGACAGCAAGTAAGCCGCGGTGGTCACGACAGTAACGAAGAGAGCGGACTAAAGAATATTTTCCTTCTGCCAAGAAGGGGTCGGAGTCAGTCTCAATTACTCGATCGAGACGCAATGCTCCACCCCATGGCAGTTCGTCTTCCTCGATTGCTTGCATGTACGCATGGGAAGCCACAGGGCGTGTTGTGGCTCTCCGATCCCATATCATTACACCAGGATGATCGAGTGCGGATGAAGCAAAGTAATTCTGATCAGCATAGTCGATTGTGAGGTTATTGTTACACTTGGTCTGGAATGTCACAATGCTTCCAGGATCTATGGGAGGATATCTAGGTCAGTTTGCTCAAAGGGTAGCTGATTCTAAGGCTTACCGCGAAGATCATGTATTCGGAGGCCTTGGGCCTTGATACCAACCACAAGAGTTTGAGGGCTATCCTCGAAGAACTTGATACTCGACACAGAAACGCTGGGCTCTAGACGATGTTTTGGGTCTGCGATATTAGTTGCGTCTGAAGGAAAGCCTTTCGTGTTCTTGTCTATTGAAGACAGTCGGCTAACGTCCCAGATGTGAAGACATTGGTCCATTCGGACTCTGTCAAGGCCCACCGCTAACAAGCCTGTAGTATTGAACGCAACGGCCTGGCATGTGCGGGACATTTTGAGGCCCAGCTCAACATATGCATTGGAACCATCGTCAATCCTGAGCAAGTTTACGATGCCACTTCCAGTGCCAACAGCTAGAAGGCCGGGGTTAGTCGGTGACCAGTCGTAAGTCGTGAGAGGGGGGAAGTCGTCGTGGCGAGTAAGCTTTTGGTAATCGAACCGTCCCGCTCTTGCATGACCAGTCGGTTCATAAACTTGAACCACGCGATGCTGAAGGTTGATATGAATGAAGTTGTCATAAGAAGGGTTGGACGACCATTTGACGAGTCCTGGCTCGGGGCGATCCATGGCGGAGGAGGATTAGCCCGAAGGCGTGCTTCATTCAAGAATTTAGAATATTCCAATTGTTCCGTTCAGAGCAGCATTTAGACAAGAGAAGTTCGATACAACTCAGAACAGAGTTGAGACAGAGTTATTAAGTCACGTAAGATAGCTCTGAATCCGAATCTGAGTCTGAGTCAGAACTTGGAAGTAGCTCGACAGGTAAGCGTAGTCAATTCGCGATTTCGAGGATTCCTGTCGATGTCATTAAATCAAGAGTCTGTTGAATTGTTTGGTATCGGATGAATGGTGTTGAGCTTAGATGGATCGAGCTTCTAGGAATGGACAATAGACCTTCCCCACACAATGGAAGGAACACAACGCTAATCCAAAATTGGAGGCAGTCGATAAGATAAGGTGCCGCTACCTGCATCAAAGTCCCCGCCAGTAAAAAAAAAAGTTGACCATTTCCAAGTCTCTTTATTATATTCAGTCAGTCATTTTGTCGCTTTTCTCTTCGGGCGTATAACCCGCATAGTCTTCGCAAACACAATCAGGATATCTTATCCGAACTACAATGGCGCAAAAGCGAGAGCATTCAGAGATTGGCTCGCCTGAGCCTCGAGATCGAGCATCATTCAATGGCGCCAAGAAGCGCAAGCAGAGCAAGTCGAAGCACCGGCCGAACGAAGGGACTTCAACGTGGGCCAAGAAGCGAACGCGAACCATTGAGCGACTCCTCAACCGAAACCAAGAACTACCCGCCAATGTTCGCAACGATCTCGAGCGAGAGCTGGGCGCCCTCAAGGCTACAGTTGATGACAAGAGCTTCCAAAAGCTACGAAGTGCCATGATCTCGAAATATCACATGGTTCGCTTTTTTGGTACGATTATTTCTAGTCCTATGTCGGGTGTGAAGGAAAAGGCTAACCTGCTGTGCGTAGAGCGAAAGAAGGCGTCGAGATTAGCGAGGCAGCTGCGCAAGAAGATTGACCAGACCGAATCGACAGAAACAGAGGAGCTCGAGGAGTTGAAGCGCGACCTCCATATTGCTGAAGTGGACGAGGCATACACTCAGCACTTTCCCCACGCCGAGCCCTATATCAGTCTTTACACAAACGCCAAATCGGAGAAGCAAGAGGAAGAGAAGGATGACGACAAGCTTGACTACACACCCCTTAAGCAGAGAGGCCTGTTGCACACAGAGAGGCCGCCAATTTGGTCGGAAGTTGAGCAAGCGATGAAAGATGGATTTCACGCGCTGCGAAATATAAGGGAGAGACGGCCGGCTGAGGTTACGGAACCGACCAAACCCGAGCGCAACCAAAACAAGGCCAATGCATCGACAAACAAAGACAAGACTGTGCCAGTTGCGAAGGCGCAGCCCAAGAAGGAGACCAAGCCTACTCCTTACACCAAGGGTAAGCCAGGGGCTGCTCCCAAGAATCGAAGAGAGCGCCGACTTGCAGAACGCCAGGGCGCACAGCCTGTTGTGACGAACGATGATGATGATAGTGATGAGGGTGGTTTCTTTGAAGAGGATTAATAACTTCTGGTATAATATGAAAAAGAAGAGTCGAGCCGATTGCAGGGGCGTGGAAATGATTTTTACATATTGCATTCACAGTTGTTGGTAGATACCCTGTGAGACCGGCGGGTCGCATATGTTGCGTTTGCGCCTGTCTACAACCAACACATAAATCAAGCGTTGTCAAGTTCTCAGCTGGATTTCGTACATTCATGTCAAAAGTGTAACAACCGCGCATGAGAGATCTAGACCAGACTACATGCACAGATTCTACCTAATAGGTACACTCCTAGAATACGGATTGCGACCAAGAGCGTCAAAATAAAGTAGTCTAAATGCAACTCTAGACTAGCATACAGTGGCCCAAATATTTTGTCTGCTCTCTTGTGGAGGCCCTTCTAACGCCTATCAATCAGCCTAACTAACTCCACCAGAGCCAGCCATGAATGCCGACCCCCACAGCCACTTGAACTTGTATCCAGCGCTTCTCTTACACGCAGCCCAATGAGCCATCCGACCAACAATATCAATACAATATAGGTCAATCAAAAGGTAGGCTGTTGACCTGAGCCTGCTTGGCCGCATTTTAGATGAACTGTTGATTCGTCGTTGCGCTATACCTATGGGAAGCCCCAGCTGTGATTCATGAACCGTAACTACCTATAAATTGCACCCACCTCACACCTTTTTGATTGTCAGGTTCCTTCAATCCAAAATCATCATTTCTCTCTTCTTTCTTTCTCTGCTACACCTTGTTATCTCATCTTGGTTAATTTTGGATCATCAACAGTGAATCATCACCACTCTAACCCACCTATATATAAACCATGGCCAACCAAGGCTCTAGCAACACCGAACAAGGAATTCCTTGGGATCAACTCATCCAATTCGCAAATAGCAAAAAGGCCGAAGAGAAGACCACTGGGAAACCTGCACAGCTGGACAAGCAGCAGCTTGCCGCAATCGCGATGCTCATCGAACTTGTTAAGGACATTGAAGTTGACGACACCTGCGTTAGTCGGCTTTTTGGCAAGTTCTCCTCCCTGACACATATTCGAGACGCAATCATTGACTGAGTTTCTCTAGAATACTGCCAGCAGAAAAAAATCACAACCCCCAAGTTCACTTCAGAGACGTTCAACCAGTCCATCTCGGGTACAGTTATCCCGCGATCTCGCGTCATCTGCACATTGCCATCCAAGAACCAGCAGTTCCCCCAAGAAGGCTATGGCTACGCTTCTGGCGAAGAAATTCCAACTTTCAAAAAGGCACAGAAAGCGAAGAACTTTGCAGCTATGCAAGCACTCAACTGGCTTCAGGGACAAGGCCCATCATCATCCCGAGGCGAAAAGCGCCCAGCTTCAGTCATAGGGGAATCTCCTGCTCGCACTAAGAGGAGGACCGAGGACGAAGACAACCCTGACGGCAGTGCGCCGGCTTCAATCACAGGAAAACATCCTAATCAGACCAAGACCGAAGAGGAGAACAACTCTGACGGCGGAGCGCTGACTGCCGATTCTTCGCAGGCCAGTGATCCTACGCCGGCTTCGACTGCTGGCATTCAGGGACCTACCATTCGTGAGCGAGCTGCTAAGCTTGGTGTGGATATGGACTTTGGCATCCCAAAGTATTTCATTGAACGAGACGACGAGGGAGAAGACACTTGGAAGGGGTGGCCTGTCTTCCGGCACGATGGCAGGATTCCTCCAGACACGGGCGTTGTGACTGGGGTCAAGGGACGGCAGCAGGCAGAAGATCTAGTTGCACAGAAAACTCTCGAGTGGCTGGAGGGCGAAAAGAAGAGCAGGGACAAGCTATATGAGCAGATGTTAGCTTCTGTTCCGAGACCAACTTGAGTGCCTTTCTTCCTATTGTCGTTCCCTTGCCATGGTTAGAAGGGGAAATAGGAAATGCTTTTGGGGCTTGGGCTTTGGGATCTGGAAGAACGGATGCGATTGGAATATTGTTAGGGGCAGCAACTGAACAACAGAGAAATTATCTTCCGAGACTCAGTGTGCCAGAACATGGTAGCCCGAACGTCACTCTAAATTCGCATAATTTGACCAAATCATTTCGTTTCTTGATTGCTTTCGCCAGCCAACTTTTCTAGCACCCCAACGGTAGCTATTAATGAATGCCAAGATGGTCTTGAGAATACCATAGATGTTACGTTGATGCAAGTCACAGCCTTTTGATTCATGATTTCTGCTCTAGGAACCGCCTCGTTTGCCTCCCCTTCCTCCACGTCCACCACCTTGGCGAGGGCCCTTTCCAAAAGGAGGACTTATCTTCAAGTCAGCAGGCAGATCAGCCACCCACTGTCCATCCTGCCACAGCACGCCAACGTCGACCTTGCGTCCTGTCACAGACTTGAAGTACTTTGTGCTCAAGATGCCCTGCTCGTCACCTTCAGTCAACAGCACGCCGTTATCACTCAGCCACCACTTGATGCCATCCTTCAAACTCGCCTCCATGTCAACCTCAATGATCAGTTCTGCATCCTTGCGCATACCGCTCACGACGCCTTCCTCGGGTGTTCCTACTGAGCAATGTACGTGATTGCGGCTCATGGGCTTCAGGCCACCCGTTTCCACGATGGCAGGCCAGAAGTAAAAGAACGATCCATGTAGGACACGCTCGGGGACATTGCCAGCCTCGACGGTCACGGGTGTAAGAAGATTAGCTGACTCAAGCTTGATGGAGTGTCCTTGGTTGGCACGGATAAGATAGTCAGCTGGGGAGGTAGATTTGGTATCCAGAGATGGATTCGTAGCTGGGTTTGGCTTCAGGGTGAAGCGCTGCTTGCCGTCTGCAGAGACTGTGGCTTGGACATCGCCGAGTGTAGCCTTGAGAGATTTCAATGGATTCCACGCGAGCTAGACAAGCATGTTAGCCCAACTTTTCTCTTTACAGAGAATGCAACGCAGCTCTTTAGCTGATTTTCGCTTACTTACCACGGCATCTAGACGCGCGAATCCCTCGTCGTCAAGTTGAATACCAGCATTAGCCGCCTGATGTCTCAAGAGCCTGGACAAAGCCTTTGACACCTGCACCTCTCGACCTTGGCCGCCACCGCCGCCGCCACTACCTCGTCCCCGTCCCTTATCGCCTCTTGGCTTTGAATTTTTGTCTTGTACCTTGTCCTCCAAATCGAGAAGTGCATCTTCTCGAAGTGTGTTATCAGCCATGGTGTTGTGTATGCGCTGTGTAAAAGCTGTATGATGAAATGGGGTAAAACTAGCCCAACTGCTCTTGGCAACTGAGGTTGTTGGTCTGGTTTTCGGAAGGAGGATGAAAAAGAATGGATTTTTCAACTTTGATGTAAAGGTGAAAGACATCAACTTGAACATCAGTCACCTTTTGGGAGTTTAAGAATTCTTGTGAGCCAGGCTGCCAGTGGGGACCAACTCAGGTAGTACCTACCTGCCTGCTGGGTACTACAGGAGCAGTTAGGTAACCTCTAATGACTGGGCTGTCAAAATAAATGACCTAAGTGCTTGCAAACATCACAAAAAATGACCAGAATATTTTGTCTCTCATATGCTCCAGAAGGGCAAACTTTCTAACACCCTGACGTATCAATCCGGCCTGACTCAGCCGCCTTTCTTTCTTGAATAGGACTGACAGCCCCCTCTACCTCGCCGAAGAGTCATTATTACTATACAAATCATGCATCTCACTCGTTGGACAGTTTGCTGTGTTTGCCATGACTTATTACTAGATTCTTGGGGGCTATCATCTCACATTTAAGATCTTACAAGAGAGCATACACAGAATGCAAAGATGCAACAAAGCTAACCATCAGAGATCGTTACAAGCACGACCCAGGCCATCTCGTACATTAAACTGACTCGGTATCCATATGCTTATCCTAGTGCCCCTGTATTCCCTGGTACCCGCCTGCTGTCAGAATGCTTTACAGCATAGGCTCTTGCTTCCTGCGTTACCAGCCACTCCTCATACGCCATTTTCAAAAAAAGCACAACCCTCCAAACACCATGATACTGCAGACCGCACAGAGTGTTCTTGTCGAAAGACTGAATATATACATTGAGCGCCAAGGATGATTGAGCTCATCTTTGCTGACGCTCTTGATGGATCGTCAAGCCAGGTCGGATGCGAAACAAAGGGGAAAAAATATAATGAGGTGCTTCCCGTCCGAGCAAAAGTAGGAAAATAATGACGTCCGGCGCTCGAAACATAAATATGTGGTTGTACAGTCGTGAAATCAATAAAATAATGGTTTATGACCTTCACCTATAGCTGCCCGCAGCTGTAGAAGGATTGCCCGACGCAATGCTCCCCCGGTTAGGTCTTCTGATCATACTGCCAGTTCGGTTGATCATAGTTGTTTGCCCCAGAGACGTGTAGCGCTGTGCACGCTCTTCTGCAAACTTGTCGGCTACGCTTGTGCCTTGGTCTTGGTGGGTGGATCTCTCCATATATCTCCGTGGAGGAGTTGCTGTGTTGACCGAAGGTGTGGCCAGGCGAGACGTTCCGATAGTCGACGAAACGTACCGCCGTCGTGGGATGGCCGATGTGTTTTCAGCTGGCTGTGGCGTGTGATCTTGTGGTACGACTCGTATCGTGTTGAGATCAGTACGAGCCCGAGAAGGTCCCCGGAATCTCGATTCATCTTCGCTATCCTCGCCAACCGTGTTTCTACGGTTGCGGACAAACAACGAGGTTCTGCGGCCTTCATCGGGTTCTTCAGTACCGGCACGTCTAGTTCTCAGGAGGAGCGATGATGTTCTGCCATCATCAGGCTCTTCGGTACCGGCTCGGCGGGACCTAGAAACCAAAAGAGAAGACCTCCGACTAGACATAGGCTCGATTGGAGTCGATGGTATCGATGCTGTCGTGCGAGACGTGGGTAGAGAGCTTCCGTTGAGGATGCTGAGTCGTCTCTCCTCAAACTTGGACATAGCTCTGGGACTAGTTACGCTCTCCTTGGGGGCGGGCTTTTCGCTTCTTCCGATGCTCTGTCGGCGTTGAGAGAATCCAGAAAAGGTCTTGTTGATCGTTGGGGTAATGGGCGCTTCGTTCTGTACAGGAGGTGGCACTTCAATTGACTGTCGTGGCATCCTTGTTTGAGTGACTTTCTCACCCAACGCAAGGCAGAGTTCTGTCAAGCTACGGCATACGCTTTCAGCTTTCCGCCTTAACTGGCGATCAGTGACAGTCGCATTCGAGCCAATAGTGCTAGCGGAGCTGGAGATTGGTCCGGGTTGACCAGGAGTTCCCATCATGGATGCCAAAGATATGGCATCATTAGCAGCAGACTCAAGCGCTTGATAAACATCAGCATCGAGTAGAGCCTTGGACTTAACAAGTGCAGATTGAAGAATGCTATGCGACTCTCGATGGTGATGGGAAGATGTGGTGCTAACAGCATCCTTGTTTTGGCGTTGGCCGTTCTCAACTCGTTTGGGGGAAGAAGACATGGTTGTCGCCGTCGTAGTCGCGGTCGGCGGTCGGTCGTCGGATAATCTCGATACTGCGGCGCCAGAAGTCGAAGGCAGCTTACCAGTCAGTTCTAGTCGATGAATTCTCGATTTGAGGTCGTCTAGTTCGTCCCATACCGTGGAAGGGGCAGTGTTTGACAAGGTTGATTCAGTTCCTTCACCACCATTGCCAGTATCGACGTTTGAGGGCATTTGAAAGTCGAAAGATCGGACAAGAGGGGAAGAGTTGTATGTCTTGTTGTGACCATGATGCATGGATTTATAGGCAGAGCTTCGGCTTTGTCCACTTACGTTGTTGTCAGTAATGGAGGATCGGCGGCGGGAGTAATTCGAGTTTTCGGAGCTGGGTTCTTGGAAGATAATCGATCGTGGTGTCACAGGTGAGGGGCGCATTGTAGATGTAGAAGCTCGTGAGCGTCCTAGGTCCTCCCCGGGGTGCGCCGACGCTGCCTTATCTCGTGGTGTTGTACGGTATGTGGACATTCTAGAGACTTCAGTCGATCTATCGTCTTCATAACCTCTTGAGCGTGAGCGAGCAGTTTCTTGTTGATCAGAAAGTCGTCGTCGAACTCGGGGAGGGGAATTTGGCGAGTGCACAGGAACGACTGAAGATAGTGGTCGTCTATGTGTGAATCTTGGCGCTCGGGACTATTTCAGTTAGCATTGCAACGTAAAGCAAAGTGTATTTGATGCTTGTACATCAAGCCACAAATGAGCGCGAATTGAGTTCTGGGTGGACCCTGGAAGGACTTGCGCAATCTGAGTGCACATGCAAAGCGCACAACCCAATGCGACAGAGAAATGGCGAGGCAGTAAACAAGAAAGCCAAAGGAAAACACTTACCACTACGCTCCTGTTATCCTCAGAGGGCTGCTGTTCTTCTGTTTGGCGCTGTGAAGATTCCTCCCTGGCGATCTTTAGAAATACATCCCCGGTATCTTCGTTGTCGAAGGCGCCGCGACGGCTCGAGGAGACGGGGGTTGAATGAAGGGCGTTGTCGTCAGTTCGGCCTTCCAGAGCGCGCAGGGTGCGGTCATGGTTGGTGTCGTCGTCTTCGTCGCCAGAGTCGTGGAAACGTGATCTTGAGTTCATGTCGAGAGTAAGGCTCTTGCGGGAACCTGAAGATCGGAAAGCTCGAATTGGAGGGACGCGGACAGCGGTTGACGGTGATGAATCGGTACTGCTGTTGGTGGAGAGGGGTGGTCGATAAGAGACAGGCGGGCGCTGCGATGCAGACCCTCGTCTCTCATCTGTGTTCGTTCTGGACAACGTCTTGGGCAAAACTAATTCGCGTTGGCCGGAAGGCGATTCAATTGGTGAACTCTCGACTGAGGCACGGAAGGTGAATTGGCCTTCCTGGGCGGCTTCGATGGCTTGGAGGCGCTCCGAGTTTAGGGAAGGCGGCGGGCCAGTGGAGGAGGCGCCAGCAGTCGATCTGCGCGATACCAAGGGACGGCGAGTGCGAGTCTTGGATGTTGAGGAGACTTGTTGCGGGGAGATCGCGTCAGGTGCATGTGCGTCAGAGAAAGATGCGGGCCGCTTGATCCCAGCCGAAAGATGGACCACCGATGACGATGACGACGGCTGAAGCGAAGTCGTTCTAGAATGAATTTGCGACGGCAGCGACGTAGTGGCTTCTATGGGCGCGTTGGATTCAGTGGTGGGTTGTGAAGAGGAATTTCTGGAGAAGAGAGTGGGCGGCTTTGTGTCTGTGGATGGGTCTGTGGGCGCAGAGGTTAATGCAGAGACGGCGTGTTTTTCGTCGCGGTGATGCGTTGTCGGGTGAGAATTGGAAGTGTCAGGATCATTTGTCGCTGGGAGTGCCGCTGATACTAATGCTGGTGCTTGTGCTTGTGTTTGTGCCGGGGCAGATTCTGGCTCTGGGGCGGGCGCTGTGGCTGGTCCACTAACAGCGTCTTTTGGGGCTGGCAAAGGGCCTGGGTCTGATGATATTGGTGCTACTGCGTCAGGGGTCTGGGCCTGCGAGACAGTCGGAGTAATAGAGCCGGGGTCTGGATTGGGTGAGACAATGGACGACTCGATTGATGGTTGCAGGTCGGAAGTTATCGCAGGGGCGGATATTGGAGTTGAGAGTGATGTCGAAACCTTTGGTTTGTAGTTGAAATATTCGATGGTTTGGCCGTCCTTGATTTTGTTTCTGGAATCGAGATTCTGATGCTGATTCTTGTTCCGCTTGGATTGGGGGCTGCTAAACGACAGGGGTTCACCCTTATTAACTAGGGGCACACTTCCAAGGCTTCTGCTTCGGTCTGAAAAGCGAAAAGCGGGTAGTTTTGAGGGATTGTGGCTCTGACGATGCAAATCTGCGTGGGCGACGGCGGTTGATGAAGATGAGGAAGCATCGGGTTGCTGAGGAGCTGAAGAGCCCCTGGAAGGCTGCATCTGTTGTTGTTGTTGCTGACTGTCAGGGCTTGGCTGCTCGCCCGCACTGGTGAAACCGCCTTGTACCGTCATGGTCTCGGCTGTGGGAGCATCAGAGCATCCCAGCAAGTGGTTGCAGGTAATAAATACGACGTCAATAAAGTGGCCGGCCGGGAAGAAAAAGACTCGCAGGTGGTGGGAGAGTACAGTATTCGTGTCCAGGTGAGTCGCCCTTTTTAACTTGAGTTGATAATCAAAGTCGTAAGGTATTAGCTATTAGCTATTACGATGAATGAATGCATGCGGTAGTGGTAGTCTCATATAAGAATGGGCTTTTGAGACAAGCGAATGCCTTGACTTAAGTGTGTGAGAAGAGAGGCCTTGATTTTTTTGGTGGTTGGTAGTCAAAGCGTCTTGGTAGGTACCTTGTGAAACAGGTTCCTCAGAAACGGATGAGGAAACTTGATCTGCTTGGGTTGTCGTTGTCGTGGATTATATGAAAGTATTGGATGAGTGAGATAATATGATGTGATTGGTTTTGATATAAGAATGGTAGAAATTGAGAAAGAAAGAGTAGTAGAGAAAGAAGGTCAAGTCGGTGAAGGTGAGGGGACAGCAATGCCCAACCTACCCAATAACTAAAGAGGATAAAGATGGGAACGAATCGACGTGTCCAAGAGACGAGACGGGACGAGACGAGACGAGAGAAAGAAGGAGAGAGGCGGGGAAGAAGAGAGACAGATAGACAGACAGAGGGGAAAATAAAGAGGCAGGTAAGGAAGTTGAGTCGAGTCAAACAAACAAATGGAGAAAAGACAGTTTGTCGTCGGTTCGTTCGCTCGTTTAATCGCTACTGTAGTTACCGAGAAAGCGAGAGGAGGAGATGAGGACATCGACAAGGGGCTGTATGTACCAGAACGGATCCTTTTTTCTCTTTCTCTCCTCCTGTCCGATCTAACAACGAACCAAACCAACCCAAACCAGACAGGGGACCGTCACATCAACAACTGTCAAGGTGGAAGGAGTCTTGGCTACGGATACAGTAAGGTAGTACTTAACTTATCAGATTGGGCCTCAAAGAACGAGTGACTATAGTAGTGAAACTTTGTTTATATGATGGACAATTAAGACGGCAAGAAAACCCTGGGTTTCAGACACAAACAGAGACACAAATAACAGAGTCATGATTTCAACGTTTGCGTACAGTCCATCTCATTGTCAGTTCTATCTGAGTCCAATATCTTTCATCCTCCAATGTCTGAGCTCCTGCAGGCTCGACATGGGTGGCTTTTTGATCTGCAAACGGATTTTCCCTGCAGAGAACTCAACGTCAAGAGTAAAACGCCGTCGTTTATGACATTTCATGTTGTGTTACAGACTATGTCACTTTCAGCGTAGGTAGGTAGCTTCGCGTCACACACGGCAATTGTTACATACGAGTACAGAACAGAACAATCAATGCCCCTTTTGTCAGCATAACTAGGTAATTAATTACTTCAGCTGTTAGAGTTCCTACAGTTACGGGCCGCATGAGCTCCATTCTTAAAGCGGCCTGAGCTTCATCCAGTCTGGGCTGCAGTTGCATCCTCTGACCCGTATTTGTACATACATCCCATGGATGTCCACTGCAATTAATTACTATCCCCATCTCCATCTCAATCTCTTTTCTTATCGAATGCAACTCACATCCCTTGTCGTTCCCCTTAAGCGAGAGCAAAGGCCACCGTTGGATTCAACCGCCCGTCAACCTAACGTTAAACGGAACATAATTCCTGGCTACGAGCTGAACAAGGAATAGCTCATTGCGCCATGGATAGCTGATCCCGCAATTGGTTTGACAGACCCTGATCCCATCCCCTATCCTTGTGCTGAAACAGAGGCTCTGGGGTTGTATTTGTCCCGTCTAGGTTCTGTGGTACTGACATCTCCAAGCAAAAGCAAACATATACCACCAGACTGTTGATTGTCTGCTCTGTCAAATCATGCATTCGGTTCGCACAGGTCTCTCTTAGCATGACGCTTAACAGTCGTGATAAACGGGTACAGTACAACGTTGTGCCGAGTTCCACCAACAGAGAGAAAAGATTCCGCGTCTGAACTTGGCAATGGAATTGATTCTCCCAACACTAATAAGCTGTGTTATGGTGGTGAGCAAGCATGCATATCTTACTGCCATCCCCTTGTCCTTGCTGCGAATACCTTCAACGGCCGTTAAACAAGGCGACATCCTCACCATAGTAACCAGCAGCTGAGCAATTTTTTCCTCCGATTAAAAGGCCGGCCGTGCCCTTCGCCTATTATTATAAGCTGAAGTAACCTACTGTAGTTATTCGAGGCTTCGGACTATCATTTCGCTACTGGTAACTAACTATGCAGATCCAAGGAGCATTTACGGATACTGATACACTGATACCCGCCTAGCCCTCATACTAACAGTATACAACTGTTAACCAATAATAAGGTCACTGGACAAATGCAAGCACCGTTTTCTGCCGTGTCCATCTGCACCACTAGCGCAAAGACCAAGTACGTGGTGTTACTCAACTTGTTTCTCTTGTGCGCTTGCCTCTTAGTGTGATGCTGTGAAGGATATCGTTGGATGAAGCTCGTCTTGAGGACGCAGACTTAACCAGAAACATGACTGCAGTTCTTTAATCCGACGCAAGAACACATCACTTTGCGTGTCGTCTTATACTTTATTTGTCTCACTGCATGTACACACCTCGACAGCCATTCGCCATTGGGGAATGTTTCCGGGTCTTCCTTTGATTGTAAATCAGTCTCCAAATCAGAACAATATCAACGTCAGACAATCTTCATCTACTCGTCACTTTATCAGGACTTGCAAACTTTCAAATGTTTCCAGTGTGTTTCGCTTGCTTCTTCCTCCTCCTCCTCTTAGTTTATTACTGAAAATGGCAAACCGCTGATATCATGTTGGTGAACTGAACCTATGTATCTTCAAGTTGATAAGGTTTTGGTACTGATACGATGACATTATGGCCTCATTGAACCTTTTTACTCTTATCCCTACTGTTGAGAAATTGATTGAGGTCCAGTCGGTTATTCTATCGCTCTTGAAAATCCCAAGTTAAAGTGGACAACCAACACATAGCACAATGTTCAAGTCCATGTTCGATAGAGAACTCTTCCATTGCCTCTAGGAACAGTATTTAAGAACTCTAACTGCAGGTGACCTTAAGAGCATTGTGAATACACCTGCTCCGGGTTGTTGCTTCGCCTGCGTATATCTTAGTGAAGTTGAACAGCATGTGCCTGGTGCCACGATAGGTGATGAGCGTTGCAAAAGAAATGTTCATTAACAAATTACCGACCTCATTCATGGCACTCGGCTGCCCTTCACTGCTCTCATTTAACTCCACATGTGGTGTTTGCTAACATAGTGACGGAAGCTGATCGTTGACGATGGCTCATGACTACCACACGGTGTGGTCACTCGAGCCAAAGACACCCAAATAACGCCTTCAGTTCTCAAAATTAGTAGGTAACGTAGCTGTTGTTTTAGGTACTTCTATACGTTTTTGTTTTTTTAAGTGTTCTGCCCTCACTAGCTCGTCTTTGTTAATGTTGTGATGGCCATAGTAATCGAGAAACGATGGGACTTCGGTTTGATCACAAGGAACTTCCTCCGCGATACTTCCAAGTCTCAGAACTCTGTACAGCTGACACAATGGATCATATCCCAAGGGAGTGGTCTCTCAAATTCCATTGTGTAGACCTTACAGAGCCTTCTTATAGCAGTATACAGCCAAGCGGGTGACTGAAAACAGCCTACCCTAAGGCATTGACAGACCATGGTCCAAGAGGTACAGACACAAGTTGGAAAAGTCAGAAGAAAAGTATCTCAATGAGGAGTCTATGTAACCCAGCTATTTTGAGGCACTTGGTTTAATCCTTTCGTGTGTACTATATCGCCTTTGAGAGGCTCCAAAATGGCACCAAACAACAAATGCCGTGAACGTATCATCTACACTACAACTGCAGATGTCGAAAACTTCCACGGACAAGTACTACGATTTACGACGAAGAACAGAAGACGGAAAATGGGAACCAATAGATTACGATACTGATCAAGTGCCTTTCTTCCCATCCTGTCAGGTGACCTTGAAACTTGCAAGTTCATACAAGACACGCCAGAACCCAGTTGTACGTCACAGTTCACGCGGCAAGTCTGGACAACGAAATTGATTTTGTCACTTATGAAACTAATTAAAGCTTCAAACAAGAGTCTTCAAGTTTTTCTTAGCACTCCTAAAATAGAGTAAAGGTTGTGATCTATGTTTATTTTGCTTTTTGCGCCAGATGAAACTTGTGACCTATCTCACGATACCTACCTATATACGAAACATAACAAAGTCCGGGGACGAGCTACATATGTATGTGAGAATTGGTTGTTATGGTAACAATAGAAATCTAGTTTTGAATATACACAGCTATCCTGAATGCCATGGTCATCCTATGTGCCCATTATCAACTACAGGAAATACAGTATAGGCCTGGTTCTACGCAGTGTTTTCTATATCTAGCTACCTTGTCCTAAACAGAAACCAAGCCTCTGCAAGTGTGGATTAGATTCCCCAACAAATATCAAAACCAGCGGATATAGAGTCAGGAATCCACGTATAGGTAGGTGGCCAAGATTTAATCAGATGGACCAGTGTTACCTTGTGGACAGTAATACGGTAAGCGTCCGTCTTCACCATCAACCTGAAACATAGTGATCGTACATCCTTGCACGGAACAACTATGGCTGCATCTGCTGCCGCCGTCCCTACAGTACGGGCCGGAAAGGATCAAGGTTGATCACATATCATTTAGACACACAGGGGACATTATATTGGCACAGTTAGATGGTGCCATCAGACCCTGGGGAATATCTGGGCAATACAACATAAACGACCCATTCGTGTAATAAACTATGCGAACAGGACAAAAGCAATGATTCGATATATTTGTTGAAGAATGACTCAAGAAAGACAACTACAGCCTATCTCTCCGGAATGATGCAAGAAATAATTATAATTAGCACGGATGTCTTTCCAAAACAATTCCCGTATATTAAGCAACCAGCATGTCATGATATACGTAAGAGTCGGTCAGTACAGAACCGAGGCTAAGTAAAAATATTGGACTGAAAAGTTCTCAAAGACTTGCCCAAGGAAAAGCAAAAAACGGAGATATAATAGTAAGTGGTTTAGTTGCCGTATGTACTGCAGCTATATCACAGATCCTTACCTATGCCGAAGGAAATTACAGTTTCAAAACCATGATTAGCGACACGTGATACAGGGACGAGGATAAGGGTTAGTGTGTGGTATATGGTATTTTCGTCTCAAGAGTGACTGGAGTTTAGTCTAGCGAGTAACAGCTCTCAGGGGAGTTTTCAATTTTGCTGCCGGGATGGGATAAATGCTCAAGCGGGAGGCAAGTTTGAAGTCGCAAGACAGCACAGCCATTCATCCATACATACGATACGAAACAAGCGCAGTCGCGGCTACAAGGAGTTGAGTTGCGGTCTGGATTGTTGTTCGTCTTTCTCAGGGGGATGGATGGCTTAGACCTGCGTACGTGTAGGGGGAGAAGGATTTGCGGGATGATCAAGAAGCTGCTACGTAGTTGGAGGGCAAAGCAAACCTTGCAATGGGGACTGAGAGAGTCTCGTTTCAGATCAAGACCCGCCTCACTCAGTTATTTACTCTACTCTACAGAGTACTCTCGAGTCCTAGACAGAGGATCCATTACACAGTATCCGTACATATGCGCTGCAACATTCAGGTGAACCACGCCAAAGGAACGGGTCGAATTTCCTTTTGTCTCTCAAACTCTGTGACTGACTATCATTGACCCAACTGCCTACAAAGGCAGGACATGATGCCAGCAGTGTGGACGAACCCAGGAACCCTGCAGGGGTAGATTGCGTTACTGTTCTTTTTAGCTACGGATCGACTTCTAGCGTGTAGTAGTATGTACGGAATGACACTGTAGAAGACTTGAAGGGAACTATGAATGAATGAAGAAAGAAAAGAAGCTAAAAAAAGGATTCGATAGCCATGTGGGTTGCAATCATCGCCCCTCGAGCAATTTGACGTGCATACAGCCAATCGTATTAGAGAGACTTTTCTGCTTTGCCGTTTCCGTTTTCCCTAGCAAGCTGTCTGATCAATTTTCTTTTCTTTTTCTTCTTCTCTTTTTGCTGCATATGGAAGGTGATCACTGGTCACTGGTCCCTGGTTTAAAGAATTGATCGTCTTTGAAAAGTACGGAGTACAGGACAAGAGGAAAAAAGCTGAAACTCGATGGGGCTCTGGATTTTCCCGTTTCCATTCCTCACAGAGACTAGAGAGGCTAAAGCCAGGGGTTTCAGAACATGAGAACCACTCTTTTTTTCTGATCTGCCGTCAGAAGGAGGCTAGCCAGAGAAAAACTGCGGCCCGGTGTGTTTCTGAGTCTGACCAAACCACCTAGGATTATGATTACCTTACTATCTACGGTAAGTGGCTGAAGGGTATTTTTCTTAGTGCCCTCTACAAGATACTGTACGGTAATTAATCCAGATGAACTTGACATACCGGTGGGAAATAACTACCAAGGAAGTCTAGCTCCAGCACGGTCACACACTCTCTCTAACTAATTGCTGGGTAATGAATGTCAATAACGTGGCGAGAAGAGCACAGGTATCCCAAGTCCTCAAGGGTCTGCTCTGCTAGTCAACTCTAAGACTGATAAAGATACCTAATTTATCGTATTATATTATAGGTATAGACATGTCGTTAATCTCTTGGATGTCTCCACCAACGCAACCTCAACAGCCCTGGCCTGGTCTAGGAACAGAACATTCATCTCTTCGCAAGTCTTGCTCTCTGTAGCCTATACCGACGTCCCTATAAGCCGAGGTGTCTCGACTCAAGTTGGCCGAGAATAGAAATGGAGACTGAGGAGACGCCGCAGTGGCGCAAGCCGAAGCTAAGCCACGAGGCCTCTAACAGTCAGTTTCAACTTTCAACTTTCAACGTGACCAAACAGCACAGCTCTCAACTCCTCGGGAGACTCCAACAGTACGAAAATAGTATTGGAGGTCAGTTGACCAGGATTTATTCCGGTTCTTTACTTGCCTGGAGTCAACTTTTCGCCGCCCTCAGGCTCTGGGCTCTGGGTTCTGGGTCCTGGACTTTAGATTCTAGGCTCTAGCGCTCGGCTCCTTACACTCCAAACAAAGGCCACGCGAGAATGTCCCGTGTTTCGATCGTATCCAGTTCCAGTTTTTATGACGCCGCTTACTTCCCTGCTGCCCGGCCAGCGAGCAACATTGGTCATGGCCAGATGGTAGCCAGTGCACCTTTGATTCTGGTAGGATTCGGCCCCGTACGGCAACAGTTGAACAGGACTGGACTGGACTGGATTGGACAGGGCCATGCGCAGTAACGTTAGTTGACGGTGGAGGAACAGGGGGCCCCCTTTCTCCCCCGTCTGAACTTGATGAGCGCCTGTTCTCTAACACGCAGTGGCAGTTGCAGAGAGGTTACAGAGGACCCCTTGTCCACCTGTGACGCAAAAAGGATGGCCGAATCACGGACAACGGGGTTGCGACGGGCCGGGGTAGGCCAGGCTTCTTCCTCGTCCTTTTCTTTCCTTAGGTAGGCCGGCAACGGCGTTGCGAAGTGGCGTGCACTTGGCGCTTTTACAGCGGTTGAGAATGATACCTAGGTATAGTAAGGAAAGTTAGTTATGGAATCCCTCAAGCGCTGCAGCCCTATGTACATAATAAAAGGTCAGAGTCGGTTATGCTGGAGGAGCCTGGATGACAGATTAGTCTTAGGTCAGAATAGAATTAAAACGGTACTGGTAGCTGGTGATCTGCATATCACCAAACGTTGGAATCTCGAGTGAACCTGTCTTTCATAACTCCTGATTGACTGAGCGAGCCCGCGCTTGTCTATCGTTTCCTAAATGGTCAAGATCTCTGATAGCCCTGACCTGACCCATGGCCAGAGCCCCATCGTTGGTCAATCGCAAATTACCCATTATTATTGTTAGAGAACGATCCATATTGAGGAAGCAAGCACCTCATTGCTACTAACTTATCGTAGCTAGAGAGAGAAAGAGAGAGCAGCAGAAAACCTGAGACATGTGCCGGGGATGACGGAAACAGATGATCCAAGGAACGGCCTGAATAGGGCATAAGATGCTTGAATTATTTCGTCTCTCATGCTGATAGAGTCAAGTTTTCTGTTCAGTGCAGTAGGTAGAGTAGTAGCCGTCAAAGGCAGCACAGCACAGTGCATGCGCTGCTGTAGACATGGAAGGAGGTACCTAACGCCAGCGGTTTAAATTTAAATCCTCGACCTTGCCCTGGCGTTGCGACTTCCAAGTTCCAACACACCCCGCCCCCCTCCTGCCCTCCCCTTGTTCTGCAACTCTCAAGTCCCAATTTGGTTTCGGCCTTGTGATTGGCTAGCTGTAGGCGCCTTCCATGCTGTGAAGTGCTGCAGAGTGTTGCTCGAGATCTATATTTAGGACCCCCGATGCGTTTCGTGCAGGGAATCCTCCACTCAGAAAGCAGACTTTACAGCCGTGGCTAGCTTGGAACCGCTAAGATGACTTGTGAGTGGTTCGTTGTAGCGCCCTCGAAGCTGCTCGCCCCATTCTGTTCGCAGTCACCCAAATCAGAGCAGAGCAACGCAACCTAACGAGAGCGAAAAGAGCTGCAAGATCCATGGTGAGATGGGGATTGCTCATCGCTTCATTGCAATTCAGTTGGGTCTTCTCAGGCGTTCTAGCCGTCCTTTTTTAATTCGTCTCTTGTATCTTATTGGACACCGTAACCATCTACTGGCAAGGGAGTGACACAGGAAGCAGGACTCGATTTGGCCAGTCATCACGACAATCAATATTCGATGCAATACTCATGACCACAGCTTTACTGAAGATCTAGACCAATACTATACTGTACTTGCTGTCGATTATCCCCACTACCGGTAGGTGGGTGACAGAAGAGTTGTTCTCCAAGGCTTAGGCTACTAAAATAAAATAGCCTAGTGATAGCCTAATCAGTGACCAAATTATTTAGTCGTCTCTTATGCTCCCGGCGGCCAATTCTTCTGACATCCTGACGACCGGGTAGTTGTGCATGTTTCGTATGGATGCTATTCTTGATTCTTGATTCTTGATTCTTGTGCCATTGTTGGGGTTCAAGGATCTCATTTCATCTCATCTCACGCATGCTTCCTCCCACTTCTGCTTCCGTTCCGTTAGGCTCTCTTCACGTGCAGACAATCTACACATGCACACAGCAGTTGCCGCTGCTCAAGCGCATTCAGTGTCGCCTATTCCAGGCGTATAATTGTTTCATGTCGCGAAAACCAAGAGGTTGCCGCCGTCTGCAGTTCACCATATTGAAATACAACACAGAACGTACCTACCTAGGTAAGAAAGTACAGCTGTGGCCGGATTAGACTTCCCTGTATTGGATTGGATTGGACTGGATGCTTCAATAATTGTTTTAGGTGCCGCCGTTGCTATGTCGGCAGCGCTCGGTCTCCTCTTTGCAGGGCCTTGAGCCTCCACCAGGCAGCTGACTTTACCTATGACAGGCCCTGTAAGCCGGGCAAGCTTGCATGTACTGTGTCGTTAGCGAGTATACATACAGTAGGTACGCCGGTAGCGCCTGGGCTGGGCTGCTTGCTGCTTGCTGCTTTTACGCACACCCCCCATGGTAGTCTGAGCCAGTTCTCCCCCAGAAGCTAAACTCAATCCAATCCAATCCCAAGACGTCCTCGCTCTGTCTCACACTCCCCTCCACTTCATTACTCTTCCTCTTGTCTTCCTCTCTCACTTCTCTCCTCACTTCGATCTTCAATTTCAATCCTCTTCTCTTTTGCCCTTCCCTTTACCCTCCTCCAGACCAGTCCAAGACGTCTGATATAACCTCCTCTCCTCGAACGACGACTCGGTCTCCCTAGTAAAGGGAAATAATGATCTCGCGACTCTGACAGCGCCACTTTCGCACGCAGCCCTGCCCTGCCGCTATCTACCTATCTATCGTCGAGGCGCCAGTTCTTTGTCTCACTTCATTTGGGCTCGTTCCTTAACTTGTTCTCCCTGCTACACGCTAGATTCGACAGTAGCTTCTTTCTCGATTGATTCTATCGCCCCAGCTCGCGATTTGTTTCTCAACAAGAGCATCTTTTTTCTTCTCCATCTTCTCGTCCATCAGTCGAGGAAGAATCTTGCGTGCGTTTTTACCGAGCACTGCCCACTACCCGGCAAAGCTCAGCGACAGGATCAGCTGCGCTGACCATCGAACGACCGACTTAACTTGTTCTCGATCGCACCGCGACCTGGAAAACCATTCGTTTCTCACATTGGAATAATTATTGCTGGCTGCTCAATTCTCTAAATCTTTTCAAATAATTTCAACAACACTTACACCAACCGGTTTCCAACTTGTGGTTTCAACGCTCAGCACTAATCCTCCAAACCAAATCAACTGCGCAGACGGCGAGACCATAATTGGCCTCAAGATCTACTCCGACTCTTTGCGCACACAGAATAACTTACTAAACCACCAAAACATGCCGTCAGTTACAGACAGGAGAGTGTACGAGGATCAAATACCGCCATTTATGACAGTATTTGACCTGGATGCCGAGACCATGGCAGACCAAGACACTGTCACACTCGTCGACACAAAGTTTGTCGACATGGACACTAAGCGACCTGGCATGATGGGTCCCTCTCATCAGCATGGCCTTGCCCCGAGCATGATGCCCGTCGACCCAACTCACAAGCACCATGACAGCACGTCAACACAAACCTCTGAGTCTGCCGACTCATCACCTACTACAACGCTATCTACAACCGATTCTTCGCCTTTGTCAGATGCGTCTCCCTCCTCTTCCCCCGATTCTCCCATGAATCTCATTCCACTCAACAACTTCCCCGCCACCAGCTTTGGCAATCTGGGTGTCAACAGCAGCATCAACATGAATTACAACACCACCAGCAGTACTATGTTGAGCGAGCCACCCCGGCTGCAGCGACCCATGACATCGCCTTCGCCTCGACGGGGACGCAACATGAAGGGCCTTTCCATCCAGCCCCCATTTGCTGCTTCGACTTCTACAACCAATATCTCGCTAGTGTCTGAGCCAGCTTCTCCATCATTTATCAAACCCACGATTCCTGCTATGAGAAGAAAGCCCAGCCAGTTGAGTCTGAACACCAACACTTCTGACCTAACTCACAAGACCACTCTCGAAGTCCCCCCTTCGCCAGCCATGCCTATGCTCCAGCGTCGAGCTCTGAAGCATTCTTGTTCCTCGCCTCACATGTCTTCTGGTCTCAAATCAGCGACATTCGGTCCACCCGGCGGTATGACTTTCCCCAAGGTACTGGAGCGAAATGAATCTGGACTCTCAGAGGTGTTGCGCCCATCCAAGTCAACCTTGAAGCCAACAACTATTCATTCGGCGATCACGGAAGAGGATTCACCTATTCGCACTCAGATGGCCATCCGGGACGACGATCCCTACCGTGATAATGAGAATAACGAGGACATGAAGACTCCCGGGTATCCTGATGGCCCAATTGCTATCTACGACGACAATGTGTTCCTTTACTCAGAGCCCACAGCCGACGAGGCAGCACGCTTTGATGTGGTCATTAACTGCGCCAGGGAAGTCAACAACCCCTTCGAAGTTCGCAGGGCTACGCGGCGCCCTATGTCGATTGCTGAGCCCGATACTGCCGTGTCAACAGCCAGCTTCATGACAGCCTGGGAGTATCCCCAAGGTGAAGAATCAGCCGAGACACCAACAACCCCCAAGGCCTTCCAGTTCCAGGAGCCTGAGTACATCCACATTCCTTGGGACCACAACACAGACATTGCGCCCGATCTCATGAACCTGTGCAATGTGATCGATAGCCGAACTAAGGCTGGCAAGCGTGTGCTTATTCACTGTCAACAGGGTGCTAGCCGATCTGCTAGTTTGGTTATTGCCTATGGTCTATTTCAGAAACCTGAACTCACCGTTAACGATGCCTACTATGCGGCCCAAGCCAAGAGCCAATGGATCAGCCCAAACATGAAACTCATGTACTCGTTGCAGGACTTCCAGAAGGAAGTGTCAACAAAGCGCACGGCCCAACCTTCTAACCGCCCTCGACCTGGTCGCAAGCCTTCTAAGCACAGGCTGACCCTGTCCGCCAACGCCATTGACATCGGTCCCAAGGAACCTCAGACAGCACCCCTACCAACACAAGGCGAGGACGCCCAACAATCAAACCTCAGCTCCAGCCCTACTCGGCTCAGAGGCAACTCGACACCTGGGCCTCGACCTGTTTCACCAGGTCCAGCTTCTGCTCCACCCACGTGTACGTGGAAGGACGAGGTTGAGCAACGCTCTTCCGAAAAGTTGAATCCTTTCAAGCTTGGCGATATGCCCAAGAGGCCAGTTTCAAGTCAGGGCGAAGCGCAGCCCACCTTGGCCCCTCCGAATTTGGCCCCATCTCCTATGATGGACTCCGCTATGAAGCCACCTCCATCTCCGGGATTCCCTTCTCAAGCGAGCTTCGGTTTTCAGACTATGTCTTTCCCCAGATTTAACCCAGCGCCGGCTGAGATGAAACTCAACGATACACCTTTTCAAAGGACAATAGCTCTTCCAGGCTCGTACCCAGAAGATGACGCCTTACTGTCACCCAGAGCCGAGACAATGACCAACAACCCGCTTCACGATATGCCCGAGGTTGCGGGTATGCGGTTTGTGGAAAGCCCACCAACTCCAGGTCAAGGCCTGTTCTCCCCTCGAGCAGGCATGTTCCCTCGCGATCCTTTCTCAACATTTGGAAGACCACCAGTTGTCGCAGACCCGAGGAGTCCACCCACTAAGGGCGAGGCACCTATAATTAGATCAATTGATGATCTTTTATGATGAAGCTTGACCACAGTGTCATGTTTCGAAGTCGAACAAATCAGCTTCTTAAGGGAAGAAGAAGGGACGATTACCTCGACTGAAATTTCTTTTATAATCTCAACACTCGCTACACAACTATGTGAACTCAGCATTTCAGGGCGTTTATCTTTTTGAGCAAAGGGGCGGATATATTGACTGCACTTAATCCGACCCTCGATCCGGATATTCCTTTGACTATCCGCACGACGATACGCAAATATCAAAATACATCTTCTTTGTCACCCATGTTATTCAATCGTTACCTCTTCAACACACAGACCTTCGCTATTTTCAGTAACGCACAGAGCATGGCGTCGGATGATTCCACGATGACCTAGTGTAATATAGACAAAGACATCCTGTCTTGTCATCTTGTTTCATTTATATTTTTGGTTTCTTTTTGTCCATTTTGGACAACAAAACGGGGTGGCGTATGGTTTATGGAACCCACTGTGGGAAACATGCGGAGGGCTCAAATACCCAATCAGGGAAAGGGCATGAGGCTATGGCTGGGAAAGACGAGTTGCTGTCTTGGGCTATAGCAGCAGGGCGTTTAGGAAGAAATAGGTCTTGGAACAGCCAGACCAGTTTATGGAGGAGTTACATAGTGACAATCTCAATGGATTCTCACATTCTTTGCTCCAACTTTACGTGACATGTCTTGTATCATATCTATCTGTCTAAGTTTAATCCGATACTCTCAAATAGTGAGTCTGGCAAGACATTCTGTCTAACACCCACTCGGCTCGATATATACCAGCAAAATCATTGGCCAACCCTAACACGTTCTTTACTACACAACTCGACTGATTTGTTTACAGTTCCTTCTTTCCGCTCTGCTGAGCCTTCTTGGCAGCCTCCTTGGCCATCTTCTCCTGTCGTGCAATTCCAGCTTCGACACCAATGCCGCCAAAGACAAGCGCGACACCGAGCCACTGCATCTGCGTGAGGCGATGGCCGAAGGCGAGGACTGACAAAATCATGGTAAACATTTTTCGAGTGACCGTGACAGTCACCAGGAGGACTGAAGAGAAGGTGGAAAGGGTATAGACTTCACAACATGTTAGCTGGCAATCATAAAAACAAGATTGATGAAGACTTACAGATGAATACTTGGCCAACGGCACCACAAGCAGCGAAACCAAGGACATCCTTCCAGACAGCGGGATAACGAGCCATAAAGTCCAATGCAGCCTTGAGCTCGCCCGCGTTACCAGCAACATCCATGCCGAACCACTCTCCGAGGCCTGTGGCGACCAACCAAGGGCTGACAATCAAGTAAGCGCCCGTGACAATGGTGCTCATAATGTTGTTGGCGCACATCATCTGAGGTCCAGAGTACGGTCGGAAAGTCTGGAAGATATGGTCCTGGGTACTGTTGGTCAAGCCGTCGAACAAGAGGTTGATGCCGAGCAGCAAAAGACCCCACCCCGTGCTCGCATCGTCGGAGCGAACCTTGCTGCCCTTCTTCTTTCCAGAGTGAAGAGTAAAAACAGCCACGCCGAGGGTCACAGCCGCAACGACAAGGTACTTGTACAGAGGGTAACGGCGACGGAAGACGGTGATGTGAAGGAACATAACAGGTAGTAGCTTGCAGCTCTTGGCAAGGAGGAAGGTGATGTAGTCGATATGGGCCAGGGACGCGTAGCCGAACGGACTGGCAAGACTGCTGGTGATGGCGACGAGGGCGAGAGGTGCAAGGATGCGGCGCGAGGGAATGACGGGAGGGACGGAGGTATTGCTGGGAGTCGAGGCGTAGAGGTAGACGGCGCCTACAATGGCAGCGAAGACGGACTGGATGGTGTTGAGGAAGACGGGGAAGTGCCAGACTTCCGGTGCATCGGCAGGGCCATAAGGCTTTGTAGTAAGCTTCTCTTGAAGATAGGCCCAAGTGAGGCTATTCGCAATAACGAAGTCAGTAATTGAACTGGGGACATTGGGAAGAGTCATCCTACAATGAAGCATAGATACCCGCAACGGCGATAACAAGCTGCAAGACCCCGGCTTCTTGCGCGGGAGCCGGCGTGGCATCAACGATTTTCGTCACAACGTTTCCATTAGAAGCGCCCTTTTGCGACTTATCAGTATCCTCCCATGTTGCGGTTGTTTTGTTAAAGAACTCGGACGAAGCTTCGCGCTTGATGGCTGGTTGCTTGGAGCGCGCCATCCTTAGGAGTTCGAGAATATGTATTAAAGAACGTAGAAAGGAGGTGCGGGGACAATATTGAGAGCTCAGAAATGAACCGACTTGATCAAGTATATTTGTTAAGGAGTGAACGAAGAGACAAGGAACGAAAGAAGGAAAAAAAAGAGAAATGAGCCGGGAAAAAGGATAATTTAATCAACCAAAGCTTCCATGATGAAACTGACAAGTTGGCTTCAATTCAGACCATGAGATCGACGCCCCACCGAAAAGGTCCAGCCACATACATCTATCAAGGGTCCATTTCGTGGCTGGGTTAGTTCCCACCAGCCTTACTACGACGATTTCCCTCAGCATTACCAGAGGCAAGAGTACTATTTCACTTTAGTTGACAGATTGGTAGCTTATGCTCATGATTTCGTTTTTATTTGATGGCCATTGGCCCAAGCTAAGTCCACCCTAGTTAAGAATATCCTTCAAGATTCCGACATGGAATGAAGAGCTATTTAACATGGGTATTGGGTCGCAAGGGACTGAATACACAATGGGTGAGCCAGTGTAGTTAATGTCAGAGGTGTGTGCGAGAGCGATGAGTGATGTGGGAATTATGTGAACGATAAGATGGGAGGCGCGGGTCGAGTGACAAAGTCGGGATCCGAGGTTGTGAGAGATAGAAACAGTTGTGCGAGGCGAAAGAGAGGGGAAGGTGACGCGAAGTGTGAGTAGAGATTGTAGAGAGGAGTCACGATGTACTCTTCTCGACCCTGAGAGCTGCGCTGTCCCTATCGTTACCGGCTTCGATGATGTTTTATGTCATTAGCCATAACCATTTCGGACTGTGCCGCTTTGGTTGAGCGATCATGAGAAGAATTATGTCATGTCGCTACAGAACCACGAAACCGTGCCTCTGAAGGGGAAGCATGCCATTGCCAAAAAGTCCGGCAAGTAAAACTGATACAGACGAGGCTACAGTGTTCTGAGCGAGTTATTGCGCCGCAAAAGAACGTGGTTCGGTTTAAGAGATGAAAAGGCGACAGGTGAGGCTCGAGCCGAAATCGACACAAGTCAAACCATAGTTAATGTTGTAATGGCAGCGAGAAGGGTAGGAAGCAATAAAAGAAACGAGTTTGATGGTCGGACAAGTGGTTTCAGTCGCTCATAATGCTGTCAGCTGGTATCGTCCTTGTTGAAAACACGAGCCTCGCGGCAAGTCAGATCTGGAGTGCCCCAGCCCACCTTGCCAAAACTTATTTTAGCAAGTCGTATGGAACACGAAAAAAAAAAAGCAAAAATCAATGAGATTTCAGTCAACAGTCGGCTATTCGGCGTCCTGAAGCTGGCTTCGGCGCATCTTCTCCGCCTCTAGATTTTCATACAGAAGGAAGAGGGCCGACTCGTTGGCCTTGGCAGTACCCATAATGGTGAACATACGCTCGCCGGTCTCATCGTGAGGTGCCTGAGTTTATATGATCAGTCGTGTGATTAATACTTCGAGAACTAGAAAACTCACCTTGGCAATAGAAATGCGTGCACCTGATGTCTTTCGGATCTCACTAATCTTGCTACCCGCACGTCCGATAATGCAGCCAACCATATCTGCGGGGATGCTGATGTTCTGAGTTTGAATCTCCTCACCGTTCTCGTCATGAGTAGGGGGGCCTCGGAGAGCTGCGTCGGAGTCAGAGCGGCGGTTGTAAGGTCTTGAGCTACCGTTGCTAAAATCGGCGCCGTTGCCTGTTCGCATGACACGAGGGCTACCACCATAATCGCTTCTGCCAGAGCCCTGGCTGAATCCCGTTCCACCACTAGTGGTTCCACCGGTGGAAGGTTGAGTGCGAACAACAGGGTTGTAGAGAACGGTACCGGTGCCTCGCTGCCAGTCATCGACCAGGCACTTGCAGATCTCCCAGATAGCGCGCTGAATGCCTTCAGGAGTGCCCTGAACCTCGACTATTCTCTCAGTAGACTGAGGGAGCATCTCCTTCTGAGCGACCATACGGACTCCTGAAGCATCTTGAATGTGCTTGATCTTAAGGCCTTGTCTTCCGATGATGGTACCCATCTGATTGTGGGAGATGAGAAGCTTGATGGCTATATCCCTAGTTAGCGAAATCTTGACTTTTGTTTGTCTCCCAGTGGAATGGTTTAATTACGCACGGTGAGTTCCATTGCTCTGTACAACGCCTCCCATGCCCATAGCAGGTGCACCTTCCAGCAGAGCGCGAGCGACAGTGGCATAGGCGCGAGAGATAGCGTCGCAACCGCCAGTGATGGTCAGAACACGGTCATGAACACCTTGCACGACTTTGCTGACACCAGCCTTGACGCCAGTCTCATCTCTAAGGTCGGCGACATTCTTGCCGCCCTTGCCAATGATGACACCGGCTTCTTTGGAAGAGACGATCGCACGAAGGGTGAGCTGAGCCTGAGCATACTCCTCCTCCGTCTTAGGGGCAGGTTCGCCGTCAGGGCCAAGGCGGTCATCCATTCTGAGTTGATCCATCTGATCAAGGATGTCGCTGCCGTTGCCGGGAATGGAATCCTGAGGAGCCGACATTTTGCTATGAGGTTGGTCGGGAAAAGCGTAGAGGCAGAAAATCGATTCGAGAGGATGAAATGTTTGGGGTCGAGAAGAACAGACGAGTAGGGGTGGTCTGATCAATTCTGTAAATTTGTTAGAACATTCTCTTGCAATGGGTTTGTCTGGGCGTGAGAATGCCTAGAGGCGCAAGCTGATATGTACGGACGATCGTCTTTCTTTGCAACGCACGTTTGAAGCGCGGGTACACATCATGTCATGACCGACGTCATGATACAATAAGAGGAACGTTTTTTACAAGAGCCCAGCAGGAGAAAAGATAATTTACTGACCTTGTTGTCGACGCTGGGGGTGCTGCGAGGACGTTGAATATATGCTGGAGAAGGCGGGGGCAGCAAGACGGAGAGGTGGTGCAGTGTGTTTTTTTTCTGCGGCAAGTTGTTTGTACGCGAAGCGGGATAGCGGGGTCAAGGGTCGTTGCGAGCACTCCAGTTGAGAAAGCGGCGGCGGAGGCGGGCGAGTGGGCTATTGAACGATACGCGGGAGGCGTATGGTTAAGAAGGCTTCAATAGCTGATGTAATGGGTAGTCGGGAACGATGATGAAGAGGAGGGGGATGAGAGAGTAGAGCGGGGCGGAGGGCGAGGAGCTGGAGAGGGAGAGAGAGGGAGAGAGAGAAGAAGAAGAAGAGGTGGTGAAGGTGAGGTGAGAAGAGAGAGGTGCGTAACGTAAGTGAAGTGGGTGAAGGGTAGAAGAGGAAGAAGAAGAAGATGTGGAAGTGATGGGTTATCAATAATGAGCCTGTGCTTCAATCCATGCTAAGGTAGGTACCTCTAACCTCTAAACTGCCACAAACCACAAACCCAGGGCCAGAACCAAGACAGCGAAACACCAAGTGACCACACAGAAAGATCGGAGCAGTAGTACCTGCCTGCCTACTTTCCATTGCTTCCCACCTACTACGGCAGCAACCCGTTAATGGAAGTGGGGTGGGCAGCACATGGAAGGGAAGGAAGAGGCAGCTATGACCACCAGAACGACATATAGAGGGGTACTTTATTGGTAAGTACTTTGTTTTCTTGCTTCCCCAATTTACAATTAGATTTAGTGGGATTAGCTGACGGATGAGGGGGAAAGAGACTTAAAATGCAAGTATTCAAGATGCAATCCTCACCTCACACCCATGCATGGATCTTGCCCCGGCTTAAGAAACATCAACTGTGGATGGATGGGTACTATATCTTAGGTAGCCGCTTGGGCCAGCTATTGCCGGTGCTCTATGAGGACGACATGTTCTCTTTCAATTGCTTGTTGCTCACGGATAGATACCTTCTGGCTGGGCAAATGTTTCTGACTGCAATAATAAGTGTGAGAAGCAAACGACAGGCCGTGTATCGAACTGCCAGTAAGACAAGAGTCTGTATCATCAAGTCCTTGATACCTATAAAACAGATCGCAACTCAGCACGAGGCAGGTACAAACAAACAAGCAGCGGTTCTTTTCTCGAGGCGTTCTAAAACCCGATAATTCGTACCTTCCCTTCTCATTCAAACAAAGATCTCAAACAAAGACCTAGACCTAATACAAATGGGTAGGTGCATATTGCTAGTACCGTATTCATCTTCTACATTTCCCAAGTCTCTTCCATACCTACTAGGTACTTTCAATCCAACTCAGAGTCGTATTTGACAGCTGTTCATTGAGGTATTGTAGATAGTCTCACTGTAACCAGTTGTCTTCCATCTGACAATAGTGTGATACAGAGACGCACACGATGTCAAATGTCCAGGATTCTTGGCATATTCCACTAATCCACTCTAGGAAACAAGCAAGCGTCAAGCCAGCATCCATCCCAAGATTCTGGCATCTTTTTTTCTCGCTCTACTCTCAGAAGCCCACACTCCCTGGTAACCTGGTCACTCGGGAGTTTTTTCTATCACACCCACACGGGCCGGAGTGGGCCACAAAGGATTGACTTTCGCTTCTGCCAACGCCCAGGACGATCGCATCTTGTTCCATTGATTGCGGCATTGAGCGACTTCAATGTCGGTTAAGACTTGAGAGAAATAAGAGGCTTCAAATAAGGCTTCTGATGGCCAGTAATTTATCAGAGAGCAACATCCATCACGTCCAATAGCAGGCCAGTGATCAGGTATAAGAGTCTTATTCGCCATCACTTTGTATTCCTCGGACACCACGCTGCAGTTTTGGCTCGTCTAACACCAAAATCCTACGTTAACGGCAAAGCAGGCAGGTCCTTTCGACAAGTTAAGACTTCAATGTTCGTTCTTCTGAGCCTTCAATTCGTCTATCACTCCGCTTTTCGCTCCATTCGTCTTCTCCAGGCCAAAAGTCGTGCAACGTTCTGACCCCGCAAAGCATCAACAACGTGCTGGCTTGCTTGTTGTTCAGCAGTAAACGAACAATGCTGAGCCAATAATTTCTCATCACACATTGTCACTCAAAGAGCACACGACTTGACTGTAACTAGGTAGCTCCAATAAGTGACGCTCACACTTTACATCACTTAGCTGCAGTTGTTGCCTCCGGGGATTGGCTGTTCAACGTCAAGGTTTGTGGAGCAACGCTGCTGCAGACTGCATAAGTTATCAAGTATCACGTCTTGGGCAACATCAAACCCCTGCTGTTTATTGTGCACGTTGACTTTATGTACTGTCACTGATAACCTCGGACTTCTCGTTCCTGTATACGCCAACTATAGCTGAATGGCATACATGGAAGAAGAAGAAGTAATATGCCAATGTTAGCTGAATGCCAAAACTTCCGCCATATGCGTCGTCTGAAAAGCATCGGCTTTCATCGCTGTCGCAGCTTTTGCTCATGCTCTATCCAAAAATTCTTGCACGCTTTATGTCCCCAGTGATCAACCCACCACTCTCCGAAGCTATCTTCTACTTCAACGTCCACCTTGGCCACTCTCTCTTCCCTCTTCAGTCCGCAGATGATACAAGCTTTGGGGGCCGTCGGTACCATTCTAGCCGTATGCACTTGCATGTTCTCGCTAATCTCAGGAACTTTTAGCCCTTGACCCTTATCGGCCGACTTGGCCGCAGCAACTGCAGATCGTAGAGGGCCAACTTGTTGACGCCATACAGCTACCACATCCGCAGCCTCACGATCCTCGCGTACAGCTTGTGTTTTGTCGACTCCTGCGAGTTTCATGCCCTTGCTCCCAGCAGCTGAAATTGACATGCTTTTGGCAAGGATCTTATCTCGATGCCATCGTTGTTTACGTCCAGCGATGACGTGCGCAGCTGTTTCGGCTAAGAGAACGTAGCCCTGAAGGAAGTCTACTGCTTTTGGGTCCGATAGAATGCGTTGTTTGATGGACGCGCTCTGGCCAGACACTGGTTTGAATAGGGCAGTGCCTGATTTCATGAGATCAGGGAATGCGGAGAGGATAACCGAAGGGGGTGGAACGTTAATTGGTGGAGGAGCATCCCCCTGAGAATCGCTGTGCGATGGTTGAACATTGTCAGCAGCATCCCAATCCCAGCTTTCAGGCGCCTTCCTTGCGCTGGCGGTCGCCTTTTTGCTGTCAACGGCCGAGAAATCATCCCAGTCACCCCATTCTTCTTCTTGTTCCTTGTATTCGACTCGGTTACGATCCACTGGGCTTTCATAAGATGGCCATGCTGTAGTCGGGGTCTCTTCTTTCGTTTTTTTTACTTCTTTCGGTTCCGTGGGTGTTTTGATAGCAAGTTCTGGGAAAGGATTACGATCCTGAAAGGACGGTGATTTTGGTGCTTGAGGATAGTTTGTAGCAGTAGCTCCAAATGCTAGAGGTCCGAGAAGCTGGGTAGGTGGCGCTTTTCTGGTCTGTTGAGGTTGAGGTTGAGGTTGAGCTGGAGCCGCCTCGTCTAAAGAGAGAAGGTCCATTGATGGAGGAGCCGGCGCCGGCTTCCCGGGAGCAGCTGCGGAGGCCACCTTGGGTGCGGTTGAAGGAGGGACACTTTCGAAATCCCCAAATTCATCCTCATCCTCGTCCTCATCTTCATCATCCTCGGCGACCTGAAGCTCAAAGTCCTCTGCATCAAAAAGCACGCTAGGGTCTTTCTGCGCAGAAGCTTTGAGCTTGGCTTTCATCCGTTGGTGTTGTGGCTCTTTGTTAGTTGTTCCCTGGCCCCAACCTTGCGCGAACTGTGACTGTGGCTGCGAATGAGATTGTGAATTAGAAGGTTGAGATAAAGGTTGAGGCGTCGATCTGCTGCTGGTTGACTTCTGCAAAGCTTCGATATCGACAAGACTGTTGGACAATAAGTCCATTGTCGACGCTCTCACAATCCTAGTTGGTGGCTGCTGCTTGATACCGGGTGCTCTCTGGGCAATAGCTGCAGCCGAGCCTGGGTTTGGTTTGGGCCATGGTATGGATGATGGGTTCGCCGAGACTGGAGTATTACTTCCACCGGTGCCCCATCCCGAAGCAGAAAAGGGAGCAGGGCTTGGAGTTTGAGCAGGAGCCGCATTAACCGTTGGATTTTGTGAAGGTTCAGCTACCTCGAAATCGCCCCATCCATCATCATCGTCGTCATTCGTCTCCGCCGGCTTCGACGGGACTGGGGCACTTCCCCATGCATTCTGCGCGGTTGACTGAGACTGAGATTGAGTGTGAGTCTGGAAGCCTGACCATGACTGGCCGTTCACTGGTGAAGCATTGTTGGCCTTTCCTAGGAGATCAAAAAAATTCTGAGTATCGGCACGTTGTAACGGCTTTGGCGGTTGTGGCTGTTGCTGCTGCTGCGCTTGAGGTTGGGATAGAAAAGGTGTGGTCGTCTGCTGAGTTGGGGCAGGAGTTGGATTGTCCGAAAGACTATTGAACTCGGCAAAGAGATCTGCAGACATGATGTAGTGTCTAATGAGGCATCACTCAGTGATCGCGAGTCACGATACTTGTTATATATATGAAGTTGAGGCTAAAGGGGAAAGGCACGTCAGCTCAGCTCGCAGAATCAAGAGGTGCATGGCATGGCTTTGAGGTAGTAGCCCGCCCCGGTGACATGACACTATTTGTTTGGCGGTCAGCCCCTGAACTTTCAGGCGACTTGAGCGCTGGAATTTGTCCGTCCGCGTGGTGGGCGGGCTGGGGCTCTTAAAGAGTGGGGCCGAAGACGGAGACGGCAACCCAATTGAACCTGAAGCACCGATAGATCAAGGTTTCGGGTTCATCCTCCGCCATCAACATTCATTCATTCAACTAGTCTACCGGTTGAGACTTTGCTCACGACCCGTCAACTTGGCTTTTTGGCTTTTCTCTTAGCGTTACTAGACAGCATGAGACCTCTCGAGGAGTCGCTGTAGGTTGCGCCTATTAGCGACAAGAAACAAGTCTAGAACCTACTCAACTGACTCTGCTCTGTTCACAGCTCAAGATGGCGTGAAACACAATCCCAAGGCGCACACCTTGGCGATCTCCGCCGTGCTGTTCAGTATAATGGTCCATCAAGCCCTTGCATATCAGGCTGTCGCTCTCTTTGCTGGAAGGTGAGTTACCTTAATATGCGTTGTTAGTGGCCAATTCCTCAGTTGACGTATTACTGTAGACCTTCCTTTTATCGACTGCTGCCGAGGGCCTGAGCTGGTCTCATGTTCTAGACGACGGGAGGCGTTCTTATACAGAACAAAGGGACCACTTTCTCAAGTACATCAAGCATCCGGAGGCCCTTGCGGAGCTGAATATTGATCCTTTAAACGAAGACCCAAGCGTAAGGTGTCTCCAGGCTTGAAGAATGGACAGCGGACTAACTGAAACGAGTCACCTTGGAACACTATTCGTCAAGATGAAATTGTCCGCGCCGAGATACAGCAAGATGTTCAGCGGTTACCTGATGAAGCATCTTACCATGAAGACCAGACTCAGGCGACTATCATAGATATCCTCTTCATGTACTGCAAGCTTAATCCCGAGCGAGGAGGCTATCGCCAGGGAATGCATGAACTGCTCGCGCCTATTCTGCATGTCATTGAACAAGATTCTGTGGACCCCACGACCTTACCAGAAGACATTCCTACTGACGATGCCCTTATCAAAACTCTCGACCATGCTTTTGTCGAGCATGATGCCTTCATCCTATTCTCCAAACTGATGGAGCGTGCCCAGTCGTTCTATGAAGTCAAGGACAATCCTGCAACACCAGCAAACTCTTCACGGCCTTCAAAGTTCCCAGAACAAAGTTCCGCCATCGTCGAGCGAAGCAAATTTATCCACGAAGTTTGTCTACAGAAGATCGACCCGGAACTTGCTACTCACCTTACCAATATTGAGATCTTACCACAGATCTTCTTGATGTTAGTCTATGTTCCTCATTCGGACTTTTCTCATTGCTTATATTTATAGTCGATGGATACGATTGCTCTTCAGTAGAGAATATCCTTTTGAACAATTCCTAGTACTTTGGGACACCATCTTTGCTGTCGATCCGACTCTGGAACTTATAGATCTTATTTGTGTTGCCATGCTAATAAGAATTAGATGGGAGTGTAAGTTCTATAGTAAAGTATGGTTTCAAGGCTGACATGTTTCCTAGTATTGGAGGCCGATTATTCTGTCTGTCTTCAGCTACTTCTCAAGTACCCACCACCCTCGGATGCTCATGGTCCTCATACATTTGTTGACGACGCATTGTATCTCAAGGATCACCTCGACCAAGCAGGGGGGTCTTCACTCATAATGAAATACACCGGGAGGATGCCCGACGCATATTCATCGCCGCCACAGACCTCAAGAACGGGAACTCCTAGCTTCCGCGGTTTTAATTCGTTTAAACAAAAGGTACCGGGCTCGAGGTCACAGATAGCATCGCCTTCCCGGTTTATCCAGCAACAGGGCGGCATGGAAGCCTTATTCCAAGGAGCCGCCAAGGGGGCCAAGGGAGTATTCGAAAGGGGCGAAAAGCTGGGTATCAACCAGGCCGTTAGAGATGCCATGGGAGAGATCAAACGCAACATAAATGAAGCCCGTTCTGCGCCCAGAACACCACAGCCCTTGATGAACGAAGGGGAAGCAGCCAGGAGTCTTGCAGCATTGGAAATCCGGAACCAACATCTAGCAACCATGCTCGACGAGACAGTTAACAACCTCAAAGCGATATCTGCATCTAGTCTAGAAGACAAGGCTAAAAGTCTTGAGCTTATAGAAATTGCGGCAGCTAAAGTGCAGTTCGTCAAGATCTACCTAGACGACCCTTCAATGGAGGTGCCGGTTTTACACTCACCACCATCCGAGGAGACTCCCCAGGAAGTGGTTGTAGCAGAAACGGCTATTGTTCAACCGGAGCCAGTACAAGCGGCACCGGCAGAACTGGACGTCTCTGGCCTGCAAATATCTGAGCCAAAACCAGCTCCTAAAGAAGAGCCAGTGCAACCTTCTAGTCCTGATCGAATTGACATAGCCACGGCTGATGAGAACAAATCTGCGAGCTCACTATCATCTTCTCGACCAGGTCCTGTCCCAACCCGATCAACGCTGGCTCAGTCATCCTTCTCTTGGATGTTAGAACCGGACGAATCTGGATCTCCGAAGGCTCCAGCTTTGTCGAACAAGTCACCACCGCCACAGCACAAGAAAAGAATTTCGAACAGCGCTAGTCGCGAAAAGAATGCTTTCTTGTTTGGTGAAGTTACGGAAAACCGCAATCCTTTGAACTCGGATGAAATATTCGGCCTAGAGCCTATCAAGAAACTGAAGGAAGCCAAACATGATGAAAAGGAAAAAGAATAGAGACAAACTAGACCCCGAGAGCCTGCGGAATCGTTGGCCAGTCAATCATATAGAGCACATTGTATCTTGTCGTTCACCTACAACTAGAACAAAGCATCCACTCAAATGTTCTTTATAGCACCAGTTCTATATGAAGGAACAATAACATCAATCGAAGAACCGAATTCCAACGTATCAACAGCAATGGACCATTGTTCACCTATTTATGATGGTGTTCTGGACACAGATTGTGAACATTACTAGTTACGATACAAGTATCACTGTTCTCTTCTTCTATATTGTATCATGTTTCCCGCTTCTTGATCAACTCTGGTATCTATCATAAACTCCCAATTACCTAGTATTGTACCCTACGAAAACCATTCGACACCTATTTGTCAAGTTAACTCAACTCTTGTTGCATAACAGGGAAATCACAAACAGTAGCCATTATGGCCTTCCTATTGCCGAAAGTCCAAGTCCAACTAGGATTCCTTATTGCAGTTGGCCGATCAGAGGAAAGAGAAGATTTCCAATATAACGAAATCCCACAGCATCCCGGCGAACCTATCCCACAGCCTCCTGGCAAGAGTGAGTTCGACCGAATACCCCCAAACGCTAACGAATATCCACACTTGAAGCGGCAATGCCTCAACCGTGCGCAATGGGCCATTGAAGTGCTGGATGATGAACTACAAGGACGCAGGCACAGTTGTTCCCCACTGAGAAGCATTCAGCGAAAACCAGAAGCCAAAATCCCCCTCAAAGAATGGACAGTTGAGTTTGATGGACATGTTGAAGAAAACCAAGCTAATCAGTTTGATTGGGTTGGAGTGAAACTGACATCTCCCATATTCGAGAATGCAAGCGCAAACCTGGACCTGGAAAAGCAGTTGAAGAAGATCTTGCTCATCCTCAACAAGAAGTATCTTACTGTATCAAACGCTGACACGCGCCTCAAGGTTGCTGTGTATTTGAACAGATACAGTGCTACCCCTGAACAAATGAAGGCCATTGCAGCTTTGATTTGGATTGTTGACCCTCTTCTAGGCGATGTTCATCCTCCTCACTGTGGCCCCAACTCGATATATTCACTGGGGCTACAGTACAGTAAACTTGTCACAGACAAATCTCCCCTCCGTCTCAAGGCGCAGCTGGTCTCCACGGTTCGAACTGAAGACCCCTGGAACAACCATCTTTCGCCCAGCCGACGCCCACTGAAGCTTCTCTCGTACCCTGGAGAGCTGAAAGATGCAAAGTATCTCGATGCAGTTGATAAGATACTCGATGCTGACTCGGTTGACGATCTCATTGATCTTATGAATGTTTCCATTCACGATGCCAAGGACTATCCCCAAGCCTCGCCTGCTTATTGCTTTGAACTGCCTGCTAAGTCTGGCGATATGGCGATCTGGTTTAATCAACATTGTGGAACTCTCGACTATGCTGGAATTGATAACTGGATTGCCTTTTGTGTAGGTGTTATTCAACTCAGCATCGGAAAGAGTGGTGCCTCAATTTCTGATTTGTATCCCAGACTCCGATGCAGTTCTGGTATCTTTGCTTTCCTCAGAGAAAATGGCTTGCGTGAGCCTGCTGCTTACTTTGAGGCAAAGTTGCAGACTAACAAGATACCAGATCTGGACCGATGGCCTATAGTATCTGAGGCCCTTTCATTTCGGGATGAGGACTCTTTGTCGAGCTCAGACGATTTTTCTTCCACGACTTCATTTCTCGATAGAGATTTCACACCCAGTCGCTCAGCCAGGAACATTTATTCTTTCGGTATTGAGCTCGAAATGTACATCCCAAAGAAGCGAGATGGCCGCCAGTCTCCGCCGCCAGGCCTACTGATCGATTTTAGCGACAGTGCAGACGCCAGTGTCTGCATTGACCCGCACTCCGAGGACGATAGACAAACTGGTCTCTCTTCTCCTGAAGAAACAGTAGACCAGATAGCAGCAGTACTCACAGAAAACGGGCTGTTGGCTACGAATACAGCTATGCATGATCGGCTGGATTTTGATCAGACTGCATGGCTAAAAATGCTTGTTGAGCATGGCCTTGTCCCTGTTGCCGGCATTGATCACAAGTACCAAACATGGACCGTTACGACTGATGGCTCTCTCCATGCATTTTATGACTGGGCAGGCTACGAGAGTGCGAGTGGTATCGAGGTAGTGAGTCCCGTTCTGCAGGATAAGGCAACAAGCTGGGAGAATGTCGTAAGTGTGTTGAGCAGTCTGAGAAACAACTTTAGACTGCTTGAAACTAACAACTGTGGCTTCCACATCCACATCGCTAAGGGCATGGAGACACTATCAATTCACCTACTGCGTAAGCTCTGCATACTCATGTGCTGCGTGGAAGACGTGATCCTTCGTCTCTGTCATCCTAGTAGAAGGGGAAACAAATGGGCGTTGAATATCATGGGAGAGGGATCATTCTTGCACGACAACTACAACGAGAGATGGCAACATCTTGAGGTCACATGTGACTTTTGGCAATATGTTCCGTGCAGCATGGCGTCGTTTCCTTCCATCTTGGGCCCGTTGAAGAAGATATGGAATGCCAAGGACGAAAAGGAACTTCAGGTGTTACTCAACCCTAGTGGCTTCGATTTTAATAAGAGCTGCATCTTTCTGCCAAAGTGGAGATCTTTGAATGGAACTGTTGAGTTTCGTTATCTAGAGGGTACCTTGGATCCGGAGCTGATCATCCGCTGGGGCCAACTCCTGACAGCTCTCTTCAGGTTTGCAGACAAAGCTCCCACCGAGAAATGGGAGCCGTTCTTGACCACAGCGATACGGTCCCGACAGTCAGGCGCCCTCGGCCCGAACCTCCTGCGAGGATTTCTTACCTTTCTCGGGTTAGAAGACGATTACGACTTTTGGACTCACAGAGTCGACACAATGTCGAGGTTGGAGGGTGACAATGACCAACCAAGTTGCCGGCCCGATGAGGATCAAAAGTTCTGTTCTCGGATCAACGAGGGCCAAATCGCTGCGCTCCATAAGAATTTATGTCGCAGGGAAAGAACACGCCCATTCCTGAAGGGAGAGAAAGCCGAGGAAGTAAAAGGGGGTGCCACAGAGTCTGCATCCTCACTCAACCCCTAGTGATCGTGCGACATTGATACTGGAGGAAGCTGGCTTTGAGAAGGAGTTGGTTGAAAGAATTCCCGCTGCTAACACCGAGAAGGGGTCTGACTTGCAGGCTGGGCCTGTTAAAGATGATACTTCTAAGGACGGCGTGGACAAACTCACCAGTGATATGTTGCAAGTTCTTCAGAAAAGCCGTGCTCAAGCAGAGAAGGAATTGGAGCGGTACAATGATAACTGAGTGTGGGTAGACAAGAGCCAATGGGTTAGGAGTTTAGATCTGGTGATGGCGCATTGGTTTGTCTTTTTTGGCTGCCAGCAAGCAGGTAAGGTAAGTAAGTATATCAGCACATTTTCTTTTTCTCTCAATATAACCAACCATCTGTATCCTGGATATTCACAGTGGACTGCCCCTTCAAGATAATATGATAGAATGTGATTCCGATGAAACTGGTATCTGAATTTGTCAATATTAATGACTGGCTATACGGACGAATAGAAGAACAATCACATAAAAGTCTCTTTTGGAGGCTCATTGTTATCATATTGGGTATCTCTTGTCACGATTGCTATGCTGGTGAAGTATGTTCTCGCTCAATAATATCCTCGCGCGCCAATGGTCGAGTGCCATCATTGAGTACCATTGCCTCTCGGTGTTGGCGTCGCAGCCGCTGTTCTTCAGCAGAATGCTCCCTTGTACGCGTGGCCTGTGATTCGACAACCGGTACGTTCCCTGCTTCTTCTTCAATCTCCATGATGAGGTCTGGCAACTCCCGAATCCTACGTCTCGAGTTTTCCTTGTCCATCAACCCTGCTTTCTCCAAAGCCCGGAGACCTCGTCTCGTCTCCTTGATTCGATCAACAATTTCAACAATTCTGTTTGCCTTGAGAGTCATATAGTCTTTGAAGCTGCGGCGTCTCTCTTCCGGGGTGGCGCCCCAATCTTGCTTTGCTAGCCACTTTTCGACAAAGCGTGCCTTGATCAGCATGGCAGCGCCATACTTGTTGACGAGCTCTAGAATGAACATCAGGCAGAATCTCTCGGCCATATCGCGGAGGTAGTACTCGTCCCAATGGCTGTCGGTGAGATCCGGTCGCTCGACATCGTCCAAACTCAGCTCCAAAGACCTGACCAGCGCGGAGTAGGCCTTAGGATTGTTTAATTTAGAAAGACCGTCCAAACCTGGAGCTGTTAGTCATGTTCCGTATTGTGAGTGAGTGGTGTTTGTTACCAATGGTCTGTCCAGTGAGCAGGGCTAACGCCCGAAGGCATCGCATCCTCTCATCATAATCCGGCCGGGTGATGCCAAAAAGCAGTGAATGAGTTGTCTCGGGATCGTTGACGGCTCGATCGCAAAGAATCTTGATTGCGACCTCTCTGATGGAGAAGTTCGGGTGATCCAGTAGTTTCTCGAGAGTCTCAATCTGTAATGAATCCTCGGTATCCTGAGTGATGTACTGCGTCTTAGGCTGTGGTGGGGGAATCTCATTGTCGTCGCGAATGACTGTGAGTGCAGTAAATACTGTACTCACAACACCAAAAGTAGCGAGACCCAAGGTCACGAGAACCACTCTCTCATCGCGAGCAAACGCGAGGAGGCTGTCAGCCCATCCCATCTTGACTAATGATTTTGTTTGTTGAGTTCATGCTTCGTTACGGAGCTCATAATCCAAGTTCGCGACAGCTAAGTTGAATACCCCGGAGCTCCTGACGTAAGTTATTCTGCAGACATTGACCGCCCAGCATAAATCTTATTAGGTTAGACTTCCCGTCGGTGGAACCTAGCCTCGAACGGTCCCACACTTGATAACGATAAGACTGGACTTTTTTTTCTCTATCGCAAAAAAATCCATAGTCGCTGGCTGGGCGCATCGAACACCATCAGCATATATCATCGCTATGGCCGGCTCACAGCTTAAACGCCTCAAGGCGTCGCTCAAAGAGCAAGGAATTGTCGGTCCACAGCAGTCGAAGAAACAAAAGCGACGCAATGCCCAGGATGAGCGCGGCCGCAATGATAAGCGACTCCAGCGAGGAGTTGTTCTTGAGGGCATTCGTGAGCAGTTCAATCCTTTTGATCTGAAGCATGCCAAGGGTCCCAAGTTTGAGGTTACCAGTAATCGACCTACTTTGACTGCTGGTAGCATCAAAGGACGACCTGGTCAAGCCAAGGCAGCCAGCGAAGAGAGGGTGAGTCGCATAGCCATAACTGCCAAGTAGTAGACTAACCAGTACAATAGCGTCGACAAACCCTCCTAGTTGAGATGCAGCGCCGAAACAAAGTCGGTGGAATTCTCGATCGTCGATTCGGTGAGAACGATCCAACAATGGCCCCAGAGGACAAGATGCTGGAACGATTCGCCCGCGAGAAGCAGAGAAGCCACAAGAAGAATTCCATGTTCGACCTAGAAGATGATGAACCATCGGAGAGCTTGACACATATGGGCAAATCTATCAGTTTTGACGACATGGACGATTTCAAGGAAGACGACTTGGACGAGGATTACGACAGCGATGGTTCAGTGCGCGAGCGACAAAGATTGAAGCGTATTCGAGCTTTGGCGGCAGAGGGTAGCGATGGAGAAGATGGCGAGAACGGTGAACCTGAGCGAAAGAAGACGAAGAAAGAGGTAATGGAGGAGGTTATTGCCAAGTCTAAATACTACAAACAAGAGCGACAAGCGGCAAAGGACGAGGACGAAGACCTTCGAGAACAACTCGACAAGGAGCTCCAAAACATCCAATACATGTTGCATCACATCCGACGGGATGACAAGCCTCAGGCTGATGGTGGTGTCGTGTCCAAGATTGCCGGCGTCGACCGCGATGCTTTCGAGAAGAACTTCGATCTCCAAGTAAAGAAGCTTGCTCAGGACAAGAGAGCTCAGCCTGCAGACCGTACCAAGACTGAGGAAGAGAAGGCCGAAGAGGAGTCCAAGAGATTGAAAGAGCTTGAAGACAAGCGCCAGAAGCGTATGCGAGGAGAGTCAGTCAGCGATAGTGAGGACGACGAGGTGAACAACAAGGGCAAGAAGCCTGAGCAAGACGAGATGGACCTGGATGACGAAGAGGACTATGGCCTTGGTAGTGGTATCCGAGCTCGTCCTACAGCCACAGAACTGGGATTCGACGATGAGGACGATTTCATCATCGACGATGATCTTGTGGCTGACGGATCTGATGTGGAGCCTGTCGGCAGTGACGATGAATCGATGGAAGATGAATCTGATGAGGAAGCTGAGGATGAGGATGAGGAGGATGATTTCACCAAGGGTCTGCTTAACGAGGAAGAGAGCCGAAATCCTGTCTTCGACGCCGACTCTAACACAAAAGCCTCGGCGATCCAGAAGGGTGACGAGCAGGGTCTTCCTTATACCTTTGAGTGCCCCCAAACCTGCGACGAGTTGAAGGCTACATTGGCGCCATTCCCAACCAAGACCTACCCTACTATCGTTCAGAGAATTCGTGCCCTCTACCATCCCAAGCTCAGCAGCAAGAACAAGGAGAAGTTGGGCAACTTCGCCACTTCTTTAGTCGATTACATCGGTTCATCTTGGGATCCCGAAACTTCTGCCCCTTTTACTGTGCTTGAAAGCATTGTCCGACATATCCACTCTCTTTCTAAGATGTTCCCCATCGAAATTGGCAAGCAGTTCAGTCAGAACATTGAGGAGATTAGCACATCGAGACCATTGAACCTGGGACCCGGAGACCTCATTCTGCTGACAGCCGTTGCTACCATCTTCCCTACATCCGATCACTTTCACCAGGTTGCCACTCCTGCTCTCTTGACAATTACGCGATATCTTGGGCAGAAGGTGCCACAGAATCTGGCGCATTATGCCATCGGTGCCTATCTATCAATGCTTGCTCTCAGCTACCAGAAGCTTGCAAAGCGCTATATTCCTGAGGTCATTAACTTTACACTGAACTCCCTCTGTGCTCTGGCGCCTGTTGCTTCCTCTAAGCAACTTGGAAACTTTCCTCTTCACAAAGTTCCTGCTGGTGTTCGGGCGAAAGCCGCGGATGAGGCCAAGTTGCGGAAACTAAATTTCTCGGACTGTATCGACGGTGCATCAGAGAAGTCGGAAGTGTCAGCTCGCAAGGTTGCCATCATCGACACCACAGCGTCAATCTTGGAGGCTGCTGCGGACTTGTGGACTGGCAAGAACGCATTCCTTGAGACTTTTAGCCAGGCTGCGAACGTGTTCAAGCACCTCAACAGCAAGGTTTGCCGGGCCCAATTGCCTGCAGCTTTGAATGATAAGGTTGAGAAACTGCTGGTCAAGTTCGACCGCATGCTCAAGGTCGCTCAACTATCGCGTCGCAACACGGAGCTCCACCACCATCGTCCTCTGGCGATCAAGACGTACATCCCCAAGTTCGAGGAGACGTTCGACCCAGACAAGCACTACGACCCAGACCGCGAGCGCGCAGAGATGGCCAAGCTCAAGAAAGAGCACAAGAGGGAGCGCAAGGGTGCTATGCGGGAGCTGCGCAAGGATGCCAACTTCATGGCGAGAGAGAAGCTGCGTGTCAAGAAGGCGAAGGACGAGGCTTACGAGAAGAAGTACAAGCGACTCGTTGCCGAGATCCAGAGCGAGGAGGGTCGCGAGTCGAATGCATACGAGAGGGAAAAGTCTGCGAGAAAGAGGGCCAATCACAGGTAAATGGGCATGGCGGCATAGATTTTGGCGTAGGATACCATACATTATTCATATATTCATTTGTCCATCTTTCTCTGACTGTAGTCGAATCTCTTGGAATCCGCACAGAAACTGTTTAGTAACTTGGACGCGAGACATAGATATGAAGCCAACTCGTGTAGTCATAGATTTTGTTATAAATAATAGTAAGGGAATGTTGCAGTGTATAGGTTTCTTGTTCAGTGACAAAGCTAGCTTGAAGCCCAGATCAGGGTAATAAACGATCACTTACAAAAAAGGGTCGGCTTGAAGTCTACAAGCCTGAGCCACCAAAAATTAGTGGAGCCCTCTACAATCATATCCATGCTTAGAACAGTCTGCGAATTTCAACATTGAATCTTTAATCATCACAAACAACAACCAACACTAATAATCTCATCTCCAACTCACCCTACTCATATGCCGATACAATAAGAGGTATTGCCTATCATGAGTGTTGAGCAAAAGAATGGGGCGGGCGCGCCAGATGAAGAAGAGGATGACTACATGAATATGTCCTTCGACGAGCCTGCACCCATCAAAGAGACATCCTTACAACGCACGCAACGACTAAAGCGCGAGTCACGCGCCCGAGGAAACATCAAATCTAAAGAGCAGATTGCAGAAGAGGAAGAAGCCGCTCGCGAAAAAGCTCTCTCGACTTCAATGCTGGACGACGCAAAGGCCAAGAAGAGCAAAGGTTTTGCTATGATGGCAAAGATGGGCTTTACAGGCGGCGGTCTGGGAAAGAAGACAGACGAAGGTACTGCGCCTGGTCGGACGGAACCGATCAAAGTCAGTGTCAAGGATGATCGCGGGGGTATTGGTCTGGATAATGAAAAGAAGCGCAAGATTAGAGAAGCGGCTGAGGAAAGGGATATTAAGGCTGCTAAGATGGATCCTGATGAGTACCGCGAACGTGTGAGGAAAGAACGTGAGGACGCGAGGCTGGAAAAGCAGTTCTTTGCGGCCCAGCGTACGGCAGAGAGGATGGACGATGAAAAGACGGAGATTTCTGGATCTGGAGCACAAACACCGGCAACAAATGACAAATCCGAAAAGTCGGCGCCAACATCATCACGTCCTCTCAAATCAATACCTCTTCTATATCGCAGCCTCGTAAGGCATAGAGAAGAAGCCGAGCGTGATAGACGCATGCGGTATGATCTCGAGCAGTCACTATCAAGACTACCGACCTACGAAGATGACCAGGAGGACGAAGACGACAAAAGAGCTTTGGGCAAGGGACACACTGTGTATGCTACGGCCGAGGATCTTGATGAAGAAGACGAGGAGTTGGACCAGTTCAATGAGCTTGAGATTGGGGAGAGACTGAGAAGGGTTTTGGAATATCTGAGAGAGAAGCACCAGTATTGTTTCTGGTGTAAGATGGCGTATCCTGACACTGAGATGGACGGTTGTCCTGGACTGACTGAGGAGGACCATGATTGATTTGGTATAGAAATATTACACAAACACCGGAAAGGTGAATTGCAACCACACCGAACTCGGTGAACAAGGTCTAGCTGTAGCCAGATGGCACTCAATGCCACTTTGGACTATTATTGATTTACCATCTGCAAGAAGCATATGCAATATCACCCCGAGATGAACGCCTCTGTCTTACGCGCCTACTAGGTGGCATACCTACCCTGGAACAGCTGAGTTGTCGCCTCGGGGACATCTCAACAAAATGTTACTATCGATGTCTGATGTAATTCTAGTCTCTCAACGACGTTTAGATCATCTCAACAAATTGATGATAAGGATTAGCTGACGCGTTAGGCGAAGGAACGGACTGGAAAGTCAAAATGGGTTGGGTTGAGAGCGACGAAATGGTTTTAGAGCCTATCTATTTTTGTACTGTTTCAAATGGAGGAAACTCCACGAATCTTGGAACAACTTGCGTATGAATCTTGGTTCTATTATTAACTTTGTTCGCATATACTCTAGTCAATGGTACATGGTTGATGCCGAATAGTAGGTTTCTATAAACCGAATACTGACAAGCGACACAACCAAGTGAAGCACTCAGCACGTCTCTACGCATATTGGCATAATTAATCACTGGAGAACAAAACAATGCCCAATTTAATTCGAATGTGATGCTGATTCCGAATGCAAAGTGTTATACAATCACTCTCGATACTTAGACTACCTCCCCTTCCATCTCAACTTCCCAACCCACGCAGCCCAGCGCTGGACCTCCTCCTCCTCCAACAACAGATCGACAGTATAGTAATCCCTTGCAAGCTCCTCGTGAGTCTTGAAATTATGCACAAACCGATGACAAGCACCGCACAGCCAGGCTACATTCTGCAGGTCCTCCTTGCGGTGCCATCCTCGCTTCACGGCTTTTTCGTGCACGAATCTTGGGATGAGATGATGGTATGACAGAGGAACCCACGACCGAGCACAAAGTTCGCAGGCGTCAGCGCGGGTGGCACGTGTAGCGGGAGGTGGCTCGATCAGGGGCGTGATGTACGAGGTTATGATAGGGAGGAGGAAAGCTTCTGGGGAGGATGGGAGATGAGATGCCGTGTTAGGATCGGCAGAGATCAGGTTGTATGTCGTTAACGTTTCAACGACAGACGGTGGGAGGTTTAACACCGAGAGACTCTCCTTTGTGAGAGGCATAGAGTACTGCTCCTGTAACGCCTGGTCCTCTCTCCAAGTTCGGTACTCCAACGACTGCAGCTCATCGGGTAGATTTTCGAATATCTCTGTAGAGAGATAATCTACAAAGTCGGCCAGCTCTTCGGCGTCCTTTTCCGGATTCGGAGCCGGAGTGGATGCTGTAACGGCCGGGGCAGCGCCGGAGTTCTTGCGACGCCGGCGGCGTCTCGGCGGGTCCGGGGTCGAGGAAGCAGGTTGGAGGAGGGTTGTGGATAAGCAGTCCCTGAAGAGGGCGTAGTTTTCAGGGTTTTCGCTGACCGACATAGCTGAGAATGATCTTGTCGTGTGATGTATAGAGTGTTACATTACAGTACTGGTTAGAATGTGAGGTTAAGCTTGAATTAGTGACGTAATTGATTTCACAATTGTTTCTTGAGCAAGTGATGATTTCGTGAAAACGGTTGACACTGTCATTGTTATGTTATGTATAGTCTATTCAGTTTTCATAGAATATTTTCGAAGCAGAGAGATGTTTGAATGTTGAAGCTGAAGTCTTACTTGTCTCGCCTTAAGCTAGTCTACCAAGTAAACCAACCGACTGAGTCACTCGGTGTAAGTGTAAGTGACGAGACTTGCTCATCATGAAACCATCACAACCACGAATATTTCAATTCCGGGGAGGTCTTTTGAGCAAATTGAGGTACATAATAATAGACGCTCTTACTGGAGTCCTATTATTACTATGCATAGCGCGGAGATGGTAATAAGTCCGAGCCGAACCGAGTTACCATTCGGGCATGAATGATAACACCGCGTGCGGTGAATGTATGTACTGTACCTATCATTCAGGCGCCAATAAACTAAGCATAATTCTAAGTTGCGGTATTCAAGTCGCACGTGGTCGATCTCTATGACCGTGCTGTCATAGCTGATCAAGAATGTGTGAGGCGAACTTGAGACTCACAGACTCACAGACTCACTGCCCTGCTCGTTTTTAGCAACACGGCAGATAATAGACGACCCTGCGTTTCAAGGATCGACAAGATCTTCAGACCAACAAGAATCCTTCAAACAGTTTGGTGTTGGAGAAACTAATACCTAAGCTTGATACTGATCAGGAGTCACCCCCACGCTGATCAAAGTATCATGGCAGAGAGCAAAGGCCATCATAAAGAATTTAATCAATGGAGCAAGATGATAAAAGACTATAATTTACTGTGCCTGGGTAACAGATGTTTACCGCTCTGGTGGCACGTTTTGACAGACCCAGACCCGCTTCTTAAAGCAGGGACAACAAAGACCCAGATAATAGGGAAAATCGGCCCGCGGAGTCACGATATTCTAGAAACGAGGAAAGAAAAAATCACGGGATTCATATGTCATACAAGATAACAAACAAACAATTGCTTGAGCGTATTCTAGAGGGGTCAAGTTATTTTAAGGATGCAACAAAACGTGTAACAAAGCATAACCTAGAATAACTCAGAACAACCTTGTATCAGAGTCTGGATAATCTCAACCTTATACCACTACCTAAATGCCTATAATCTCTACAAGGAATGAGGCTCTGCGGCAGACGCTCCATTATCAAGATCAGGTCAAAAATCAACATCTGATCTACATGCGATCTGGTGCATCAATCTAAGTAGCACCGAGATTGAATCACCTGTTTTTCTTGTGAGTCTACAGCACCCAGAAAAGGGCCGTACTTGTCAGGAGACTTTGTGGTGAGGGCATTCAGGGTTGTGTTTGATAGCACAGACAACTCGACCAATCATGTTGCCGTGGACGGTACGTGCCGATGAATGACGAGGATTATAGAACATAGTGTTGCATGTCAGATCGATATAGAAGCAGAATAACGTGAGAAGCTACGGAAGCCGAACAATGTCAATCTGGCCGAAGACCACGCCGCATGGAAGTCGTAGATAGTCGTCATATTCGGCATGATCGGATGGATATACTATGTAATTGTACAGCGCATAACATAGGTATGCTGATCAAACAGGATTGTTACGCGAGAAGTATGTACAAGTTGAGTTGAGTTGAGTTGACTCTACACCTGAGCTAAGTCCAAGTGAGATAGAGGCTGATATGGAGTCTCTTTATCCGCTCCGCTCCTCTCCTCTCTCCTCTCTTCCCCTCCCCGCAAAGCACAGCACAGCACAGCACAGCAACGGGAGTGGGGGGCTTCTCTCACACAGAACCAGTCGAGGTTATCGACCAAAGGTGAATAATTAATTGTAGGAAAGTTGGAAGCGCGTAAGCCGCGGGAACGACGGGAGCTGATCCCATGATGGAGGGTTAACTCCCCGTTCAGTCAGATAGACTTGGCACAGCAAGATCGAGCCAAGAACTACAGTAACAAAAAAAAAAGGCCCGAGTGACAAGTAGAGGTCTCGAACATGAGACAGGACAGGATACGATACGACGTCGACCTAAATTTTGATTGATATCAACAAAATAAAACCAAACCAAACGAAACTTGGAACAGTTGGAGTATTGTTTGGTTTGAGTTGAGTTTGGGTTTGGGTGTGCAGCAGACTGGACTGACACTCCCTGACACAGCATCGCATCTGTGCAACCTCATTTCCATCACTGAAAGAATGGAAGGCCACCTCAGCCAGCCTCAACAACTTTCACAGGCCAAAAAAAGTCACCTATGGAGCTGTCTCCAGGCCCAGCAGGCCCGTGCTGCCCTGTAACATGCGCTAGAAGGAAACGCGAGGCACGCCATCCAACCAAGCTAAAATGGGAATTACCCGATGCGTGGTTCCTCTCGTGGGGGCCTGGAGCCCTGTCAATCAACCACCTTGCTATCATGAGTGACTTTATTGGGTAATATTCTATAGCAAGGGTCTTTCCCACTTAGACTGATAGCAGAGACACACCACAGAATGGAGATGCCAAACGGAGCCTACGGAGATGGGGACAGTCACAATACCTTAGTACCTAGTGATACACCTTTCGGCGCTTCTGTTTTGGATTTAGTCTATTGGATAGAATGGATCTCCTTCTTTTGTTGAAATACTCTGCCTCTTCCTTCCAGAAGCTGACTTGTTCCATTAGTCCATCATCTTTTCATCTATTATCAAATACTATACTCAACACCAAGACTCACATCACCACACTATATCATCACATACAACATCAACATGCCTTCAAAACTCCTCTCAAATAAGCCCAGCAAGGCCATCTACGTCGACAGCATCGCCAGTCTCTCAGCCCCTCTGTCCTCCATGTCATCCACCTTCTCTCTCGTCTCCCTCTTGACCATGGCCTACCACGTCCGAACACCACCACCCGCCAACCAGGAACGCCTACTCACACTCCTAAACACAATGTCACCAGTCCTAAGAACAAACGCAGACCCAAGATACTCCCGCGAAGAGGTCCTCAACTCATTTGTCCACTTTCTCAGCCCCGTCCTCAACGGCATGGCAGGCATGCTTGAGCTCCTCGCCAACGTCGACGCCTTCTCACACCCAGAAGATTTCCGTCAGTTCTGGAGCCTCGAGCAGAGTAACCTCATCAGGGACTTTGTAGAGAGTGGGGGACCTCTGCGGGGGATGCAGGGCTACGATGTCCCCTTCCTCGAGACTTTCGTCAAGGACTCGTCGTGCAGGATCGCACTCGGAAGCAACAAGGGCATGCTTCTGCTTGTCCCTGGCGACGCCGAGGTCGGCGACGATGTATGGTGGGACGAAGATGAGCAGCGTCTCACTGTCAGAAAGGGTGTTGAAGATCTCAACACAAACGTCGAAGCTTACCTCGACAACACGTCAAGGATAACCGTCATGGCTATTCCTTCCGCCACTTAAACGAGGGGTTGACTATCAATCTCCTCTCTCATCATGACTTGACGATTTTTTCTACACTACGGATACTTTTGCTTTTTGGGAAATGAGATGGGACTCAATTTGATATCCACAGCGGGATTTTTCTCTTTTTTCTCTTGGAAATGGATTTGCAGCAGAGGCTACTGCGCTTACCGGAGTACAATGGATGGCGCATGGGCGATGAAAACGATACAGTACACCTACTTTGTAGTAGAATCGGTAGTCTAGAGCAGATCCATCGAGTTTATCTATCTAAAGTTTTGATATTTTTTATGACAATTAGTTTCGTCTCAACTTTTCTTACATAAATGGCATGTGCAAGCGCATCCCACGTGCTTTGAGCCACACTTTTATTCTAGCGTATAAGCCACTCACTTCATAGTTCCCACAATTCCCAGCTGTCGTGCAGATCTAATCTGTCTGAACCTAGCTTCACCATCTCCTAGCTGCGTCATCTTGCTTGCATCTTTTTTCTTCTTCTTTGCCCTTTCCTTAACAGCGCGCAATTGGTATCAACATATCGCACAAATGGCGTCGGACGAGGAACGCGGGAGTAGACATAGCCGAAGGCGCTACGATGACGAGGACAATGAACCCAGAGGCAAGGACAGAGACACCGACCGTCGATCAAAGCATTCAGACCGCGATTCCGGACGCCGAGAACGTCGCCGATCACGCGACAGACGCGACAGGAGACGATCCAGGACCCCGGAATCATCCCCACGACCAAGGTCAAGAAGCCGAGATCGGGATCGTGATAGGAACAGAGAACACAGACGTCGAAGATCACGCGACGACAAAAGTTCAAGACGAAGACCACGCGACGAAGATGACGAAGGAAATGACAAACGGATCGCAAAACGTAGCCCTGTGAGACGGGGTGGCCCCTTACCTTCCCAGGCAGACTCTTTTGCTGTTACCACCGGTGAAGAGCCCGAGAAACCAAAGGAGAAACCCAACTTCGGCAGCACCGGTGTCTTGGCCGCAGCGTCCAACTCGGTCGCACAAGCAGATGGCACAACCATTACCCTCAAGTACCACGAACCCGCCGAGGCACGTAAGCCTTCACCGCGCGACGTTTGGAAGCTATTCATTTTCAAAGGCCAAGACATTGTTGACACGATAGAGCTGAGCGCGAGGAGCTGCTGGCTTGTCGGACGAGAGATGTCAATCGTTGACCTACCGGCGGAGCACCCGAGTATCAGCAAGCAGCATGCAGTGATCCAGTTCCGTTATGTTGAGAAGAGGAACGAGTTTGGCGATAAGATTGGGAAAGTCAAGCCTTATCTTATTGATCTTGAGAGCGCAAATGGAACAAAGCTGAATGATAGCAAGATTCCGGATAGCAGATATTTGGAGCTGAGAGATAAGGATATGGTTCAGTTTGGACACAGCACGAGGGAGTACGTTATCATGCTTGCACCAAGGGACTGAGTATCTACTCGTAACAACGAGAACGAACGACACTGCGACAACTTTTACCCAGCAACAATGCATACGCAAACAGGCCCTGAAAACCAACTTACAACTTGAAAATGAGGCAACTACAAATCAGCCTTGAAGTTTCTATTACAGGCACCGAGGAGTGGCTGAGCTTTGTGACTCAAAGAAGCTTTGACTGGGGACTCATACAGAAGTCAGGTGACTCGTGAAGACGGAGTAACGAGGCTGTGATCATTGTTTCCTTCCACTGACGAGCTTATTGTCCACGGACTCACAAGCCTCCTGAAAGTCGAATCAAGGTCTGAACTTTTCTAAAGGGGTTAGCTTCCGCCTCTCATACGGTACCTGGGGCGACATTTAATCCTTCAGGGGCACCTCCTTTCACCCGCCTGTCGAAGGCCTACATATCACTCTTAAAAAGTCTTGCTTTACTTGGAAGGAGAGCAACCAGCGGAGGAATCAACTGTACAATAACACAACAGCCAGCCGGTTTGGAGTTATCGATGGCATAGCGACAATTTAATCTTTGCAATTTGGATGGCGAGTTGTTTCGTACACTTCCTTATCGTGAATCACGCATTGACAACCTAGGTTGAATAGAGTTAATTCATACACATGAGAGCAACCTATTGCCCCATTCACGGTCAGTGTTATTCATACTTTCATATGGCTATCTGCTCCAATCATTCATTTTCACGAACTTAGTTCGAAGGAGACTTTCACGTTTGGCAGTCTAGAATACTCCATCCGCACAGGGCAAAAAGTCAAAAACATACAACAGCGGGGATTCGCTGGTCGTCACCGACCCAACTACTAATCCGCCCCTTACCAGCTTATCTATGGGAGAGCGGACGGGATCCCGAGTTCTCTGGTAGGTATGGTCGTATGTGGGAGATTGTGGATGTAATTTAGTATAGAAAGCTCTTCCATGACAAATCTTCAGCACACTAGGGTGTCAGGGGTAATGTACAGATGAAAAGCGGCAGAAGTTGCGAAATGATTCGAGTAGATTAGATCCCTAAGTACTGTCAAAGGGGATTTTATTGAGTCTGACAATGGTATATATTGTTCAACTAGTCGATGGCTTCCTCAACATAGTCTACTCCCAGAAATGCATGTGCCTGTCTTCATACCTCAAACCCTGCTTTAACCAGGTGGTCTATTAAAGAAAGGCAGTCCATATAGAAAACATACAAGGCAGGACGAGGCTCAAGTTAAAATATACTTACTCGCCGCATTAGTCAGGAACAGCTCTTACGCGTCAGAATTCACGGAATAGCCTCGTTGGCTGCCTTCAGCTGGCCGCAGGGTGTCAGAAGAATTGACCATCATAAGCATAAGAGACGAAATAGTTTAGTCATCTTATGTTAGTTTAGACAGGCCTTTAGGCTACTTTATTTTGGTAGCCGAAGCCTTAGAGGACAGACATATCTTCTATTACCCACGTAGGCTGGGCACAAGACTCAGCCACCGATGCCCTGATATTATGGGCTATGTGACTCAATTATCGGTGTTTTTCGTATCTGGTGACGATATCGACGCCCGAAGGTTCATTCATGATAAAGAAGCTGCAAAATTTCCGTAGCCTCGCTGGGCAAATCGTGAATGAGCAATGGATACCAGGCAGCACGATATTCGACAGCCTTGCTTTATGAGGAAGGAGTATTTATACCTGCCCTCACCCAGACCTGCCATGATAAACCACTTGCATTCCGTTCTTTCCTTTCATCCATGTTTCAAGCAACAACAATAAAATCAGTACCAAGTCTCCCCCCTAGCTATTCATCCATCATGGTGCGCAAAGCAGCCGCTTGCCAACCATCTCAAGACAAAGACACAATGACTAACCCCTATCTCAAACAGACATCCAGTGATCGTCCTGAGATAAGTCGCTATGAGACCACATCGGTATACACTCATCCCGAAGCCAAAGTCGATATCGTCCTCGTTCACGGCCTCAATGGGCAACCGGATACGACATGGACCGCAAACAACAACGTCTTCTGGCCGCTAGACCTCTTGCCAGCGGCCCTCAAAGACTCGCACGCCAACATTATGGTGTACGGATATAACGCAGATGTCTATTCCAGTTGCAACGATCGGACGCCCAGCAGCAATTTCATACATCAGCACGCACAATCTCTCGTCACGAATCTCACATTCCATCGAAGAAGCGAAGGGACATTCAAGAACCCTATCATCTGGGTTTGTCACTCCCTAGGAGGTATTCTCGTCAAGCGAGCTCTGCTCTACTCCTCCGATACCCATGAACCTCACCTCCAAGACCTCCGATCCATTTTCGTCTCGACCTTCGGACTCATCTTCTTAGGCACGCCGCACATAGGATCGGATGCGGCATCTTGGGGTCTTGTACTACAAGCTATGGCTGACGCTGTGATCCCCAAAAGGTTCTTTACTCAGAGCCTGTTCTTCTGAGAACGCTCAAGAAGGATAACGAGACCCTTGCGAATATCAACAATCACTTTTTGGATGTTTATAAGCGTTTTGAGATCCATATGGTCCATGAAAATCAGAAAACCGATATCAAGGGCATAAAGTACGTATAGCCAACCAACCCCCTTACCTAAGGTACATCCGGATATTAGAAAGATTGGCCGCCGATAGGCTAAGGGACGAAAATTATATGCACCTTATACCAGTTTAGATGGGCTTAGGCTACTTTATTTCGTCCCTTAGGCTCTCGGCGACTCACTTTCCTGATATCCCGTTGACTCCATTCACCTTTTATTTTGTTCCAGCAGACTGACTAACAGTGTAATAGGGTTACCATTGTAGATGCGAATTCGGCCGGACCTCTATTACCGGGAGTGACCTACTACGGAATCGAAGCAACTCACTCCAACATGTGTAAGTTCGAGAGCACAAGCTCTCCAGGGTTTCGAAACATCGCCACTACGATACACCAATGGGTCAATAAGGCCCCTTATCTGGTTCAAGGAAGGTGGTTTATTGAAGAACAAGAGAGATATAATCGTGCTATCGCAAACGTCAGAGAGACTATGTCTCCATTTGCAAGTCACGCTCGGCTGCCTAAGGGGGGACGATCAAACCAACACAGTTCGAGAGTATCATACGAAGAGAATTATAACCAGTTTGCGGATCAGAATCGTGAACTTGTTCGTCACAGAGCAATACACTCCGCAACGTCCTTGAACGCAGACATGAATCAATGGGAGTCGGGTCTACCTGTCTCCAGCGACTCTATGAACAGCCTTCCACCTTTGCCTTCGTACCAACTTGTACCGTCTCATCGACAACTGCTTTCTACTGGCGAGAGCTTTTCTACAGATCTGCCGAATAGTTTCTTTGGGGGTACCCTTTGTCCTCCGTCGGCTGCTCTCGGAGGCTATAGATCACAGCTAACGTTACCCAATCCCGCCCCCAGACCAAGAACGGCAAGCCCACGTACGCCTGCCTTTCAACGGGTTGGCTACGTGCCCCCAGTTGCAGCTGGTGCATCTGACAAGGTCGCTTCTGATTATTCAGCCTGGCAATTGCAACAAGAACAAGAGAACTACCAAGGGATTTCTCAACCAGAGGTCCTCTATCCTCCGATACAAGACATTCCCGCTGCGAGCACAGGAATGACGAGATCAGGGTCTGGAAGCTTTCAATTCGACGTGCGCCCTTTCCAGGCAGGACAGTCGCAGCCCGCACACCTTCAGACTTTGTATCCTTCGGAGATCGAGTCACCATCCCCTGAGAACAAGGATGACGGGACATAAGGACGGGGAGGATGAACAGTCGGCTTTCAGCACAGGGCAGGAACTTTCAGAGTAGCAGTCAGGCCATTAGAGAAGGGCCGTGTATTAGTATTTCTTCGTTTGCTTGCTTCCGTACAAAGAAATCTTGTGGAGGCTTATAGAATAGTTTCAGTCTTAGATTGGCGTTTAAGATACCAACAATTGATATTGCATCGTGGCATTTGTCGACTTATCTCTGTGACTTCTTCGCGGAGTGACAAAGACTTGAACCCAAAAGGTTTGAAGCCAACACAAAAGCCACCTAAGATTCTAACATCGGGAACCCCTATTTGCGTGTTGCTGTGCCTGCATTTTCAACGTCACGCATGAAATGTTTTTCGGTCAGTATGCGAATATGTCGGAACTAGAACATTCTCTCACCAGGTAGTCGTTAAAGAAATCCATCGTGCATGAGAACTTGAATCATATTTATGGCTTCTTCTGAGGCACAGTAATAAACGTTCAAACCTACTTCACAAAGGTTAATAAGAGGCACATGATACCATTAGGGGGTGGCTACAAATCAGGTATTACACCTTCACATTCATCTTCATACCAGGCTTCCTTGCATATGGGCCACAACAGTTGTGAATGTTTGTAACTTGGCCATGATAATCATCTAATTCATTAACTTCCAATCGCTAGAACCAGACTCCCACTACCGCATAATGCATTATTCAACCCAAGCCTTGTACTTTATAGAGTAGCAGTCCTAGGAACACCGTTCTCATTGACCAACATCGGTGGTATCTCCACAGGGCTTCTTCCATTTCTGTAGCTCCATAGACGACTAACGTCCTTTACCCTGATATTCTGGTCATCGCTCGCCTCCTTAAGTTTCTTAGAGATCCCGTGGACTTCAATAGCAGCGGCGGCATCGCCGGAACCGAATCCCTGTGTTCCAGCCCATGATATCTCGAATGCCTCTCTTGCACTTGCCGATGCGCTGCCTTCTTCGCCTGCTTTGATGACTTCTTCCATGAACTCGTTATCTTCGTCCGCGCCGGTATACTCCCCAGTTTCTGCATCTTGCTTCAGTGGGAACATGGCGTTAAGGTAGTGCTGGTTCATTTGATGTCCTCCATGACGACCATCTGCTCGCGCAAATAGTCTTCCCTGGAAGCGCGGTAGTTCTCGCGATTCCATCTTGTTGGTGGCGAAGTGAAGGATACCCCAGATGGCGACGAAGTCTGTGCTGTTCGCGTAATGCTCGACATGCTTAATGCACCTATCTTTGGCCGCGGAAATAGACCGTGTCGACACGCCAGAAGATTCTTTTCTCACAGGGTTGCGGGTCTTGATGTTCACATCAACCTTAGTATCTATGGGGCTACCGGAAGGGGAGTCGAAACTGGATTCTGTTAGGATTGTGCTCATCGCAGAGAGAGGATTGAGGCGAGACAGAGTCTGTGAAGATCTATGGCGGTGGGGGTTGTTGAAGTGATTGGCTGCGTTGCCAAAGGTGTAGACCTCCAGTTTGGACATGAGATCCTGAGGTAGTTCCTGGAGTAGCCAGTCGAGAACGAGTCCACCCTCGATTCCTCCTTGGGAGTGTAGGATAAACACCACTTTAGATTTGCTCTCGTCGTATAGGATGTCTTTAAGGAGTCTAAAGCAAATTCTGACATCTCCAGTTGCGTAGCCAAAGTTCCTCTGGATCAAGCATTCTACCACGTCGAATATTATTCCTGAAGTTTGGTTGTGAATGCCTAGAATGGGTCGTCCAAAAGTCAATGCTAGTCGGTTCAAGTTTGACTGCATCCAGTGTTGTCTGTGAAATGTCAGCAATGGTGTTCTTTGGGGATATCATGTAACATACCCAACAGCAACGCCGTTCAAGAAAACCCACTGCTCGTGAGCGTGTTCAGGCAGTTCCTTGGCATACTTTTCTTCCGAAGTATAGGTTTCCTGCTTTCCATTGAGCAGCTTGCAGAGCAACCAGTTCAAGGTCATAAAGCCAGCAATACCCGTCCCAGCCAACCATACTGGTAATACGATAGCGAACGGTAAAGCGAGAATGAATCCGAGTTGCAGAATGATTAGAACCACGTGTACAACGATACAGAAGATGTTCTGAGATGAAGGGTAAAGTTCATCAAATCCCTTGGTAGCCAAAGGATATATGGGCCATACGACCCAAGGTAGAGCCCATACGTATATGAAGAAGTAGTAGATGTCTTTGGCAAGAAGCTTGAAGGGAGGGTCGGTGTGAGAGTAGTCGATGACAGAGTCCTCGCCTATTTGGGAGCGATAGTACTGAGTTGCGCCCATGTTTGGTGAGTATTCAGTCCGTTATCATTCGTATTTCAAGTAGAGACGAGGGAATAAGTTGGTGATGTAGGATTTAGGCCGTTATATTCGAGACTTGAGACCTGACGTCTACTGTCGCGTGATGGAAAGAGAAAACGATAGTTCCTTCAGATTCATGCGGCAAGGCTACCTTTTGTCGATTGTCCGATCGCACTTATAGAGTGCTCAGCCCTTTTTCAACCCATCTTGGACACCCATAGGTAGGCATAATCCAGGCAACCCCATACCAATGCCAGGTCAGATGCCCCCCTGGAAGATGAAGAATGCGACGTCATCACACCAACTTCTGACCGGGATCATTGAGGCTTAGTGGGCTGGGCATAATATGCATAGCGATCGATGGTGACTTGAATGGAAGCCAAGACGGAAGAATATGCGGAATATCTTGGGTTGATGAAATAGTTATTCATACACTTGCGATTATAATAAACGCTGTTGATTTCTAAAAGATCTTGACGGTAGAAACCGTGGGCAGTGGAGTGAAACTGTTTCAGCGCCTTTGCCGCTGATGTAACTAGATCTCCACTAACACGACCCCTGTATCATGGGACGGGAGCAACCGTTCAGGTGCCGCAGGGTAGTCACACGGCATAAAACACCTCGAGAATAAGCAATCCATATCAATTTATCTCCTAGAAGAAAGTTGTTTCCGTTTCATCCACAATCTGCACTTTGATAGATCCATTCTTAGGGTCTGCCGACAGAGTCAAGCCTTCAAGTGCCTGCTCCAAAGGAAAGACATGGGTTACCAGTTTCCTTACATCAACAAGACCCCCTTCGATGCATGCGATACCCGCAGGCCACGTATCTTTGTATCGGTTGATAAATCGAAGCTGGATCTGTAGGTGGACTCTATTAGTGTCGTGTATATCTCTAAAAGGTTGAATACATACCTCAGCCAGAGACAGGTGCATAAAAGGCAGGTTGTTCATAATGGATCGTCCAACACCAACAACCATAAGAACACCGCCACGACGAACCATAAAAGCAGCCGAACAGACACTGCTTTCAATGCCTGTGCACTCGTATACAACCCTTGGCTGAACATACTCCGTTTCTCCAAACAATTTTCTTACAGCCTTTGCGTTCTCCTCGTTACTTTTTGTAGTGTCGACTTGGTAGGGTTTCACTGTAGGAACCAGCTCTTTCGCAAATGCCAGTCGCTTAGGCTCCACGTCGGTGATAACAAGAGGATGAGCACCTGAAGCTCGTGCCGAGGCGAGAGCAAGAAGACCGATGGGGCCGGCACCGCAAATAACAGCGGGTGTTCCGATGGTGATGGAGGCAGAGTTAATGCCGTGAAGAACAACACTTAGAGGTTCCAGAAGGGCGCCCTCAGCAAAGGAAACGCTGTCAGGAAGTCTTTGCAACGTCAGTCTGATGATACTATATGTACTCTGGAAGGAAGCATTCTCACTTGTGAAGCCATTTGGCAGGATGGACTTTGTATCGCTGTAGAGTCCCAGCATATGGGTAAACACCCGAAAACTCAACATCTTCGCAAAGGTTGTATCTGCCATCTTTGCAGAGGAAACAATGACTGCAAGGAACGCCCGGTTCGACGGCCACTCGATCGCCTAAATATCCACATTAGCACATGGCTTCCAAAATGTTAGTAGTTTACCTACCGGGCTTGAAGTTATCGACACCCTCGCCAACTCGAATCACTACACCAGCAGCTTCATGTCCAATGATACAATCGCCCTCGAAAACCAAAGTTCCAATACGTCCTGTCTTCCAAAAGTGAACATCCGACCTAGTCAATCATTAGAATTAATCAGGTCTCTCAACAGTCAAGACTGGTTCGTGACTTACCCGCAGATACCAGTGGCTTTGATATGAAGAAGCACTTCACCAGCCTGAGGTGCATATACTGGCGCATCGACTCTCTTCAAGTTGTGGTCGGCTGTTACTTGCAGAGACGGATTTGGTAAGGGAGCTTGGATGATTTGAGCATTGTCGGGAGAAGCGCTGGGTATGATCTTGTGTTCTTGTGTGTGTTTTGAGTTATCTGTCAATGGTTGAGAGGCTGCAATGGAGCACATTGTGAACCGAGTATCAGATTCTTGGGGCTTTTGTAATTAACTATAAGGCGAATGCTAGAGATGAAAGACGAGGAATGAGTAGAAGGGAACCCTACCCTCACAAACTCCCCCATAGCGATGCTGCCCTCGCATCAGCTGTTCTGGGGGGCATGGTGACGCTTAGCATTGCTTGTTCGAGAGTTGATGCCCTCTTCCCCACACCATGCTTTAGTAGAAGTGATGCTTAGAGTTGCCCTTTCTGGAAGGATCGTTAATTCAGAGTTGGCTGCAGCGAGATGTCTACAGACAGGATGGCTTATATTACCGTTCCAAGAGGAATCAAGAAGCAACCAAACAGCACCATAACCCTGTTTGCTGATATGTCTGGGCTGTTCTGTTGCTCACTCATTCCCGAATCTAGCTTCAGATTTACAATACCCCCACTGTAACCCCATATTCCACCCCGCAAGAGTAGTCCAGCAGCATGGGGCCCAACCGCTTCGAATTTCCTGCTTTGGGGATTTTCCACTGCAAAATCAATATATTAGTCGTGACCGCCACGAGAGACCGAGAACGTGATCTTTGGAGAGAACAGAAAGCCAGTTGAACCAGCCATGATGAGTGAGAGAGGTAAGAACCGGAAGAATAGAGGAACGAGGTCGTGATCTGCCCGGACAACGATCTCGACACAACTTGATGGGCACCGATGTCAGTTGCCTCTCAGCAATTGACAAACTCAGTCCCAACTAAGCAAATCGTCTAAATCGGGAAGATAGAACTCGATGTCATGTCTTGTATCATCTGAGTAACGGAACTTTTCTTGCTCAAATTTGAAGAAAAAGGACAGTACCTGCCTGCATTCATAGTTATTTTCAAAAGATATGTTGGCCAGGTGCTACCACCAACGCCTGCCCCATCATTCTTTATGCGGGGTCAACAGCAGGAGCGTGTGGATGGATGAGCTCCTTCCTTTTCTCTTGTTTTCTTTTTCCCCTTCTCCTTATTATGAAGATATCAAATTTGATCATCTATCATGATCAGCATTCGCATCGCAATAAAGACATGGCATTGGTGGGTTGACGAGAATTTCTAGCGTCAAATATGGGCAGAATCCAACATTTCGGTAAGGAGCATCATCTCCTGACTTATCATATTGCAAAACCGTTGCTTTTTTTTCTTGAGGCTTTCATGACTCTGCCAAATTAGATGTGGATAGGGCAATATCGATGCCTACTATGTTTTCCAGTAGTCCGGTCGAGGATTATCGCAAGCCTATTATCACTCTTAGTGTGTATCAATATGAGCCGGATTCCTTGTGCACTCTTGGCAACTATCGATCTATCCTTAAACAATATGAGAGTTAACCATGCGGTAACGTATTTCTGCAGGCTTTCGAGAACAATTACAAGCCCTAGGAAGTCTCTGTTGAAGAGAAATAATTGCTTATTCATTGTTTGTTCAGAAATGGAGGTTCGCCGATGTCTTACCCACCCACATCTTGAATATGTCTCATGTACCTTGCAGCTGCAACAAACCAACGGTGAAACATGTCCACTCTGAGGGAGAACCAAGATGCAGATTATCGGAGCTAGTCCTCTGTTTTTGGAAGATATCGAAGAAGATTAGTTATGCGCTTTGATTGTCGTTTTTGCGTTTCAACTCGTCAGATCAACAGTGATCAACAGTCATGGCTCGATCTAAGCTAGAACATCAATGAAGGGTCTTTGATGGAACAAGTCCGTGGGCAGCCGGGCTTCTTTAGTCTATCCGCATCTTTGTTTACAAGAGTTTGGAGCGACTACATATGAACAGGACTATGTACATAGTAAGTTATGTATACAATTTTAGTATCGTACTGTGGCAGACTCCCTCGGGGAAGAAGCCATCCGTGATCAATGGCATGAACATTGAATGCAACAAAGACGTCGGTCTGTCCACATGGCCTCACCAGGGGTCAACCGTCAGCCATGTTCCATTGACGCTGATCTGGAACGTCGTTCCTGAAATCCCTGCCTTTCCCCCTTTCACTGATGATTTAGGCAATCCTACCGAAGCGGAAACAGTGGCCGCGGCATATGAAGATGCTCACGCGTAGTCAAGTAGACAGGCATTAGACAGGTAGAGCTAGGCAATACAGGGAATAGGGAAAAGGGGCTTCCCTGCGGCTTCAGGGTCCAGCGGTTCTTGCACTCGCCGCAACGTCCAGCCCGCTGGGACAAATAGTCGAAAGCTCCAGGATAAGAAAAATACAAAAACTTCGAGAAGCTGAAAAGCGAGAGAGGCTTGTGGAAAGCCTGTTTTGTTGGTTCGATCTGGTAGGGTTTTAACTTTCCAGGCCATGCAACTGGCTTCGCCCACTGACTCGGTAACGTCCAGGGCTGGTTCTTTTGAATTTTTCTTTGCTTCTGTCTCGATGATTGACATTAACTGGTCGCCCAACGAGGTATGGTTCAAAGCATTTGGCCTTCTTCAAGTCTAGGTCGGGCGGGCTTTAGCGCACATCATTATCATAGTGCTTTGACGGTCTCGGGTTGGCGTTTTCAATTTCTGGACTGTACAAGGATTCATTGAGCGTTTTGTCTTGCTGCAGTTTGCTAGAAACATTCTGTAGCATCTCGCACCACTGGTCGCTTTGGGAGATTCAACTTCAGGTGGAGGTGGTGATGATATCCACTGACCTCAGTCAGGTACCTGGTAAAGGAACAGGCACTAGAAAGAGCCGAAGTAATGGAGTACGAGTACAACACAAACATGCGGGCACGTACTTGAACGGCGCTTCTTGGAGGAGGAGGAGAAGAAGGAGGACCTATGTATGATCTATCGTAAAGGCTGAAATCTAGTCTTGTTTCTCAAAAATACTGTCAGTGTAACTGTAACCCTGGACGGATACGTTCATGTGCATACCCATCCACTCAAACGTTTCAGCAACATTCTTGTTCTTGTTCTCTCATCTTTGGTACCATATTTCACTTCTCAGTTCGTACTAGGTACTTCCTAGCGTTCCCAAATTCGATTGATGGATGGTTGTTAATTAACCCCAGCGTCTTAGGTTCCCCCTGCATCATATCCCTGTTGCCCCCTCCTTAGAGCCGGTCCACCATTAGAATTGGGAACTGGAAGGACATTTTGCAGCGAATAGGACCCCTGATATCGATGGGACCAAGCTTGACGGGATGAATTGTTCTACCCAGATACATCTGCGTTGTTCTATACGTATAGTAGCCCGTGCTGTACATACCTCTGCTCTGTGCTGTTCTGGTGCTAGTGTTAGTGTTAGGTAGACTGAAATTCCTCCAGACGCCGTCGAGAAAACGAAATTCTTAGCATCAGCCAACTTTGTCACGTCACAATTCCTCCCGTCAACCAACAGAGTACCAGTACCTGCTACCTACTCAGTACCTGGGCAGTAGTCAAAGCCAACCCCGACTTAACCGCCAACTGGTCCAATCCTTCGCGCGTGGCTTTTTTTCGACCCATGCGGAAAGCCGGCTTCCTTTTGCTAAGTTAACTCTAACTAGCCTTGGCTTGGTGAGAGTAGGTTGGTGCAGAACGGTACGGTACGGTAAAGTGCCGTGCGCGCGGTAGGCCAAGAAGAGACACACCAGACCTAAGAGCTGAACAAAAGCCTTTTCTTAACTCGGCCCCCATCTTGACAAGATGCTTTCACCTTCATTCCCGTCTGCGTCCCCTTCTCCGAACGACAATGCCCGTCGTAAGACCCGACGTCGGCCCCATACCGAACTGAATATCAACACAAACACTTCCTCCCTTGCCTCTCCGTCGCACAGGGAAAGGGACGGCATTCCACAGCCGCGCACGCCGCCGCCTCACGATTCAGAATACCGAAGATCTAAGTCAAATTCAAGACCAAAGAATACCAACAGCCGGGCGCCTAGCAGGCCACCCACCTCCAACGTTTACGCGCATGAGTCGTTTCTAGAGAACGCTACTCCCGTCGAGGACGATATGGCCGACCGCCTACCACCGACTAACAACAACCGCGATTCTCACGACTTGTCGCTCTCTCCACGAAACGTTACCCGAGACTCTCTTGTGGCTAATATGCTCATGTCCCTTGACCAATTTTCTATGGCACAGTTGAGCGACAAGTACGGCCCATCATCATCCAATCCCGGATCGCGTTCACATACCTTTGACGAGACCTCATCTCAGAATATCGCCGCCGAGCAAACCAGAAGCTGGGTAGCCTCCAATTCTGTCGCAGCCCCATCCCGATCCAACGGGCACCAATACTCCTACAGCTCGGACCTCGAGGGCGCAGACGATTCCAGTCGCATATCTAGTCGTGGCCGACGAAGCAACAGCGGTTCCAATTTTCAATCCAGCTATCCACGTCTTAATAGTGTACGCGAGGGTCACAGAGCAGGCTCATCGAGAGCCATGCATTCAAGAGGGGGCAAACCGGGCAGCAAAAGCAGCAGTACAGCTAGTGTCGATGCTGGATACGCCCAGGTGTTAGGGAGTCAACGTTACGGACGTGGGTTTGGGCGGTCAGCAAGCTTTGACTATGGACCTCAACAGCAATCCTCCACAGCGCCAGCCCCAGTTGTCGAACCGTCACCGTTTCGAGTTGAGTTTCTGAATAGTTACATTGACGACGATGAGTACGATGCCGCCCCGACCCCCAATGTCCCGGGCGGCCCACGCCGGCAACCGTCGATCCCTACGATGTCTAAATCCGCGTCTATCCCACCACCGCTGCCACCAACCCCTCTCGAGCCTCCTACTCTTGATCATAAACGAAGCAGCCGGTCTCTGAAGAGCTCATCGGGACGCAAAGCTGCTGCTTCTCGGGAACCAGCACCCGCCATGCCAGCATTGGACCTTGATTCGGCACCTGCACCCAACGTCGGCTATGGTAAATCCAAGGAGGCCGTGCACAGCGGCCCAACGCCAACATCACATGCAGCTGCACCCGCCAAAGAGCGCCCAGGGTTTTTCAGAAGAGTGTTTGGCTCCTCGCGTAACAACTCACATAATAGCAACGAATCAGCAAATACCCCAGCACCCCAGCCGACTCCTACTGTAGATACCACCAAGGTGGCTGGTAACGCCTCGACGCCACCATCTCGAGATACATCTTCATCACATTCTCATCATCCTGCCTTACAAAAGAAGCCATCTTCTTTCTTCCGACGACGTAAGAAGTCTGTCACTGAAGACACTCCTCCAATTCCAGCAATGCCTACGCCGCCTATCCCCACAGCTACACCCAACTTGGCACCACAGGATAGAGATTTAAACTTCCCGCCGAACCCAAGTCCTGTCAGCAGTTTACGCAAGGTTATGAATCCGTATCTTCGAACTGGCCAGGGTGCACCCGGTACTTCTGGCTCTCAAGGGCCATCTCCATCTCCCCTTGCCGATATCTCTAATATGACACCGGAACGAGATGATAGGGCAATGGACCAAGATGAGTATAAGAGGGAGTTTTCACCTGATTATTCGCCAAGTCCCAATGCTAGAATTAGAGCCGTCAAATCCGAGTCCAACGATCAACTTTCGAAACGGCATCTGGCTGACGGCACGCCTTCCCGTCCACCACCTGAGAGGCCTACTAAAGCCTTTGAATCACGGAATAACTCTTTCCTCAATCTTGATGGGGGTAGTGATATCGAGGATGAGCATGGTATAACAGGCCTCAAGTTTTCTAGCATATCCAAAACCAAACCAAAGCTGTCTGAAAGAAAGTCTCAGCGACCAGAACAGTCTGACTCGGAGGATGAACCAGACCGCCCCAACCTGGCTCTGCCTATCGAAGGAGCTCGTGCCTCTAGTCCGGGATCAGCTTCAACTGGGACAGATTATAAGTCTGCTCTCAGTGCTCCTCCCAGCGTGAGAATTGAAAGCTCAGCAGATCCCAGTCCCAAGGTCCTTGGCAGTTTTGATTCGATCAAGAACAAGGGCATTGACGAGCCTGAGTTTGTCATTGGTGACCCAACTGAAGATGATCGCCAGAAAGCACAGAAGATCTACGATGGCAATGAGGACTTTATCCAGAAGGAGAAAGCTGCTTCATTCATGGGCGAAGAAGGCCCGATCCGACAACGGACACTCCAAGCCTACATGGAGTTGTATGACTTTACCAGTCAGAGCATTGTTCAAGCGTTGCGGCAAGTGTGTGAACGATTGGTTTTTCGAGCAGAGACCCAGCAAGTCGATCGTATTTTGGTGGCCTTTTCCAAGAGATGGTGTGACTGCAACCCCAACCACGGGTTCAAGGCAACGGATGTCATCCACACTATTTGCTACTCGATTATGCTTCTCAACACTGATCTTCACTTGGCCGATATTGAGCACAAGATGACCCGTAGCCAATTCATCAAGAACACCATGGCAACCATCTTGCAGGCCGTTGACGAATCAGCGCCTGATGCTTTCCAACGTTCGAGTATTCTTCCAGATAAGAACGGCTTCTCAAATGGAGACAATCAACCCACCGAACAAGAGAAGAAGTCTTTCAGAAACTCTTTCAGGCCACCGGCTCGTGCTGACTCCGGTACTTTGCCTGGAGAAGGCATCGAAGATTGTGGGCCCTTGGTCAAGTCACGCTTTAGCGGAACCAGAAAGGCTTGGGAGGAACAGATAGAGACTGTTCTCAAAGGCATCTACAACTCTATCAGAGATGAACGGCTGCCATTGTTCGGTGCTGAATCTGAAAAGAACGCCACCTTACAGCCTTCCAATAGTGGAGGGGGTCTTTCTGTAATGGGAATGCTCAAGAGAACTCCGAGTGTCCTTAGCAAGGCTCCCTCGGAGAGCCAATTGTCTGTTCGTGGTCGTATCAACGAGAATGGCAAAGCCAACTCGGCTAGATGGGCTTCAAAGAGTCGATCACGCGCTGGTATGAGTCGTAACGGCTTCTCTTCCAGCCGAACTAGTTTCGACGACGGAAATTCGTTGTGGAGTCCCACAGGCTCCTCAGCTACATGGAGCCGCTACTCCCTAGGCAGGACCCAAACATCCGTATCCCAGGATTCTTTCGGCTCAGCTCTTCGTGGCGATTACCAACAATCAATTGGTTTTGCTAACGCGCTGAGCCAGGCTATCATCCGAGATGAGGAAGTTTATGGGGATGGAGCTCCCTCCATCATGAGCTCGGATCTTCCCGCCACGCAGCTCCTCGAAGATGAGTCGCTCGAACTTGCCGGACCTCCATGGGTTAAGGAAGGAATGGTAACCCACAAGCATCATCTGGATGGCGTGGACAAGAAGGCCAAAGCCAGGAACTGGTCAGAGGTCTTTGCTGTGATCCAGAAGGGACAGCTAAATCTGTTCTCCTTCCAACCAAACAAATCTGTTCGCGCGAAGAACCGTGGCAGAAATCCCCGCGGAGGACCCGTTCTTGTTGGTGGTGGCAATTGGCAAGACAACGCAACGAATCTGGGCTGTTATAACCTTCGACAGACTCTCGCGTCCACCCTCCCACCACCTGGCTACTCAAGAGCTCGACCACATGTGTGGGCTTTGAGCCTCCCTAATGGCGCGGTTCACCTGTTCCAAGTGGGCACACCCGAGATTTGCAAGGAATTTGTTACTACTGCAAACTATTGGAGTGCTCGATTGAGTACCCATCCATTGACTGGTGGTATAAGTAACATCGAGTATGGATGGAGCGAGGCCATCGTCAATAACGCATTGGTATCGGCCATCAACGAGACAGCACCAGGCAAAACCTCACGCCCCGGAAGCAGCGCAGCACACCACCGAAAATCGAGTGCTAACAGTGGAAGCTTCCGAGGATCAAGCTTCGATCATGTCGCAGGTGCTTTCACCAACAACAGTGGGCGTGGCAAGCTGCCAGGCGATCGTATCCACATTGCGGAATGGGCGCCCCCTACTCAGAGCATGCGTCCCAGCAATCAACCAGAAGCTGAACAACTTCAGACTTTGGATGCATACGTCAAGGGAATTGAGGCAGAGCTTCAATCGCATAACCGACTCCGCAGCCCCATGCTTCTGGCATTTACCCCTAGAGGCAGCAATGCCGTGAAGGCCATGGCCAACTGGGAGCGCAAGAGCGCATATCTACTCCGCGAAATCGTCAAGTTCACAACATATGTGGATTGCCTTCAGCAAGCTGAGTCAAGGAAGCAAGAGATTTACCATGAGAGGGACCTAGCGCAACGAGCTGCGCGGGGTGAACTCAGCGATGGCGACATGGACGTCAGCAGCGACGATGAAGGAGATATAACACTGAGACCCTAAGAGGTCCATGTACGAACAAGCATACATACGCATGAGCCTTTTCTTAACGTACGCTGCATATTGGGCATTGGCGTTCTTATTTTGATTTTAACCATTTTTCCTCACGCACCCTAATACCCAGACGTTGCGGTTCATGAACAATATTGGCTTTTAAGGTGTACAAAAACATGAGACAGGATTGGGGCTGATAGGGAAGACGAGCAAGGCGTTTGATTAATGCCACAGTGTTTGGATGTATACATTAATATTCTTCTTTGTAATGATATTGCGATGATATATGAATATATCACTGAATATGAGGATGGCACTTTTAATGCGTAGTATTGTAATGAAGTTTGCGGTGATTGAAGGTGTCAAGCCAGGACGCCACGTAAAAGTAACAAGCTAAACTTCTAACTTGGAACTTTCGTTATTCCTCGACTTCACGTTTGGTGGTAAAGTTGCAGCAGTTTCAGCAATCGGCTTTGGCGGTGGGACAGCCTCTCTGGCGCACGTCTGGACGTGAACTCGGATCCCCCTGCCTGCGAGAGATCCGAATGTAAATCCATGATGCCGCATGCTGTTAGCATCAACACAGACGTATGTGAAGGCTATCTGGTATCTCGAGGAGATTCTGTTTCATTGCAGATGCTTATGTACCGGTTCCAACTCGACTTCGGTGTGTTTTCTAAGCATGCGCGCGCATGGTTAGCGGGAATCATTGTGAAAACGAGGGGATGTGAATGCATTAATAACTCGAGGAAGAGCTTAAACCATGCCTATAGACTACGTAGAGCGAGGGTCGGTCGGTAGGAGTAGGACGCTTCAGGTGGCCGTTGTTTGTCTGTTCTGCGTCGTTGCATCGGGATGGTATGGATAGTGTTAGGTATCTTGGTTCGTTCTGTAACCGGTCCTTGAAGCAAAGCTTTCGTTCTAATCAGCCAGAGTAGTCGTATCTTCATGGGCAGTATTGGATTCGTAAGTGAATATCGCGGTCTCAACTGCTGGGTCAACAGAGAATGTGTATCAAAGAACCTACCAACAATATGTTGCCCTAAGTTAGTAGGAGAACCCATAACATTAATGTGTGATACAACAGCGATGGGTAGCAAACGTTGGTGTTTTGAATGACGAAGATGGCAGTTTTGGGTGTAGAACGGCAGGTGTGGCAGGATTGAAACCTCGACTGCTACTTGCCCGAACAGCTGCTGGCATTGGAGCCGTCTTTCATCCACTCTTTCATCCACCATACTACAGACGAACATGCCTTTGTTCAGCATCCGAACAAAGTCAAATATTACTGAACTGCACATTTCAATTCATTCGAACTATTTAAGAACGGGCTGTGTTTCTTTCCCTATCTCCTTCACCGAAAAAGAGACAGCGTCTCACAGCTCTGGTGCAACGACCTCCGACTTACTTCCACAGAGCCACTCGACTCCAGAGCGCTCGCTTTCTAATCCCAATATCCTCTATAATTGCCACGAAAACGCGCCCTCCCGTTCCAACAGACCTCAGCCACGACTTACCAACGCTTGATGGATCTCCCGTCGTCTTAACGTGGAGTTTTTCGAAGTAAGTGCACTATGAAATGCAATGCCTTAGAGATTGAGTGTAGAAGGAGGCCTTGATATATCAAACTAACATGATTTGCTTACAGTTCTCTTCCCAGCTCCAACCAACTACGAAGTCTCGCCGTATTCCTACCCTAACCGCCTGCAAAGCCTTTCGCGGCGCTGCTAGACCGCGACAAACACATTCCACACGACCTCCTCCACGAAACATCTCAATGAAAATAGCCGGCGACCTCTAGAAACTCGATTAAAGTGTATTTGCGGCTTCTTTCGGGTCTCTGTGTAGATGCGCGGGCGTTCCTGATACGACTCAGGGGCTGTGTTTCGTACTACAAGCCGAGGAGCATACATATACAACCCGTAAATCGAGCCTAGGAAGCAGTTTCAAACAGAAGAGATGCAAATTCAGTCATTAGGCAAACTAGTCGGGCAAGAAAGAGCAATTAGTCCACCAGAGTGGAAGCATGGTCCCTAGCAAGAGTGGGTTTACGACAGTATATACACTACGGCAATGCGAGATGAGTTTGAACATTTTCAAGTATCTCCAAAGGCTATATTGACAGGTTTTTTAATGTTGAGAGACGTTCTAGGGCACATGTAGACCATTATAGATGTCCTAATATATACGGGTAGGTGTTTATAGTCGAGTGTCAAAAGACTACCGACCCCTGAGTCAAGAAATCTTACTTTGATAATTAAGCAACAAAACAGTTTCCGTGTCGTTCTCAAATAACCCAAATTCCTTCTTCATAGTCGGGCTACCTATTTAGTTTATCCTCTGGTGTCTGTTTGGCCCAGTCGAGTTCCCCACTCGCCAGTGATGAAATATCAAACACCTGTATGCGGGCCATGCCACTGCCACTTTGCTCTACAGCAAGACTAGAGTATCCATATTAGGTACATCAGAGATATATCCCACTATTAGACATTCAGATAAATACTATCTACGATGCCAATGTGAAAGAGACTCCAACGTCGAAGGTACGCGATCAACTTTGACAAGGGCAATACAGGTCGCCGTGAGCATAAGAGACGAAACACTCTGGTCATCTTATATCATTAGACTAGCACTTAGGCTACTTTTATCTGGCAGCTAAGCCTTAGAAGATGATTCGTCCGTACCTTGATGAATCGCAAATCTACTCATCAACATCTGTTACAAGCTAGGTACTTCATCCCTCAAGAAAGCAACTGCCAGTGCCAGTGTATGATAGTCGGGCCGCACGGGGAGTCTTAGGCAGTGCTGGAAACCCGTCCAGTGATATAATTCTGTTTGTGGGGTGCCCCTGACAACCTGAGTTTCCGGTGGTGCGCAGGTATATTTCTCCCTCGGACCCTCTCGCTCTCTTCTTTTCTACCATCATCATCACAACCACAACAACAACAACAAGACGCTCTAGGCACAGCATCATAACAGACGAAATAATTTCTTCATCTTATGCCGTTTTAAGAGTAACACTTAGACTACTTTACTCTGCTAGCCTAAGCTTCAGAGGATATTTCCTCCCATCGCCCGGGCAGCAGGGCAACTTCTCCCCCATACACCCATCCCTTCCTATCCCCGAATCCTTCCTCATCAGAAATCACCATGTCGGATCACTCTGACCAGGGCTCCAGCCCCATCGAACCGGCTGGCCGAGCCTCTCCTCTTCTCGTCGGGGAGACCCTTCGTCTCATTGCCGAAGAGCTTGGACAACGAACCAAGGAAGATATGCGGTACAAAAATGCAGGCAGCTTGGCCAGCCTTGCCGCCACTTGCAAGTTCATTGCTAGTCATCTTGAGCCTATCCTTTACGCCCAAGATGTCAAGGAAAAGAGATTCAAGGGCCTCAAGCACGCCGTATACTCCTGTGGTGACAGACTCGCAGTCGCGATCCTGAAAAAATACCCCCAGAGACTTCTCAAGAACAACGTCAACGCCAACCTCGGCGTCACGTCTCGTCCTGCACACCGCAACGACATCTGCTTTACTATGCTTCACGTAGCAGCAGCTCGACAGCTTTATGACACCATCAAGAAGCTGTATAAGCTCGACGCCAAGTGGATTTATGCTAAGAATTTTCGATCGGCCATGCCCGAGTCGTTGGAACAACAATTTGAACAAAAACAGCACAAGTCGTTCCCCGGTCTACAGCATATCATCTACGGTATGTTGTGGGCTCCGAATTTTGCCCCTATGATTCACGGGGACAACTACACATGTGCCATCTTGGCTGGATACTGGCCTGACCATCATTTCTTCGTCGGCAAGTTTAACCATTCCACAAGCATTGGGGATGATCACATGACGCTTTTGCACCTTGCTGTCTACCTTCACCCTTCACCAAAGTCCTTGGAGTCCGTTCAAGCAGTGGCCGAGGAGTACCCTCACCTGAATCCTCTCCCGGTCGGGGATTATCGGGGCTCCGTCCATCATCTTGCTGTCGTGGCGCAAAACGGCAAGGCTCTCGAGTATCTACTACATGAGGTTATGGATGATCAGACCTACTACATTGATAACAGAGGCTACAACCCACTGCATCTCGCAGTCGAGCTTTGTCTTCAAGGAGATGGTGTCCCGGGCCCTAATGGGCAATCTGGCAGTACAAGACTACTCAACGTTCTTCTGTCCCTTAAGCACCGTATCAATCCGGCAATGCCACAAACAATGGCGCCGTACAAGACCCCTCTCCTGATAGTTGCCAAAATGATCCATCTCGACTGGAGCGGTCGATCGACACTGATCAAGAAGCTCCTTGATCAACTCATCGATCTTGAGGAAGATTATGCTGAAGCTTGGGGCTTAGGCTCGACTTCGTTCGCGATAAACCGCCCGGATTCTGATGGTAAGACCGTTTTAGGTCATATCACCAGCGCCATTCTTGAATCTCCCCCTTCCAAGGGCAACAAAGCTCTGGAGAATCTGTTCAAGAAGCTGGTGGACGAGCACGGCGCGGACATCAACCTAGATGCCAACCAATTCCCGTCTGCCCGAATCAGGGCCTATGTCCCTTCTATCAAATGGAGGGCCGACCGAGCTCAGGGCTTCACTCAGTTCAAAAGGGTCATTGAGGAGCTTGGTGGGCGTTTGCATCAGGCTGAGCTCGATAACACAATGACTCGAACACTTGCATCCCCTTACCCTGACCAGCGCCACCTGCAACAACTTCCTGCAAACCACCCTTATGCGATGCCAGGGCCTCTCAACGATGTCTTTGTTCCCCTCAGTCCTACTGAGGTGGCTGCGCGATCGGCTGCGCAATCTAGACTGGCTCGAGCTAGGGCGCTTATTGCAGCCCGTGACTCTGGCAGTATCAACGAACAAACGATTGCTAACTTTGTGGCCAACCTCAACGGGGCTTCTCACACGGGGTAGTCAGGCAGTACACTAGGAAGGGGGTAATAAAGGTTTTCCATTTCTTTTCTTTTTCTTTTCCTTTTTCGTTTCACTTTTTTGAGGCCTTACGCGGAAGGACGTAGGAAAGGCCGCAGCGGCATAATCAAGCCGGCTCTTCTGTTGGGCAGGGAAAGCAACTTCTTTTTTTCTTTCTAATGGTGTACGAGATATGTAACGATGTATGACAACGATAGATAGACAAAAAATGCTCTGAGCACATATTCCCGGTGTCCCCCCATTGGAGAAGTGTTCTAAAGCTTAGAAGACAAGTCTAAATACCAGTCTAAGCTGGCATAAAGTGTCCAAGTTATTTTATCCCTTAGGCTTCCCAAACACGTTGATGCCTGGTACTGGTATATTGATCCAATTCACGACCTCCAATCATCATATATTCTCTAGCAGTAGTCAAGCATAGAGCCAAGAGCAGTCTTCTCAGCACTCGTGATGGTCAACTTCCAGTAGCTCTTAACCTGGACCCAGCTCTTGGCGTAGGTGCAGTAGAAGCTTGTCAGAGGAGGCTTCCAGGCATCGGGGGACTTGTCGCTCTTGGACTGATTGACATTATCGGTGACTGTGAGAGCTGTTAGAAAGGTTGTGTTTCGATATAGGATGGGTGTGGGGATGATTTACCTGCCCACAGTTGAGGTCTTGTCACATCGTTGGCGAATTGGGTTCGCTTGGCAGTAGTCCATGAGGCAGCGCCAGACTGTAATGCGTTAGTATCTGGTTGAAAGAAGGCTGTTTCTTGAGAACTTACAATCCAAGCATTCTTAAGAGGAACCATATGGTCAATGTCAATATCACTGGCCTGTGTCCAGGTAGCACCGTCGTACGGCGACTTCCATGTGCCAGAGGTGGAAGCACAGGCATCATTGGTCACGACGTTGGTTCCATCTCTCTTCAAGACGAATTCTCTATAGAATGTATCAGCATTGTTCTTGTTACCACGAAGGATGGGCTTACCGAGTGTTGCAAGTGCCCTCGTAGGTCTGCCAGTGAGGGAAAAGATCTCTGTTGTAAGTGTCGGTGTTGGTAGGAGCGGAAACAGTAAGGCCGCTCAAGAGGGATCGAGCACTAGAGGCGCTGGGAATACCAGGCTGAGATGTGTGAGAGAGTTGACGATAGCTCAAGGAAAATAAGTTAACTTACAGGCGTAGGCGCAGCGAGAACACCAGCGACGGGAAGGAGGATAGCGACGGAGAACTTCATCTTGAATTGTCCGGTTGAAGAGAGATGGTACTGAAGAGGGGAAGAAAGAGGGATGAGGAGAGGGAATAGTATCACAGCCAAGCTACACTTGTCTCTTTATACCAGAATCAACTTCAGATAGCCATCTTCATTTATCAATCACATCCGCGTATTCTCGGAGGATACACAAGACAAGAGGCTGCACTGCACATGAATCCTCCTTCCTTATTGAATCAAGATCCGGCGCACAACAAGAGCCTTCTCCCTTCTGGGCGCTGATCTCACAGGCACGAGGCATCGTGATAGGTGAGGGTTGAGGGTGTCGCTGTACCGGCAGTTAGTTGCGCGTCTATTCGCTACCGGGCTGGAAAGTCAGGGTCCAGTTAGAGGCTGGCACGGTACCACGCTGATAAGGTAGTGCCGTTGATCGACAGGTGGAATTACTGTCTAGAGGGAAAACATTGTGGGGTTGGGTGAGTATAATTATAAAACCTGCCTTTTAAGGAAGTAAGCGTCCGAGACATGAGACATGGGGAGATTGTTATGAAGTTGTGTGAATGCAGTGCAGTCATGTGAAGAATATCTGAAGGAACTTGAGTTTATAGATATATCACTATTTATTATTATCAGATGAATGTCTATAGAGTAACCAGGTAACAGGAGGTACTGGGGAGATTGATATTTGTCTAATGCCAAAGACAATCAACCTCACAAGTTGCTGATCTAGGTTAGTAGTCATTATGGTAGGACGTCTTATGACCTTTGTCCCAAGACCAACTAGACTCAAAAAAGGTGCCTGTAGATCTCTTATCTCAAACACTCAAATAGGAAGTCTACTAACATGGTGGGTTAAAGTATCACATATCAGAGCTACTAAAAGACCATCTTGCATAAGTCCTTCGGGTTTCAGCAAATACCATGCTGCCAACCATTGATTATCTACCGTTCCCTCATCGCATTCTCAATCCGACATAGAGGCTTTCTTAATCTATGCGACCAGCTGCGGAGCCAATGTTCCGCTTGTGTTATGGATGCACTTGACAGAATGTCATCAAAAATGGTTATTATCACAGAGGTATCAATCAGTGTAAGCCAAACCCAACCAGCAGAAACAGCTACAGCCAAAAAGAAATAGCCATAGTCTAGCTCAACTATCCGAAAACTATCTCAACAGGATGTGAGCCAGGAACGATTCCTATTGGTGGATACAAAGTTTAATGGCCAGACTATCATTGTGAGGTTATCGCCACCTCCGCCTTACAGCACAGATAATAAAGATTGAAGATCACCTGTCAGATTCCCTTTCCGGAGCTTTTAATTGGCAGCCATGAATTCAAGAAAGAATGTCCATTTTTCCCGTTGTGGTGGATTTACATCAAATGTGCCTATTGAGTGTCTATCTTGAGCATCACTTATGACTATTTGTGATGTCACACGGTACAGGGGACAGTATTTCCACAAGTATAATAACTGACAGAACACATTTTTAGAATATCCAATATCTGACAATAAACAGATGAACTCAATTTCTATCCCGAGATAAGCCATCCAATATGGACCCTTCGACAATAGATCGACTTAAAAGTCACGTAACCTCCTTCACATCATTATCTCAAGATTCCGACACAATTACAAAACACTTTGACAGTTTCGGCGACTGCAAAGTGTTACTTATCGGTGATGCCTCCCATGGCACATCTGAGTTCTACTCCGTTCGTGCTGAAATCACAAAGTACATGATCAAGAACCACGGCTTCAACATCGTTGCAGTTGAAGCAGATTGGCCTGGCGCCGAACATGTAGACAGATATGTCAGACACCGGTCAGGTCCAGGACAGGGCACAGCAGAAACAACCCAGATGGCAGAGAAGGAGAACCGAGAGCCACCATTCTTGCGCTTTCCAACCTGGATGTGGCGCAACATGGAGGTTCGCGATTTTGTTGAATGGATGCGTTCTTATAATTCTGGCCGAGAAGCCAAAGAAGCCGCTGGGTTTTATGGGTTGGATCTCTACTCGATGGGAACTTCAATGAAAGCAGTTGTCGAGTATCTGGATACGGTTGACAAGGACATGGCAAAAGTCGCAAGGGAACGATATATCAAGCTGATGGACTGGTCTGAAGATCCACATAAATATGGCTTGGAATCGTTGGGAACATCTTTCAAGGGGTATGAAGACGATGTTGTCGCCATGCTCAAAGACCTCTTGAAAAAACGTATGGAATACTCTGCGGCACTTCACGACGGTATTGAGTTTCACAGTGGGGAGCAAAATGCTAGAGTTGTCAAAGGTAACTGAACTCACAACCTCCTTGTAAGTCTATCAAAAGCTGATTTGTCACCAGATGCCGAGCAGTATTACAAGTCCATGTACCGCGGACGAGACGAATCTTGGAATCTCCGAGATACGCACATGTTTGACACTCTCAAGAGAGTCCTCGAGCATTGCGGTGAGGGCTCCAAGGCCATCGTCTGGGCACACAACAGCCATGTAGGCGATGCTCGTGCTACTAGCATGAGCTGGACAAGCGGCGAACTCAACATCGGGGAGCTCTGCAAGAAGACATTCGGAGATAACGCTCTTGCCATTGGCACAGGCACAAATACGGGTACAGTTGCCGCAGCTCAGGACTGGGACGGTGACATGAACATCATGAACGTTCGACCAGGGCTCTCAGGTAGTTACGAAGAGCTCATGCATGCTACGGGTGTCGGCAACTTTGTTCTGGACCTACGGAAGGGCAGATGCGATGAGAAACTTCGGGAGGCGTTGTGTGAGCAGCGCCTAGAGCGGTTTATCGGCGTGATATACAAGCCAGAAAATGAGAAGGCTTCTCATTACTCGTATGCTATCCTGCCGGAGCAGTTTGATGGGTACATTTGGTTTGACGAGTCCAAGCATGTGGGAACACTAGAAGTTCACCAACCGCAGTCGTCGAGGGAGTACCATGAAACATGGCCATTTGGGTTATAGGTATCTTAAATAAGCATATAATAATTGTGAATTGCACTATCTCGGAACTATATCATCTGTCCTAACTACAACGTTAGAATGACAAACAGCTGCAATGTCTTGTCATCGGGCTCCGAATGGGTATATCTAGGCAAGTACAGAATACTTGTATCGTTCGTGCCGCCATCCAGTCGAATGTAGGTATTCATTGGCGGTGCTAGCACGAATCACAGAGTATAGTTCACAGAAACTTGGCAAAAGTCCATTCAACTTCATGGTGCAACATCATATCACAACGACATGGTCAGTATCCCTACCGTTCCTTCTGCCATATAGCTTGTTTTACACAATCCGTGTAAAATAGCCACGGCAAGCCCGATGTCTTCAAGTCGTGTCAGAGAAGTATTTCATAAAAAGCACCTTGGAGTCTCACCATTTGTTCCATAGGACTGTCTTGACGACAAGCGTAGTGTCGTAATCTCATTTCTCGATTCTGGCTCAAAAGCCCGCTGTGGCTACTTTCCTCCTCTCACCATTGTAAGAAGTCATGATTAGCAACCCCTCAGAAAAGCACAAGTCCAACTCCAAACCCACACCCAAAATCCCAAACAGTGTCACCCCCGTGGCGATGACTAGTACCTGTGTCGTGTGGAGTAGTCCTTGGGACTGACGACCAGACCACGGCCCTTCTTGGCACCTCGATACACCGTCTCGAAAATATCAATGAGCTCCTGCTTATCCTCAAGAACCCATTTAATCTTGTTGTTGTCACCGGTACCCAAATCGATCATCATATGTTTGTTTCGGAAGAAGAACATGAGGGAGCACGGGTCGTAGAGTTCGTACATCTGGTTGAAGTCGGGGACCGAGTCGATGTCGCAGAGGTAGATGACGGCGAAGTTGCGGACCTTGTCGGCGATCTTGTAGAGAACTTCATCTTGGCGCATGCAGTCGGGGTCCCAGTCACGGCCGAAGCGGATGACGACGAGACGATCTTCCTCTAGACAATGGTTAGTAAATAGAATATAGGTTGGAAGATGCGATGGTATTTACCTGAGAGGATGGCTTGGTCGACGTGCCAGCCGGTGTTGAGATGGGGAAGAACGACAGAACCCATTTTTGCTGTTCAAAATAGTTTGTATGTGCGTGTGTCAAAGACTTCAGGTTGAAAGACTCGTAGAAATGGAAAGAACTTGATGATTGTTTTTGGAAGATAGAGAGAACCATGATGGAAGGCGGCAGCATATGATGTGGGTCTTGATTGACACGTGCGCTAGCCTGATTTAGCCTCAGGTGAACAAGCCTCACCTTGATTCAACTTAGACTCACCTTGGAAGTAAATGAGAAGCAGATGGCACTGATATGTACGAGATCTATTTCGTCTTCTAAATGCTCTCTAAGATTCATCATACTCGTCAATAACACTCCTCGGCTTGAAATATTGACCCAGCGGCTCAAACTTCAAGTGCTCAAACCCAAATGCATCCGGTCCTCCAATCTTGATACCACGCTCCGATCCAGTCCATCTATCACTTGCAGCTATTCCCAGCACAACAACTAGCAATCCATATCGATACTCTGGTGTTCCTACCGCTTCTCCATTCTGTGCGTCAATGACGCAAACAAGATCGGGAACAATAGCTAGAACATCCTCCTGAAGCTCCTCCTTACGATCTGGATGGACTTTCAGAGCAGCGATGTTCTCGTTCTTGAAAGGAATCTTGATGATGCCCTTGAACTGCTGTGAATCGCCTTCAGAAGCTGGGTTCGTTTCATCTCGAACATCTGCACCTTCAATGAGACACTCGCCATAGACATGCCCATTCCTCAATGTTCTCTCCACCCCAATGATCTTACCCTTCCATAGAACCTTTCCTGCCCCGGGACCACCACACTCATCAATGATAGTCTCGGCGACATTGTCCACGCGGTTCTCCTTACGCGCTCGAGCAACTGCTCGACCAATCCTCCACGACTGGGAAAGCGTATGTTCAACTGCCCAGCGTCTCGTCTCTGCTCCTGTGACTGGGGCATCCGCAGCGCCTACCTGTGAGCCCATCTCGCTTAGAGCAGAGCGGATAATGCGCTCGACAGCCTCGTCGGAGGATGCTTTTGGCATGACTATAACATTGCCATTTCCGTCGCTTACAGCAATGGGTGACCAGATCGTCTCCCTTTCTTTGAAGACCACGGGCGTTGTCTGCCATTTTGTAGGGTACGCTCTACCCATCCAGTCTCCGTCCACTGTAGGAATATCCATCTGATCACTCGAGCCAAGCAACAGTCCGCTGAGACCATTAGCTCCTCCAACTTCGACAGATATCATGTGCGTAGCTGATGTATTGCACATCTTGTATAATTGCTGCTGTGCTTCGAGCAGTTCATCGCCTGCGAGCTTTTCGATTGCGACAGTAGGGCTTCCTGCTCCGCCGCCACAGCCAACTCGTGCATCGTCGGGCAGGTCCTCAGGATTGACCACCCTAATTGTTGCTCCGTTACGCAGCTGCGTTCGTAATCGAATCATTAGTCCGTAAGGACTACCGCCGCCTCCTGTACCTAGAATGTAGCAGCCTGTTGCGATCCACGAAACGTCCCTTTCGGAAAGATACCACGTTCGCTTTCTCACATCGGGGCGGTATGTCAGTATATCAAAGTCCTCGTCCTCCTTGGTATCATGCTTCAAATTTTTATCCTTGGCGCTCTTCTCGTAACTATCCATTTCCTGGTCCTCTTCGGGTTCTTCCTGTGTTTCAGGAACAATACTCTCCTTGGAGAAGTCAAAGTCTCCTGTTGCTCGAACAACAAACCGAGTCTTGTTGGCAATATACTACAACACAGTTAGTAAGCCGTTAAATAATATCACCACACGGTACATACCTGGAGCGGCAAAACTTCCTTCTCGACAACAGTAACCGTTGACCGTAAAGCTCCAGCTTTAACAGTCTTTTCAATAGCTTCCTGGCACACCTCCTCGAGGAGTTCATTCGCCGACTGATCTGCTGTCGACTTGACAGTATCCACGACAGCACTAACCCTGGCTATGGCAGCTCCAATAGCGTTTGCAACTTGTGACCACTGCGGCTTGAGCACCTTGCTCGCTCCCTTGAGCTCGTCAGGCGCAATAACAGCGCCACCTCCCACCAAAATCACAGGGATATCTTGAGGTGACGTCTTCATTGTATCAATCACCTTCTCTAACTTGAGCTTGATCACAGAACTGACATTCTTGAGTTCATCATCCGAAAGCGCGTCTCTTAGAAGGGTTGCATTTCCAATCTCTAAGCCTGGGTTGGCAAGGACTCTGCAATCAGTGGCCGTTAAGACTTTTCCACCAAAGACAATAGCTTCTTGCGTTAACTTGTATCCCACGCTGTCCGGTCCTACTGTTATACCATTATCCTTTCGTACAATAGAGCCTCCACCAAGACCGATGCTCTTGATGTCAGGACACGAAAAGTTCATGCGAACGCCCGAAAGGTCGCTATAAGCAGCTTGCTGTCGAGGAAAGCCGTTTTCCAGAAGGATACCAACATCAGATGTGGTTCCTCCAATATCAACCACCATCATGGCTTCGTCAAGTTCATTCTGTACCAGAAACGCAGCTCCTCTCATACTGTTCGTGGGACCGCTTGAGAATGTTCGGATTGGCAGTCGTGCAGCTAGTTCACCAGATAGTACAGTGCCATCGTTTTGGGTGATGAAAACAGGACAGTTTAGACCTAGCTTTTTCACAGGCTCGTGAAAAGATCGAATTGTCTTGCGTGCAAACGGGAGGATCGAAGCGTTGAGGATAGCTGCGTTTTCTCTCTCAAGGAAGCCGAGGTTGGCGACCTCTTTGGAGCAAACGACGTCACAGCCAGGAATCTCGCTCCTGATTATATCTGCGGCCCTCTCTTCTTGCTGTTCGACTGTATCGATCGGGCTGAAGATACCAATGACCACCACACTCTTGATACCCATCTCTTTAATGATCGCGCATTGCTGTTTGATCTCATTTGGGTTGATATCAGATATCAAACGACCATCAACCTCCAGTCCACCCTTGACCAGAGCATGATGCCCCAAGATCAGTTCCCTCATATCACTTGGCCAGTCAACACACGGCAAGTTATGCTTCGAGAAAGGTCCACAAAGACGAATAACAGCAACTCGGGACAGTCTCGCAGCATCCCTCTCGACGACAGCGTTGACAAAGTGTGTGGTTCCAATCGTCACACTAGCGACTTCATCAGGGCTGATAGAAGCCGAGCTGAGCATCTTGGTGAGGGCATTATTGATACCAACACTAGGATTTGTTGTTGTTGGCTCTTTATGCCACGCGATGATGCCGCGATCAGGTGCTGAAATTTGTAGAGGATCGATGAGGACGCCATCTGTGTTTGTTCCGCCAACGTCGATCCCGACTCGAAGCCGTCGTATAGCTGTAGTTGTGCTCATAGTGGATGCGTCACTAAGACAAGTTCGCATTTACGCTATAACACGATGGAGCGGTGGTTTTCAGTATGAGACAAGCATGTAAACGCTCAGTAGGTATGTTCTTCCACGATGTCAATGAATAATCCAAGTCTAGACTAGAATGGTATTTAGGGAAAGACCCCGATGCCGGCGAATGAGCTCCGCAGTAAAGAGCTCCAATAGCGACTGTGGGGTTTTGCTGAAGGATCAAATATTGTGGTGATCATGATGTTGTAGATAAGATCCTTCCTTATCAATCAGACGCCATTCTGACTGTATTGAATTACTGACAAACAAATGCAACTCCTGCTAATCATCTTCAAAGTTCACATGGTCGGGCTGAGTTTTAACTCTGTATTTGTAACGGTTCGTTATTCTTACCCTGAACCATAATTCAACCATTAAGGTGCATCTGCCAGTCATGATGAACGTGTCGATCAACGTCTATCTACTAAAAAGATAAGACATCACAAATACAACAAGTTTGATCAAAACGTGAATTCTTATTCATACAATGATTACCATCAATCCTATCTCCATGAGAGGTGCCATCGAGCTGCGTAAAAGATACAACCCAAAACTATCCATGACGACTACCTATCCATGCCGTCCCTCACTAATAAACAAAGCTTCCATGATATACTAAAGCCAGTATGCCGATTCCGCTACTTCAGCCTTCGGGAGACCATGCCCCGATGGGAGAGAGAGGGAAAAAGAAGAAGAAAAATAATACCCCTCATGGGAAGAGTCATGGAATCTTGCATATTCCTCGCGACGCCCGTAACGCCAAATCTTTGTGTGTGCACACTTCTTCGAGAGCCGCTTTGCGTGGAGTCTCTGCAGAAGGTTTGAAAATAATAATGAGTCTCATGCAATCATTGTTCCTGTATGCCAGTTCCCGTGCTTTCGTCTATAGCCAAATAATCGCTTGAGCGTACTTAAATCTCGATGGTCTTCATTGATTCGTCCACCACCTCCGGCTTCTTGCCATTCGCCTTGGGCGAAGGCTCTTCCTCCACCTTAAGGAGGTCGGATTCCACACGGGGGATGGCGGAGACATTGGGAACCTTGTTATCTTGGCTCTGTCGGGGAGTTTCGACCTCTACGAGTTTCTCGGGCTGGATATAGGCGTCGGCAAGTTCGGGGATTGCTGCCTCTTCCGTTACTCGGCTCAGAGGAGTCGCTTTTCCGTACCCAGGCCCAGCACCGGGTCGAGGGCTGGCCAACGGAGATGAGCCGCTGAGGCGTTGCATGGATCGACCTCGGCCCTCGCTGTTCTCACCACCACTACCGTAGGGGGAAGAAGAACGCGAGCCCAACGGGGACTGGGGCTTGGGGCCCATAGATCTTCTGTTCGATGCGCGTCGTCCGTACTTCTGATCCATCCTCCACCTCAGAATGCTGAAATACGAGGGCTCGACTCGTGTCTCCTTGAACTCTCGTAGCTTGAGCTCGTTAGTCTCTTCGTCTACGTACCACTTTCCGCTGTTGAGATCGTCCGCAACAACAGCCAGGAAGGCAGACCAAGAACGAGCGACAACGTATTTGGTATCGTAGTCACGACCAAAGAGGATGATCTGACCCCATTGACCACCAGGACCAGGCGCCAGGTCAACAGCCAAGTTGTTGCCACCCCAGTCGCGAACCAGAGGGATCCAAGAGCTGTGAGCATATGCTTTTTGGACAGCGTTCGCAGGGACACAGTCCTGGCGAGACAGGAGGTCCTGTCTCCAGGGACCAGGGCTGTTGCCAGCCGAACCACCTTGCTTGGACGAAGAGGCCTCATTACTGCCACCGAAAGCCTTGGAAGGAGTGGAGGGCTTAGCAACCGAAGTCTCGAGTAAGAACTGTTGGTTAACGGTCCTCCAGTTCTCCCATTCTTGCACAATCTCCTCACAATCCAGCAACATGTGACTGAAGATAATTCCAGTAGGCATTCCTCCTCGCTCTTGACCGTCATGAATCATAAGGGAGTCTCGGACATCCTGGGGAAGGGAGCAGTCAAGTTGGTGCTCCAGGTCGTTCAAGTCGTTGTTGGTAGCACCCTCGCATAGCTGATCGTAAAGCTCTGGGTAGTTGTCATCGGCCCAAGAATCTATGCGTCTCCAGGAGTGAGCAACTGGGGGAGCAGGCGGAAGACCATCGGAAAAGTTCTGCATGGGGACGTCGCCAGGGCTTTGCACCTCGAAGCCATCGCCTTGGCTGGCATTGCGAGCGCTCATTGACCTCAAACCAGGAGAATAGGGAGCACTCGTTGGGGCGAAGGTGTTAGCATCAAGGTGTGGAGAGGCTCGACCTGTTTCGTCGGAGTAAGGAGATGAGACGTCGTTTCGAGAATCGGAGGCTGTTGCTACGCCAGTCATGATGCCACCCCGACCACCATTCTGCAGAGGGACATGGCGACCGGTTCGGTAAGGGGAATCGAACGAGGAATCTAGATGTCGTTTAGCATATAGGCTTCGAGATGTCGCGATAAAGTTCAAGGGGCGGCATACGTCTGTCATAACTGGTCATAGTATGCCAGAAGGATCTAATTGTCGCACCGAAACTGTTAAAGCCGATGTTAGCAACGGTCGACTCGAGATATGCGATAGACTCCTTGACTTACGAGCCTTCCATGGTGACGGCGATGGGGGCCCAAGAGCCGGCGAGCGTGGGAAAAGGGTGAACGAAAGTCGGTTACTAGGGGCTGAAATGCGACAACAAGAAGAGAAGAGCAGAGCGCGGATGGGCCGAGTCTTTGATTATGAAAGTAGAAGTAAGGGCGTCGCAAAAGCCAAACCGAGCAAAGGAAGAGAGTGAACGGAAAAGAGCAAGAGAGCGACGAAGTATGAGAAGAGCGGAACAGAGCGAATTGTTGATGATGTAGAGTTTGAAGGTGAAGATTTCCAAAAGCCCCGAGATGTAGACTATGGTTGTCCAATCCAAATCCAATCTACTAAATCCAGGGGAACCTAACTAGGAGCTACAGAGGGAGAGAAAGGTGGCTGCTCCGCCGGGCTCGGACGCGTGGGGTCAGGTCAGGTCCAGTATGGAGGTTAGTTGGGTTTCTTTTTACAGTATCAAAGTACAGTACAGTATGTATAATTTAGTGGACTTTAATGCTGTAATTTTAGGTGGGCAGGGCTTGTTAAGGTCCGTGTAATGGATGGGTTTATTTCGAGAGTGCCGAAGATTCCATGTATAAAAACAAAGAAGGCGGACGGGTGGCACAAAAAAACGGGAGAAGAAGAAAGGACCCTGTGATGGAATGAAACAGGTACTAGAACCCAATCCAATGGCAGGCGCAGGCGCAGGCGCAAGACTGGAGGTTGGTTGGCCTTTGTCTTTGTTTTTGTTGTTGACACTGACGATTGATTTTCCAAGGTAACCAACCAATGGGTATTCTAATTGGTCACTGTCTCTCTGCAGACAACCATACCACACTGGCACTAACACTGGCCGATGTGGCGGGAATGATGGATGTTAAGGGGCTGAGTGTTGCACTGAGTGGCTGCGGGAAAGTGAAAGCTGGACAAGGGTGGGTAATGGGCATAAAAAGTTGGCAATCGTGCAGTAGGAGAGTATGCAGCTGATACAACCGATGAACACTTTGATTTTAATGCAGGTAAATATGCTTTTAATCATAGAACTATCAGCAATTGTTAAATCAATTGGCGGTTCATAGATACCATGGGCTTGATCCAGTTTAGTTCAAGCAACTTACCGCCCGTTATAAAACCCTCCTGAAATACATTCCATCCCCCTATAAAAATAAAAACCTCGACCCCCATGGTCCGGGTTTGAGACGGCCAGGCGAAAGCCGCGGGGGCTTGCATAAGGTCCATTGGCTGACCCAAGCTAGCACTGCAAGGTACCGCACCCGCCAGCACATTATGAGACGCTACCTTGACAGAGATTAGGTTCAGGGGCAACCTTAATCCAATTTGGCTGATTGTCAGAGTCGCAGATGATGGCGTCGCGAACAATTTCTATGGTCAGTAGAAGCTTATTGGAAACGCCATGGCTTGAAAAGGTCGGCCTTGACTTGATGCTACTTATTTGTTGCATGACGATATAAAGATGGGTAATTATCCAGTATTCGATTCAATGACCGCTTTTGTGGAGAAGTTGATCGATCATAGTGTCTTTTATAGGTACTCTATGGATGTAGCACAGTACAGTAAAGTCATGAGTGAGCATAGTATTTGTGTATAATAACATGAACCTCAGACGAAACCTTGAAATAAAAGGCATCTCGCGTCTGTTTGAGATCAATGCTTGATCCTTTCGCTACAACTTGACCGATTGATAGATTCATTCTAGACCTCTTCTTCTCCACTAACCATCCCAGCGTAACATGATCTAACAACCCCTTATCTCATCTCACTGTTCGACCCAAACTTTGAAATCCACAGATATCCACTGCCTCTCCAACAGAAAATAGTAAAAATATCTCGCATAGTTTGATACGAGGAGCATCTCATCAACACGAGCTCGCAAGATGCTATTGCTCTCCGGTCATGGATGTCATTCCCTCGCTTGCAATCCCCAATTATACACAATCCCTGTTCCTAGGATAGCAAATAATCCCCGAGGACATATACAGTACAACTCCTTATCATCATCATGTCCTCAGCGATGTCACCTTTGGGTTGCCTCATGCCGATCTCATTTCTCATGAGAGAGGAGAGCCAGAATTAGAAATCGCATTTCTTTCCCCGCACTTGAGTAACGTTAGTATCGACCTAATAAGTCCAAATTTGACTGTTGCGACGGCGCATCGCTCGTTCCTGTTCCTGTTTCTCGTTTCACTGCATCTAGTCATGGGATGCATATGGCGCTATCATTTTTCCTTGTCTGTGTTTTATCATGGATGCCGCGTGGTTTGCCGCGGCTACTCACAGCAACTGACAGCGAATGTGTCTGTATCACAGACTCACTGATTGGACAGTTGAAAGTCGCATCTGAATCACCATAAATGGGATGTACAGTACCGGTTTCAATTCGGATATATCATTCAATCATGCATCGCTACTGCTCTACTATACTATACACCTTGACTCTATCGTTATTTCCATACTATCACCAATATACCCACCACGAGCCCTGATCCATTAACTTGATCTATGTCTGCCACATGTGCTCACTAAGACCAAGCAGTTTGTCTTGCATTTGTCTCTTAGCTGCCGTGGCGATTCCTCGCTCGGGATTAGCCATGGCCTCACTGTAGCATAGCTCTACGAGTGCCTTCAGCTCGTCGTAAGAAAAGTTGTCGGGGTCTTGCGCGCTCGTGCCCCTTTGCTGCTCCTTGTCCTCCTTTGCCTTCTCTACGATAGCATCCGCACCTTGTTCGAAAAGAGAAAAGTAATTTGCTGCACGCGCCAGGTCCACGCCCTCTTCCACGTTCTTCAGGTTTTGCTGCAGTACGAGGATGTTGAGCTGCATACGACCGCAGCCCTTGTCGTTCATCGGCGATGCCTTGCCTGCGTTGCCGACAAGGTAACAATTGATGAGCAGGCCCAGACCTGTCCTGATAAAGGCAATTTCCTTCTCTCTTAGGAATTTCACGATGGTCTCGTCAAAGAACACCAACTCCGAGTTGAGATTAAGAATTTGTGGATCAGGTTCGCTCACTTCCTGGTCGAGGAGGTAGGGTGCCACTGTAGGTGATAACGCGATGCTGAGCGAGTGAACTATGCGGCATCGGATCTCCATATGGAGGGTGAGTAGTGCTGTTCCTGCTAGTTCCTCAAAGGACGACACGATACTGTCGAATGCCCTAATTGACGATCAGTATTATCCTCTAGCTATTGGTTCGTGCAACTTACTGTACAGTCTCCTGCGTCAGCGGCAGTGACACAGGTCCCTCTTCACCGGAACCCTTACTGGGCTCGTTCATAAGAGTCCATCGTCGACCTGAATGTCGGGGCAGGTTCTGTCGTGAGGTATCCGTGTCGTGCGTTGTGATCTGACGCAGGCCAGCAATCTTGACGGCAAGCCATTTCATGCTGGTATACAAAAGACAGAGAGACGAAATAGAGTCTCTATCTTGGATGACATCGCCTGAATCGAGTGGCGATTCGTTTGTGAGTTCCATCAAGAGGTGAATCTCCTTTTCGGCGAGCTCCCAGTCCATCTCGTCTGCCGTAAAAAGCTTTTTCATGGTTTCTTGCAGTTCTCCTTGATCCAGGGCGAACCTCGCCGATGATCTCAAGTTCTCATTGCTAATCTCTGTGGTTTGGTCTTGCGCTTTGACAACAAGTGTCTTGAACCAGCTGAAGCAGCGGTCGTAGTATCGCATCATTTGTGTTACGATCAGTGAACTGAGAGCCTGGTCTGGGGGGATTGTGCCCAGCATACGACAGAAAGCTGTGACGACTTCGAAAAAGGCTGTCGTTCCCCGGAAAACAGGCCGACGTGCGACCTGACTCCAGTCTGAATCTTGTGAAAACGCGTCTGCCTCCCCAAACACGGTATCGCTCAGTTTTGCCAGAGTTTCATCTAGCTGCGGCTGGAAGACGTTGACCAGGAAATTGTCCAAGAATGTGGTCAAGGTGCTTGCTGCAAGGTCTGAGCCAGGAGGCACGATATTCTTTAGTCGCTGTAGGAACACCAACGTCGGTGGTAGCAGCAAACTCATGTTGAAAACACTTGGCTCTACCAGCGACTTGTATGACCCTGTTGTTTGATGACTGTTTCCGAGACCACCATCACCGCCTCTTCTCCCTCCTTCAGGCGCGCTCCGCCCTTTCCTGTCCTGTTTCAGCCCAGGAACAGCATCCTGGATAATGTTATCAAGGGCATCGTATTCGGTCGTCATTTCAATAGATTTTGTGTTGGCCTCTGAGAACTTGAACAGGTGCTCGCGCACATCCTTTTTGCCGTGAAGAGTATCTCCCGGGGTTGGAGAATCGAACTGATAGACATCTGCGTCTGTTGTAACGTAGTTGTGTAGTAAAGATCGAATCTCGTTCTGGTAAAGATTCCACAACTCCTTGAAGCTGCCGAGGAGGGCACTGTTGTTACCGGCGCCTTCTCGTCGGATAAGAACCTTGATAGATTCATGGAAAATGCGATGACCTTCTCCAATCGCCTCAAACTTGCCATATAGCGACCACAGAAGGTCGTAAATGACATCCGCCCGCATTTGCGTTTCACGTGTTCCATACACATGGAGGCCATCGCCCCTGACTGAGCCACCTCTCAACGAACTAGGATGCCTTTGATCCACTTCGTTAATGGTCTCGTTGACGATAGTAAAGAGTTCAACTGGTAGTCGTTGCTTAAGAGTCTCGACAGCGTTTTGCAACCGGCCCAGCCTGTTCAGAGACTCGACTAATAGACCGACATAGTAGAATGTATCGGCCTCAGGGTTTTTCATTGGATCCTCTCTGACTGTCTTGTCGACATCGATAGCATCGAGTACCATATGGAATGGGGCGATAGGCTTAATGTCAGTATAACCTTCTGTGACGGCGCCTTGCGTCTTCGCTAAGTTCTGCCATCTTTCCTGGCAATAGGGGGACTTGAGATAGAGATGCTCATGTAGCTCCTCTACCAGGATATCCATCAAAGCAGTCTCCTGGCTGGCAAGATAACTTCTCAGATCAGCAAGGGCACCAATGTCATCGAGTTCGGGCTTTCGTAGTTTCCGGAGAGCATTCTGCAGTACTTCTACGGCCGTCAAGAAACGCTTCTCAGATATTCTTGCCTCAAGCTGATCCGGCACGGCACGTAGATCATCGAGCTCATTAAGGGTCTGTAAAAGAGCATCAAATTCTTGCGATGATTTGGAAAGCTTCTTCAGCTCTGGGTCCGTTGCACAGAGACTCGTTTTCGAGCTAGCCAGAGACTCCTTTAAAGCACGTACTCGCTTTTGAGACTGCTGGATGCTGCTTTGAATTTTATGAAATGTACCAATCGAACTATTGAAGCCCTGGTGGTGTTCATGAACAATTCCTTTGAGAGACTCTTGTAGATAGTTATGCGATTGCTGAAACTGGCCATGTTCGTGAGCGCGACCAACCGAGCTCTTGTCAAGCAGCTGCAGCGCCAGTTGTACGGGGACACAGTCGTCTTGGCACATTGAAGGCCACTCTTGTTTGATATGATCTAAAACCTCGGTAATCTGTCGTGAAGCGTGGGTATCTGAGGCTTGCGATTGTCCCTGCGACTGGACTTGTGGTATACGTCCCCTCGACGACATCTGGCGAAGACTGGGCTTTGGTCGCGGTTGCTGGGTAGTTGGCGGCGTGGCATATCGCTCGCTTCCGTATCCATCTTGATAACCAGATCTATAATCGTCATTGGAGCGGCCAAAGTTGCCGTAGCCATTGCCCTCACGGGGAGGAGGTCGGTCGTATCGATTCGACATGTTGATAATAGAAGACGGCGGAACGATTACGAGATACTGGTCGCTTCGAAGCGCATTGTCGCTGCGCAAAGTACAGAATATCGAGTCGCTATAGCTTCAGGCGGTAATTTCGGTAGCTCAGATGTGCAGAATTTGAAGCGTTGACTTGCAAGGTCAGGTTTGTTGGTATGGAGCTGATTGTCGAGGGGTTCGAAGCTAAGGTGGTGGTTGACATTGACGGGAGCTGCGAAACGCTAGTGGTACGTACCCCATAGGAGCTTTCCAGCACTTTCATGGAATTACAGCGCCCAACCACTCGCTGAAATGGGTATTTTGGCTACGATACTGGACCGAGTGTTAAGATCTTTAAGAGATTATTCAAATAGAAATGATATTTGTATGGTTTACTCCAATATAATTGTAGTGAGTAAAAGCGGCCTTTATTGTACGGCATCACGAGTCTACACAATGGATCAGAGAATAGATATGGATAGTTATATTCTTGGTATCATTAGTGTCGATAATTATTGATAGGTAGTGAGCGAGAAAAGCCTAGGAAACTAAACAGTGGTATCAAATTATATCCCTTTACTCTCCCTCGTCATATGCCATGCTGGATCATATCCTTATTCTGTTTCTCATCAGTGAGCGCCACCATGTGATGTCGCTTGTGGGGGAACCAAATGCTGATTCTCGTCCTCTATCGGCTTTTGTACTCCAGGCTTGGCCGGCTCTTCGCCAGGACTGGCCTTCGGATCCTGCACAGTCGTTCCGGACAGATCGGCTTGAGCTATGCGGCCATCTTGTGCTTCAAGCTGACTCTGAAGCGCCGCTCCAGGTTGCTCCGCAATCTGCATCCTCTTATCCTTTTCCAGTATTGCCTTTGTCAAGCCACACACTCCATCTATGATCACTTCCTGTCGATCCCAAGCCAAAAACCCAGGAGTTCCAGAAGCTCGACCCAGATGCACCACCTGGTAGTCCTTCTTTGCCCACGCAGGACAAGAGTAGGTTGCTTTGGCAGGCCGGGGCAGCGTTTTTGGCTGTTCACTTTGATCTTCGTCGCCGATGAATACACTGATGGCAACCTTTGGTTTCTTAGATGGCTTCTTCCCTTCTACCGATTCGATATCCGAAGCACACTGCGCCCAAAATCGGAGAGCAGCTTCGGGGCCCGGTAGCCAAATGAGAGAAGTGAGTGTGATGATGTCTTTTTGTGTAAGTTCTTTTTTGGGGCCCAAAGTGCGGAGGACCTTCAAGACGTAAAGCAAAAGGCCAGTCGGTGAGTCGCAGAGGGCATACGACGGCGTGTTGGGCTCGAAATTGCTGCGATCGCCTTGACCCAGATTGATTGCAGACTTCTTCTTATTCAGCTGTGGAATCTTTCGCTTCTGCACAGCCGCAATGTCGTCCTTGGAATAACCAAGCACCGGAGAGCTCAAGAGGCGGGCTACTTTCCACTTCAGCCATTCGCTCGCCGAATCTGAAAGTGTAGGGGATGTCAGAGGAGGTGCAATGAAGTGGAATCCCAAGCAAGAATCTTGGAAATTGTTGGATAGATGTCGAGCCAGTCTCCAGTCGATACCAGCTGGTGACATGGAAGCGGACCCAGCGTTGCTACCAATGTAGTGCTCGTAGCCTAGTCTCTTCATCAAGGCATCTAACAACTGGGCTGTTGTAGAAACCGGAGGAGCATTGGGTGGCAGAGCATCGCTGAACCCCAAACCAGGCAACGCTGGGATCACGACATGGAAAGGTTGGGTAGCTCCAGCATCTTCAGGGTCACTCAGCGGTTGAACAAGGTGGCTGAGTGAAAGGTTGGTTAAAGGGAAAGGCGGTAAGAGAAGAAGCGGAACAGCATTAGCATGAGGTGAATGAGCGTGAATGAAATGGACTCGGACAGGTGTTGGTGGCGTGGAAATCTGGAAGCTGGTTCTGAATTGTGAAAGTGTTTGGTTGAGCTCTTCTTCGTGATCATGCCACGAGAATGATTCTTGCCTGGAGGAAGGTAAGCTCAGGTCTCGGTTGTTTACCCATGATAAATTCGACTTACCAGAAGTCAACTAGAGATTCGACTTGAGGCTTAGGCTCCCACCAATCCTGAGAGGGAGGCTCATGAGGAAGTCGAGTAAGCTCTAGTTTCTGACGCGTAATGTCCAGATATTTGCTCGATATCTATGTTGGCTGATCAGTAATGTTCATGATGGCGGCGTTGTATCTCTGAGCTCACACGTATACGATAAGGCTGGACCTCCTCACCGGACTCTCCGGGTTGTTGTTGCTGTGACATTGTATGATTCAGGTTCTCAATACACGAACGGAATCAACTCTGTTCGCCAAGGTGATGCAGATGCAATATGGTTTCACAGACGGCCGAATAGAGACGAGCGAGGCTTGACAAGATGCCAAAACAAACAGTTCAAGATGGGAAAGACCGAGAAATTAAAAATGCGACTCGTTTTCACGAGCTGAGTCGCTTTCGTAACCCGGTCAAAAAACAAAGGACCCTTACACCCACCCTTCTTGACAAGACCCTTGTCATGATAGCTGCTTGTATTAAGGGACCTTGACGTGGCTGACTCCCGCTGTGGCTTTAGCGTATGGGGAACGCGGCACAAATGGTCCGAATCATCTCATGATTGGCTGATCAAGGCCTGATCCCTGAGATGTGGTGGCTGTGCATCCGAGCTCCCTTGCGGCTTCGGAAATGATCACTCTGGGCATCAGGCATTAGACGTGGCTTGTTTGTCCGCCTGCCTCTGCCAACTTTTTGAAAACCGGGAAACTCAGCTGGTGTGGAACACTTGAAGCGGGTTTCTGAAATATCGTTGGCTGTGGCTGGTCATACCGCCACACGTGTGTACTGTATGATTCGAGGCATGAAACACTAGACTAGGTAGCTGAGGAGACAACAAGACCTGACAACTCATCAGGTAATAAATGAATACACTAAAAAAGTATGTATAATTGACACTGTTAACTTGGGATAAGTAGCTTGGAGGCTTACGCGAATGGTGTGGCTTTCCTCATAAACTCCCATCTCCAATACATACCCAAACGCCTGTATGCAGCCCATTCCTCTTCCCATGTGACACCGCCTCATCCCTCCTTCTCTATCCTACATGAAGAACCTTGTGGGAACCGCTGCGATGCGAAGATCATGAAACAGTCTAACTAGCAGGTTTTTGTACTAGCTTACACCTGGCGTCTATACCAGCTCTTCCTCTTTGGGAATAGAGTACTGAATGAGCGAGATGGATTTAGCGAACCGTTATTGAGCAAGTGGCTGACCTACTAGCGAGCTACAGTACCCTTCTACTGTGTCGCTGGTAGGATTTGGACTTCTCAGCCATTCCGTTGCGGGGGCTGACTACTTCCTGGCGGTCCGCCTCGAAGGTTGATCTGCCCTATTCGCGACACTATGTTGCTGCCGACTGCGTCAACAGCACCTCGGGGTGAAGTTAAAGTTGGGCCTTCTGGGGCTGTTTCTTGGACTCGAAACAGTTTGATAGAGGTCCCGTTCCAAATACCCATGGTTCCTCTCGATACTTGCATCTCGTTTGTAAATATGACTCCCCACAAGAGGGACTCATACCAGCCCAAGGCAAGCTGAGACCACTCAAATGAGTGCACACGAGGGTCTGAAGGTTCGATACCGACAATCTCAACACCTGAGATCCGCCGGAGCGTTTCTGGTGTCGGGACATCAACAGCCAATTCTTGACGTGGCAGGAGCGCTGAGACTTGTTGAATGACTGCTAGGATTGTATGAAGGGGCAATTCAAGTAACCAACTATCGATCCAGTGAGCAGTTGGCTCGAATGCGCCAGCTTGTGATTGCCCCGATATCGAGTGTCCACCCAAACTTGTTGTGCTATTTTGTCGTGAGAAGCTCGGGACACCGGCAGGCATCTTACCGCGAGCCTTTTCAGACATTCCTCTCAACTGAGTTGGGACAGCATCCTCAACATTGGGGGTAGATGATCTCCGGGAGGGTGCTTCACTCGACGTCGACCGTGCAGGGGTCTCTTCGTGCTCCTCGTCTTCACTATCGTCGTCGTCGTCGTCGTCTCCGATTGCGAATGCGCCGTCTTCCGGGACTTCCTCTAGCGATGAGTGGCGTGGATGAGCACTGCTTGGACTTCTTAGGCTGTCGACTGAGCTGCGAACAGAAGTAGGCTCTAATGCGTCAGCATGCTGTCCAGAATCCTTTCTTCTCCTGTTTCTTCTCTCAATTTCTTCTTGTCCACTCTCTAGTGTAAATGATCGCAAGGCTTCGACTCGCTTTTTATTCTTGAGAATAGCATGCACAAGTTCAGGGTTTTTGCGGTACTTGTTCTCCAGAATGGAGTTGATGGACTCTAAAAGCGAGTGCAGCAGAGTGTAGTTGGTCTCGTTCGCGAGAAGAAATGAAGGCGATGACATGGAAGAGAACAGCTGCATCAGTTTGGAGCTACTGGCGCTACTCAGACCCTCAAGATAGGGGGCAATGTTGTTAATCACCGCCAACAAAGCTGGGTAAATCGCCGACAGCTTTCCTTGGCTCGTTGTAATCAGATTGTAGATGGAATGTATGAGAAAGTCGGCATATGTGCCCCTAAAGCCCGGCACGCGAATCGAAACTGGCAAACTCTCTTGTCCTTCGAAGTACTTGTTCAAGTTGACACCGAAATTCGTCTCCACGCTTAATGTCTGAAGTAGAAAGGCGCACATTCGCACAACTCCCTGCTTGGTGGCATCGCTTTTGTACTCTAGGGCATAGAATAGGGCGAGTACAACAAAATCGTGCGCCCTCTCGGTGTCTACGATGAAGGATCGAAACCTTTTGTTGCATTGTAGGATCTCCCAAAACAACATGAGTATCTCGGGAGCGAAGTGATCGGCAGACTGAGTACCTGGCAGATAGGAAGTCTTCTCCTGGAGAGGCTGGTTTAGGATCCGAGTCATCCCATCAACAATGAATTGAAAGTCTTGAGGCCGATGCAGCCGACCTAGAAAATGACGGTAAGAGTTTTTGGGTGACGGGTTGGATGGGCTTTCAGGAATTGGATACAGCAGAAGCACCAAGAGGAACTGCAGTGAGTAAGTGACAAGCGTCTGCTTGCCATCCTTGAACACAAGGGTGTTGTAAGGCACCCGCCAAGTTGCAGGGTTATATTTTAATGTCTGGTGAATGAAAAGTCAGCTTTGAAACAATCAAGGAAAACACACATATAGACAGACCGTATTGAGTAGAGAGCAGAGCACCGAGAGTACCACTTGCTTGTCTGGGCAAGCACAGAGATGGGTCAATGTGCGCACGCCGTTCTGTGGAAGGACACCGGCTGTCATGTACATGCTCTGACCAGCAAGGGTCAGGAGAAGCCGTAGAATTTCTGATCGATTGCTTTCATACTCCTTCGTTGTTGCGACGGCTGTATTGCAACCTACGCCGCTCTGCCAGATCGCATAGCTGACCTTGGGCCGTCCATTTGCCTGACGTGGTAACGTCAAGTCAGCAAAGAAGAGGAGATCTACCAATGTGTCAACCAATTCCTCTGCAAGTGGCTTGACCTCCTCAAATTGGGTGGGTTCGGCTTTGTGTTCAGCTTCCTGGGCTTCGTCGAAGAGGATTTCGTTCGCAATGGCAGCCTGTCGAGTCCGCTTTCTCCGTTGAGCCCAGAAGAACTGCTGTTCCCAATCGCTTAGAGATTCCTTCTCATATAAGTAAGGCAGTATCCTAGTCAGGACCCGGACGCAGTTCAATGCCTCGCGCTCTGGAGCGAGTTCGGGGTCGGGGAACGATGGGTGATGACGTAGTATGAATAGGCGAGAAGTGACAGCGAGGATGAGAGTTTCTAGGTTTTCGAGAGCACGATCGCGAGTCCTTCGGATATCTGCAGGTGTGAATAAACTGAATACGTCCTCGGAGGACTCAGGAAGCTCCCAGAACTGGACAGGATATTAGCACACAAGGCTTCACTTTGGGGAGAGACACGGGGTGGAGTAGACGAACAGAGGTCCAGTAGGCATCATCGGCGGGTATATGTCGTTCTTCGGATAACCGAAAGATGCCTCGTTTAAAAACGAGCTTTGAGTCACTCGCGCCCATATTTATTGCATGAGAATGTCAGGAAGGAGGGAGCGCTTCAAGAGAGTTTATTTCTTTGTGATGTCCTCATAGAACCTTGGGGGGCTCCAGCATGACGAGGTGTTGCGCTACTGTACAATAATGGATACCTACCACCTTATCTGTTCCGACGCTTTTATTGACCAATCACGTGCCCCGGTTAGACCCATATCCGAGATATTACCGAAGTCGTTGATGCTTGCATGGTTTTTTTTCTATGTAGGTAGGTGCTAGGGATTGCACATCCCCCTCCATCCATGAAAGTTTGGCTTTGATTGATTTTTGCTCTCTCTGTTCACCGATTTCGCGAAGGTCGCCTCAATGCTTCGCATTCGGCGCGGACTGGGCTCTTCAGCCAGTTTCGCTCGCACTTGTCGGCCTCACATACGATATCCCCGGCAATGGACACCCCTCCGATCGTTTGCGACAGACCCCAACCTGGACGATGCCTCGTTACCGGAACATGCCAGCAAGGCAAGCACGAAGAATGCACCGGAAGCGAGTAGCCAGGAGTCTACCCATAGAAGGATTGCAGCTGATGACGCCAACTTCAACGAAGCATTGGATGTGGTTCGACGAGTTTATGGTGTTGATAAGAAACAAAAGAACGACGAGAAGCAGCCCGACTTTCAGCACCAAGATGAAACCTTCAACACTGCACAGGAAATACCTGAGGAAACATATACACCCGAGACCGATCCATCGACAACCCCGCAGCCTGGTGTATGGACTTCGCTAAAAGAGAAGCTACAACAGAAGAGCCCCGTGGGGTTGACAAACACGTCTCAATTCAACCCTGAGTCAGCAGCAGGACGCCGTCGGATTGAGGCACTGCTTAAAGAAGCTGAGTTCATGAAGGAGAGCCACAAGGACCGGTTGAAATTCAATGTGAAGACGATGATTCCCCAGAATATGGACTTGTCACCAGTCGAGAAGAAAAAGGCAAGAGCGGTTCCCAAACTAGCCCATAACCTGGAGAAGGTTCTCTTCAATCCTGGGCCTTATCAGCTTCAAGACAGGCGTACCCGGGTTTATAATTTCGATCCTTACCTGGGCACAATTATGCCAGTTAAAGAGTTCGATTTTAACGCCTTGAAGGAATATGTGACTTCTTCAAAGGATGAGACGCTAGCAGAGCTAACTGCGAAGCACAAAAAGAAGTACTGCGGTTCAACTTCAAGTATGACAGCTATGCTCTCGCACTTTCACTTCCTTCTGTCGGCTTGGAGACGACCAAACTTCGCCCACTTATCAAATTCTTTTCCAATCGAGTATGAAAACTTCACCGTGTGGACCCGGGCCCCAGTGGCTGCATTTGCCCGGTATAAAGACGGGGTGTATGCCATCGACGCCGATAAGGAGTTCGACACTGCGAGCATCCTAAGCATGCTGGGAAAGTCCATGGAAAAGCTCCTGACTTTACCAAAGGACCACTTTGAAAAGTATAGGCGAACTCGTTCGCATGAGCTCTCTGAGGAAGAGAAAAATGCTGATGAACCCTTTCATTACACTACGTTGGGAGATTTCATGATGCGATCACAGCTCGATGCTTACGATCCGAGGCTTCCCGGCACTGGTGTCTTTGATCTTAAAACACGTGCTGTAGTTACCATCCGAATGGACGTGGCAGACTACGAAAAAGGTGTTGGTTATGAGATTGATTCCCGTTTTGGTGAATGGAGTTCATTCGAGCGCGAGTACTACGATATGATACGGGCAGCGTTTCTCAAGTATTCTTTGCAGGTACGAATGGGGCGGATGGACGGCATCTTTGTTGCTTTCCACAACACGGAGCGAATTTTTGGGTTCCAGTATATCAGCCTCGAAGAGATGGATCACGCCATCCATGGAACGGCTAATCGCAAAGTTGGTGACGGGGAGTTCAAAGCAAGTATTGGTCTTTTGAACGATCTCCTGGACCGAGCCTCAGAACGATTCCCTAAACAATCTCTGCGAATACATGTCGAAACACGACCGTTGGACCCCGCCGTGATGTACTTTGTTGCTGAACCTGTCAGCGATGAAGAGATGCAGAGGACCCAGGATAAGGGCAAAGCAGCTGTCGAGAAACTTGAAAAGGAAATCCTCGGCATAACACGCCAGAAGAGTGAGGACCAAGACGCCAACCCTATGGAAGAAGTCAGTCCCATCGGAGAACAGGAAGACACGACGAACAGTACTCGAAGATCAACACCCGTTGCCGAACCGCAGAGGCAGAAATCCTGGGATGAGATGATGGCGAAGGTAGACCAGACCGTGGAGAACGATGCTGCCGGGATGGCCAATGTTAGAATTGCTATCGAGCAAGCTATTCGGCACAGCGGCTTACTTGCCACAAAATCTAAGGAGGAGAGGCAGGCGTATCTCGACGAACTTGTCGAGGCTTTGGGCGAGGATTTGAGAGGTGGCAAGGAGGGTGCCAAGGGATCCAATGACGCTCTCAACATCTCAGCAGATGAACCAAGCGAGGTTTCTCAGGGTAGCAGTTCCGCTACTGGCCTAGAATCCGAGAATGTCGAGTCTGACGAGGCCGCCTCCGATCACGCCCAAAGCAGCGAAATTGTGGTAGATGATACTGCTAAGGATAGTGCTTCTCTCAAAGATCTCATCCTCAAGGTTGCTGAAGGTGTGGAGGGCAATACAAGCAACTTGGGAACTTTCGAGCGAGTTCTATCAGAGCTGGTACGAGAACAGAAGCAGTTGAGTAATGAGACGGAGGAAGACAACTTGGCCGACACCGATAGTATCCCTATAACGATCACCGACGATTCTTCTCTCACAGAAACGGCAACTCCTGGCCAAAACAAAACTACGCAGTCTAAACGAGGAGTATTAGGCATGTATGTCACAGTCCGCAACAAGGTCGACGACAAGGTTGTAAAACGTGTTGAAAACCAATACTTGGGAGAGGTGCCCAACTGGACGTTAGAGTACGCAATCACAGAGTTATCGACAGACAAAGCGCGAAAGATCTTGACCCAGATCAAGGCCCGCAGAAGAGAGTTGATGAACGACAAGAGCGACAAGCGCAGCAAGCAGTGGTACAGACTGTGGAATGGACAACTGATGAAACGTACCAACGCGGGGAGAAAAAGTAGGAAAATGTTGACGGAGAGGGAAGAGAGAACGGGTATCAAGGTTGCGTGGAAAACCGGCAAGGCGCCGTCGAAGGAGGCTGCAAGCTCCAAGAAGAAGCCTGCTGTGCACAAGAAGAAGAAGACTGCTGCACACAAGAAGAAGACTGCGTCCAAGAAGTCGAAACAACCGAAACAACCATGAAAGAACGACTTGGCAGAGGGAAAGGGATCGACCGAAACTGACTAGCATGAATGTAAGATAGCATGATGGGTGTCCAAAATTTGTTTTATGTTGGAGCAGGAGACTCCTTGTATTACTATATGCCAAACTCTTGTATAATTTTCGCATTAGAATTCTTCACGGAGATGGTTGTCAACGGATGTACGAAGAGACGCATGAAAGAAATACAGACAACTACACACTTTAAACTTGTCAGAAGTGTCTCGGGTTTTTGGTAGTCTATATATGAAAGATGGACAAGATTTGAACCCTAGAAGCCATCATTGGATCAGGTTCGCTAGGCTGTGATGTAGTCTATATGGTGACGTTATCCTCGACATCCTTGTCTGAATTCCTAGTGAATACTGAGGTATGATGCATGTTGGGTCTATTCAGTCATGTGGGCGCTGTAGTGGCGCCCCTAAGCCTGTCTGGTCTAAGAGAAACATAGTACCTTACATACCCTGGGGTTGTTACTTGAGAAACGAGTCTGGTGATGAAACATTTAAACTGACTTTAACCATATCACTTATTTCTTTAATCCTTTCAACTAACTACTAACTTTGCAGGATTCCGAGCTTTATTTAACCAAGCATGGTAAATATGCGCTTACCAATAGCTCTTCTGCCCTGTCTTGGCGTAATAGCAGGCGTGGTCGGGAGTGACGGACCAGCTATCGTTCCTCAAAACATCAACGATATCCAAAAGACTCTGTATAGGAATGATTGGGCGGATCGTATATGGAAGCAAATCCAGGGTGTTTCGTCCTGTTCAGGGTGCCAGGTCAGTATCACTTCCAAGGTATGAGATTGCATATTGGGAGGCTAATTATCAATGCTACAGGGTCTTTTGTTGACATTCAAAAGCCTCGCGAATCTGGGTGATAGAACGTTCATAAATACGCTCCAGGACGTGTGTAAGAAATCAAAGGTATGTCCACTTCACTTCTACATGAGACGAATATTAACAAACCAACTTCAGGTTGAAGATGCAGATGTTTGCGATGGAACTATCGAGCTTCAAGGGCCCATCATCGCCGAGGCACTGAGAAATGTAGCTATCGGTTCAAAAACAGCACAGCACTTCTGCGTCACGTTTCTGGGTCTTTGCAGTTACCCGGCTGTGGAGGAGTGGGATGTTCCTTTACCGCCTGATCGGTCTCACCTAAAACGTCCTATCCCGAGCGGACAAGATCCTATCAAGGTCGTTCACTACTCTGATATCCATGTTGATCAGCTTTACACTGAGGGTGCAAATGCGAAATGCAATAAGCCGATATGCTGCAGGTAAGTCAGGGATGTCCGGGACCTATTTACTACGATACTGACTTGAGCAGACCCTTCACAGAGGGTGATGAACCTGGAAGAACGGACTCTCCAGCAGGTCCCTTCGGCGAACACACCTGTGATTCTCCTGCTTCTCTTGAGGACAGCATGTATAAGGCAATCAGGGAAATAGTCCCGGATGCAGCTTTCACCATCTTCACTGGAGACGTTGTTGACCATTCAATCTGGAACACCACATGGGATTATAATGAGCACCAAAGTGAGCCTCTATCAACATCCGATTTGCTTCTCGGCTAATTTGTATTAGTTATTGAATCCTACGAGCACATGGATAAACACCTCGGTATAGTCTATGGTACAGCCGGAAACCACGAGTCTCATCCTACAAACGCCTATCAGCCCAGCTCTATTGGTGATGCGTCCTCATGGATCTACGACCTTCTCGCCGGAACGTGGTCTCGCTGGATCGGACGCGAAGCAGCTTCCAAAGCAGCACAAATAGGCGCCTATTCCACCAAGTATCCTCACGGAAACCTGCGCGTCATTTCTCTCAACACAAACTTGTTTTACCGTGGAAACTTTTGGCTGTTCCAGAGAAAGATGATCCGCGATCCTAGTGGTCAGATCGACTGGCTTGTCGAAGAGCTTCATGCTGCTGAGAAGGCTGGAGAACGAGTTTATATTATCGGCCATATGCCTCTTGGCGATCGGAATGCCTTCCACGACCAGTCAAATTATCTAAACCAGGTAATCAACCGATATTCATCGACTATTGCAGCCATGTTCTTTGGCCATACTCACAGAGATCACTTCCAAGTAACCTACAGCGATGGCCCGAATAAAACATTCAACAATGCTCTGCTCACATCATATGTCGGGCCTTCCCTCACTCCAACATCAGGCATGCCATCATTCCGTGTCTACGACGTCGACCCCGTCACATTTGCAGTTCTCGACGCCACTACCTACAGTGCTGACATGAACTCTCCGACGTATCAAACTCAAGGTCCCGTGTGGAAGAAATACTACTCCGCAAAGGAAACGTACGGCACCCTTACAAGTCCAAGGCTTACAGACCCCAAAGCGGAGCTTACTGCAGCATTTTGGCACAATGTCACAGAAGTGTTTGAGAAGAACCAAACAGCTTTTGATAACTTTATGCTGCGTCTTAGCAGGGGCTACAAACAGCCGGTATGCGAAGACGAGTGCCGAAAATCACAGATCTGTCTGCTGCGAGCCGCGCGAAGTCAGGATGGTTGCGATGTTCCCACCTTGGGTTCTTCATATCATACAAGGATGGAGGATAGTGTTGAGAGGGACGAGTGTGGAATTTCTGTTATACAGGCTACATTCTCAGCGCTGGTAGCCAAGGAGGGAGTTCTAAGGGTTTTGCAGGATATATTGGCGGACCTGGATGTCAAGCTGCATGGATGATCAAACACATTCGGATATAGAGATGAGATTTGCAGAATCTATACTCTGCACTTTGTGTAGTGGATTAATAAACAGCTGGTGCCTTTTGAGGATGATTCGTGAGTTATCATCAGCACATCCACATCCTTTACTGCGAGACGGCGCCAACGGATAACCTTGCCGGTAAGCACTTGTTTAATGCGAATTTCCGCATAGCGAGTTTGTCTCACCCATCTATCGAAATCCATGACAACGTCCGCACTCACTCCTATCTGCAGTTCTGTTTATGAAGTCTTCCTATAAGTCCATGTCAGATTCTCACAGCCACTTACACTACCCCCTCGTTGGTTATTATCCTTTATCCGGTGACCTCTGTCTGGACAATTCTGTCCTTTTAACTCATAACAGACACCTAAAAGAGTCCGGGCCCTGTCTAATGGCCTTGTAGGGGCGGACAGTAAGCGGACACATTCTCGGATACATCATGTCATCTTCTGATAAGGAGTTTCAGCGTAACTTTGCTGACTTAAAGGATTATATTGAAAGCCTTAAATCTGACAACCTCTAAAATGCGATTCGCCTAACCACGTCGGATAAGCGCCAAGGAACCTTAGACGCTGGCATCCAGGAGCTCTGTAAAGGTTGGTAAAGGCAAAGATTACAAATAGTATAGTATATAAGAGGGAGATGTGAGACGGTATCAGTACAATGCTTCGTATGTTCATTTTCTCTCCATTATCAAGACAGTACATGGGCTAAACCATGGCATCATCACAGGATCAACCGCTTGGCCCCGATGTGTGCGTGATAGGAGCGGGACCACTCGGTCTCATCGCACTTAAGAACCTTCGCGAACAGGGACTTGATGCCAAAGCGCTGGAAAGGCACGAATATATCGGTGGAACATGGCATGCTTCGTCGAATGCTGAGCAGACTACTGCATCAGAGCACACGACAGCGAATACCTCTAAGCAGTGTGTACGTTTAGGCCAACTATGAGAAGTAGGGAGATACTGACATTTGACAGTGTGCTATCACTGACTTTCCTATGCCTGATGGTAAGTCAAGAGTATCAATCTTGGATAACATAAAGCTCACGTTGTTGTTGTCAGAATTCCCTATGCATCCTCCTCAGAAGAACCTCGAACAATATTTCGAAATGTACGCTGAGAAATTCAACCTTCTCCCACACGTCGAATTCTCAATATTAGTAGATCACATTGAACGTGATGAGAAACACCAGAAGTGGAAGGTTTTCACCAAGAATGCGAAGACGGGCGTTGAAGAGGTCAGGACATACAGTCGTGTGGTAGTCGCCACCGGGATGCTCAACACCAAGCACATGCCACATGTGAAAGGCATTGAACAGTTTTCTGGAGACGCTATCCACTCTAGACAGTTCAAGGATCCTCACAAGTACCGCGGAAAGAACGTGGTCGTCGTGGGAGTTGGTGCAACTGGCGTTGACTCAACGTCTTTCCTTGTCAAGGCCGAGGCCAATAAAGTCTATGCCAGCCATCGAGGTACCGTTTTTGTTGCAAGTTCTCCTGACTGAAAGCACCAAAAGACATGAGCTGACCATAAGATAGCTACCTAGAAAGGTCAAAGGGCAGGCCTTTGAGCATAGTATGAGCCGTCGCATGGCTATGTGCATAAGATCGTTGGGGAACTTCTCGCCGACTATTCTTGCAGCACTAATGACCAAGATGATGGCCAGCGTGCGAGATAAAGAGTGGCCACTCATGAAGGAAATCTTGAAAGGCCGGCCAGTCGATGGGATTTTCCATCGGATACCACTATTCTCGGCGGACCTAGCGGACAATCTGAAGAATGGCAGTGTCAAGTCCGTGATGGGCATCCAAGAAATCACTGGGCCGAAGACGGTCATGCTGACGGATGGTACCGTCCTCGAAGACATCGATGCCATCATCTTTTGTTCAGGTTATGGCTACGACTTCTCCATCATAAAGGGCCCTGGCGATCCCACTGACCCAGCCATTGCCCCTGACCACAATAAGAAGATCGAGGCAGCCAAGTATTATCAAGACGACCACAAATTTGCTCGCCTTTACCATGGCTTCCTCTCAGAGCAGTTCCCAGAATCTTTATCGTTCATCGGCCATGGCCTCATCTTGAAGCCCCCGTTCGTGCTGAACGATCTCTTCACCATGGCGCTGGCAAGTCTATGGTCAGGAAGTTACCCCATCGCAAACGCAGAAGAGCGTCGCAAAGATATCGACGCTCATTACGACTTCGTCGTCAGCGTACTACAACGAGGCCCAGTCCCTCACCCAGGATTGCGGTTCAAGATGCTCAAAACTTATGAGTTCATCAACCAAGCGGCAGGTACTGGAGTGACAGATCGACTGGGTTGCTTTACCTGGGAGGCTTGGAAGTTGTGGTGGAATGATCGAAAGTTTTATAATCTTCTTATGGATGGGACTGATGTTCCCGCGGTGTATAGGCTATTTGATACAGGTCGAGGACGAAAGCCTTGGGCTGGCGCGAGAGAACATATTATCAAGACGAATGCGGAGGTTAAAGAATTGGGAGAGGTTTGGAAGAGGGAGAATGACAAGAAGACGAAGTAGAGTGATGTATTGCAGTGAGAGATGTTCATATACGAAGCCTCTTTAGTCAATTAAGTCTGTCATAACTTGTGCCATTAGAGGTGACCAAAGGGATGAAGTAGCACATGACATTCTCTCCCTTGAGATGCGACAAAGGACGGAATACAGACATCTCTTCTTGAGCAATTGGAAGTCTCCAACTGTTGGAAAAAGAGGAGTCTCAGCTTCTTATTATCAACGTCACTGAAAAATATGAATATATCTACAGAGTAACCAATGTATCAAAGTCCTGGTTGTCACTCTCATTGGGTACCATATTGGTTGCATGAATGAGGTTATGTTATGCAGCCTAGATAAATAGACTAAGGTACTGGCTACTTTGTACGTCCAAGCGTTCCAGCCACTCTAAACGTTCCATCCCTAGATCTCAGCTGCATTTAGGAATGGAGGGATCCGCATCTCTCTTACCTTGATCAACAACAGTACCTACTGTATCGACCTCTCACACTTTCGCTTCCCATAACTCAATTCTACATATAAAATCAACCACCAAAAAAAGAGAGCATCATCTGTAGCTTATGCTCGGCATTCGTCCTACTCTTAGAGCGAGGCGTTCCCTGTTGGATCTTATCCGCACCAGAGGCGACGACGAAGACGACAACAGCACCCATAGAGAACAAGGGAGTGAGGACGACGACAGGTCCCTGGCCAGGTCCAGTTCCAGGGGCTCCGGTGACCGTTTCAGTGGAAGCTCCAGCGATTCAGCCCCCGCGCCGCCCGCTAACTTTCACATTACTACTGATGGTGCAGGTGATGACCCCACTCTCAGAGCTTCTGCATCGTCATCATCGGCTCGACTCCACTCTGAAGCTGCTGTTGCTCTTGCTGCTCTAGCGTTGGTGGATGTGGATGTAGCTCGTCAAGTGCCTCTGCCAAACTCTCCACCACCATCTCCGTCTACGTCTGCGTCTCCGTCTCCGTCTCCATCTTCATCAACACCTCAATCTCCATCTCGACCGCCTCCTTCGTCGACCTTCTCCCCCGGTTCGACATCGCATTCCATCCGGCCACAGTCGCCGAGTTCACCTATATCACCTAATAATCAATCCGATAACGCGCCAGTTTCGTCACCCAAGATGCCTCCTGTGCGTTGATTCCCGACCTCCCCCAAGCTTCCATTCTTGTCTTTCGCTGGATACTCGTTGGCGACGCAGCGCACTTTATGCTTCTGACTTATCGAGACTGACTTTGATTTAATTTTAGAAGAAGGCTGCCAACAAGAGCAGCAAGTCCAACGAGGACGATGGCTACACAACTGGTATGCTCGACCCAACCTCCAAGTTTCAAGCTGCCTTACGGTGTCGCTAACTATCTGCAGGTAAAATCTACTCTATCTCCGGGTCAGTACCTGCCGAATTGCACAACCTGTGTCAATGTCCAGCCGCAAAACATGTTCTTCGAAACTAGCTCACCGATATCCAATATGTTATACTGACTTTTTACAGTCCCGTCGTTATCGCGGAGGACATGATTGGTGTTGCCATGTACGAGTTGGTTAGTTGAATCATCCACCGTCATCATCCAGCCTAAACTGACCTAATAATGCTGTAGGTCAGAGTAGGACACGACAACCTCGTTGGTGAGGTTATCCGAATCAACGGCGACCAGGCCTCTATTCAGGTTTACGAGGAGACATGTACGGCGATCCATGATAAAAATACAAAAGTCACAAGCTAATCGTCATCGCAGCCGGCGTCATGGTCGGTGACCCCGTCTACCGAACCGGAAAGCCTCTGTCCGTCGAACTCGGTCCCGGTTTGCTCAACGGTATCTACGACGGTATCCAGCGTCCTCTCGAGGCCATTTCCAAGATGGCCAAGTCCATTTACATTCCCCGCGGTATCGCCGTTCCTGCCCTCGACCGCGACAAGAAGTGGGAGTTCACACCCTCCGTCAAGGTTGGCGACCACCTCTCTGGTGGTGATGTCTGGGGTTCCGTTTTCGAGAACTCTTTCCTTGCCAACCACAAGATTCTGTTCCCTCCTCGCGCCCGAGGAACTGTTACCAAGATCGCCGCAAAGGGCGAGTACACCGTTGTCGACAACATTCTCGAGGTCGAGTTCGACGGCAAGAAGACCGAGTACCCCATGATGCAGTCCTGGCCTGTCCGAGTGCCCCGTCCCTCCAACGACAAGAAGTCCGCCGATCAGCCCTTCATTGTCGGTCAGCGAGTCCTCGACGCCCTTTTCCCCAGTGTCCAGGGTGGTACCGTCGCCATCCCCGGTGCCTTCGGTTGTGGAAAGACTGTCATTAGTCAGTCCGTGTCCAAGTTCTCCAACAGTGACGTTATCGTCTACGTCGGTTGTGGTGAGCGAGGTAACGAGATGGCTGAAGTCTTGAAGGATTTCCCCGAGCTTACCATCGAGGTCGACGGCCGCAAGGAACCCATCATGAAGCGAACAACCCTCATTGCCAACACTTCCAACATGCCCGTCGCTGCCCGAGAAGCTTCTATTTACACAGGAATTACTGTAGCCGAATATTTCCGTGACCAGGGTCTCAATGTTGCCATGATGGCTGATTCTTCTTCCCGATGGGCTGAGGCTCTTCGAGAACTTTCAGGTCGTCTGGGAGAAATGCCTGCCGATCAGGGTTTCCCCGCCTACCTGGGTGCCAAGCTCGCTTCTTTCTACGAGCGAGCCGGTCGTGTCCAGACCCTTGGTTCTCCTGAGCGTGAGGGCAGTGTCAGCATTGTCGGTGCTGTCAGTCCCCCTGGTGGTGATTTCTCGGATCCCGTTACAACAGCTACTTTGGGTATTGTGCAGGTCTTCTGGGGTCTTGACAAGAAGCTCGCTCAGCGAAAGCATTTCCCTTCCATCAACACCTCGGCCTCTTACAGCAAGTACAACAACATTCTGGACAAGTATTACGAGAAGAACTACCCCGATTTCCCCCGACTTCGTGACCGCATCAAGCAGCTCCTTTCCGACTCTGAGGAGCTTGACCAGGTCGTGCAGCTTGTCGGAAAGAGTGCCCTGTCTGATCCCGACAAGATTACTCTCGATATCGCTGGCTTGCTTAAGGAGGATTTCCTCCAGCAGAATGGTTACTCAGACTATGACCAGTTCTGCCCCATCTGGAAGACTGAGTGGATGATGAAGCTCATGGTTGGTTTCCACGATGAGGCTCAGAAGGTTATTGCACAGGGCCAGAGCTGGGCCAAGGTGCGAGAGGCTACTTCCGACTTGCAAACCGACCTACGACAACTTAAGTTCGAGGTGCCTACCGAGGGCCAAGAAGTTATTACTAAGAGAGTAAGTTGTCCGACTAGGACATTTGACGAACATGTGCTAACGCAGTTCTTAGTACGAGGAGATTCAACAGAAGATGACAGACAAGTTTGCTGCTGTCATGGACGAGTAAGGCCCGACCAACGTTGCGTTGCTGGTTGTTTCTGTCTTGAAGCTATAGATGAGTTATGTTGTGGGATGGACCAAAGCATCACTGTTCTTCAATTACTGTTTGCGTCGTCCCGTAGTCTAGTATATGCATCCAATATCAATTTGTTCGAAACACGAAACGGCCTTCTTCCATGATGTTCTCATAGCATAGTTGCGAGATCAAGCTAGGTGGGTCAGTATGAGTGAGTTTAAAGTGATGAGCTGATGTGGGGCTTTATGCAAGTTATTCTCGACGTCAAATAACTTGGAGACCAGGATATTCATACTCAGAAATACTGAAACTCTATAACACCATTATATATAATTCTTACAGCCCTAGTAGTGGCGTAATAAACACAACATTCTATGCTCATAAATCTCTCCCTTCCTTTATCCCCTCCTCCATCGACCCCTCACTCCCCGAACAATGTCCGAAGAGCTTCAAGACGAGGTCGAAGCCATCAACTCCATCTACGGCGACGGCAGTCTCGCCCCATCAGAAGATGATTCGTCAATCTATATCTTAAATCTCCCTGGCGATGCCTCCTCACTCCGTCTCAAGTTCCCCCCAGATTATCCGTCTCAACCGCCCACCGTCTTAGGCACGCATCACAGCTCCGGCGGCGTAAAGGGCGCTGGCGCTCGTGATCTTGGACTCTTCAGGGATGCTTTGGGTGAGGTCTTTCAAGAAGGATTAGTATGCCTCTTTGATGCTGTGGAGGAGTTTACGCGGAGGGCGGAAGAGCAAAACCCTGAGCCTGAAGAAGTCCAACCTCAAGCTGCGTCAACGCCCGAGGAGGAATATTATGAAGAGCCGGATTTCCCGCCCCCGGAATGGATTCTCTCCGACCTCGTTACAGAGTCCAAATCAACATTCTTAGCGCACGTTGCAAAAGTGACATCGCCTGATCAAGCGCGCTATTACGTCCAGCTTCTTCTCGCATCAGATAAGCGCATCCGCGGCGCCACGCACAATATGACAGCGTGGAGGATCCGAGGACCTGGCGCATCGAATTTCCAGGATTGCGATGACGATGGCGAGGCCGCTGCAGGAGGAAGGATGTTGCATCTTATGCAGGTCATGGATGTTTGGGATGCTATGGTCGTGGTGACGAGGTGGTACGGCGGTGTTCAGCTGGGACCTAGAAGGTTTGCGCTCATCAACGCTGTAGCAAGGGATGGGTTGGTAAAGGCTGGTTTGGTTAAAGAGGAGAAGCAGGAGAAGAAAAAGGGCAAGTGAGCGATTTCATAATGAGACTGAATGATAATTTGTATGAATATAACGTGGTACAGAGATAAAATACATCATCAAACGAATGTTGCACTATTCGGTATCAAAATGGAACTCAATCGCACTTCTCCAGGAACACCATTTGAACAAGCAATCCAAACCGCCCATCGCCTAAGCTGAAATATCTAGAAATCACCTATTCTCACACATCCAATCCTGCAGTCCAACTTCACAACAAAGAAACGCCGTCTCCTTTACGCCTTTCGTTAGTTGCTCATCTACTTTGAGCATTTCGTTATCGTACAGTAATATGTCTTTATCCTCCTCCTTCATTTCATAACCGCGTCGACAGCCGATGGCTAATGGTCTTCGCTCAGTAAGGGCTTCAAGATATCCATTGCTCTAACAGCCTGCTCTTCGGATAGAATCACAGCACCTGCCTGTGCCGTCGACAGATACGATAGCTCCGAGCTGGCAGCGATCTGTGAGTCCTGTACCAGTATACCAGCAACACCACATACGATACCTGTAGCTTCAAGAGGAAGACTCTTTAGGTCGAGGAAAATCGGGATCAGACAGGCGTCAGTGTCTCCAACAAGAGAATCGCCGAATATGTCAAGAAGATTCTTGTCGAGCAGCAGAGATGGTGGATCGTCTTGAGCCAGAGTGACAGACATAAATCGAGGTTGCGATACAAGTGCTGAGATAATGCATGTGTATAATTTCGTGTCGACATTGTCCGCCCAGCTTGGTCTACGACCGTTTCCGGTTGCATGTCGACTAATTGAAGGGCGCTGATGGGTGAAATTGGCAAGTTGCGATGTTTCACGTCCAGAGCATTGCACCAACTCAAGGGCCTCTTCAAGGTTGGGTGCCACGTTTCTCTTCTTCAATGTACCAAAAATGCGCGTTTGCAGCTCGGCAACATTGAGTGGGAGACCTTCATGGGGCGGTGATGATGCTGGCAGTCCACTCCCCTGCTTTTGACTGTTCGCAGCAGAAGTGATGAAGTTCGATTCGTTGTCGGACAGCTCGAAGCCCTTCGCTATAAGAGATTTGACCACATTCTCGCGCTCCTTGGTCGGGACTAGAATGAAATCGGAATAATAGGTCGTGATGAAGAAGATGGGGATACCAGCAAGGGCGAGTGGGGAAGTCAATTCCATGACACGGCCACCCGCATCTAGTCCAGCACTAATAACAGAAAGAACCATGTAGGACTCTCTAGAAACGGAGACAATCTTCGCAACATCGCGCGGCAGGGTGCTTAGAACTGGCTCGAACACATTCTGGGCCCACGAGGTGTGGCAGACAACCGAACACTCTAGAGGCGTGATACTGATGTTGAGAAAGCCATGCTGACCATCAGAAGTGAGTCCTTGTAACTCGTACTCGGGTGAGTCGCGCAGGCCTCCTGTGCCTTGCGATTGTGGCAGAAGCACTCGCAGAATAGGTTGGAGGAGGCTTGAGTACAGGCTGAGGGGGATGTGAATCAGCGTATATGTGCCATCCTAGAGTACACAAGTTAGAACGAAAGTGAACTTGGAATGCGATTCAACAAAGTGGTCGCGGCTGGCCATAGAAGGAACAACGACAACTCTACCGTCAAACTTTCTGCGCAAAAGTGCAATACTTACAAGGAAAGACACCTGCGCATTCATGATGAACAACGAGCATGGGGGTCCGGGATCTTTGTACTACAGTTCTGGCCAAGGCGAATGCTGGACGCAATGGAATTGACTCTTTTGTGGCGGGGTCGAACTGATTGAAGCCGACAACAAATTGGCGTGATGTCGAAGCCGAGTTTCTGACTGGATCATGAAGATGTCTCGTAGATTGAGTATCTGCTGTAAGGTTTGGACTAAGGTTGGGAGAGAAACAAGAAACAAAGAAACGGCCAATGTCCGAAAACCCGGTAAACTCTGATTTGGCCCAAGGTGTATAAAGCAGATTTGCGTGTGAAAAAGTTTTGAAAAGGTTACGCAGCATGCAACGAGGAGGGTTGAAGAAGAATTGGATGCAGGTCCAGTCCAAGCCAGACAGAAAATGGAGGGTACGATAAGGGTAAACCCGCGTTATTAACTCTCCTCCTCATCTTGGAGGACGGTACAGAGTACCTTGAATGCAAGTATCGCTATCTCTCTAGGCCGAACGGGAAGGGCACGTCCCTCGATCGAGCCCAGCCAGCCCTGCAGGCAGGGTTTTGCCGTCCCAGACAAGGTCCGGCGCCATAGCCAACTTAGGAATTAGTTGAGTTGGCACAGTTAGGCTATGACGGCAGCAACGTTGATGGACATGCAGGTGGGTTTTCAGGGTACTCTCAGTGCTGGCACTAAAAGCATTGACTTTCGACTCTTGTAGCCACTGACTTGGCCGTTGAAGCCCCGATTGACAGCTAAGGACTCTTAGCTGGCATTGCTCTGGGTAAAAAATTTCTATGTTGGTTTCGAGATACGAACTCAGAATGCTGCGTTGACGGACAACGATCAACATTTCTCCACGGGAGATGGACACGCTCGCATTGAGGAGGCCGCTCGAGGGTGGTTTGACTGCAGATCTTCACCCAATGTCAGATGCGCAGAGACACGTTCATCCTGTTAAGGTACGGTAAGACCCAAAAGTGCAGATGGCGTTTATGTCCACGACCAATATCATTCCACGACATGGGCTCGGATGGCGCATGAATAGGAGAAAGAAACAATCAGATGTGCTGCAGGTCTATACGTTTTGAGCCGTGTGTCCCAGAACACAAAGATGCAGAGTACCTAAGCAGCCAGGCAACGCGGCCTCGTGATCATCCTGGTGTCACTACATCACCACCAACAGAATATTGTTTTCGTCGATATAAGTGCGTGATGGTGTTGAGATCGACCTGTGAGGTAGAGCTCTGTGACAATGGATGTCGTGATAGGTTGAGATCATGGGGAATGTATTTGTAGAGAGTCCATATGCAATGTACAGTTGGTGGTGCGTGGGGGCAAGTACAAGACGAACTAGAGAGACCAAGAGAGGACCGGGACCCCTTGCTCTGTAAGAGGTGAGCCTGTATCCATAGTCAGAGCAGGGTCATGGGTGGGTTGAGCCGAGTCAGATTCCAAAGCAACGGCTACCATTAACAACCATACTCGACGGGAATAGTTGGTACTTGTGCAATATAGTCCTGTCAGAAACCTCAAGGGGATATAATAGGAATTATCTTTCGGTAACTGGAAAAGTATGATTGATTGATGGTTGCTCTCGAAGCTTTCTATGTATTTTTGATGCGCTGCAGCCCGTACTGCGCGTATGTAGCTTCAGCTCCTCGACCAATCGTGGATTGTTCGATGATTCTATTGGGTAAGCGGCGAACCGTGAGTTCGGGTTCGGGTTTGCTGATCAGGCCAAGGTGATGGAAGACGATGATATCAATATTGGTAGTGATGGGCAGATGAGGTGATGGTTTCCCCGATTAGAAGAGGTATCTACCTACCTTGAGCCCTTCCCTGTAAGTGAGACTTTGGGGATCACCCGGACATTAAAGGAAAGTACAGGTCACCGTTCTTGCTATTGAAATTGTCATAAGCAATCAGTAGAACTTGACGGAAGGCAGCTAACCGAAGGGCACCTACCTTGCCTGGATACCTAGGCAGTATCACCAAACCCAACTGTCAACATATAATGCCTTCAAGACGTCACCTTCCAGACTCATGTACCTTAGTAGTATTTTCAGGTCTGGTTGGGTCAGCTACCTACCTACAAATGGGCCCTAGCTACAAAATCCTGCGGCTATCCACTCTCGGAAACACCCCTAGGGACGGACCCCGGCTTTTTCTGTACAGTACATGTATTCTCGCTACTCGCAAATTCGAGATCTTTACAGTCGAATGACAGCAGCCAGCCTCTTTGGGTCATGATGACTTCGCCGCACGATCGCATCGAGTCTAAAGCTTACATCACTCCACAGCACACGAGTTGGGCTTCTTAGTGTCAGCTGCCCCTGGACCTGCGTGCTCTGCCTTGCTTTCAGCACCAACAGCAACCCAGTGGCATGATGCCTGAATCTGTCAGCTACACCTCGAATCTCGTGTTGCAGAACCTCAATAATGAGATCAATGAACGGACCATTGCCTATCATGCCCCAAAGCAGGTCCGCCGCCGTCACATTGCATGACTCTGACCTTGCTGCACGCGTCTCAATACGGCCGTTGATGGATTATCTCACCTCGGTAGACAACAGCGCAGCATTTCGATCTCACCTCCTCGTTGATGTGCTTCCATCAACAGTCGGGTGATAAAAATTACCCCACGAATGCTGTTGTAGCGGGCGCAGATATCACTAACACAGGTCTTTTCTAGGGTCGGGTCCCAGCTTCTTCCAACCCCCCTGTCGGCCTGTCAATCGCTCACTAACGGCATGGCACCATAGACTTGTGATTCACAGCGTGACCACTTGTCAACATGGCCTTCCATTACATTACCCTACTCGACATCCAATACTACAAGTGACGCAGTGATGTCACGCCTTCGGCCTCTGACGAAGACCCTAGAGCGGCATTAACCGATCCATCGCGACAGTAGACACCTCGCATCTACAAGACATTCCATGACCTTGTTGTCGGGTCACCCAGCTGTCAAAGAACCAACTCTGGCACTACCTACGTATCGCATCTATCTACCTACAAAGCTAGGTAGTCAACGCTGCCGGCCGTCAGAATAATGTCCATATTAACGCCTATCAGAGAGGGTCCTGTCCCGCTCCCTTGTGGGACAGTGCCAAGTGGATTGCGATAAAGAACCCCAGAATGGGGTCTTACACCTCTGCATGTCGTAATGCAATCCAAATCAACTCATGATTGCCACGAGCTGGCTTGCTGATAATTGGGAGAATGGTGTACTGAAACAATCAGATATCGAACAAACACGGGATAATATATCTTCCGAGCCCATGGTTGTTCTGCCTTGTGGCACTCGATCGACGCCAGAACTTCCTGTCCTGTCACAAGTACTTCAGCAGTGACATTGAAGCGTCGAGGAGTGAGCCAGCGAGCGGAGGGGGTGGTTCATGCATGACATCCCTTGTCTGGGGAAGACAACCACGCCCTGCTGTATCTCTTCATATCCAATGGCAAACGATTGCCAAGACTCGTTGCTTGCCGATTTTGATTAAGCCAACGACAATACAAAAACCCTGACTCAATTCCCAAAACTATGACTAGATATAGGTGCTTTCTTGGAACCCGTATATCATAAGTTAATGCGATATACCACAGCGATGCGGTAATCGTCGGCAATGGCATTCAACTGCAACCTTGTCAAGACAGCTCAGTTCATTCCTATTTCGAGCTAGCTCAAAGTTTATCTATCGCTTAACTCCAACAACAACCAGGTTTCTTGGACTCAATCCATAGTCAAACACCGTTTCGACCCACGCGTGACGGACGAGATCGTCGTGTTCCTTGAGATATGTCCACCGGTCCGACACGATGAGCGACTCAACCGCCATTGCGCTGAAAGCCATGAGACTCCAAACAGCGCACAATTCCTTCTTCCGGGGCAGATATTGAGCCTCGTATCGTTCAATTTCTTCGTCTGTAATATCGCCCATCTTCTCCTGCATGACTTCTGCGTATTGTTTGTACTCGGTGTTGGTTGTGAGTTTCTCGACTGCTCCACGAACATAGGACTTGAATGTTCCATAGCAGCTTTTCCGTAATGACCCAATGATTACGGGATTGGTACTTATATCAAAGGGACTTTCGCTGTCATCCTGGGTGGAGGCTGGAGTTTCTGTCTGTTGGGATTCTCCTTGGCCATCTCCATGCCGGACCTTTTTTACCACGCCCCGGTCGAGAAAGATCTTTTGCAAGACTGCTCTGTAGAAGTGCCGGGAGAAGAATCCTGCGCTCTCCTTCTCGGTCCAGTTTTGTGGTGCTTGGCAGGCCATCATGCGAGCCGTGATATTGAGTCGCACGCCGTCCCCCTGGTATGTTGAAAACTTTTGGCTCATAGGGAAACCCTGCGGATCGTGCTTGTCTGATTCGCGAACGAGTCGGCCATTGACAGCTTGGAGAGTTGGTCTTAAGAAGGCATGCTTGTATGTCGGTGGACCAAGTTTCTCAGTCATCAAGTTGTAACAGCATCCAACGATGGCTACAGCCCGGATGTCGGGGTTGAGGACCAAAGAGCGGATTCCAAAGTGCGAGAGATTTCCGCAGGAATGGATTGACATGGCCATTAAGCTCAGGTCTTTCTTTTCGGCTTCTGTGTCGTTCTCAGTGTTGATTTGGGCGATGACCTCTCCCAGTTCACCACTGTCCAACCGGCCTGAAATGTATTGAACAGATCCCTTGCCCTTCTCCACAGTATACTCTGCTTCAAGTTCTTTGACAGGTTTGAACTCGAAGGCTTCATCGCCCGCCACCTCGCGAATAGCCTTGGCCAAGGCCTCTGGGTCGTCTTGAGCATCGGGTCCCCGGACTTCGAGGATCTTTGTCCATAGCTTTTTGTTCCTCATGACTTTCGGCTTGACAGCCAGTCCAGAGGACATGTCAAGACCTTTCGCTGCGTTGACGTTGTTCTCTCGCCCCTCGACGGCCACTACGTGCCGGTTATAAGGTTCACTCGCCATAGCTCGGCCAAGGTAGTTCTGGCCACTTCCAAAGTCCACATAGTGGGATATCTCGTTTCCATACTGCTCCCTGATGTCGTCCGAAAGTCGTGATAAATAGTCTGCAAAGTTGGTGACTTCATGGTTCTTCTTCACGTTCATACCTATGGCTACAGATCGTGGGAGAGCTGGTAGTTTCTCTTTAGGGGGCGTGAATGATCGACCAAGCGAAAGATTCCGAATTGTTCGGATGTACTCTATAAGACTCTCTGGCGGCTGCTCACCATCGTACTTGAGGGTTTCCAAATCATCGCGCATGAGGAGGTCCAAGAACTCCATAAGGCTGCATGAGAGGATGAACGGATGCCATTCTTTAGGGATGGCGTAGTGAAAGAGGCCAGGCTCAATGGTGAAAAAGTCCAGAATGTGAACACCACCGCACAGAATCTGGAAAGTTTCGGAGCTCCGAACAAACTTGAGAAGCTCATCAATATACTCTTCTGGTGACGAGAAATCGCCATTGAATGGCAAGGGTTTTTCCGGTATCATTTTGACTCAGGCGGTTAATAAGTTACCCTGGAGAGTTATCAGTCACCATTGCTGGTGGTGTTGCAGAAACCATATGCTTACGAATTATGTTGCACGTTGTATAATACGATTTCTCGTATTTATCTTCAGAAGTTGCTGTTAAGTATTGACCATCCCGGCTTGTGGTGGTTGTGAGAATAGGTAGCTCCGGCAAGAGCAAATCAGTAACTTTTGTGTGAACTTATTAATGACCACAGTCCAGAATAAGAGTTGAGAGACAACTCAGATTTACCGGTCTCGAGTAACCAGAAGTTAGAAGAAAGGTGTTAAGCAAGAACAATGTCCAAAGACATGAAACTGTGCCAACTTTTGTGGAGTTTCAATAATTGTTAAACATTATTCTCATAGTAGTTTTGGTGTGCGGGTCGATTTTGTAGGTGAGTCCTCGGTGTGTGCCAAAGTAGTACGTACAGATAAGCTCTCACCGAAGGCTCCCGGGTAAGCTCACCTGCAGGGTCCGAGCATGCAACGTCATCCCTTCCATCTAACTCGATGTCGCAGCCTTGAAGATCCTCAAACCACCTGTCTCTTTTGTTTTTTCTTTATCGTCGCGAGGTCACACAGAGTTGTAACGCGGTATTTCTGATTCGTATGGTTACTTCATCACTCTCAGGATGATGTCCTCCACCAACGACGAGGACCCCTTCCTCCAGGTCCAGCAGTACGTCCTCACCCTTTATCATGCGCTCAACTATCAATACTAACCACCATGCAGAGATGTCCTCAATCAGATGGCCAATACCAGGCCACTCTTCGCTTCATACCTTCGAATCCGCTCCCTTTCCACAAATGCCAATTCTCCAGAACTCGCCTCCGCCCGCTCCGATCTCGAAGCCTCCCTATCATCCCTTGCCGATGACTTGGCAGACCTAATCGCATCCGTCCAAGCAGTCGAGTCCAATCCTGCACAGTTCGGACTATCAGAACACGAAGTTACGCGCCGAAAGCGCCTTGTTCAGGAAGTCGGAGGCGAGATTGATGATATGCACGATGAGTTGGCGAAGAAGGTGGACGCGGGTGATCTACCCGACCCGAACGCCTTTGCGATCGATGGCGACCATGAGGACAACTATGCCGAGTTTGAGCAACAGCAGCAGATGGAGATGATGCACGAGCAAGATCAACATCTAGATGGCGTGTTCCAAACAGTCGGCAACTTGCGCCGGCAGGCAGATGATATGGGCAGGGAACTGGAGGAGCAGCGCGAGATGCTTGTGGATGTGGACAACGCTGCTGATCGCCTCACCAGCCGGTTGGCGACAGGTGTGCAGAAGCTGCAACATGTGATGCGACAAAACGAGGATCGCTACAGTAGCTGCTGTATAGCGGTTCTCATATTTGTCCTTATACTGTTGCTGATTCTCCTCCTCATCCTATAGCGCATTTGCCGCGGGGGTTCAGAGTCAAGTATACAGCTCTTTTGTTCAGCGTTCACGATATTGTTATGTATGGGAAAGCGGAGTTAAGGCTGGGAAACTACTCTTATGAGTACTCATACTGATCGACCAGGAATTTTCTTTTTCTTATTTAAATGTGTACATTAGAAAGATAGACAGAGGAGCAGTGGCCGTTATTCACCCAACGGCATCTTATTATCTAAAGACTCATCCAGCTTTCCAAACGCTTCGGGTGCAATACCTCATAATTGTGTACCATACAAGAATAGAGCTATCTTCAATTCTTCAAACTCCTTTCTTAATCGTGGTTAGGATAGGCCTCTATTCCATCTTGATTTCATCATACAGCCGGGTGTCTTGCGACCCTATACTAAGATCAGCCCGGATTCGGTCTTGAGTACATCTGCTAGAGCAGCCAGAGAGCCAGCAGCAGTGGCATTTTGGGGCGCCTTCTTTGGAAACTCAATAAGTGCAAGTCGTAGTGCCGCTAACGCAGCGTTGCCGTAGAAGCCGAGGAAGCGTTGCTCGTGGCCTTGGATCATGGACCGCAATACCACATATTGGGTGTTCGATGTCTCGTTGGGTGGCGTGTTGACGATGTAGGCGAGTGCCTTCCAATAGTTTGTGGGTGGGTAAGGATTCTTCTTAGATGATTTGCTGAAGTCTCTTAGAGACAGAGAAGCAAAGCCAGCACCCAGACCAGTCATTCTGTCATTGTGACTTTGTTCCGTAATCCACGATGGCCCATCCTTCTTCCACCCTATAGCGATTCGTCCGCGTTCTGTCCTGTCATTGCCTCTATGACCAAACAAGACAGGGCATACTATGCGATATTTGGCCATGAGGATATCCACCAAGGACTGACCTCGCCATTGGAATTCTTTGTTGGAAAAGATATGCGCAGCAAAGACACCAACGGGGTCCGCGGCTTTAGGGTTTGCGCCGCCTTCGTTAATGAACTGGTTCACAATGCCCTTGGCGCAGATGTTGATAAGATATATGAAGAGTGAAGGTAGAGTGGCATCGTTATTCATGGAGCCCTCCACAGGCTCTCTCTTGTCCACCACAAAGGCACTGACATCGATAGGAGGACTGGGAATCCGACCCTCCAAAGCCTCCTTGAGTGCACCTGTGATTTTGTTGATCTGTCTTCTGTGAGAGTCTGGTTCAAAGTGGTTGGATGCTGGCAACTTACAGGTTGAGTATTTGCTCCCTTTCCGCCCGTCAGTTGTCCGATAGCTACCCGAATTTCTCTACGAGCAGCACCGAGTTTGCCCTTCATGGGCGACCCGGCAACCTTTGACTGCGCTTGCAAGTCCCTTCTCAATTTCTTCAGCTCCTGGTGGATCTGAGAATAGCGATCGACACTAGCAGCCGGCTTAGCTGGCGCAGGTTGTACAGCTGGCGCAGCTGGCTTGGAGACCGGCTGAGGGGCGGTTGCAATAGCAGCAGGTGCATTTGCAGCTTGTGTCACCACCCCGTTCGGTTTCTGAAATGGATTCTGAGCAGATGGTTGGGTTGTACCGAATGGGTTACTTGGTTGTTTTGAAGCAAAAAGTCCAGTAGCAGGAGCCGCTGGAGCTGGAGGCTGAGCGGGCTTCTTGACTTCGGTGGCGGGTGTTGTAGAAGCCTCTGGCTGTTTTGATTCTTTCGCGGGAGTTGCACCGTTCGTTTTCGCGGGTTCCTGCTTGGCTGGGGATGCTGGCTGGGGCGCTGGCTCCGGTGGTAATTTAGGAACAGTCTTCGCCTTGAGTTCCCGAAGCCTTTTCTCCTCTGCGACTATGGCGGCCTCGGCCTTCAATCTCTCCTCCTCCTTGCGCTCTTCAGCAAGTATACGCTTGTGCTCTTCCTGCAGCTCATGAAGCTCATAGACTCGTATCGCTGCTTGGCGTACACGTTCGTGTTCTAGTTGCGCCGCCGCCAGAGCATCACGGTGACTGAGTTCGTTATTTCGGGTATCGCGAAGAAAAGATGAGGCGAGGTTACGCTCTGGGCTGGAGAGCAATTGATTCCTCTTGGCAGGCGAAGATAAAACCTTGGAGGGTGAAGAGAAGGCCATGATGGAAACAAAATATTGCTAGCCTCGCTATTAGGCTGGCATTTGAAATGTAGGTAAAGATTGTAGAACGCCAGGCAAGAAAATATCGAATGTAGAGTTTCACAGGGCAATTCTAACCTCGCAGTTAAGCAGCAAATACTCGACTATAGGCTTCAGACCTTGCGTTGAGTTTGCATTAAGAAGGTTGTTTTTGGGACTTGATAATGCAACCCTTAGAAAGAGGTTGGATGTCGATCCAGCAATAGAAACAATGCTGCAGGTACGTATCCAGCATTCAGAGATGCTTAACTTTATGCGGTATAGCCGCAGCATGCAAATGCCAGATCTCGGTCCCGCTAAAATAAAGTCCCGACACAGCCACACATCGACGGCCCGCCACATTTTGGACTCGGGGTCTGGTGCCTGAAGAACTCCAACGCGGGATTGTACTGTAGAACACTACCGCTAAGTCGAAAGCAGTAATAAGCTTACTCGAAATCGCAAAACCATGGATAGCTAGTTCCATGTCTTCTCACTTCTATGAACGTGTTTCAAGTTGAAGAGATAGAGAAACTGGAGATCTGAAGCCAATCCGAGGTCTCCAATTGGTCCAGATACTTTTTTTTATTTTTTATAGGAGGGTATTTATACGATCTGGGCGGTGTATAATTCCGTACCTTCTTCAAGATGGCGTTGTCTTGTGAAACATGGCTTCGATATTCCATTGCCATGTCGTTTCCCGATTGGGGAAATAAACATATGAGGAAACTTTATCTGAGGAGGAAACATAACCGACAGAACGGACAATTCTCCATTAAAGTATAGTAAAACGTTAGAAGCGATGCACGCGTCAACAAAGGGCGACACGATACCATCATTATCTGGGGATGCCTGCAATCCCGTGTTGCCAAGAGAAGCTGAAGCAACCGACCTGGAGCTTTGAGACAGACAAGGCACGATGGAGGACCCCGACTGAAGGGTTGCATTGACGGTGGTTCAAAATCTAGAACATGGGTGTGAATCACTGCCGTGGGCCGGGCCGTTGTTGGCCATTTGTATAAGGCATTTCAATTAAGCTCTATTTGAGAGGTATGCGGAAATTGTCCCAAAGCCACTGAAGCCTCTTTAGGGTGATTAGCGGCCAGGAGGGGAACGGGTTTGTGTGATACATATCAAGTTCGGTCAATGGCTTTGCCAGACGACCCTGTTAGTCGACAGGCGTTCTGAAACTCAATATGTGGCAGCTGTAGTGTACATATGCCACTTTTGTGTGAAGAATTAGATTGATATTTGACAGCACACGAATTCGTAGTCTACAATCGCTCAACAGAGAATGTATCAACAACTACAAAGTCAGGCAGTGCCTGTCTGAAACATGTCCATTACAACCTATGCGAGGCTGAAAGAACACATTGCTTGTCAGTGATCCACTAAAGCCGGACACGCAGCCGAGGAGAGCCTAGGCCTGACTAACTAACTGACTGGATGTTTTGATATGTGAAGATATTATTGCTTAGGGAAAACGTCTTCATTAATTCAAAACGAACCCAAGCCGAATCGATAACTCCTTTGTTACCCGCTTGAAAAGGCTCATGTCGGCTACCAAATGACCGATGAAAGTACCGTTGGCGATTAACGAGATCCAGCAAAAGAAAGGAAGGAATGCTAATGAGATCACTTTAACGAGCCACAGCCCACCATGTTCCGTCAGTAAGATGATGAAATACCCCTCGATGACGTTTAGTAGATGAATTTCTTGGATCGCTTCCATGTTGGCTCTATCAAATGTTCAAAGCTCACCCTTGAGCCGCAGGGAGGCCTGGCCTTTTCGTTGGAGCTGGAGGTTTGATTAATATGGATGTATCCATCCCATGGCGTGAAGCAGGGGGTTTCGTCGCCCCTAGCGTAGGCGGATACGGTTAAGCATCACTGCCTCGGGCAACCACAGGGTATTTCGTTCTGGGGGGCTCGAAAGTGTGACATTGGCCGTGAAAACGAAAGGGAAACGAGGGCTCAGTCATCCGTAGCCTGAGGGTATTGATCAAGGGAGGGAGCCTGTTTCGTCTTTGTTTGATAGTCATACTAATGAGTATGACAGAGAGACAGAGATATCGAAACGTATCTATCTAAGAAATAGTCGTCTAGAACATGGCTGGGTTTGGCACCCACAGCCCAGGGGCACATCATGGACGTTGAAGCTTGGGTCATCCAGGGGGAGGGAACGTTAATTGTTAGTACCTAGCACCCCGTAAATGGACAGGACAGCTCAGATGTTTACACGAACAATGCAGCCACAATTGTCGATATATCGATCACCTTTGAATATGTGTAATAACATCCACTGAAGCACCTAGTCTACGTATTCTGGTGAGTTGTTGAGTCCTACAACAAGCGCGACGTTGTCTTACAATAAACCTGACCCATGAGCCTATCCGCTTATGGGGATTCTTTCTGTTTGCTCCTGATGACGCCCTTTCTCATCCCTCGACGCCACACCCAGAAAGATCGACTCCTTGAATCATGACCATGCCCAATTTTAGCCTGGGGGTAGTGGTGCCTCCCGTCTCTGTATCCTTGTATGTGAACCGAACATGTCAATTGAGCTGGTGAATGTTTCTCAAGTCCATCGATGCTGAGGTACTTTGGCGCTCCGTGACACTGAGTTGTCAACAATATATTCTTGACATGTATCTGATGGAAGTAAAAAAGTGTGATAGGAGTTGATAGTTTCAGCTGTCCGAGCTGTCTGGTCATGGATTTATCCTGTGCTATTATGCTATGCTCCAGGCTCCATGGCACTTAGGAGATAGCATCCCCGCTATTAGCGGAGTCAGCCGGCGTCAGTGCGAGCTTCAGGTGCTAGGGGCTCTCGGGGCTCTACCACGCTGGGATTGATCCCACTAGAGCTGTGTTAGACCAGCAGCCAACCCCATCTTTAGGCGCCTTCAAGGTCAATCCCCCGGTCCAGCTGCCCGGACGCCAGACCAGAGCATCCATTCTAAACTGGTGATGGAAGGGATGCCCCATAAGCCTGCGTACAATACCCAAGGCTTAGAAGGTGATGGGATGTTAGGCTGTCAGGGCCCGGTGATATCAAGGGGAAAAAAGAGAACAAGACAGCGCGCAGCTTATCATCGTCAGGCAGGTTACGTAGCTGCTGCGCGTTTGTTGCACCCTGTAGCTGCTGTTTGGAGAGTTTGACAATATATGAGATGAAAGTACCTAAACGGGGAAGGTACATCAGCGCCCTACCTGCTGTACGAGAGTAGAAGTAAATTTAGACCAGAAGGTACATTGCCGTATCCCACTTCCCTCACACTCCACTTGGAGCTAAAGCATCTGTCTTGTCTATCTATCCACCCATCCTCTCATCCATCCATCCCTCCTCTTCCTCTTCTCCTCCATAACTTACCCTCGTCTCTCTTCCTCTTGCCGGGAGTTGGAATTTTGTTCCATTCATCCAGGCTTTCACTTCTCGTCGTCTCACCAACTGCCTCTTCATCGCCGCCTTTCCAAACCACGCTCCTTGGCTCAGCGCAAGCTCGTCTACCCTCCTTTTGGGCAAACATTGTCCCGCCGTGCCATCGCCTATCGCCATCGCAATTCGCCTCATCCATTGCCCGTCACTCAACAGGCTCACCATCCTCATTCCGTTGTCCATCTTCGGCTACCATAAAAGCTTCACGATATCAGATCCAACTAGCTGTATCCTGATCCATCCCCTCGCCGAACATCGACGTGCTATATTTACACTACACTCCGAACGCTCTTGACTGCCCAACATGGAGCAGCAGCAACAGCAACCCCCGCAGCAGCCGCAACAGCAGCAGCAGCAACAATCGCAGCCTCAACAGCATGCTTCTCAGCAGCAGCCCCAGGTTGGCGGCGTCCCTGGGCCTGCTGGACGCAGACTTCATATTGCCCATCGCCGAAGCCCTTCTGAGCTGACGCCACTGATGAGCATGTTTGCTAACCCTGGAAGTAAGTCATGACATTACCGACATTCTGTTTTTCGTCTTCTTTTCTTAATGCATTCGCATATGGCTCCATGGTAGCTTACCTGGCCTTTGTGTTATGCACTTGCCTATTTCCCACATGCATTATTCCCGTTGCCTCAACGCCGCTCCGATCTCAACATGCTAACGTTGTTGTCTTCCAGTGGAGCAGCTTGCCATTCAGCAGCAGATCGAGTTGTTGCAACAGCAGCAGCAGCAGATTCAAGCTACGCATCAGCAATATGTCAACATGGGGATGATGCCTCCAGGACAGCCTATCGGTCCTGGCGGTGCGTTCAATCCTTTGCAGCCAATGCCTAATATGTCGCAGGCTGCTTTCCAGTTCCCCAACCAAGTGCCTCAGCAGAACATTGCCCCCCCTACCCAGCCACTATCACATCGCCGTAATCAGTCGGCACTTCCCAACATGGGCATGGGACCTCCCCCCGCGCCCTCCTCTGGAGCTTCTGGAAACGCCCCCTTCGGCAGCTTTGAAGCCCCCCAAGCCCAAGCCCAAGGACGAGAGAACTCCGGAGGCCGAGGCGGTCGTGGTGGACCCCCTGGCGGAGGTCATCAGAGAAGGCACTCTCTCGCTCTTGCCGACGCCAAGAAGGCCGCCGAACTCGCCCAGCAGAAGCGAACGACTACAGGCTTTTCGTTCCCTGCCTCTCCTGCCCCTGATGACGAGAACAAGCCTGCTTCTCAGTCTACTCTCGATGTTCCCGTTGCCCAAGGATCAGGCCGCGGAGGACGTGGAGGTCATGGCCGCAGCCAGAGTATGGCCGTCAATGGCCGAGGCGGCGGCCGTGGTGGCGGTTTGAACGCTGAGAGCAGCGAATTTCAGCGCCGCGGTAGCGGCCACGCTCGTACTGGATCCCGTAACTTCGAAGGAAACTGGCGTACTCAAGGTCAGGGTCAGGATCAGCCTGGCAACGCTGGCCAGAACCAAGGTTTCCAACCTGGCCATCGACCTCGTGGATCCATGAACCAATCCGTCTCCGGAGTAGGAGGTTTCCAGTACAACCCTAACCAGCCCCAGGTCATGCAGATGCCAAACCAGATGATGATGCCTCAGATGTATGGTCAGCAGCTTAACCCCATGCAGCTGAACCAGCTGCAGGCTTTGCAAGCCGCTCAGATGAACGGTCAGCAATTCGTCGGTCTCCAGGGCTCACAGCATGCTGGTCAACTCGGCGGTCAGCAGCAGCAACAGCAGCGCAAGACCCTGTTCACCCCCTACCTCCCACAGGCCTCTCTTCCAGCTCTCTTGGGTGATGGCCAGCTCGTTTCTGGTATCCTCCGTGTTAACAAGAAGAACCGTAGCGATGCTTATGTTACCACTCAGGATGGCCTTCTTGATGCTGACATCTTCATTTGCGGTAGCAAGGACCGAAACCGTGCGCTTGAGGGTGATCTCGTCGCCGTTGAGCTTCTAGATGTTGATGAAGTCTGGGGCCAGAAGCGCGAGAAAGAAGAGAAGAAGAAGCGCAAGGACATCACTGACACCCGATCTGGATCCACCAGCCAGGGCAACCAGAACTCTGGTAACAACAACGAGGGTAACCCCCCTGAGGGTGGCATTCGCCGTCGTGGTAGTCTGCGCCAGCGACCCACCCAAAAGAAGAACGACGACGTCGAAGTCGAAGGCCAGAGCCTCCTCCTTGTCGAAGAGGAGGAAATTAATGACGAGCAGAAGCCTCTATACGCTGGTCACGTTGTTGCGGTTGTTGAGCGTGTTGCCGGTCAAATGTTCTCCGGTACCCTTGGTCTGCTCCGTCCCAGCAGTCAAGCCACCAAGGAGAAGCAGGAGGCCGAGAGGGCTGCCCGTGAGGGTAACAACTCCCGTCACCCCGAGCCTCGACAGCAGGAGAAGCCAAAGATTGTTTGGTTCAAGCCCACTGATAAGCGTGTACCCCTCATCGCTATCCCCACTGAGCAGGCCCCCCGCGATTTCGTCGAGAAGCACCAAGACTACGCGGACCGAATCTTTGTGGCTTGCATAAAGCGCTGGCCCATTACTTCCCTCCACCCCTTCGGAACTCTCGTCGAGCAGCTTGGACGCATGGGCGATCTCAAGGTTGAGACTGATGCTCTCCTTCGTGATAACAACTTTGCTTCAGACGAGTTTTCTGATGCTGTTCTCCGCAGCGTTGGTCTCCAGGATTGGTCTCTCGAAAAGGAAGATGAGACTGCTATTGCCGAGCGTCGCGACTACCGCGAGGAGAATGCCTTCACAATCGACTACAACGGAGGTGCTGAACTTGGCAATGCTGTCCATGTCAAGTCTCGCCCTGATGGCAAGATCGAGATCGGTGTCCACGTTGCAGACATTGCTCACTTCGTCAAGCCCAACTCTCTTGTCGACCGTGAGGCCAAGAAGCGAGGCACCTCAGTTCAGCTCAAGAACCGCTTCTGTGCTTTGTTGCCTCCCAAGCTGTCCACTGAGATTTGCTCTCTGACCCCCGATCAGGATCGCCTCGCTGTGTCTGTTGTTTTCAACGTAAACCCCCACACAGGATCTGTCGCCGAAGGCGACGCCTGGGTTGGCCGTTCAATTGTCAAGAGTGCTGGCAAGGTTTCTCTCAACGAAATTAACGAGGCTCTCACCAACCCCTCTGAGTACAAGAACCCGGCTGTTCCTGTTAACAGCATTCAGATTCTTAACGCTGTTTCACAGAAGTTCCGGGAAGCTCGCCTGGGTGCTGGTGGCGAGCCGATTGCCCCTCTCAGGCTGTTCCAGCAGCTTGACGACGAGAATGACCCAGTCCAAGACAACCTCTTTGACTCCACCCAGGCTCTCGAGCTTGTTGAAGAGTTGGTTCATAAGGCCAATGCTCATGTGGCACAACGACTTGTTGAGGGACTTCCCGAGAAGGCTTTCCTCCGTCGCCAGTCCGCCCCTAACCCTCGTCGCCTTCAGACCTTTGTCGAGCGTATGACAGCTTTGGGTTATGACATCGACTCGTCTGGCAGCGGAGCTCTTCAAAACAGCCTCTTCAAGGTCGATGACCCTGATCTGCGCAAGGGTATGGAGACACTCGTCGTCAAATCTATGCAGAGGGCCAAGTACTTCATCTCAGGAAAGACCAACAAGCAATTGTGGCCTAACTATGCTCTCAACCTGCCTCTTTACACTCACTTCACCAGCCCTACTCGTCGTTACGCCGACATAATTGTTCATCGTCAATTGGAGGCTGTTCTCTCCGAGGGCAAGATTGAGTTCACTGACGACCTGGAAAACCTTGTCAAGACTGCTGAGTCCTGCAACACTAAGAAGGACTCGGCTCAAAATGCTCAAGAGCAGAGCGTTCACATCGAATCTTGCCGAACAATGGACAAGAAGCGACAGGAAGCTAACGGTGATCTCATCGCCGAGGGTATTGTCCTGTGCGTGTACGAGTCAGCCTTTGATGTCCTCATTCCTGAATGGGGATTCGAGAAGCGAGTTCACTGCGATCAGCTGCCTTTGAAGAAGGCTGAGTTCCGTAAAGAGAAGCGAGTCCTCGAGCTCTACTGGGAGAAGGGTGTTCCCAGCTCCGCCTTTGTACCCGAAGATGAGCGACCCAAGGCGGCGGCTTCCATTCGACACTCGAATGCTATGGCTGCCCAGCGTCAGGCTGAGGAGGCCGAACGCGTCCGAAAGGAGCGCGAGGAGGCTACCCGTAAGCAAACCGATACAGGCACCATCTCTACTGATGATGTCGATGCCCTGTTCGACGACGACGACGACAACCAATCAGACGTGACCGAGGCTATGGCCGGAGCTTCACTGGCTGAACGTCCGACCCAGAGTGTTCCCGGTTCCCCAACTCGATCCACATCCAACGCTGGCAACCTGCACCGCACTCGCTCTGACTCCAAGGTTCCTGTGACAGAGGCCGTTGAGACTCGCCTTACCAACAAGGAGAAGTACCTCAATCTGTTCTCGCTCCGCGAAGAGGGCGGCGACTACATCCAGGATGTGACGGAGATGACGAGAGTGCCGGTCATTCTGAAGACTGACCTTACCAAGAGCCCACCGTAAGTTATCCTGCAAGAGTAATATTGGAGAATTTTGCTAACCAAGAACTCAGTTGCTTGACAATCCGATCCCTGAACCCCTACGCTTTGTAGAGTGAGAATAAAAGTTAGCTGGCGACGGTAATGGTGACAATGTATGTAGTGTGGCAAGTCTGGAGCGTGGACTGCTTATTAGTCAAGGATAAAGTTATATCTATCATAGGGAGGTGAGCGTTGCCAGGGATTGACAAGACTGTCAGAAGGAGTTGGACTTTTAGCTGGCGGTATAGTTATGGATAGGAGAAGACATAGTGGAGGTAATTTCATCTTTGCTCAAGCAGTATACGATGTTCCCTGTCACGACAATAAGATGCCAAGAGTGTCCGGCTATGAAGTGACTGTATCACGATGTGCACTTTAAATTTGCCCAAGGGTGTAGTCTAGTTACCTGCCGAATTAATATCTTGGCTTCCCTTGGCTATTGATCAGATAGTCTTTGGAAAGTTGTTGGGCTGACTGGATAAACGAGTTTATCGTCGCGTATCTTACGCTCGGTTTAGGCTGTAAACATTATCCGCAGGGGTTGAGGTGCAACTGTATCAGCTGTGTTTCGGCCAATGGCCGAGCCGAGCATAGCTTTGACAGCATGTAATAGCAGAAGAGTTCTCTGTGCGTTGTTTCACCGTTTAGGGCATAGTGTGCTGGTATATAGAGTTGGTGCTAAGGAATATCACATTCACATATGCAATATCCATATCTCGGGACGGTTTCACAGTTCCAGTTGTCGGCGTCTCAGATCTACAGATGGGGAACCCTGGCAGTCCGGGTACTACAGAGACGGTCGGCGGAAACGTTTGAAGGGGAAGGACGTTAAACACGGCTATCTTGTATTCCTGCATATCGGCCTCTCTTGGCACCAGTCGTGAAGCATGCCGAGGACCCCTGGCCTGCCCAAGCCACGGATGCTGCTAAACCCGTAGTCGCAGAGCAGAAGACAGAGTTGAGATGAAAATCCTGGTGTTGAGCCGGCAGAGAGAGATATAAGGCTGCCTGTTCTTCTCCGTTGAATGTTTTGTTCTGACTTGACTCGACGACTTACAAAGACAACAAGTTTCAGTCCATTTCGTTTCTACTCACTCGTTCAATAAGCGCTGGCCTGCTTTTGATCTTCGATTCTTCTCACCAACTATCTACTTTTTAATACTTATTTACTCGACTTTGCTGGCTGGTCCGACACATTCTCTTTATTTACTAGTACAATATGGCTTCTCTCAAGACTATCCTTTTTGGCCTCTTTGCCGGCTCCGCATTGGCAATGCCTTCAGTTCCTATGTTCACCAAGAGACAACTACGATATCATGAGCTCTCCAAGCGTCAAAACGATGCTGCCGCCGCTGCCGGCCTCGATGACCCCAGTATCTTGCAATTGTAAGTCGTCTTGATCTGATACTTCTTCACCTGAACAAAACTAACACCTGTATCTAGTGCCTTGACATTGGAACATCTCGAAAATGCCTTCTACCGCGAATCTTTCCTTACCATTTCCGACGAACAATTCGCTCCCCTCGGTCTCGAAGGTCAGACACTTGAGGATGTTAAGTCCATTGGCAAGACGGAAGCCTCTCACGTCACTCTTCTCCAGTCAGCCCTTACAGCTGCAGGCTTCGCTCCTGTCCAGGAGTGCAAGTACGACTTCAAGGGCGCAACTGCCGACCCAGCTGCCATGGTTGCTACTGCTGCCATCCTCGAGAGTGTTGGTGTATCAGCCTACCTCGGCGCAGCACCTCTTCTCACCGACCCTGCCATTCTTGGCACCGCCGGAGCAATTCTCACCGTCGAAGCACGACACCAGACTGCCATTCGAGTCTTCTCCAAGGCCGTGGCTGTTCCTCAACCTCTCGACACACCTCTCGGTCCCCGTGCAGTCTTCTCTCTCGCTGCTCCATTCATCACTGAGTGTCCTGAGGGATCCAACCTCCAAGTTGAGGCTTTCCCAGCTCTGGCCATGGCAGAGGGCCAGGCAGCTGAAGCTGTCACCATCGGAACCAAGGTGAAGCTTACTTCTGAGGCTGCGGCTGGTGCTACCTTCTGCGGTTTCACAGCTGGAGGTTTACTCCCTGGCGGAACCAAGTTCACCAAGTTCACCGAGGGAGAGGGCTGTGAGGTTCCTCAGGGTGCTGCGGGAGTTGTTTATGTTACATTGACGAGTGATGGACCTTTGGAGGGCGTGTTGTCTGATGATATTACCATGGCTGGGCCTATGGTTTTGACCATCTCGTAAGGGGATATGAATCTATGTTGTGTTAATTAGTGGTGGCGCTGTAATATTACTTAATACCCAGACTGAGTAGCTACTTTTGCTCAAGCCAATATTATTACTAGTAACTCACTATCCCGACGGTGCAGATTCATGTGTACCGTAAGTGACTTCAGTTGATACATGCCATCCGTGCAATATTCCTATAGATGATATAGTACGCATGCCGAGGTTGGCCGGCCTGGCTATATCTACTTGTAAATCTGAGTTGCTTCGTCCAGCGATCTTCGAAGCCGCTTCTTGTGGAACATATTGTTATGCACTCCAGTTCCCCCTTGGCACCGTCTTATCCATCCCCACAAGTCCTGGTGGAAACTCGTTCAACACTTCTGCTAATGTGATAACTTTTATGCTCCTGACTTTTATGCCACCCGCGCCAACGCCGCTTAAGTCTGCAAGACGGTGTGCCCAAAAGGCGTCATGCTTAGAGACCACTGTAATGTAACATCTACCATAGATCTGCCTCAAGTTCAAATCATGCTCTAGAAAGGTCGTGCTTCAAAGTACGCCTGGGCTCTAGCCCAGGCCTCCTTATCCTCTGCCCGCATTTCGTCCACTGTCAGCGCTTCCACACCCTTGGCAAGTGCGTCGACAAAGTCGCGTGCAACTCGGAAGTCCTCCGTCAGTGCCTCGGCGTATGGCACAAACGTCTTTGGGAACTCCTCCAGCCGGTCCAGTCGGCCTTGCTTGTCCCCACCGGCTTCGTCGTCGTCGAAGAAGGTCATCACAGCAATTCCGAGACCAATGTCAGGTTCCTGTTGGAAAGGTAGACTTTGCAGAAGTTAGTATCGCATGGTGAAAGATGGGAGATAGCCTTACCGTGAGCTGATTTCCAGATAATCATCCCTTTCGCGTTTGGATTGTCCGTACAGGAACATTGAAGCCACAATAGCCTCGATGAGATCCCGATCAGCTTCTCTCATGGCAGAGGCCAGAGACCAGAAGCTCAGGATACTCTTGTTAAGAGGACCAGTGTAACCCAAGGCTTGATGCCGAAGCTTCAACAGAGATGCACACTCACTGATCAGCACAAGGGTTGCCTTCTCCTCGTAGGTGCCCTTTCGGGGCAACCCAGGCTGGCCTTCAGTGTGCTTTCCTGTCAAAAGGCCGTTCCTGATAAGCTCAAACGCGACTAGTGCTGCTTCTGACAGACCGGTCACCTCAGGATTGCTCTCCTTGACATCCTGCAGAGTGATCAGGGTGGTTGCCAAAGCATTGCCCCACTTTGTGAGCTTATGCTGGTCATCAGTATACCCTCTCAAGTGGATGAATCGCCAAATAGCCACCGAGGTCACCATATTTGTGCTGTCAATTCCTTTGATAGGCCTCTCCTTGGGGAATGTCTTTTCAACGAACTCGGGGTTAGCAAGCGACAAGACTTCCAACGACACGGGGCCAGCAAAATCCTCAGGGTAAAATGCACGAACATCTTCCTCCTTGACGTCCCAACTGGCAACCGTCTGCGAAGGGGGAGGATTGATAGAACGATAGTTGATAGTGTATGAGTATTTGGGATCAAACCAAGCCCGCACTTTGATATTCTTGTGCTGAATACCACGGTGAAGCCTGGGAATCAGAAGAGAAAGCGCCTGCTCCTTGATGGGCACTATTCTGTCAGTGACCAACTTCTTGTACTCGTCTGATGCAACGCCATCCAAGGTAGGCTGGATAACAACTTGTCCATGGGTGATGTTTCCTAGTAGACGAGGTCCAATCAACCCAACGTTTAGGTAGTGGAAGAGTTCAGCTGGGAGCTGGAGGCCGAGATATTCATGGTTGTCACTAGTCAAGTGCTCATAGTCGTTGACACGGATCTCACCGCTCTCGGCGATATAGACGAAGTGGTGAACGGCCATTCTGGCCTTGCGATACTTGTCGAGCCAGTTGGGGTCCTTGTTTTGCAGTATGTCGTTGAAGCTAGCGCAAGCAGTTGCAACACTGTTCTCGGCAGTCCTCAGCAGATTGGCGGCAGTCGAGATGTTATAGTCCGAATACATTGAGGTCTCCAAAAGAGCAGGGAAAGGGGAAAGGAACGATGTTCCAGACATCAAGAAAGAGTCGATAAATCTTGGTTCGCTTGCCGTGGGCGTGAGACTGCGCATCACCTTCTTTTTCGAGATGGCAGTAACTGTCTTGGCTTCCCAGTCAAAAGTACGAAGCACAGAGTCCTTGACAGGGTACAGGAGAAGCTCCTGAGAACCCATCACACCTGAACACTGGTCTGAGTCGGTCATTTCGAAATAAGCAAGCTATTTCTATTAGAACATAAAAACCGGTGTACAGTACTTATGGGTCACGTACCTGGGCGCATGCAGTGTAGGGAGCAACCAGAAAATGAAGGTCACGGCTCTTTAGAACCTGTTGAAGTAGAGGGTAGAGATTCTGAATGCGAAAGGCACCTGCAACAACATTAGTTAGGCAAATATTCCTGTTGAAGGCTGATATTTACTGACCTGTACTAGTACCAAAGGTCGACACCGCCTCCTCAGCGGCGCCCTGAAAGTACAAGTTCCAGGCCTCGTCTGTCTTCTTGTTGGCCTTGAGACCACGATCCAAGGTGATATCATCCTGGCCGGTCACAGGTTGACCGTCGAAAACGAAGAAAGGAACGATGTCATTTTTCGCCCATTCATCGAGGTTTTGGCTTATGTGTGACTCAACTCCCGTGAGACCACCTAGAGCCGACAGTAGGGGTTCGTGAGCAGGAGGTGTTTCGAGAAGCTGGCTGAGATAATAAGTTGCATCGACGGCGATAGCGCAACCCTCGAGCTGAGAAATATCATGCGTGCTATGTCCTCTAGTTAGCGCTAATGACGGCAAGAGAGTAAATCGCAAAGGTACGTACGAAGCCTGGTCATTGATCCAGGTATCCTCATTTAGGACTATTTGAAGTGTTAGCGCATGCTATAGAACCAGCTTGACCATTTCAGACACCCCATGGAGACATGTTCGCCGCAAAGACAGTCGGTCGTGGCGTGATTATCGATCAGTTGAGCTGATATTGGAGCAATCCATCCACAGATTCATGACTACAATTGAGCTTGTTTCCATCCTGCTAGCTCTCGTAGGACCAGACGAGCTGATAGAAGCCAATTCAGCGGCGCCAAAACGTTTCCCAACTGCCGACACGAATGTTGCGAGCTATGAACGTTGAATTTGAACGTCATGGCGACCGACTGGGTTTGGGCGAAGTTTGTCTCCATGCGCGCGGGTCAAGACTCACATGGCATCTCGAAACGCTCGCTGCAACTTGGGCGCCCCTGTATTATATGTTCTCGGTGTCGTGGTTAGGTGATTGAGGGGCCTCGGAAGCGGAAGAGCTCGGTGGTTCGAAAGGTGGAATTCGGGATCGCAAGTGTTGGCGGCAAAGTGAGGGTGGGCGTTGATAGAATATGGCGGGGTTGAAAGGAGTTCCGCCAGGTAAGGTGCTGTAGCTGTGCTAGGGGAGATCGGCGCAGCTGGGTACGGAGTAGTAGAGGGGGACGAATTTGGCGGGTCGTCGGCGCAGGGAGATAGCGAGGGCCGGAGAGAAAGAGAAGACTTTTCTTAGGAAACTGTCGCAGGAGGTTGAAGAAGGTCCTAGGCAGGTATCTTCAACGAAGGTAGGTACAGTAGGTTTGGACAGCTGTTGGAAGATGTGACAGGACCAAAGTTTGACGAGTTACAACGGCAGGGACTACTGACCTAGGGGTGGTACCTGCCTACCAGACAACCTGACCTGACCTGGCCTGAACCTAGAGTTTGCCTACGGGCGGGACGGCACATCCTACCGCTCATCCCATCCATGCCAGCTGGAAAGAGCCCTCGTGAGTGTGGCTAGTGTCACTCGAAATGTGGCTGTGCTACAAGAAGCTCACTCAAATATTATCTGGACCTCTCTATACCTAGCTAGATACGATGAGAATGGATCGAGAGAGAATATGAGAACATGGTACTCTAAACATTTACTAGGATATAGTCTCGGTCGCTTCAATTGCTTGTTACTACTATATAGAACCCTATACTTGTGTTGACATGTTGCAACATTAAACATCTGATTTGAGAGCCCCGCACTGTACTGTCGTACTCACGGGCACTGAACTCAACGTTAGCAAACATCTATAAATGGTGGGGTGATGACGCTTTGTGCAAGGTAAGATCAAACGATCATCCCTTCTTTATATCATCTGCAATTGAGTGTTTGTCGCCGATTTCTATTTCTAGCCTGAGGACCTGAGCTAGACCCGAAGATAATCACATACGCTCCCTTCCCCACCATATCGCACTGCGGCTTTATCAATCTACAACCCGGTCTCATAATCAAGCAAACATGAACAATCCTGTGAAGGATAAGCTCGGCCATTCCGGATCGTCTGATGGAACTGACCAAAGAACGGCAAACATTCCTTTAATCGACATTTCGGCTCCTGATGCCGACCAAAAAGAAATCGCCCAGCAACTTGTTGACGCTGCAGAGGAGCATGGCTTCATTTATATCCGCAATCTAGGCCGTGAGATCCCAGCAAAGGATGTCGGCGGAGCTTTTCATCTCGTAAGTAGCCCTGAGATGAGGAAAACAAACAGAATCTAATCATGGAATTATAGGTTAAAAAGACATTCGAGTGTTCGTCAGAGGAGAAGCAGAGGTGCACAATTCAGACTAACAACCGTGGTTGGTCGGGCATGCATTCCGAGACTCTAGATCCCAAAAACCAAAAGGTAAATTTGATGCTGAGAAAGAATAATATCATTGCTAACGCTGTCTATTAGATCGGAGACTTCAAGGAGTGAGATACCAGTCCGTTCAAGACGATTGCCACTAACACACTATGGTAGAGCCTTCAATTTTGGCGAATTCGCAGATGGAAAAGCCCAGCAGCCTCTTCCATCTGATTTAGTTCCCGATGAACCCCAGATAAGCGCCTTTGCTGATTTATGCCACGATCTTTGCCAGAAGCTTCTCTACTTGCTCGGTCTGGGTCTCGGTGTAAGTCACCCCCTATTCTCATCTCCAAATCCAATAAACTGATTAGTCAACTTCATAGGTCGGCGATTTCTTCTCTTCAGCGCATAACACAGAAAAGGGAGCGTCAAGCTCTATCCTCCGCTTCTTACGTTATCCACCCCCCGAGTCTACCGCTCATTCTGCAGATGATGTGCGTGCTGGCTCTCACAGTGACTACGGTTCTATCACCCTTCTCTTTCGTTTGAAGGGCCAGGCAGGGTTAGAAGTGCTTACAAAAGAAAACATATGGGCACCAGTGCCCGTATGTCCACCTGGTACTGAAAATGACCCCAGTCCGCCAATTCTCATCAACATCGGTGACCTGCTATCCTACTGGACCAACGGACTATTCCGTAGCACTCTTCACAGAGTTGTTTTCCCAACGGAGGGAAGTGCTAAGGTTCAGGGAGAGACAAATGAGGGACCAAGATACTCGATTGCTTACTTCTGCCATCCTGTTGGCACGGTCCCCCTTGAGCCTGTTCCCAGCGAACGGGTAAAGAACTTTATGCCTGCTGAAGGGGCGCCAAGTGAGAACCCATATGCGACAAGTAAGGTCATGACAGCGGATGAGCATTTGTTCATGAGACTGAAGGAGAGTTATGGTGACCTTTACGATAAGAAATCATAGACGCAGGCAAGGCATACAAAAGAAAATTGAGTTAATCACCATGAACTGGTATTCGTTAACTATCATAGTCTGTCGTCAATCGTTTCTCGTTATTGATCATCCTTGATCGCTGCTTTTAGATAAGCCCAGCCCCAATACGCCAGCGACGCCATGGGGTAGGAAAGCCGTCATAGTCCTTGGGCAAGATAGAGGGATCTTCCATGATGGTCACATGTTCCAGAACACGCCAGTCGTAGACATGGATCCAGTTTCGCTGTCCGTACGGAATAGTCTCTCGCACCTCTTTAATTTTGTCAAGGAGAGCCTTTGTTTCCTCTCGGTCGATCGATCGGCACAAAAGGTAAATTTTGGTGATATCGGTGACGGCCTCCTTTCCCTCCCTGACCAGGCCATGCTTCTCCCCCTCGAGCCAAGCATCAATGTTCTCGACTGGGTCGCCAATTCCGTGTAGCTCAAAGAGTGTCTTGACCTGGAAGTTTTTGAGGAGTCCAGGAGAAATCAGCACTTCTGCCTTGGCGAAAGCACATTTCTCGCCCCCCACGTAGACGCATTCGTGGTTGTTGTCCTTCCGTCCAGCTTTCACATAGCAAGGTTCTGTTTCGGACTCAAGTTCGTCGTCAATCTCATGATCTTCATCAGTATTAAAATCGCCATCCATGCATCCGTGAATGTTGTTCTCGTCCCGTTCAGCAAGCGCAACATCCATGTTGGCTACTGGTCTCTCATAGCGAGCCTCTGTTTGGGACTGAAGGCCGCCGTCAGACTCATGATGGGCTTCGATGGGCATGCGAAAGAGGATGTCTATTACCCGATTTCCACCAAGTTCGAGTTCAGGTTCGAGCTCATCAGCACAACAAAGAAATCCGTCGTCAGACATGTTGGCTTGAGATCGCGAATTGTGAGTTATGTCGCTGAGAGGCTCGCGTGGTTGTGAGTTGTTTGTGCTGTTGAGCAGGCGCTTGTGTTTCACTGGTGGTTCGGTGTCTGGCTTGAGGCGCTTGCGTGGCGATGCCGGTTGTGAAGTGGGCGGATCGCGTTTCTGCCTTGTAGAGGGTTGACCAACAGGTTGTGCAGATGAAGCGGGAGGCACAGAGGTTGTAGGCAACGTTTGCACGATATTTGGCAACCCTAAAGGGCGTAATCTTTCGGACCTCTCACGGCAGGGGCTGACTTGGTTGCCCCGTGGTGACCTTGTTGCTAATGGGGAAGTGGGAGACCATGTAGATGTTGTATTCTGGGTTGATTTTCGAGGTGATGGTGTTGGAAAAGTCGTCACTGTTAGTTGGCTGGCAGCGTCAACTGCAATGCCGCGTGGGTCGGCTGCCTCTAGCTTTGCAATCCACTGCAAGTTCTCCTGACTGTCCTCGAGCTCAGAAGCTGTAGTTGCATTCTTGGCCAAAGTTTGCAACTGCTCGAACGACATTGTGTCAGTGAAGTCCCGATCAAAGTGGACTTTTGTCACTGAGGGAAATCGCAAACTCCAGAATCCAGTATTTCCTACTCTATCAAAGCTGAAGCATTTCAGATCGAACACCAAAGGCTTAGTAAATACAACAGTAGGAGGAGACCCTTGTTCAATGCCAGGAGCCTGTTTGAGCATGATCGCCTCGTTCTCTCTGGGGGCAACAGGCTCAGGATTTGAGTAAGTGACAACCTCTCTGAGAAGGGTTTCGTTGAGTTCGACAACGTTGACGATTGTAAACTCTGGTTTAGCTTTCCAGCTTTTAACCGCTTCTCTGTTGTCGAGACAGCCAACATAGAAATGTGTCCATTTCAACCCCTGGATCCGGTAGGCCACAGCCTTGATTGGTTCGTACTTGGCCCCGACCACCGCAAAGTCGCCAACATCTCCAAAGTTCCCAATATATTCCTTCTTGAGCTTAATGCAGCAACTCGAAAACTTTCGTCGTTGGTCTGCGAAGTCGAAGTATGGCTCGTCAGGTTTCAAAACAAGGCCTTCTTTTCGGGCCAAGATAGTCAAAGCAAAAGCTTTGCGTAGGGTCGATGCACCAAGTAGCTGGCCAAAGTCGACGACTTGACGTGGAACTAATTCTGCCCATCCTTTACGGCAACTAATAAGGTCCGAAAGGATCTTGAATCTCTCCGAGTGTCGTAAGTTTATCAGTGACTGATCTTCCAAAAGCATTATGTCGTAATAAATGATCATCAAGTGTTCCTGTGGTCCAGGTCTGTCAAGTTAATATCGAATACAGTAATGAAAAGGGGCAAACATACAACGAGTCGAGGTCTGTGTTCAAAAATACACCTCTACGCGATGCATGCTTTCTAATCTTATGGAATGGGAGTATTTTCCCCTGCTGGTAATTGTTAGATCGCTCGAAGCAGATGGAATAGGGTAGAGCATACAGAATCATCATATACAACCAGTTCCCCTTCCAGTATACAAGCCTTCTTGACTCTAGTGTCAGGCTGTCCAATTTTAAGTGATTCTAGTATTGTCCTGCTTGAGAGTCAGCTTGCGCAACCCATGGAATGTTAAGTACGGACCCATGAAGTGCAACCCTATCTTCAGTGCTGTCTTTGCCGCTCTTTGAGAATATCTGGAGGCACCGATCGCCTTTGCTTGGGTCGATATGGATTTGGCAGTATTCGCCGTCGATCTTTTCCTCGACGCTCATACGCCCATGGCCCATATCCAAACAGTGTTTGATGCTGCGGCCTTTGAGCCAGGGTTGTCGTCCGATCTTGATGCCCAGCTGAGGTTTAACCGTACCCATAATCTGTTCACGCGGCGTTCTTCTTCCGGCGTTTGGGAGCAACCTCCTTCGCAAGACTTGTGCGGTAGCAATCGCGATAGCAAAGTCGTCCTGGACCTTGAGAACACAGGGAAGCAAGGGGTCACAAAGTTGATATATGAGATGCGGATCTAATACTAGTGGTTGGTAGCCTTTCAGAATCAACCTTGTAAACCACTTGGCTTCTACCGCACTCAGCCTCCTGTACATAAATTCAACATCCGTTCTGTTGGTTGGAGTCAGGCTGGCCTGTGAGGTGCGAATCGAAGGGGAGCTCCATCTCACTCTGGAGGCGAGAGAGTGCAGAAGTTCATCGATTTCTTCCACAGTGACCAGATCCTTCTTGCTGTAGCCAGGACTGGGCTGGATTGCCATTAGCTTGTTACCATTGTTTCCTTTGAACTAACTTACTGTTACAGTCAGGATGCGATGGACACAATCTGCCAGATCAATACCAGAACCTGGTTGACGATACTGGGCTAATTCGGCAATACGTGAGGCTCCGAGAAGACATGCGCGCCCAATGATCCTTTCCAGACTAGGAGCCTGGATACAGTAGACCCTGTCGGTTCTCTTATCGGGGAGTAGCGTCGACAAGAGTGCTGATAGACTCGTATCGTGTGCATCGACATAGCTCCGATGTCTAGCAAACCACTTTGTGATAACGCCATAACAGCTCTTTTTGTCAATGAAAAGATTGTAGCACTGGTCAAGCAATTCGCAAACCAAAAAGAATGAGAGAGGCATTTTCAAGGAATCATCGTATTGAGATCTTTATGAAAGGCATGGACAAAGAACAATGTATGATTTGCATGGAGAGACTAATTGCTGACTGAATGGACAGGTAGGTAGGGTAGGGTAGGCGACAGAGTCAGTTTGTGAAGACTAAGAGACGTCATTCCCACTTTTCAACTTTCCTGGGCGTGATGCCTTAGGGTATTGGTGATGAATGCGGTTGGGCAATTAACGTGTCAGCCGTAGCTTCCCAAACCAAACGCGACCTTGACGCGAAGGTCACGTGATAGATACTCGAAATGGGTCTTGGAACTTGGAACTTGGAAGTCTACCGGTAGCGTCTAGTCTATCAAGCTCAACTTACACGCTATCTGTGCCTGACCGCCTCTGATTTTTGTTGAATTATGTAGTGCATGCATGATGTAAACGCTTTCGTGTTTTCTCGGTGTCTATCATCCACAACTGGTTTCACTCAAACTCGTATTCAAGGCCATCTTGTCCAGGCAGACCTGAGACTGTTTCCGGCAATATTTTTGACCGTAACTTCTCGATCAGAGAACAGAAGCGAAACCCACACAGCCCAAGAATAGCTCGGATAAATAACCTGCAGGTGTTTCTTCACCTCGAAGCGTTAAACGAATAATTAATCGACTGTTAATTGGTCTTATGCAAGTCAGCTTACGGGTGTAATTTACGTGCATTCTTCGGTAAATGTATAGAATAGACTGATGCTGAACCCAATTTGGTACTAAACCCCTGCGTTTATGCAAGGTCCGCACAGGGCCACCGCAACTCAAAAGGCACAAGACCCCTGCATCTGGATGACAGGGTCACGGGAGCGTTAGATGCATCGTCGTGACAAACACATATTGTCGTCAGTAAAACAAAGTGCCTCACTTACAAAGAGTCATCGTACATATATGATTCTGTCTGGACAACGGCTCAAGCGCTTGAGATCGATCATGGAAACCCCTGTCCAGCCCAACGCACAGGCTGCAGTAGTTTAGGCGTCGAGGCTCTATCCGTTGTCAAGGAGCGAGGGGCGGGGTGATGGAAAAGTCGGGGAGGAAGAAGAGAAACGACATCCATGGCAGCACAAAAGAGATGAGATGAAATGAGAAGGAATATCGATATGTAGTCGTCCGTGACTCAAACCGGGGACAAGATCCACTGCAGCAAAGCGTTGAGCTTGACAAAGCCGCACAAACAGGGCAGAGGCAGGTCAGGTGGTGCGATTGCTCACAGTCTTGAGTGAGACTTGCGGGTTGGGCCGTCAAATTGCAGCTCTTTGGGTCAGTTCCCATGGTGTTGTTGACGGATGCCGAGGGCCCATTGAATTACGAGCAGCATATGTAAACAAAGCAGGTCCCATTTCCCATACCCTGTTAAAGTAGCACTTGCAATTCATGTTCATGATCAAATTCATGCTCCGAAATATTGTACGCGCACTCAATTGCAGGACTCTTCGCTTGACAATTATCTCCCCACGTCTACGGAACCAGGGTTGTCTTCTATTCTAGAATAGACTCTGACAGCACTTGACTTCAACTAACATTCCAATCATCCAAACACCTGTTCAAGCATATTCGCTCATTACCATCTCTTATCATCAACTCTTCTTTCTCATCCTTCTCATCCTCATTAAACCTTACAAAAAGCTATTCCAAACAGTCTCACTTCCCCACGGTAATTGATTCACTTTTCTCATCTCAACGGCTCCTTATCAACGTTAGGTAGTGTACACCAATCCGCCCCATCCGCTTAACGCTGTCTCGTCCCTTACTGGGATCTATCAATTTCCTGGCCGCCCCCAGCAAGCCTCACATCGTCCCTGGCTGGCTTCCTATTTCGAGAAGTTCCTGCGCCTTGCCGAGCCCCAATCACCAATACCAATACCAATACAGAGTACCAATGGTGCTCCTATTCTCCTGAACTGCCCCTCCCCAGTCCAGTCTGGTTCAAGGTCCGCCCAGCCCGTCTGCAATCAACGTCTTCCCAAGTTAGGGGATCTAGGGTCGTGCTACTGGACGCCTCCAGGGCTCTATTTTCGACATCAGCCACTGAGCACTGGCGAACGGTCCACCAAAACAATCCACCCCGGGCTGGCGCCATACCCCATGCGAAACTTGATACACCACTAGGCCTCGCACAATCCACTCCGACTCGCCTCTCTCCTTATTCTGATGCCCGGTTTTCTCTTTCGACTCTGCTTTGTCCATCGTTGCTCGTTTACTCTTTTCGATGATCACCGCCGCCTGACACAGACACAGGCTGCTTTTGCTGTTTCTGTTGTTGTTACTGCTGCCAGACTGCGGCGCCGCAGAGCCCAAAGAGCTCAAGCCATTCATTTGCATAAACGCCGACGAGTCCTCGGCCTCCACTCCCTATTATACAATTCCAGTTCCAATATCCATACGGATACCTTGACCTTGAATCTCAATCTCAACCCCTACGAGTTGATGGACATGGCCCTGCAACAACAAGCTATACGTCGACGCTACTCTGTTGCCGACCGTCTGCCAGCAGACTTGGTTATACCCACCACCTCCAATTCGATTTCTGAGACAGCCCCTGATTCGACCATTTCTTCTATTACAACCACCGCCGTCGCTGCCTCTGTCGACCCTAGATACGTTCCTGCTCGTACACACAACCGTCACGGCAGCATGAGTTCAGTCGCGGGAATCCCCCCTCCGCCTCAAAGGGACGAAACCATCTCCTACAGACGTGGTCACACTCGTGCGAAATCTAGTGTATCCAGCATGAACCGCCAGGTCAACCGACTCTCCCTGACGCTCCCAATTGCGCCCCCTACGAGCGATCCTTCCCGACCAACACCAACCTCTGCCATGTCATCGGTTCCCCCAACGCCAATTGACTCTACCGTTGCCTCTCCTGCTGAAGCAAACGGCTTCATCATCGCCATTGCTGCCCAGGAAAGACGTGTGCTCGAGTTAAGGGAAGAATTGTCTCGTGCTGAGGCAGAGTTGACCTCACTAAAGAAGAGGTGGACTTCACAGGAGAAGAAGGGTGACTCTATTCCCATTGAGGCATACCGCAGCCCAGTTCTACCTTCAGACGACGATGGCTCGTCGGTGAGGCGAAGCGCCGAGTCAGACCGCCGGAAACTATTGCAACAGACGGGTGCAACCACTCCCAATCGAAGAAGGGTCCTTCGCGGTGGACACACAAGAACCCTATCTCTGCTATCGCCGGCGAAGCCAGACGCAGGGTTCTCCCTCTATCAGGATCGCGATCACGAGCATGAACAGGTCAAATTACCTTCGATAGAGCGCAGGACCGCTCAATTAACAAACCCTCATTTGAATAAGCGTGCCTCATGGCAGCCACGCACACAGCAAAACGTTCCAGGCGCTGCTCAAATTGTTGAGGACTTTAAGTTGGGCCTCAAAGCTTTTGTCGAAGATATCCGTCAAATTACTGTTGGTGACGAACCTATCAACGGCCAGCCCGTCCGATCCAACAGTGTCAGTGATCGCAGCGAAACCTCCAGAGCCCAGGATACGATCCGACCGAATCGCCCGCTACGACCCAAAGTGAGCACAGTGTTTGAGCCACCCCACAACAACTCTGAGACTTCGGACCTTTCAGAGGCGAAAGTATCAACTTCAACAACAGCGTCGAAAAGGAGACCCGAGATGCCTCCGCGGAGTAAGACCAAGTCGAAGAACAAGTCTTTCTCTTGGCAGCCTCTTGGATTCGACTCGATGGACGATAATGACTGGTCTAATTGGGAGTCCCCAGCTTCGTCGTCTAAGACGTCTCGTTGGAGCGGCTCTACTATTGGCAGTAATGGACTGGACGATATGTCTGCTACTTCGGACGAGGGAGAGCCTGAGGAATCGCCCTCGTAAGTGATTGTTGGCACTAAGATTGTTAAGCTCTTGAGATAAAAGCTAACTTTGATTCAGCAAGAAGAAGTCGACCGGTTACGAAACTCCTCTGCTCTCCCCAAAACTCGAGGAGCTTCTACCCAATATTGTCAACCAGTTCTCGCCCAGCAATCTCAAGCGTACGGCGACAAATTTGATGGACGAGTGGGAAAAGTCTCTCACCGACCCCAACTACCCTCATCAGTCACAAGCTCAGGAAAACACCGCCTAAACGATTTATTCCCGAGTTTTCCACAACGCATCTAGACTATGTTGAACATACACATTTGAAGCGATTTTCACAAAATTACTTTACATAAAATGGCCAGGCGTACACAGTTTCGGTATCACAGACCAGTATTTGACGACGAAGAACAAGGAGAGGAGAAAAAACGATGCATTTAGCATCTATGGGATTGCGTGTATTAGCTGGCAGTTCTTTGCGAGCTGTTGGCATGTTTGAGGGATTGTTTGGACTGCGCTTTGTGAGAGTTAATTGTTTTTTGCTGCTTTTGCGTGCTTGGGACTGTCTCTTTTTTTACTTGCGGCTGTGTATAGGTTCTTGGGGCATTTGTCTTGAGTATCTGTGTATATGCTGCAATTTGGTTTCCTGGTGTTGGGATTACGATAGTGAGACGATCCTCATGAGTGACGACTACAAAATCGTCGCATTCTAAGTCAATTCAATTCAATATTCAATGCTTACTACTCGAATCTTCTGAAGCAGTTTTGCCATAATGATTTTGTTTTGGTTCAGTTCATACTCTTATCACAAGACAATTTCACTTAACAAGACCGGCTCTCAGCTGGAGTATCCCCACTTCACTAAAGCCGACCGTTTAGTAGTTTGTTCCAGGATTAGGTATCTTTCAGCTAAGATCGAGTGCTTGGCGTGTCTTGCGTCAATCGAAGATCGAAAGACTGGGCTCGAGTTAAATTGATCCGTTGCCAGGGCAGCCGGCGATGGTGGATCAGCACTATGAGTTCGGACGTGGAGACTACGGAGTCCGAGACTGCGGAGAAGATTCGAAGCACTTCCGAAGTGATACAATCGATAGTGTTGCACGAGATGATGAAGATCAAACATGAAGTTGCACTGAGCTAGAGATGACTTGTCAAGATCAGTAGGTTCAATATCCTGTGGTCATGATGTATTGCTGCCCGGGACTTGGGTTAAGATGGTCGAGCTTGACCTGTTAGTTGTAAGCACATACCACTAAGGATCACAGCAAGACATACGAACAGAGTTTCGAAGCGGTGAAATAAGAAGCCCGGTGTTAATGCCCAAAGACCGAGTTTACTGATGACATTGATAAACTCGGGAGAAAAGCAGGAACGAAAAGTTCGCATTCTCTTGTCTCTTGTCTTCTGTTGGCAGAGTACGTACCCTCCCGTAAGCGAGTGCGAAATGCGAGCAAGCCAAGATGAGTCCGGACTAGGAAATCGTCTTGCAGGTGATAGTTTTGGTGCATGATATGACTATTTCTTTCTGGTGAAGCCGCAGCTGCAAGTTTGCGCGTTCGTCCGTCATTAATGTCGTATTCTGTTGGCAATGTCTTGATCGCTTTCAAAGGATAAGTATATATATCCAATGATAGGGCGCATTGTTTGATATAATCACTCAGACATATTCACCAATACCTTCATTCAATCTCATCCAAAGTCTTCTATCATAATACAATCCACAAGATATCGACATGAAGAACGCAGAGTTCCGACCGAAGCTGAGTCCAGCTCCTAAGCCATTTAAATTCCCCTCAAAAAGCGGCTTGGCTGTAAGTGATAGTCACTCTTTTCATCTCCAAGTCATTGACTAACACGATACAGTTCATGCTTAAAGATTGCTTCAAGCCTCAAGTTACTATTGCTATTGGATCGTTCATACAAGTAGCTCTATGCGCTGTTCTTCCTCTCCGCTGGGCTGTTGTTCCATCAGCAGCTGTTCTTCTCAACTCTCTTATCACCACTCTTATTCAAGTGGTACGCAGCTCAAAGCCAAATGAGTATAATGAAGCCATTGTACCCGGCCGCACGACTGCTCAATTACCATCCCCTACTGGTTCGTTCGGTAACGAACCTGGTGCGAAGTCGGTGGTGGTCTTCCATCTCGGATTCCAGACAAACCACCCTCTCGGTCTCGCAGCACCAGGTATGGATGAGATGAACATCCACTTCACGGCCATGCAAAAAGAGCTCAACGTCAACCGCACCGAATACGGGTTTCTCACATCCTCGACCTGGCGTGGCGATGAACGCAGTAGTAACAATACGCTCCTCATCATCTACTACTTCCGCGACATCGAGGGTCTGCACCGCTTCGCCCACGGTGATATTCATCGTAAAGCGTGGGACTTTATGACTAAGACGAAGCCCAAGCATATTGGGATCTTTCACGAGACGTATTCTGTTCCTGCGCGTGAGTATGAGAACATTTACGTCAACTGTCGCCCTGTCTTAATGGGGCGAGCTTCGGTGAGGACGACAGTGGGTGACGAGGATAGATGGACAAATACCCTCGTCAATGCCGATGTGCCGGCTTTGAAGACGCAGTATGCGAGAATGTCGAGGGATGAACAAGGGACCCCGAAGGAGTTATAATGAGAATTGGATTGGATATAAGATTTAAGGGAATGAGAAGACAAGGATTTTGAATATTGGTGTTGCCCGAATGATTTAACGAACGACATATATGAGTATGGATGCATTACAGGTGTATTATCAGGTCCTAGTATGGATATGTTATAGTGTTTTATATGAAGTTAACCATGCTCGCATACTATCTTCGTTGGGACAGCCATTGCCAATGCTCATGTATTACAAATGTCATAGAAGGCCGAGTAGAGCTTAACGGGAATTTTAATAATCATTTTCAGCTTGATAGACGTTACACCTGGTCTCAGGCCAAGTACAAATAAAGGTATCCAAAATCTAAAGCATCCATAACGCCCGAACAAAACAAGATATCACAAATCTTCCCACGACGCCATAATCCTTCATCTTGAACCCATATATATCTAAAAGTCGAGAACGAGGAAAGAAACACCTCCAATTACACCAGCCACGAAGAGAAAAGTCAAGATACCAGCACCGGCCTTGTCAGCTCCAGTGATATCCTTCAACTTGGGCTTTCCGTCCTCGTTGTTAGAATCAGCGTTACCGCCACCGGGGTTACCCTTGGATGTACCTCCGGTCTTGGCCGTAACAGGTCCCTTTGCATCTCCAACGAGCGTGTACATGAGGATCGAGACGGCGTTCATCTGGGGTCCCACGCCGATGGCCCCGTCGAAGGTGCCCGTTGTCCAAGAGAAGCCGCACGCCGTACCAGAGGGACCCTTGTAGTTTTCTCCAGAACCGGTGCAGACCTTGGCAGCGGCCTGGGCACTTGTCTTGAGCAGCTTCATGATCTTTTCCTTGGTGCCCGGGTACAATTGTGTGGTGGCAGCCAACCATCGGGCGAGGTAACCTTTGAAACTCTCCTGATCCTGACTGCACTGCTTATGCGGCTCGCAAAACTGCTCGTAAAGGATCTCATCCTTGACAAACTTGTTAAAAACATCCTGGAGGAGACCGTCGGTGCGCTTCTTCCACTTGTCGTCGGATGTGAGGTTGTACAGGGTGGCAGCGCCGTGGAGGAAGATACCAGTGTTGTAAGACCATTGTGTTTTGTCGATATCGTCACAAACCGCGTCCTTGTGCGTGCCGATATGGACACCATCGAGGACCTCAAACTTGTCGGTGACAACTCCGGCCTTGGTGTGCCAGTCCCAAACCTTCTCAGCCCAATCGGCATAAGTCTGGTTGCCAGTGTACAACGCCAGACGAGAAGCAACGTTGAAGAAGCAACCGTTAGAGATGGCGTTCTTGTAATCGTAACCGGTGTTCCACTTGAAGATCTGCCAGCGCATTCCACCACCACACCACTCATCGTCCCAGCGACTGACATACTCGTTGAATACACCCTGGACCTGAGCAAGCCATCCGGGGGTGTCTTCGGGGGGATCCGGGAATGCATGCTCGGCTGCTGACATGGCGGCCATGGCCCAGAAGCCCTGGTCGTCGTTTCCTTCGGTCATGGTTTGGTTGTCGGGCATGTAATCGCCATCTGGGCCTGCTTGATGAATCAAGGCTTGTTTTGTGATCTTGTTGTATGTGTCGTCTCCTGTCAACCACCAGTAGTCAACTAGAGTACCGAACATGGCTCCGGCCTCCCACCCTTTTGAGAGTTAGTATGATTATCGTTATGCTGTGATGAAGGGATAATTACAGTAGTAAGGATCTGGCAAGTTTCCTGGTGTGTCGCCTGGATTCATTCCTGTGTACCAACTTGTCAGGCCCTTTGCTGCCTTGCTGGCCGCGTCCTTGACTGATTCTGGTAATTGTTAGTAAATTGTTCCTTTCTTTCCATCGTAAACGATAATGACTTACTCTTGTCATCCAATGTTACCTCGTAGGCATTTGCTGCTATGGTCCAGCCAAGGACGGCAGTAGTCGTTTGAAGTAGTGATCGCATCTTGGCAATCAATCAAAATGCTCGAATACCAAGACAATGACAAGACGGGATGGAAGAATAGACGAATTAGACCCTGTTCGACGCCAAGACCAGATCGAGAGTTTCCGCTTAGACGCGCTGCCAAGATAATAGTTGAAGATATTGGACGGTAGAACCAGCACGTATGGATATCAACAAAAGAGGGACAAAACGAAATACAATAGTAGAGAAGGAATAGAGAATAGAGAAGAAATGGGTATATGGAAGATGAAAAAGGATCCTCTTTCTTTCTAAAACTGGGCATGGACTACTGTACCCCGTTTTTGCCCTGTCCATCTGTGGGCATTGACACTGACATTGACATCGACATCGACATGGTCAAGGCCATGGTCATGGACATCCATTGATAGTCTGATATTCGACGATGCGTCAGCGAGACTCCACCAAGAAACGAGGTGAAAGGGTCCTTTGGAAATGAAATTGCCCACGGGAGAAATCCATCACTAAGAAAGATTGTACGCCAATTGGCTGGCGATACCTCATTTTTGGGGCTGAGCCTGTATGGGAGGAGGGATGGTGGATCGTCAGGGGTTCTTTTGTTCTAGCATTCGGTCTCGAGAGACGAACTAGGCACTGAAAGAGTCCGAGAGGATTGTCTACTGACCTACAGAGTACTGTACTGCAGTGTTATCTAGGTAGAGACGCGCAAGTCACAATGCGCAATGCAAAGTCTAGACAGTATCTGATTATGATCGTCTCACCTCTGACAGTGCAGTTGTAGCAGTTCCTGAATAAATGCGGCTCCGCGAGTAGCATGATCCAATAAACGTCACGATCCCTTTTTCTGCATTACCTGAAGAGCGGGTTAAAAACTATGGAGAATTTCATTAATTCCACCGAGAATGAGAATCATTCATCAAGGACAACCATCCATACAGTTATCTGTATCTGTAGTTGGACGCACAAGACAGTAAGTAAAATAGTAGCAAAAGATACTAGATAGGTAGGTAGTTCAATAAGCGAACAGCCAAGCCGGAAGCCGGAATGGCAGTTTAATTTGTTCCAATGTTGATGTGATGTCTAGCGAAGAAAATCTGCTTGGCTTTTCGTCACGATTTTATTCCCGGACTCTAGTCTAGCGTCCAGGTACCAACTAATAGCACTGTATCCGTAACAGTGGAGCCTGTTCTCTATCCCCTGTTGAATTGCCCCTGCTTGAGCATTCTATGTCTAACCAGGCGCGCATATCCGTGGCCGCGTACGGATAGACCAGCTAGACATAATGAGATGAGTTCTTTTATCCATAACAGGCTTTGTTTTCATGCTTAAAACCGCCGTTTCAGAATGAAGCTAAGAAAATACCGTATTCATTGCTTAGAGGTGGTGATCGCGATTCAAATGACCAAGCAAAGTGTTCTATAAAAAACTTGTGATCAGCAACACGACAAGCTGTTCATACGTGCATTGGGCTCAGTATTAACATATCAATTGACATACACAGTACGACTGAATCTCATATGATTTGTTTCTAGTACTTGCTTTTGCCACGTTTGTAGGAAATACCCGATGGCTTAAACACAAGCTTCAATATAAGCAAAACAGACCATCACGACTTCAATCACTAGCACCAAAATAGTCATCCGGTATTGATTCTTAAAGTAGCAACCCGATATTCGAATGTTTCAAACATCGATATGTATCCTTGACATACCATTGGATGGACCGGAACTTGGCTTCAAGAAACAGCTGATCGACATGCATTTACACAAGGTACATACGTACATGCAGTACAGTACTGTACTTGAGCCTGCGTTAGCTGGATGCACTCAATCTTCGTACAGCAATAAGATTGATTCTCTTATTGAGTTTCATTAATTCAAGTTAGAACTCAGTTCATATTCCATAATAGGATTCGCATGCATCTCAACAACTCCATCGACAACTGTCATTCCACTTGCCCACTTTCTCCAAGTCTGATGACAATCAAACTCATCAACCACATGCCATTACAGTGGGCAAATAAACCAGTTCATATCCCAAATAGTCAATCACCATGGATGATTCCTCCCGTGACATGTCCCGTACCCCGGCTTCAACTCCTCACGGTTCCTAAACCCCGCCTGCAAACCCCGCGATTCCCCCACTCGGAGCTTCATCCCATCATCCATCAACAGCCAAACAGAACCTCTCCCTCGCCTGATTTGATTTAACTGGATTGTCAATTGATGACTGTTTATCTTGGCAGAGCTTATTTAAGAGGGCTCAAATACGCAGAGAAACAAACTTTGATTAAATAACTTGACATCTAATTCATCTCTTCTATAATCCTGGTTGACTATCCATCTCCATCGTCATCATGTCAGCCAAACACTTTGTTAATGATCCTACCCACCTCGTCTCCTCAGCTCTCCACAGTCTCACTCTTACCAACCCATCTATTGCTCTAGATCCAGATTTCAAAGTCATCTACCGTCGTCCTGATTCCAATGCCAAACCTCAAGTATCCATTATCTCAGGTGGTGGCTCCGGCCATGAGCCTTCCTTCGCAGGCATGGTTGGCCAAGGCATGCTCTCAGCTGCTGTAGCTGGTACCATCTTTGCCTCCCCCTCGGCAGAGCAAATACGCACGGCTATCACTTCCCGCGTCGACACATCAAAGGGTGTATTGGTCACAGTTATGAACTACACCGGTGATGTCCTCAACTTTGGCATGGCCGTTGAAAAGGGCAAGGCCGCGGGTCTCGACGTCGAGATGGTCGTTGTAGGCGATGATGTTGGAGTTGGTCGCGCAAAGGCTGGCAAGGTTGGGCGCCGTGGAATCGCAGGTACGGTTCTTGTGCATAAGATTTCTGGCGCCCTCGCTGCTCTAGGGAAGCCTCTACAACAGGTAGCCAAGATTGCCCAACTAACTGCAGATAACCTCGTCAGTGTGGGAGCTAGTCTTGAGCATGTCCATGTCCCAGGACGTAAGGTTGACTCCGAAGGAAGCCTTGCGGCAGATGAGGTAGAACTAGGAATGGGTATCCATAATGAGCCTGGTTCAGGGCGCGAAAAGGTCGAATTGCCTGATCTTGTCAGTAAAATGCTTCAGCAATTGCTCGACACCAGTGACAAAGACCGAGCTTTCGTCAACGTCAACTCTAAAGAGGTCGTCCTCATGATCAACAACCTGGGAGGAGTTAGTGTTCTCGAGATGGGTGGCATCACCGCAGAAGTCGCAAGTCAACTCGAGTCCAAGTACAATATTCGCCCCGTAAGAACACTCAGCGGCACATACATGACCAGTCTCAACGGTCTTGGCTTCAGCATTTCTCTACTTAACGTGGTATCATCCGATTTCGAGGCCCCGAGCATGATTGAGCTGCTTGATGCTCCTAGTGAGGTCGTTGGCTGGTCTGCTCCTATCAAAACAAGCACTTGGGAGGCTAAGAACACCAACACAAGGACGGGTCGCGTGGGTGCGGCCGAGGATGCCAAGCCAAGTGACCTGAAGATGGATGCAGGTGCTTCGCAAGCGTTGTTGAAGAATGCTCTGCAGAAGGTTATCGATGCTGAGCCTGAGGTCACACGTTACGACACTGTTGTCGGAGATGGTGACTGTGGAATTGGCTTGAAGAGAGGAGCTGAAGGTAAGTCTCACAAACCAGGGTCGATACCCACATACTGACATGAAGCAGCAATCCTCAAGCATATCGAAGAGCGCCCTCTGTCTGGCGATGTTGTCGTGGACCTTGCTTCCATTGTGACAATCGTAGAAACCGCCATGGATGGTACCTCAGGTGCTTTATATGCCATCTTCCTCAATGCTCTGGTCAACGCTCTTCGTGAGCTCGCTCCAGGCAACGCCTCTCCTGAAGTCTGGGCCAAAGCTCTCAAGAAGAGCAGCGACGCCCTTGCCAGGTACACACCCGCTCGTCCGGGCGACCGCACCTTGGTGGACGCTCTTCATCCCTTCGTGGAGTCATTAAACCAGACCGGAGATATCAAGAAGGCAGCCGAGGCAGCATTGGAAGGGGCCAACAAGACCAAGGGCATGCAGGCCAGTCTAGGCCGAACCGTCTACATTGGAGGCAGTGGATATCAAGAGGTCCCCGACCCTGGTGCTTGGGGACTGGCCAGCTTCTTCCTTGGCCTGAGCGGCTAGCCTGACAGTCGTTCTAGCTCGCACTTGGAGTATAACGAGGAATATGAATGAAAGCCGAGCAATGTCAGCATGTTAATAGTATTTGATTAGCCATAATCACATCGTAATAAAGAATGGTCGTATGCGAAAATCATCATGTTTTCAACGCCTATGGAGTCCCAGTGAGCCTTGCCTGTAAGACATACAAAACATCCCTTTCTCAAAATCGAGTCCTCACCCCTCCAATATAATGCGGTAAACAAATATTAGCTTAGAAGAACAAGGATAACGCTATCGCCTCGCAGAAACCTATGATACAGTTAGCAATCTGTGCCGGAAAATAGTGTCACCGCCATTCGACGCAGGGGGCTAATCGGTGACGGGTATGTGGTAGACGTACATCTTGCTGATGAACCGATCCTTGTTGACTGGTCTGCCCTTCTTGCCACCCGCTAGCCGGGGAGTCTCTGTCCACATCTCCTTGACGTTCTCGAGGACCATGTTGCAGTGGCGGTCGAAGGCCTTGACGCGCGCGAGGAGTTTGCGGTTGTTACGGATGGAGATGAGGACCTGGACGTGTGATCGCACGGCAGTCTGGAGGATGGATAGAGGACCGGCGGAGAACTCGTACTCTTCGAGTTGAGCGATCTCGTACTCGCTGGACACCATGTTAGCAATTGTTGACTCGTCGCGGGGCTGGAAGGACAGCAATTATTGGGGAAAACATACGTGAGCTCGTTTCGCGGCTTGCCAAGAAGCTCCCTGAATAATACGTTAGCGTTGCTTAAATAAGAAAGTTCGGGCGTGCTGAGCGTACTGAATCTTAGGGTCCGACGACATCTTGATGGTATTGTTTGGTGGTGATGAGATGTTGTATTGCGGCGCGCAAGGCTGAAGCTCAGAGAGCTCAAAAAGTTGACGATTGGGGCTGGATGTCTCTGATTGGACGTATGGGTGGGTCTTACTTTCACGCTCTGTGACTGGTCAGGTGACGCAGTTCCTGACTTAGCAGACAGAACCATCCCACTACCGTATCAAAGTGTGGCTGCTATCAATTTTTGGCTCTGCGGGCGGTTTGGAGCGGAGGTTTCAAAAAGCATTGCCGCGGACCTCGGACAAGACTCCAAGGCCATCATATACCCCCTCATTCCTCTCGTCGATGCGCATGTCGATCGCATGGGCGTATCGTCAATTCTTCCCTTAATATAATGTCGTTCCGAACTTTTGCAGCCCGAGCTGGTGCTGCAGCTAACGTCGCATCTCAAAGCTCTCTAAGAAGCTTCAATATGGTTCAGCAAGCAAAGACTTTGAGCTTCTCGCCTAGTGCTCGACATGTAAGGATAGCTAGACCGGCCGTTGATAATACGAATCCCTAATTGGAATATTTAGGTTTCATCCGCGGCGAAGAATGTCCAGCCTCAGGAACACGATGACCCTCACGATGTCGTCTTCGAGAGCAAGTATGGCCTGCGAACCATCATGCTCAATCGGCCACCAAAGCTCAACTCTCTTAACGCTTCAATGGTTCGAAAAATCGTGCCTAGATTGATTGAATGGGAAAAGTCCGATCTCGCCAATGTTGTTGTCTTGAAGGGTGCGGGCGAAAAGGCCCTTTGCGCTGGAGGTGATGTTGCTGCACTTGCGAAGCTCAACCAAGAGGACAAGGAGCATGGGTGGAAGGAATCAGCCAAATATTTTGAACTCGAATACCAACTCGACCACTACATTGCGACATACAAGAAACCATATATCGCTTTTATGGATGGCGTCACTATGGGTGGTGGTGTTGGCCTGAGTGCCCATGCTCCTTTCAGGATCGCGACCGAGAACACTCTCTTTGCTATGCCCGAGACTACGATTGGATTCTTTCCCGATGTCGGCGCCTCTTTCTTCCTCCCTCGAATGAACGGATCTGTCGGAACCTACCTGGCACTTACCAGCGAGCGACTCCGCGGTCCCAACGTCTTTTACTCTGGTATTGCCACCCACTACCTGCACTCAACCAGCTTGCCTGATCTTGAGGCACGTCTGGCTGAACTGCGATTCCAAGACAGCGATACTCTGCCTCAACGCCTGGCCCTCATCAATCAGACTCTCGAGGAATTCTGCACAGGCCTCCCCTATGACCAGCCCATGACCCTAAGCGGCGAGATCCGTCAGGCGATTGACCGATGCTTCAACAGGCACACCATCAGCGACATCATTGCTGCCTTGCAAGCTGAGCGGGGTTCTACTGAGGAATGGGCACAGAAGCAGCTCAAGACTCTACATAGGCGATCGCCCACAGCTGTGCACGTGGCTCTGCGCCAGATGCGTGTTGGTGGCGAGTGGGATATCGCCGAGACTTTTAAGAGGGAGCACCAGATTGCTACCAAGTTCATGCAGCATCCCGATTTTACGGAGGGTGTGTCAGCCCTGCTTATCCGAAAGGATGAGCCAACTTGGAACCCCGAATCTCTTGAGGCTGTTGGCGGTACTAACGTTGCCAAACCCTTCTTTGAATACAACAACGAAGAAGAGCTGTCCCTCTTCGTCGACCGTACATTCAAGGAGTACCCTCACCAGGAGCTTGGTGTGCCTACCGAGAAGGAGATCGAGAAGGTTCTCTCTAAGGGTACCTACACCCAGGAAGAGCTGGCTAACAAGATTGTTGCTTCCCGCAACGGTCGTCAAGGCATTTCCGAAGTCGTCGCAGAGATCATCTCTCGCAAGACTGAGGTGAACGATAAGGGCAAGGCTTTGTGGCTGAGGGAAGAGTCTGCACCTGCAAGCAGACTATAAATCTACAAATGCTAGCAATTTTGAATAATTTGTAAAATTAGAAGTCACTACGAAACATTCAATACGTAGTGCGTGTGTTGATAGATAAAAATGCGATGATATCAAGGCGACGTTGATAATGTGAATGACAATTGTTGATGGCGGTAAAACTCCTGGATGAGGTGGATAAACTATCATGAGGGTGGTTTTGGAATGGCTACGGCGTAACGAATGAGATAACGCGGGTGGGGGTGGAGATACAAACAACAAGATTCAAGATGATGAGATGTTATGCGACCGCTGAAAAGCTTCAGCTATTTTTTACCAAGGCATAGACCTACTACCAGGTAAGGAGGGGCAGATGGTACCTATAATTGAGAGTTGGGTGGGGGGAAACACCAACTCGAGTTATACAGACGGACCTAGTTACCAGCGGATAGATACAGGCAGGACAATGAGCGTATCGAAAGTGGCGTCAGTTTTAAAAAGAAAGTTAAGGAGAGACGGAAGACATGAGAAGACTCATCATCTCGATATAGGCAGACTAGCTTATGTAGGAGATATTCGGTCAGTTCAAAGATGGCCTCGGGCAATGGTCGAGAATATAAAAGGGACGAAGGCCCGCCCCATGAACAGCTTCAAAAGAAAGACAAGACATCTTCGCCCCCCTCCTCTTTCTCTTTCTTGACCGATTTTCCCGTCATCAAAGCCCGGTCGACAATTATCAAGTTGGCCAAAGCGAAAGGGCCTAAGAAAACACTCCAGTTTAAACAAACTAGAAAGATACGTACCGTTTCAGAAGGGCGGCATCCCTGGTCTGGGATCAAACAAGAAGAAAGATCAGATTACGATCACGTGACAGCTCCGCTCAGCTTCAGCCAGAGACATCCGGGTTTAGAAAGAAACACGGGACGGGTCCGCGCCGGAATAGGTGGGTCTATCTGCCGATACCCCCGCCATCGACCGGCCGCGTCTAAAGAGTCTGAGGTGAGAAGTGGGCTGCGCTAACTCACGTCACCCACCAAAAAAGCCAATTGAGCTGCAGCCACTAAATCCGAAAGAGCCCACAGGGGTCGTTAACGCATCAACCACTGAAGTGACACTGCGACCCTCCATCTTCCAGGTACTGGCAGTGCTACGAAGATCCTACACGACCTCCATTCTATACTGCCTGCATCACAACACGACTGCAAGGAATATTAGTATCTTTGTGTTGGCGAGAATCTGTGGTTTGAACCAGATTTTTTCTTTATCTCTACACAACTCTAACATCTAAATTGCCTAATCCGGTTTCCCCTTTAATCTTTTCTCTTTTTTCCTCGCGTTGTCTAGCCAGCGCGCAAGTCGATCGGCAGGCACTTAAACCTCGATCCACACTGCTTCACGACGCGACTTTGGCGGGTTAAAGCGCGTCACGAACATGACGCCCGCCTCCCAGATCTGAATTTATCACGTCCCGGCCAACGAGTTCAAGCATTGAACCTCCCCACTACGGAGTACGCATCACTGGAATCTCCACTGTTTTACTACACATCTCGCTTGCTTGATTGCTTCTTTTCTTCTCGACTCTCCTCTTGACCTTGTTCATCTACATATCAAGTACACGATCTTTTTACATATACGACGAGGTTGCCAGTTATTGACGCCTTGACGGCCATTCCTGACCTCTTCCCTCCGGGGAATCATCGCCATGGCCTCACATACACCCAATGCCTCTCAAGGCGGCTGCTATCAGAACGGTCAGACGATGCAGCAGAATAACGACTCGGGTGTTCAAGTGAGACCTATGGGGCGTACGTAAACTCACTACGTTTGGGTTTTGGCCTCGCTAACTTGATTTGCAGTCAAGGTGCATTACACGTTCGATAAGGAGGCCAAAGTCAACTGCCTTGCTCGATCAGCACAAACCCTCTATGTCCAGACAGTTCCCCTCGACGAATCCAATTCCATCGGCATTGTCGACCTACGAGCTTGCCTGCAGGCAGTCACAGAATGCAGCCCCGAACTCTCGACCCAGGAAGGCGAAGGTGACTTCACAATCTACGCACTTGATTACTCGGAACCAGATACTCCTTTAGTCGGACAAGGCATGCTGTCTTGGGCACTCGAATCTATGCGTAATGACTGGATGGCCCAGTTGCCCAAGATGGTTACTGGGCGTGTTACCAAAAACGTTCTCGCTGTCTTTAGTGGAGGGAACCATGAGACACTGGAGGTCAAACTAAAGTTTACAGCCGCAGGTAGAATTCTAAGGCCGGAACCCACCGTTGACTTGCACCCTATGGAGATGCAGCAGATTCCCTTCCAGCCTGCCCCGTTACAGCAGGCAAAACCGACTGAAATTGCCATGACGCCAGGTGCAGAATGGAACTCATTTATTCAGTCACATCCCAATATTGGACATACAGCACATGTGTCTCGAGTAGCTTCTCCTGCATTATCCCAAGGAGGACCTATGGCTAGCACAACCGAACGCAGGAATTCGATTGCTAGCCAAAACCTGGAGCAAAGCAACTCCGCAGCAGACATTCAGCGAATAGCTCCCATACCCGTCGTTGGAGCAACCACGGCAACTTCAAAATCCAGGCCCTCTAGCAGAAATTCTCGAAAAAGAGCGCCAACGGGTCGCCCCCGTGGTAGACCACGAAAGAAGCCTGCAGAGGGCAACACATCCGGATACGAAGACGGCACAGAGGGCGAGGATGGCGGATCAGGACCTGTTCAGAAAAGGGCCAAGCCAACCAAAGTCGAAAAGACTGCACCCAATCCTTTTACTTCTGGTCCAGACTCCCTGCGTGTCACCGCTAGCACCGCTGGCTCTCTTCGAAATTTCCGCCCTGTTGCAAGTAACGAGACGGTTGCTGGAAACCATCTGCAAGAAGTTCCTCGAGCTCCTACCCCCGTCCCAGAACGAGGGCCTCTTGGTGGTCCTGCTCAGGGCGGCCCAAAGGGACCCAAACCCCGGAGGGAATCATCAATGCGAAAAGAGCTGGGCGCTGCTATGAGTAACCAGATTCCCCCAAGACCTCTTCGTCCCTTGTCTCCAAGCCAAGAGGATGGTCGCTCCCCCGAATCACCTGTTGAGACTCCGGCCTTTTCAGAGGATAGCCCGCAGGATATGCGTTCCTCTCCTCCACTGCCGCCCACAGCATCTTTCATGCGGTCCAGTCCTCCCCCTTCCAGTCCTGTTTTGCCCCCAATGCCGTCACTGCCACGGCAAGCATCGAGCTTTATGGATAATGAGACCGACGATTTGTTCGATGAATCTGTCCAACAACCAGCCAAGGAGAGCCAGTCTCGCCAGCACCAACCCCAGAAGGTAGTGGAAGACATCGATAGTTCAGGAATTCCAACTCAAGTCTTCCGTGTCCAAGATGGTCCTGGCGGTCAGGGCCTTATCCATATCCAAAATTTCAACACTCCTCAACCAACATCAACCCCCGCCCCTCCTCCTCCATCGGACCCCGTTACTGCGAAGAAGATCCCTAAACCTCGACCAGCACGAAACCCTCCGCAGAAACGACCTCCGCCACCAAAACTCGCCCCAACACCTCCTCCCACCACGGACGCTCCTGAGAGGAACAGTCCAGCACCTGTATCTGCACCCTCGCCGGCGAATGTGACTCAATCACAGAATGAGCAACCCGCCCGAGCCATGGAAGAGGATGCACTTTTTGAATTAGTGCGCGCTGTCTCTAGTTCTTCTGAGCCTACCACTTCAACTGAAACTAACCAATCTACTCAAGGATCTCTACCTACTTCAAAACCAAGTACTGGCTCAGTCAGACCCAAGCCACGAGCACCGCGACAGCTCGGCCGCTCGCAGTCCGCCGGGGCTTTAGCTTTACCTTGTGTGCCAGCCAGCGAGCCGCTTGAGCCATCATCACTTTCCCAGTCTATGACAGCAGAGCCTCGCGCTTCCACAGAGATTCCCGATTGTCTTCGACGCTCCAAATCGGTCAACATCCACGCAATGGTTGCTGCCAGTGATCCTGTGGGACCATGCGAGACATCTGCGGTCGCCAACATGCTGCCGACTCTCCGAGAGGCTCCATTTCCACAAAGCGACTTCCCTCCGATGCCCTCCTCCCCGCCTTGCAGATCGAATAAAAACCAAGTCAAGAAGGATTCGATCAAACAACGGCTGGAGTCGGCGATTGCCGCTGGCGAAATGCCCCCGTTCTGCACCAATTGCGGTGCTATTGAAACACCCACTTGGCGTAAGATCTGGGTGCAGGAACATGATGGAATCCCAGAATACGTGGAATATTCAGAGAAGCCTGGACGAGTTACCGCCATTGAGATCCTAAAACGCGACAAGGATAAGAAGCCCTTGACTCATCGCCTTATCAAGAAAACACTCGGCAATGATGACGACCGCAGCAAATGGTTAGAGAAGCTTCTCTGCAATCCTTGCGGTATCTGGATTGCCAAATACCACAATCATCGCCCGCAAGACAAATGGGACAACGCTTTTGGTCTTCTTGGACAGAGTCGAAAGAAGCGCTCATCCGCAGGCCCCGATTCACAGGCGAAGCGATCTCGTACTAAGAGTACCTCTGTTCCTGCTATGACCTCACAAGTGTATCCTGTTACAGATCCTCTGGGCCCGTCATCTCCTAAGCAGTTTGATGCGCACGCAGTAGTTACAGGTGTCAATGAGGACACTGTTATGCAGAATGTCCTCACTTTACTGGCGGATGATGGACGACATATTAAAGAATTGAGCCAGTCAGCCCCGGGGTCGTCCCACTCAAGAGTTTCTAGGGGTACTGGAACAGCCGATAGCCCAATCGAAATGGACCTTGACGAAGAACTCGGGAGCACGCGACGCTTGCTTTTCCCTTCACCCCGTAAAGAAGGGACGCCGAAGACTTTGGGAGAGATCAATGCCAATACGGCCAAACCCACCGACAGTCGGCATAACAAGGAAGCTGTTGGCAAAGAGAATGCCGCAGTTGAGGCTCAGAATGGTGGACCCGTCGATGATGATATAGAGGCGCTGTTCAACAGCCCTGTTCGCCCTTCCACACCGCCACCAAAATCTAAGGTTGACACGGACTCAGCACTGTTTAAGACACCTACTCGTCCGACACCCAGTCACCGACCCATTACACGAAGTGTCTCGCGCAGTGTTACAAGGTCTCTTCGATCCGTGAGAGATTTGCTCTCTCCTAGTCAACAAGCGCTTCTGCAACGAACGCCAACAAAAAGTCCCGCGAGCGTTAGGCGCAGCCCGCGACTGAATCTAGAGAACAAACTCGAGAATATTCTTGATACTCCTTTGAGCAGAACCATCACACAATTATTGTCTGAGCCGAACTTTGACGTGAACAACACCAACTTCGACTTTTCCAGTCTTCCGTTACTCGACGCAGATCCTACCAACATGATGGAGTTTGGCAATTTCCTCAGCACCGACGGCATCATTCAAAGCTCTCCAACGAAGGACGGTGCTCTATCTTTCTCTTATGCCGGCTCAGATAATGTCTGGGGTGAATGGGGTGGTGTCGAAGACGACAAGGCCACAAACGAGAAGGAGAAGTAACAAGAGTTTTATGAAAGCGTGTTTTGAATGTTTTTACAGCTCTGTTGGTCAACAGTTACATCATGAGCATGACGGAAACTGCTTTTTTGAACAAGTACATATCAACTAGACGGCGTTTTGGCGGGTTTGCAAAGACACGAAAGCAACGGCGCTTGCTGTTCCGATTACGGACATGATACCTCGATAGTGGCTTAGAAATGGTATATTTAGAAACGAATAGCGTTTGCTTGTGCAATGAATGGTTAATAAATACAAACATTTTACTCTATCTCAGTACCTACTGTTCTTCCTGACACTCCAAAGAATGACTGTGTGTGTGCACTAAGTTGCACTGTAAAATTATCTTATCGCTATCCATCATCCACTTAACGCGGTTGGAATTTAGTTACCTATGATACGACGCGTCTCACCGCGCCCACTTTCAGGCCCCTCCAAACATTCTAAACCAGCTCGAGACGATCTTCCTCAAACCAAAGATACGACTCTAGATCGTATCAGGATTACACTTTGCCACCAATTGCCTCCAAGCCATATCAATCGTCGCCCACCATGGCCGACTCCGAAATCCAAGACCGTTTCTCCCCCAACAAGCCGCTTGAGCCCGATGTCCTCAGCGAGCTGGAATCCATCATGCGCCTACACGGCTTGTCAGCCGAGGATCTCTACTTCAAGTGGGAGTCGTATTGCATCAAGCTCGATATCGATGCCCAGGCCTTGAACCTCGAATCTCTACGTAACCTGAAGCAGAGCATCCAGGACGAGCTCGAAAACAGCCATCGAAAAGTGCACGTCAAGACGGAAAGGAAGGTAGCCAATGCACCGAGGGGTGGCAACAAGGGCGGAGATGTCTTTGGGATGCTCGATGGGCTGGTGCCCAGTACGCCATCTTCTGGAGGCAAGTTGAATAGGGGCTCTGGGAGTGCCATTAAAAAGAAAATTGATACACCCAAGGGATTGACGAGCTCGCCGGCTACGGGAATGAACGAGCAGCTCAAGTCTCTAAATGGACCCCAGTATGTTCCTGTACTTTATTGAAACTCTCCTTGTGCTGACATACTGTAGGCCTACGTCCTTTAGCGATCGAGCAAACCCAGGGGAAACAATAGAGATTCTGAACGACCGCCTCAATGCAGCCGAACCACCAATGGCACCCTTCTCCGAACCCCGAGTGAAGCTCACAGCCGCCTCAGATCAGAAGAAGCTAGGATATAAGCCATTGGCTATGAAGCTCTCCGAAGCCAGCGAGATTCTCGACGACCGGATTGATAACTTTATGGCTCTTGTTCAGCAACATCACAAGATCGATGAGAGCGAGTTTGGAAGTGCTGCGGCGCAAAGTACCACTGAGGTTGTCGCCGTTGGACGGATTGCGTCGGATTCGCCAGAGGGTAAGCTCAATGCTGCGTCAATGGTGCTGGAGACTTCAAGACGAACGGGTATGGGCTTCAGAGTACCCCTGAAAATGGAAAGCATACGCTCTTGGAGCTTCTTCCCTGGTCAGATTGTTGCTTTCCGAGGAACCAATGCCTCAGGAAGCGAGTTCGTTGTCAAGGAAATTCTTGATATGCCTCTACTTCCCAGCGCTGCCTCGACGCCCTCTGCACTCGAAGCGCACCGAGAGAGGTTCCGTGGAGGTCCTGATGCGATGGATGAGGACTCGGAGCCTGCGCCTCTAAACATTATATACGCTTCCGGCCCGTATACTGCAGATGATAACCTTGATTTTGAGCCTCTTCATGCGCTTTGCAGCCAAGCAGGCGATACCTATGCAGATGCGCTCGTCCTCACGGGTCCCTTTCTCGATATCGACCATCCTCTTATTGCGATGGGCGACTTTGATCTTCCTGAGGAGGCAAACTATGACCCTGATACGGCCACCATGTCGACTGTATTCAAGTACCTTGTCGCTCCTGCTTTCAACCGTCTAGTATCCTCCAACCCCCATATCACTATCATCCTCGTCCCTTCAGTCCGAGATGTCCTCTCAAAACACGTCTCGTGGCCACAAGATTCCATTCCTCGTAAGGAACTCGGTCTTCCTAAGGCTGTCCGCATCGTCACAAATCCCATGACTCTATCGATCAACGAGGTCGTGCTTGGTGTTTCATCACAGGATATCCTCTCTCAGCTACGGTCCGAGGAGGTTGTGTCTCGTAATGGAACACAGCCTGGTCTCGATCTCATGGGCCGTTTGTGTCGATACTTGGTTGAGCAGCGACATTACTTCCCACTGTTTCCCCCTACAGATCGTTCCAAGCTTCCCAAAACTGGTACAGAAGAAGGTGTGGCTACTGGTGCTGTACTAGATCTGAGCTACCTGGAGCTCGGCGAAATGGTTAATGTTAGACCAGACGTGATGATTGTTCCTAGCTTGTTGCCACCTTTCGCAAAGGTATGTTCTCTCAATTCCGACTCGAAATTTCTTTTACTAACTGTACTTTAGGTTGTTGAAAGCGTTCTCCTTATCAACCCTGGCTATCTCTCAAAGCGTCGTGGCGCAGGTACCTATGCACGCATGGCATTATATCCTCCCTCAGTGTCTGCTGGAAGCGATGCGATGATGGGTCATCAGATATTTGAACGTGCCCGTGTTGAGATTGTTAGGATATAGAGGATAGACAAGTGCAAAGTTATGTGTAATCTAAGGAGAAATGTAAAAGAGGAAACAAGATTCATGGCACAAATAGTTGTGTTAGGGGGTATTATTAATAGTATATTAAGACCAGGCGATAGTCTACCTGGAATCCACCTTGCGTCTCTTGTCACTGTCATAACGCTCGTCATCGCGCGACGTACTTCGCTTGCGTCGTCGATGGTCATCTCTATCCCTATCACGCCGCGGCGATCGTGACCTCGATCGTGACCTTCGTCGGCTGTGATCGTCGTCGTCCTTCGAGCGGTAAGAATCCCCGCCTGTCCGATCTCGATATCCATCATCTCGGGACCTTCGGTCGTCCTTCTTGCGGTCACCAAGAGGAATAGCGTTTGCGCCACCGGCACTTTTCTCATCGCGGCGGAATCGGTCGTCGTCTGGTCTGAAGCGCTCGTCTTCACCATAATGTCCACCTCCTCTCTTTCGGCCATCGCCAATATCTCCCCATCGTCCAGTATCCTCAGTGCGCATGTCCCTGTACTTTGTTGCACCCTTGCGACCCAGCTTAGACATGTCTCGAAGCTGTAGATATTCTGGAAGAGCTTCGCGATTCCGCACGTCGTCTTGGATGCGGCTGCCCATGATGTCTCGCTTGTCCAAACCAGCTTCCTTCATCTCTTCCTGATAGAAGGCACCCTTGTGTAGATAACGTTGCTTGAAAGCCATTGTGCCCTTACCCTCCTTCTCCTCCTTCTGTTTGGCCAAGAATTCCTCGTCCTCGGCCTGTCGCTCCTCCTCGGTCAGGTTACGTCGGCGTTCTACTTCCGCAAGCTCCTTCTCACGCTCCTCGATAACAGCGCGAGCACGTTTCAAGCGCTTGAGTTCTCGGACGCGCCAGGCTGCCTCTTCTGCCTCTGGGTCCAGCCCATCTGTTGTGTCCACGTCTGAAGCTTCGGCATCGTCGTCGACCCAGTGCGTCTTACCTGCTGCGCGCGCAGCAAGATCCTTCTTGATTTGCTCTTCTACGAGCTCGTCGGCGGCTTTCTTACGGGCTTCTTCTTCGGCTTGCCGTGCTTCTTCTGCTTCCTGGGCAGGGTCTTTGGTGGTTCTTTTGTTCTTCGGTACGAACTTGAGCTGCATCATCTTTCTTCTGGGAGCTTCATCTTCACTGCTCTCCTCCTCTGATTCGCTTTCCTCCTCGTCATCGTCCTCTTCTTCCTCGCTTTCTTCCTCTTCCTCTTCTTCTGTTACGAAGCCCTCCTCTACGGCGAGACGCTCAGCTTTCTCCTTCGCGATCCTTCGTTCTTCAGCAGCTTGCGCTTCTTTTCTTCGCGCATCAAGGTCGACTTTCCCCAAGTTGCCAGATGATATTTTTCCTGCGCTGGCTGCTTTTGGTGGAGGAGGGAGCGCGGGCTCGGTAGTCTCTTCGTTTTCGCTGGCTTCAGAGTCGGAATCGGATTCTACACCCGTGGCCTTACCAGCGCGGTATCGCGCCGGCTTCACCGGGTTTGCTGTCATTCGTTTGGGCGGCATTGTGATAAAGAAGGTCTGCAGTAGAAAATGAGGATGAGAACGCGATGCTCGTGACGTTGGAAGCTGGTAGAGATATACATAAAATAGTGGAACCATGGCCGATAAGCTTATCGCACTGATTACCCTGTATAAAGCATCAAACAGCCACTGACTTGAGAAATCTTTACTAGGTTTTACTTCAAATTGTGTAATTTTTATTCTATACTTGACTCGTTTAAGATGAGATTTAAACATGGTTACTATTTCGAATGTCCCCAAGTCTTGCGAAAGCGGTGTATGGTTAGCAAGAAGAACTATACAAGTACCATGTTTCGACGATGCTCACTGTTCAAATAGTAACCAATATCTAAAAGTGATGGATCGTGTGATGAAATACATACAATTTTTCTATCTTCTAAGCCAATAGTACATTGAGTCTACCCTTTTCTAATCTATGTTTCTTCTTATTCTATATAGGCGCTTTCTATTCGCATCCAATTTCCTCAAGACCCTTAACAAGGCCTTCAACAGTTCCCTTCAAGGTTTGGCAGTTGACCACAACGCGGAAGAAACTGCCTTTGGGTCCAGGGGCATAATCAACCATGTATCCTCGAAGAATCATCTTCTCAACCATTGTCTTGGTTCGAAGGGTGTTCTCCTCCTTGTCATCAGACAGGTTTCCTCCAGGGGCGTGGTAGAAGCAGACCTGCAGACAAGGGGGAGGATCTTGCGAGACCAGGACAAATTTGTCGCTTTGCTTGACGAGATTAGCTAGATAGGCAGCCTGCTCGAAAGCATGGTCGATCTGCTTCTCGAAACCGGCAGCACCGTAGTAGATCCAGGCCAATGCAAGCTTAAGACTGTCGCCACGACGACCACACTGGAGTGTCAAGTCTGCAATGTCCCAGAAGTCATCGCCGTCGTTGGTGTGGAACAAGTAGCCAGCGGCAGTGCTGTTGGCCTTGTTGAATATGCTCATATCAGGACCCAAGAGGAACGAGCAGGTGACAGGGACGTTCATCATCTTGTGGGGGTTTACCGTCAAGGAGTCGGCAAGATGAGATCCGTTGAGCTTATGCTTCTGCTTTGATGAGAAGATAGCAGGACCACCCCAGCTGGCGTCGATATGCATCCAAAGACCAAATTCCTTGCAAATCTTGGAAATCTCCTCGAAAGGCTCATACGAACCCATAACAGTAGTTCCTGCTGTAGAATTCACATAAAACGGTGTCTTGCCCTCGGACTTGGCCTTGACAACCAACTCCCTCAGTGCATCGGATTTCATACATCCAAACTCATCCACAGGAACAGGCCAAACACTGTTTGAACCAAGACCACAGATCATGGCACTTTTCTCCACCGAATAGTGACCATGAGCACTTGTGAAAACCACAAAGTCATGCTTACCGTTGCCCTCTTTTCTGCACTCGGGGAACAGGGTGTTGCGAGCAACGACGAGAGAAGTCAGATTGGAAGAGCTTCCACCTTGGCATGAAATACCACCAGCTCGTGCTCCAGTGAAGCCGAAGAGGTGGGCCAGCGTCTTGGCTGTTGTCTTCTCGATGATTGTAAGAGCAGGTGAGACTTGGAAAACATGCAGCTATAGAGTGTCAGTTGGGTTTGCCGGCAAATGAGCGGTGGCACTTACATTGGTATTGAGAACAGAGAGGACCATATCTGATACTACACCAACCTATTATTGTGATAAGCATACAAATCGTGTAGGACAGACAGGGTATTGTAAGCGGCACATACCGCATTCGTGCTTGCATAAAGCTTATCAAGAAACCCCTGGTCCCAGGTATTGACACTGTTCTTCAAGACCTGTTGAATGACGTGCAACAAACCATCCTTGCCTTGTCCGTTGTTCGGCAGAGAGAACTTGAGGCGCTGAGCGAGCTGCTCAGGTTTTTGGAAGTCAACTAGAACATTATCCTTGACCCCGGATGGACTGGCTGTAATATCTCCCGTAGCGCGGTCTGCCGCAGCATCGTCAGCTGCCTTAATGTAAGGTACGATGAGACCACGAACAGCATCGATGAGCTGGTGGTGTAACGTCAGCGACCAATCAAGTTTTATGGTTTTGGATGATGGATGTTTGTCTCACATCGTTGACTTCTTCAGCCCTATGAAGGCTGGTTCTGGTCATGGAGGGGTTCCCATTGCTGCCGTTGGTTACAGTCATGGCGGCTAGGTAAGTTTAGATGAGGTAAAAAGTAACGTTAACAAATAGCATACAAACTCGGATGCAAGACAGTATATCTAATACAATAGATCTTCTGATATATATGCAGTTCTTTATACAGTTATAAGTAGTTCGTCAAGTCATTCAAAAACTTTGATACCGGGAAAACAGCAGATGGCAATAAACTACTTGCTCATTACTCATTCGTGTCTCGTGACTCCAATGATCTCAGTTCTACCGAGTCTTTTCCGGAAGTCAGTCCATCGACAATAGCTCTTAGCTCTAACAATTGAGGCTCAACATTGTCCACACTAACTTACCTTGGTTCGAGGGAATATCATCAACTTCTTGACCGAGGAACCGAGGCTTCGTTAAATCTTGGCCAAGGTACAGGGTAGCTTACCAAGTCCTCGGATAGGCGGACAAGGCCTGAGCTGAAATCTTCCATGCATTCGGGTCTTGTCAGCTCAACAACTGAAACAGTTGGCCCGAACCCAACAACCCTTGTACAATTTCTTTTTGTCTCTCAACCTTTCTCATCTCTAGAGTTCAGTCTAAACTCGTACTTGAACCTGGGCTCTAGGCCGTGTCTTTCCCGTGATCGCGCCATTATCTAGGTCGTCAACTTCTGCTACCAATTTGAGGCTGCTTCGTTCCCACATGGGAACCTCTAAGGGGAAAAAAGTCTCAGATCGTGTGTCTGAGACCTGGCGATCACGAGGTCCGTGAAGATTTTTCCTTTGCCCTGCCTATCTGTACCCTTGTGAAAATTTCTCCAAGTACAGTACGGATAGAAAGCGGCATTGTTATGCCGTTGACATGGATGGACTCGGACTCGGATGGGACAAGGTAGTTCGTCCGCACTGATCATATATAACTGAGACAATGTCCATGGCTCGAGCCTCTAGTACAGGTACAGTACGGCAAACTCTCCTGATGATATGATGAGATGATTTATGAATTTTGATTCATCGGGTCTTGTCCGTGCGCCAAAGCCAAAGCCAAAGCCAAAGCCAAAGCCAAAGCCAAAGCCAAAGCCAAAGCCAATTCGATCTCAATTTTTTAGTTATGCGGCGGGAGAACAAGAACCGAAAGTTTGTCGATAGAGTTGTGCAACGTTAAGAATAGATACGAGCCCAGCTTGATGGATCAGTTTGCCTAGTAAGTTAAGCTATCTCTTTAGCTTATTGATTAGAGCGTGGGGAATGATGCCTAACCACCAGATGAAATCCATGTGAATGAGGATCAACCATATGCGTAAAGAAAGACCAAAAGGGAAGGTTAGCAAAGTGTCATCTGGCAAGGATTTTCGTTATCACAGCACCATCTCAGTCACATCGGTTACAGTATCAAGCCATCCATCCATCCTTCATGGGCATGGATATCCTTTCAAAGCCAACAACATCTGTGCCGATAACGGAGAATAATAGAGACGAGGCCATCTATCACATCACTTCACTGCATGCCGCTCTTCCGTTGCACATGCATGCATGCATGCATATTCTCTTTTGATAGATTCATGATTTTAGGCTTCAACTCTGCTTTTTGATGGGCTTGGCTTGCGAGCTTGTCACTTGATATCGGGTGCATCTGCATCTGCATCTGCATGTGCTCTCACACTCACACTCTCACTCACATCTTGTCTCTCTCCACATTGATTGCAACCGCAACTGATCGGGCCAATTTACCCTTTCCTGCAGCCCTCAGGCGACGGAAGACAGCTTCCCTTCCATTCGATAAGGACCTGTCCTCCTCCTCGTCCCGTCTCGTCTCGTCTCCCCACATTTCGGCCGTTAGGATCTTGGCTTGGCCGTTTTTTATACCAAAAGCTTAATGAAGACCGGGACAGCCATTGGATAAACAGGGGCTTCGCCTACAGGATGGCTTACGCGTTGGGAGAAGAGAAGCCTGAAGAGGAATCGATCTTCGCGTAAAATGTGAAAGAGCAAGTGAGTGAGTGCCTGAAATCCCCCTGATTTTCTGTTTGACAGACAGCCATCCCATGGATCACATCCCTTGTTACTTTCTCGGTTACCTATCACATCCTCGCATACCAGCTTTTCGGGATGGGATGGTGGGCAGTCACTCAAGGGACTGTCCAATGCAGTACTTTGTACGGATATCTGTATTATGTATCGACAAAGAAGAGAAAGAGATCGCTAAGTTAATACGTGATGACAGTATCCTCTGCAATCTCATACAAAATCTAGCGTCTATAAAACAGGTTATATCTCCCTCACCTGTTCATCTGCAGATCACATAAAGGTCCGTCCACCGGAGACAAAAAGCCCAGCTAAGATTAATGCCAATGCCAACTGCTAATGCTGATGCCCAAATCGAGACACCATTTTTATGCATCCTTTTTTACCTTTTACCCCTGCGCCCTGGACATAGACTAAGGCACCTAGACTAGAGAAACGCCACAAACGTCCATCCACAATCCCTGCTCTGCCCTGGCGCTAGGTAGTAGCTATCCAACCTTCCCAGGTAGCTAACAGCCACTGTACGGTACGCTACAAGTCCAGTACCGTACGGGGGGACCCTGCCTAGACTACCTCTAGCCTAGGCCTTTGCCTTGAACTTGGACCGCGGCACCTTCAGCCGTTTTCCCGCTACCAGGGGGGAACCATGACTGAGCTGTCCAGCATCTCGCAAGAGCCTACAGAAAAGAGAGAGTGAGAAAAGAAAAAGAAAAAAAGTAAAGTAAAAAAGAAACAAGAACAAACCCCTCGCTCCTCTTTCCATCCTGTCATTTTTTTCTTTGTTCCCTCTCCTAGTCATTCCGTTGCCTCTTTATTGTGTCATTCCTTTCACAAACGACTCTCCTGCCCTCTTCTATAGGTTACTACCTACTTGTCATCAGCTACCTACTACCTAGCTGCCTTACAGTACCTACTACCTACCTACGTATCCAGGACCCCTGGCAACCCAACGAGACAAACTTCCCCTCAAGACGGACAAGAAAGACAACGACAAAAGGGACAAGAAAAATTGTTTGCTTCTGTGCCAGGTTATCAGTTCAAAATCAATCAACCACTCGTTCATTCATTCATCCATCCATTCAATCGATCCATTCGTCATCCTATTTCACCCTGGACTGGGCTGTCTCAGAAATAGGAACCCCTCTTCTTCCTCTCACTCATTCAAAGGAACTACCGCATTACGTCCACCCAAACTCTTCCAACTTTTCCATTATAATTATCTGGCCAGAAACTCGGACCTCAGAGCTATCTGATCGCTTCACATAACATCATACTGCATTACGCTACGCCTCAGCATCGACCCTTACTTTCATATTATATCATATCCAATCGATACATACACTTAAATCAAAGCTCACGCCTCGCAAAGAATTTGCGACAGTCCACGACTACGATTACCACGATCATAACGATACGAGCAACGGATCCATATCCAGATCTACACAGGTACTGCCTACTACGATAAGACGATACAACCAGGAACAAGCTGCCACCTTGGTTCTTACACCACCGCAAGCCAAAGCCCTTAGCGACGCGCCCGTTTCTAGATCGTTTCTAAAGAGCTCCATTCATCTCTTAGCTCCCTCCACAGCTGGCACGTTCCGGTGCCTACATCATCTCGGTAGCTAGAGCTGTGCGACAACCGACTGCACAGCCGGTCTCTCTCTTTTCTACAGCATACTCACACTCACCACTCGATCGCCTCATAAACGACACAGCGTAGCATTCGACATGACTGCCCCAACACAAATGCCCGTTCCTATATCCATCACCATTTGCGGTGACGGCGGCTGTGGTAAATCCTCCATCACATTACGCCTTGTTCGTTCGCAATGGACCTCAGATTATGACCCAACAATCGAGGACTCTTACAGTGTGACGCGCCGCATCGATGGCGTTACATACCACCTCTCCCTTACCGACACAGCCGGCCAGGAGGAGTACCGAGGCATGTGGGCGTCTTCCAACCTTGGCGCTGACGCTTTCCTGCTTGTCTACGATATCACCTCCAAGGACTCCCTGGATGCCCTCCAACACTTCAACGAACTTATCGATATGGAGGCAGAAACCCGCCTCGATAACGCTGACCGCGCACGCCGCGCTGGTCTACGCTCTGGCCACGACACCCGTTCCCGCACCATCCCTCCAGTTAAGCTTGTTGCCGGCAACAAGTGCGATTTGCAAGAGAGCAGACAGGTTCCTGCAGCTCAAGGTCTCGAATGGGCGCGCAAGCGCGGTTGTGGTTTCATGGAGACGAGTGCACGGCTGGAGGTGAACATCGAGGAGACATTTGCGCTGGTTGTGCGTCGCGTGGTTGAGGCAAGACGACAGGCCGATGCTGGCAGCAACTCAGCACGTTCAAATGCGCGTGGTATGACAAAGCCGCTGACGCCCCTGCCCACTGACAGCGACAACGAGAAGCGTGCCGTAGGAGTGCGAGGGCCGACCCTCCAGGGTGATCACGTCGGTGGGAAGAAGGATCATGGTTTCTGGAAGAGTCTGCGGTGCTGGTAAAGATCAACAAACTAAATGGGTATGGAAATCGGGATACACAAAAAATATGGGCGGAGGAAAAGAGGTTCGGTGCGTCATTGTTGGGAAGGATCTTTCAAAGGCTTCAAAATCATCATATACCAGGGGATACCTCGGCGTCTGGGCGAAAGGCTTGGGTCTTTTTTTGTGTTGCTTTTACAGATGAGTTCTGTTCGGGGAGGGAAGGATAGTCCCCACACATCTGCCATCGGAGTTCTATCTGCATGGATATTGTTCTTTTGTTTCATCACACCTGGGGGGAATTCTTGACATTATAACTTGACACCCTTTTTGACTCTATCATCCGCTGGCAAATTATGTTAACAAAGTATGGCCTTGATGTCAAGATGTCTTGACTGGGATCATGAGATCCTGTCAGTACAAGTGGATTAGAATAGCAATGTATCATTGCCACCCCATAAACTGAGAGTTGATAAGTCTTACTGGTTGCATCGAAAAGTGATGTATCGCACGTTGCGATTCTGGAGCCAAGGCTGTAAATTCAAATCAATCATGAATGAGGTTTATTGTCTGTAGCTGACTGTTAGATATTGGTGTTGACAAACCCAGCTCTACCTCTTGAGTGCGAGATAAAAGAGAAGAGGAAGAAAAATAAAATCATCATAGTCATCATCAAGAGATTTACCCTTGTATCGCCATAAACGCCGGGCCTCTATGTCTAGAAGCATCTTCTAAACCGCCAACTCACGCCTGAATAGCGTCCCGCCACTTCTTGTACTCGGCATACTGCATAGTGGTCTTCTTGCCCTGGTAACGAGTGACCTTGAGATCCAAGTCCTTCCAGCGGCCCCGGCTGCCAGTCCACCCGGCCTTGCGGATGAGGCTGAATAGCGCTTCGTCCTTGGTCCAGCCCTGCTCGGAGGCGACATCGGGGAGATATGTGGAGCCGTAACGGCGGCCGCGGTCGTGGAAGGAGAGCCGGATGCCGTGGACACCAATCTCCCAGTCGAAGATGTCATCGACTTCCTCAAAGTCGGTGAGTAGCGTGACTGCTACCTGCAGGGTGGGCAGCTCGGACTTTTTAATGGGCGGGAAGCGGGTGTCGTGAAGGGCGGAGATGAGGGCGTACTCTGGGATGCCTTCGGAGAGATCTTGGGATTCAAAGGTGCCAATGCAGCCGCGTAGCATGGGCTCGTCGTCATCCATGGTATTCCATGTTACGAACAGCGGGGCGGAGCTCGGAGGAATGGGCAGAGAAGAGGTGCTCGTGGCCGGTGTTGATACACCTAGGGAGGTCGATGAAGAAGAGGACGAAGCACCGGCGTCAGGGACTGCGAGATGTTGAAGACTGGGATCGTCGAGAGCTTTGGGCGAGGTGAGCTCTGACTCTGGCGTGGGTGCCGATAATTCCTGGATTTCTTCCAGAGTCAGGGCCTTTCGTTTGTTCAGATGAGCATCGAGGGCCTCGAAGCACACGATGCAGTGGACCTTGGTAGCCATCGGATGAAGATTAGACTGGGAAAAGTCAGGAGACTGTTAGAATGGAGTAGTTGTTACGACAAGAAGCAGAAGCGGCAAGAGATTATGCCTTTCAGCAAGAGCACGGGACGAAAAGACTGTCAGACGTAGAGGCACCGAGCGAGAGAATGTGAGATGATAGCAACAGCTGCAGAGCGTAGAAGAGAGGAGAAGAAAGAGGAGTTCAGTAGAGCAGAGGTTGGTGAGATGGTTAAAGGTAGAGAGAGTGGAGGGGTAATTCAGTGGAACTCCCGTCTCCTGCTGTGCTCGACTCAGTGACAGCAAACCCAATTAAAAGACCAATACGAATTAACCAGCAGCGTCATGAGGAGGGGCTTTTGAGGCGCTAGAGTTGTAAGATGCAGTACGGATAGCTGCATTGAGCTTAAAGCGTCATATCTACTATGTTGGAAGAGGAAGCTTTGTTTGTATATCTTTCCATATCATCTGTAGGCGGTTTAGGCCTGATTCACCCCGCGATTGTTACCGCTGAGGGCCCGCTGGGAGTCAACTTAACCTTTTTGTGTCAGTGGAGGCTGGGCATTATCTATAGGCACCTTCAGGTAACCGGGGGTCTGTATCCATTTCTAACTTTAAAAGGCAATCTTTGCTTCAGACAACAATAACTTGATCGGATGAAACAACTGCGACTCTGCAGTGCAAGAATATCCATAATATATCATATTATTCACCTGGACAATGAATCGTGGGGGAGGGAGAAGGGCTGATACAAAGCCAAGTATCATCTTGCAACCGGATGGTAGACTGCCGCCAGTTTGATCTCCGCGCCCCGGTTACAGAACCGCTGAACTCCATGTTTCAAGACCAGGATCCGACTCTTAATTCTCTCTAATCTTGATGATTCATCTTCAGTACTCAAGTTCTAGACCAGAAGAGCTGACGAAGCTTTTGACGTAGAGGCGTCGGCTACTTCAAGTCCCGAACAAGGCGCATGGGATAGACGCTGAAATGCCGCGACCAAGATCCTCAAACACGTCTCATGAAGCTTATTCATTGTCTCGAGTTACGATAACATGATAACCCCTATAGACATAGTATGGAGGAAATATAGCATCTTGGAGATCTAGACGAGCAATACAAATAGTTGTGTCTTTCCAGCCCAAGTCAGTGATCTCGTCATGCTGAGCATCTCAATCTAACTCTTTCTTCTCTTTAGTCTCTCTGTTCAGTCTTATCTTTTCTCGTCGCCGGCCGACACCTCAATTCCAATTCCTACCAAATCAACTTTCAATCACTCAACTTTTCTTCAGTCAAGATGAAGTTCACACTTTTCACTCTCATCACTCTCGTCACTGCCGCCTCTGCCGGCTTGAGTAAGTCTCCTTCTCTTCAACACAACCCGAATCAAATCCATCTAACATCTTCAAGTCAAGCGAGTCGATGTCAATGTTCCCGCGATGACAGACGCAACTGGCAGAGTTGTGGAATTCAACGCCGCGGAGGTTCCCACCAGGAAGCGAGCCATCGCTCAGCAGCAGCAGAAGCAGCAGAAGAAGAAGAACAAGCAATAATTAGAAGCACCTACATTTGCTTCAGTGGTTGAGAATGAGCTGGACCTCGTAATGAACAGATGGACGGACAGGACGGATGCCTCTTTGGAAGGAGACAAAATCCAATCCAATCCAACCCAGTCCAGTCCGATGGCCTGAGGGATCCCAAGACAACAATAGCGGTTGATACTTGGTTTGTACAGAATAGGATATAAGGTTCGAGAAATGGAAGCACTGCTCACTTGAGCTATTGTGGAACTATGTATGGCTATGGTGTCTTGTAGGCTGTGAGACGCAGTCATCTTTGATGCGAATGAGGTGAAGTTGATTCCAAGCCAATGGTTCGAGTCTTGGATTGTGCAACCGCAAGTAAAGTCATGTGAAGTTGTGTATAGACTGTGTCTACTTTGAATTACCTACACTTATATTCGGTTTGTTCATCTCATCCCTATTTTTGTTTATGCTTACAATACATCTTAGTAGTGGCTCAGTTAAATGCGAGCTGTCCAATCATGTACGAATCCAGATATTCTTATGGATCCAAGTGGGGGCCAATACACCGCAATGTATACCTAAAACGGGGTCAAACATTGGGGAGTTCCAGGACATATCTGAGCTTCACTTCCTGCCTACTACCTACCTTCATACCTACTGCTAGTTAAATATTAACCAAATAAATAAACAAGGGCTACAGTTGATTTTATTATCTATTTTAGGGTCTATGTCGAAGACGGCCTAGACGTCTTACATATGAGTTCCTGCTCTCAAAACATACATACCCTCCACTTGAAGCTATCCTCTTTCAGTTACATCATGCGACTGCAATCAGCCTTGCGGGCCCTGAAAAACCGTCAACCCTAGCCCCATGGACCCTAGATCCCTACATTAGTTGTGATCCTTCTACTTGGCTACAATTGGACATTTTACCGGTAGCTGTCTGTGGCCAAATAAGCGGCATCCATTGAATCATTCTTCATCATGGCCAGACGAGACACAATGGTTGGTAGAAGCAGAGATGGACAATCGGGGCACAGTTTTTGCTCCCATGTTAACAACTCTAATAAACTGCAGCCAAGACGATATTCCCAGATTTCAGTGCTCGAATTCTATTCTCGGTATCTAGGTCATGATCTCATTCCATCACTGGATGATAAAACTTCTTTGACCGACCCAACCTCTTGGTGACTGCATCCTGGTTTCAGCCCCCACTCATCGCTTTCATATCGCCACTTTTTCTGTCTGTTGCTCGATTCTTGGGATCTTTAATGAGGCAATGCTCTTTCCCCTCTTCCTAGGCGAAGTTTGGTGTTAATTCCCACCTATTAATCCCTTGACGAGGTCGATCAAGACTAACAGCAAATATCACGGCCACAGTGGATGAGTTCTATTTACAGGGCTGAGTGGAGCAAGCGATAGTACTGTATGTAAATTATTACTGATTATTGTTCCTGCAATGAAACCCCAAATCAGCCTTGCCGCTTTCGAGAACATGATGGACTCGGTACCGAAGCCATGGGCGTTAAGAAAAATGCCTCTTTTTCTCCCTGGGCCTGGTCGTAGGATGCACTGCGCAGCCTCGCGCTTAACCCTGGCGTTAAAATTTGGAAGGATCCAATTCCTTCATGTTACTGCTCAAGGTTCCCGAGTCCGATTCTCCGTAGGGGCCGTTGAGTTTTGGCTAGGCTTTAGTACTGTAAGACAAGACAGAAGATGGCTGGCGGGTTTTGCCTTCGCTCCCTTTTTATGGCTGAAGCTGAAAAGCCTAGCTGAGCTGAGGTTGACTCTGTGTATCTCAACTCAACTTTGCGAGTCCAAACTCACCAAAGGTCCAATTCCTCAACGCTCATAGTAGTATCGAACTTCTGTCTTTACCGTAACCAGACTGCTAGCAAATTAGGTAGCAGTTTTGTGTCATGTCGCAAAGTTCCCCTCTGACTCTATGAGCTGTTCAACCCTGTGTCAGCAAAGCTCTCCTCTCAGCCGCAGCCCTCCATCAGCACTAAGCCCAATTCCAGTTGAGAAACCCAGCAAAGCGTCACTCTTGACTGCACAATGGTGGAGCGGTGGCTCACCATCCCTGGACCATGGATATTATTGTATGAGAAGAGGGCTGAGTTCACTCGGCTTGCGGGGAGGGGAGGAGGCGATGGTATAGGTCGCAGTGCGGTAGTAAATAAATATAAAGGCTGTCCCCCTCTTATGCAAAGGCTTCTTGCCGCTTGGACGATTTGATCCTTCGATAAACAAAGAACTTGAGGTTTCGTGATACTGCCTACAATTACGATACAATACAACGCACGCAGGACGAAGGCGAAATAGGCACGACGACCACAGAGCACAGCAGAACAGTCGCCAGTCTTGTGACCGTGATTACTCACTCATGACAACCACAACAAGCACCTATTGCTGAATGAGAGACGAATAGCCCCAAAGAAACTCCACTGAGCAATAAAGTCTCTAGAAGAGAGGAAGCGGTCAACAGCACCGTCTAGTGAAGGACTACACACCTAGGAAACCAGCAAACCAGACTTCACAGCACAAAAGAAGAAAGACACATTCAAGACATGTTCCTCAACGGAAACCATCGTGCCCAGGCACAGTTCGACAGAGCGAAATGGCGTACAATGATCCTCATCCCCACCTGGGCCCTTCAATTATGCCTGTCTATGACTATGATGGGCCTCTTCGCCTATAGGCTGGGTGACAGCATGAAGGTGAACAAAGACGGCAATAAAAAGAATGATGATCCTACAATTGAGATTGTGTAAGTAAACGCGAAAACAGTTGAAATTGTTGGTACTGACCTTGATTAGATGGGAGGCTACTAATGTGGCCCTGTGGTTTGTTGCATCATTATGCAGTTTCGTTGAAATCGCAAAATACTTCGCAGAGGCTTTGACGCCGTGGACTATGCTGTTCACACACGTTATCAAATTAACCTGTGCTATCGCTACTCTCGCTCTCGACATCGTTGTCTACACCGAGGAGCACGATAGACACTACTCCCTTGTAGCTCTAGGACTGGACTGTGCCTTTATGTAAGATTCCGCCACTACAAACCTTGTAACCTTGTCACTGACATTTGCCAGCATCACCTCTATTGTCTTGGTGTTCTACTCAGTACGAAGGTACCGTCGCCTTTCTGCTTACGACGACTACACCCACCCCGTCAACGTGAAGCCTTATGGCTTCAACGATGATCTCGAGCGTGATACATCATATTCCCAGCATTCAGGCGACAAACGTTTCTCTTCAGCCTCATCACGAGCGAGCATCACATCTAAGCGTGAATCTGTAGAGATGGGCACCGTCCAGCGAACGCCCAGCGTTTACTCTCACAAACGCGACACCCAGTTCGACGACTATGTAGCACGCCGTGGGTCCGTAACAAAAGAGCGTATTGGAAGCGGAGACTTCAGTTACGCTGGAGCTCAGGGAGAGCTTCAAGAGCCTGGATCACTTACACCCATTTCACCCACTGGAGCGACGCTTTCTCCTAATCGACCACGAGGATACAGTAGCAGCCGAGCAGCTAGCTGGACCAGCGACCGAGGATTGGTAGCTGTTCCAGAAGAGGAGGACGATACAGTAGCTGGAAAGGAATCCAAGGCAGAAAAGGAGAAGAAGGACCGTGAAGCCCTTCTGGGCAACACCCCTCGTGAGAGTGTTGATGGCCCACTCGTTCCTCAGGAAGTCGACCTGTCAGAACCCAGATGGCAGCGTGAATAAGGGAAACGGTATCAAAGAAACAAATGAATAGAAGAGTCTATAGGGACTGATGCGAGAACAAAACTACCCAACTGGGGCAGTTTGCATCTCTGTACGACTGATTGTATATACCCAGGGGAGAAACGGCGTTTTTGAGGAGGTTTGAACAGCATTGCGGGCTGAATGTTGAAAGACACTTTTGATTATAGCGACTGAATAATGATGAATTTCAAGAACCGGGCTTCCCTGCTGCAACTAGTGTGTGATCTGCGATTATGCCCATATTATGCCCTTGATGGACCATCTGCTAAGACGTATAGTAATTTCTCTTACTAGGCAGATGACTGACCCAAACTATGTTCCTTATGGTAACCCTAGAATACCACATATTAAACAGTACAAAGTTATATCTAGTGAGGCAAATTTGACAATATTGGAATTTCATACCGCCTGCGCTAAAACCAGTTATGAAATCAAAGAACGACCTATAGAGAAAGAATGCTAGAAAGAACCATTGTGTTCAGGATGGTGGAATGCACGACCCTCTACTAGCAGGTGTGATAGTTTTCCTTTATTGTATCTATCAGACACTATAAGGTCCTCAGTGTGCCACGCTGTGCTTTAAAACAACGTTAGATCAGACCCGATTACCCTGATTAGTAGCAATCAGAGAGGCGTATGTAGGCTTGTGAAACCCCCTCACAAACTCTGCACCAAGTATTGAGTTCATGTAATGTTGGTTACCTATTGGTGACTTTATAAAGGAAAGTCAATCTTCAAGTTCAGTATTCGTAGATAGGGCGACTTATGGATGTACGTTCACAGTCTACCTATTATACTTTGACAGGTAGGTACTGTGGCAGATGCACTAAGAAGTGAGATGCTAAGATAGTGAACGGCCCAAGCGATATTCAGTGTCATCTTGCAAAAAAGCCTTTGTCTTGATTAGACTCAAGTCTCTTAGCTGCGGTGTATATCCTGCGTTGGCGTTAGTGGTAGATACCTACGGATAGCCCTGAGACTATCACTTTAAGAACAATGTCTTTCATCCCGAGAACATACATACCTACATAGGTAGGTAGTAATATGAAAGGAAAGTTAAGTACTTATAGTACCTGAAATTTCCAGATATAAGTTGTTTCTAAGGAAGGGCTTCATAATTACTGCTTACCTATGCTAATACTTCTCTTTATATGACTGAATCTGAAAGGTTATCTGTGTGTTTTAAAATGATCCTTTAAAATCCTTTAAAGTAGCTATATTTAGAACGTAGATCCTTTATGATGATGCACTTGTTTTATTAGTGATGCTGTTGAGTTGATTTCCATACAAGATGAATTGGAACGCATGTAGGTGGGGGTGATGATCCTGGGTGCGGGGTCGGCAGATGTAGATGTGCCTTGCATTAGTGGAGGGTAGGAGCAGGAGCAGGAGCTACCCCACTTCCCGAACCTTAGAACATAGGTAGCTTCCATTCTTGAGTTATGTCTTCCGTTTCTTGATACCTATAGTAACCAACGGCCTTCATTGACTTGAACTACTACCTAAATGTTCTCACAAACACAATCCGGAACTCCCAAGAATGACAGAGCCCTCCTTCTCTAACGCTTGAGAGATTTCTCTTTGACCCAGAAACCGAATATGAATGCTATCAAAAAGTAGACAGAAGACGAAGCCATCGTCCAGATCGTGGCAACTTGGTAGGCCCATTTCACTTGCTCGGCAATGTTGGGCGGCAATTGTTTGATGTACTCAAGACTCTGTCGAACTCTCTCCTCGATTTCACGAGCTTTGTCTTGGTCAGGAAGTCTTGCCACCAGCTCTGTTCGAAGCACTTGCTGCAGGACGGCAGATCCAGTGCTGACACCAATGCTAGACCCAAGAGCTCGGAAGAGATAGGCAGATGCTACGACGACAGCGGTGTCGTCGACCGTAGCATTGGCGAGGAGACCAATCAGTGTCGTCGAGTAGCCTAGCATAAGTTGGTCAGTTGACCGAAGGTCTATGAGTGGGCGAGTTCTTACTGTTACCAGTCCCCACAGCCATGACAACAAGGGCTATGGAAGTCCAGAGTGTTGATCGATACCAGACAAATAAACAAATCGGAACAATGGAAACAAATGCCAGAGCATATCCTAACAAGTTGAGGGTGTAGAACTTTTCAGTTCGCTTGATAACCGAGCCACTCAAGATAGAACTCACGACCATAAAAAGCATCACAGGGACAAGCAGCGCGCCACTTTGAGCGGCGTTCAGACCCTGAACAGCCTGGAAGAAAAGAGGAAGGAAGAATATCACTGAGGTGTTTCCAGCATTGGAAGCGAAGTTCACGAGATAGCAAGCGAACAAGCTGCGATCGAAGATAATATGCCCGGGAGCGAGTGGATGTGAAGCGACCTTAAGTTCGACCAGGACGAATAGTCCAAATAAACCTGGAGTCAAAGAAAGTGCAATAATGGTGATACTGTGTGACCAACCGCGATTAGAACCGGAATCTAGGCCGACGAGGAGGGCGACCACGGCCATTACGAGGGTTAAGGCGCCGAAAAAGTCGACCTTCCGAATCTTGGACAGCCAGTGGTCATGTTCGACGGGTGGAAGATCTAGGACGAAATAGACGGCCACGAAGGCAACAAAGCACAACGGTACTTGGCCCAAAAACGACCTGGATACTCTGTCAACCTGGTACCATCTTGGCTGTGCAGTGACACCAAAGACCTACCATCGCCAGCCGACCGAGTCGGCCATCAATCCTCCGAGAGGAGCTCCTGTAGCGGTTCCGGCAAAGAAAAGAATACTAAGTTTCCCTTGCCAAACACCGCGTTCCTTCAATGGTACAAGGTCACTCAGCAGAATGGCGACCACGGAGTTCATACCTCCGCCACCGATGCCCGCTATAGCACGCGCAGTACAGAGCTGGGCCATGGACTGAGCCAGACCGCAGCCAAGACAACCGATGGCAAATACGGTGTATGCGAAAAGAAGACACGGCTTGCGGCCAAAGATATCACTGAGCTTGCCATAGAGAGGCTGGCCACTGGTGAGGGTTAGGAAATAGCTGATAAGATGTCAGTCGATGTCTGGGTATTCGATTCGCTATTATGGTAATCTCACGCTGTGGCAATCCAACTGGTGTTGTTGAGAGCATGAAGTTCGCTCCCGATCTTTGCGTAGCTTGCGACTGTTATAAGTTGATCTGCAGCAGCCAGATAGACCTAGTTGTCCTTGTAAGTGCATCTTCATCTATTTACGACGAACGGGCTTCTCCATACACCGATGCCAACAGAAGCGAGAATCAGATGCATCTTTCTGTCAGAGTACATTCGCGTCGGAGCACCATTGTCTGAAACCTGGCCATCCTCATGGTCTCTGTCATTGCTTTCAGGGTCTCTTAGAAGAGGCGAAGCCTCAGACGGCTCATCAGAAGTCAACGTATTCGACATGTTTACTTACTCCCGGAGGCAACGTAGGTAACGATATGAAAATTGGGGGAAGATTTCTGATGTTACAGACTGGGTATTAATTGTGAGCAAGGAAATACAAAACAAAGGTGAAGAATCTTATCGAAAGACCTCAGCAGAATATAAGTGACTACATTTACCAGATTCTTGGACTATTTGCTTACGTCCTGTATCTGACTGTCAGAGTCAGATTTGAGCACATCAGATAGACGGATCGACCGGAAGGTGTCATATTGAAAGACAGATTAGCCGATCAATGATAGGATTGAGGCTATCTAGACGGCAGAATGAGGGGGGAAGCATGGGTTCACCAGTCATCCTCTTGACTATTGTCCGGTGTTGGATTGAGGGGACACTTAATTAGAGCTGGTCTTGAGATGAGGCTATCATGTACACTATCCGTGCAGTAGGATAGAACAAATCCAGTCTAACCTTGAGGCTTGTTCAGTGCTTCTGTCAGACTGTCAGACAGAACCTTTCCACTTTATATGAGTGGTGAATCGAGCTAATATTCTCTGTGTTTACATATCAAAAGGCGTACGACGATACGCAGAACGAAATACGGTCGTTCATCAATAACATGAATCCCCTGCTGTGACAATGATCAACTGAACCACGCATATGAGAAACGTATCTCAACGTTTTCGTTGCAAAACATGGAACATCTCAGCCTAATGGTTGTCACCGCATAAGACTCAAAATTTGGGTACAGTAAGACAGCGCATTGACTACCTTGCTGTTTGCATCCAATACTATCCAAGCACTTTAGTAGTTAGTGATGCAACAGTTTTTTTGTACTGCGCATGATGTTGATGATGCGCGGATATTAAAACGCAAATCATGACCAAAAGAGAAATAAGTGCGAAGCTCGAAAGCAATGCTGTCTTGATTCGTTGGTCATGGAATTAATTTGAAACATGGAACATTCGGACTCTGCCAAGACAGGGGACTCCTAAAACTGGTACAGTACGTTAGGCAGATCAGAGACTAATCCGGGTCAGAATCTCAATGTTTTCTGCTGAACAATTCCAAACATAGAGACAAAACCGCGTCATAAAGCGAATGCTGACATTTTGTGTCTTTCTGGATGCACCCAGATATTGCAGTTAGTGGTGGGGTGATAATCTGCACTTCTGCAGCATGTAATTAGCAGTGGAGATGCTTGGATCGATCATCCCCGAGCTTGCATGTGCAGGGAAGAGCCGTGACGTGTTGAGTTGATGGACGATCAACAAACAAGGGTTGGGTATAAGTCCGATGGCATTAATTACTGTGCCTCGGCGTGTTCGGCTTCATCAACTAGAGGTGGCGCAGTAATATGAGTCTTGAAGTCTGCCAGTAAAGAATGACATTTAAATATGTACTCAAGGAGAAGAAAAAATATAGAAGGAGCTCTATTTTGATTTCCTATCTATGTCGACACAACTACACATTGGACCTTGACTCTACTGTGCGACTGGAGCACATGGTGAGACGGGACGAAAAGAGAATTGAACTTATGCATATTACGAGTCGGCCACGAGGAACAGCTGCAGTTATCCGATCCTCTTGAGCGTATTAGTGGCACGGTTTGAGCTGGAACACACAGCACAAGCACAACGCCTATTCAGGAACAACAAACCAATAATTAAGTTCGGATAGAACAAAGATATTCTGTAGTCGATAGCATTGAATACTTGGTGAATCATTACATTGACTTTTTCATCCGAATTGAATGCCGTTTACTCCCATGTTCCCTTTCTTAGTAACCTCCACTCTTAGTTAATTGATGCAGGGGTGGATGGGAAGTGACGTGGATTCAGCTGCAATGAATCAAGTTCCCCCGCTCAAAACTTGATGGAGATCCAATCTACTGGTCGTTTCAGCCTAGTCCTAGCCCCAGTAAAAAGTCCCCTGCTTGCGGACGAAATGCACCAGAACCTCGAAGCCACAGTCAGAAATGCTTGCTGTTCGCCCCTCCAGTCCTCAACCGGTCGATTTTGAAGCAGCCAAAGAGCCTGCACAAGCCACGCCCAAGCCTCCATCCGCCATTCCTGCGGCATATGTACAGTTTTTGCTTGATGTGATTTGATTTGACTTTGCATCCATGATCGTAACGGAACGCGCAAGCTTAACGGTCTGGTCCCAAACTTTGAATCAACCTGGCTGGCAGTTTCTTGTTGAAACCCTACCTCAATAGCACCTACCTAAGCTACCCAAGTAGAAGGGCCAAGTAAACGGGGCAGGGAAGGAAACATCCATCCATTGAGACCTAGAGAAGGAAGGATACCAAGACCTGACCTGCCTGACACCAAGAGATGGATCGACTCGAGGCCTCCTTCCCTTGGTTAATTCTGTTTCGCCTTCCATCTTCAATCATTTTTTATTCCTTCCTTGTTTACCTTATTCCTCATTGAAGAATCCTTCCTTCCATCTTTTTCATCCACTTCTGCTTTTTGTTTGTTTCTCTTCTTTCTCCATCGTCCATCCATCTCTCCTACACATTGACTGTATCTCACTTCATTAATCAAGTGGAAGCCCGTCCCACTTGATTCGACATTAATCTGCTGCCGCCTCAAAGATCCATTCATTCATTCTCTACTGGTTTCACCTGTCTCTTGTCTCTCCCTTCCCCACTTGATTTCTACTTGGATGCTCCCTCGAGGGGTGTTTTTGCCGTGATTCCCTTTCCACCCATATTATCTAAAGGATTCCAGGGCACGGCATTTCATGCGTTTTACCAGCCTTTCGCATTGCTCTACTGTCGCGTCCCCTGGTTGCACCTGTTTTAACTTGCTTCAAGTTCACGGCCCTGTCCCTCTCCGTCGTCCCAGGTTGACACGACAGATTTCGTCTCATCATGGCTACCATGTTAAACTCTCTGCAACCGCCTAAAACGGGCACATCTCGCTGGTCTAAGGCTCTTCCGGATGTCCCAGGTCCTGACGCCCCAAGCTTTTACGACGATTATTACGACAACGCTTCCCCTCGTCTACCACCAGCAAAAGAGCTTCCTCCTCCACCTCCGCGCTCGACTAGCATAAGCAACGCGAAGACATTACCACCATCACTGCCACCGTTGCACCTGCTTTCAGCCAATTCACCTCCATCTGCTCCGCCGAAAATGGCAATTCCACGTCGGCCCATAGGGAAGCTCTCTGCGAATCCACCACCGCCACCTCTAAAGAGCCCACAGCAGCCATCTCCATCACAGGCACCCCCTTCACCTTCGGACTCGCTGTCGAGCATCTTGTCGGCTTATTCACGCTCTTCGGGCGAATCACTTGTCAGGTCACCATACGAAGCTAACAGCAGTGCTTTGCAAAGTGAGGCAAACATATTACCAAGCCATCAAGTTCCACTCGCCAATACCAAGACTGGCACGTTAGAGAGTGCCCCCACCAAGCAACAGCAACAATATGATGCACCGAAGTTGCCTGCCAAGGATCCTCGACCACCACCACTTCCTTCTAAAGACACCAAGTATCATCTTCCGGCGACTCCTGCTCCAGTTCGGAAACCAGTCCCAGAGAAAAAGTTGCCTGAACTGAACTCCTCTTCGCCTCAGTCCCAGTCGCAACAGCAGCAGCAGCAACCTCAACTTTGGCGACGTCGATCCTCTAAGGCCGAGCGTAACCTTGAACTTGCCAACCTGAAGCTTTTGTCCAGTCACGGATCAACCGCTGCGACGCAGTCTACTGCCGCACTACAACAACACGCTCAACAAGAGGCCCGCTCAGACGGACTCAAGATCTCCACAACATCGAACTGGCAGTCTGGGAGCACCAGCTCAGCAGCTCCTGCTGGCCAGGACGTCCAACAGATGCCAGCTCCTGAACAGGTGCCCGATACCCCGACGATGGGTGGCAGTGGCTCCAAACTCAACCGTCTCAAAGACAAGCTGCATCTCCACCGAAGAGGGAAATCGTCGAGCGACACTACTAAATCTCCGTCAGCACAACGACCTGGAACACATCGGCCTCCTACTCCTGAATATCAGAAAGAAGATATCAAGACACCTATTGTTGACTCGATTGTTTCGCCTTTATCACCAGCCTCATCCCCAGAACCTGCTGCGCAGGTATCGCCTGAGCTTCCCGATGACATTCCCCAAATATCCCTGCCGCAGCAAAACCAGGAGCCTTTGAGATATACAGGGAGCATTACACGAAAAGCTATTCTGACCCCGAAGCTCTCAAGCCCTGTTGAGGACAAGTCTTCTTCCGTATCACCAAGCTTGAATAATTTATCTCCGCCAGCAGGCTCACTACCCCCTTCGCTCACCAATTCAAGAGGCAGTGGAGGATCTTCCGGCAGTGATACTGCAGTCCACCAGGTTCAATCTCCCGTGGAAGTACCTTCGAGATTCCCACCACGAGATTCGTCGACCAGATCGAACGTTCCCCCTCGACAGTTGGCAGCCGAGCATGACCCAAGGCTGGTATCATCAGACTCTCAAGGACCTCTTTATAGAGGCAGAGATGGTACCCTTTACCCTGAGATGAAGGTCATGCAAGAGTATGACCCGCAAGTGGCATATTTTCCCAAACAATCCGAGTCCCCGCTCGCGGAGGGAACTATTTTCAAAGCACCGTCTCTTAAGAAGTCACACTTTTTCTGTTACCACGGACACAAGACGATGAATCGTCGAACCAACAGATATTATCCGTTAACATGTCAGACTTGCGACAAATCAGATGTCGAAGATCGCTGGACTTGCAGCTTTTGCCATCTGAGAATATGCGAACACTGCGTCAGGAAACTCAACAACAGCGGCAACGACCTTCGTCGTATGGTTGACAACCTGCAGGTCGCGGCATAAATCGATGCCTACCAACACCACCGCCATTATTCAATTTGTCTTATAAGATTCATCAGTTATCTACGATTTTTATTACTTTAGTACCTGCACTCATCGTTGTGGTCTTTTTTCCTTTGTTGCGCATAGACACTTGTCGCAGGATTAGTTTGATTGACGCGTTCCATGTATTATATGCGAAGGCTACCACGGAAGGAAAAGCTATGGAGGGAAACATAGATCGCACATGAGGATGTTATTTGTCGCAGAACAAATGATACCACGCTTGCTAGCAGCAACACACCTGGGACAGGAAAAGGAGAAATGAGGAGGACATATCGTCCAATTTTGTTGGTCCGATCTCACGATATCGAGGGGGGGAAATGGGTTCATGTTTGTTGCCTTGATATGGCAATCTGAAGGATACGGATGATATCGCGATACCCTAGATGGGACTGGGACTACATTAGGTACCGAACAAATTATAACGATTATTGATCCAGGATCATTGTCAACCCTATCAAGAGACTATCGATGCTCGCACTGACGTCTGGTGACCAACGACCAAGGGAAACTTCTGCAAGTGAATCATATTAGATGTCATGAGGGCGATTTGCACTTTTGCTAGACCTTGACATTGTCTCAAACTCAATTGATGTGCCGTGATTCTAGTCAAACAATTAGACTACATTCCTAAGATAGCTCCATAACTTCAATATTCGTCTCAGAGCTCCCTTCAGGTTTGTAAGTTTGCGTCTCAGCTCAGCTAGTCCAGGTTCCAGCTTTCCCCAACCCCGAGTCCGCGTTACAGGATCGAAGATCCGCCACCTGCAGGCTCGACTCCACTCGTACCTTACTTACCGTCCTTAGCCCTGACCGTGCACGCCGTGCTCCGGCTAACGGAACCTGCCGTAGGTAGTACTGTAAGCTTAGGTGCTGGTACCCGTAGCCCAAGCGACCCTTATCTCCTCCATCACAATAAACATTCACTAAAACATCCCATTCCATTTCCATCTCGAGACAGAGTGTGAGGGGGGTCAAAATGTCGACAACACAGCGCTCGCGATCAATTCGTAAACCTGCCTCTTCCTCTTCCTCATCTACTACTACCACGACAACAAAGGCAGCAAAAACTGCCCCTGTTTCTACAAATTCCACGGATGCAGGCTCACCGAGTCGTCTTCCTATAAAGCCTCTGGCCAGAAGCGCAACAACGTCAAGCACTACAACAAGAACGTTAAGGAATGGCGCATCAGGTCTTTCGAGGACGACTTCTGTCAAACAACCTACTAAACCGGCACCGTCAGAACCTACGAAGAGAGAAACTAGGTATCCTCCTTCAACGACAACTACGAGAACTCGACCAGCGGTGAGGCCGACCTCGGCAGATGGCCCAACTCAAGCTACCAGGAAGGCTCCAGCCCCTTCGCATACGCGTGCTAAGAGTACCGCGACCGGATTGAAGAATGCACCTGTATTGAGACCCTCTTCATCGACCTCGTCGGCCAGCAGTACTACCACCACCTCGACCACCACCACTAAGCCGACTCGCACCCTACGCTCCTCGACAACATCTGCCGTAGAGAAGTCTTCTGGCGCTGCGCCTCGTCTCCGACCAGCCTTTTCCACTCTTCAGCAGCACTACTCGCCTGCTAAGTCTTCTGCGCCGAAGCCCCTGACCTCGACGTTCCTTGCACCACCCTCGCCGTCAAAGCTTCCTGCTAATGTCGCTGCATCTGCTGAAACAAGCAGGTTACAAACTGAGCTACTACAGCTGCACCTCTTGCACCGAGATGCACCCACCGTCGATGGTGCATGGAGGGCTAGCGCCGAGCGCAAGCTGGGAGACCAATTCTCAAACCTTGCTGCTGCGAGCAAACAAGTTGACGATCAGGAGAGAGCCGAAGTTGAGAAGGAAAACGTCCTGGCACTTCGCCAATGGGCTGTTGGAGGACGTCTTGAAGAGCGCATCCAGGTATTAGATTCAGTCATGAGCGGTCTCTGGGCGCTGGAGGACCCTGGCGGCCGTTATGCCAGAGTTGTAAGGCGCTTTGAGCGGTGGGTCGAACGCATGTGTGAGATTGAGGAGGCACGGCGTGAGGGTGGTGCGCTGCTGCAGGAGAGTGACGTGCTATTCATTGGTGAACTTGATTGTGCGTGGAAGGATGAATGTACCGGCTTGGTCCGACGGCTGGACACCCTGAAGCGACAAATCAGCCAACTGGGAGACTTTTCAAATGAAAACGAAGGGGGGAATGATAGTAAGGAACAGTCGAGTCTGCAACGCATGGTGGAGGGGTCCCGAGAACTTGTCGATGGCATGCTGACGGAATTGAATGTTATGGAGGATATTGAGCGCGATGCCCTTGCGCGTGAAGACGAATGGATTGAGAGGATGAATCGAGATGACGATGCGGATGATACCCCAAGAGCTGGAGCGATTTGGAGAGTTGTGTAAGGCGGAGCAGATCGTTGAGTATGTTTTGTGCGCAGTTTCTGAATATCAACTAGACCAACGTGGCATACGACATAGACATGAACGACATCACAGCAGGCGGTTCACTTTCTTCATGTAACGAATAGATTGGCTTTTTCTTCTCTCTCATTTTCAGGACAGAGCTGTTGTACCCGAGTCAATTGGTCATCCTATGAGGAAGCCATGACAAGTAGAGCATGCTCCTCTATCTATCCCTTGTTGTTCGCATAAATCGACTGGATATCAGGTGAGAACGTACATTTCGCATTCAGACGTCAAATCTTTAAACCTTGGATTCTAACTCGCAAGAAAGTGTTGCTGATATTTATTTGTTTTTGTTGTTTATTGGTGTTGTGGTTTGTATGTTGTCGTAACATTTGGAATCTTCCCGACCTCGTAACGAACGCCGTCTAAATGGTTTCCACGCAAACGTCAGGTGTTCTTGTGGAGAAATAGCAAAGTCATAAATAGTAGGAAACAGTTACCGAGCAGTGCCCAGCCACCGGATAGCATGGCCGTCTGTATCCATCCTTGATTTGAGGAGTCATGTGTTTATGGCCAGATTGATTTTCCAGTTTCGAAGATGTTGGGGAGCAATGGAAAGGGTAGCTTCTCGTCCAGCTACCCCGCGATGTTCGTATGATGCCAGACCCCACCTGGTGCAACAGTGTTTGACGTGGTTTTGCATGGTATATCAGGCTACGGCGCAAAAGCTGGGTAGAGATGCTTGGTATTATAGCTAGCTTGGGTAGTGGTATCATAGGAAGGCCCTTCGAGGGAAGCTGACGCCCTCGACGGCGGGCTCGTCGACAAACCAGCTGCACCGCTCACCCGTGCCCTCATTGACAAGGGTACAGGGCAGGCCACCGTCGGTATCGAAGATCTGCTTCATGATATCCTTCTTGCCGCCACCAGTGGCGACAAATGCAACGCGGACAGAGTGGTTGACCACGGGAAGAGTGAGCGTGATGCGCTTTGGGGGAGGCTTAGGAGAATCCTCGATAGGAGCGACCCAAGCGTTGGCCTCGCGGAGCAGCTCATGGCCGGGGAAGAGAGAGCAGGTATGTCCGTCAGGTCCACATCCTAGGAGGAGAAGGTCGAAGATGGGCAGGCGGACAGAGTCGCGGCTGGCGAAGCTAGCAACAAGGGTCTGCTCATATTGGTCGGCAAGTTCCTGGATATCGTTCAGGTACTCGGTGTTGATGGGGTGGACGGTAGGCTTCTGATCCTCGGGGATCTTGTCCAAAAGCTCCTTCTTCAGAAGAGCATAGTTGGAGTCTTCGTGGTCGAGGGGCACGGCACGCTCGTCGGCGAAGAAAATTTCCCAGCGAGCGAAATCGACGACATCGTTGGGACCGGAAGAGGGGGCCAGAAGGGCCTGAGCGAGTGTCTTGGGCAGCGAACCACCAGAGACAGCAACCTTGAAAGCGCCATGTCGAGCGATACCGGCAGCCTGGCTTTGAATAACATACGACCGCAATGCCGGGGCAAGAGCGTTAACGTCGCGGAAAGCGAAGAGATTTGGCTGTGTTTTACCCATTGTCACGTTGTGGTGTGGGTTTTTTGAAGCTTGTGGTGAGTTATGACGATGGAAGAGGGAAAAAATGACAAAGACGAGAAAAAGACCAGCGACGGAAGAAGGCTGATGAGTCTTTTTCGTGCAGCTCTAGGCGATCCTTGACCTAGGCGGGAGAAGAGATAAGTGCGGTCAAGGGTATAGAATTGGTAATGAAAGCAGAGAAATTGTCAGGATCCAGTTTGACTGCTGTGGAATAATTTGATAATAAGTCGTGTAGACTGAACTGGCAAGAAGCTTAGAGAAGGCGGGGTTTCATGGAAGTCCCGACCCGACGGGTTTTCTGGTTTCTGGCAAGTACAGGCTGCTACTTCGTCATAGCAGTGGATTAGATTCGGTAATTGTCGACCCAGGCTTCGAAAATGGGGAAGCACCTACCCACGAGTAGGACCAGCAACTGTGGGCGGGAGGAAGGTACGGGGCGGGGACCTGACCTGGGACGAACAGACGGATGGAATGGAAGGAACCACGATAACTTCTCCCAGGTACCTCAAAATGACAATACCTAATGAGGTAGGGACTGTACGGCAATAGCCTAAACCTGTCTCAGATACCTACAGATAAGAGCTCCGGGGAGTGACGTGCTAGACAGCGTAGTAGTCTGCCGTTTTGGCTTTTGAGTTCTGGCCTGTCTGGATCATGTTTGGTTGATTCTCTGTGACCATGTTTCTAGATAATGCAAGCCAGAACCTGGACCACTGCACCTGTTTAGCCGCGTGCTATTAATGAAAGCTAATCGGAGTGCCGTTCATCCCAGGTGATTACCGCTTGACAGGTTGGAGGTTGCCCGTTGGGTACCTACCTAGGTACCTACCTATGCTGTAAAGTGCATATAGTAAGTAGCACGTGGCGATGGTTCAAGCATAATACCGTGATGGAAGTGAAGCTTTGGTGAGAAATTAGACAGCCGTCGTGATTACTGTCGTTTTAGCAAGCGATTTAATAAACATCCATATCGAATCGAGCTACAGAGTACAACGGGCTGACATGTGGTTTTACAGCCAGTAGTTGCTGACGTGCTATTGAGCCCTACTTGACTTGACCCTGGTTCAAGAAACAGGCCAGTGTAACATCATCATCACATAGTGGTGACACAACCCGGCATCTATAAACTGCAGTGATCGAAGTAGACACACTGCCGACTGCACTGTGAGCCGGCAATGTGAGACTCTTATTACTCGTGGATCTTAGTTCCCTCAATGCTTCAGTGATATTCAAATAAATGTTTGAGGTCCAAAGGTCCTGATTCTGTACAGTACCTATCTTGGTCAAAAAGAACAAGGGCCAATAAGAGCCCTCGGACTTCTGCCGTCCTTGAAGGTTTGTCATACGGGATCCAGTACAATCACAGGAAACAGTTGTACGATGACTGGGAAACATGTATTTATACCCGATAGTTAATCTCAAGTGCCTTTCTCTTGCTTGTCAGGACTGAAAATCCATGACATGAAAATTGTAAATGTTTGAGCGACAAGCATGTGCTTGTTTGTCTTGTCTTGTCCGGCTTGGCAAATGGCTTTAAGCTACCTGCAAGTTTATGACGTAGCTGCACCGTTAGTTACTAGGCGGGTTTAAGCGCGCCGCTAGCGGTTCCGTTGAAGCATGAGCGCTTGTCTCACCAAAGCAGTCAGTGCAAGGCTAGAGAATAGTGTAGAACTTGTTAGTATGAAGGTGGACGTTGGGAGACTCGAGGAAATAGTTCGTGATAAAAGTCCGATTTTCCCTAGGTATATTTCCATGCCGAATACAAACTCGTCATACAGTATTATGGCTCGAACCAAGTGCCCCCAGATGTTGGATTGATGTAAGTCACTACCTAGTAATCACCTCAGCCCTGTCTGCAGATTTCTCAGGGCAGCAGCTAGGGGCTGGCTGAACCCTTGTCCCTGTCTCTGCTGTCTGCCCCTCCAGCCTTCAACCCCTCCATTGATGTTTCCAGCCCCTCCCTCCTCCATGGGCTGGACAGAGGGATCATGGGTACCCAAGGTATTGGACGAGTCTAGAAGCCTCCGAAGTTTTTGATAACTTTCTCTCTCTTCCCCTAGGTAGGTAGGGGATCCATTCGTCTAGCATATCTATCTTGTCACCTGATGGAAAATTGCAGCATACCTAAGGTAGCTGTTCCTTTCGGGACTACAAAGAGGGGTAATAAATGCATTTTTAATCTGCATTGTGTAAGAGACGGTGAGTGCTCGTCTGTAGCCATCGAATTCTTCATGCATGCAGGGCATCTAGCAAGCTGCGAGTGAACCAACAGTGAGCTCGATTACATGCGAAAGCGACGTCGACTCTGAGACAACGACTCTGCCAAGTCGGTATCCGGGTTTTGATAACTGGCATCGAGATTGGGGTGTGAAACTGTTTTTGCCATGCAAGTTGTCGCTGTGAGCTAACCTGAGAGGTGCCGTAGACTTGACTACCTGAAGAGTGCTTCTACGATACTCTCCGGCTTTCTTAATGGATGCCGCGATTGGTTGTTTCCTCTGGACCATCACTAATAGATACCGGCCCGGCAATTCTAATGAATGGGACACGATACCTTGCCGAAATACTACTGCGGTCAGATTCTGCCATTGATTCGGACATTGAAGTGAAGCTCACAACAAAATTCCTACTGATGATAGGATGATACCCAGCAATAATGACGATAGAGAGAAAGAACCACAAGGACCCCTATAATGCAGCTTCCCTGCGAATATGTCTTCCGGACTCGAGCTCTCTTGCCTTTTTGTTAAGTTACCGTAAGCTATTCTTGTCTTACAGATTCGGCAGCTACATTTAGTACGCCGAATGGGATGGTGTGGCGGACCTTTTTACTGTGGGACATTCAATTTTTTTTCCCTTTCTTTTCCCATTTTTTCGAAACCCCGACTGTAAGATGGATGGATGGACCCTGACGATCAAATCATCAATCAATTCAATTCAGACTTGGCTTTGGCATCCAATCCCCGGAACCTTCTCTCCGCCATCCTTCCACTGCCAGCCAACAGCATCAGCTAACACGATATTGGTCGACGGTTGACCTCGCCAAGCCTGTTTTCATTACGATTGTTTCTTTGTCTAGGGCCAATTACGTCGCGAAATACCCTGCCTTTTCTTCGGCAGTAATATCAAGATTCAGGGTCTTTACGGGAATCCCTGGCAGCCAGGGAAAAGCCCCCCTTTCGTTGCACAGCAGAACTAATATCAAGCCTCTGTCTTGGAAGAACAGCCGTATCCCCGAACTCTTGTTCTACTCTTCAATCTCTGGTCTGTCGTCATTTCTAGGGGTATCTATCTACCTGTCTTACTCGAATGCAACTATTTCCACTGCCGATTTGTGCCGGCTCCGAATTTTGATTTATAGGGTCCGCAGCCAGGTCTTGGCCTAAATCCATTAGTTCAACTTTTCCTTCACCTCTCTGCCTTTATCTCTACCTACACCACCTCGGCTTCCTATTTTACACACAATCTCGACATGGACCCGACAGCTCGGAATGAACAGCTGTTGGATCGGCGATCACAGCTCACCGAGGGGCTTTCCAGTTTACCTTACGATCTGATACTCTATCTTGACAGGGCTGCTGTACACTCAGATCTAGGGTATCCAGACCTTGCAGCCGGCGATGCATATCGCGCACTCACTCTTGCAGATGAGGTTCTCAACGAAGGTTTTGAATACCATGAACAGGCTTTCGAGTCGCTGCAGATGCATACGGCAGTCCCACTTCCAGACGTTCTAGCCCACGGAAACTTACCTCAGGACGACATCCAGGCCAATGACCTCGGATCCGAGATGGAAGACGAAGCGGTTAAGCGTTTAGCCATTCTGGCTCAAGTTCGTGCATATCAAATCCTCTCGCTCGGTCTCTTGCTCTGCGGTTCCCTACAAAGTGCTGCTAGCTTCTGCCAACGCGGTCTTCAACTATCGCCGTCGAACCAAGAATTGCTCGATACGAAAAGCAATATTGTCACTGTTGCTCGAAGAAGACTTCGCCGTGATGATATTGATATCGATTATCCCAACCTCCCTGACCAAGGTCTGGTGCGCCGTGAGGTCTATCCTTGGAATGACCATGAGCCTGATCGCTTTGCTCCAGAATCGCTGGCTGAGCTCAACGAGCACTTGAGTGACATGGCCCCCAAGTGTGCAGTCGAAGTCGCTACCCTGCCTGTGCTATTGGAAGGAGCCAGCAGTACTGACGACTACGAAATAATCCCGACATGCAAACAACTCGGCGTTTTCGCCAAGGAGGACATAGCCCCCGGTGAGGCTGTACTCAGAGAATATTCACTCCTTACCGCCAATAACCGACTGAAGGACTCTATTTGCGACGCCTGTAGTTCTGACCTACCGCCTTTGGGTAGCGAGAATGAGCCTGTCAGCTGCCCTGAATGTTACGATACTGTCTTTTGTACACAGTACTGCTTTGACCAGGCCATGGAACGATATCATCCAGCGGTTTGTGAAAAGGATGTCGACGCGATTGCTAAGGACCCTGACGCATTCGAGGCGGATCAGACACTTTACCTTTTGCTTCTCTCCAGGGTACTTGCGATTGCAGCCCACGAGGAGGTCAACCCTTTAGACGTCCGAGAGGTCAAGTACATCTGGGGTGACTTTGTCCCAACTCGAACCAACGACATCAACGTCTCACCAAATGCTGGCCCACCACCTGAGTGGACACTTCCCTTTTCTTTCAAATACAATATTGAGACACCCCTCCACGTTCTTGAGAAAATGGATATCGATATCTACGAAAACTTCGGCGAGTACGATCTTTGGGTACTGAACACACTGTACGCCAAATTCCGCGGCACAGCTTCAGCTCGTAAGAACCCTAGAGATGGTCGACCTGATGTTGCTGCTGTACATCCTTACTGGTGTCTCGCAAACCACGACTGCGACCCCAATGTCACCTGGGAATGGGGCGGACGCATGGTCCTCGAAGCCAGAAAGGAGCGTGTGGTTGGTGGCCGACCAGGAGGTATCAAGAAGGGCGAGGAAATCCTCAACCACTACTGTGACGTTAACCTCCCCGTACAACAACGAAGGGAATGGGCAAGAGGCAGCTTGGGTGGGTGGTGCATGTGCAAGCGATGTCGCGATGAGGCTGCTGCTGCTGCAGGCGAGGGAGAACAGGCCTGAGTGCTTTATACCAATGGTTGGCTTTATGAGAGCGTGGAGCGGGTAGTGTTGACCCTTTTACGGGATTGGTTTAGACAAAATGGGTGATTTTTTCCAGAACGGCTGTCGATGTATCAATGTTGATCATGGAACACGGACAAGGAGGAACTTTTTAGTATACGAAGTCATGTATAAGCGAGACTTCAGCAAACGAAATGATTTATATGTATCTTTGACGTCTATTCTAGTTGCAGATCACCTTGATGTGCTCTTGACGAGTGCCTCCTCGCTTAATAGGTGATACTACATACTTAGCCATACATCCTTCGACAGTTCAGGGATTGCTCATAAACCAACGTCGAATTGATGTAGGATGATACTCAAGTTTAATCATCGCAGCTAATTGAAATGGAGTTTTTGTAGCCTTGGTGAATTGTCCCTCAACGCAATTAACGATAACTTAGTTATATTCATATATCATCATCTTACCTCGGTTGCTCAGGTAGCGGTCGAGGTCCTACGATTTGCCTGCGACCAGCCCCAATACCTATTGATCCCTTGTTCTGGCTATCTCCACCGGTATAACCGGCCCATTGTCCGACATCCCATCGACCACCAATACCGCCGCCGATGCCCTCAACGCCTTCGTTAGAGCGCACTGCCGCAGCAGTCTCCTTCTGTGCATCTTCCCACTCACGTTGTCGCTGACGTTCCATTTCCATCTCGCGCTCCAGGAGTGATTTCGATGCCCAGCCACCAGCCTTGGTTTTGTTCTGACTTTGAGTACGGCGCTGGTCCTCAGCATCTTGCTCGGCTGTGGCACCAAGCTCACGAGAGTAAGTGGTTTGGGCCGGTGGTGGTGAAGGAGCAGGGTTGCTCGACAAGAAGCGATCGGTACGTGTTGAAGGCGCAGGCGAAGTCTTGGTTGCGTATGCGGCAGGGTCGGGGAGAGGACGGCTGCTCGGCGCTAGTGACTTTGCCTGGGGCAGAGCAGTTGGGTCTGGAAGAGGACGAGGTGACCTGGAAGGCAGCACGGGAGGGGTACTGGCTTGCACAGCCTCCCTGTTGAAAGGAGAACGAGTGCGCAAGACCTCTCGCTCGTCCCTAGACCACGAATCAGAGCGAGTTGGGGGGCTCGATATCAACTTGGGCTTCGGCTTCGGCTTAGGAGTAGGCCTGGCATCGGCGCTGTCTTGACGTTGAGCTCGCTCCTGGCGCTCTCGCTCATACTCGGCTTCGCGCTGTCGGGCGAGTTCCAACTCCTGCTCCAACTGCTTAACCCGGTTCTTGTAGTCGTCCTCTGAAGCGCCGTCCTGCTGCGACGCCCCTTGCTCAGCACGATATTGACTCAGGAATTGTCCTGTAAGTTTGGAGTCGTTACGAGTTTTCAGAGTCTTTCGCTCTGTAGCCAATCGAGCGTCGGCCTCTTCTTCCTCCCTGCGCCTTTGGTCCTCCGTCAACTTCCATTGTCGTTCCTCTTCCTCCCAACGTCGCTTCTCCTCTTCCGCCGCTTCTCGTTCCTTTTGTCGCATCTGCTCCGTCTCTTCCTCCCATTTTAGTTCCTCTTCAACTTTGGCACGATCCTCTTCCTCGGCTCGCCGCTTTTCTTCCTCTTCGGCTTCGAGGCGGATACGCTCTTCCTCTTCCTTTCGACGGCGCTCTTTATCAGCAAGGGTCGGTACACGGGGACTGGCATTGGTGATTTGTCTCCTCCCACCAAATGATATACCCAGGTTGCCTTGACTGGCGCCTCCTAGGTAGCCATATTGAGCGATATTCCAAGCTGGCGATGTGGTGCCCTCATGCTCCTTCTTACTCCAGCTGCTAACGGCGCCAGGAGATTCAGGTCTGTTCCTGGGGCTCTTGGTTGGGCTCCATCTTCCCGAGCCGGAGTCACCTGTTCTGTGAGGCATCATAGCAGAGCGTCCGAACGCAGGTGATTTATTGCTAGTCACAGATGCACCACGGTCACGAGTCGAAGTAGGGGTTCTTGAGCCCGTTCCTTGTGGTGTAACAGTTTCCGGTCGGTTCTTGGGCCCAATCGACACAGGAAAGTTTTGAGGGTTAGCAGCATGAGCTGCTCTACTGAATGCGCCGATGCACTGTAGAACTTGCGCCGGATCCTTCTGCTCGAATAAATCGACGGTTAAAAACGTATCGTGTTGCTGAAGATTCAAAGGCGGAGATTGGCATGCGCGTAGGAATAGAGAGATGTTTTCCATTTGTACAAAAGGCATGGCGGATTTCTTGAATCGGAGGCCTGGTGGTGGTAGAGCCAGATTGGCGAGTCTGGGAATCGTATAAGTCCCGCATCCATGATCGTCAAGACCGGGGTTGACTTACTTGCACAAAGCGACTCCATCTTTGAGGCCCTCAAGAAGATCTGATGAGGGGAGATTCTCGCCTAAAATATCCTCAATCCATGAGCGGGCTTCGTTCGCTGCAGCAGGTGTGTATTTCTCTAAGCGCATCTTGCGCAAGTCTTTATCAAGTGACGACACGGACGCCATGATGACGGATTCGCAGTTGTATTATCGAGAGGTAGTAATTCAATCACTTCGAGGAACAGAGAATTAGGTAGGAATCTATCTCGGCTGGTACGAGTTGGCACTGAAAAGTCGTGATTTTGTCGTGAACTTGTATACACCGCGCAGTGCTGTCGCAACTGTTGCACGGCTTCAATAGACAGGGAGGGGTATCAAGTCGCAGCAAAAGAAACAAAGTCGTCTCCAAGAATTTTACAGGAGATCAACTTTCAGCGGTGCAAAATGTGGACTGGGAAGTATAGGAAAAAGAGAAAAGTAGGATCGTCCCCGAGGATCCGAGGTGAGAGGTATTCAAGGAATTTAGTACCTTGATCGAGGTAGGCAAGATTGGGCGGCATGACACCCAACGCCCACTAAGAAATGACGTGGACTTGATATAGGGTGGCTGGGGTTACCGGTTGCGGTGGCTGGAGCATCATGACGTGGCTGAGAATTTGTCATGGATTCAAGACTTCACCATATCATTTATCGTTTGCGCCCCTCCATGTTCTTTTGGTGACATTGACTGAAACACCAGACGAAAACAAACAGGCGCAATGGCCATGAAACAGATTGGCCCTGTCACCAAGGCCTGGTACAAGTGGAAAGCTCTCCGCCTGCCGTGGCGCAAGCGCTTTCTCATGGGTTCGTTCTATTACCACCTTCCTCTCCAGCCCCATTACTTCCACTTACACACCTACCAGGCTTTGATCTCCAAGGCAATACATACTGGGAGTTTCGACTCACGCGCGGTGCCGAGAGTAACGAGCGTTGGCGACGAATTGTTCAATACCCGTCATCAGCGCATTACTCATCTGTAAAGGTCCCTCCGCAGTGGCATCAATGGCTACGACACACACGGGAAGAACCCCCAAGCGTTGAAGAGCAACAGAGCGAAATTGTGCGTCAGGCAAGAATGAAGAAGCTTGCTGCTGAAGCGGATGCTCGATGGGAGGCGAAACCACGAGTTATGGAAGCGCCACAGGCTGCACCGGCACCTCTGCTGCAACCAGCCAATGCCAGCTCTGCAGGACAAGATGGCAAGGGTACCCAGGCCGATGCAGGTGCAAAGAAGGCTGAAGATGAGGTCGAACTGAAGGACGACCCTTGGGCCAAGGCCAAGGCAAAGGCACCGGGCGAGACATGGCAGCCTTCTGCTTGGACTCCGCCAGCAGCCAAGAGACGCTGAAGCAGACATTGATTGGGCTTTAATCGTTTCTTCAGCGTCCTTTCGCAGTCATGGACACCACATCAATTGTAACAATATTGTATAAAAGCGAGTACTGAGAGTAGGCACAAAGCAGATCTGTTGAGACAAATCTGGGATATCATCATTCATTACGACATTATGTCTTTATATACAGGTAGTCTATAAAAAGTACAATACCGAACAATCAGCGGAAACTCCCAAACACCACCGTTTTTATGACGCCTCTTCCTGTTTAAGTTTCAATGCTTCAAGCAAAAATCGAATTCTTTCCCCAGAATTGGTAAGAATCTCTTGGGCAATCACATCAGTTTCGTCGCTCTTCATTTTCCCGGTACGCCGCTTCTTTGCTTTTGTTTCCCGGGCCGCGATGCCCTTCTCAACAGCTGCTTCAAAATCTTCCGAATATTCCATTAAGTCACAGGCCCACAACAGCTGTATAGCGTCTTCGACAACCAGAGACAGCTTTGCGTTCTCTTCCAATGCCACGGTATTGGCTGGATGAATGACATAACATTGTTCCAGCATAGGCAATGTCAACGCCCCTCTGGCTTCACCTTCCTTGTCAACTTTGGAAGGGAGCTTATAAGATGATGGTAATAGAAGGTCGAACATTTCCTTGGTAATGGTAATGCGTGCTTCAGAGACGAGGACGTTTGGCCGTTGGCAGGCAAAAAGAGAGAACATGGGAAGTGGTAGAAGTTTCAACGACGCACAATACTCTTCGTACAAGCGATTGAGATCGCCTGGTTTTTGTAATGACCATGTTACTGCCGAGAGTAATCTGAAAAGTCGAAGGCGTAGGTTGACCGACTCGACGAATCCTGATGCATGAGCTCCAGCGGTTCCCTGCTTCCGCGAATCTTTGGGCTTTTGAGGGGTGGGCGGTTCAGAAATGCCCGAAGACATGGACTCATCATCGAAGTAGTCCCCAAATTTATCGTTCTCCAGGTCCAGTATTTGCTCCCGCTTTCGTTTCTTAGACTGCTTGCGCGGGCCTCTGGGCTCTTTGTCGAATACCTCTCGATAGGCAGATGACGATATTTCGCTCCCATCTGCGAACAAAGCTTTGATGTATCCCCTGGCTCCATTTTGCCGACCGTTTTGTTGATTCATATACATGATAATGATGGATTCATTGCGTGAAGTACGAGGCATCTCGCTGTCCGGGCCGTTCGCTTGCTGTGCTTCCTTATCGCGTCGCTCGCGTTCGTCCCAGTCGGCCTCTAAAACTTCAAGCATGAAATCCAGCCAAGCTCTCCAGTAACTCCATCTTGCTGGGTATAATGTGCTGCAGTTGAAAGCCCAGCCAATGGTAGACCAAAAGTCCTGTCCACGACTCCAAATGCTCCCATCGTTTGAAAGCTTACCTTTCAATCGTTCGTCATCACCGTTCGAATCTGCATCAGACATGTCGCTATCGTTTTCATGTGCGTTTTGATCCGACCGGCGAGCCCATCGCGATTCGGAAATAAATTGGAAGGCTGTTCGGAAGTCGGCATTGACAGGGCCAACCAAGCGAAGAATATTGCGCAGATAATCTAAGGCATAGGAGGGAACATCGAGCTGCTCCTTCTTCTCGGCGCGAGTAGTGAGGAGAGGGTGAATCATAAGCGTGTTCAAGAGGGCGAGATGGGTTGGTGGAGGAACAGGAACCGGCTTCTTTTTAGGGTTGCGTTTAGATGCGCCTGATGCGGCAATGCTGGTGAGGAGATTAATGGCAGGGGTGACTATTGAAGAGTCAGAATTGATTACATAGAGAGAACAGTATACGCGCAAACATACAAAGTTGTTCTTCCAGGAGGATCTGGCAATGCGACTTCAAGTCGCGGGGCAGGTGTCGCGCATCGCGATAGGGACAAGGGTTGTCATGTACGGGGCTGCTGGCGGCTGTAGACTTATCGAGAGTAACATCGTGGGCTGTTACAAAAGAAGTCGGCGACGATAGACTGGAAGAGGATGACGCCGTTGCCATTTCAAGTTCGGTATACAAGACATTCGCGAGTGATAGGATATAAGAGATGGGGAACCAGGATAAGAGGAGTTGGTGGGAGAGTTAGTAAAGTGGAAGGAACCTAGGTCGGCATCAATTTACGCGGTTGGGATACCGAAGCGCGCCTAGCCGCGTGCACTATCAAATTGACCTGCCCGGGGAGCTGGAGGGGCCCGGGCGGTACCTGAGCTACGACATCAAGCGCTAAAACAGCCTAAACTCAAATTTAATCGCACTGGGCCGATTCACTCAGTGACGACATCACCTGGAATGAATCACTGTGCGGAAGGTACAGTACCTAGAAGCCTCAATGCATACAACCACTCTTAGGGCCCGCACTGACTTTCAACTAGGCACTTACTGGATGGCAAATGATAAAAAGGATAACTACTGGCTGTGGTTCATTCCATGGTGGTAATTCGCAAAAAGAAAGCTGACAAGACTGGGATTCGAACCCAGGCCCCTTTCGAGACTGCGAATCGTTCTAGTTCGAATCGAACCTGAACACAGCGCCTTAGACCGCTCGGCCATCTTGCCTTCGTTGCTTGTTGAAGTGATGGCATTCAGGAAAGACTATGTTCATGAAGCCGAAATTGGAAAGAGCGTTACCTGACTACCAAACCTCAGTCACTTCCAATTAATGAACTTATGGTTGTCACAATGTGCATAGCAGAGTAATAGTAATATATTCGGGTGCTATCATACCAATAAATCCTGGTAAACGTCATCATATTGAAGGCTACACTGACACTATCCATCAGACATCTATCTCTGGCGTCGACTTGCCGCCTTGGTCTAATGCGTGCTCAGTCTCAAACTTACGATCCAGGCTCTTTGCCTTGACACATGCAAGCGATACCCCGAGCGCAACACAAGCCAACAGGGTCAAAACCATCCAGACTGTTCGTAGGCCCATGATGTAACCGTCAACGATGGTGTCCTTCATCAACTGCATACTCTCAGGAGACTTCTTAATGATCTGAACCAGCGCGGATGCATCCTTGGCCCATTCATCGGCCTTGGGGGAGAAATCTGTACTCTTCTCAATTTGTTTGCGGAACTCATTTTGGAAAGTGACTCCGCCGACAGCAACTCCAATGCCTTGGCCGAGAGAGCGACAGAAGGCATACAGGCTGGCGGCAAATGGTAAGTCGGAGTTGGAGGCAGAAGCCTGAGCAGCAAAGGCTTGGGCCGAGTAGAGAATGCCTAGGCCCAGTCCTCCGGTAAGATAGATGAGAACCCAGCGGAAGGTTTCTGTGTCTTGATCAAGGAGCATCATCAAACCCATGCCTAAGGGTACAAGAACCCATCCAGCCCAGATGAAAGGTCTATAAGTGCCTGTCTTGGCAATCAAAAGACCGACCACGACAGCAGCTGGTGCGACTGTACCGGTGAATGGCAGGACAGCGACGCCTGCAGAGATCGGCGTCGAGCCCCTGATCTCATGGTATAAGGGGACATAGTAGACCAAACACCATACGATGATACCGTGAATGATGGTGGCGAAGTAGGCGGAGAGGGCTGTAAGGGAGGTGAAGAGACTGGGTCGGAGAAGAGGATCGCATCGAGAGTACTTTCTACAGAACTTGATATGGATGCCAAAGGCGATGAGGCCAATGATGCCAAAGACAAGAGGAGTAACAGTTCTGGGACTGCTCCAATCATACATGATACCACCTATGAATATCAGTTAGTACAATGTAAATCACCAGTTGATTTAGTGACAACTCACCCCAGCTGAGAGGGATCAAGAAGCTTGTCAGAGATCCAACAAAGATGATAGTGCCAAGCCAGTCAAACTCCTTGATCTTGGTGTTGACTGATGCATCCTCCTTTCGCTTGATACGCATGGTAATAGGAATAAGGATGTAGGCGACACCACAGAATGGTAGGTTGATCCAGAACAACCAAGGCCAAGACACTTCAACAAGAGCGCCACCAATCAAGGGGCCAAGGATGCTACCAATAGCCCAGTTGAGAGAGATGAGACCGAACCATTTTCCTCGTTCTCTGAGACTCACAAGATCTGTGGCGATGACATATGTTAGAGCGAGAATGCCACCAGAGCCAAGACCTTGAAGGGTTCGACCTCCAAGCAGGACTGCGATGTTCTTTGCGAGGGCGGCCATTATACTACCGCCCGCGAAGATGGTCACCGAGGCAAGGAGAGCAGGTCGGCGACCAAAGATGTGAGATAGAGAAGCGACAGGAGGTTGGATGACAGTTGAGGCAAGGAGAAAACTGGTACCGCACCAGAAGGCTTCAATAGCTGAGGCCCCGATGTCTTCTGCAATAGTCTGTGATGTTTATTAGCACAGTCTGCCAACCCAACACCGATGAGTGATAGATCTTACTGGTAATGCAACACAGATAATGGTCGAGTCAAGAGCAATGATGAAGGTAACCAGGCACAACGTGCCAAAAGCCCCATAAAAGCGCCATCCATGAGGTTCCGATGAAGGACTGTCCTCAAATTCCTTTGGCTGTGTTGACGAATATCCTAAAGAAGGGGCAGAATCTCGGCGGACATCTTGGCTCTGTAGAGGGTATGGATTTGTAGTTGTTCCAGGCACATTCAAGGAAGCAATAGCTGGCGCAGAGGTCTTCTCCGAGATGGTATCATCCTGAATAGCAGTGCTTCTCTTGCTATCATTGATGACAACAAGAGTTGGGGTAGTTTCCATCGCTCGGGAGGTCATGATGAAGGACAAAGTATTGATCATCCGAGTGTTGTATTCGACACTAGGGAAAGAAAATAGCAGGCGATCCTGTCTCCTTCTATTTAAACCAATCGACCATGCAGGAACTAGCCTTGATGTAAGAACACCCAACACCCGGGGATTGACTGTTCACCGCTGACTTCCTCGGGCTCACCATGCTCACCATCCTCATCAGCCAGCCGCAGTAACTCATAACTTGCAACTAGTTCTGCAAGAACAACAAACGTTCTGACCCTCCCTCATCCAGAAACTCCAGCTTCATCCATAAGGTTAGTGACGAGGGACCACTAGTTACTCTCCTGGGAAAGCTCCATCGCTTTTTCTTCTCAGAAGAGGGTCCGATGGTTTGGACAACTCCACTTCAGCTCAGCCCATTATCAGAAACTAGTGGTTTCTGAGGCACAAGTACAACTCGGGGGTTAACCTGTCTATTGTTCATTGAGTTTCTTCGGGGCCCTACCCATGACGCTGCCCCGACGCTAGTAGGGGAAGCTATCGATGACAACAATGCACAGGTAGCTTATCGGTCATAGGTAGTAACTGTATACCAATAGTCGGGTTCTCTAGTTCAATGCCTCTGTAAGCTTATATGTGCTTAATTGCTCAGATACTCCAACGCAGACATCCCAACGTAGACGAATATGGGTATAACTTTTTGGCTGGTAGGAAGGACGAGAGAGCTTTTGTATCCTATCGGATATGCTTCCCTACTAGGATTGATTCGGACCCGAGATCTCACTAGATATATGTAGCTAACAAACGCATCAGCCCTACCGCTGCAACGCTCCAGACTAGACTTCTCAATCTAAGCCAGTTACGACCCTAGCGCTGCCTTCAGCTCGATAATCTGAGCCTCTCGGCCAGGCCGTTAGTCCATAATTCACTGCATTTCGATCCAATATCAAGCGGATCAATACACCATAGGGCTAGTTCCCAAGATAGTTAACAAGCTGTGTCATACACCAGTGTTACAGCTGTCTTCTCTATCATCGTATGGTTTATTGTTAACTAGTCCACCTACACGCCATAGTCGAGCTCTTTCGTCCATGATGCAGCCTAGGTTTTCTAGTCAATCAGATTGTTGATAAAATTGCTTCAATGTTATCGGAGGTTATGATGCCGTGGGCGAACAACGTCTATCCGTTACTACAGGTAAGTCCCACGTGCAATGGGCATGGCCTTTCCTCTCAGTCGTCATCATAAGGTCTAAATGCTCCGTCTCTCGCTTTAGAACATGGTGAGATTGTCTTGGTCAAGTCTTTGGTTATGGAAGAGAACACATTCATGGGAAGAGAATGGGATATTCGGTGGCTAACACGGATATAAGACCTTTGTTGTCTTAATTCTTTATGCAATTTGATGCCCATGCAGCCGGCGCTTAAAAACCGCGCGTGTATGACCATAAATGACCAGCACCTTAAAGTGGCTAAGTGGTCTCTTCCTCGTTGCTGAGAGACGTGTAACAGAATCAGGCTGGACATCATCTTACCTTCCGTTTTTCCGCCATTGAGGCTCAAATAGGCTGGCCAGTGGGATGACTTATGGGCTTGTAATACCACAGCGCAGATCACGGATGTTGCTATCGGACGAATCATGATCGATATCTGCACTCGTGTGACATCGACAAGATCTTCTTCCCGTCCTCTGTAACCAGTAAGTTGCTGCTCACGGGCCGTACCGCCCATCAAGTGTGTGACAAGTAGGGTACCTACTCAAGACTTGTGTAAGTGAAAATTGAGACTTCCCAAGATGCAGACACCTTTCTTCTTATGATTGGGCGACAGATACTTCTGATATCACGAGGGTGCTGGTTGGGTAAGAAAACCTGGCGATGCCTCCTCCTTTACCTTCACCGATTCAAGATGTAAATATATCCGGCGTCTTCAAGACACCATCTTCTCACGAGATCGAGGCTGAGCCTACTGATATGAAAAACCAACTGATGTTAATATTGACCGCTCTTTGTAACTCTCGACATTGTTTCGTCTTTAGATGTCGATAATTTGCTGAATCTGGGGATGGAAAAGGCATCCACAGGCAGGCCTCAGCGGGGCTGAAGCCGTGATGGATGGATGGGTGGGTAAAAGGCATATAGATGGCAGTCAATCTTACCAACGTTCATTGCTGGCCCGAGACTTTTGGCCCGCCCTCATGATGCTGCCCAATGGCCAAATTCTCCAGAGACCCTATGTGTTAGACTAGCAGAAATTGGACAATCGCATGTGAGACTTAGATTTGAGTGCTTGAGGGTGTATAGTCGCTCTTTTGTCTGGAGAAAAAGTCTAGGCGTTCAACTGCAATATTTGACGTTTGCAGTGTTGGTTAACACAAGGGTGCCAAGTGAGACTTCCAGGCTGGCGAGGGTGCCTACCATGCTGTCCTCAGTGATGCCCATCATTGCAGTCCGAAAACATGGAGGCTACCCTTTGAAAGATGAGAGGGTAACATTCGCAGATTCGTTGCATATAGTGAGCAAGAGCCTTGGATGTGTTTTTGTATTTTGCTGCCTTGCTGTTCAGGGGATGCAGTAAGATCTTCGCAACCAACGCCAACTGTGAGACAATATTGGGGGGAAGAGGCACCAGGCTTGGGCGTCAACGAGAAAGCATTGTTATTCCGGCTTATCTGTATGATCTCATCCCGCAATAGTCGCTCCCCATACTATGGTAATGGGAGATATTGGAGAAATCTTCTGCTTCGAGTAACAAATCTTCTGTATCAATAGGTAAGGAAGATGAATTGGTGCAGAGACCTGTGAACTGGAGCATGCTGTGTCCACGGGCAGTAAATCGAGTCGCCTCCATTCAGTCTGTGCCGTTTCATTTCAGGGTTTCTGAAGTGCTCCTTCCTTTTGTCCCATCGGGTTTCTTCGGGCAATTCCATTCTTTTTCTTTCCACAGGCAAGAGTTACCTCTAACGCTTGCGTCTGCTGTTTCCTGTTTGAAATATTTGGAGATTGAATGATAACACGGACGTTCCTACCACAATTGGTCGGTTCCTCGGACCCCCACTCACTCGGGAAAGAGGTCGGCAGTCAAGCCCAACTTTGGACCCCTTTTCATCGTTAAACATCCATTTTGGAAGATTGAGAAACTTCTCATTCTGCGACTCGAACTCTCCGGAGTTATTCTCGAGAAGCTTCCAGCAACAGCTAGCGCTTGCTCTGCTGTTCACATAGCTGAGCGCCATGGATCGCACGACTGAATGGTTCCACTACCCTTTCGTCCACTTGAAGCACTGCAAGCGATCGTTTCGCAGATTTCTTGCTGTCGGTTTTCAGCAACTCTTTTTGTTGGAGCGCCAATACCCTACGAGAACATGGATCAGCACCACACGGTTGAATTTCTTGAGCTATCGCAAGTGCGACGGGTTGACCTCAAGCTGGCAAGCGACTGCCTTCGCAGCAATCTGGAGTTATCTGTATCTCACGCCCTGATGTCAGGCGCATAGTGGACGCAGAATGAGCACTATCGGACACCGCCCACAATTGAATGGAAAGCAGGCAACTATGCCTTCAAACCTGGCGATGACTTTTCTGAAGAATTTCAGGACGAACGTGGTGCAAGTCAGCGTCACTCTGAGCATAGGTCCATTTTGGAGTGTACCTACCGAAAGGCGGTCAGAATGTCCAGGGTTGCTGTAGGACTCGGCGTCTGGGACATTGAAGCCATGGCCTACTACAAGGCCGGGGGGCTCGATCGACGAACGTTAGGCCAATGCCAACCAGAAAATGCGTTATCGGCTCAAATTACCAATGGACCAGACCTGTCAACCCCTCGCCATTGACCTTCTTCCCATGATGTCGACGAATACGAGGTGAAACACAGTGACGGCACTGAGGGAACTAATGCGATGCGAATTTTAGTCTTTTGCCAGCGGAGAAACTGAACCAAAGGGATTCGACGTTTGATTTGGAAACAAGGCAACTCTTCTGCCTTTCCAGTTCGCCCGCAATTGTGAAGCCGGAGACAACCTCAACCCCGAAACGGCACGCAGATAAGCAATGAACTTGGCACCGACCACCTGCAATACGCCATTTCTTACTCAAAATAGCACAACTAACTCACACACACACTAAATTACAGGGCAGGTCCAAAATCACAATCAATCCAGCACCGACCAAGGTGATTATTATCAGACAGGCATGGTACTATGTACAGAGAGTACAAGTGGGGCATTTCTATAGCGACGACGGGAGAGACGCACGCAAAACGCGAAGTACCACCATCTAGTACTGGGGATGGAAAGGCCCATTGAGCCGATGAATCTTGCTTCTGTTCCAAGTTTCCTTTCCTTCAGCGGTCTATCCGTGTCAACACAGGATGTCCATGCATTGGCATCAAGGGCGACCAGAAGGGACAGCCCCTATTGCGTTTTGTCACCGCTTCAAGTTCCTGCACGCCAATGGAATCTAATTTCCCATTCGACTTATTCCTGGCGCTCGTCTTGGGTCGGTTGGAAACAAAACACGGTGCTGGAAACTGACATCGGGTTAGTAAATGAAGAAGAAGAAGAGGTCAGGTATGGCCATGCAGAACCTTCAAATAGCAACCTATTGAACATTTGTCTACAATAGACATGTTCTCAAATACACACGGTCACCCATCAGTTTGTCACATATTTGGTAGTGGAGGCCATGCTCTGTATTTGTGATTGAAACCCCATAGCGGAGGTTGTTGCCTAGCAAGTGACATAGGCATGGATTGGCCGGAGGTACCTGCCTTCTAACAATTCAACAAGCGACACCTGGTTAACCTACTGGGGTTGTTGCAGAGCCTGATATTTCGGCTCTTCACTCATGCTTTTTTCTCCTTTTCTCGACATCTTCACTTTGCCCTCCTGTAACTGCCATCACGCCTGCGGTACATGTCTTCGTGACAACGTGCTTTTCGTCCATTCTAACACTTGCCCTCTCCTATCAATACCAATTGCTTACATACGATGTGCTCTACGCCTCCTGACTCGATGCGAAATCACACTTACTTCGCTCTGCAGGGAGGGGATTACCATAATGCACACAGTACACGCATCATTTCGAAACAGAGGAGTATCTTGAATTCCCAACACTACCTATATATGAGAGAGATAACTTTAACAATATCCCCAGGACTTCCACATCAAAAACTGCCATCTCAGCTCAATTGCCGCGTAAAAGATTCGCCATGAGCCCTGCAAACGCTAAAGAGGTCAATAGTGATTTCTCGAAGCCTCGAAGCACCCCCTGGCTCAGCCAGCCAAAAGCTATTACGAACGCTATATAAACCGCCACTTCCCCAGTAGTTGATTCGACATTCAGGGATTGGATCCCAGCAGGAGCACAGGTGAAAAGCCCAATGATGAGGCTCAAAATGGTGAAGAGCACAAACCCCATCAGCCCTTCACGGTAGTAAACCTGGGAGCCTTCCCCAATCTTTTCTACCTTCACACGGAATGGTATCTGGTAATTGTCACTACAGATCGCTCCGCGAGCAATGTAAGGGGTGACTCACGGCTAGCACTTTACCAACTTTGGTGGTCAGGGCGAGGGTGATGAGTTGATTCATCTTGTCTTGCGGATTGAGTGACGCCCAGTCATGAGTTGGTTCATCAAGGAAGCGGACATCTTCATCCTCGAGTATGTCTCTCATGTTGTTCAAGAGCTTCCGCAAGTATCTGCTTTTTGGCTGACTGAGACCAAGGATCTGGTTTGTTTGGATCATCATTTCGTCTACCATTCAATCAGCTTGTGTTGGTCAAAGGGCTTCCCATTTGTATGGCTCTCACCATATCTCATCATTGTTTCGACAAGTTTGTTTGAGAGCTCTGGGGCTTCTTCACCCGCTTCATGAGCTTTTTGCACTGCTGCATAAAGGGAGTCGACACGATTCGCAAAATGCCCGAGACAATACGCATGTATTTCTGTGCAACGGGGAAATACCATTTGTCTTGGGTCACGTTGCTGCTGTCGAGACATGCGAAACCAGCCCTTAGGTTCATCTGCCACGGACTTTAGCACTTGTTAACGGCATCGAGATCCAGCAACATACCTTGAACCTTGAGCTGCCCCTCCAGATCTACTGTGAAGGTAGGTCAGTTTTTCTCCAATGCCAATGTTGTGTCTATGATCTGGTACCTGATGCGTTGAGTGTTTCACCTCTCATCGGAAGCTCGAAGCTCTGAGGCTGCTCAACTCCGCCATGGGCTGTTCGCGGCTCGTCGGGTTGACACATGTTGATGCAAGACAATTTAGGAGCAAAGAAGTTTGTGCTTTCTGGCTTTTGGATGCGTTTTTTGACCGAGCTTGGATTGAACACTTCACGAGGGTTTTGACGCCTATTTATCTTCGAACATGGACTGTATCCTTTTGGATGATCTTTCGCCCAGTTGAAGGCAATCAGGCTCGCCTCTGCTATTGCCAACATCACATACACCATCCTCACACCGCAACTGCGGGCGCCTTATTGTTTTGTCGTTGCGCCTTTCTCGATCACAGCTTCAAGATGCAATTACTACGTATATGCTGTATGCAAAGCAGTCGGGCTATGCCGAGGAATAGCAAAAACGCAATGTGACATACATGACCGACGGTTTCGCCTGTCAGACATTGGCGCACCTGCAGATTGCTGCAGATCGAGGCCTGCGACACGTCACATCCATACCCCCTACCGTACTTTGGCAGTACCAGGCTTGTAACTCAGTTGCTCAGCCCCTGGCCTTGACCAACCAACGCTATCATGCGCCTGATAAACGCTTGGTCGTGTAAGTGACGAATCATGTGAAACTACGCGTCTATTTCGAACAACCGATTAAACAGTATTGCTCGCCATGTCTGATGCTGTGGACTTTTTGGTTAAAATATCGCTGGTTTGGTGGTATTGAGAACTTGGAGGACGAGAGTTTTAGACTCTGGTAACTGAATGTTTTGTCAAATCTGACTACATAATCTCCTTTAAACCCATTAAATCCTCCTGAAGGTGCATTATTACCTAATAGAGCAACAACTTCTTTTTGAAATAATCTCTCCAGCTATAAACCCCATATTTCCCTTTTTTTACCGTAAATTTATTATGATCTGAAACTTAATGGTCAGAGTGACTGCTAAAGCCCGGGTTTGGAATATGCTGAGTACATACGCTGGCAAGTTCCTACTTTTTGTCCTTCTGTTTCTTCCTCCTTCAAGCCGATATATGTTCAACTCGTGTAGATGCGTAGAGACTGGACCAGAGGCGCAATGGCAGAGCAGCTCTTACTAGCCTCATCTGGAGGATTATGAATTGGCCTCTCTGGGCGGGACGAAATCGTTATGAAGCACTTATCCCGGGATGATGATATAGCGACCACGGGACACAGGAGGAGTGTTATGGGGGTTAGGTATAATGATAAGCCGACCATCAGGAGGTTTAGGGACAGGCTTAGGGATAGGCTTGGGGGCAGGTTTAGGGGAGTCTGGTATGATGATCGTCATATCTTTGCGCTCGTACGCTTCTCCTCTGGGCATGGTGGATAAAGACAAAGAGAGGCTGAATGAACTTGTGAGAGAACAAGTGTAATAGTCGCTTGGTTTGCTACAGATGAGCTTCCAACTCAACCTCTTATAGCTCCCCAGCAAGAGAGCGCAACGGTCTAGGTCCCTTCTATTTACTTCGCTACGCTATCTTCTCAAAGCTGTGAATTTCAAGAAAAAAGCAACACCGTGAACAACGGTGTTGAACGACCGTGCGGATGCATAAGCGAGTCAAGCTATCAAATGGGACTCTTGACCATCCTGCGTCTTACGATGAATTGGGCATAGAGTATTGTGGCTTGAGAAGATTTTTTATTTTGGTGCGTTTCAAAAATGATACATCAGCGCCATGGCATGCTCGGAGTAGTATTCACAGCTCGCTTCGTGAGCGCTCGCCTGTCCTAGGAGGGCTACTCCGGAGGTCAGAAGTATCTTAGCAGGGTGATCGTCCTTTTACTCATTAAATACCATGACCTTGGCTGCAAGCTTCAGCTGAAGAGAGTATTCTCGTAGAGGTAGCTGCATGGCGAGGTCTTCTCCTGCTCGATTCTAGCAAGGAGACTCATGAAGATGAACACTACTCACTGTTAACGGCCCACCTGTACTGGTACTAATTGCAAGGTAGACGGGGGATGAAAGATAAACAAGCCCCCCAGCCACCGCGGGAAGTTCAACTTCCTTCCGGTGACACTCAATTTATGGCCCCTTAGAGGTAGCCAGCTCTTAGCGTAGTATCCGAGAAAGTCCTACGCCCAAGCTGGCCATATGAAGTTGGCAAGAACACGACATATGATGGTTTACTTTTAACAGTTGCTCCATTGCTTCCATTCAAGCCCAGATCTTCAGATGCCTTGAACCTCCCAGTAAAGAATAAAAGAAGAGCCAAGCCAAACAATACACCAGAATTGAACATCAATGGCTGAGCTGCCTGACAGGTGAGAGGATCTACACTAGGTACAAATTCACGAACATGGTATTCCTATTACGATGTCAGCAATTGGCTTATCCGTTCATACTTGGCGCCAAGTCCTTGTTCTTTCTGAAATTTGTTTTGTCTCCTTTATACTCTGTCTTTCCAACCCTATTTCTTAGGTACCTTGCTGTGACAGGCTCTTAGCTTGATGCAGACCGGGATGTAAGGTACAGTGCAGACTCCACTCTATCTCAAAGGTGAAAGCTGATTTGTCAGTCTTGCACTACAGTACCTAGTACTTAAAAATGTTGAACTTGGCTACCTATGTAGGTAGGTAGGTATAAAGACGAATACGGTCTCCAGGCAATCGACTCGTCACTTTCTGTCAAAGCGAGGCTGTATCATACAGATGTCAAATACCAATGAAACACATTTTACTCTCTTAGCTTGCTCGTGCTTATGACTCACTGGACTGTCTAATTTTATCTACCGTTCATGTGGCTGGGCGTCATGGCCGTTGGCAAACTACCGGGATCTGAGTTAATGGCTGACAGGGGCAAATGTACGGATACTTAGACTCTTTTTCTTGTCACTTGTTCAAATACGAATCATTTGTGAATAAGTTTTCATCTTTAGTAGGTAGTTATGCTTCCTTCATGGATATAGTATGTACGAAGTTATGGAAGCAGTCGGGTTGTTCCATGTGGGGCCGTGGCTAGGTACCTAGCGGTTATCTCTTATCGTTCGTTATCTTAGCTTCTCCAGGAAAAAAAGTTATGGAAGGTTCCACCAAGACTTACTTCTCTCTACTGTTCATTCAAGAGTTCAAGACTTCATTAATTCAAAATGCCCAAACCCAGAACAAGACGTGGCGCTGACCGCGAGGAGAAGAAGAGAAAGAGACTCGAAGATACCGAACAGCAACAGTCACATGAGAACGACTCCAAGCGCCAGCGCACCTTCGAAGACGACATCAACAACAATGGCTACGACTACCAAATTCAGAGCCAAGATGTTCAACAGGACGGCCCTGGTGAGACCGAGTTCTTCGGTATGCTTGCTGAAGAGGAGCAAGAATACTTCCGACGGGCCGACGAAATGCTAGAATTGAACCAATTCCCTTCGACTGAAGACCGCGACATCTTCCTCGAAAATGTTTACAAGGAGGCTGAAGGCAAGGAGCTCAAGCTTGCCAGCAGTCAATCTTGCTCGAGACTGATGGAGCGAATCATTCAACTCTCGAATACTGCGCAGAAGAAGCATCTCTTCGAGGCTTTTGGCGGACACTTCCTCTCGCTTGTTCAGCACCGATTCGCAAGCCACTGCTGCGAAGCCCTCTTCTTGCGCTCTGCAGGTGTGGTCTCGCAGGAGCTTTCTGGTTTTGTGGTCGACACCAAGGGCACCGATGCAGACAATACGAAGCCCGAGACTTCAATGGAGGATCATTTCCTGGCTACACTCGATGAGCTCGAAGGTGCTCTGTCCTATCTCATCACTGATCGGTTCGCATCTCACACTCTGCGCGTGCTCTTGCTCATTCTGGCTGGTCGACCTTTGGAAGATGCTTCAGTTCGAAGTCTCGTCAAGAGCAAGAAGAAGGAGAAGATTTCCGTCGCCGGATCTAACGTGACAGATGAAGCGAATCAGGGTTTGAGAGCGGTACCTACATCGTTCGGCTTGGCAGCGAAGAAGATTATTCAGGACTCGACTGCTGGAATGGATGCTACCGCCTTGCGAGTGCTCGCCAGACATCCTGTCGGAAACCCTACGCTGCAACTTCTGCTTGAGCTCGACCTTACGCTTAACAAGGGTGACCAAAAAGCAGAGTCTGATCAACCGACTCTACTCTTTCAGCTCCTGCCTGGTGCTCCCAAATCTTTGCATGACGCTTCTTCGGAGGCTTCTGAGTTTATCAACGGCATGATCTACGATCAAGTTGGTTCACGACTTATCGAAACCCTTATCACCCACTCCCCCGGCAAAGTTTTCAAAGCCATGAACCAGAACATCTTCCTGCCCAGAATCGAAGGCTATGTCCGAAACGACATCTCTTCATACGCTGCCATCCGCGTTCTCAACCGGCTGAGTAAAGACGATCTTGTCCAGGCCGTGGAGAAGATTGCACCCACTGTGCCTCAACTAGTCGCCAAGTCCAGACTTAATGTTCTCAAGACACTGTTCGAGAGATGCCATGCTCGTGGTGCCAACGACGAGATCAAGAAGCTTAACAAGGGACTGAAGGAGGGATGCGGCAAGACGCCAGCCGACTTGGTCACTTTCCTTTGCGGCCTGAAAGATGAGGAAAAGAAGCAGAAGGATGTTCAGCAGTTGTCTAAGAACGAATACGCTATTCAATCCCACGGAGCTCAGCTCCTGACTACTCTCCTCTCGATCCCCGGTCCTACCAAGGGCGTCCAGGAGTCTCTTCTTGCTCTCGAGCCAGCTACCATTGTTCGCCTCGCCACCACCTCCATGCCTACCGTCACCGTCCTCACAACCGCCTTGTCCATCTCCTCCACAAACCCTGCTTTCCACAAGTCCATTGCCAGTGCCATCATGCCTCACACACATGAGCTTGCCGTATCGCAATTTGGCCACAACCTGATCAACGCTATTGTCGAAGTCCCTAGCAAGGGCAGGGAGCGAAGCATCCCTTTCCACATGAAGGAGGCCTTTATGGCACGGCTAGGTGAACACGAGGCAGAGCTTCGAGACAGCTGGATGGGCAGAAGTGTCTGGCGTAACTGGAAGGGCGATATGTGGAAGACTCGCCGTGGAGACTGGAAGATCTGGATGAAAGAGGTTGATGCCAACATTCCTTCAACCCTGCCTCAACGGGGACCCAAAACTATCGAGAAGGAGAAGCCCAAACCTAGGCATACTCAGGAGGCTGTAGATGAGCCTGTTGTTGAGGAGCCTGTTGTTGAGGAGCCTGTTGTTGAGGAGCCTGTTGCTGAAGATCCTGCTGTTGAGGAGGACAGGATGGACGTGGACGAGCCAGCTCAAGAAGCCCAGGATGATGATGAAACCAAGGAAAAGAAGAAGAGCAAGAAAGATAAGAAGGAGAAAAAAGACAAGAAGGAGAAGAAGGACAAAAAGGAGAAGAAGGACAAGAAGGACAAGAAGGAGAAAAAAGAGAAAAAGAAGAAGAGCAAGTCTGACGAGGACAAGGCAGATGAGGAAGTTGAGGAGTAAAAAAGCGTTGTCAAAAGATAAGTGGTCACAGATACCCAGAGTTGAGCCAAAAAATAATTACTTTATTTGTTTAACCCGTGTATATTTGTCGATGAGCGTTCCACCAATGTGCAATGTGCCATAATGTTTGTCTCTTCCCGACTCAAAGGCGAGAAAGTTGAAGAGTCTCAAAGACAGCAACAACATTGATAGGCAAGAGAAGGTTGGTCATAAAAGCACATAGATAGGAGTGCATAATTCTAGTTACATAGTTGTCACATATATCGCATTCAGCATGTCTCCATATGCCAAGAAGCGAAGCATGAAATGCCTGCCCAAGATCATTAAGTGGTCTCTGGCTTGTTCTCCTGTCTTTGACCTTGAGTATTTCCCAGTGTGCAAACTTCGTGTCGACTTACATTTCAAGGAAGACGTCTGAATTACGCATTACACAGTATCTACGGAAACAGATACCGCCATCTATTATTCCTCATAATCACATCACACAAGCGAAAGCACATCCAATCTGAGCGCCAGGGTGTCAGAAGAATTGGCCGCTGTAGCTATAAGAAACGAAATAATCGAGTTACATTATGGATATTACTCTCTTTTGACGTCCCAACCCTTGGAAGACAATTCTTCTGTTGCCCACCTACTGGGGTATGATGAACCATTAGGTCTTTTCTGACCTGCACACCGTTCACTCTGTTGAGGAACAGGCAAGTCTCTTTAGCTACGACGTGTTTACTTCCTGCGTAAGACTTTGCTACGTTCTATCGTATGGCTCATGGCTGGTCATTTTGTCGTAGGTTTTACCCCACGACACAAGAGCGACCCAATCTCATGTGTTTAAGATCGGGGTTATGCATAATAAAGCTCGGCCGGGCCTTTCTTATCAAACCCGTATGCTCTTCACATGCGAACGACGGTGGAATTTATGTAAAGAGCAAATAGAATTCGAACACCTGCAAGATGCACAGGTGAAGTCGAATTGAGACGGGTCTCTCCGTCTCTATTCTCAGTAAAACACGGTATGCACGGAAGGGACGCCGGAAATCCCGAGGCTGGAGCCAGTGACGACCTATGAGTAGTCCGACTTACATCGGGGGCCAGGCTGCCATGCACCGAACCAGTTTGTCTGCCAAACTTGTCTTTTGAAGCGCCTGCTTTCGTACTGTTGCCCTATCCCGAATTTCGAAGCAAGGTTGCCGAGTGTGTAGGCTAATAAACAAACTCTGCGTAGTTCAGATCTGTTCAGAAAAGGAGGGGTCCGAAGGTAGCTACTGCTTTTGGTGGTTCAACTGAGGCGGCGGGGTTGCTGCTCTTATTGTAGTGAGAGAGCTGACTGAACATCAAGCTAAAGATGAAGCTGGAAGCTCATCTCTCAATGCAAGCAACTCTTTAGCCAGATATCAACACCTTCTATGCTGCTATCGCATCCTAGTGGTTGCGTTGATGCGAAACTAGATTGTCAATCTTGGCTGACGGACGCAGCCTCTTCAACAAGACAAAAGACTCGGCCGGCATCGTCAAACCGTGGGGAATCTAGAACTGCCAGAGTTTAAGAATTGATGCATCCTATCACAAGAGCTTTCCATGCCACTGTTGTGGCAAGCCGTCTGCATTGGATGAGACCCAATAAGTGAGTTGCGCGACACGTCAGCTGGCTGCTGGCATCTTGAAGGTTCCCAGCCGTGCTAGAGGCATCGGTCGGGGAATTATGAAAGTTGCAGAACAACTTTGTTGGCGTCAGGGTGTCAGAAGAATTGGCCGCTGAGAGCATAAGAGATTAAATAATTCGATCACCTTACGCAAGCTTAGGCCAGTAGTTAGGCTACTTTATTTATGTAGCCTTGGAGGACAATTCTTCTGACACCCACCTAGGTTGGGTAACTCAACTTTGCATGGTTGCATGCACCTGTCCCTGGTCAAAAGTTCCAAGAGTGAGTGGGTGAGAAAAACACTCCAGTCTCAAGCGGTCGCATTCGATCACATGATTTCGCGTCCACCCGGTGATAAAAAGTTGGCCGGACATGACACAATTATCATGTAAAGTCCTGACAAGCCACGGGCTGGTTTCATAGTGGATCGTGGACGCGGGACTCCTCCGGCGTCCACTGTCTGGATAGATTTTTCCTTTCTTTTTCAGAGCGTGCGAGTGGTGTGATGAAAAGAGGTGCTCAATGCTCACTAAGGGTGGCAATTTGTCTGAGATGGCGCTAGTCATATTCTCCAAATGGCTGTTGAAGTTCCAACAAAGTGACAGATCTTGTTGATAAGGGTCCATGCAGTCGAAGTAAACTGTTCGAGATCAAGACTCAATTGAGGCCTCAGATCTCGCCAATCTATGCACAGCAGTTTTGCCTTCACACCATTCTGTTCAAGAACCCAGCATCCGCCAACATCTGCCGCAGGGGAATAAGACTTGCGCGTCATGTCGTATAAATGATTAAATTCGATATCATTCTTCGGCAAGTAGATCAGAAGGGATGGCCAAATCCGTGCCAAACCCTGTTGTCAAGGGTTGTGACTAGTGAGCCATGGAGGCAGGAGAGCATCTTTGGGGTACTGCGGTGATATTGATGTAATGCCTTATTACAAATCAGCTCGCGCTACGTGCCCTCAATTGGAAATAATTTGCAAGTTTCGAGGTTGCATCTGCCGGAGAAAGGGATATTTCCACCAAATGACCAGACCCGCTGTCGAATTCGCCACGATCGGGAACTTGCGTTGGCGGCCGCATCTTGAAGCTGGAGGCACTACAGTATGTATGCACATGCTCCAGGCTGCTGGAATCTTTGGGCGAACAATTTATCTCGGTTTCGTTGCGAACGAATAAGCCTCGGGCTTGCATCGAAGCTTGGGAGGACTATTGTCAACGAAATCTGGGGTAGATCTATGTTAGCAACGAATAAGCAAACAGGACGAATCGCCTCTCGCCAATCTTCACGCATCTCAAAGGCTTGAGCGATCTTCTGTGCTACCCTCTCTACTGCCTTGATCTCATTTCGACGTCTTGGTAGCAGACAATTGGGCGGGCTTTGTTGGACCTGCGAATAGCGTTTAGATTAGCTCTCGGAGGCTCTAGACACGGGAACCAATCTTATCGTGCGGGAGACGTCATACCTAGTGAAGCTCATTTTTGGTCAAAGGCAGTGCGATTGTTAAGCAAGGATGGGAATGTTTTGGGAGATCTACACTGAGATGCCTGCAATTCCCATGGCTAGTTTGGCCAGCTTGTGGCTTGTGCCGAAGGAACTGGGGATTGGCGTGGCGTCTAAACGTGGCACTGAAGCGGAGGTCCGATGGGGTCATTCTTCAACAGGCATAGCGTGGAAAATTGCCGGGTCGCATACACCAGGGGAAATTGTTAGTGCAGCAATGTAGCTTTGTGTACCTACCGTGCAGTGGACCACGTCCACAAGGGAATGCGCACCGGAGAGAACGTTCCGGATTAAAAGGTCCGGCATTGCAAGTTGCATGTTACATGTTGCTATTGAAACACAGTACTGTAGATTTCATTCAACAGCGAAAAGCCAAGAAGAATGCAGCCATGTTCTGTAGATGTGATTCGAACCCGAGCCAAACCCCTACGTTGGCAGAGACACGCATGCTCACAGCGTGGAGCCACAGACTCTGTCTAAGGTGATTGATTTTGATCTTTGGATCTGTACAGTATAGTAGAGATGATCAAGTTCCACCGCCTCAAACCCAACCAGTCAATCCAAGTATCTGCGGGCAGGCAGAGAGAAAGAGGCATCTGGCATTGTGCAGCAGAGACAGCTAACAGCCCGGCCAGTCGCATTGCTTACGCCGTCACAAGCCAGCTTTTTCTTCTTTTCTTTTCTTTTTTTTTTTTTTTCTTTCTTTCTTTTTCAACTAGGATCAAAGAAAAAAAAACAGAATGAACATGATGTTCAGTCTTCATGATCGTGATGCAACTATTCCATAGCGATCGAAGAAAAGCTGGATCGGATGAGCTGGGAGGTTTTGAAGAAAAAGAAGGGATGAGCGGGCTGTGCAATGGTTGTGGTTGGTTGGTTGGTCACTGCCAAAAAAGACTGAGACCTAGGTATGGAAGGGTTGTTTAGCTTCTGATCAACTACTGGGCTCTTTCGGGTAAATGAAGCCTGCCCTGCGCCTGCCCCTCCACTCCACTCCACTCCAGCTGTAGCCTGTAGCGCTGGGTTCATCAACAGAACCCAGTTCCCGCTCCCCACTCAACAGATCCTAGCTTGGGCCCATCTTGGTTCTCAACCTAAGATTTGGCGATTCGATGGCTTTACGACAGCTCGCTTTCGCCAGTCAACCCGGGTACTGTACAGTTCTGACTGTAGAGCCAAAAGGTGGATGGTTGTGAGCGACCAAGGGTCTCGTGTTGTTACTGGCGTGTAACTTTGACTGTGAGCCCTGCACAAAATTTGCTTCACAAATGCAACCCCCAACACCTGAGCTATACATCGGATGTCGAGCTTATGGGCTTCCGAGACTTCTCGGGCGCTAGAAGAAACCAAGATCTGAGTGTGGCTTGTTGTTTGGTTCTGGGAACTGGAAAGCATCGTCATGGGTGATGGGTGTCGAGCTCCAAGCTCAATTCTCTTTGTGTGTCCAAGTTCAACTCAGCAAGCTCTGACTGGCGACTGACGACTGACAGTGCTGAAGCCTGAACCTGATCCGATACCCACCGTTCTTTTGTCTCAGAAGCTTGGCTCTTGGCTCTTGGGATCCTCCTCCCGCAGGTCCCGTCCCTTTCTTTCTCTTCCCTTCCCATGTGTCGTCTTAGTGGGGCATCCGATTCCCTGTCAAGGGTTCCGCCTGTCTGGATCACCAATTTGGCCTTTGTCGGCACGGCTCCGATTATGTTGCGATGGCCACCCCCGGCAGTTGTTCAGCCATAAGATACTGCCCATCGCAGCTAACGAACGCCTGACGATGCCTTGATGCGATTGCAGCGTCAGGGGATCGTGGAGTTGCCTGCAAGGACAACATTAATCAATTAATCACTTTGATTCCGATCTTGATTCCCTTTCCGTTCCCCAGCTTCCCGGCCGATGGTCAGGTACATTGTTCTCTTCAATTGGTTCTTCCAGATTGAGTTCCACCAACGGCCAAGCGTGGCATGTCTTCCCTACCCTTTCCTGTACTTACCGCACGATGCCGTGGCAATGTGGCAGTATGAGGGAATCACTCGATGCCACGCAACCTTGGCTCTGAGAACTCCCACGCAGACAGGCATGCAGGCGGCTAGCATAGGATTGGAAGCTGTGGGTTTGGCGAGCACAGAACAGTCACCTGGTGAAGCCCAATGAGGGCAAGACAAGAATGGGAATGGAAACAGGGAAACGAGATCGGTACAGATACACATGGACAAATGCGGTGCTCAACATAACAACATCCCATTGCGTTCGAATCGCTGTTTGATAGTGCCGGTTGTACGGAAGACAAGCTCCGCAGACCTGGACGATCAATGGGACTGGAAAGCAAGTCCAAATAAGTTTTAATTGAAACAAAAGATTGTTTTGTTTTGCTTTGCTAGTTCTAGCTGGGGGTTCATTATTAGAGATCGTGATCTCTGAGTCTGAGACGGTCGAAGCATGGGTTGAAAGGGGAAATGTCTTGACAGCGGATTGTCTAGTCTCAAAACGATCAACCTACCAAGCCCCGCGTCACGCTATCGGTGTGTTGCAGAGGACAGGACTCTTGACTATCGAATAGAAACAAACTCCATCAGTCTCATCCTTGCCGAGCAGGAAGAGTCTCAGTCTCAACTCTCAAGCAAGTGCGTTGGCATTAGCATTGTATAGCCGCTACACAACAGGAGCATGCAGAGTACCATCTTATCTGCCATGGTTGCTGTGCCGGTCAAAAAGAGGGACCCTCATTATGCAGTCGAGATGCATGAGTATCAGGCGAGACCAGTCTTTTTGAGTGAGACAAACAGGGCCTGCAGCAACAGTAGGAGCAGAATGGCATGATAAGAGCAGGGTGCAGCGATTTTCACAAGACCAAGGGTTCTTTGCGTGGAATTCTGGGGTTAACAACAAAGTCCGATCGGACAATATTGGCCGTCGGATGAATAGAAGCCCATCGTTGCAGGCTAAGAGATCGAATGGTTAACCTTTTAGGACATGGATAACAGACAGTGTCATGCTGGCCGTGTCCGGCGATCACGAATGTAGGATTTCATCAGAATTCGACAAATGTTTAGTAATTGCTAACAAATGCAAATTCAGACTCGCAGAGCAGAACAGCTCTGTTGAACTCGGCGCTGCTTAGCATGGAAGTTAACGAGAGGCGTTATCTATCCTTACTGTGCAGGCGAGAGTAGCAGTAGGCTTATACTTGAAGCCTGAGATCCTTCAAGTGCGGCACAGGGTCAATACACTGAGGCTATGCTGTTTAGACAGTGTTGAGTCCTCATTCGTGGATCTCGACAGACAGGCCTGATGTTCCTAGATTCTGATGTCTTTGGAAGGGTTGACGAAAATATTTTGAAACAATGGTGTCAACTTGACCGTAATGGATCTCTGGGTGAGATTGTCTCCCCGTTCATCCAAGTTAGCCTGCAACCAACCCAACCTACCAGCTCAACTCGGGCTCGGGCCCGGGTCCGTTCACTAAACACGGGCTCTCACTCCCTTGAACTGCCACTACCTGAGGGGGAAGGCGTTGCTATCTACAGTGGTGCATTCCCTTGCCTCCGGTCACTATGGTTGGCCTGTTGCAAGTCCAAGCGGGGAAGTCCAATTCCTGCCGGACTACCTATCAGTCCAGCGAGGTACAGCCACTGGAGGAGGCCCGGAGGGGTACCGGTGGCCCAGTAACTGCCCAGCTACCTCAGTAGCACTGTACCTAGTCCAGGCTGAGGTGACTCCCTGGGTCCTGAAATGCGGAACCTGAAGTCGATGGATGGGCCCCTCCTTTCCCCCTTCTGCTGGGTTCCCGTTGATACGGGGCGGTACTTGTACCTTGGGCCTAGCGCTAACAGAGAGCTCTTGATCGAGATCGATCGTCATAACTACGCTCGATCCAACGACTTTGATCGCCTTCGGATCGAGCTACATGCTTTTCCCGCGTCTGCAACCTGCCGAAGCATGTCGCTCTCCTCGGCTTTGCTTTCGGCCCTGGTCGTATATAATACAAGCCATATCCCAAGCCCATTCGGAGGAACCTTTACTGCACCAAAGTTTTTTCTTCTTTGAACTGGTGTCACGCAAAACCTTCGTCGACTCAACATAACTTTATACGAAAGGTACCTTTCAAACCAGACCTTCCAGCTGCAAACCTGTATAAATCATCAGTGTTTCCCCGACTTCAGCTCAGAGTTACTACATGCTCAACCATCCCCGGCCAGCATTTTGCACCTTACGAGCGGCCGGCGAGCATCATTTTATACCATCTACCGCCAAATATATTTATTTGTTTTCCTGGAATCTAGACTCAAAATCATAATCAAACCAACGACCTTGCACATATTTATCTACATATTTGTTTTTGGTTTATCTACTCTTCGTCCCTGACCGGTTCTACCCGCCCGTTTATCACATTTCTACATAACTTAAAATGCCCAAGAGATCACTCGACGTCGCCAACATGGGCGGCCCCAACGCTAAGCCTGCGCCCGCGCGAAAGGTAAAGGCACTTACCCCTCTATGGATGTACATATACATGAATCGGCTGGCTAACGGTTGTTTTGCAGACTGAGCGATCACATGAAGAGAACCAAGAGCGAGCATATATCGCTGCCTCAAGACGAGCAGACCGATCTATTGAAGCTCGTGTTCAGTCCGCCAAGATGGCCAGCGAAATCCACAAGAAGCGAACCGGAAAGGCCTTCCGTATAACGGAGGAGATTGTTATGAAGGAGGAGATGTACGAGGAGGAAGACGATGACTTCCCTCGATCTTATCGACTTCTTAAATCCAACATGCAAACTTCCAACGCTGAGCTCAATGCGAGAGTGGATGCCTACCTTACAAACCGAGTGGCCATGTCACAGCTTCTATCTGCAACCGAGACCGACTGGCGCAACAACGAGATCAACCAAACTTTTGCGCAATTCTTTCCACAGGCCCAGCGCCAAGCTCAGTCAATGTCGCACCGTTGGTCCACACCAGGCTATCCAGTACCTCAACCACAAAGCAGCCACGTTACGAGCCCGATGGAGCAACAGTTTGACCCAAACTTTCAGGCCGTCAACTACGCACAGCGACCAAACAGACATGATGAGCGCAGTCACTCCATGTCTGGTTTGTCTCCCACCGATTCAAGGAACGATGCTCCCTTATCGCCATCCGCTCTTACTCCAGGCTCAGGTTCTCATCCCCAGACGCCCCAGTCCCGTTGCGCATCCACATTCACAACCGTTCAGCCCCCACCTATGATGGACTTTAATCATGAGGGTTCCGCATTCACCACAGAACTTCCCCCCGAGGCCAAGATGCTCCTAGGCGGGGTTGGCCTGAATGATACGTTCAGCCCTGCCATGTACGGCGAGCAACAGAATTGGGGTACTCAGCAGTCGTTTGGCTATGGCGATGAGCCCAAGTACTTCAAGGACGAGGATGTTGAGCTTGGTGCGACTGGTGAAAAGTATCCTGATGTACTTGATACGATGAACTGGGGTACCGGTGACTTCAACACACCGACCAAGCACTATACCGAGGAGCCTTCCTGGGATTCTTTCCTCAACGACACAGCATGGAACACTGAGCAACAGCAATAATACGCCGTTCAGGAAAACTCCACGACCATTTTCTTAATGATTTTATGATACTCTTTCCTGCGACTAAACAGTAGTTGTCAACAATTATCACAACGACACTGCTCGTCTGCTCCACTCGTCAGAGCAAGCAAATCAATGTTTACGGTGTTGGGACTATTTGACTTACTTGGGTACACCCAAGAAAAACGGGGTTTTGGAGGCATTTTGGCAGCATTTATTAGAATCGCATAAGGCTTCCGCCGGTGTTTGGAGTGGGCAATATTGTATTTACGATGGGATACCTGTTACATGCAAGAGCGGGCGCAAAGATCATGTTCCCAGTACCGCTTAGAAGGGAACTGAAACAGCGTTTTCTTGCGGTTTACTGAGCATTGTTCTTTTTTGTATTCCTCCTTGGTTGATATCCCGCTGGAGCTGTTGACTTGCATTTTGAGATATCCTTGGTGAGAGTGGCATTCTTGCACGTAGAAAAGGCGCAAGAAAGGCAGAAAGTCTTTGGACGATATTTAAAATTAATAAAATCGATGGATATACTTATGATTTGCAAATCGGTGACGGGTGACTTGAATAACTCAACGAATAGACTGACATGTTTCTGACTCGACATCACATCAAGTTTAAACTCGCGCATGGTTCTGCCCTATGTAGTCACGTCAGAGGAACCAGTGCATTTCCCTTGGGCGTAGAGTTGAGTCCAGTCGACAAGGTGAGCTGACACCATTAATCTAGGTCGGCAATCCCTCGTGCGCGAGAGTCTGAGTTTTGCAGGTGCAACATATGAAACCCATTATCTGCTTCGAAACTGGTTAGATTGGAAATGATGACCATGTGCGTTAATGATTGGTTCATTCAGGGTTGGGGCTACTGGTGAAGTGAGATGAAGCAGCCTACTAACTGTACTATAGGCGCCCGCGCTATTGCTTCAAGTGGTTGAGCAGCATCCATGCGTCGATCATATGCCGTAGCTGTGTTTTTGTCGTAACACAGATCGAAGTACTGTAACGAATATGCAGTAAACTATGGCAGATAGACTACAAAAACTTTTGATCGACGAATAGAGTTGGATATGCACAACGGGCTTGCAGTATAATATTGTCGAGATATTCTTCGTCCAGTACAGAAAGTTCACCCCGCCAATCCGGAGTATCTCTGGCCGTTTAAGCGTAGGCCTGGAAGCACGGCAGGACGCGCGGTACCTGGTATGTGCACATGGACAAGGCGCCGAGCCAGGTACCACAGGTAACCGTTAATAAGAGTGAATTACAGTACGGAGTGGTAGCCCAGAGTCAGAGCCTAGAACCCACCCCGCCAAAAACGTCACCACCACCACCGCCCGCTTCCTTTCTTGACTTTTGCGACTCAGTCTGCAACCCCAGACTTGGTTTATTTTTTCTCCTCCTCCATCCTCATACGTAGCATACCTACAAAGAAACCGTCCTTCCATCTTTCACTCTACCAGAAAGGTCTTGCGTTTTCGGCCGCATCAATCATCTGCTACGTGTCGCCCCGAGCTTCATAACTGAACCACTATCCATAATATCATCCACCACCATATTCAGCATCTTCTTTCTCCGACTCAAGCTTATCAACGACCATGTCGTCATCGACACCGCCACCCACGGTCGACGCGCCCGACGAGCAGCAGAGCGATACTTCCAAGTTGCGAACATTCCTGGGTATCTTGAAGAAGTAAGAGACTCACCACCATTCATTGGCGATAGCGCCATGCTGCGACAGCTTCCACCGCTTTGTTGGGGACAGGCACCGCGCTGCCCCAGCGAGCGAGATCGGAAGCCAACTCCGCTCCATATACAACGGAGTAAGCAAGCGATGGAAGCACCACTAGATCAGCCATCGATCTTACGACATACATGATGGGGAATGCTATTCATGGTTCCAATGCTGACCGCTCATAAAAAATGATAGATTCATCGGCGTTTCGGACCTTGCAGCAGTTAGATTCTCGCTGCCGTCACAGTTGCTCGAGCCTACCCCGAACCTCGAATACTGGACCTACATCGATGCCCCCAATGCCTTTGTCGCTATGGGCACCTCCGATGATCCACTCGATCGCATGCTTGAGGTGGTGCGCTTTTGGTTGACCAAGGATTTGAAGTACGCCAAGGGAAGGCCATGCAAACCTTACAACTCTTGCCTCGGTGAATTCTTCAGGGTGCGTGATCTTGTCATGCTCTCATACGCAAACGAGAGAGCATGCCACAGTCCTAACAACAGAAGTACTAACTGAAATGTAGTGCAACTGGGAAACTGAAGACAACGCCCCGAGAATCGATACAACCAGCCTCAAGCAGGAGAAGGGCAGCTCCAAGGGTGGCCTTTCAGCATTGAAGGCATCAGCTAAGAGCAGCAAGAACACTTCAAACGTCTCGCTTTCTGTGCCTCAACATGGCGCTACAAAAGACGAAAACCTCATCCGTGTTTCGTATCTTACCGAACAGACATCGCATCACCCTCCCGTGAGCGCCTTCAACGTCACCTGCCCGGAAAAGGGCATCACTGCCCGCGGCTTCGACCAGATCACTGCCAAATTTACAGGCACCTCGGTCAAGGTCCTTCCTGGTGAACACAATATGGGTATCTTCATCACCCTCGACAAGCGAGATGGCGAGACCTACCAGCTTACCCACCCGGCGGCGCATTTGGGCGGCCTGCTCCGAGGTGCTTTGAGCGTCTCGGTCAGCGAGTTCGCTTATATCACTTGCCCCAAGACCAAGATCAAGGCCATTCTGCATTACGTGGAGGAAGGTTGGCTGGGGCGCACAACCAACAAGATCGACGGTGTCATCTTCAAGTATGACCCCGAAAACGACGATAAGTCACGAGTACAGGACGTTCCTGATGAGGATGTCCTCGCTCGATTGAGCGGCCCATGGAAGGAAAGGGTCGTATTCACTCTCGGCCCTAGACCTGTTGTAAGTGAAGGAGTCGCCCTGCGCGTGAGCAAAGCTAATAATAGTAGAAATCTGTCCCTGTCGAAGAGCAGTTCGTCATTATTGACATCGCTCCTCTCAACGTCGCACCCAAGATTCTCCCTCCCAAGGAGAAGCAGCTGCCCAACGAGTCCTTGACCCTTTGGGGTGGTGTCACAGACGCCATTCACGCCAAACAATTTAGCAAGGCCACACAGGTGAAGGTCGAGCTGGAGGAAGCTCAGCGCGAGAAGGCTCGTCAACGTGAGGCCAACAATGAGACATGGCAGCCTGTGTTCTTTAAACATGTCACAGGCAATGATGGCAAGCCCGACCTGACCGATAAGGGTCGCGAGGTCCTTGACCGAGCCCAGAAAGGCGACTGGTCGCTCGAGGGTGTCATGTAGATGGTGCCCTTGCTTCGCCTGTTGCCAAGGGTTTGGTCGTATAGTGGTTTTGGTTTGCGAACGTGGGCAATCGAGAGGAACTCGAAAAATCCAATCGCTGGAATTGTTATAGGAAGTTGGTTTCTTTTGAACTTTTTCTGTGTCAGAATGACACTACTGGGATAGAGATTCATTGCGCCGGAGAGTTGGACGGGGGTGGTCTTTCTATCAGAGGTTGATGGACCCCGATAGTGGATGCATGGCGGGTTTGCGCACTCGTTACTTGGAGTTGTGGGAGTTTTCGAGGCTTGGGATTATTGCTGAACTAGATAGCAAGATTCTCGTCACAATTCATATCATCAACTACATATTATCCATTCTTAAGACTGAAGCGTTGTGGTCCAAACTCCAACTCTTTTCACATCACTGTACGGTATAAGGGCACAGATGTAGAGTCAACATGATATCGTTACACATATCTTAACATGCATTTGATCTCGACGGATCTTATCCTATAGTACAACAAGAGTGGCAATTCCTATTTTTACACATCATTTCTGAACCGAAGACTCCTCTGCTCTTCCCTCTTGTGAAAAACTTTTCATTATACCGAGCCGTCAACCATCTAAGCGTCGATGAAAGCCTTGACGTTGTTCAACCACCGAGTGTACTCACGCTGCTCCTTGACGTCGACGTAGTCGGGGACAAAGATGGCGAGAGCCTGGGTGATGCCACGCTCCTCAAGGAAGCGCTCCATGAGGACCTGGAGGTCGTCATCGAGGCTGCCGAAGGGAGGTCCGGGGTAGACGTCGGCACGCTTCTGGGCGGCCTCGGGGGACTCGACCTTCGCAACCTTGGCATCGTCGTAGTAGAAGAGGTTCTCGACGACAATGTGGCCGTCCTGGGCGGTGGCATCAATGTTAAGAGCGCCAGAGGCTTTGCCGGGCTTCTCGACAACAATGGACAGGTTGATGGGGGCGGCGTTCTCCTCCTCAGCTTCCTCATCGAGCTCCTCCTCGAGCTCCTCGTTTGCACGGGCGTTGCGCTGGCTGCCCTGGGTCTCGCCCTCGAAGCCTTCCTCCTCGAGGCCATTCTCCTCGGCGTAGGGGTCGTAGCTAGTGATATCGGCGATGGAGAAGCTGATAGTGATCCTGGAATAGATGTTAGTCATAGTCCCATCAAGATCAATTGCGTTGCAGAAACTCACTTCTCGTCGCCAAAGTTGCGGACCAGCTTGACGACCTCCTGGCCGGGGGTGTCAATAAGCTCGAAAGCGCTGTTGTTAAGGAAATCCTTGATGCTGGCAGGGTCCTGCTCATCGGCCTTCATGTCCTCCTCGATCTTGATCTCGCTCTCGAGCTTGGCCAAAAGCTCGCCATCGTTCTCGGCGGCCTTTCGGAAGACTGTGGTGGAGAAAGCGGCCTGGGCAGGTCGCAGGGCAGAAGAAGCCTTGATAAAGGCGCTGGGACGGGCAGTCTGTCGCAGAGCGGCACCTGAGAGGCGGGAGACGACGCGGGGCGCCGATCGGACAGCGTTGCGGGCAGAGAACATTGTGATTAGATTATTTGGTGAGTGTTATAGTAGGGTACAAAGCGTTTATGAAGGAAGGAAAGGAGGGTATCGTTGTAGAAATTGGAATGGATTGAGGTTGTTGATACACGGACAGTGATAGAAGCTTCTACAGTAAAGCTTCGTCTTGAAATTTTTGGGGACGACAAGTTACCGGCGGGCTCAGGTCAGTTAGCTAACAATTTACTGGGCCCAGACTGGACGATCCTTCCGGCCAAAGCGGGGCATCACTATCACGTGGCGAAGAGGAAGCTGAATTACCCAGGGAGGCAGTGGCAGTTAGAAAGAACAAGATATTAGGATCAGGCAAGTGCATGTTTAAAAGCTAAAAGGGTTGTGAATTCATGTCTCATTATGTGGTATATATGTGGTAGTAAGCTAGAAAGAACTCGAACTCTTTGCAAACTACTGGACAACAACCTCAATATGCAGTCCCAGCGACTCAATCGCTCATCCTCTGAGAGGACTCCCATCAGTATTGCATGATCTGAGAACATGCCCACCCTTCTCAATCATTTTTCTGTACTGGCCACGTAACAACGTTGTTCTCGCTCAAGTTTCACTAACGGGACGCCCTGGCAGCTTTAGCTTTTCGTGAGTCTCACTGAAGCTAGTTTAAAACTTGCATTTGTGAATGATCGAGCAGGGCCATCATCTGGCCAGAAATTTGGGGTTCGTGGTGCATAGTTTCTGGGATCTGGATCTGTATACCTGGTAATTGATAGTATTAGATTATACCATTCTTGGACAACTGTCGTCCAAGTGGTCTTGAAATAACGAGTAGATGGTCGAGGTTGCCGGAGCACAAGATGACCAGTTAGTTGGAACTTGCTTGCCTTCTTCAAAGTGCAGAGTGCTCAGTTGGTTCCACCTGTAGGGAAAGCTGTAGACCGAACCTGACCTTCACTGTTGACCTTGATCCATTTCAGTTGAGTGAGATATGACCAAGAGCCTTCCCAGAGGTGAAGAATGTTGACGTTGTGGCTATCCAGAAGATCAGGTATAACTATGAATGAGGTCAGTACTGATACAAGAAGTACGTCTCGAGATGACAATAGCTTACCAAATCCACCCTTGTATTCTTCCTCAAGAGTGTTAATCTTGGCCTTGAGAAGGTCCTCCTTAACACTAGCAGGTCGGCCAGGACGACGGGTCTTCTTGGCTGCATCATACTCTTCATCGTATTGATGAACAAAACTATCACATTAGTTGGCTTTTTGTTCCATGTCGGATTCTTGTCATACTCACGAGTCAATCATGATCTGGATCTCTTCAAGGCTTGGGGCAGCGTTGCTTTCTTTGTCTTTCAGGCGCAGTGCTTGCTGGAAGAAAGCAACACGTTCGACTAAGGTCATGTCAGATACCATGGGTATTTATGACTTCGTCGAGTACAGCTTACCGAGTGGTTGTTCCTTTTTGCTCCTAGCAGCAGCCAGCTTCTCAATACGCTGGTCTCTTATACCGGCCTTGTGAAGACGCATAGAGTCTCTGGACTTTTCGTGAAGGGCGTTGACGACGCCATTTCTCTTTTTTGAGATTTGCTTGCGTGTCTTGTGAAGTGTGGTAGGCATCTTTGAGTAATTATAAATCCCTTTTTCAATGAGAAAGATGAAAAGTTGCGGTCGTTTCTGAAATGGTATCGTTCGTTGCTGTGACTAGCAAGGATTTTTTCTTCTGGTCTGGAAGCTTTGGTACTCCACACACTGTAGTCGCGGGAGCCAATAAGGTAGCGGATACATGTCGGTTAAAGCAGGACCCTGACTTTACGGATACATCGAATATCAACTTTATCAGATTAACAGATTGGTTGATCGGTATTGAAATTGCAATACAGTTGCAGTGTTGATCCGATATAGGTTCGTTGATATAGTTATCGAATTTATTAAATGGACAATAAATGAACAAGGCATGATGGACTGGAAGGGTAAAGGAAGGCATACTATCCAATATATGCATTCTCTCTGCTAAATATATTTCTTTCAAGTATTGATGAATTCTGTTAATTAAAAACACAAGCATACCATAAGCTTGACAGACATATTGCTTGCTCCTTGTCATGCCTTGAATCGCATACTATCCAGACATGGAGATTCGTGGTGGATCTCGAGTTGCTAGGAGCAGCGGGAACTAGCTTGTTCCAGGGGTTTACAGTGGTTAATGGAATGAAGCATCGCGCCTATTAACGCGCCTAGTTCCATTAAACTGCAACTTCCAGGGGGTCGCGTTCTAGCCAAGACAGCTGAGTGGAGGGGAAGGAAGCACTCTAAATTAGTCCGGTACAGTACATTGCCTCATTCATCTGGGCTTAGGTATCCCTACTGCTAGGCAAATTATCTCTCCCGCTTTGGGACATCTCGATTTCAACAACAATCTTGGCCTTGGACCTCACCTCGTGCCTACTGACGAGATTACCGATTGTATTGCTTTACCAAATTGCTTGACTCTGCTCCCGCCTGTGTACTCCCCCTCCTGTTCTGTCAATTTAGATACTATCGCCATCGATAATCAAACCCTGCTGCACGATCCTGCACCGCGTGCATATCAACCTTTCGACGCGTCTGCAAACCACAACACAACAGAGAATATCGCAGCCCATACTCATGTCCGATTTTTTACGTATGCAACACCAAGATCTGTTGACTTGAAGCTGCCCAAGTCCCTGCTGGGGCAGCGAGTGCAAAGCTCAACCGTTCGTTGTCGCCACCATCTTTGACGCGGCTCATTATTCAACATGGGTGTATCTGGTAAGGCCTGTTATATCTCACTTGAGCCTCCCCATACTAACCTATGACCAGGGCTTCTCCCCCTTCTCAAATCTATTCAGAAGCCAATTGAGCTCAAAAAGTACCATGGCCAAACGTTCGGCGTCGACGCGTATGGCTGGCTCCATCGTGCCGCCTACTGCTGTGCCTTGGAGCTTGGTCAAGATAAGCCCACACAGAAGTAAGTTATTTGTTTATTCTATAGGTACTAACAGAGTATATTGACCTCTCAATAGGTACCTGAATGCTGCAATGACGCGGGTTCGCATGCTTCGTCATTTTGGTATTACACCTTACATGGTGTTCGATGGTGACTTTCTCCCCAGCAAAGCTGCAACGGAGGATTCTCGTGCGAAGAAAAGAAATGAGAAAAAGAAGGTGGCGATGGAATTGTTGCGATCTGGGAAGCCTGCGCAGGCTACACAAGAGTTTCAGAAGTGTATCGACATCACCCCCGAAATGGCCTCGGCTCTTATTCAACTACTCAAGAAGCTCGATATTCCTTACGTTGTCGCCCCTTACGAAGCTGATGCCCAGCTTGTGTACCTCGAACGACAGGGCCTCATCAACGGCATCATCTCCGACGACTCAGATCTCCTCGTCTTCGGAGCCAAGAAGCTTCTGACCAAGCTGGACCAGTATGGCAACTGTATTGAGATCAACCGCAAGGACTTTTGCGCCTGTCGTGAGGTTTCATTAACTGGATGGTCTGATACCGAATTTCGACGAATGGCAATCTTCAGCGGATGTGATTACCTGGATGGACTCCCAGGCGTTGGGTTGAAGACGGCATATCGTATGCTTCGCAAAACTAAGGCCCCAGACCGGATAGTGCGCATGGTTCAGTTCCAGGGAAAGCGAGTATCGGAAAACTACTTGACGCAGTTCTACCAGGCCGAGTTGACGTTCCTGCATCAATGGGTGTTTTGTCCTACCAAACGCGAGCTGGTACATCTGACGGAGCTGGATGGAACACGGACCGCAGATGAGATGCCGTTCATCGGTGCTTTTGTCGAGCCCGAGACAGCGCGTGCCATCGCCAGAGGCGATATGAACCCTATCACCAAGACTATGATAATTAGTACAACAGCAACGACTCCCTCAAAGAGAAGGCATTCGCAGCTGGGGACTAATGCCGTGGATCAACCTCCGCCGGAGATGAAACCTATCAGTTCTTACTTTAGGGGACACAGCCGAATACCTATGGGCGAGATGGACCCCAATTGCTTCGAAGTCGATCCCCAAAGAATTTCGCAGATTACTGGAGGAGGTTTAGTGCCTCGTGTGTTCCCACTTCCGAGACCTTATTTGGATGAAACGGCTCGGTCAGCGTCAAGCAGTTCACAAAACTCAGAAGCTAACCCTGCGCGTACATCACCACGACTTCACCGTCGCCGTACTGAGCCCGTCTCCAATTTGGTCAGAAGTTTCAGCGATGCCTCCACGGCCACGAGGCGCACGCCTTCTGTCAGTACTAAACCTACCTCTTCTGCTCCATCAAGCGATTCTGCTAGTCGACCGCCCAAGAAGGCGCGTTTGTGTGAGGACAATGAGATGGGCCCCGATGAAGCTCTGCCACCACAAAAGAGCAAGTTCTTCCCAGTACCTAAAACACGGAAAAGTCCAAGGCGGGCGAAGAGTGACGCTTACCTCTTATCCGACGATTCACTCGATGAGGCGCTTATGGCGTTGCCCGACTTTGACGGCTGGAAGCCCGCTGACAAGACTAAGCGGGGCGTTTCGGTATTCGTGGAGAAAGAGAGTCAAGGGACTGCAACGAGTGCAGAAAGCGACCAGTTCTTGTTCTCATTCTCCAAAGACAGTGAAACCCCTTTGTCATCCTTCGAGGACTCTATGCCCCCGCCCTCGTCTGTCGCGTCCCTGTCGCAGACCTCAGCTACTCCCGCTCGACCAGACATTCGCAAATTCTCATATTCAAACCCGACAGAAACACCTGCTTCGGCTACATCGCAACGCTCTTCCGTCTTTAGTGCTGCATCCACCCCCTCTACGGCACCATCAACAGCTGCTTCACGCATGACACCTCTGCAACGTCTGGGAGCTCGTGCTATGAAGGCCCCAATGTCACCCAAGCTGCCCAAGCCACGCGACAGCTTTGATAGGCAGTTCCTTTCGGGTGTACCCGTCAACCCGGCTTTTGTGCCATTGCCTAAGGTTGACCTGGAAGAGGTTGCAGACCTTAACACATGTGGCAGTGAAGATCAAATTATCCCCGCCAGTGACGAGGAAGATGAGGACGAGGACGAGATTGACCTTCCGCCCAAGAAACTTAATCTGTCACGTTTTGCTTTCGTATAGAAATTATGTTACACTTCAACCATGTTTGCGTTGCAGCTAACAAGTTGTCGGAGTCGCGAATTGTCATCATGAACATAGCATTGATCGGGCGTTTTTTGTTTTTACCCCCCTTTTTTTATATTGTGGCTGTGGCATGATTAGCTGAGATGCACAAGAGATGAGAATACCAGTGTACTAAACTATGCAAGAAGCCCTGGAAGGGAGTACGTAGAATATCGGATAGGCCTTTTGGCAATATCATTTTGCCTCCTGAGGTCTGTAATACATGCCCAACTTGAACTCAGACCATGGCGCTTGTAGCCTGTGCTTGTTACAAACATTGATATCACTGTGCAACAACTTATGCAGGGCTTGCTCCTCGCGATTTCACGTGTGACAATGTGCGGCGTCGTAGTCAAACTTCAATAGTAGTTTCTTAAGGGTCTGCAGAAATAACTAATGTATCATCGCAGTTCTCATTTACGTACCCGCTTGAGTGAATATCATAATCCATATCCTGAACCGCTGAAAACAACCATGCCATAACAAATCTATAAACCGGATCCTTCAAAGCTCCAGCAGCTCAACTATGATACCGAAACCCCTTCACCACGCCAACGCCTTCTTCGGCAGCAGACCAACGCCAAGATTTCATGCTTCTCCAGTCTGCGAGAGCAGCAGATCACGATGACTGGCGATAACGGGAATGTGGAAAACAGTTCGTAAAGAAATGGTACATAATTGGGGTAACAGGTCAAAGGCACGTGAAGCCGTGCATCAGGGCGACAGCTCTGGGAGGAAAAGAAAGTCCTTGAGCAAATGTCGCAGCTAGGGCTACCCGAACCCAATGCTTGTACGTGACATGGGTCTGGATAACAAGCCAGCCGTTTCTGGCCAGACGGGGATGATGCATCGTAGCTCCCCAAGCTTGGAACCACCCGTGCTGTCCTTGAAAACACATAATTCTATTAGAAATGCGCGCTCCCATATGCCCGCACCTCAGCGACGAGTAACAGGCGCAGAAGTAGCGGCGTCTAAAAGGTCTGCGTTGAAGTTCCATTCGCCTGAAGACACAAAGATAGTTAGCAAGACATCAAAACCAATGAAACATAGGAGTGTACAAAGGGTCGAAGGGAATAGTACCTTTTGCCAGATTTTCGGCCGTGTCCTCAAGAAGAATAACACGACGCTTGTTGCAGTAGGAAGTTTTATCCATAATATCAACTTTGAGCTTGGGGTCAGACAATTCTGTGATGGGTTTCTCAAACATCTCAGACAAGTTCTCCACGGCCATCTCAAGGTCCTTCTGGTTATCCTCGAAGATCTCTGTCAAATTGTTTCTGGCAAGATAGAAAGCAAAGGCGTATGTCCACTTCAGCGTCTGTCGACATGTTTGAAGAGCCTGAGAAGCCGAATTGAGGTATTGAACTTCAATCCACGACATGCCCGAAGCACTCTGAAGTTGGACCATCTTCTTTTCGGTTTTCTGGGCAATATCCTTGTCAAGCTTGGCCGATTGTTCGTGGTTGGCATAGCGATTGTAGTAATGTAGGTATCGCTCAAGAGATGTTCGGGATTTTGCCTGGGCGTCGCGAGCCTCGGAACCGCTTTTCTCCTCATATCTATTACAGTTGTACCAGCTGGTTCCGTGTTCGGACCAGAGGCCCATACACATCCAGCAGAATTCGTATTTGCATTTGCGGCATGTCATGTGGTTGCAACCTCCGTTCTTCTCGATAGTGGAGTTACACTTGGGGCATTCCTTAGTGTTGGCCGAGATCCAGTTGGCGGTTTCCGAATCGTCGGCACACTTTTTCAACCATTTCTTGACCAAATCACAAGGTGCTGGTTGGTGGTCGGGGTTTGGGCAGCCAAAGCAGAATCTGTAACCGCATCGACACTCAACAGTCGGAACAATCTTACCCAGATCTTTGGGCTTAACACCACATTCAAGGGCGTTGGGGCAGTCTGGGGCAGGACACCACTTAAAGTTGTCCTTGTCTTCGACATATGTTCTGTTGAGAAGTTCCTGGTATCGGTCTGCCAGAGCTGGAGTAACAAGAACATCAAGTGAAGCGGAATCGAGAATGCGGCCACAGCCATCAGAGGGGCACTGGATTCTCGCTGCCTCGCCCTCCTCGCGGATCTTCTGTGTTAAGTAGTGACGATAGCAGTCCACGCAGTAACGATGGCCACATTTTATGGCAAACGACTCGAGGCCCTCGTCGTCCTCACAGCATATGTCACATATGAAACCAGGAATGACTTCCAGCTTTGGTGAGCTAGACGTGTTGCTGCCCAATCCAGCAGCTTCCATAACCTTTTCTGGTCTGTCCATATAATCTTCTAGTAAGCGCTCCTTGTTCCATCGGAAATGACGGAGCAAAATGGCAGCATCCTCCTTCTGCATGTCTAGAATCATATTGACTTCGCCGATCATCTCATCCTGTTGGTTCTGGATATCGCTCGGTTCGTGGACTTTGCATGGCACCACATGGGCAGCTCTCTTCTTCTTCTCGACGTCTTTTGCGAGGCCAAAGTCAGGATCAGGCTCGTCAAACTCTTCATCATCAAAGTCTGTGATGTCAGCGTCATTAGTAAGTGTCATGATAGGATATGAGGAACCATTTGAGGTTTCGGGAGACGTACCATCACCTGCGGAGATCTCGTCGCCGCTGTCGTCTTGCATTATCTCGTCGTCGGTCGAGAGAGCCGACATGTACTCGTCGTCGGAATCCATGGGGTTGCTGGCGGTGGTAACTGGAGTTGGAGGCAGCGCGTGTTTGTCTGAGACGGCAGCTGAGGCGATGACTTTCTTATTGGGTACTTCGTCTCTGTTGGCAGAGGTAATCGTCGCCTCAGCAGCCTTTCGCTTCCTCGTGGTGGGGGGAATCGTGGCGGTTTAAGGGAGGTTTTGAGGGGAGACCGAGGATGGGAAGGATGGATGTCTTAAGGATAAGGAGCAGAAATCGAAGGTGGCGTTGGCGTTTGGCGGCGGGTGACTAACAGTGCAGTGCAGTAGATAATACCTAGCCTTGCGCAGTACAGTACGTAGCCTGGCTGCAGTACAGGTGCTGGCTGGTATGTATGGAATGAGTTTGTGACGGAGGGTCGAGTCAGAGAGTCAAATAAGGCCAAGAGGGGTGCCTATGACGGAGCCAGGGCCGTTGAATCGGGGATAGGCAGAAAAACGCTAGTTAATCTGGGTCAGTCAGATCCCTATTGAGGTCAGAAATGGATGTCAAATAAGTTGCGTGTGGACCGAGAGTACGCACTTAGAAGAAGGTGGCGGGTGAAAAGACTTTAGATAAAACAAAGTCCAAGATGATGGGATCAGATTCAAAGTCACCTTCAGTTGTCAGTCAACCGGACTGTCCGACCATGGACATTAGTGCGGGTAGGCGGGACGGTACGGTGGGGGAGATGGGCCGGAAGGCGCGATTAGAAGGCAGCAGAGTCGCGAAATGTGGACAGCCGACCAGCTGAGGGCGAGGATATGGAAGGCAGCCTGATCTGTAACAGGGCTGTTGTTAGGCAGGTTAGGCCGACAGACATTGAGACATGAAAGCGTCGTTGCCAGGTGGGTCACGAATCTGTGGCTAGAGGTCTTCCATTGTGGCGTTATATCTCAGTCATCATATCGGTATCCTACTATTAGTCATATTTTACTTACACCATCTACTTAAAGACGGGATTTTCACAACACTTTGCAATTGCAGACACCCTGAGGACCCCGTAAACTGTGTGTAATGGAGCTAGGTGCATTAATTAATAAGCTACTACCCAGCACTTAAACTAAACATTCTTATATATAAAAAGTGGACACTTGTAAATCTAAAACGAGTTGATTGTGCTGAATGCCTTGTATATATTAATACCTATAGGATACCTAGGTAGGTACCTACTGCTGATTTGATTATAAAAGAGACGGTTTAGACATTTAAGAGAAACTGTTAAGTATAGACTTATTGAACTAAAACCAGACTGTATGTACATTACGTTATCAATGAAGCTGACAAATGACTAATGTGCTCTTCAGTGTCTTGCTACAGCTATTTCGTAACTACCTTATCTGAACTGTTTCTAAACTCAGCGTAGCTTAGGATTATAAAAGGAGTTAAATACCTACAATGCATATTTTCCCCCAAGTAGGTACCTGGTCAGCTACCCTAGACCGGAGCATAGGTACTAGGCAGCTTCTGGATCAGGCTTAAGGATGCTAACACCTGGGAAAGACAATATCGGATGTCTGGAGAATATCTAGCGTTTTGCTACAGGAGTTTCATTATGGTCATTAAATACATGTGTTGCATTGTGATCCATACCAAATGCCACTGTGGTTGACTCTGAGGTATTCTAAAATTAGTGCCGCTAATGTTCGGATACTGACTACGAAGGTATAACCATTGAGCGTGTGATATAGTAAAAGAAAACGATGCAGATATACCAGGAGCTTCTGCCATCAGTGGACAACCATGCATGGCCGTGTGTTTGAGGACGCGCTGTACAGGCGAGATCCAGATTCATCTAAAAAGCAAGCTTTCAACCCACTTCGAAGTTGTGACCTAGATCAAGATCCGCTAAACGGACTCACGATGCTCCTGTACGCGAAAAGACAGCGACCAAGATTGAGGGCGTCTATTCATAAGATGTCCGGCGAGCCAATGATGTGCTTCCCATAACATGTTTGATTGAACAGTGGATGGCCTAGTGACCGTTTTGTAGTTAGGGCAACCCGTCCAACAAGAAACATAGAGCAGCTGCAACAAGTATGCCTCGCATTGACGCGCGCTTCACGCAACAATTACTGTAGGCCGTACAGTCGTCTCGCGTATCGCCAGAGTAGGCCACGATATGAAGCCAGTCTCGATGGCAATTCTCGTAAACGCTGGAGTTTTAGAAGCCAATCCATCCATAGGTACTTCAAAACACAATACGCTGTACAATAGTCCTCTTGCGCGCGCTTCGTATCCAAGTTGAGAGGCCATGTATGAAGTTTCGAATGGACCAATCCTTACTCCGCTATTGTGTCGCAAGTCGTCAACGAGTTGATGTTGATTGGTGGTGATTTATTCGACGGATGTTGACTCTCATGGTTGAGATTCGTATCTCAATTTAGTAGATTGATTGAATGCAGTTGTCGGTCACAGATACGGTTTCTGATTGGATTTGATCGCCCACAGCTGCCATTGGTCGTGATATGCATCGCCATTGACGAGTTATCCAATGGCAGTAACGACTGGTGCTGTTTCCAGTTTTGAGCACGCAGGTTCTGATCGAGATCAAGGATGGAGGCAGTTGCGACCAGAACCAATGATGAGTTGCCATCTCAACAATGAAATGCATTTCCCCTCCAAAACCCCTCTTCTCACCTCTGCACTTGTAAGGTAAGAGGAGAATAGAAACCAGCACCATCCTCGCAAGAACTAGAAAAGCAAACTCTCAGCTGCAGAGCATTGTCCGTTACTCGTCAGCTTTAAACCTACCTCGTCGCTGTCATAATCATGGAAACAGCCATGGATGAGATCCTATTCGCTCGGTACTTTGAATCGCCGTGAGCCAAACCACTGACCAGTTTGTGAAAAGCCGAGCAGCTGCCCAAAAGCCTCCCCATGCCTTTGGCTTTGTCGAATCACATTCCTCCCCAACCATCTGGGCCAGTGGAAGCCATCCCCGGCGCCAGCAACGGCTTCAGCGACCAAACAGGCCTCTGACAGGAGATTTTTGGGCCAGGATGATGGCGACTAGGGGCTATTCGAGAATAAAAAAAGCAAGACGCTAAACTCACGGACGCTGACTCTGTCGAATCAAGATGCCTCCCGCCCCCCTGCTCGCATTCTGCCTCTACGCTCGACTAGGTGTAGCCTGTTGCCGCTGCTTTTAACGCGACTATCACCGCCAAAGCCAACCAATCCCAATCAATTTTGGGGACCAAACAACTTCCAGTGCTGCCATTACAGCGCCTCCCTCCCACAACACAATCCATCCATCCATCCATCTATGGAATCCGACCTATTGAGCCGCCGGCCAACAAGTCCATTGCCAACGCTCCGATACGCGAGTTACTGAGTTGCAAGAGATGCGATTCCACAAGATCTTTATCACAGCCTGTAACCAGCCGTTGGCTCGTGGCCAGTCTGCCAGGACACCCTCAGTTGACTATGACTGTTGTACAGTCAGTTCCAACAGCCTGACACAGCCGACCTGACTTGTCGCTGTCACCAGCATAGCGCGCCATCCGCCCGCCGATTGGCAGTTTCCGGGCAGGAAAGAGTGGCAGAGATAGAGTGACATTATCAAGCAGACTGCATCAACCGCCGTTGCCCACTAAGACGACCACGCAGTCACATCCTCGCATTACCCTCTTGCAGACCGCAAAAATATCATCCATAGGTGAAGAGGGTGGCTGGACCGACTCAAATCGAGGAGAGCATAGGTAGCAAAGTGAAGTAAAGAAAAGCACTAGCAGTGCAGAGGAACATAATCACAGCTGTGCACCCTTGGCTGATTGATTCGCGTCGCTTCTCGTGCAGTTGCCGCCTGCACCTCCGTACGCGCCTGTTGCTGTTGCTGTTGTGTTGCGCTATCACTGTAGCTTTCACTGTCGCTCGCTGCTCTTATTGTCGTGTGCTGCTCTTTCCATGTTGCTGCTTTGGTGGTTGTTCCGCCCGGCCCCGTCTGGTGGTTTCCCGTATATCCACACATTTAGCTAGGGTCGTTTCCCTCAATACACGCCTCGCAACTCTACCCCTTCACCCTTGTAATCCGTCATAGCTCCACATTGTTCCAACTGCTTCACACCCCCTTCCCTTCTTCAAGCGCCCACCTCTTCCAATTTCATCCTTCGGCGCCAAACACTTGACGCAGTCCTTTCCTTATAACCATCTGGTGCTGCCTTCTCCTACCCTCTGACCCTCGCTTTTTCTCCAGTCAGTCAGTCAGTCTGTTCGCTCGCTCGCTGCTTCCATCTGCCTGTACTCTTAATTCCCAGTGCTTGGGATTGGCTGCTGGTTCATATCTACATATTAAACCAAGCTCGCACTTACTCAACTCACTCATAATAAGCCTTGATCTCGAAATCCACGGTCAAATCAACCGCCGTCATGCCTCACACCAAGCCAAAGTTGGGGAAGCTCACCACTCCCGTCACCGCTACCTTTCCCTCCGAGATCACTTCGGCAACTCCTATCTCGGCTGTTTCGTTCACCTTCAAGCCTGACCCGGATTTTCTCAAGACGCCCATTAGCCCACCCATGGCCTACACTGATTTCCTTACCAAGGCCATGGCCCTCAACTCTCCTGCTACGAGCTCTGGCTTGACAACCCCAGACTCTCTCCCGGATACGGCAACTAGTGAGGAAACCGACACCTCTTGCAAGCGCGAAGCCAGTCCTCCATCATCGGCTTCAAGCATCACCTCCAAGGCTTCAGGCCGTCCAACTCCTCCAGCGACGGCCCCCATGATGCCTCCTAGTCCCTTCACCTGTGCTGCCCCTATGTCTGCACCCCCTACTGGCCCAGCTTGCTTCCCAAGCCTCAAGGTGCCTCCCAGTCCAAGTGTGTCGTATATCGACTCGCCAATGAGTGCAAGCACTGCTCGATCACCTTTCAGTGCCAGGCCAGTCCATTCATCAGTGTTCGACTGGGACGCGGCTCTGAAGGCTCGCTTACTAGAGAAGAAGAAGCAAAAGACTTCACGGACCAGCGTACGACACATTCGGGAAGTGGTGACGAGAACAGTCACATACACTCCTAGGATGGCACCTGCACCAAAGGGCAAGAGGCGCAAGGTTGAATAGATCTACTTTACCTCCACTCATCATCTGAACACTCGCACCGATCATCTATTCAACCGACCCACAACTATTAACGATCCTTCGAATACATAACGAATTTTCTTTTGTTTAGACATGCATTACATCAAGATATACCGAAAAACGACAAGTAGGCGGAACACACACACACACACACACACACACACACACACAAGGCAAAGCTTGGAGCAGGCCTTCGACACTTGGCGGCGAAACCTATCGCCCTTATCATTCAATCATTCTCTTGTTGGAATTTATTTGATACGCCTTGAAAGGAGTTGAACTGGAAACGGAATGACACTACTGGAGCTACTTGGGTGGCACAACTGAAGGAGTTTGACGGCGTTTGACAGTTTCATTATCACTTGGCGTTGCTGTTCCCTGGGGGCTTAGCATCGACCAAGAAGCAAGATACCAACACATGTGGAAGGGGCTGTGGACAGAGAGAGCAGAGATCAGCGACTAGGAAGCAGTCGACAGTCAGAGCTAGGCACTCAACAACGTAGAACCTTCAGCAGGGGTTACGGGAAAGAGAAGGAGAATTAGGGAACGCTTTGAACGATGTGGACCCGTGTACCGGGCACAGAAGCAGCTCGTGGTAGCGTTTTTAGTACAAAATACACAAAGCCATGGGCTGTTTAAACATCAATTTTTGTCGCGTGCTCTGATCTGTGCCTTGTTGGTGATGGATTCCGACTGACTGGTACGTACATGATCATATGAGCCAAGGTAGCCGACCACAACTAAAAGCGATTTATGGCAAACCTCACCATCATCTAAAGAACAATCGTGTTTGTTTTCCTCTTTTGGTGTTGTTTATTTGTTTGTTTATATGGATCTGTCATGGCCGAGCTGGCCGCATAACGGGTATACCCTCGACGTCTATCTGGGCCGCAGAGACGGCCGTTTCGCAGGCCGCCAGCTCGAAGCTTCTCTTGCAGAAACCCACCCCGCACTTGTCTGCCTTATTGTCGCTCCATGTTATGGATTCTTGTCGTAAGAATATTTAAACCCCGGTTCCTTGTAAAGTGGTTTTTACATGGGTAGTTGAGCAGGCACCAAGCACAGCTAATGAGATATAAACCCCCATTAATGAAATCGAATACCGAAGGGAGGAGACACGCGAGTGAGCGGGACTTTGTTTTTTTTTTCTTTTCTTTCGTGTTTCGCGATCTTTGTTATTATGGTATGCAAAGACGTGAATCAAGTACAGTACTCCACTAGGTCGGCTTTGGGGTCGCAGGCACGGGACGTATGCAGTCCAGACACGAATAGAAACAAGGCGAAAAAAGGCATACAACTGCTCGTGACATGGTTTAGGTAGTTCTCTCCACTGCGGTGCATCTTGAGCCTCTTTAGTTTTGTATCTCATCACAGTATATTCTGCAATATCGTGTGGTTGCAGTGAATCAGTATCCGTAGTAGAGAGAGGACTTTGAACTCCAAGAATGGATGCCGGCACACCCACCCCCGCTAGGTCGTCCGGGGCTCAATAGTTAGCTTCATCAACCCCTGGAACCACCAGAAAGACTTCTCTGGCGACCCAGCACCCTGGTCCAAGCGGGGCTTGTAAGCGCCGGGTCATGGGGAGTCAAGTGTGCTATTGGACGGGACGGGAGAGCCCATCACCCACCATCGAGCGTTGGTTGATATGATTGGGTTCGTACTAAGCGCCCAGGACTTGTGGGTATTTGTGTTGGTGAGGACTTGGGCTTCTCTTTGAGTTGAAGAACATGGCTACATGCAGAAGCGTCCTTTCTTCATCTCCTGTAATGGTAATGCCTGCGCTATATGTCGTCTCGTCTGGCCTTCAGGTGCGTCTGCGTCTGTCTCCCCTCTCGCTCTCGTTTCTACTCTTGTCGACGCGTTTGGCGCATGCTACCCAGCTACTGCGAGGGATACAGCGCGCTAGCTGTACATACATAGTAGGCGTGTTTTCATTTGTTTCTCCAAGTCTTGCCCACTGAGAATTCCAGTCTTGTCACAGAGAGACATCTGCCTGTGCTACTGAAATCAACAAATCCACTTGTGACCAGCCATGTAAAGATTCCGCGCCCAAGAACATAAGCTTGGGCTCTTCGCGCCTAAAGCAGCCTCATCACCTTTCGTCATCCAGGTGACCAAGCCTTTGGAACGCTATCACCCTTTGACCATGGCACAGGTCCGAGTGGTGAAAACTGCGCGAGCTACCCCGTGTACTCTTCCGTTATTTTGAAGCCTGGCTCCTCGTGGCATCGCGCCCAGCGACTCCAGCAACAAGCGGAGTAGAGACTACAGGCCCTAGAACCGTAGCCCACATTACCAGCAACCTGTCCAACCCGATGAGAACGCCAGTGACGAGATGCGCATGTGGTGATGTGACAACCCTGCGCATCACACCGTCTCCATTGCTGTTTTTCCATTGGCTACCATGCCGGCGAGGCACCTAGTCGACGCCTCCCGCCTATCTGAAACTGGGAGGGAACCCTCAGCCCTGAGTCTGAGATTAGAAACGAGTTTGAGACCGTTGTGACCGGGCTGCTGGGTGGAACAAGGCCCCTTGATCATGTTTCCAAGCTGCTTTGGCGATTGCTAAATTTGGCTCAAACACCAAATTGCATCCAATAGCAACGCAGTTTATGACTCTTCCTTGCTCATGTCCATATATAGTGTTTCCAGAACTAGCAGATCGCCGTGTCTTGGCTGAGCTAGAAGCGCATTGTGAAATTACAGGGCAGCGGGAAGTTCGAGATGCATAGCTCAACTTATTGGAAACATCAGTGCCCCGTTCAAGCTGTATGTGATTCAACATCACCAAAGATCCTTTGAGAGACTGAGCCGTTATGCAAGAGCCCTGGACATGGAACTATTCCACCTCTCTCACTTCCTTTGCTACGGCGTTGCAAAGTGCGACCTTGACCCCGGCTCCTGTAAGAACATGGATCCAAAGCCTCTGGGTATCACTGAGCCGGTCATTTGCGCTCTTAACTTCAGAGAACATAACCTCTCCCTTTGCCTTTCCAGGTTCCTTGGTTTGTCCTTCCGGCGCATCGGCGGTACGCCACAAGATGAGGTCCGGGATACCTCCACCTCGCTGCCTATACTCTTGTGCCATCACCTTGCAGACCGCTGCAAGAGCGCTGCCCTCGAAGCACTCAACAAGCTCCACGAGGTCATCAACCTCAAAATCCCAGTTCAATCCTACCACACTCGTTTTCTTCTCGTGCTCCCTCTCCCAGACCTCACGCAATAACTTTGGCGCTTCTCCATTCGCAATCTCAACGAGTCTGTGATTAATCTCTGAGGCTCTGGATGGATAAAAAGCATCAGTATGCAGATCCAGTGGGCATGTTTGATAGGCAGTTTGGAAAACATTCGGGATGTAAATGAATAGAATGTCGTAGAAGAGATATGCAAAGAGCGTGCGTATAATTCCACCCTCGGCGTGATATCCCTTCCACCCTTCTGATCGATATTGACTGAGACACATTGCTTCGACACTGCACTCCTCTTTTGTGTCCAGCTCATCGAACCATATCGTTTTTATTGATACTTGGCGGCCGGGCTTGGCAACAATGTCCTTTTTTATCTGAATTCCTTCAATTGTGTGCTCAATGGGCTTTGCCAGGTTCACATGACCAAAGTCATGCTGCAAGCGACGTGAAATGCGCAGTTTCTTTTCGAGCTTAACCAGTCGCTTTTGTAGATCATAATGAAAGATGAGATGGCAGTCTGGGTCTTGAAGTCCAGCCTCGCAAGTGGCCACTGCTATCTTTTTCCAATGCTTCTTTTGTTGTTCGGGGTCTGTAAGTTTAGGATTTGGGTCCAAAGTAGGCATATAATGTTCCTCCAACAAAGCTTTACGCTGATACCAGCCGCCTCTCCTGGCTGGATGAAACAATCGCTGGTCGAGAAGCTCGGTAAGCAGTTGATGTTCCTTGAGATGTTCCTTAAGCTTTCCGAAGATTGGTGCTGCTTTGTGAACGATTCTTGTGTAAGAGTGACCGGGTGTGAATCGTCTCAGGTACGCGCCTTCGCCCATCTCATATACTGTCTGTTCCTTTTGCTGCTCTTCCTTAACTAATGTTTTCCATCGGGGATAAACTCTGTCAAAAATTTCAATCATCATTCTAAGACCCTCCTCTCCAGGCGGACTGTGGAACTCCAGATTGTCGACTTCCGTTTCCATGCGAATAGCGGATTCATACTCCAAAAGGTGTAGACGCGATGTAAATATCGTGGACGTTCGGCAGACGATGTATTCAGGGAAATGGCGCCGCGCAATTTTGGCAAGAATAATCGTTGTGAGAGACTTCTCTGTCCATTCGGTCGACCTGTAGAATACCAGATGAACACGCTCAAAAAGTTTGAAAACTGATGGCGATAGTCTAATGCAAGGGCCTAGGATACCCAGTATCTTGGTTAGAAAGTGCTGCTCCCGATTCGAATCTTCTCGTCGAAGTTTCGCCTTGACTATTGCTTTGGCGTCTTTGTTTTCCTGGTCATCAGGTGAGTCACGGCTATTATGTCTACTAAGACCAACCGACATCAAACCAGCCTGTTGCTTGCTCATTCGTACGAGGGAACCGATGAGTTCTGATTTGTTGCGCCCTTGGATTTTGGCCTCTTTTGCCAAGTCTTTGAGCTCGTCCAGGCTAAGTAGTGAGGCAGCTTCTTCGACAAATTTTATGTGTTCCTCCGATGCATCTGCAAACGTAAATACCTCATCCAGCTTGGATTCTTCAAGCTCAATGCCATAAACAGGGCTCAGTGTCGGAGGAGTGGTATCGTGCGGTAATGCACGAGATGATTGCAGGGTAGCTATGGCTGCTTCAAGATCTGAGATGTCGCTGTGATAACCAAGACGGCTATGGCGATGCCACCAGGCAGTTTTTCTGAGAAATAATCGAACATATCTGGCTTAAAGTGAGTGGATGATTTGTTACGCAGTTAAGAAAAGGGCATACAAATATTGAGCCTCATACTCTAGAGCTCTCCACTGTTTGAAGACGTCATTTTCTTTTTCATCAAACAGATGAGACTCTTCTTCTAAAACGGTATCGAGAGCAAGGTTGAATGCATCCACGTATATAGAACTTTGGCCTTTAACCCAGAGAGGCTCCGGCTTTTCTGGTGCGCCATTGTCATCGTCATCTTCAGCTGCCAGCTGCGATGACTTCATCGCCTCGTACTCTTCAATGGCCTCTTTGCCTTCAGCTGCAGGCGGTAATGCGCTTTCGATGTCTGTGGGCCTAGAGTGTCCCTCATCTTGTTGGTCATTTTTGTTTGACTCATGACGTTGAATTCTTTTGGCTGGTGACGTCTCGTTTCTAGAATCATGCGAATGATCACTATTGGAACCTGGTGATCCCTGCCGTTTAGTTCGCTTTGTAGGTCTCTCCTTGTCAGGGGAGTCAGGTCGAATTTGACCTCGGAGTTGACTCTGCGGCTTTGGAAGCCTCGTCACAAATGCGTCCATGTTTTTACATCAGCCATGTCAAAGCAGCCAAAGAAGAGGCGCTGTATGATTGCCAAGTTGTGAAAGTAGGTACCGTTGACGTATAGGTTAAGTCCAGTATGCGGACGCGATAACAAGCTACGGGGTAAGGCACGTTCGCTGACACGAAAGCACATGACTTCGTGGATGCTCTTTCATTATGGCAGCTACGATCCGACAATCAACCGGCGCGATTGATCAATGTACAATTGATCAACAATATTCCCCTTTGCATCTTAGTACTTATTTAGCTTTCATACATGTCATTCAGTAGTCGAAATCGCAATCGCAACCACAACTGTTGATAACTCGAATATCGAAATGGCCGAAGAAACTTCTAAAAACGAAACGGCGACGGATACACCCCAAATTGCAGCTGATTCTGCTGCCAATGGACTCCCCGCAGACCAACCGAAGGACGTGGTGATGTCTGATGCGCCAGTTGATCCTGTATGTGCCTTTCCCCGTGGTTATCGCGACAGACAATTCCCTTCAAATCACCCGAACTCTGCCTGGCTCCCCTAAATGCCTTGCGCTCGAAGCTGTATTGACCAACACCCTCCAGGCATCTCCCGCTCCAGCTGCTCATGCGCCCAGTCCTGTACCTGCACGAACAGGAACTCCAGCTCAGGGATCTAGAGCCGCCTCCGCACACCCGGATTCTGGTGTCAATATCCCAGCTGAAGCTCCTCTACATGGTGACTCGACACGGCAATATCTCAACACAAAAGTCACTGGAGCGCTGCTCGAAGGCATGAAGCAACTGGCTAAAGACAAGTAATTCACCACCATCTTGAGTTAATCTTAGACACATAGATTACTGACAGTCCACCAGGCCGAGCGACCCCCTTCGAGTCCTTGGGGAGTATCTCATTCAAAAGTCCAAGGATTTGGAAGGGACTGGTTAGGTCTTATATATCGGATCACTTTTCACATAAAAGAAGCAATTGGTAATGGCAGGCATAGATGGCGTTCAGGTTCAATAATTTATCGTCACTGGGTTGAGTAGCACCCATCGCATACACATGCGTTCAGCGGTCGAAGAGCTTTCTATTTGAGCAGTCGACTTCGCTGTCGGTCCTCCCAGACAGGGCGAGCATAATAAGCATCATGGCTCTAAATGCAACTTTTTCCATAATTTGTCCTCCAACTCCATGACCCGGGAAACCATCACCTCCATCCAATGCGGCGCGCCGTCGTCTTAGGTCCGCTTAAGCGACGATGGTGCTGGCAGTGGCGGACTCGTACTTCCAGGTGGGGGGAAGGACACCGACGGTCTTGTAGTAACGAGCGAGACTTTTCAATGTTAGTTTGGCACAAGCCAAAGATACAAAGCTCGAGCTTACCGGTGGATTCGGGACTCGATGAGAATGAGACGGAACTTAGAGTCCTTGTCCTTGCGGTTGCGCTCAAGGTGCTTTCGGACGGCAACAGCCTGGCAGATATGTTAGCGGGCCAATTCGGGAGTAAAATTTGGATCATGATTTGCGCACCTTCTTGATAAGCATGTACAGATCCTCGGGGAGCTCGGGGGCGAGGCCTGTTAAATCACTCTGTCAGTCTCAACCGCACAGAGGCATTAGGGAGATGGTGTTTCTCCATTATAGATGTATTCGTTCCACCGCCACATCCATTTTTCGTTCAGGGAATCGTACCGCTAGACTTGAGGATTCGGAGAATTCGGTTACCTGAGTTGTGTGCGTTAGCGCCTTCAAATCTTCCATATATCATTTCGCGCGCAGTTCTTACCAGTGACGTGCTTGACCTGGGCAATACCGTGAGAGTCACGGAGGATGACACCGATCTGAGAAGGAGTGGCACCCTTACGGGCGAGCTTGGCGATCTGCTCGACGACCTGCTCGGGGGTGGTCTTCAACCACGCAGGGGAAGATCGAGAGTAGGGGAGAGCGGAGGCAGAAATGCCCTTTCCCTTGCTGTGAAGACGGCCCATCTTGACTATTTGGCGTGGTGGTGCTGGATGAGGATCGGTTACGGAGTTGCGAGCGAAACTTTCAACTTTCAAAGATTTGGAGGTCTTTTCGTTGTGGGATAGAAAATCACTTTCCGCTTAGTTAGGGCAGAGTGGTGCTAGCTGATTGGTCGGTTTATACCCACTGATGCCAGTCACGTGGATGGTCCGAGCGCGGCGCCAATGTCGCGTTACTTACTCATCTTCTTCTTCTCTTGCTTGTCGCGGTTTGAAGTTTTTTTCTTTTCTGATATCAAACAACCCGGAGCTTCTTCCTGGGCTTTGCGCAATATCTACTAACTATGGTAAGTCAGTCTCGCTGCATTTCTCGCTATCCCTTCCAACCTCCATATGATGATACATCACTTTTATTTTATTCTGGTACCTCTTATGTTAGAGCCTTCGGGTTCAATGAATGAACAGGACTTCTGATCATTGGTTATTTTCCGAGTTTTACTTGTTTACTCTGTTATGCTTTGTCACTAACACAATGCAGATCTCATTAGTACAAAACATACTACAAACATCAAATAGCTATCAAATAAATTAAATGTCATTGTTCTCTGATTTAAACTTGGTTCGACGAGCTTTCGTCTCAGTTACATGTAATGCATCGCAATGTTAGTAACGAGTGACACTGGACATCAACCTCAGCGACAACTAGATAAGCTTCAAGCACACTCATCGATATATATAGTGCGTACAGTGCGTAGGACATAGAAATCTGTTGATCTTTTGACAACGTAATAAATTTAATGAGACTAGTGCTTGTCATATCCTCTGTTTTACATTTTCGATTGAAACGATATCCGTACACCGATAGAAGACTCCCGCCCCTTCAATCCATTTAGCCAAGATATCCAGCTCATCTCTTTCTGGATCTGGCCTCGAATGGAACCGATATTAAGTATGATCTTACCACGCGCCAACATCAAAGTTCTCCTGTGTATTTTGTTAGTCGTTGCAAGACAAAGCTCGGGAACTATGGACGTACCTCTGGGAAATATGTCGTTACAACAGTTCTATCGGCAAACTTGCGTCCCGCAAGAGCCTGCAGAGCCTTTGTTGTGTCCTCGGTGTTCTCGTACTTGACAAAGATTTTGCCCACGCCGGCAGATTGCCTGCTGCCACCAGTAGGTCTGGGAACCTTGACGTCAAGGATTTTGCCATACTTGGAGCATTCTTCTCGAACGTCCTCGCAGATTTCTAAATATGGAATTAGTATATGCTCACATGACAAGACGGGGTCACATACCTTCATAGTCATCGTTATCCAGAAGCTCCTCGGCAGTGACCATGTTAAGAAGCTGAAGCACACGGCTGCTCTCAACCTCATTGGCAGTCTGAGAAGCGAGACCACTGATAGCAGTAATACCCACGTCGAAGTTGGCGACTTGTGTAGGACCGATACTGGCCTTGCTAACCTTGATCTGCTTGCCTCCAATGTCCATGCCGTTGAGGGTATCAAGAGCGGTTGGGTTAGATGCGGCAGGGTCTTGGTACTCAGCAAAAGCAATACCCTAAGATTGTTAGACAATAGTTATACAACGGACCAGCCTACTTACTCTGGATTCTTCAGTTCCTCTATCCTTGACCAAGACGAAAGCCTTGGGCTTACCAAAGCTTGCAAGAAGCTCGATGATCTGCTCCTCTGTCAAGAAAGTTGGGATGTTGGTAATGCTGAGTTTGTTGACGGTATCCGGAACGATATTAGAGACGACCTCTGGGTCGTAAGAAACTTCCTCGGTCACTGCAGGTACCACGTAGTCACGAGGTCGGCGAATCTCAAGACCGCGGTGTCCTCCATCTGCGCCATTTGAAGCATCACTGGCCTCCATAGAAATGCCGTCCAGCGCCAAGGCAACTGTGGTTTCCGGGGCGTCCTTGAACTCGAGAACGGCAAACGAGCGGTCGTTGGAGAATTGACACAAGACACAGGGATCTGTGGTGTTGATAACGTTGAGTCCGTTGAGTTGGAGGTTGAAAAATGAGATGAGTGCGTCCTCGCTTGTGCCCGCGGGGATCTTGGAAACCAAAAGTCGCTTCGACTGACGAGAGTTGCTCGCATTTAAACCAGCACTTGTGACCTGTCCCCCAGGCTGGTTCATGAAGGCCTGTAGTTTGCTAGGATCCATGGGTTGCTGTCGAGGAGCACCGGGAAGAGGGAACATGCCCGAAAGCTTAGCCTGCTCGGCCGTAACATTTTCATATCCTGGAGGCTTGATGTCCCATTGTGTCAGGCGACGCTTGCGCTCGAGGACAGAAATGATGTTTGTCAGGTCCGGAGTTGGCTCTCGCTTCTTCGGAGGCGGGCTTGCGCTTCGACGTTCCTGTTGTGCAGGAAACCTGTCCTCACGTCGGTCCCTGCCTCCTCCGCGACGGCGATCATCGTAAGGATCTCGCTCTCGCCTGCTCGGTCGATCGTCGTCGTCGCGCCTAGCATCCCGACGGGAAGATCCTCGGTCGCGGTCCCATTCGCGGTCACCACCTCGTCTCTCACGGCCAGAGTATCTGTCCTCGCGCTCACGGTCACGGTGGTTTCGGCTGGAGGAGTAGGCATCGACATCGCCCTCACCTCGTCGATGGCTTCGATGGTCTGGTGAGCGAGAGCGCCTGCGGTCGCGGTCTCGGTGTCGGTCTCGACGATCATCTCTATCACCTCTGGGCTGAGTAACAGTTAGATTCAATCTTGCTTTGAAGATGAGATTCTTTACTTACAGGATAATCTCGTCCACCCCGACGCCCATCTGCAATGAAAGGGTTAGCGACGCGACGCGATGAAGTGTCAGGACTTCAATCAACTTACCTCGGGAAGAGTAGCTATCACCGTTCATTATGGCAGCAATTATAAGCGACTCCTAAGAAAGAACAGATTCTCCGGAATTGATAAGTGTGAATGGTTAGCAGGCGGAGTCGTTGATTCAAGCTGCAACAAAGTTCCAATTTCAAAGAGCTGGTAGGCATCGCGCGAGGCTGGAGCTTTTTTTGCCAGGAGACGCTAGCGCTAGTAGGTTCTAGGCCTAGCGTGAAATTGGACTGGGCCTGGCTTTGCGAAAAACTCAGCGCCTGAGGTACAGTACAGTAGAAGGCAGTGGAGCGTTTCGACTTTGAGTATAGGGAACCTCAGTTCCAAATCAGGTAGTTTTGGAATTTGGGTACCTACCTACATAGGGATTCTAGCACTTAATTTATTACTGTCCGTCTGGCTTTCTGATTTTTTTCTGTGCATTTCTATGCTCATGATCCATGGACTATTACAACTTGACGGCCTTTCCAGAAAGTGAAGACGATCCCTTCTACTAAATTGTTCCAGGGACAATAAGCTTGAGACGCCACTGAAGTCCCTCAGAGCCAATTACATCATAAGGACTCAGGGTTGTCTCTATCTTTCAACTTTGCTCTACCACTCACTCACCTTGTCCTTGATTCTCGTCTTTATTGAATGTATCACTTTATATAAGAACCAAACTTTGAATCTTTGTATTGTTCTCGATGTCGATTGTAGGGAAGACGGACTGGCAGAAGCTGCCTGTCACCCTAGGAGAGCTTTGCATTAACACCACACTACGATGCGGACAGTCTTTTAGATGGCAAAAGATCAACCATGAGTGGTGAGTCGATAGTGCAACTTCCTAGACAGCATACCAACCCAAGTGTTGACTCACTCAGGACCTGCACTTTACATGGAAGACTTCTTCATTTGAAGCAGGATTCTACCCATTTGCACTACAAGGTCACCTTCCCAGCCCTCAAACCCAAGACACCAGAACCCAAAGACACAGAGTCTCTTCTACGACACTACTTCAATCTAGACACTGGGCTTGAAACTCTCTATAAGCAATGGTCGGAGGCAGATTCCAACTTTCGAAAGAGAGCACCACAGTTCCAGGGTGTTCGCATTCTTAGGCAAGATGCTTGGGAAACCTTGATAGGCTTCATATGTAGCAGTAACAACAACATTGCACGCATATCACAAATGGTGAGCGAACAGAATACTCCCATGGGCTTAGAAGCTGACACTGTATTAGGTGCATAAGTTGTGCCTGCACTACGGTCCGTTGATTGCATACATGGGCGATGAAGCATTTCATGACTTTCCAAGTCCTCAAGCACTTACCGGCGATGGCGTAGAAGCCCATCTAAGAGCTCTAGGATTTGGATACCGGGCCAAGTATATCGCCGAAACAGCGAAGATTGTTGCTCAAGAGAAGCCCAGCAACTGGTTGGAGAGCCTTCGAAATCCTGAACAGCCAGGTTTCAATACGGCACCCGTACCCAAAGAGCAACACGCAACTTACAAGGAGGCACAGGAACAGCTTCTAACATTGAAGGGTGTTGGGCCTAAAGTTGCCGATTGCGTCTGCCTAATGGGTCTTGGATGGGGAGAAGCAGTCCCGGTTGATACTCACGTTTGGCAAATCGCTCAAAGAGACTACAAGTTCGGCAAGTCAAAAGCGAAATCACTCAACAAGGCTACGTACGACGCTGTTGGAGACCACTTCCGGAATCTGTGGGGATCATATGCTGGCTGGGCTCATTCAGTCCTCTTCACTGCTGACCTAAAGGAGTTTGCAGCCCAAGCTGCAAAGGAAGAAGACGAGCCTGCCGTTGTCAAGATAAGCTATAGAACCTCCGAAGACGGCACCCGGAAAGATGTCGAGAAGACAATTACTATAACGGACAGCAACACCGAGATCAAAGAAGAAAAAAGCGAAGTTGTCGTTCCTAAGCTCGAGGAGGGAACTGAGGAGAGTAAGCAATTGAGAAGATCCAAGAGACAGCGTACTTCGTGATGAAGTACAGTGGTATAGAGGTCCTGGCGAGCCTCAGGGTATCAGAAGAATTGGCCCCGCAAGCATAAGAGATGAAGTAATCTGGTCACTTTATGTTGGCCAACACTAGCACTTAGGCTACTTTACTATGGTAGCTTAAGCCTTAAGAGGACAATTCCTCTGTTACCCGTCTCTTGAGGCCCTCAAAGTCTCATGTATGGAAATCTCACAACAGAAAAGTCCAAGCAGCAATTCTGCTCTAATGTAAACTCAGTCTATGTTCCGTCATGTACTAGCGTCGCTTCAAACATAATTGCGAGAGTGAGGAGCAGAAAGTTTCAATATATGAATTAGTGTCAATCAAAATATTCTGATATGAGCCAAGTTCAATAGTAGGCAAGACTTATTAGTATCTACCTACTCCTGAGGTACCAGAGCCGCAAAGCTACTAAAAAAAACAAAAAAAGAATCACCATGACAAAGCATTGTTGACAAATTTCCTTTTCTGGTAAGCGGGCACATGCATTGCTCTAAGGAAGCGGCTAAAATTCGGGTGGAGCAGATCGCCTCCAGCGAAGCAAAGCTTCGTCAAGGAGAGCGTACTAATTTTGCGACTACTCATCAACCATCCCCAACTCTCCATGCGCAACGATAACGCTCCGAGCGCCCCTTGTCCTCTCGAACCGGGATGAAGCTGCGAATTTCATAATTCAAAATGTCTGACGCCGATTTCGAGACAATCAAGAAGCTCCAGCAGGAGCGAAATGCTGCTGCTGCGGCAAACAAGGGTTCGCGAAGCTTTGATGTCGCCAACCAGCGAACCGACGATACAAAGCAGAAGCTGACCGACAGCGCCGACAGTTCTTTATACGACAATGATGGACCTAATAAATTTTCCGGATATAACACGTCTCTGCCGATGATGGGCGAAGATGACGATGAGATGGGTGATGGCGACAACACGCGACGGCTGACCGGCCAATATACGGCGTCGCGAGAAATGATCGATGAGTTTGCCAGAGGAAGTGGTGTTGAAGAAGACGACATTCTTGCTGGAAAAGGAGAGAAGAGCGGCCGAATCGTCGATCGCGAAACAGATTATCAGAAGCGCCGCTTCAACCGCGCCCTTACTCCTACGCGCGCCGACCCATTCGCCGAGAATCGCCAGGCTGGTGTTTCCGAGAACGGCACCAGTTATCGTGAGATTATGGAAGCTCGTGAACTCGAAAGGGAGGAACAGCGCGTGCTGCAAGCCATCAAGGCGAAGCAGGAAGGCAAGACTGAGGATGACGGCGACGCCAAGCCTATGCTCATCGACGGTGACAAAGAAAACACTGAAGCTGAATCTACCGGGGGCGCATCTACTACTCGCAAGCGAAAGAAGAGATGGGACGTTTCATCGACACCCGCTGAGGATGACAAGGCTGAGGCTGCTGATGCAGCCAAGCCCAAACGCACTCGATGGGATCAAGCGCCCGCTCTATCTGCCCCAGGTGCCGAAGGCACAAAGAAACGCTCACGATGGGACCAGGCTCCTTCTGCTACACCCATGGGCAACGCTGGGCTTGCAACTCCTGCGCATCCATCTTCCGCTCCCACTGTTCCAACAACATTCGGTACCGATATCTCGGGTCGCAACATGCCTCTTAGTGATGAGGAACTTGACCTCCTGTTGCCTGGCGAGAGTGAGGGCTACAAGATCCTCGATCCTCCTCCTGGATATGAGCCAGTCCGGGCCCCTGCACACAAGCTCATGGCTACCCCTGCGCCCCAGACAGGCTTCATGATGCAAGATCCCGAACAGGTACGCCTGTCCGGAAAGCCAATGCCTGCTGAAATTCCTGGAGTTGGTGACCTGCAGTTCTTCAAGGCCGAGGATATGGCTTACTTTGGCAAACTGACCGACGGTTCCGACGAGAATGCGTTGACTGTCGAGGAGCTCAAGGAGAGGAAGATCATGAGGCTGCTCTTGAAGATCAAGAACGGTACCCCTCCTATGCGAAAGACAGCCCTCAGACAAATCACCGACAATGCCAGACAATTTGGGGCTGGTCCTCTCTTTGACCAGATCCTGCCCTTACTCATGGAGAAGACACTGGAGGACCAAGAACGCCATTTGCTCGTCAAGGTCATTGATCGCATTCTGTATAAGCTTGATGATCTTGTGCGCCCATATGTCCACAAGATCTTGGTCGTTATCGAACCACTTCTTATCGACCAAGACTACTATGCGCGAGTGGAGGGTCGTGAGATCATTTCTAACCTGAGCAAGGCCGCTGGTCTTGCTACAATGATTAGCACTATGCGACCTGATATCGACCACGTTGATGAGTATGTCCGAAACACAACAGCACGAGCCTTCGCTGTTGTCGCCTCTGCCTTGGGTATTCCTGCTTTGTTGCCTTTCCTCAGAGCTGTCTGCCGAAGTAAAAAGTCATGGCAAGCTCGCCACACCGGTGTCAAGATCGTCCAACAAATCCCTATTCTGATGGGTTGTGCTGTGCTCCCTCATCTCAAGGGTCTTGTTGACTGTATTGGTCCCAACCTTAATGACGAGCAGACCAAGGTCAGGACGGTCACCAGTTTGGCCATCGCAGCTCTGGCCGAGGCCTCTAACCCCTACGGTATCGAGAGTTTCGACGATATCCTAAACCCTCTGTGGACAGGTGCCCGCAAACAGCGAGGCAAAGGTCTTGCAGGTTTCCTCAAGGCTGTTGGATATATCATCCCTCTGATGGACGAAGAATATGCCAATTACTACACTAGCCAAATTATGGAGATTCTCCTTCGTGAGTTTTCCTCGCCCGATGAGGAAATGAAGAAGGTTGTTCTCAAGGTGGTGTCTCAGTGCGCCGGTACCGATGGTGTGACTGCTGGATACCTCAAGGAACATGTGCTGGATGAATTCTTCAAGAGCTTCTGGGTACGAAGAATGGCTTTGGATAAGCGCAATTACAGACAAGTAGTCGAAACAACGGTCGACATTGGCCAGAAGGTTGGAGTTAGTGAGATCGTGGACAGAATTGTCAACAACCTCAAGGACGAGAGCGAAGCATATCGTAAGATGACAGTCGAGACCGTGGAGAAGATTGTTGCCAGCTTGGGCGCAGCTGATATCGGCGAGCGCTTAGAAGAGCGACTCGTGGACGGTATTCTTCATGCGTTCCAGGAGCAGAGCGTTGAGGACATTATCATGCTCAACGGGTTTGGTTCCGTGGTTAACGCATTGGGAACTCGCTGCAAGCCCTACATCCCTCAAATCGTCAGTACCATTCTTTGGCGGCTCAACAATAAGTCGGCTACGGTTCGACAACAGGCGGCGGATCTTATCTCTCGAATTGCTATGGTTATGAAGCAATGTGGTGAGGATGCCCTTATGGGAAAGCTTGGAGTTGTGCTTTACGAATACCTTGGTGAGGAGTACCCTGAGGTTCTTGGATCTATTCTGGGTGCTCTACGATCTATCGTCACTGTTGTTGGTATTGCACAGATGCAACCGCCTATCAAGGAGCTTCTCCCAAGACTCACCCCTATCTTGCGAAATCGCCACGAGAAGGTCCAGGAGAATACTATTGACTTGGTCGGCCGTATTGCGGATCGCGGACCTGAGAGTGTCAACGCCCGAGAATGGATGCGAATCTGCTTCGAGCTACTCGATATGCTCAAGGCTCACAAGAAGGGTATTCGACGAGCCGCGAACAACACATTCGGTTTCATCGCCAAGGCCATTGGTCCTCAAGATGTGTTGGCGACCCTACTAAACAACCTTCGAGTGCAGGAGCGTCAGTCCCGTGTCAACACTGCTGTTGCTATCGGTATCGTCGCTGAAACTTGTGCTCCTTTCACTGTTCTACCCGCTCTGATGAATGAGTACAGAGTCCCTGAGCTCAACGTGCAAAACGGTGTGCTCAAGTCCCTCTCGTTCCTCTTCGAGTATATCGGTGAGATGGCCAAGGACTACGTCTACGCAGTGACTCCCCTGTTGGAGGATGCTCTTATCGACCGTGACCAAGTCCATCGTCAGACGGCAGCCTCGGTTGTCAAGCACATTGCTCTAGGTGTCGTTGGCTTGGGATGTGAGGATGCCATGGTGCACCTTCTCAATCTCCTCTACCCCAACCTGTTCGAAACCAGTCCGCACGTTATTGATCGTATCGTGGAGGCGATTGAAGCTATTCGAATGGCAGTCGGACCGGGCTTGGTGCTCAACTATGTCTGGGCAGGTCTGTTTCACCCGGCACGAAAGGTCAGAACTCCATACTGGCGTCTGTACAACGACGCGTATGTTCAAGGGGCGGATGCAATGGTGCCATACTATCCCAACCTGGACGAAGACAAGATGGATCGACCGGAGCTTGCGATTGTACTGTAAGAGTTTGTACACAAAGGGAGGAGAGATTGGTTTCAGGACGTGGTCAGAGGGGTGACAACAGGGTTTATTCCAAGGACTTTTTTTTCTCTAGTATTATGAATATGGGGAGGCTTGTAATCGGGAATGTTGTACGTTGAAAGGGGGTTATTGCATGCGTCAGGGCGTTCTGATAGATGATAAAAACTGGTTTCAATGTTTTGAATATCTAATTGTACCGAGTGATAATCTCCCATCTCATGATCCTGCGCATGATGCTGGCTTGTCTTGAGACCCCTTCATCTAAACAGCTATGCTTCTGTCGACCACTGCTAGGTCGATGGACGGATGATTTGCCAAGACTGGTGTAGCACTCATCTCCAGCTGTCAACTCACCTCGTAGCGGAGACGCCGATTGTGCGTGTTCGTTGCAACTGCAGGGATGGAGGAAAGGATTGGGGCCTTCAACCGAGCTGGTGGTTTCATTTCATTAGCCAAAGCGACGATCATCCGAAGGCAGCAGTTTAAACAGATGCTAGCTCTATGTCAATTGATTGATTGTAATCTCATCGAACGATAACCCCATAACTCAGCAAGCGAGGGTAACATGGGCGGATTGAGCATGTTACCTTTCAGGTCGCCAACAATCTCAGCCAGCTGCTTGGGCCCCGGATGATCCCCAAAGCCTTGGGTATGTGGGCTGTATTTTGTTAGCTTATCAACGGCTCCGTAGCTACACCGCACGTGTGATTGCTTCCACCAGGCACAGCAAGCAGTGAGGTGAGACGCATCACAGAATCAATAAACCACACGCGTGAACGGGATCATTGCACCTCCTCTTCGGTAGTCGACGCCCGGACCCGCGGCTCATCCACACTTTAGAGGAACTTTTGCGCCAAGTTCCGGCAGATGCAGATTTCACTGCATTGGGGTCTCCCCATCTTCCTGTTGTTTTCGTGTCGAGTCAGGGGATAATGGGTGAAAGAAGAGGCAGAGCATGGTGGAGGAGGGGCCCGTGCCGCCCGACCTCTAGGATCATGGTCACGATGTTGTATCTAGACTTGATGGCCTTGATGAATACAGGCAAAAAGAGGTTGGGATTGCAGTTGCTGATACCAGTAGAGACATACGTAAGATCGTTGGAGAGGGGGAGGCGAGAAGTGATCGACATTCACTAAGCTTCGTCTCGTGCCTTTGAGTGGTTCTTGAGGGCGGAGATGGAAACCTGGCTGAAGACAATGTACATCTTTTTCCTTTCACAGTAAAGGCAGGTCTATCAATCGCTGGTGTTGCACGTGGGTAGCCTTTTCGATCGTTGGTGTATGGCACGTACTGTATTTCAGTACATACATACATTCATAGCCTAGCATAGGGGCTCTTATCATTGGTATTGTCTTTTCTTCAGGCATCATTCTCCCATGACAGGCATGCTTCCTGCCATGGATTTGCTCGACGGAAGTGCATGTAGGGATTGGAAAGGCATCAGGAGTGACAAATTTGCAGATGGATGCAGCTAGGATGTGATATGATGGCGAAGAAAAGGGATGGTTTCCGTCTCAAACCCTTGGTTCTCACTGTCCATGAGCTGGTTTCCCGACTGGAGCATAGTACAATGAGGTATCCATCAAGTCGTATACCAGGTTGTTAGCCTCTACTGGTCGGCTTCGTGACCTCATGATGTCGAGTTTGATATCCGCCAAGGGCGTGCCAACAGAGGCCCTCAAAAGCCAGCATATGGGTCCCAGGCACTCCTTGAGTTCTGTCGGGATGCAAGAGTAACGTTTGTGCCAGCTATGAAATCATAGCATCTATACCGGAAGTGAAGCTTTGTCACGTAAATCCAACCGCAAGTCAGGTCTTAGTTACTGTAGGGCAGAAAGTCCCGGAGGTAACAATTAAGGTCCAGCCTTGCATTACCCCAGCACTAGCTGACAGGACAAGCAAGGAGTAGGTCTCAGAGCGAGCTGAACTTATGTTGAAAGGCTTCTCGTCGAAAACCACTGGGTTGAGAGGCCGTTAGATTCTCGCATCGAGGATTGCTATGATGTGTCGGCACTTTAATTGACGCCTCCGGTTTGAGTTGCTTGTGATGTGCGGCCGCAACGGCTGCTTACCATATTAGAGAGGAGGAGGCGCGCAGATCATCCCAAGAGGGCTGAGGTTAAAGCAAGCCAAGACGCAGGAAGAACGGATTTGGCTGGATATCTTAGGCTTTAGCAATTTCTCCCTGTGATTGTCGCTGTGCATACAAGATGTACGTCACATCGGTTGGATGTTGGGACGGGAGAGCAACCAGGTGAAGACCCCGCTCCATTGCCCATCCTGGAGGCAGAGCAGCATATGTGGAGGTAAAGCATCTACTAAAGGCAAGTAGACAAGGTAACATAGACGGGACAACAAATGAGCGTTACGGTCAGAAGCCAGGATGGCAGAGCGAATCGAGATGAGGAGATTGATAGTGGATGGTGATTAGTTTAGTTGATGTGAAAGAGGGTCAAGTCAGGTCCGGTCAGGTCAGTACTGTAAGCCGGTCAGGTGATGAGACGGGACAGAGAATTTGGAAGCGGAAGGAGGAAAACACCCAACACCTTGCTCTCCTTCAGGCAACAAGTAAGGCAAGTGCAAGGGCGGGGGCATGGCATTCTCAGCAAATACCATCAGGGGAATAGGAAGGAAAGACCAATTGCGGTGTGCTGTATTAAGAATAGCTTGTATTTTAGTCTTACAGGACTGTCAAATGCAGCGCCTAGTGGTGTAATGAGATCAAGAAGAGGCAAGAAGAGGGCAGGCAGGCAGGCAAAAACACCAACACCCATCAAGCGGCAGCCACCAAGGATAATTTACCTTTTGGTGGACCAAAATACAGAGTCCGAGCGACGAGATTGACAGAATTTCTTTTGTTTCGTTTCCTGTCTCAACCTTGTTGTTCCTTCTTCCCACATTGGCTCCTGGCGAGGCTTGCTAGCCCAGCCTAGCCTCGAAAACATAGCGCTGGTCTTAGTGTCTGAAGGGAATGCGGCTATGTTGACATCCGTCAATAGTCAGAGCCGGTGCCGTTTCCGCTTCCACTTCCATTTAGAGTGACCAAGGCTGTATACAGTATCACAGTGTGGCTGCAGTGAACTGAGTTTGTGCAGCTGACTCTTGTTTAATTCGACAACATCTTGAGAGTGGCAAAACCTGAAGCGCGAAACGAACTCCCTATCCGCAAGGGTTGTTTGGTTGAAGGGAGGGGGAAGTTTAAAGCCATGACTTTTAGATTGGGTCTTGTTTTAGAGCGGTGCCCAATTGCTCAGATACTGAACAGGGGAGAGGAATGCTGTGCTGAATACTCGGACACGGCTGTGGGAGCGCGGTGTTGGATGGTTAACGGTGCATCAGGGCTCACACTGACACTGTAGTACTGCCGGACCCAGTCCGACAGGTGACCAAGAGTACATAATGCACAGTAAGTCAAAGGTGATTTGAAGATGGAATCACAGAGTCGCATGGGATGTGATTGATAGTAATGGCTCTTGAGGATGGGGTACAGCAGTGCATACAGTACATGCGAAAAAGGAACTCCAAGCATAGAGGTAGTATTGATCTCAAGATTGAATAGATTGCTCACTTCTCAGACTTGAGGGTCGATATGCATGATCTAAGTTGGTTGAGTGATTAGCTAAAGGTGTTTAGAGGTTACCTAGGCTTTGGGAGATGTCGTCCGTCCCCCCGACGTCGTTCTTCACAAGTGCCCTAGGTACTAGTAGTAGCTTACTGTATTGAAAATGGATGCTTTGGTCTGTCGTGCTGGTTACTGTACCCTTACTAGCCTGGCTCACGTTCAGCCAAAGCGATCCATGTCCCGGCATCAATTAGACGCTAAATAAATTAAACCCGCTAGCCTCCCCTGTAAGGTATCTTGGACTTTATTTCTACGATCACGCCTATCACCCTTGTCACTAGAAACGCCCCCACCCTCTCCTTCCCCCACATCGAAAGCAAAAATTGCAACATTTAACGCTTGTCCCTGTTCGGCCATTTGTGGCAGCGAATAACAAGCTCATCGATGACGTCGGGCAGGTGGAGCTCGGCCGGGTCTTTGCAGCAACGGAGCCGGGGACCCTATCATCCGCCTCTGACGTCAGGGCCCCCGTTTTCGAAAAACGGTTTTCGCAGTGCTCTTTAAGAATTGGACCTGACTATGAGAATGGAACGAAGAGATAGGTACTTTATGAACCTATGAGAGCTGAGTCTAATACTCTTGCAGAAACAAATCAAAACAACCTTGAGAAGCTTGGTATAACCTAATTGCAACATTGTGGGTTTACACGAGTCGTAAAGACAGGAATTCCATGTTACTGTACTGTGCATGCAGTATGTACGTATCCTACGCTTTGTCTCCTGTGCCTCAACTCGATACGTAGCAAAAGAAATTCTACAGTATTATATGTAGGTATCCACGCAATATGATGATATCAGGTGGTTCAAGGCGGTATGGCTTCCTATTCCTCCTGCCTATATGTGTGTAAGACATAATTAGGCATTTATTCCATCATGTAACTCCAAAGTGAGGGCGCCTCGATCACCACCTCTAGTTAAGTATCTCGTCGCTTGTTTTGGCGTCTGAAGCGACATTCAAAAGAGGGGGGAAAACAAGTTTCGCGTCTAAAAGTCTCTTTGCGTCTTTGTCCTCTTCCTCCACGCCCCATCAATATCCAATCCAATGCCTATTCTATCTGTCAAGGTAACTCTGCAATGACCTCTGGACCCTCTTTTTCCTTTTCTCTCCATCAGCTGTAACCGATTGATAAAATTTGATTTGATTTGACAGTTCCTCAATCTCTCTTACACAATCGTTTCTCCACGCCGCAAAATCTAACCAGGGAACCGATAACCAAACCCACCCCCTGCCCTGCCCTGCCCTGTCGCCTGTGCTTTCTGATTTGACTTTTTTCTTTCTCTTCCTGACTCCCTCCAAAATACCCCAAGCTGTAATAGTACTAGCCCTCTAATAAGTAGGACCCTGAAGATCGCATCGCGGCGCTTCCTGACCAAAGACGTGACCGTGGCAGAATCTCAAACGCAGATGAGGAGCCTAATTTCTCCGTCGACGTCATAATTCGGCCCACGACGCCGTCATTATCGTCGTGTCAAAATCCCTCTAATTAGCCTGGGAGGGGCCTTGCTTGGTCTTAGTCTTACGAATACTGCATGCTTCTTTTTTGTTTTTCGGTTGCCCAAGTTTGGTAGGTATCAAGCGCTTGAAGGAGGCAAAAGTTGGGGGGCCCGACGATGGACAATAAGCAGCCATTCGATCAATGGCTCAGGGATTGTTGCAGCTAAAAGGGGGCAATAAATGTGACTTTGATAATCTCACTTTAAGATCATCACCACATTTCACGGTACGGTATAGTACCCAAGCAGGTACATACACACTCTAAATATTGGGGTTTTGAACATGACACGGGGAGTTCGCCCCAAGGGTCCTAAGCAAAGTCGTGTACTATACACCAAGTACACTATCACCTGTACAATTACTGACAGTACTGTAACACTTCGCCATCTGTAAATAGCCTCTCGTCCGACCACCAAAGAAAGCTTCTTGCACCGCCCCGGAGCTCTATGGTCGACGGTACACTTACAGTGCACCGTCTCACCAACTCGGCCAGTCTCATGCCTTGAATCCACCAACACGGCGCCGGATCTCGTGGGTTCCGCGACCGGGCGCTGATATCTCAGCCTTGACGGACGTCATATCACCAAGTCAAGTCGCAGTCGTGACATGGCACAGCACAGTTGTAGGCCCCCCTTCTCCTTCTCCTCTCGTCTATTCCGGCTTCCAACTTCCGTTGTCGCAGTGAATGCTGTGTCTGTCTGTATGTACATATTCACGCCAGACAAGGACGTTATGAGCGCGCGTCCTTTTCGCCACAGAATCGAGTTACCCAACGTGGACATGCTCAGATGGAGTAATTTAGACGCAGAGTGGAGGAAACTCCCCAACTCTGCTCTGCAGCCAAGAGAAACTATCAACAACGGTAACGTTAGATGGCGCTTGACTCGGCAGGCCAAATATGCATAACCGTGTAATGGATTCAGCCCCTTTGAATATGGGCATTTCCAAAACCACCATCTCAGTTCAGCTCCATGCCATGTCGCATCATAAAGGAGATCAAACTTGTCTGTCCCTGTCCCGTAAAGCCTCAAATTACCATCCACAAATCAAGAGTCCTAGATTGTGGCTTGCTTGACAAGGGATCGGGATTCAACCAACAAAAGGGCAATACTTTTCAGTGTACAGTAACAGGGATAGGTCCTGTCGTTGCAGTGCAGCTGTAAGTGACCACCAATTAGAACATCCCTAAAGAGTACAAGGATGGATTGAATCAGAGGGAATTTAGAGGCAGATGCGGAATTGGAGCGCAAACATAGATTTGAATCCTAGCAAATGGAAGACAGGCATTTGTTTGATACCCCACTTTAAGGCCCATCTCATATGCAGTAGGTGCTGTACTGTACTGTACTATACCCAGGCTAGGAGATATCATTTTTGACTGGCGGCTTTGAGACTGGAAATAATTGTAACCAGTACAGCACAGAACAGTACAGTATTTCTAGAATACAAGAGTCAGTGGACAGTTTAGTTTAATTAAGAAAAAATTAATTAAAAATGAATGGGTGTCATGGCCATAAGCAGTCACCAGTTCATCTCGTGTTGATCCCCTAGTAGAAACCTTCTAGTTGTCTTCGTCGTGTTATTCTTTTCTTCTTTTACGGATACAGTACCTACAGTACCTGCTGTGAGTGCTAATAAAAACAAAAACGAAAACACCACAACCCACTCCACTCGCAAGCTAGGCCGTATTCAATACTAGCACGCCATTTACTTTCAACACCTAAGCCTCTAATCTCATTTCATCTCATTCCCGGCTGCAAACCGGCCGAGGCTCAACTTTGATCTCATGTACTGTATCTGCACTTACACTTACTTTATTGAACCAGCATGTAACACTCTCCAAATTCTCCTTCCATGGGACCAAATCCTCCGGGGATACCTTGTCTTTAACTGTACCAGTACTAGACTAAACCCTCCAACCCAATCTCACCTCAAAGTTAATCTACCAACACCTTTCCCTTCCTTCCCACCCCCACAAAGCTTGTCCGGTCTTGACAATGCCGCCGACTCGATGGCGATACCTCTTGCGGTAGGGATGTGTTCATCTTGAAACGCCGGTTTCTGCTATTCTCGGTCATGATCTACGGGCAATAACAGACGAGCTTGCAACTTGCAGGGGGGCCCTCCAACCTCCAGAGAGCTGTCCAATTGTTCCCGTCCGCCCTGCAAAATTAATTACATTATACCCAAGCTCTGTTTTTTTTTTTGCGTACCGTAACTATATGGAGAAACCTGCAGTCCCTTCTTCCTACACTACATGGAATAGGGGTTGCATTACGCGTCTGTGTCTCAAGTCGTGCTCCCCCCGATCTCCTTATCGTGCAGAAGAGAGAGAGCATTAGACGTTGACTTTGGCATCTGCAATATCAGTACATTAACTTTTCTCGGTAAAGCCGTCCTGCCTTGCCCTGCCCGGCTTGACACAGCCAGACTTGCCAGGGTCGTACAGTAACTATCGTGCGGCTATCTTACGTGGTGGTGCCGCCGTCCTTCAAGGAGTGGGAGGGGAGTGGAAGACCATCCAGCCGCCCTCGCGCCTGTGTCTCGCCCCTTTCTTGTTGTTAATGTACATTGATTCTATGAGGCTTGTATTGCTTTTGTTGGTTGCCGGTGTTCGAGTGATGGGATTCTTCCTGCCTCTAGACCAGAAACATGGGGTTTTCTCAAATGCCCATCTGCGCCAAGTTAGAATCCCCTAGGAAGTTCAGTACCAGTACCTCCAGTTTCCAAACACATTTTTGGCTTGGCCCGGTTAGGCTGCATAATCACATCGTACCAAGTTCATTGGGTCAATGTCAAGTTTGATTCTTGTAAGGCTGTTTGACCACTATCTCTAAAGCTGCACCTCCCATTCTCGTCGTCTTCAATGTCGTACCCTGACCAAGCCAACGCCTGGCCCAGGGGGGGGCAGGCCAAATGCGCGTGGCTCGACCGTAGATGTGAAACTAATAATACAATCCTCCTCAAATCCATTCGTAATGGGTCGGGCCTCCTCCTCTGACTCTCAAAGTGCATCCTTGTAGAGACAATATTGAACGTTGCCACAAAATATGGACATAAGCGATCGCTTCGAAGTAAAAACGCAAAGCACCATATGTCTGAACATGCAGAACAAAAGGACCACAAATGTGGTCAACTCCATAAACGCCGTGTGGAAGGGTATCGGTAGGTCGGTCCAGCACTCCGCCTATTCCCATCACAAAAGACCTAATATCATAAAACCTGAGATGGTGGGTTTGAACAAGACCCAATGCACCGTAAGCGATAGACTCGAATCGTAGACACCGCCGCTGTCCGCCTCGTGCTCCAATCCATGGTTCCTCATCCTTTTCTGGCCCATTTCTCTATGCCGCGCTAAGCCGTAGTGTAGTAATATTTCAAGGTGATAAAACAGGGCGATTAAATGTAAATAATGTCGGTCGATTAGACTTTCGTCGCATCGCCTTTCGTCGGGCGCCAGTCTTCGGCATTCCGTTCCTCAAATGAAAGTGTTGAATCGATGTGCTACAATTCGTTGTAGTCACCAGTTGTCGTCATTGTTTAGTCCGAGTGGTGATCCTCGGAGCCAGCCTCGGAGCGCGCATCTCCGCGGTGAACCTTTCGGTGTCGTCGGAGATTGGAGACTACAGAGAAATGTCGACCACATCCTTCAACTTCGCAAGCAAAAGCTGCATAGTATTAGCAAAAGAAACACCATCGGTATCTTGAATATCACTTACGCTTCTCGCCAGTATGGCTATACATATGGGTTTGCAACGAGCTTGGTCGAGTAAATCGCTTGTCGCAAACCTTGCACTTATGCTTCTTCTGAGTGCTAGAGGACACCTTGGAGCTGAACTGTCCCATCATAGATTGAGGAGCAGGAGGGATCTGAGAGCTCATCAAGCCTTGAGGTCGGGGTAGGGTCCTTGAAGACACCGACTCGATGTCAGAGCCGGCTGTGGAGTAATCAGAGACAGAGTCGCCGTAGTAGGAGCTAAAGTTGCCACTGGAAGAAATGGAGGAACTGGTAGAGTGGGTAGAAGGGAATCCATAAGAATCAACAGAGGATCGATCACTTCGCGCCCCGTAGATGGGTCGAGGTGTCTCCTGGCTCATGGCCAGCATGCCGTGACTGGCATCGAGAGCATCGGCAAAGCTCCTCCGTTCATCTTGGATGCTACTGCCCTTAGTGTTAGTGAAAGAACATAACGATGAGTCGATTGCGATCCCACTCACTGTTGAGAAAACCGTCTTGCGTGCTCATCGGCGGGAGCCAGGCCGAAAGGTGGTGGTCGCACGGGAGCTGGTGCATAACCAAGTGTATCATAAGGGGCAGCTGATGTAGGGGCGAAGTGGTGGTTTACAGGAGAAGCAGATGTGGTGTAAGTGGGATCTCCATAAGCAGCAGATGTTGTTTGCATGCGGTTGATGCTGAGTAGATCTATGCCAACGTGAGCTTCACAATCAAACTAATATCAGTAATGGCAACTCACCTGCAGAGGTGCTGGGCATTGGCATGGCACCTCCATAAGAGGCCATTGATGAAGTGCTGCTTGTGCTCGCGCGGCTTTGGGGTGGCTTGCCTGCCATCATACTGGGGTTGAGGGCTGGCTGGCTACCAACAAAAAGGCTGCTTCCAGCAGGAGGCGGCTGTGGTGGTGAGGAGGAGGACCAAGGGTTTGAGAAGGCAGGCGGTTGAGCAGGCGCTGAATAGTCGAAATTCAACGAGGGACCGAACCGCTGCTGGGTAGTGTCGAGTGTCATGGTCATGTTTGTATGTGATAGTGGTGGTTGTGTAAAGAGAAGTTGATGTGCAATATAAACATAGATCGGTTGATGGTTACGTGGGAAAAAAGGTTTGTTGATCAGATGCGGGATCCCAACTAGAATAAAAGCCAAGTCGGTGACACAGATCAAAGACAGAAGATCCCTTCAAGACTGGAGATGATATGGGGAGTTGAGTCGGGGCCAAGGTGGGATCAGCGAAGTCTTAAGTGTCTGGGTGCGAATTGACGTGCGTCAATCTGCCTCTGGAAACGGGCTGGGCTGCGGGAGAAGAGTGGAGTTCCCCCGTCTCTCTGAAAGAAAAAAGGTGTGACGACTCTGGCCTAGGTGATCGGCAGGCCGACGTCTTTTCGCAATGGCTGAGGCGACAGGGTTGGTGCGATGAGGTAGGGTCGTAGGACCAAGCAGCCAAATAGCAAACCAGGGGTGTTGTGGGCTGCATAAGATGATGGAGACAGTTTTTCAATCCACAACTCGACTTGACAGCCCACGGCATTCAGATAGTAGCGTCCGCGGTACCCAGCGCTGAAGAGATCAGCAACTTTATGGATAGATTTTTGTCAACAAATCCGGGAAATGTCCCTGGAAGCCAGAGTCGAGGGAAAGACATATGCAAGATAGCGTCACCGAGATTCCAAAGATACAATTTGTATTTGGATTTGTATTCAGACTGAAGCTCGAACGGCCATGTTTCGAAAGTCGAACAGCACCAGGCCGGCAGTGAATCCTCAATTCCCTACTCAAAAGAAAAAGTAACATTTGACAACACCAACACGTTCTCTGAAAGGGGGTGCGATGATGGCAGACAGACAGGATTATGGGGTACGCACTGACCATGGCAGCCAGGTCAAGACGTGTTAGGGAGAGGGGTGTAGTCTGAGCTGAAGGCAGAGCAGACAACAGAGTTGGAGGTGGGTAAGGCTACGGACGGCAGTTTGCAAAGGGACCCCCGCTATTCAAGGGCCGCTGGTCCACGAACGAACGCCACTGATGTGGAGGGTCTGAGATGAGTTGCAAGGTTGACGAGTACGTACCGGACTGGGAATTGAGGTGAACAACAGACAGGGCGGGATTATGCAGGGTCTGGTCAAGCCAAAAGGAAGCGTGCCTGTAGATGACTTGTTGCGACGCGGGCGGCGGGTGGGAATCGAGGGTCCTTCAAGCCACTCAACGGCAGCATCGAGGGATCCTAGGCTTGTTTAGTGCAGTGGGAATTGATTGCAACGAGCTTCTCGCTGAGTGGACTCTTGTAGTGGGCGTTGTCGAGTCGTGCGCTTGGTCATGGGGGGGTCGGGCAGGGATCCTAGGTCAACAAGCAATGCCAAGGGTGAGAAGAGGAGCCCAGAGACGTACCAGATACTTCGACAGGAGCTAAAAGCCGCCAGACTCATCGGGAGGCGTCGGCCACAGGGCGCCCCTGTCGCGGATGGGTGTTTACCCATGAGAGCCCTGACGTAAGGTACGTCAGGAAGCAGCAGCAGTGAGTGTGTGTGGAACTCAGAAACGAGACAAGAAACGCCGGGAACGCAAGACGGTGAAGGAATTGAAACAGCCTTTAGAGACGACGCTAAAGGGGGGCCAGGCCAGCAGAGGCATGCCATGCCATCGCATTGCATTGCCCATTGACATCGACATTGCCTATGCCATGAGGGAGTGGAGGGTGACAAAGGAGTATTGACATCAGATGTCCAGGATAGCCTGGGACAGCATGGCAGCCGACTGACGTTGTGACCCCTCTTGAAAGATAGCGAGAGCACTTTCACGAGGGGAATAATACTGTACAATAACTAACAAGGCCGTTCCATGCAGGGCCAAAGGAACCTCAAGACCCTGAGAACCTTTTGGCATCGCCGTCATCATGCTCCAGAGACGAGGTGGGACAGCGTCACTGTCACTGGAGCAAGGCACGCAGAGTCACCCTGTGCGCCCAAAATGGTGTCGCAGTGATGCCATAACTGCGCGCATTGTGAGTCGGCTTTGTTTCCCAACTACGGAGTAGAAGATGTCCCCTACATTCCCACCTGCCCAGTCCAGTTGCACAGAGCGGCCCTTGGAACCCTCGTGGGGTACTGCAGAGCATCGCACATTGCACATATATGCCCGATGCCCGCCTCTTCTCTTGGTGTAGTATCCGATCAAGGCGGATAATGGGCGCGGATAATTGTCAACTTGGCTTGGACACTAACATGTAGCATTCGCCCAGGGTTGAAACCCTTGCCTGCCGGTTTCGCAGCAAAGATCCATCCTATATTGTGAACATGTTCAGAGGTGTAGTATACGCTTTGGTATGTATGTTGATGTCAGCAATTGATTCTGGTGTCCTTCTGACTTGCCTGGTCTGTTCTGGCTAGTGCCAGTGGTATGTACATACAGTGCTGTGGTTTTGGACGCTTAAGATTGGTAATTTTGGTGTGTTTAGCTTCCCCCGTGCTCAGGCCTGCCCCCGTTTTGAGCGGACCTTTGCTAGTTCGCTGCTGCCTCCACATGGGGGAACGGCTTCTGAGATAGAATCAAAGAATGTTTTATCGGGGGGGGACAAGCACGGTTGCCGTGTCATGTACAAACCATGGACCATACGTAGGTACAATATTAGAGTTGTGTGTGCGTGTGTGTGTGTTAGCTAGAGCTAATTCTTAGGTTCAGTGGAGAGAAAAGGTGCCTACCTAGAAATCGAAGTCGCAACTGAATCGTCATGCTGCACTGTGTCCTGGTTCGTTCTTTCCCTCGTGCAAGCACCTAGGAAGAACCCTTCCGATCCATATCACTGGCAGAAAACACTGTGTGGGGTAGATATTGCCTCAAAGGTCCCCCCTGCTTAGGACTCTTCTTTTTTTTTTCTTTCCTTTTTTTCACAATCTTCCTCACATTGCGGCTCCCATATCGCTAAAGCATTGTCAATGGCCAGCTTCGAATCAAAAGCGGTATCTCTTTATTGGCTTCAAAGTGTGCGCCTATGTAGGTACTATGTATTCGTTCCTGGCATCAATAGCGACAGTGACCCTCATTCAGCATTATTGAGGCACCACAAAGTCAAGTATGTATACGCTAGACCCGCTACAGTAGTTCATTGTAGTAGCGATGATGGGAGTGGCGCCCGACAGTCATGGGTTCTTCAGCGTGCAGCCAGTCAACGCGAAGACAACCCTCCTCGTCCATCGATCCGCTACGGAAATAACGTTGGGATGCTTTGGGCCGTGAATCTGATGCGACCAAGCATGGGAAATGCAAAAGGCCACCAGGGTAGGTGCTTAAGGTATGGATCACAGTTGATAGGGGCCCGGACGCAATCGGACCAGCCGTCGCAGACCGCTACGAACTAGGATTTGTGATTGACTCTGGGTTGTTGACTGCAACCAATCATCTTTACAGAACGCTTTACGGTTATCACTTATCCCAATCATTCTGCTCTCACGCACCGGTACCGTATACACGGTGTCATTGGCATGCCTATGACCTTCCGAGCCTGCTATTACAGTACAGGACTATTATCTCCTATCTTCGCAAGGGGGCCACTTCAAAAGTCATAGAGCTTTTTTATCACAGGTTCGACTAGTAAGCCAAGAGACCAATTCAATTTGCACGGCCTGAACATGGGCACTGGGTCAACTCCTGCAATCATTGCTCATCAGAAGGCTGTCGACGTCGCATCGAAACTAAAAAGAAACCCGGACACTATTCAACGCCACCAAGAGCCGCCGGGTTTAAGAAAAAGTATCAACTCATTTCACATATGCGGGCACGGTTCGTCAGATGCAGTACACATTAGTGACCTGCTCTGTTGCGGAAGCAGTGAGGGTCCACAAACTCAACCCGCTGCACCTGCTTTGAGTTTACTACTGCGAATTCGACGACTCACTAACAAAGGCAATCGAGAGCAGTTTGTCAGAGAGATACGCTTTCCCTTAGCCCCACCGGTACCTTGAGAGATGTCGCTTGACCCCCATCGTGGTAGCTTGTCAGTTGCCTCGTACGGATTCCGGCCGAGCCTCCTACAGGCTGCTTGGACCGCCCCCATCCGGATTTTCCTGAAGATTGGAGCTAGGCTTGTCAGCTATTCCCAAACGGAAAGGGGTAAACCAAAAAGGGATGTTTGAAACATCCTTTACGCAAGGGTGCCTGGCAAGGTTCTGATTGGGATTGTCTCCCAGATCTTGCGATCATCATTACCCTCCGGCATTGAATCTGCACGTTGTGAGCGATGCCGACGCTATTACAGACAAGCGTCTACTTGATATGTCGATCCGGCTGTCGAATGCGCCGACTGTTATTCTACCAACTGTTGCCAGGAGGCCACCTTCACTCAATCCATATCATGTTGCAGATATTCACAGTCAAATACTGGAACTATTGCTTTACGTAAATCCTCAGATACAGAAAGTCCCTGTACAGGTGCAAAATCACGCTTGTTGATATCTACTAGCTCGCCCTGATACCCGAGATTGACGACCTGTCGATCATGATGGGGCTACCAGCAGTCAATTACAGACGTTCCACGCATGATCATACTCAACTGGGTTACCGTTCGATGAGGTTACACATTCCGATATTTTCTAGAAGCTGAGCTTGTCTGTACAGACAAGCAAGCCCTTGCTTGGGTACGAAGATCGGACTGTCCGAACTAATGATCCTGCCCTGCAAGAACACTCGTTGCTTCTGAAGATTGGAAAGGGTCAAAAAGACTGCGCGATGTGGGTGCGTTCTTCCAATAACGAGGCGACAAAGCCACACAGATACCATATTCCAACAGGGGTATGTCTCAGACTCTACCAGCATTCCCCAACCCGCCTGAAATATCCCGGCTGGCCAGTGCAACCCAGACGGCACACCTGATCAACAACTTTACTGCTTTAAATTCGATTTCCTATCTGATGAATTGTTTCTCCTCAAGCCTCATCTCGCCTTCAATATTAACAAGTGGATTTGCTTGAGATTACAGCGAAAGAAGAGCCGGTGGCGCTGTGTTGAGTTTGTTTGTTTCCAAAGCTTCCAAGGTGCTTATTTCCCCAGACTCAGTTGAGGACCCATCCGTTCAACACGGTTACAGCTTCACTGAAACGTTCTGACGTAAACAGCCCGACAGTCTATATGGCTATTCGGTACCTCAGCATTCGAAAAGCATAAGAGGCCTCGTCACAGCAGTGCTGGTATTCTTTGTATTATGGTCAGAATATATGCGTCTTTAGTATCAAAACATAACAGCTTAGAATATTACACTCCCGACTCAGCCAGCAGAACAAGTCGCTCATCAGAACCACTAGCCGGGTGGTAGTCAGCCTATTGCTAGGGATCTGTCGGTCTGAGGGCGCCTCATCTGAACCATGTCATTACAACGACAACCAAGACATTGTTGACGTGCTATTGAGCTCAAGGGTTGTTTGAAACCGACTGGCACTAAAACAAACGAAAACCCAGCAACCTTGAATAACTTCAGCAACATTTTAGTCACCCCAGATCGTGTGTGTAGATCTTGCTCTGTTGGTTTTGACAAACCCAGGGCAATGGTTGAGGGACTGATGCTCAATCCACGCAACACGGGTTGAGAGCACCGGTGCGGTGGTGATCTTCAGAACCAGTGTTCCATGAACCGATCTGCTGGGTACGCATTACCACACTGCACAGTACTCTACAGCATCTAAAGTAAACTGGATCTCATAAGTTACCTGACTGAGGAACGATGCTCATCTTCCCCAGCATTTCAGGGAGCTTTCAATCCGATGCCAAGACCAGCTCCTGGCGACAATCAGTGCAATCTTTTTAGCAAACAAGTGCAAGGAATCAATTCCGCGAGTCCCGCACCCTTCAGGCTCTCACCCCCGACCACGATTAAACCTATCCTGGTCCCGTGCAACTCAAGAGTAACCCTGTGATGTCAATTGATTAAGGCCAGATAGTACGTACTGCTAACACAGAAGCAGTACAGTGCATGCCACCTCTGAGTCTGTGCAGACTTGGCTTTCATCTCGGCCGGTGCGTCCGGACTAATAAAGTCAGCAACAAGACAGACAATTGGATACAGCTTGTACGTACAGTACACACTGAGCAGACATGACTGCGGGGCGAACGGTAGCCAGTGCATATTTGGCGCGCAAACTAACAGCTCGGGAGACAGCAAAGCCGGCGCCACGGAAAGAAAAAGCATAACACAGGCACGAGTCAAAACAGGAGCCGCTCAGAGGTAGGCGCACTTGATCTTGATAGGGGGCCAAGCAAGCCGTGGAGACAATGAGCGTTTTCGGCATCCCGATAGCGGGTCTTCAGAAAGACAAGACAGGTCCCTGAAGAGCGAAGACCCAGTTGGACTCGTCGCGGACGTTAGGAGCCAGGGCTTGATTCAATCATTGCGGTTCAGCTGACGCGGCAATTCTAAACATTCAATGACAACAGAATGAAGCTCCCAAGTCAAGAGAGGGGCTCCGATTACCGCAAAGTAGTTGGACGAGGGGATAAGTCCCTGACAACCGTGCACATTCTCACGCCCGCTGTGTATCTGAGAAACAGAATTGTCAGCTCGACCCTTCTTCTGCCATGACCACTCGGGTTTTTGTCCGCCATTGGCTCTAATACTCTATCGTCGAACCGAACCTTGACTCTGAGGCGGGGCTGTTACAGAGATGGGTTCCCAAGTACTCGGTATGAAAATTTGTAACGCTGACGGTGGAATAGATCATCATCGAAGCAGAACGACGCTGGAATCACGCTTTGCGTATGTATCTAGACGATGCCCCTGGTACAGTACAATAGCATCCAAGTCTAGCTCCAGTGTAAGCTCTGGCTCTCTGGCTCTAGTGTAAGACACAAAGGCAAGTTACAAACTCCAGAGCATTTAGACTGCAACGGCAGACGCAACGTTGTTTTCTTTAGCGGCTCAGTCCTTCGAGCGTGACCCAAAGGGGCAAGCACTTGGCGCCACCGGGACAGGGCTTTGAGGAAAAGAAGAAAAAGAAGGGACCTTCAGCTGGTGTAGTGACATGAGTTGTATGTACGGGCAAGGCTGGCTAGCTGGATGGAACTATTGACTGTCCAAAACTAGGAACTGATGGGTGATGAGGCCATCACGTCTAGTACTGTACTCGACATTGGCCAGGACGGTTCATGAGGGACTCGCAGAGTCCCAGTCCAGTCCCAACAAGGTTTTACCAGGATGGGAGATTCCTGTTGCTGCTGGGGTTCGTAGGATCTTTTGCTCTGCCAAGCTCCATTCATTTGCCTTAGCTCAACTTTCGAGCACACGGTCGCGGTACTTGACCAACCCCTGTACGCCTCCCGCCTTGTCTCGTCTGGCTCTGGCTCTGGCTCAGACACTCACTTCTCTGAGAGGCAGAGGCAGAAGCGCGCTACCAACTCAGTGCCGGGGTTCCACTGCTCCCCCATTGTTTACCCCGGTACATGTCGACAGTCAAAGAGGCAGTCTAAGAGGAGCAGTCACTTTTTTGCTGAATCATTTGCATTTGGGCCTTGATAACACGGACCGCACTTGAGGCTTGAGGTGCACCCTCTATCAAGGCGCAATCTGAGCTAGTGACATGTCCTTGTCATGTTGTGTCTCTCTAGCACACTTCTCTTGACTCTTGCAAACTTCTCAGGGGTGTTTGCCCTGCCGTCCTCTTCAGACTATACGACGTTGTTGTGACAGATGAGGCGCCAGTTCACCCGCGAAGTCGCCGAGACATGCAAACGGAACGCTTCCTCTGGGATAACTCTTTAGCTTTCCCGGGACGCCATGTTTCCAGTCGAATCTATACGCATACAGGACAGGACAGGACTGTACTGTACAGCCACCACAACATATATGAGTAGTAGTCAACAATTGCCCTTTGCAACTATATACCTACCGTGCTGTCGGCGGTAGGCAGAGTACGATAACAACTATCTTGTACGTCGTTAACCGGGCTCTGCATTCTATTGTCAAAGACCAGTGACCCTGCAACCAACGCGTCTATTTGCTTTTGACTGCCAATACCCACCAACGTCTACCGCTTTGGCACATCAAAAACACGGGCAGTTGGCTCATGTGATAAATACATATACTGGCACGGATTCTTCCGTACCCTGTACTGTCAATTGAGTACGCTTTTGTTAATCCTATGCGGAACCAGCTGTTGTTGCTGTTAACACCGCACCGTTGAGTGTTACCGGTGATGCAATGGCGGCGCCGGTAAAGCATTTTCTAATGATTCTGTTGGTTTACCGGACTGCATCCGTCCTTGCAGCTTTCAGCCGGCGCTTGGGGGAGGAAGTAAAAAACGAAGAGGCCAAGAGGGGAGGGAAGAGAGTACTTTGCGTCATGGAGCATGATGTGTTTGGGTTGGTGGTGACCCTTGGAATCCTGCTTGGCAGGGAACCGACCTCTTCCTTCACCCTTCCAGTCAGTGTTGACAGTGACAGAGACCAACAAAAGAGGGCTGCGGCGGGGTGATAAGGTATGTCTGCAGCGTCATCGATCTGCCATCCCATGTTAGGCTAGGAACCAAGCCAATGCCTGCCTACTTTTTGCCAGCAGGAAAACGCGAGGCTATTTTTCTCTTCCGTATTTCGCGCCTTGTTGCGCGATAATCGGAAGCATAGAACCGCATGTGATGCAATCCTTACATAGTAATAATCAGTCAATAAAGTCCCGGCTGCTCAGGACGATACGGCATGGCAACCAAGAAACGACGATGCTTGGAACACTATCGCAACCAACGCGATCCGATCCACACTCACCAAATGGATTAGACATTGAGTTTACTTGGCACTCATCATGCAGTTCTAAAGGCGTGTAATCTAGATGTGCCGGTTGATGTTATGGAGGCTATTCGTAGACCAAGTTACGACAGCCCAGCATTTCAGCTGCTCAAGCCTCTGAGACATCACATCTCCAAGATGAGGTCTCACAGGGCAGTAGGAAGATGGATCAAAAGAACGATTCGGTATAATGGGATAATATGTCATAGCGACTAAGCCGCCCTTGTCTCGTATCTCTCAGTCATGAAACAGTATTGCAATAGCAAAACATGACCGATTATGCACCGATGATTTCGTTATAGGGTAGCCGACATATGGTGAACATTGTTCACCATTTAACATTAATGGTTTGCATTGCGACCCAGGCGTGTTGTATCAAGTTTTCAATCTATTGACGGGGAAGAGCCTTGCATGTGATTTCTATCCGAAACAAAGCGTCCATTGTTCAAAGTTCAACAGATGCCAACAAGTGAGCATGGAAGCCAGTATCGAAAGTTTAAACGAGCTCGAGCAAGGGGCACCCTCGTGTCAATTGTCAAACGTGCATAACGGCCTGCCCGGCGACAGGAATAGACAACAGCTCATGGTCAACTGCCGAACATCGAGTGAGTCCACTCTGCCTCATTGTGTACCCCAGAAGGAAGGGTTCTCCGTCCAAGGCCGTGGAGGTGAACCTTAGAGACCGATACCAAGTTTGTTACTATTCACAAGACGCCGAGGTTCCAATCGGAGGGGCTTCGGTCTCTGGATACCCGCAAAGTCAAAGCCCTAACTTGGAAATGAGCCCATAAAAACAAGCCTTAGGGATCCAGATGCTATGGTATCATCGTGCCTCTATGCAGTCCCACTGAAGGAGCACTGTCAACAGCATAAGGGTCTACCTGGCAAACATGGTGGAAGGACCAGGCAGTCCTAAGGGTCCTCACGCGACGTCACACATCAAGAAACATAAGAAATCATCACCACTCAGAGTAAGTTAAAATGATAGGTGAACGGTGTATCGTATCAGCTCAGTCAGTGTTAGATAGCCTCTCCTAACTATAACCCTATCGACTGAATCACCAAAACCAGAGCCGCCCAGATGACCATCTCAACCGTCCAAATGACTCAGATCTTCCCCTCCCAGTCCCTTCATGGAAACAAGCTATCAAAAGGGACCGTGAACACGGACCCCAGATCCTCAGCAGTCTTTTGAGTGTAGACTTTTGAAAGTAATATACAACGAAAGGAGACGACCGAAATGCCATCCCCACAAACTAAGGTATCTGCATCTATGGGCAGTGTTGAAGAGAAAAATATAATCAACAGGTAGACATTAACCGATGGGTCATGACCTCATGAAGCGAAAAAGGGAAATGGGAGTGAAGTAAGTAACGGAGAACAGAGAGAGTAGGCCCTGCAGGACCGGGACAGCCTGTTTCCAGTTGGGAATGCCCTCTCCAGGATCCAGCCGAAGTAGGGGTATAGTGCCAAGCTGAAGCCTCCGAACAATGCGTCCTCGGCTCATAGAACCAGAGCCCACATGCTCACACAGGGATCTCAGTATGTGATTCCATTTTCCGAAAATAGCAAGGGACCTCTTTGGTCCGAAAACAATCCCGTACACCTTTCCAAAACGCCAAAGGTCTCAAACCAGACATGCATGCAGCTTGCTAAAACGACAATATCTTGAAAAGACTATGCATCTTCCTCTTTTCTTTACACGCGAGGTGGTGCACCACCTCGACCGTGTCCTAGAGACTCGAGGAGTTCATGAGGCGGGATGTGTCGCATTCCGCTGCCTCGGTCGTACATGGACGTAGGCGCAGGGACGTAGCCCTCACGCTTCTTGCGGATGCGGTCGAGAATGATACCACAAAGGACAAGAAGAAGCATTAGTCCAAGTGCGATGGCAAGACCGATGAGGACGACAAAGCCCAAAGCCATGTGCTTCTCTGAATATGAAATTAGTATCATCAAGCATATAGCATGGCATAAAAACTTACCTTCTTTGAAGAAACTGTCCCTCTGAGAAAAGATACTGGCGATGGTGCCTGGACCATCACCCGCCTTTATCGTCATTGCATAAGGTTGATACGCTGTACCATTGAAGAGAGCTGCAGAAGCAATTCCAAAGTCAGGGATGTCGATAGAGCCTGTCAACATCAAGACCTGGTTCTTATCTAGCAGGTCGGTGTCCTCATGGTCCTCCGTGACGGAAAAGACCTGTAGGCCACGGATGATCGTGTCTGATGACAATGAGGGCTTGACAGTATGCCAAGCTTCACCATCATACTTCATGACATAGATAGAGTCATCATCGGCAGAAGTGCCAGACACCCAAAGCTGTTTGTAGTCACTAGATCCGGGGGAGATGACTGAGATAGGACCGGGAATATTTTCGGAGCCGGGAAAGTTGGACCAAGATTCCGAATTGGCGTCCCAGCTTGAAAGGTAACGATTGTCTGACCCATTGCCACGGAGATCACCACCGACAACCAGCTGGTTTTTACTCATCCACAACAAACTGAAGACGGTGCCCTCGAGCTGACTACCTGGGCGACTCCACTGTCCAGAGTTCACGTTGTAGGTGCAAAGACCAGGGCAATCCAAGGCACCGGCAGTTTCGAATGAGCCGCCCACATAGACGTCGCCAGAATCACCGGGACGAACGGCGATAGCTGCGACGGTGCTATTGGCACCGGATACAGAGGGGGGCTGTGAGTTGAACGATTTCGATTCCAGGTTGTATGAGACAAGGCCACGGATATCAGTCTCGTCAATGGTACCGCTGATATCACCACCCGCGAACAGGATGCCGTCACGAACAGCGAGAGCGACGAAAGTGGAACTGTTGGAAATGTCGGACCCGAGTCCTGTCACAGTATCATCCTCGAGAAGGACGATATTCTGAATTTCTTCGCCCTTCGTTGACTCAGTAGTGAAATGTCCTGCGAGGATAGTGATATTGTAGTCGTTCTCGTCATAGAAGACACCAGTCACGACGCCAGTGGTGTTTCTGTCGAATGAAGTCACATCCCGTCGTGTTAACTTGGAAGAGTTAGATGACGACGTGGATGTGCGAATTGTAAGAGGAAAATGACCGAGACCGTCATCCCCGAGCGTGGCGGCACCACCGGCGCCGAGCTGTGCGGATGAAAGAGCACCGGCGTAGAGAGAGCCTCCGTCCATAGGAATGTCAAGAACAGCAGCTGTAAGTGATCCACCAAAGGCAGGATAGTTGCCATCAAGGTTTTGCAACCAATTGCCCTTGGAAGCCACCCAGACGGCGAAGCCGTCCACTGAAACAGAACTATAGTCATCGAAAGCGTTGCATGAAGAGAAACTGCCGGTGAAAGCGATAACCAGTTCAGGCGTATCCGCGGTGATGTTTATCATTAGTGGCACAGCATACTTGACAGGACCGTCGAGGCCAGCGCCCAAGGGACTCCATTTGTCCTCTTCGGTATCATAGACGGCAATGTTGTCCAGGCCAGCCACGGGCCCATTATCGGTATTTGAAAAGTCTCCACCAACATAGAGCTGGGTGTCGTTCAAATACATGGTAAAAACCTCGCCATTGAGGCCACCGCCGGGCTCCTTGACATCGTCATTTTCGATAATAGCGAGGATGTTGTCGTGATCCTTGGAGGTGAAGTTGCCACCAACGTAGGTGATATTCTTGTCCGTGACAAGAACAGATACACCGGAGGTTCTGTCGAAGCTGGCGCCAAGTTTATTGATTGGAGAGCTCGAGAGGCTTGATGCATTGACGACGGCTTGTTCGGGGTCGAAGTCGAAGAGACCGTTGAGGCCACCAGTTGAGTTGGTAAGAGTAAATTCGACCCTCTGAGCAACAATCGTCAGTGGGTCGACGTCTTGACCAGCCAGTGGGCGAAGGGTGACCGAAGGCTTGAAAGATCCCGAGCTCTTCTCGATATATCCGAAGTAGATCTGGTCGTATTTATCGAAGTAGTTCGTTTGGTATAATGTGGATGTGAAATTAGTATCCTTGTCATCATCACCTGCCATGATGCCCGTGATATTAACACGACCTCTTGAGTCACAGGTGTCATCGGCTTGACAACCTGGAGTGTAAATGTTAACAGAATAATTGCCAGATTCCATGATATTGGGATAGAACGTGACGGAGACTGATTCGGGGTCATAATTGCCATCAAGTTCAGCAACGAGGTACTCAGAGCTGCTCTCCAAAGAGGGAGAAACTTTCCAGGGTCCGGTGTGAGTAGCTGAGGACGGGTTCTTAACTCCCCCACATTTCGGTTCGTTGAAGTCAGAGATAGCATATGCATAGATATCGCTCTGATATAGCTCGATGGCCTCTAAACCACCACCACTGCCATACCAGTCAGAAACAGCGAGGCGAAACCTATTCATGCCAACACGGTTGACAAATGTGAAATCTTGATAATCATCGTTGTCGAGGAGAGGGCACTCGCTAGTACAGGTAACATTGTTTCCACTCTCCGGATCGACATATGTCAGGTTCATGATTCCATCAATTGGATAAGCGACGAAGCGAAATGTTTTGGTGCCACGGCCATCCTGGCGGGTATTTCGAAGCCTAAGCTTGGTAGGAGCGAAACCAAAGGAGAAATCGGCTTCCCAGTAACCAGGCGTGTTGTCCTGAAGTAACCAGGGACTTGACGAAGACCCAGGGCAGACAATGTCTTTGGGGTCAGTACTTGACGAGCCATGGTCGTCGGTGATGTTCGCCGTCGAGAGGTTAATGATCTGGCTGATAGATTCGTTGGGGGTACTCGAGTTTCCTAGACCTGTAAAAGTACCACCAAAGATGATGTGCCCGTTAGAAGCTTTTGTGATGGCCTTTACAGGGCCATTGAAACCCGCGAACGGTAAGTTTGTCCATCCATCTGTGCCAACCCATGCGATCGCGTTGGTGGAGTTGGCGCCCTTAAAATTACCACCCACATAGACCGTGTCTCGTTCTTGGTCGCAATACACAGCGTTGACTTCGCCCTCGATTCCGGTTAGAGGTGTGATTTCAGTCGTGTTAGGGTTGAATAGCGCAACTGCCTTCGATTGCGTGCCGTCCAAGCTCGTGAAATTACCGCCTATTACCACTCCCTGCATTTCTCCATTACTGAGTTGGAATGAGCACATGGCTCGTATCGAGGCATCGCTGGATATTATCGATGTGAAGGCGCCATTGGGCAGTTGGGCCAAGAGCGACTCGCTGCCATTGGAGTTGCGAGGACTCTCATTCTGCCCCTCATATTCGTAAAGTGAAATTCCATCAAAATCTCCGACTATGCCGATCCTGCCTAAATTTGAAAAGTCAAGGTTCGGTGATGGTACTGAGTTGAAATTGATGGCTTGTGTAAAAGGCGCCAGAGCTGCTAAAACCATAAGGCTAGAACCCAGAACGGGACCTAGGCTGTGGCTTTGGCGTGCCGATGGGCCACGCCGTTGAAGAGGTAATCGCATAACTGTGAATTATCGCCTGCTATCGATATGATCGTTTTCGCTACCGGTTCCCGCGCTGGAATATCAAATTTTATGAGTCTTGGAAATCAAATTTGGTCGCGCATGCATCTCAGGATTGACTGTGGGCCATGTCCAGGGGCAAAGAATCGCGTTTCCTAACGGTCGAGAAAGCGGGAGTGATGCGAATTGGTGCGCACTGGAAGAAGCCAACCAGCTGTGAAAACAGGTAAAGATCGTGGAGTTTGGTTCAAATAATTCGTGAAGATTGTCGCTTGGAAAATCGCTTGTTGCAAAGTCGTCGAGTGTGCGCAATGGAAATTAAAATCGTGGTTTGTAGGATGTAGGTTGGGCGGCTAGCAGTACTACTGCAGCACGTATGTGGGAAATTGCTAGCGATGGCGATGTCCGTTCTCTAGGCGTGCATTGGATTTTCCAGTATCTGACCACTAGCCCGACTCGGTTAGACCACAATGTTCAGTGCAATGCGGTACCTGCGCATGGATGTAGGATGACGACAAATAATTAAGCAGCAACCGAAATAACAGCGTCGTAACGAAGAAAGTGGACGAGGCAAACAACATGCGTCGATGGCTCTCGATTGCAAAAGTGTGATAATCTTGTCTTGGTGATAAAATAAGAGAAAATAAACGTACCTGAGTTTCACGATGTACGACCGAGGTACGTAGTACAGCCACAGAAGTTGTGCAAGGCGCCACCTTAATTAATGCAGCACCCAATAAGCTTGAGAGAAGCACCCAGAGTTTGATTATCGGCGAGCTTCGTCCTCGTATCAAGAGATCTCGCTGGCGGCAATGATCTAATGTACGATTGTCCACTGGGTGATGATTTTTCGTGTTCTGCCGCGTCCGAAGTGCGGGGTGATGAGATGCCTCTGCAGTAGTTGCGTGTCTCCGAGGTGAGGCACGCGTCTGGGTAGCTGGTATTCGATTAAAGATTGAGTTGAGAGACAGATATCGTGTCTCCAGGTCGACAGCCGTTGGAATGCTGAATTAAGGCCGTACAAGATGGCTGGGTGGTTCGGGCTGCTGCAGATTGACGAAAGGGGGGTAACAAATCTAGATAAGAAAAGAACGCGGTATTAATGAGTGCGAATACCGAGTATCAATCAATCGAGGCTGAGGCTGAGCCGGAGCTGGTATTCAATTGTTGTCGAGTCGACGTGGGCGGTGTATTAAGTATAGCACACTGACTGGTGTTGTGCTGAATGGGGGAAACAAACAATAGAGAAAAGAAGGGAAGAGACGAGACGAGACGAGTATAACGAGTGACGGGTTGCAAGATGCAAAGGTAAGGATCCTCCTCTCTCACGGCTCTAAGAATTATCGCGGAGGATGAGGTGAGAATTAGGAGAGACCGAGAGGGAAGAGCTGATTCCCGTCGAGGTTCGCTTGGCTTTGGCTTGGCTTGACTGGGGTTTCCAGGGGATGAGTGGGGTTTCTTTCCATTTCTACCGCTGCAAGCTTCCAATGCTGGGAAACAGCTACCTACAGAAGCACTTACTGGCTAAACTCCATTTACATAACGTTCATAACATCCATCCATTGCAATAAATACCCTATGTATCTTGGATTTGACCAACGTTGAGAGTGATATCCATCGTGATCCTCATCATCGCTATCCATATACTTACTACTTTACATTTGCTGATCTCTTACCTCCGACCGTTGGCCTCCTTCGTACCCATGCTCAAGTAGTGCGTGGCTTACATGCTATCATGGCTGAAGCTTAAGCGGTTGATCCAGACAATATAACTCGACAGTCTAAGGCAGTGCCTAATGCCATCGCTACCCGGGTATTTTTGAGGCTATTGCGCGCTAAAACTCAGGAGGTTGGGGGACAAGGCAGGGGCTTTTCGACTGTGGTATCACAACCTGTTGTGCATTATTACTCTTGTTTGTCCCCAAATAATAGCGTTTTGATGGTTTGTACGTTGCATTAACCAGCGAATGGCAACTATTGGAATTGAATGTTTGTTTCTGGTGCTTGCTTTGATAGACGAGAATTTGATTGCTTTGCAGTATAATGCAGGGGCCTGACGCATGGTATATCCATGCTTGTACATTCGCGGCGCTGCTGTAGGTATACGAGGCGTAACTTACTGGAGCAACAAACTTATGCTGGTAACGAGTGTACCATGGAGAAAGCGAGTCGTCGATCTCCTTTGATCGATACAGTTTCGAGAACACCTCTCAATAAGACACGTTTTCCGGGTGCTTGCCGCCTTGCCCATAGCTGTCTTGGCTAGAGTTTTACATCACTAACACAAGCCGATAACCTTCTGAAACCACTCTGAATCGTGTTGGCAAAAGTCCCTTGCGTGAGACCCCCGGCCTGTTGCTTGCTTTTTGTGTCGTAACCGCCTCTGGCACCGGCTATGTCTTTGTCCATGTCCATGCCTGCCAACGTGTCAGACATTACTTGACTCAGACCAATCCATTGCGACTGGCGTCCATGGTCGATGCCAGTCTTGCTTTCAGTGCAATGATAGCTGAACAACCTGAATTCGGGCCCTTGAAATGGTCTCTTTGCTGACCCCCATTGTCAGTCTCAATGATCTGCTAAACAAGACCTAAAATAGATCACATAATATGTATACCTAGCTGATAGTACTCTGTAGTAGCCTTGGTCTTTGAAATTCTTGCGTCTTTCTTAATTCATGCTGGGATATCTCTCTAATGCAACCCAATCCATGCTGTCGTTTTACCATGATCATCAATCATACTCGGTCTCTTCAAGTGCCGGTCTTGTCAGTTCCAGCCCACTTCGTCTTGTAAGCTCTTGGGCTTTCGAAATCTTTGGCATTGCCAGCCCACATTCCCTTTCGTTTACGTTTCGCTTTAGCTTGGGCCTTCTCGTAGAGTTTTTGTCTTCCTCCAAATTCTGCTCCTTGCTTGGCCTCGTATGTCGTTGCCATGCCAGCCTTGATCATCTCCAGACCTACATCCCTCCGCAAGAACCACCGTCGGGTATACACTGTTGCGACGATTCGATCGTACTGATCCCGTCTCCACACATATGCTCGAACGTTACGTTTGAGGATGTAGTTTCTTAGCCATGCGAGGGCTTCGGCTGAATAAGGTTGTGCTGGCTTTCCGAAGTGGGCGCATTCCGGAGCGTCGACACCAGCGATGCGGATCGGGATCTTTGTTTCAGCCTGGTTAGTATGGAGACGTATTCAGTCGCTAAACGCGTACATACCGTCCGGTCTTTGAGGTCCTTGCGGGCTTCGGGAATCTTTCTTAACCAGCCCCATCCCAAGGATCGACCGCCTGGTGTGTGGAAGAGATGGAAGTTGTCTCCATCACCAACGCTGCTAACCCGTCCATAGATACTTCGATTGCGAAAGAAGTTGGGGCGCACATATGCGGAACCAGGAATCCGACGAAGGTAATTCGCATAGAGTTGAAGAGCTGCCATGCCTGCTAGTGGGAACAGCACCACGGGCGCCCAAGATTGTGCTGCATCGAAAGGATCTGATCTAAGACGGTCCATTGTGTCCGTCCATGATACAGGCCGCCGCTTCGCCTCTTCTTCGAGCCTCTTCTTCTCATTTTCCCTCTCGGAGTTCCAGGATCCGAACGGCCATACCATTGTTGTCACGACTCAGGGTCGTTATTTTTGGTGTTGTGACAAAGAAAAGCGGCATGTATCGGCAAGATCTTGCGACCTTAAAAGGACCCTTGAAGATCAAGCCCTCCACCGCTAATTAGGTGGTGCCTAAGGCGAGTACAATCAGGTACCTATTTAAGGCCCAAAAGATAACTAGGTGCCAGCAGAATCCGAATGGGTGCTTCAATCGCTTCTGAGTCAAGGTTTAAGGGAAAGGTTTGGGTCTTACAACTCACCAGTTGACACGCTCAATCTATGCCAGCTGTTGCGAGACTTGAAACGTACAACTGGATGTATCCACTAGGCGCCAAGACGATCAACCTCATGATAGCTAGCTCATAAATGTACGTGTTTACTAATTACTCGTTTTTTGAACTCAAATTCGGGCCTGGTTATAAAATCGTGGTTTTATAGTATCATTCGCTCAACTATCATCTACCGGCGCCTTGCCGTCCCATCTAACGGCTCAACAGCATTGAACCAAATCGGTCGTTGTGTAATATTGCGTACACAGGGACTCTCCTGTTGTACCAAAATCTAATTTCCTTGCACCTTGAAGGTTCTGCCACTGGCAGTCTTCCTCTCCTTCTCCTCGTTCTCGGGCCTGGCACGGCGCAACACTGGACATGTTAGCTCTGCGATTGCACCGACTCAATGGGCAATGCTTACCTTGGAGGAAGTCGGCAGTTCGCTTTCGCATACGAGAGTGGATATAAGCTTTTGAGGCCTTGATATGGTAATGGAAGTAATCGCGGAAAGTCTGAATATGAGAAATAACATCGGTCATGCGCTGAGGAGTGAGATGGCGAGGGAAAAGAACTATGATACAATTAGTTGATGCCCCTATTCGCGGTGAGTTTGCGCTTACCGAAAGTCACGTAGCCGATATCCCCGGATCCAGTGTTCTGGATTCCTGGGACGCCCTGCAGTTCAAGGGGAGCGTCGTTCCTGAACAAGACTTGAGGAGCGTTTTGAATGGCTCTTCTTCGGGCATCGACGAACTCCTGAATAAACACCTTACCAAATACTCGATCGGTCTCTTCACGGAAGACGGTGCTGAAGATTACGGTAACTCGGTCGTGGCTGGCCTTTACATAGATGGCTTCCTCCTCTCGGTAATGGATCGCCTTAACTTCACCTCCCTCTTGGACTCCCTGGGGAGCGTCTTCGGAAGAGAACTTGGAGGCTTCCTCCTTCAGTGCGTAGTGCTCCTTGTAGGCTTGCTCGAATGGGGCGGCCATGGCGTTGCGCTTCAGGAGAGCGAATTTGAGAGCCAGCTCGTTGCGTTCCTCTGGTCAATGGTCAGCATTGGAGATTTTATAATCATAGAGGCCACAAATTGCTCTACCCTTTGACTCTGGGAGGTTCTCCAAGTCCACCAAAACAGAGAAGTCATAGCCGGCCTCGACAGCTGTCACATAGTTGCCGTACTCTCGCTGGAGGACCTCCTCAGCTCCATACTTGACAAGATCGGGGAAACATCGTATTTGGATAGACAGGAGGATCTGGGTCTTGGTCTCGGGAGTCGAGATATGGAACGTAACGCCGTCGAAGTCGCTGACCGTCTGGTCAATGGAAGCGGGAGGGGCTCTGACGTACGATCCATTAGCTCTCGTTTCGAGACATTTCGATATGCGCAATCTTACCCAGAGAACCTCTCAGTCAGAACCGACTGGATCAGTACGTTTTGGTAATCTAGCAGAAGCATCTTGTTGATTGAGTTGTATGCGCTCCCCTTTACTCTCGTCGATACTGGAGCTTAGGTAGTACGGGTACAGTAGGTGACGCCTGGTAGTGGGGCTTACGTGGTGAGCGTCGAGCTCCCAGCCATCACACGTGACAAAGAGCTTCGCTGTGGAGCAGGTGGATGCCCTCTTATCGATAAGAAAATTTCCCACCTCGTACCTTTCCGCGGCGGATGTAAAGAAAGATTCTGGGATCTTTTTGTTAGACAAAATTGAAGAAGGGCCAATTCTGGTCGCAACCGCGCAAATATGGTCAAGTCATACTTGTAAGTTGATACAAGCAAGTAAGCGACTCAATCTAACTCTTTTTTGAACAGAAAATACGAGCATGGCAAGTCCTTTGGCGTCGTCGCCTCGGCGACTTCGAACCTTGTATGGTCTTCCAAAGACCGAACAGGAACCGGCGCAGGACAGGCGATCGTCGCCGCGAACGAGGAGGTTCTTTGCTGGGATATCAAGAAGGGCGAACTCCTGAGCCGCTGGAGAGATGAACGATGCACGGTGCCAGTGACTGCGATCGCGCAAAGCAAAGCCGACAAGGACGTCTTCGCTGTTGGATATGAAGATGGTAGCATTCGACTCTGGGACAGCAAGATTGCTTCTGTTGTCCTCAACTTCAACGGACATAAGTCAGCAATCACAAAACTCGTATTCGACAAGTCCGGCTGCAGACTTGCCAGTGGTTCTCGGGACACGGACATCATCATGTGGGATCTTGTGGCAGAAGTTGGTCAATTCAAGTTGCGAGGACACAAGGATCAGATTACTGGCTTGCAGTTTGTTGAGCCAGTCGCCCAGGTTCAGGATGAGGATGGTGCTCAGGCCATGGTTGTCGATGGTGAATCTACCCACGAGGGCTTCCTCTTGACAACTGGCAAAGACTCGCTCATTAAGCTCTGGGATCTCTCGTCAAGGCACTGCATAGAAACTCACATTTCGCAAACCAACGGCGAGTGCTGGGCTCTGGGCCTTTCGCCAGATTACAGCGGATGTGTCACAGCTGGAAATGACGGCGAGATCAAGGTTTGGTCATTGGATGCCGATGGTCTTGCGCTCAGCGCCCGCCAGGTCGACACACCTGCTGCAGCCCAATATCTCCAGGACCGTGGGACATTACATCGACAAAGCAAGGATAAGGCAACCGAAGTTGTGTTTCACCCCAAGAAAGACTACTTTGCCGTTCATGGTTCAGAAAAAGCGGTCGACGTGTGGCGTCTGCGATCCGAGGCCGAAATAAAAAAGGCACTGGCACGTAAGCGAAGAAGACGTCGTGAGAAGGCGAAGGATGGCAAGGCGACCGAAGAGGAAGCGAACGGTGAAGAGGATGTCTCAAAGGCCGATATCAGCGATGTGTTTATCCAACATGTCATTGTTCGAACTGGAGGAAGGGTTCGCTCGGTTGACTGGGCCGTTCCAAGCGGACAAAAGGATCTTCACTTGCTGGTAGGAACCACAAACAACCTGCTCGAGTACTACAGCGTTTCGCGCAAGGACAAGAGTGATAGATCGAAGAAGGAGGACGCCCCTGAATATACCAGAGCTCTATCCGTCGAGTTGCCCGGTCACCGAACAGATATTCGAGCCCTTTCGCTTAGCTCGGACGACAAGATGCTGGCTTCTGCCTCCAACGGTAACCTGAAGATCTGGAATATCAAGACTCAGAACTGCATTCGAACATTCGAGTGTGGCTACGCCCTGTGCTGTGCTTTCCTTCCTGGAGACAAGGTCGTGGTTGTTGGTACCAAGAGCGGCGAGTTGCAACTCTTCGATGTGGCATCAGCTGCCCTTCTTGACAGCGTCGATGCCCACGAGAAAGCAGTCTGGTCGCTGAGCGTTCACCCCGATGGCCAGTCTGTGGTTTCCGGCAGTGCTGACCAGACTGCCAAGTTTTGGGATTTCAAGATTGTTCAGGAGGAGGTTCTCGGTACAAGGAGAACGACACCAAAGCTCAAGCTGGTGCAATCAAGGACACTAAAGGTTTCCCACGATATTCTCAGCCTCAAGTTCTCACCAGATGCAAAGCTCCTAGCTGTTGCCCTCTTCGACAGCACCGTTAAGGTCTTCTTTGTCGATTCCCTCAAACTCTACCTTAACCTCTACGGCCACAAGCTCCCCGTCCTTAGCATGGATATCTCATATGACAGCAAGATGATTGTCACAAGTTCGGCCGACAAAAACATCAGGATATGGGGTCTCGATTTCGGTGATTGTCACAAAGCCCTGTATGGCCACAAGGACAGTATTCTGCAGGTTGCCTTTGTGCCGCACAACAACGATGGCAACGGCCACCACTTCTTCAGTAGCAGCAAGGACCGCACAATCCGATACTGGGATGGTGACAAGTTTGAGCAGATTCAAAGACTTGATGGCCACCACGGAGAAGTGTGGGCCATTGCCGTGTCGCACAGCGGAAATCTTTTGGTCAGTGCCGGCCACGACAAGAGCATTCGGGTCTGGGACGAGACCGATGAGCAGATCTTCCTTGAGGAAGAGCGCGAGAAGGAGATGGAGGAGTTGTACGAGAGTACCCTTACCACATCCCTGGAACGCGACGCGGATGCGCAGGATGAAAACAACGAGGTTGATGCAGCGAGCAAACAAACTACAGAAACTCTCATGGCTGGTGAACGGATAGCAGAGGCACTCGAGATGGGTATGGCAGACTTGAACCTCCTCAGGGAGTACGAGGAAGCCAAACTTACAGATCCGCATGCCCAGCCCCCTCAGCGCAACCCAGTCTTCCTCGCCCTCGGCAACATCACCGCCGAAGCCTACGTTCTATCTGTTCTGCAGAAGATCAAGGCATCCGCACTTCATGACGCTCTCCTCGTCTTACCCTTCGCTTCCGTCCCCATCCTATTCACTTTCCTCAACATCTTTGCCATGCGTTCCATGAACATGCCCCTGACATGCCGCATTCTGTTCTTCATGCTCAAGACGCATCACAAGCAGATTGTTGCAAGCCGCACCATGAAGGTCATGCTCGACGGTATCCGCACCAACCTCCGCGCTTCTCTAAAGCGCCAGAAGGACGAGATGGGAGTCAATATTGCTGCTCTCAAGGTTGTCGGCATGCAGATTCGTGATAAGAGTATCAAGGACTACGTTGATGAGAACTGGGAGGAGGAGAATGACGCTAGGAGTGCTAAGAAGAGGACATTTGTTCACATTGCTTAATGTAAGAGACAGGATTTGAGATTTCATGTAGAGAAGGGCAAAAAGCATATATTTTCAGGTACTATATCCCCGCTGTTACCAATTTTCCATAACGCCAAAAATTCAAAAGAAACGTTCTACAATAACCTTTCTGCTACTTGCCTGTCTAGAGTAGGTCACTTTATGATAGTTTAGACTAACACGTAGAGTCCTATATTATGGTAGCCTAAGCCTTAGAAGACGATTCCTCTGTTAACCACCTGGTCAGGATCATCCTGATCGAGCCCTGGTGCAAGCACGGTCAGTATGTATCTCATGAGCTCATCTGCGAAGGTAAGAGAAATACCAGGATCAGCAGCAGCGTAGCGGATCATGATGAGGATAAAGCCTCACGACACCGCACTTTGGCGCGCCACCGTTTAAGATCGCCACATCGAGGATTCCATTCTGTCGCAAGGTCCGGGTTGTGTTTGAGAGACTACTCTACTGCGAAGTCGGCGATGGCTTCTAGTTCTATCACCGAAATATAGCTTACCCTGGAGCATTTACATTACCTTTCGGGACTCAATCTCCGAAACTTTGCATCGGAGCATGTGTCCGACGCTACCCAAGGTATTCAAACTGAAGCTCAACCATTGACTGCTTCACCATCAATTCAAGAAAACCGATCATCTTCTCTGTTTATTATTTCTTGTTTCATTGTTTCTCATCAGGATAACCGCGACCATGTTTGCTCTCAGACGTACAATGGCCAACATGGCCCCTCAAGCTTCATCAAGCCTTAAGCAAGCTGGAAAGGTCATTTGTATTGGCCGCAACTTTGCGTATGTCCCTAGATGTTCTCAATCGTTATGGCATATACTAAAATTTGTTTCTTAGGGAGCATATTGCTGAGCTCAACAGCGCCAAGCCTAAGCAGCCCTTCTTCTTCCTCAAGCCTACCTCATCTATTGTCCTTCCTGGCGAGGGTGCTGTTCAGAGGCCCAAGGGCATTGAGATGCACTATGAAGTCGAGTTGGCCCTCATCATCGGCAAGCTGACTCGAGATCTTCAAGCCTCTGATTCTCAGGGCGCCATGGACGCTGTCAAGGGTGCGCGATATCTTGTCCTTGTCAGAAACTACGGAACGCTGACATCCATACTATAGCTTACGCTGTCGCCATTGACTTTACCGCCCGCAATGCCCAGAACGAGGCCAAGAAGAAGGGTCTCCCATGGTCAATCGCAAAGGGCTTCGATACTTTCCTGCCCATGAGCAACATCATCCCCAAGACAGCCATCAAGGATCCTCACAACGTTGAGCTCTTCCTTCAGCTTAACGGCGAGACCAAGCAGCAGGGCTCGACCAACCTCATGATCTACCAAATCCCTCGTATCCTGAGCGACATTTCAAAGGTCATGACTCTTCACCCTGGTGATATTGTCCTCACTGGTACACCTGCTGGTGTCGGCCCTGCTGCGCCCGGTGATGTTGTGCGCGCTGGTTTGAGGATTGATGGAAAGGAGGTAGAGGAGGGTGCTATTGAGATTCCTGTTGAGGAGTCTACCAGTTCTTACTCCTTCTCCGAGACTTAGATGCACTGTAAAGGCTTTAAAAATTTGAAGTATTTAGAATCCAATATCATAATATGAAAGGCAGCTATTCGAATACCGTGGCATGTTTCTACCTCCCCTGCCAGGACAACACCAACACCACCCACCCATACGCCTTTTGACCTGTCTTGATGCACATGAGATAATGATGCATACTCTATATTATCACTCCAAGTTGGGATCCTGAATACTCCCCGGCTTCGGCGCAACATCAGCAAGCGTACCACACTTGGAACAAGTCCTCTTTTCGTCGCTAGCCTTAAAGTCCTCCACAGCCGCCTTGATCTGGGTTCCCAAGTCTGTACAGTGGAATGCAGCCTCGTGAACAACCTCACCGCACTCAGAGCAGTACCAGCGCATTCGATCGAGTGAATCCTTGGGACGGCGCTGCTCGAGGACTACCCCAACGGTGTTTGCAAAGCGGACAGGATTGTGAGGGGTGTTGCCAGGAAGAAGAAACATGTCGCCTTCACGGATGATAATGTCGCGGAATTTGCCATCGTCGACGACTTTGAGCATCATTGCGCCTTTGTATTGGTAGAACCATTCTGGGGTTTGGTTGATGTGGTAGTCAGTACGAGCATTAGGGCCACCGACGATCTGAACATGATTAGCTGCATTCAACGCATCAAGTGAAGATGAATTGACCATGACGCTGAAATCTTCATTATAGACGCAATAGTTGTTAATGGGCGGTTGTAGAAGATGAGAGTTCTCTTCAAGCCTATTGCTCATACGAGTTGGTTAGTTATTTCAATCCTCATGTCTAAATTTAGTCTAGTAGTTGACTCACCACTTGGGCAGATTCACTGGAGGTGCAAGCATCTTGGATATCGTCTTGGACTCTTTGCGGATATATCTGAGGATCTAAATGGAGTGAGAGAAAAGAAAGAGTTGTGATTGAAGTTAAGGTTAATGGATATGAATGAGGGGCGGATAATTTGTAAGTGAGTTGCGGATGTCACGGGAGAGGCTACGACGTCTTCTCTTACCTAGATAACCAATCTTTGACTATATGGAGAGAATATATAGGGAATCTATTATATCATCACCTAAATGTAATTCTAGTTAACACTAAGTCTATGATAGTTTACACAAGTACATAGTATTAAGTAAAGCTCTATTCAGTAGCTCCCCGCTGTAGGCGCCGTAGGACAGACAGGGTCCTCGACCCCTCCCACTGAAATATGAGCTAAAACATCAGGTACATGCGCCATCACCAATTTCTGAGTACATCGTCAAGTACCTACTGTCGCGTCATTCCTATCACCCATGCGACAGCTAACGTTTGGTGCTCCCTCGCTATCGACCGACCTCTAACCAGCATCTAACGTGTCCGCCTGACGTTGCGCAAGTTTGAGCTCGTTTTGATACTCGACCGACTTTATATACTCTTCAACATCTTTTACCTTTGACATCGATATAATCAATACATTCGCAATGGATCACGCACACATGGATCACAGCAGTATGGACCACGGTGGTATGGACCATGGTGGTATGGACCATGGCCATGGAGGCATGAAGGACATGTGCAGTATGAACGTATGCAACCCATATCCCTCGCAAAGGGACAGATACTGATCCTATTCAGATGCTCTTCACCTGGGATACTACCAATCTCTGCATCGTCTTCCGTCAATGGCACGTCCGATCAACAACCTCGCTCCTCGTCTCCCTTGTCGCCGTCATCCTCCTCGCCATGGGCTACGAAGCCCTTCGATCTCTCTCCCGCCGCTACGAACAAGCTCTCGATAACCGCGTCCGCGCTGCCCCCAGTAAGCTCCCGTCTCTTTGTCCCCATCCTCTGCACGGCCATTGCACACAAGAAACCCCAAGGACAAAAGAAAACAGAATGTTGCGCTATATCCTCTTGCCTTGTCTGAAAACTGTCTGGGGGATAATCTCCAAAATCGCACCGTTGCTAAGTCTTGCCGTGAGGTCTTGATGGTCCTGTTACTGAATCGACTCCCATCCTGCCAGGGCAATCCCAGGGACAAGCCGACCAGCGCGCCCACCTCATCAAGGCCATCTTGTATGCCCTACAGAACTTTTACGCTTTTATGCTCATGTAAGTACCTTAGAACCCCATCTTGGGGAAGGGCGAGCGAGTCTAACAAAGACAGGCTTGTCTTCATGACATACAATGGTTGGGTCATGATCTCCGTTTCACTTGGCGCATTTCTCGGATATCTGTTCTTTGGACAAAAAACCTCTGCCACAAAGGAGAACGCATGTCATTAAAGAGTTGAACCTTGTAAGGCAACGGTTGCGGAAAGGCCCCATGTGATGCGGCGTTGCCGTTGGAACAACTCAAAGTCTCTTTGAAGTAACTACGTACCTACCTCAGCATCCGGGCGAAATGTCAAAGAGTAGGCGTTTGACTTAAAATCAACGCAAGACGTTTTCAAGATATGCTAGGATAAGAAGGGAGAACTTGGGGATATCTCAACCTGAATTGGCCATGTGCTTGACGTGCTGCTGTAGCTAGAGTACAGCCACACCACAACTCTATTGTCTTGGGCTTAACCAGCGTGAAGTTAGGGATTGCAAGATCTAGAATTAATTTGCAAAATTGTCAACGAGTTCAAAATCCATGCTCTAATGATTCATTAATCATGCTCTCTATCTATGCAAGCAATGCTACATCTTGGCCGCCTCACCAGACTCAGTCTTCTTTTCCTGGGGCTTTTCCTGAACCTTCTCCCCAAGCTCCCCCAAACTATCAGCATGTGCAATGATATCCTCGTCGCCAATATTGTCGTTATGCTCAAATCCAGGCTCTTGAGCATATGCAATTCTCGCCGCATCCACTAGAATACGCGCTGTCATACCCCAGACCTTGAATCTACCGTCGGGCTCTTCTTCCTTCTCTAACTTCTCAACCAGTTGGCTTTGTTCGCTGTCCTTTCGAGGTTTGGAAATGCTCTGATTGTTAACGGGTACATAAAAGTTGTGCACCCGCCATCGATGGTCTTTCCATGAATGCCAAAACCCATCGTACCATCGTCCTTCAGGAAGTACCTCGCCAGGTCCGGGAGGGAGATCATTCGCCTGGAGGAAATTGTAGAAAGGTGCGCTGAAGACAGCTGCGACTTCGCGTGCGTCCAGCCTGGGGATCATAGTCTCATCCACAGTAGGAGCGGGTTCTCCTGCTGTTCGCTGGTCTGCATGTAGAAAAGCAACACATGGTCTCACCACGAGATGAGTCCGAGCCAGAGAAGGTGGCAGATAGCACAGATGCTCTACACGGAATGGCTTAGGGAGTTTGGAATCATCCATGGGTAGCCCGATCTCTTCCCAAGCCTCTCTGCGTGCGATCTGGACTGTGCAATGTTATTAGTAAAGAGTGTCAACTCTTGGCAAAAATGTCTTACATGGTGTCTCTTGGGCGTCATCCGCCTTGCCTCCAGGAAAGGCGGCATGACCAGAGAAATTCCTCAGGCTCGCGGCACGCATAGTAATAACAACGCGCAGGTCACCTCGTCGGTCAGCATACAGCAGTATTAAAACAGCAGCCCGTCTCCGGACCGGAAGACGGTCCCATAGCGGGAATGCGGGAGGTTTGTAGGCGCGGAAGCGAGCAATAGCGGCCTTGCGAGATATGATGCTGGTTAGCAATCTGCAGTATACATGAGAAGAATCGGATAGCAAACGCATTGGAATGGAACAGCAGGCAACGCAACGCAGAAAAGGGATGTGAATAGACAGATAAATGCGGAAGGAAAACTCACAGCGGACATTGCGTTCAAGGGCGACATGGTCAAAGAGTCATAATACAGCGACGCCTCTCCCTCGTTGATCAGTTCCTCCCTAACGTTATCCCTCGCAGCTTCACGAATACCCTTCTGCAGCACCTCAACAACGTCAGCGTCGGTGATGCTGTGGCTTTCTGTCTCGGGCTCTGGCTCCCGCTCAGACTCTGTGTCTTTAGAGGGCTCGTTATTGATTGAGGCCCCTGTATCGTGGATCATTGTGGTGGGTGATCAGCAATGCAGAAACTCTAATCACCTTGAGAGAACAAGATCGACGCCCCCAGCTTGTTCCTCAGGTAAAGTTTCTCGTCTCTTTTCTTCTCGGGCGTTGTTTCCTTTTGATTCAATATTAGGTTGTAATAGTCTAAAAGTTGAGCCTTGAAATGGAGATGGGAATGGAGATCTTAGATGCCTCGGCCTCGAAGCGGCTCCGGCTCCGGATCTGGACGGGTCTTGATTTGTGGGGGTGGGTCTCGGAGGAATGAGCCGTGGAAGCTGGAAGCTAGAAACCAGGTTCTGGAGGGTAGCACAGAGACATTGATATGTGTAGATTGGAATCTTTTCATGAATGGTCAGTGAAAAAATGAAACTGTTATAATGTGAGTACTGCTGTCTTGGATATAAGTCATTACTTAATACAAGATCTGTTGAACAGAACTTCACACTCCTTTCAATGAAATCTGATTGAATTATATATCTAAGTGACTGTATAACCAAAATATTTTAGGGGAATCTCTCAACATGACGCCGCGCTAAATCCAATACCAAGCAGTACCTCTTTGAATCCAGGTCATGCTCATCATTCATCGTCCAACTTCCTCTTCCGGAATCACCTTGATCTGAGTTCTAAGTTGTGTTCTTCTCCTCTCACCTCTAGCAACCTGAATCAACCTCGCCCCGTCACGCGCACTCGTAAGTAAATCCTTGACCTGTACCCCTGATATTGAAAGAGTCTTGTGCTCCCGTATCTGCTCTGGAATTTGGGGCATTGAACGAGGTGTTCCCAGCTCAACCGATGAACGTTCCTCGCTCCTGCGTGAGAAGAAGTCCTTAAGAACACCTCGCACACTGCCATCGTCACCATCGAGTTCTTCGTCATCATCAATCTCGAACGTACTTCGAGGCGGAGATATCACGCTGGCAGCATCTGACGAGGGAGGGATTGATGGCGAATAAGGCCCCTTAGTAGGATGATTGGCGGCAGTCAGGGACGCTCGGCTGGAGCTGGCAGACAGAGCCGGATCCCTTTTTCGTGTAAATAGCGACCGCGCTGACACACTAAGTCGTCGACTGAGAGAACTGCGAGATCGAGTAAGGGGAGAGGTTCCACATACTGACTGGCGTTTGTCGTTGTTGGCCAGTCTAGTTGCGATTCGATGATACTCATCTGCTGTCTCAAGGTCGCTAAAATAGTTATAAGAAGAACCTGCTTGCCAATTGGCATCTTCGTCAAACGGGTCGTCCAGGTTCGGGGTGGGGTCTAATGCAGCCAACGTAGAGGCTATGCTACTCAGGTGTCTCGTCTTTTCCACCTGTAATGAGATAGATCCTCTATGAGTTGTCGGTGACTCTGGGGCTCCATAGCTCTGATTGCTCAGTACACTATCACAATCCGGCTCTAGCGGAGGCATACTGCTGTCGGAGGATCTCGGTTGGTAGCTCGCAAGTGGTGTCGGCTCATCGTCGAATATAGGCTCGTCTAGCGAGATGCTGTAGCCACTGGATGAATCGTCTCGAATGGATTTGGGCGAGATGGAAGGTGAATAGGGAGCATGAGTTGTAGGAGATGTCCAGTCAATACCAGGACCAATATCGTGACCGGTTATTTGCTGAATCTTTTGAGAAGATCGCCTTTCACGCAACGATGTAGTACCCGATATGCTCATCCGTGATGCGCGTTGTCTTGTCAGAGCTTTCGGGACGACCACAGGAGGCTGTTGAGGCAATGCCTTGGGGTCGTTTCCTGGCCCTGAGGTTTTCGGGAAGGCACTGAATCTTGCAGGTAGTCTTGCTTTTGATGACTGCCTTGATGGGATTGTCGGAGGCAGAGGCAAAGGCTTGTTGCGGTAGAGATATGCATTCTGTGGTGGCAGTACGAGTTCTATACTGCTTATTGGTCGTGCATAACTTGTCATGCTGACTGGCAGCATGATCTGATCGGAGAATCCGTTATTGTCTTGTGTTGTAACTCGATCAAGCCGATGTGGCAGAAGTTGGGGTCCGGCATGTATCATGAATGTTTTATCGGTTTGCAACTTTGCGGTGCTGGTGCGATGCCACAACTGGCAGCTGAATTCCCAATTGAACCTTATCAAAGCGCACGGTTTCTTGGATCTTGGTGATGAGTTGGCTTGGTTGCGATGACCCCGCTCCGGCAAACTACCCGTGAGAGTGCGAGATCGATATCGTCGAGTTGGCGGTAGCTCTGGAGTTGCAAGTGAAGCTGTAAGAGTCGAATGATTAAAGGAGAATAGAGGAAATCCCTCGTCCAACATGGACTCAAGTGCCCAACACCATCTTATGAGTGTCTCCAGGCAATTGTGAGTTTGAGCCGTCTCAGTTCGGCCTTGCGACCAGGCCTATGGCATCTCAGCATCGATCCATTTTCATCCGGAGTCACCTGGCACTTAGCGGGTTGTGGCGGGAGGCTTGAGTCTAGGCTCACTGGGCCGGGCGACACCCATCCATGGATATTGGCCAAAATCCTTTGTAGCATTCCAGTCTTGGTCGGCGAAGACAGACCGCCCGCGCCTCGCGAATTGTTCACAAAGGAAAACGCAAAAGTCTGTTGCTCACAAACAATTGAGGATGGATAGAATGTCATCTCTAAACATCTTCTGCATCTGGACGTGGCGAGCTGAACTGCCTGCACAGACAAACGCCAGCAAGCATCATGATTGTAAAACCATGCGGCCACAGATACAATGATCGTCCAAAGATCAACACCTCGGGCACGAGGTAAATAACATAACGCCATCATCTTCAAGGCCAGCTCTTTCACAGCTCACCGTAATGTTCTGGATTTCTCAAGACATCGTCTTTTCCGCATCTTGCTTGTTCGTTGGACCAACTTGGACTTGGCATGGCCTATTTAGTGCTTAGATCAAAAGCTTCGTCCGGGACGGGCAAGGCTGTCATCAATAGACGCGGGACTACCCATTTGGCTTGTGGCAGTAAGATCGTCAGGACATTGCCATGATGCTGTAAGGTTTCCCGATTACCGGGAATGAATGACCTCGTAGCATCTCAAGCCTTTGCTGACAAAACCCTTACAAAGTAGAACGCCTATGCATCAACGTGACCATAAGGCCTCTGATCGGAATGTTGTCGTGATGGATAGCAAGAACATGATACAAAGTGGTCCAGTTTCGGCCTGTGTATGGTCGGAAGTCGTTATTCAACATATCATTGAAAGTCGTAGTTCTATACAAAACTGCCCAGACGCCTGAAAAAGCCCCTCGTCTAGTTGTCGTCCCCTCACAAAAATTCTCCATGAAACCATTAGTCGTCTTCGTCATCCTTGCCCTGATAGTTTCCAAGTAAGATATCATCGACTCCAAGGCCTGTGGAGTTGTTCCTCAGCCATTCTGTCTCAACACGGAGGAATATCCACACCCATCGACGGAATACTTCAAGGAACTCGATGAGAAAGATGCCTCCTTCCAGATCGCTGAACTTGTCTAGACGACTGCTGAGCTTCATTGACCATGTGCATCTCAACATCAAGTCCATGCTAATAACGAGGTAGTAGAGATTAGGATTCCGAAAGACCAAGCGATCTCGCAGTCCAAAGGGGTGAGTAGGTGATTCGCGGTCCTGTCTCGAGGAGAAGAGAGTCATATCCCAATCCTTGGCCACGTCCCAGTAGAAAGAGTAGAGAGAATTGATGAGCACAGCAACAAGCCAAGCCTTGTGGAGGGCTGCCTTGGATTCGGGATCCTCGACTGATCTTTGCCAAGCACTGGTGATGAGAACCGGGAATGCCGTCGAATACTTGAGCGCGTTAGCCAGATGCTGACCTCCCCATCCTGTGGACTCTTTATATGGAGCCCGTCGAACACGAAAATACTCGATCAAACACTGGCGAAATCGTATCAAACTTGGCACTCCCATGATAAAAGGAACGAGAACTATCCCTCCGCAGTTGCGGTCAGGTCGTTGCGTGGAGGACCCTTGAGCCGTGAAGAACATGCATAGAGTTATAAAGAGGTCCCCAAAGACTTTGGCATATGACGTGAGAACATCAGCCAGCAGGATGTCTCCGAATTTTCCATCTTGAGGTTCAGCAAGTCCACCTATACTCACACGCCGTAGTGTAGCCAAAAATCGTCTTCTTCCACCACTGGGAAGGTTTCTTAGAGGAACCACGAACATCGCAATCAGAGCTGTGAGGTATGCCAATGGCATCCAGCCAAACGCGATCACACGCTCAGGTATACCCCATGTGCATAACCAGAAGAGAGATATCGAGAATGCGAATAATGTCGAGAGGACAATCGCCAGGCGGTACGTTGAACCATGGTGCGGTATGTGTTGCGGCGAGGCTCGTCCGGGATATCGAATTAGCTGAGGAACGTCGACGTTGAATGCATAAAGGCAGTGAAGGTTCAATCCCCAGCCCCAAACAGCTTCCTGACAGTTAGAAATGGATACGACGTTTGGAACAAGGTTTTCAGGCTCACCTAACGTTGCGATAAAGCCGACACGGTAAGGCAAAGGGAAAGCCAAGCTGAAAGAGTCAAGCCCTGGATCGACAGCCGGATCACCGTCCATTGTCACGAATCGCCATCGAGCGAAGATCACAAAGGAGTCAGAGTAGGGAAAAGTGCTCAAAAGCAGTGACAGAAAAATATTGTACAAGAGTATCAAAGAGAGGACTGCAAGATAAAGTTCATGAGGTCTTGCGACAGTCCAAGCTGTCCTCTACTGTAGCTGAGATTAACACGGGCGGATCCACATTCTTTTTTTCAGGGGCCTGGGATGTTATGCAACTTCTACCGATAAACGTCAAGTTCTTATCTTATCCAGAAAATCTTTATCTTATCTAACTGTACTGTGCTGCCACGATCGCCGCCACAGATCGCAACAGCCACATAGCTGACATAAGGCGCGCGGCTAAGATAATTCCGAAAAGCTCCACATGCATCCGAGCGCCTCACTTCGGGTCCACTAACCCACCTTACCATCCATGACCTTACATACTGTCTCCATGCTATTCCCACGTTGCTTTTTGGAGCCATGTTTAGTCCCTGTCCTGTTGGTCTTGAACGATCAGCGCTTGGCAACGTCAAAAAGGTCTTAAACGACATAGCGACATGCCAATATGGCAAACAAACTGACAGGTTTGCCGAGGCTCGGGGTATTCCGACCTGTTCTTCGCCTACTCTACCTACATGATCCTATCTCAAGTCAATGACAGGATCAAAAAGATGCAAACAAACATGGCAAGGGCTGAGAGATTGATCTACGGCGCTAGAATCCAAGTCGAGCTACAGCCGCACTTTCTTGTCAGGCCGTTGAAACAAGCCCTCTGGACCTTTCCGCGTCTGCACGACTGCATATCTTTGCTTGACGCTAGCGCTCCAGCCCAAAGGCCCTGGCCTGGTCCGGCCACAAGCGTTCCTCACCGCAGATCTAGGGGTTAAATCCGGCCTGTTACCATTCGCTAGCCCGACTTTTTGGAACTGAGAGAAGAGCGGCGGGACAGTGACTCCCCTTGCTCCGGCAGAACAGGTCTCCATCGAGGTACGGATACAGTGCAAGCTTGCGACTTGCTTTTGTCACTTCTCCCTTATCGCTGGTAGGCTGGGCCTGGCGCATTGCGCTATCGACTGATGGTCCAGCTCCAGCCAAGACCCGTTGGAGATTCACTAGGAGAAAAATTCTTTGCAATCATGGAATCATCCCCGGTCGAGCGGACTTACAGCCAATGAAGATCCTGGTCCAGTAGCATACCTGCAGAGTGGCAGCAAGCTTGGTGAGGGGGAATCGTATTTGCTGATTTGATTTGGTTCGATTCGATTCGGGAGACGAATTTATGCAAATCAGAAACAGGTTCACATCGCATCCGCTTCCGCATTCTTAAGTGTCCGGTGTCCCTCATCCCAAGCTCTTTAAGGGATGGAATGCTTTTATTACAAGGCTGAAAAAAGTATGTGGCATTGGACGATTCGATTAGCTTGGCCTTTACACCCCATTAATGGGCCCAATACGCCACTGTCACCTATAACTGACAATGACACAATAGCTTCCGGCTCTTTATTGACGGACCCTGCAAAGGTGAGCGCAGACTCAGCTTTCCACACCTGCGCTCCTGATGTATGCCGATAGACCCCGTCAGCCCTCCTTGAGGGCGTGAAGTAAAACGAGGTGTGGCTCAAATGCACAGAAGAGAACCCTGCCGGAGGCAATCTTCCTTGCTCAGGTACCAAAAATTCGGCGGCTCAATCGGCTGCCGACTTGAAGCCCCCCATATAGATTACCCAACCCTCTGTCTGACAGTTGGAGAACCCAACTTGGGTTCTTCATGGCATAAATGGATCCCTTATTATCCGAACCCAGACCTAGAAGTCTTGTTGTATATCCGTACATCATGAACACTCCACAGTCTTCAACTTTCGCCGCCGCCGAGTTTATTACTGAAAACCCCGGGAAACCAGTTCCACAGAAGCCTGTTCGACGGAGAGGCCTGAATGACCAGATAAGATGGGTTAGGGCGTGGATGGCCAAGTTGCCCCAAGGAGATGAGGACTGGGACAACAACCGACCTTCAACACCGGAAGACATTTTACAGTTGCATGCTCGTTTAACAATCTCCCACGTTGCGTCACGCCGAAATATGGACTGGCACACTCTCCTCGATGCTTACGCCGCTGCCTCGTCTGGATTTGAACCAGGAAGAGAGACTCAGACACATTGCATGGTCATGGTCGCGTTATGCCACGTTGCTCATAGCCAAGGTCTAACAACAGACGAGGTTATGACAGCCATGGCAAAATGCGTTAGTGGAGGGAGTGATACACTTAGATCCAAGCGATTCGCATTACCAAAATGTGTACAGATTGGAGACGAGCTCGCTGAAGTATTAGGGCCGCGGGCATATGAGCTCCCGTTAAGAGGTAAACTTTCATGCCCCCGCATCGAAGCAAGACCCTTTGTCCTTACCATGCTATCTAGTGAGCGCCTATTTCACCTTTGGCCAACATTTTACCGCCGAATGCTTCGACATACTGCGCAGGGAATCTGCGGTTGCCCATCGCCCGAGAAACAATCTGCCTTCAGAGGTACTCAGAATCCCAAATCTCGTTTATGATGTTTGTGACGGGAAAGTTAGGTAAACAGCGTGGTTATACCAATACTATAACAGCTCTCGAACTGACACAATGAACAGTTTAGAACAGATAGAAAGGGCCCTAGAGCCGGGTCAGGCGAAAGCGAAGGCGAAGGCGAAATCGAGGTCTAAGTCGAAGACGAGTATGAGACCATCAACGACAAGATCGACAGGCAGCCCGGATAGCATCAAATGGAGCATCACCTGTAGTGCGGATACGGAACATGACATGATACACATCATGAAATAGGAGTCGTGGCTGAAAACACAGTCTATTCTGGCTCCAGATGGAGGGGGATATAAAGAAACCTAATGTGTCCTCCCTGAGCTTTCAGCCCTGTCTCTCGGAGGTGAAGAGCGTGGGACGATTCCCATGTCTCCTGCAGCGAAGACGTCCTGTCCCTTGAGATGAGCTCGACATCGTACTTTGCGTTTCCGAGAGCCACTACAAGCGCTGTATATCCTTTTAGCAACGCTGAAGTGTTGCCTTTCTCCAAACGGAAAGCCTGAGGGCTAATCTCAGGCATTTTAATGTCCTTAACGACCATCCCGAAACTCCTTGCCCATATCTGGAGGTCCTCGGCCTAGCAAATATTAATATATATCCAAGTAATAGAATAGTTTTACTTTTTCGATGAATCATCTAGAAAATAACCAAAGAAAAGGCAAAAACCAAATTGAGGGTGTAGTATATACCATATCTCGTAAAAGAGCCTCACAGAGCAGCCCGCATGATTTGGGTAAGCCGTAAGTCAATAACCCTTCTCTCGTCTCGACAGGAAAAAGTGTCAAAACTTCTGTTGTTGCATCTTGTTGTAGAGCCTGAACATGAGGGCTCAAAGCCACCATCCTATACATAGGAGTTGACATCCTGGAATACTTTCATTCCATAGGTGAGTTGTGTGCCGCCAAGGGGAGATTTGAAGACCTACGGTACAAGAAAACACCACAGCTACCGAAGCCAAAGCAAACAGACGAGCAGGCAAAAGACAAAGCTAGGTTAGGCAGCTATAATTCATACGAGGATGCCTCAGGCTTTTCGGCAGATCGTCCGCGTATGGTGCTTAATGCTTCCGTCGTGAGTTCCTATGCGATGGTAAACCTGGTTCTAGGTGCCGCCGGAGAAAAGAGACAACATGTACTGTAGGTATCTTGCATCTGCTTCCCTACTGAGTATGCACTCTTATGCTTCTTGGCGGGTCTACATATAGAACAAAGGATCTTGGGCTATCATGCTACGAAACACTCCTCTCTTTTGCTATAACCACACCACACCAGGTCTTTGCCGAAAGTCGGAAGAGGCCAGGTCCAGGTCAGGACAAGGTCAGTCCAGTCCAGCCCATCCCGGCCGTTGAGTGACGGATCGTTTACTTCACAACGAAAGGCGATGACTGCATATGCCGCCGCTAGTTTCGAATTTAGTCAAGTTAACTCACATCAACTAGCAATCACGAAGTTTTACTACTGCTCAGGTCTCATGTTTGCGTGCTCCTTCAGCTGCAAGCCCGTAACTAGTTGGCGGAGACTGTGCTAGGATGGGATTTGTGTGGATGAGGCGAAGCCAGGCCAGACCTGGTCAAGTCAAGTCAAGTGAGGACAGGTCAGGTCAGGCGAGAACCAGACGAGGCGTGCGTAGATAGTACGGAGGTGCAAGTTTTGAGCATGTTTCCACTTGCCAGACTCTGCCTGCTAACCCTCGATGCAACATGGCTGGGTATCTTGGTCTAGATCTACGATGCCTGAAGATCGTTTTAGTTCGCTTTCTAGAAGCAACGTCAACACGTTTTCTTGTTTACGGTATAGTACTGTACGGTAGCGACAGCCTTGCCACGTTTTCTCTCCAGATTATTACCCTCTAGTTCCGGTCCTGGATCGGATGGTTGTCACTGACTAGGGGCTGTAGGTAAACCAGCTGTGCCTAGATACTAAAACGTTAGTAGAGTCTCATCAGTAGAGACAGATGTAATTTAATGTAATGTGATGTGATGCTAGCTCGCAAGCTTGTCCAAGTTGGTTAGAGTTGGTAATTTCTCCCGTGAGAGGTTTCGACCGCCTCGGCTGTATTCTGGGCGGGCTCAACTTGAATTGAATTGACATGAATCTTGCTGCGGAGATTAGTTAGATCAATACTGATCCACTCATTATGAAAATGAAGCAAAAGATCGAGTCGTGGACTTGGCTCGGTAAAGGATCTTGATATTAATTGGCGTGGTTTGATAGTGCCTTGCCCTGACTCGCAACTTCCGCGTCTCCGAGGGATCCATCCTGGCTGGCTCTTGAGGGTCCTGAGTCTTGAGTCTTGAGATCGATATAATTATTCCTTGGTCTAAAAAATTACCATAAACGGAAGAATTTCACAAGTCATGTCTTGCTGCTTGCTGCAATGATTTAGATGAAGCCTTGATCGGAGCCGCAGACTTCCGCTCACCAACATGACTAGGCATTCTAAGGATCCATGATTCCTACGCGTATTACTTATTTTGATGGTCAGACAGAGCCTGGTAGCAAATGACGTAAAATGTCTTGAAGCATGGGTTACATACTGTACAGTATATACTTTGTAGAATCAAGATGATGTGAAATCTCGTTACAAGCAGATGATATCCATCTATATCAATCAACTAGTTATGTCATTCAGACTAGGTAATAAAAGATGCGTCCTCACTGTTGTTGCCATTCAAGTACTAGTCAATCCAAACAATTCGAGTTTTGGTGTCAGTATTATCCGAGGCAACAAACCGAGGTTGAATGATTCGCGGCCCAAAGGGCTTGGCATTGGTGAAAACTTCCTGAGTAAACAGAAAAGCTTCCGCTGATCAATTCCGCTTCTTGTTAGTGAAGCTTCCCATACATAAATTATCCGTGCCAGTTCCCACATTGTCTCTGTAACCCCCACAGGCGATCTACGAAGCTAACAAGCTTCCATATCATTTCCACATCATGCCAAGCGTGCCAGAAGCAGGGCTGAATCGGTTGGTTGGTGGCAGAGTTTGGCCTCGTCATCGGCTATCGAGCTTAATCCCTTTTATTTTTCCAGGGTCTCTTCTCTCTGTCTGTGCGCTCCGCTGCAGTGCAGCCGTAAGCCGTAGCCCGTAGGCGCTGTAACAGTGCACTGTATCATACCGTACTCTGGGTACCTACAGCGGGCAGGTATCCGCAGTGGTCCAGCGCCCAGCAGCAGAAGCCCGGAGCGATTCCGTAGCGTAGCAGTGAAAAGTACCTACCGGACCGACGAGACTTGTTATCACACCTAAACAGTTAGGTCCCTTTTGTTTCTTTGGTGGGCACTTTCCTTGGAACTGATACATCCTTACTGAATATTGATAAAAGAAATTGAAAAGAGGATAATTTAGAGTTGGACAGGCAGGAGCGGGCCGTGCCCCTTCTGCAGTGCAGTGTGCAGCGGAAGCGCAGCGCAGCGCAGTGCAGCGGGCAGGTAGAGCACGCACACAGCAGGGCAGCCTACCTATGGAGGTCTAACAGTCCGGCGGCGTCTCGAGCAGGTGCTCACTGCAGCTCAGATCATTAAACCCGGTCTATTCACAGAGGTTAGGAAGGTGCATGCGAGGCCACTCGACCAGGAAGGATCAAGGCATTAGCATTGGCCCGGATTATGTCCGGAATCTACCAGGGACAGTACTGGGTTGTAGCTTCCATCCATCGAACACCAACCACTACCGTTAAGTACCTACCTACCTCGGATATTACTAACAGCTTGTCACAAACTTGGAAAGCAAAAGAGAATGCAAGATTGAATAACATAATATGCTGTCCTATCTGGTTAGAGGTAACACAAGACCAGGCGGGCAGTTCCTATCTAAGCATAGCTTCATCGTATCAGATCATATCATGAGATTCTAGACAAATGCCAAGATCTGTTGGCAACCCCAAATATGATTCAGCCTAATAACCTACATACGGCAGTCCCTGTAGACTAAGGTGCAGGCGGTTTCAGAGCAACACCCAACTGTCCCAACACAACCCAACCCAAGCCACCCAACACCAGGAATGGGCGTGTAACTCGGTTCGTCACATTCCACGCACAGAGCCATTATTAATTCCAGCTCAATATTCAGTTTTGTGTATTCTGCCACTTTAGTAGCGCTTAATAGTCGATGGTGTTGGTTATATCGGTAATAAATTGTGTCTTGGCATCGGAATGTTTACTTGATTGTCCATGCCCCGATGGGGCATCTTCACGGATGAGTATGTAATTAGTAACCTAATAATAGGTGGCAGATCTCGCCTCGGTAGCGAGTACAACCCAACATGGCAACCAGGATGACAAGGTACCCAGGTAGTCTAAGGGTTGCACAGCATATCTTTAAAAATCACTGGTTGGCTGGTTATACGCAATCGTAAGTTTACCAAGGAAAACACCACACAAGGACAAAGAATTCTTTGAGAAGTAGTTGCATAGTGGATAACCCTAGCCAACACGCAATATTATCTAGTAACGATTACGTCCTCCAAGACTGATAAACCAGAGTTACTGTATCCATACACGAGCATGTGAATATTCCTCACCAGCAAGTGCATGAAGAATGAAACGGTAACATACATCTTATTGCCTCTTGCAGATCTTTGTGCGCAGAGGCACAGCTCTTGGGTTGCACTCATCCTTTGATGATGAGGCAGTGACATCGAAGATGGGCATCAAAGATGCATAGACGACCTTTGGAAAGACCGATGTATTGTACTATACACAAATCAACAAACCAACAGCATCGCCTGTATTGACTTGATTGGGCGGTGCGTATTTCCCCCTCCCCTCAAATCTGCTGCGAACACACGGAGGATAATCGGCATTGAACAGAGAAGGAGAAGCACCTCAGATGTCAAGACAGCCAATCAATAGGTCCATCGCTCCAACGGAACAACGGACTCCGGACAACCTCACGCGAGTCTCTCTAGTAGACGATGAGTTCATATCAATTGTCTTTGACCCACCTATTTGATATCGTTCTAGACCATTGCATGCCTCAGGCTATAGATTCCCTGTACCATGCATATTCAGCTGTCTTGTAAGCGCCTCCCTCGGGAGGTATTATGTTCTTGAACTAACTGTATCTGGACCTTTTGTATCAGAAATGCGCCACTTGAACCTTCTTATTCCAACAGACGTTGGATTGAGAATCGGTTTCCTTTTGATCCATACAGAGTGCGCTGAACATCCTGCATAAGAAGGATATCGAGTTTATGGCAGGTGGAGCAAATTCATCTCGATCTTGGAGATGAATGTTTAATCACGATATAAGAACACTGATAACCCAAAGCTCACAAGAACTTATTTAGTCTCATTCGCACATATTGTTGACTATAGAGCTCTTGACAGTCGTCAATTCTCGCATTCAGCTCTTGAACTACAACGACCCGTTAACGCGCCCCGTGTACCAAATATGGTATGCATCCATCATCCATAGTGAGGAGGCGCTGTCCGCGGGCAGTCAGCCAATGTGCATATGCAGTCTCTTCAGTGATCGGTTTCAGGGGTTGATAGCGAACACAGCCGGTTTGTCGCTTGGGTTTGGGTAGGACGCCGATCGCCTGTGAACGAGTCTCCCTTTACCCCAAATTTTCAGCTGTCTCTTTCCGTATTTTGAAGACATTGAATTGATATTTGTTTTCTTTCAACACGTATAGCATCGCGCATATCAGTCGTCTTTGTTCTGAGGGTTTACCGTACCTCTGTTTAGTGCTTACATCTAGCCATACCATTCCTTTTTCCACAGCCAAAAAAGACCCGCCATCGTCACGTCTCAGCCCAAGGAAGCCTCAGCCACACTCCCAAAGAGTCCAGACACAACCAACCAACCAATTCGATTCTAAGATCTACAGCCGCAAACACAACGCCCACGACTCAACTTCCTCCTCTTATTGTCTCGTGTCGTCTTTACAAGCCTCACTGCGATTCATCAATCAGATTGATATGCTCGCTGCTTTCCCTCCGTAGAGCGACAAAGCGTCATGGACGCGTCGGCAACCGACATCCGTCGCTCGAGTATCGAGAAGATGCCCATTCCTCCAACTCCGCCTTTCGATAACCTGCCCGACGAGATCATCGAACAGTAAGTAGCTCTTGGCCTTATTAACAGACTTGTACCTCAGCTCTATTTGCGCGCACTGACAATCGATTCAATATCATCGATTGTCAAAGCACTGGTCCTCATCTCCTATTATCATGTGCTAACGCTCCCGCCTCACAACCAGGATACTTCGACTCGCCGATCCCAACGGTTTCGCGTCCCTTATACTCCTCAACCGCAAATGGAGAGCCGTTTCTCAACGGGCTCATCTCTATCGTGACCAGTTATCAGCATGTCCTTCATACTCAGCAAGCCACCCCACCATCCCTCCTTTCGATGATGACAAACTTCCCGAGTTACGGCGGCTTTTCGCCCGCGAAGTTAAAAGGAACCTATTCGAAGCATACCTAAGACCCAAGGAAACAACTTTCAAGCTTATCTCTACGTCCATCAGTTCCTCGTCATGTCCCGGAGGCGAGGGCATGCAGTACAGCACATCTCCGAAAGGGCACCACCTCCTAGCCTACAACTCGGGTAGGATTTATGTGATTGATCTGAGAGGAAATGCTCTCGAAGTGAAGAGGGAATTTAAAATCCTGCGTCGGCCTGTTGCAGCTTGCATCAACGACAAAGGCACTATATTGGCTGTTTTGTCTACTGAGATGCAGGTTGACCTCTATGACTTATTGCAAAATCCACCTAAAAGAGCACAGTCTATAATTCTTGATAACACTCCTCGAACGATTGCCCTTTCCCCATGCGGGTCGGTTCTGGCGGCGGCATATGAAGGGGGCATCGAGGTATCGTCCTTGCGACCAGATGCCTTAGCTACCGACCGAAGAGCTGTCAAATGCGATGCTGTCGACGCCTTATCTTTTTCATTTGACGGAACTCAAATCCTTGGAACTACGATTCATTCCTCGTCACCCAGTACTGTCATCATTACAGCGCCGTACTACGACCCCGGCCCTCACATGTCTGAAGACAACTTGAGCCCTCTATGGACGACATCGATTCTGTTTCCCAACACCAGCCGAGACTGCAGCCATGCTGTTCTGCTTCAGGACGGACACGAAGAGGAAGCGAGTTGGACTTTCACCTACGATCGAAGTTTTGAGACATTCCGGGCCGTTCGAATCGATGATCTTAGAAATGGGACGACATACTTTACAGGACCTGTACCGAGTGCATCGTCGCAAGCCAGCCTTATCCCATCAACCCTTCCTGCTACGACATATCGAGGTGAATTAGTGTCAGCCGGGTTCCAAGGGAAGGAGGTCTGGATTTATGGCGTGCCCGAGGATTTGGATGCAGTACCAGACAGCTCGTCGTTGTCAAATGATGGTTCATCATCTGGCCTTGGACGACAGAACAGCGATCGCAGTGCTACATCGCGACGGGCGTCGACTCGAGCTAGAGATACCGAAGGTGGTCGGGTGCCGAAATGGCAGATCTTGTGCGACAAGCTAAGGAACACCTTTATTTCCGGCTTCAAAGTTGCGGAGCTTGCAGATGTCAAGACAGTGAAATGGGCTGCAGATTACGGTAACTCTTCGGCCCAAGAACGACTGGTGATCGCCGCAAGAGGAGTTGGCGCACCACGACTGGTTACCGAGGAGGAAGATATGGATTTTGTAGACGGTGGTCGCGTTACACTGTTGGACTTTGACTACGGCATTGCCAACGGAACCAAATCGGAGGTGACTATCGAAGTTGGCACCGATCACCCCGAGATATTGGAAGAAGAGCAACGTGATCTTGCGACCGAGGTCGCCATTGTTCGACGGAGGACTGTTGCTCAGAAACGAGGTGGTCGTGGTGGGTCGTCTTTACTTCGAGCTGCTACATCTGCTTCACGACCCCGTGCTACTCTTGAAGTTCCCGAGGTATCGAGTGTTGCACGAGTAACACAGAGCGAGCACATCGACGACGACGATGATGACCCTTTACTTCCTCGGAGGATTGGCCGGCTTCCCCCAACTCAATCCACAGCGCGGCGAGATGTCGAGCCTGTTAGTCCCGATGATGAAGATGTACTATCGATGGAGCAGATGGAGGCATTGGATGCTCCATATGCACATGCCAGTCCTCGTTCACAGACAACACTTCGTCGTGCTGCGACTGCTGCTGCCGTCGACAGATCCCTACATCCTCGGACGGCAGACGGGCGGCGCATCGAATATCGTCGTGCTGATGGTCGAAGAGAACATCCTCATGAGAGTGATGCCGATAACTGGGTACCTCCTCCACCCCCTTATCAGAAGGAGGATCCGGGTCCAGATCTGCCAGCCTTTATGCGCGGTCCATCTGTTGCACCAATCGCACTTGGGGGCGCATCTGCGCCAGCCCCTTCCTCTATACCTCCTGTGCCAGCATTGCCATCTCATATAGCAACTGGCTCTAGCACCCCTCAATCTGCCGACTCGAAGGGCGAGAACCATACAAGCACTACGTCTCAGAGGCCGCCAGTTCAGCATACAGCGAGCGATCCAAATGCGCTGAGCCGACCTCCGGGCTTCGATACGACTCAAACGAGCGTGAACCCACCGGCAACGCAAGACGAGGATGTTGATCTCTACGACGCAACTCCACCTAGTTCACCGCGACAGACAGCGGCCCAGCCTACAGCGGAGACCTCTGAGGCGAGAGCACGACAGGCTTCAGTTTCATCAGCTGTCTCTGCCATAACATCTACATTCAGGGCTGCTCCTGCCAACACCACAAATGAAGATCCTTCGCCATCGCCGCTACACACGCCACTACATACCGATATCTCAGCTCATGACCACTTTGGTCCAGGTCCTCGATTGCCAGCGGTCAACGTGGAGCCTGTGCTTTCGGCCGCATCTGTGGCCCAGCCTGAGCCAGACTTAGCGCCCAGGGTCAGGCGGTTATCCAACGCTCAGACTTGGCCCCGGGTTACAGGCCCTGGGCCCGATCATATCACCAACCCGGCAGATGGGTTTCCATTCCCGATGTCTGCAACTGCCGAGCCATCTACGGATGAGTCGATGTCGGGTCTGCCCCCTCTGCCTAGTTCGAGTCAACTTGCAAGCTTAAGCAAAAGAGTCAGTCAGGGTAACCCCAGACGCTTCTCTGGGGGATTCCAGGTCCCGAGACGACCTGTCGGAAGTTTCGATGGCAGTGCATACATATCGAACTCCATGCCTGACTCCCTGTCAGCAGGCCCATCAAATCCTGGTCATCTTGAGCCCGATCAACCTCTTATTATTAGTACTCCTAGAGGTGTATCAGGAGCATTTGACTCGCCAAGCCGTCAAACATCTGGCCGGAGGAATGAACCTCCTTTGTTAGCGCCGATTCCTCGGCATCCACGCCCGGTCCCTGGGTCTAACCAGCGGCCGACTGTGGAGCGTCTCGAGACGATCTACAGTATTGCCTCTTCCCACGGAGGCAACCCACCGGCCTTTCCACTGCCCAACGGGCAAGTACCTGCCTGGCTGAATGCTCCTCCGGTACCTGTGACAAGAACTTCGCCCACAGTGACTCGCCGGCCAAGTCGTGCTGAGCGAAGTGCCGCTAAGAACATCAAGGATGCTAAGAAACGCGGCTGGTCAGCCAAGCCCAAGAAGAAGAAAAAGAAGGCAACAGATGCTGCGAGCAGTGCCGGCTGGACAGACATATCAACCGGCTCTGGAGAAAAGGAAAAGGACAAAGACAAGGACAGGAAATGCATCGTCATGTAAAGACAGTTGCATACACAAATTGGCTATACTAAAAGAGGAGGATAAGAAGATAATAGCCAGGCAATGGCGTCACATATGCGGATTTTGGATGCTTGATACTTGGTTACGCACACACATACCCAATCGTTACATGATGTTTTCTTTAGTTTGCTTCGTTCTATCTATTCGCTCTCTGCGTTTACTTGATATCGTGTGGTAGGATGGCATAGCGTGTTCTGTTATAGTTTGGGATTCGAGAGCAAAAACGGCGAACGGAACGTGCTAAAAGAGAAGAACAAAGGGTTTGGATCTCGGGATTATTTGCATTCGCGTTCATATTTACCCCTATATAATCAAAGATATACACATTTTTGGACTTTAGACATCAGTAGTTGTGACATACTTTTCACATCATTTGAGTGCAGCTCAACAATATGAATGAATATTCGCATACCATTTCAAACTAATCTTCATTTTTCAAAGTCTTTTAACAAAGAATAGCCAACATTAAAACAAAAACAGTAAGGCTTTACAAAAGCCAAGGGTATAAACGACAGCTACTCCATCCCATTTATGCAACCGCAACGCCATTTGTAGCGTGTTATCTATGTACGTAACAAGACGACTCCATCATGCACAGCATATGGCGTTATCTGAGTTCTCTATTAGTGAGAGAGATGATCTCTATATGACATTTAAGGAAAAGTGTTGGAGGGAATGTGCTTAGATCCTGGGTGTTGTTCCAGGGACATAAGGCTTTCCTCTGCGCACAGCGCCGAGATCAGCTTCGTCCATGAGATCTGTAAAAGTGGTTGCTCGTGTCAGAGGACGAGGCTTGACAATAGTGCTTGGGTCTGCGAAGATGTCGATGTTCTCTGTGCTTGGCTCACGTTGGAGTTCAGGGGTAGATGGCTGACGATAACCGTACGAAGAAGCCTTCATGGCGCGAATGGGTGGTAGACGAACGTTCCCATGGCGAAGAGACTCTTCGTTGTCGGCAGAACTGGGTTGAGCGTTGGGTGATGGGTTAGGTGAGTCGAAGGGATTGGGTATAGAGATGCGAATGCGAGGAGGGGGAGCGTGAAGGCGATTGCTAGCGTTGGAAAACTGACGTGCAGGGACAGGCACGATACTTGTACGCTGGGTAGAAGGAGTCTTGAGAATGAAGTCGGCGCGGTAGGAGTTCGGTTGGCTGATGGGTTCGGAGATGATGTTTCCAAAGGAGGCGTCGCTGTTGGCTCGACGGCCGTTGCCATAGATGTGGCTGCCCTTTTCTGAACCAGCTGCTTCGCGCTTGTTTTGACGACGGACGTAGAGAAAGATGACGATGGCGATGACGAGGAGTATGATGCAACCTCCCACTACACCGCCGACAATGGACGTTGTAGCAGGGCCCGAGTTGTCAGACTTGGACTCATTATCTTCATCATCATTGGAGTCTGAGCTCTTGTCGGACCCAGCTCCAACTGCCTCTGTTGGCTCAGCACTCGCTGAAGGTGCAGCACTGATAGAGATAGTTTCGATTTCCCCAGTGGCAGTGGTTACCGCGCTGGGCACAGGAGTAGAAGTCTCGTTGGGAAGCTCGGCATCCTTTGGGATATCAGTCTGATCTTTGTCGATAACGCACTGGTCGTCCTCGCATGAGTATCCAAAAGGACAGCACTTCTTGCCGCACTTTTCAAGTGCAAGATTGAATACTATCGTCTTGACTGGTGCATTTGGGAATTCCTTTTGGTCTTGACCTCGGATATCGCAGGTAATAGGTTGAATGACATTGCAGGTTTGACCCTTGGGGCAACATACTGCTGTTGTCTTGCCAGCAAGGAGTTTGCACGAGTTGCCATTCGGACAGCAAAAGTTGGCGATATCACTATTGCATGAAGTCTGGTCGGCGTCGCAAGTGTCTTCCCGAGCGAAGATACGAGTAGCAGGGAGGGCAGAGACGGTAGAGGCGCAGAGAGTTGTGAGGAGTAGAACCCGTAAGGGCGCAGGAAGTCTAGCCAAAACCATCATCTGGCGTTGTTGGTTATGTAAGTTAAGTTGATGTTGTTGGTAGTTGCAGTTGATATTGCAGCGGATATTATTGTTGTTGGTTGCGTGGTTCAGAGTATGCTAGTGTGTTATAACATGCAGAGTGAAAGAGGAAGAAGTTTGTCAAGTCAAACACAACCAGCGCGTGTGACCAAGATGTAGTGGATGAAACAGCTGAACAAGCGATTCTTTTTGTTTGATTGTTTCTGGTAGAGCAGTTGAAGTGAGGAACTAGAACAGTAGATACAGAGGGAGAACAAGTAAAAGAGGGAGAACAAGGGTAGACAAAGGCAGACCAGGCCAGGCCATGAGGTCACTTTCACCAACTCACTACAATGAATGACCTTGTTCTCCATTGCCGCCTTGTCCGTTGAGGACCATCTCGACCCATTCAACCACGATATTTCAAGCTCAATTGTCGCATGGGCGGTTGCATACCAGATGTCGAGAGCCAGTCAGAGAACCCTGTCGCTGGACACGCGCTGGGGGGATGAGGCTGTGTCCATAGAATCAGACCTGTACTAGAACCTACTAGACAGTAGAAAAAAGAAAATGGGTCTATCTTTGCCAGATTGTTTGACGATAGTGTTGCCATGGTTGAGACAATTGGTCTAAGTGAAGTCAAAGGTTGTGGTTGGCTTGAGTCTCAGAAGTTGTTAAGCGCGCGGCGAAGAGGGACGGTGATTGGTTGAGGTACAAGTAAGTGACCGCTAAAGGCCAGTGAATTTTTAGCGGTGGAGGGGCTTGTCTCAGGCGCTGAACATGGTGGCCAAGCGCTGATGATGGGCGCGTAGTTTTCTAGACTTGGGTCGAGATCCAATGAAATGCTTCAATCGATAATTACTAAGTATGCAATACTGTCTAAGTTAATGAACAGGTTGAGCGTAGCCCAATGTCGATTCCCTAGCTTCAGCCCAATCCATTATACTTTGCCAGTCATAGCAAGAATGACTCTTCGCGTTCCCTAAGATGAACTGTGATCCATCCGTATCCCTGAAGACATGCATAGCAGCAGGACTAAGATCAGGCCGACACTGAAGACTCTGTCGAACATGGTTCATGCAGTGATAAAGATGGTCCTTCTCAGCAGCGTCAATAGAACTTTGCGGACGTTCGTATCTCTTCTTCATGTTCATCTCTCCGTAGTAGTCTTTATCAAATTGCTTCCTGACCATGTTGAGACAGTGAAGATTATGGAACACGTCGAGTGCGCCGTGGTATTGACCAGTCATTGGGTGCCTATCATTTGGTGAGAATGATAGAGCTGGGTTCATTGCTATTTCTTCTTCGCTGACAGCGGGATATTGGTAGTGAAGAAGCTTCTCCCATGCTGCATCGATTGCAGGGCTTGGAGGACCAAAGTATAGTGGTAGCGAAGGGTTCATTTCCCGATAGACTTTGTGACTGGTGGTATTGTATTGGAGGAGATCGTCAAAGTTGATTGTCTTGAGCTTCAGCGGTACTGCTTCTCTCGAAACTGTAGATATTTAGTTAACACCCCATCGTATATCATATACACCAACGTACCGAAATCTGCAGGATATCTGTTACTCCCACATCTCTCAAGTAGATCTTTGGTCCCATACCAAGTTCCTGATACTGCAGCGATCCAAACGACATTCGACGCTATCAAAAGCATCACCAAGAATGTCTTTGTGCACGTTTCTTTTCGTTTGCTCTTTCGGGGTTGTTCGGAGATAAGTCCAATACTGGCTTCGTTGTTATACTCATCGTTGCTGGAACGGCCTTCTTTTGGGTCTTGGTTATAAGCCATCATCACTGAAGAATATTTTGAATCGATTAACTAAGTCATCTTATTTATCAAGAATTGCTGAGGTTTCCCCAGAATTTGTAGTTGTTCATTGTTGAGGGCCGTGTTATCCGGTGTAGAGCGCCGTTGACGTCGTCTCCAACTCTAACTTCGGTAACTAGGTGCCCAAAATATCTTTGGAGTTGACGATATCGCTCAATTATTTTGTCATCAACGTTGGAGCCGTTGAACTAAAAGTTAACTAAAACTGTTCAACTACGTCAAAGACAACTGGCGGTGGGCTGCCTCTCTTCACATTTGCTTGTTTCAACAATTGATACCAAGATATCACGTGTAAATTTTGAAGATTGTCAAGAAAACAAAGACCAATCATGAAACAAACGTCGTTGATCTTCCTAGTCACGAGAACAAAGCCTCAATGCGTTGTCTAGTCCAAGCATTCTTAGGTTGTTCTCCATAGACCCTCAAGACCCCTACAAGTTAGTTGGATGACTCACTGTACCCATGAATATAGAGCTCTATAACCGCTGTATTATCCCTCCCCCATCGTCTTTATATCCGTAGCTCGACCTATAACAAACTACCCATGTCTCTTATTCGCTTTTCTTCCCTGTCGCTTTCTCCTCTCACGCGCAGAAACACATCTTGCAAATCAAATCCAGATTCGCCTAGACCAAGTTAGACCTCGGCAGAGGCAAAAATGTACACGTCTGTCTGATCTTCCTTCTTTTATCCCCTGTGAAATTTCCTCTCCTCTTACTGTACACTACACTACACTAAAAGTCTGCCTTGGGGGGCGTGTAAGTCACCAGAGCCAATTGCTTCACGCACTGTCTTGAAGCCCTGGACAAGCAACGTTTTCGCCTCTTTCTCGCCCTTTTTACTGCATGCAGTATATATTCGTAAATACGTGTTCAGCTTTTATCTAGCTATACTGCTGCGCTCTGCGCTGCGTTGCTGTGTTGGTCCCTCTCTGTGTTGCTCGCTACAATGCACTGCGACAACCCTTCGGGTACTAGGCACGACGGGACGGTTAAGATACTGCATGCATCAAGCTTCGTGAATAAAATGAGGCTTCATAGATAACCAATTTGTTTCCTCATGGTATATATAGGAAGGTAATGAATTGTACTCGCACTGCATTTGCATAGCATGGCATAGCATGGCATGGCATACCATTGCATTCGGGCGTCCGCTCTTCGCATCCGCTACAGGGGAAAGGCCTCAATTCTAACGCGCCTGTGTTGCTTAATTCCATCGCTGTACCTGTAACCACCTGCATTATCCTGCAGTGCATTCATGCATACATATCTTCTTGCATCTCGTAAACGCCCTCAATGAAACCCTCCCCACAGAAACAAAAGATGCAGTGTAGCAGCTCTCTCCTCTTCCCCGAATCTTCATGGTGTGATGATGCTTACCTACTTGCCAGGGAACAAGGATCTCACAAATAAGCAGAGAACAAAAAGAACCATCGGATTTGGACGATATCATCTAATCAGAGCGAGGCATTAATTCCTCTTCCAGTTGTGCCTCTCGGTCTGGGTGTCCCCTTTCAGAGACTTGCAGACAAGCACCGAAAAGTTCCCAAGTCAAATGGTGTCATGTTACATGATCAGATTCTCAGTCTCTCTTCATTGTGTTAGCGAGGAAACAATCAAATGCAGTAGCCAGTGTCCAATTGTAGCAGCAATATGCTTTGTTTCATTGTCAACCTTGTTAGGTACCTAGATATCGTATACCACCCATCATAAAACATCCTTTCTGGGAGCTAGCCCATGTCCAGCTTCCCAGAGCCTTTCTTTTCGTATCATCATCATCCCATCCCCCACAGCCCATACCATTGCCCGCTTGGTATCATAAAAAACAAAAAGCAACAGCGAGTGAATCCGAGTCTCAGTCGCTTCCATCCAATAGACTAACATGTAATGCGGCATCCTGTTGCCGCCCCATTTGTTCCTGCATATGGTCATGACTCTTCCTCATGCTTCTCCTCCCGCTAATCAACCAATGCATGTCCGTAACGCCTCGTCCCCTCCAATCAACTGTATCCAAAATGTGTCGAGATGTGGTGTGTCCAAGTGTCGCTCTTTGTAATCCACTTCCATCTCAAAACGCCTTGCGGCTTCCTCTAGTGACCCATCCCAGTGGGTATCATTGTATATGAAGTGAAAAAATAAAAGAAAATAAAGAAAGAAATATCTCTATCCGTTCGAGAGAGACAAGAAAATGAACGATAAAGCCTCGTATAGAACTCGGAAGTCGTACTTCCAATCCTGGTCCTCGACGGCTGGCAAATGCCTGCTTCGCCTTATGAGGTGGCCCTGGCCGCTCTCATGGAATTGAAGAGAAAGGTTAGATTAGAACTTGATGGTTTCACCCAGCATCGCTCCTACTACCATTCATAGGCCAGCCAAGAAGGTTTGGTAGGAGCAGTGCTCAGATCAACAAAAAGTCCCATCCTTTCGATTCCATGACATCCCGCCAGTGGATGTGAAGCTGGGCCGCCTCAGACGTCGTGGACCCGGGTGTGCTAACGCCCGAGAGGCTATCATTCTGAGCCCACACCTCGTGTAGGAGGGTGGAAACACGTCCCATGGTGCCAAATCGAGCTGCATCACCGAGCTGAGCAAGGCGATCTTCAAAGAAAGCTCGGAATGTGCTACCAGGGACGCTGGTGGAACCGCCAATGAGGTAGACCCAAGCAAGGTTGCGGTCAAATCCATTGGGGCCCGAGGGAATGTGCTGAAGCACGTTTGTCAGCTTCTCAACCAGTCCCATGGTGGAAGGTTGTCTGGGGTTGAAGCCAGGAACCAGGCTGCAGAGGTAGATGCGCGCAGCAATGCGGAAGGCCATGGTCATGTTCTTAGAAAGCTGCTTGGGTGAAAGGCTTCCGTTGGCGTTGAAGGGCATCTTGGGGCCCGCGTCTCCCATCTCGGTCAAGCTGATCTGCTCACCGAGGGCAGAAACATGCTGGCAGAGAGTGAAGTCATCCATGCCGTCCTTCTTGAGGGACTCGAGGCAGGCGATCTCAGAGATGAGGTACATGACTCGGTCTTCACAACCCATAAGCTCGCGCAGTCCAAGACTAGGGTTGAACTGAGAAAGGTGCTTCTCGCGGTAAGTGTGAGCAAAGGTTGGTGATCTACCCTTCATGGTAGCGCCAAGAATGTCGATCCATGAGGACAGAGACATGTTGAAGGGAGTTTGCATGGAAGCTCGGGTAGGGTCAGTGACCATGCCAGGCAGGTCAAGCTTCTGCACCAAGCTGATGGCAGCTTGGAAGTGCTGGTGCCATGGGATGTCCAACAAACCGTCATCATAGCGACCGACGACGGACTGGAAGAAGATGAGACCGAGAGTTGCCTCGAGAATTTGCTGGTGGTTCTCATCCTTCTTGAGTGCCTCGCAAAGAGCCCAGATAGTAGCATAACGATGTCGCATAATATCATTGTCAAGGTCCTCGGTAGAGGAGTTGGTATGCGACTTGAGGTGCTGGGCAGCAACACTCAAACAGCAGTGAAGGTAGGCGCTGTTTGACTGAAGAGCGGGGAGAACAAGATCGGAGCCGACTGAGCAGTGTTGGTTGGACTCGAGGATAGGGAAGATTGTTGGCAACACGAATTGGATGAAGTGATCCAACAGGCGCTGGTCGTTCTCATCAAGCTCAAGCTGAATCTGCCTCGACTCTGTTGAAGGACCGTGTGAAAAGTCGAAGAAGTTGCAGTTGAGTGTCTCTTCAGAGAGGGATTCCTTGCGCTCTTGGAACACCTGCTCGGCCCACTCACCATCCAGACCATGGGGAAGGACTGTACCGGCAGGAGGAGGAGTGTGGTAAGTGCTGAAGGTGGAGATGTGTGATTCGCGAACTGTAGGGACATCGTTGACAAACATTTGTCGCTCCGTCTTGACGTCGATCTCATATGGCGAGTAGCTACCAAACATGAACTCGGGGTGCATGGGCGCACCAAAGCCATACTCATTACTGCTTGGGGGGCTGTTGAAGTTGAAGGCAGCAGGGTATTGAGAGTCGATGGAAGCAGATCTTGTACGGTCGAGAGGATCAGTGAAGGTGGCTGATGTGGGAAGGGAGTGGGTGAGACCAGGAGGAGAGCTGGTGACAGAGTTCTGAATGTTGTGAGATGACTTCTCAGAGAGCTTCTTGCGCTTGATGATCATCTTGATGTCCTCCTTGTGCTTCCTTCGCATATCATTGTTGCTCCACCACATGGGTCGCTTGTACTCGCACTGCAAGCCGAGGTGCTTGCAGGCTGTGCACATAGGAGTTCCCTCGTCGCATTTCTTGCGTCGCAAACGGCAAGTGTAGCAGCCTGTGTAAGTGAGGTTAGCTTAAGTTTTTGGGTCGGGCACTGCCATGTGAGTGAGTGAACATACCTGTTCTTGAGCGACGGTGCATCTGAGTCTTGGTCTTGGGCTTGCCATTGCTGGCTTTGGAGGCCGGCTTGGCCTTTGCAGACTGAGATACAGTCATGTTGACGGTGTTCTCGGAAGCTCGCGAGACGCCTTTGCGATAGTCGGGGGGCAGCGTAGACATTTGTAGGCTACGATGCTGGACCGTAGAGTATTGGCGTGCTAGGGGACCAGGATGGGGTGTGTGATCTACAAGGGGGGAGTGGGACTGTGCAATCAGGGACCACCTGCGCACTGTACTTGACTTGACTTGATTTAGTGTGTGGAGTCGATCACTCCAAAAGGCTGAGAGACGAGAGGAGCAAAAAATCCAGAGCCAAGAGGTTGGGCGTTGAGAAACGTGACCGGGGGGGATATCGAATCCGAGTCTGTATCTTCCGTTTCAACAAGTCGAGAATTAAATTAGCGTAATTGTGTTTTTGTATCGGTCAAGATCAGTATGGATCTGAGCGAAATTTGTGGACAGTTGTGTAAGTGGCAACCAGGCCGACTCTATCAAACCACAACTGTAGTCGTTCGTTTCGTCCGTTCGTTCGGAAATTGTCCAAGGATTGACTGGTTCAAAGCAAGTCCGGCTTGCTCTTCACTGGAGATTGTTTGTAACAACAAAGATGTTCGGGCAGTAGATGAGGGTTGAGGAGGGCGGTAAGAGAGGAATGGAAAGGGGATCAAGAGAGCCTTTGGCGACACTTGGGATCTCTGAACACAACGAAGAAGAAAGAGGGTTAAATTCTTGGGCGGCTGCTGGAGGGCTAAATCCTTATATTTTGGCCGCTTCTCTCGCGGCCCTTCACACGTCGATTCGATGATGGCTTCCCATCGTCTTGTTGCTATTTTTGCATCATGCACACAGAACCTGCCATGGCACCAGAGGCAGCGACTGCGCTTAGAGAAGCCAATGAGAAGAGTCGCTCAAAGATAGTCTCTCTGCGTCCATCGGATCTCCACTCTAGGAATAGATGTGCACAAGACGGCATAGGGCGAGCAGGGATTCTGCAGTAGAAAGAGGAAAGTCGCGCATGGTGTGCCCATCCAGTTGTCCGTGGTCATGGCAAGCAGCCACTCTGCTTGCACCAAGAGCTCATCAAGAGGGGGGGCTGGATCCCTTTGCGATCTAGCTCTTCACGGGAGAACATGCGAGGCGGCGAGCTTTGACTTTCTGATTTGATTTGAGGCCATCCACTTGACCAAGACATTGACTAGTAGCAGATCATCCCCAGTTCAACTACCATTCAAGGTTCCCTAGCTAGGTTGAAATTATGTTTGCTATATTCAGTAGCATCTTGGGTAGTTTCTCATTCGCAGCATGTTTTCGAATCTCAGTTGATCAAGATTCTATGCAGCAGATCTGTGTCGTGGTCAGTATGGGCTGCTTCAACGAACCACTACCAATATTGGTTTCTAAACCAAGAAGCAGTAACACCCGCCATGATGCTGATAACGAAGCTCACCGGACTATCGCACCTGCATATGCGCAAAGTACACCGGAGAGGGGAAAGGTCAAAAGGTCGCACAAGGATGCGTTCACTAGTCCACATCCTCTATCAAGGCCCATAGCATGAACGACCAAATGGGGCAGGGTCTTTCCATGCTCAACTGCCAGAGCTTGTACTGTGCTAGTATGGAAAGTTTATTCGGTCGCACTTGAGATGGGTTCATTAAACAGTCGCATCTAGTGCAGTCGTGGGCCGTTGAGAAATTCACGATTTGCGAGTCACGCTTCACGCTTTGAGCATTGGAACTCAACGCTGGTCCACGATCGGTCAGGATTTGTCGGGCTCTAGGACATAACTGACATAGATTGGCAATATCGAAATGCCTTATTGGGTACCTAGATGGTTTTCGACGAATAGAATGGCCAAAGAGGCGGTCAACCATTAGATTGGTCGAGCGGCAAAAGACCTCATGGATGCAGACCTGCAAGTGGCTGCCCGCAGCCGGGTCGAGAAGCCCCATGAATGGCGTATCAAATTCCTCTCAACACCAAGTCTCCAGTTCGAAAGCATACCGACATGGTTAGGTAGCACATGTGTCGTGAACTAGGGACTCTGTAGGGACCGGGGGGCCAGGTCGGTGACGTCTGGCAGCGCGGGGGTGATCGTGGGTCTTGGAAGATATTCCGTAATTCGAGGTCACGAGTGTTGAAAGGAGTCGTGCATTGCAGCTTTGAGCCATATAGAAACAGCTCTAGACAAGTATTGGCATGTCTTAATGGCCTTTCAGCTCGTCCGAAGTTTGGTGACCAGGTTATCCTTGAGTGAGACAGACAAATATTGAATCCTGCGGCCTCAGCGTTCAAAAATAATGCAGCGTATTTCGCAGTCGGTACTCAGTATTCTGCAGTGGACCGTAGCATTTTGTCAGGTATCCGACCCGCGTGGTGTCCTCAACGACAATCCTTTAGTGGATATGACAAGGCCATTGTTCATTGATGTTGCTGTCGAGTACGAGGCAATACTCGGTAAGGTACATGCGAGTACCCTCAGGTGGCTGAAAAGCTCTGCTGGCGCTAGGTCGGGTCGCATTGAAATCTGCTGTCATTTGGTGGGAAAAAAGAATCGGTCTGGTGAAGAGGCCGAGCAAGGAGCCTTGTTAGCCATGTAACTGTTGTGTAGTGTCGTTGGAGAAGAAGCGTTTCTGGTCCGTGATTCGACAGACGAGGGTGACACGCTTGCATTAGTGGGTGATGGGACGGGACCAACCGATGAGGAGCTCCTGCCGCGGAGCAGGGGTCAAAGCTGGGACTAGTCCAGAATCATGTTAGTACCCATGCCTTGCTACCCCGGCCTCAGATCTGGATTGGCCCTGAGCCGCAGTTGGCTTGACAGGGAGCTATTGTAGCTCAAGCCAATCAGACATCAGAAGACGATAATCTCTGCCTTCTTCTTCTAGGACCGTTCCAGGGGCTACCCTGTCCTGTCCTAGCGCAAGACCCTGACCCTGACAGTATCCTTGTCCTAAGAGTGATCAACAAAACACCGAACCGAGCGGGGAAACTCGACAGCCTTGGGCTAAAGATGATGTGATAAGCGGACCATAACGGGCATTAACGGACTGCGTGTATGTAATCGCTTGCAAAGGGTCTTGAGAGAAATTTTCGCCATCAGTAACATCATTGTTGGTGGTTGGACAGCACGGACAGTGCCTGCTTGGTGGTAGGACAAGAGATCCAATATCAATCTTATCTAGAGATGTAGATTGCTTATGTTTGTGGAGGAGGCTGACACTACAGAAACCAACAGTCAGATCATCAGTCTCTACCAACCAATTCGAGTCTCTCCTACACCACCATTTCAAGAAAGTATGCAAGACCATATCATTGAAGGTTGAGAACTTGAGCCGGATTAGGTATCATCTGCACCTCGCAAGGTACATTAGCCTATCTTTGATAGTCGTCACGTCTTCTCTGTCTGTGTCTCTGTGAACTATCTCAACTCACAACTGATCAACTAATCATCAATACACGGTCGCATAATTAGCAATTTGCAATGGCATTATCCATATTTATTTCCTCGAATCGAGTCAGTGTGAAGAAACCACGGACCATATACAAATTCATGAATCTTTCCGAGTCTAGTACTGATCTAATCTTTAGTGGCCATTGGATCTTATCACAAAAGGGTAGCTCGTCTCCTAGGATGGTATCGCCTGTCAGTTCTAACATTCCCACTTGGAGTTCTCTCTAGGCCTGAGTGATGGATATAGCTCCCCCGCCAATGCGAGTCATTGCCTTGTCCCCGCTCGCTACTGTACAATTTAAACACTGCCGGTCGACTCCGTCTGTTGGTCGTTTTGTCGTCTGTTCGTTCCGTAGCATCCCTGATCCTTGCTCCCTGCTCCAGCTCTACTGCAGGCATGCTTCGATAAACCAGCTCGACAGACTCTTCCTCGGCTCCAGGACCCGTCTAGGCCGGAGACTTTGGCCCTTCATTCCTATTTTAACATTTAGCCCCCTCATCTTCTCTTTTCGGATACATAATTCGGGCTAAATTGTTCCTTTGTCGCCCACTCGGCGCTTAATCGAGTTTGGCTCAACCAGTGCAACACCAACCGAGCGCTAACAAATCCCATCACATCTTGTCACATCTAGTCTTCACTTTAACGTCTATTTTTAATTTAGCCCGCATTCCCTGCTACATACCGACATAATTTGGCCATGAACATGCTCATATGCGGCCTAAATCTTTATCAATTTGGGCTAATTATGGAAAAACTTGCACTGGGTCTTGCTCAAGTTCGCTTGATGGAGTTTGTCTCCAATAATTGCTCAGCTCCTCAACAACCTTGACTTATGTTGACATGGAGATTCTGCATTCTTTCAACCTACCCTGATGCTCCTTCTCAATCAATGTCTTTATTTTTCTCCGGGTGGTCCGACTTCTCCAATCTAACTGCATTATTGCGCAGCGACCTTCTCATAACAGTTGATGAACATGCTAATATTCTGATCTTCAACTAGCGTAGTAATCCTCAACTTCAATGTAACCGGACTGGAGTAATACTCCGTACTGTGCAAGTCTTATCAAATCTTGTATATCAAAATTTGTCACAATTCACTATCAACCTCAAGCACTATTCCATCAGCATTCCTGCTTGAGCTGACTACCTACCCTGTCAACATGGGCCACAACTCGCGGCCAACCTCGAATGTCACAGCTCAGCCCCAGCTTGATAATTTGATATCACTAACTCTCACCCTCCATTACGACGCGATTCATCTCGATTTGACCGGACAAAACCTTCGTCCGGTCGTGCCATGTCACGTAGTGCTTCAGATGGTCTAGCCTTGTGTGGCTGAAGAAACTTTACTATATACTCGAGATTGAGTTTTGTGCCTTGAATCTTCACAGTGATTGTGTTGGTTGCTCTCCATAACTTACACACCACCATAAACGTTAGTGGGCCTTTCCGTAGCCGTTGAAGGGTCCGCGGAAAGAGCTTCTTGTCCCTGGCGGGCCGGTCCAAACTTAAGATGGACGGGAGTTAAACGCACATCCAGGGTATTGACCGGTTCAGGCTGAACTCTATTACCTGAGTGATGAGACCGCACAAGGAAAGTCGTGCGAATGCGCAATCTGAAAATGGCAAGTAAGTTGTGAATATGGAATGATCAACAACAGAGTCGAGTAGAAGCTGATGCTGGCACAGTACAGTACAGTAGATCGAGGCGACAACTGACTGGGGCCCTTGTCTATCTGTCAGGGAAGACAAGACATATTTGAAGGTTGAGAAGAAAAGCCTCCGGTTGCCAAGACTCATTAGATAGATATGGTAAAATAGTACTGTACTGTGCAACTGAGAGGCGGGGGAGTATATGCGGACTTGGCTTTGCTCACACTCGAATCACGATTTTTGTCCCTCATTTTCCCCGCCCGACCTCCCTGCCATCCATACCTAGCTCTTTTCTGATCCAAATACGGAATTTTGTTCGCTGGACATGGTTCCGCTGCCCAAGCATCCCTTCGAAGCTCCAGAAGCTCACCCATAATGCGACCTGTGATTTCGCCATCCACAGTGGTCGAGAAGGTCGCATTAGTCTGGTATCATGTGAGATTGTGCAGAAGTGAGCTCTGGATGACCCATTGGTTGACACGAAGAAGCTGATGCGTATCGAAACCGTTGATGGGCTTGAGCAACGGAAGTGGAGAGACCGAGAGTGCGAGTAAAAGGTAGAGGGCTGGACGGATTGGTGCGGACCAGGATTGGAATGGCACATGCACACTGTGATGTGATGCTGGGGGGTTGCATGACAAAATGAGAACCGAGAGCTCAGATGTGACGCTTCGAGTTGACTGCCGCATTCGTCGGACGTTTTCTAATCACCTCGCTGTATGTACTGTAGGCGATAATGGCGGACACCTCGGCTTTGCTCTTCAAAGTTAATAATTCGTAGTCGATTCTGTGTGCATAGACTAGGGACTCGGATAATCTCTCAATTTGACTGCCTATCCGCTTTCATCACCTGCATTCAATCCTCGTCGTCAAGTTTCTCACTAAGCAGCTACCCGATATGTGCTGCCAGACAGCACTTTTGTCCGTAGGTGTGCCCTTGCTGTCGGCCGCTCTTCAAGATTGATGAAATCATCCAACTGGACTTGTAGAGTTGGTAAGGGCCAACTTTGAAGTGAGACACCACGATGGCTATGTAAGACATTGTTGTATATTAGCCAGTCCAACACGAATGTCTCGAACTCCCGAAGTTCACGACAGCTAGGTATTGTCGTCACCGGTATGGAATATGGCGTCGTGAAAGCGGGCGGAACAGTCGGTGAGCGTCCGTGAATAAGAGTCTTTCCGTAAGAGACCACGGTCTAATCCTCTATGCAAAGCATCTTCACTTGAAGGCTGGACGGGCATGCGAAGCAAAGCGGGAACAGGGCATTAGCTCGCACAGGCGTAAGGATCCGAAGCCACTATTGCTTAATGCCTGTCTGATTGTTTCCCGAAGTCCGTCAAGGATCAAGCCCAAAGCCTAGCAGCTATCACTGTTGCATCGGACTCAAAGAAAACTGATGAAAAAGAAAAATACTGAAAAGAGCAAGATTTCGAAGCTGGGCATTGACAAGGGTCTAACAACAGATGAGAGTGCACAGACACAGAATCCTTACCGTGAGGCTAGAGGATCGGTTATAGCCCCGCAGAATGGCGATTGACGGACGCAAGGCCAATCGATGTCTCCAAGTGGGATTATGAAATGCTATTGGGTCGCAGAAGAAATTGTCCATCATGGGCATGAAGAACTAAGGCCATGTCTCTCGTGGCATCATGACTAGAGTCATGCTATTGTTGATTAGGCGAAGTGACTCGAGACGCTGGGTGTTTGTAAGTTGCCAGGTCAAGAACAACGCAATCATTGCAGGGCCAGAATCGCATGTCAACAGGCCAGCGCATGTTCTGTACCCATGTAAGTGAAGCTGCCCATAGCCGAGAATTGATGTTGTAGAAGTGAGTTTTGGCAAGATTACCCTATAGCCAAGCACTTGAGAAGGTGTAAGTCGCACTTGCCAAACTTACACCTCATGGCTTCAACTTCGCGCAGTGGGTAGGGTAGGTAGTATCGGGTACTGCTTTCTCAATGCTGTTACTGTTGCTGTGCGACATTGCTTGGAAGGTGCTGCCCAGAACCCGTGCAGTTGCAAAACTGCAGGTCGTACTACATGAGGAATCGTAATTTTCGACCCCGCAACATGAGATCTTCCATTGTCCATCATGGAAATGCAGTGAATCAATGTCGCGTCGCATTGCATCTCAGCCCAGGCACAGAAACATAGCTCTTGCTTATTTTGGTCAGCAGTCGTCGTAGCGACACCTCCATCATTGAGTATCAAAGTGCATATCGCTCTGCTCGGACATGGAATTGCGATTTCGAACCAACCATATCTTCAAGCCACTCACCCTCGCACGACTGAGCCGTCTATCATCTCAATTCCACACAAGGGTATGGCTCCTTGCAACACCTTGCAACGTCTATGATCCCAGATATCACCGATTCAGCTGATGGATTGGGGCTGTTTGCTAATTGACAAGACAGCTTTTACCAAACTACCGCAGGCTAATCCATTTGCAGTGCGACCAAGAATGCGCAAAATCCAAACCCTGGCATAATGCACACCACAATACTCTGTACACCACGTCTCAGTCTTGCTCTCATTACAAAGTCATAAAGTTCGACAAGGAATAGCACAGTATCAGTCAATTGTCACCGCTCTCCCCGAAATATTGCTGTGATAGCCCGCGATCTGTACATGAGGCGACTGGACTTGTCCATGTGAACACGACTGGCCCCGGTCGATTGAGTCACACGAGAAGCAAGACAAAATATCGAAACTTGACCGCCAGTATGAGCAATCCTCATAGTACCATCGAAGAGGCAAAATTCAAGTCTGGAGCCCGCGAGAGATAGACGAATTGTGGATGAGGCGAAACAAGACGAGTCTGGAGCCAACCAAGCGATGCCGCCCAGATCCGCCTGACTTTTGCCGCACGAAGAATCGTGGCGCATGCGAATGTTCGTTGGAAGCAAACAAACGAAGAAGAGAACGGTCCGTTCCACTAGCCTGCCTGTGCATATCTTGTCCCCTCATTTGTGAACAGAGTAATCGTTGGTCACCGTGATTGGTTCTCGAGTGACATAAGGCCAAGACTGGCGTCCGCGTTCACAGTGCCTGAAGAGGAAATCGGAGTTACGAAAAACTGGTGGTGGGTCAAGTAAAATATCAGACAGGGACTTTTACAGGGACTCCAAGCCTGTGAAGGGCCTCATAGCATGGTGGGGGCTCGTAACGTCGAGCATTAAGGGACCCTTTGAGGGCCTCCTTTAGCGGCGACAGGAGCACACCACTAAGCACAAGTCGCCAAATAATGCGAAGAACTCTTCGTGGGGAAAACATACGATCGACTAGTCTTCACCTGCGGCGTGTCGGCGGTTTTCTTAATGCCTGGCACAGCTCGGAAGACTAGCTGCCCGAAAAATGGTGATCTCTTCTGCCAATTGAGGTTGATAAACACGGCAGATCTCCATGAGACCCGCTCTACAATATTCAGTTTGTCAATTGGGCATTATGTGAACAGCAGCCGAGACTGGGACATGGGGCTGAAGCTGGAGCCAGCTCCAGCTTCGACTTTCAGTCTATCGGATCCTGAACACCGGCTCGCAGCTTGAGAAATCCCAGGCTAATGCGCCATGGGTGAGTCAAAATGAACACATACTACTGATACCAAATGTAACGGTTTCCGGTCCCACAACCAAGAAGCTGGAGCGGTAATGGGCTGGGTACTTCCAGCCACCAGGATCCAGTGCAATATTCGCAACCGTTGAAAGTTTGTTCCTGGATGGAATGAATGAGACAAGAGTAAACTTTCCAGGTTCGGAAATATATGCGCCGTTGCAAGGACACACAAGCTTCCACGTTCACACACATTCACATCTTTCCTATCACCCAAATCACATGGCTAGCCTCATGTTCAGGAACGCAAGGGTGTTACGTTTTACAGCACCTCGCAGACGCAGGGGAGAACAAGATACGTTGAACAAGAGATCAAATGTTACCAGAGATGACCACGTCGTCGACTATTACGATGCCAGCGACTCATAACCCAGTGCATCTCAATGTCTAAGATTCGAAGCCAACCCGTACCGGGCATCGTATATGACGATACCAATCAACCCATGTCGATTCTCATTGTCTCTCGAGAATTTTGTATGCAGATGATGGGGCCTGTTTCCCGCTCCTATGCCGAAGCTGCGCTGCATGGTCCGTGAGGACCTTGTCATTGCAGCAAGAAAGCTGCTGTAACACTGAGCAGAGAGTACGGATACGCTGAGAGCTCGCAAAATGCGAAGCGAGGAAAGATAAGATCAAATTTCTTGGGGAATGTGATGAAGAAAGAAAACAGATCCATCACCTCTGCGCTGAGGGTTGCCAGGGGCATCCATCACCAAAATCACACCAACCCATTGAGTTGAGACTGTGATGGATGAGAGAGGATGAGATATTGATCTCAACATAGCTGCTAACATAAGTGGTACGTTGACTCGTTGCTCAACCTCATCTCAACATAGTAACCCTAGGTGAGGTGGTGAGCAGCTCAAGTTCCCGGCGCTTAGACGCCCGTTAGGGCCGCTACTGTGCTTTTTAAGGTGTGGCTCTAACAGATCTCCAGCTCTGGAGCTTGTGTTCGCCGAGTCAAGCCTAATGCCCCATGAGCCAGGGTCGCAACGTGCGCCAGGTCAATCCAATCGACGAGCACAGACTGCTTAAGGCATTGTGCCCCACGCTCTTCTGTCTAGGACAAGGTCCTCTCTCATCTAGCATCGTCATTAAGCGTCCAGCCCAGCAAAGACACTGCTTCACTAGCATCCTCTGAACCTCAAGACCCCGGACACTTTCTGATTCGTGAGCCAAAGGCAGGAAACGTGACTGGGCGTGCATTTTTGCATGCGAGAACGAAACGCAGCCACTATGCCCAGATCGGGGGCCCAAACTGGTACCGCCAGCTTGACGCCGCGCACACACCCCAAGTCCGTCGACGGTCGTTCCTCGTTCCTCTCCACTATCTGAACCAAATCTCATGCATGTTCCTCAGCAAGAGGGGCCTCTTTTTGCCCAGCCTCCATTCTTTACGAACAGCGGTATTCCTGATCGCTTCTCAAGTGAAAGCAATCCGGTCAAACGCGATCTACATGTTGGTCAATGGATATCTCTTGCGGTTGGTGATAGGATGCTGTTTGCTTTCCACTTCTGCGTCCCGTGCCGGTGTGATGAAGCCGCAGCACCCTGTCTTCACCCTAGCCCTTTTGCTCACACCCTCCTCTTGATACTCCCGTCTCTTCTGCTGCCGCCGGACAAGCCAGGGTGCAAGGGTCTAGGGTCTAGGGACTAAGGACTGGGTTCCAGTATCCCAAGGGCCTAAAGATATGGCCGCAGACTCTGCATTTAGCACTCGCTCAAGTCTATTCTTGGTCTCCATACCCTCCGTGACCGCCATCCTCCTGCTGGTTCCCTCAGTCACCAGCGTTGAGCTATAGTGCATACATAACATCCCGTAACCGCCCGCTCGCCCGCTCCCCTGGTCCCCTCCTCCTAAGTTTTGCGACCACTGTATTATCCTCCTCGACATCACGAGGTTTATGTTTCCTTAATTTGTTTCTGTTTGTTTCACGGCGTGCTCTTGATCGTGCTCAGGCACTGAGTTCTAAAGAAACGAGTGCCGGCAACGGCCAAACCAAGCAATCATCACTTGATATAACCCATCTTACCAACCATATCTGGTGCCTGGTAGCATCAATACCTGGATATCCCTATAAAAAAGTACAAAATGGTAAGTGAGAAAGGCTCGAAAATGAGTGTCCATGGAAACCACTAACGCGCCGACTTACAACAGGAGTACTCATCTTTCCGAGGCGGAGATCGCTTGACGTACTCCCAAATGCGACAACAACCTCTTCCCCGTGACACCTTCTTCAGTCTCAAGAATGATTCCCAAATATTGGAACGACCAATTTCAGTAGCAACCGAATTTGTGGACACGGACTGGGAGGAAGAGGACGAGATTATTAGTGACGAGGAAGATAACTCACCGCGCATAAGCTTGCAATCAGTATGTATCTTGCGTGAAACCGATACAAGTCTTGGAAGGCACTGACAGCCGAACCTTTTCAGGCCGGACAACCGAGTTTCACCACAGTCTCTTCTTACGATGAGGTCCCAACACCAAGGTCAAGCAGAAGTCAAGAGGTCCCGGTTGAATACTCACCAAAGCAAGTTGAAGGTCCTCGAGGACCTCATCTGTTCCGAAACTCGACTGACCACTACTCATCAACTGAAGAGGATATTATCCTGACACTATCGCCTATCACCCCGAAAGGACCTCGAAACATTGCCGACTTTCTTATGTCGTCTCAGCCACCACCGCAGCCCCGTGCTAGTCCTTTCCAATACACTGATGCGGAACTTGACACGACAACTCTGGCATCATGGACTACTGAGATGGTTGCACAGGCTATGCTCAATGCTGGCATTGACTTGTCTGTCGCTGACCGATTCATGGAGAATGACATCAGTGGTGCGATCTTAATTACATTGAAGTTCGAAGACCTTAAAGAGCTCAGCATCCAATCTTTTGGTATCAGGACCAAGGTCTGGCACCAAATTCAAGCCTTGAGGGATAGCCGTCCTGCGTCACCCCAACCAGAGACCCCAATTGAGGATGTGCCAAGCAGGGAGGTGGTGAGAGAGGCGCGAAGACCTGAAGAGAGTGGGCTGAGACGTCGCCAGAGCAGCAAGCGAAGGAACCGAACAAGGACAAACAGAGACGATATCACCCCTATGGAATCAGTATCCATCATCGGTATTGAACAGGTCATCCCAAAGCCACACAATTGCTCCAAGGGAGAAAACTGCTCCAAGTACAAGAAACAACAGCAACTTATCCGGGCCTTCAAGAAGGAATATCCCCATGTTGATATCAATGCTACCGGAACGGTCATGATTGGTGATGCTGGAAACCCAGAGACTGCCAAGGCATTGGATCCCAACAAGGTCCGACCCATCTCAGATGCCGAGCCTTCTGTAGTCGCATCCTCGGACGTTATGGGTCCTGGCATGCCGCCTATTCAGTACCTTTACGAAGCATCTCTTCGTGGAGTCCAGGCCAGAGATCCCCAGGACAACGTCAGGCAATTTCTTAGCTTTCAGCATCAGCATGGAGGTGAATGCAATGAGGAAGTCCCTCCCACACCCCCTTTTGCTGGAATACCAACTGCGCAGGCTCAGCTTCCTCACCAAGGTTTGCGCCGACTGCCTAAGCTCTCCATCCCTGGCAAGGCCCCACTGCCGCCTTCACGGCTTGGTGCTTCATCTGTTCCTCCTCAGAAGAATCAGGCACAGAACCAATCGTATGTGCAACGCCAGCAGCAGCAGCAGCAGCAGCAGCAGCAACAGTATCACCACCAACAACAGCCTGCTTTTGTACCTTACCAGATGGAAAGGACCAGCCCTCGGTCTCCTGACCTGGAGATGACACCCAGAAATAACTTCCGCCACGGTACACCTTTTTCAGAGCTTGATGTTCCTGTTACAGCTGTACCCATTGGCCCTGTCGCTCGGGACTTCTCACAGTCTGTCCCCCCTGACATGAACTACCGAACATCTCCCACCAACAACGTTTCTCCTCCCCGTTGCCAGTCTCATACTTCAGCCCGTCGTCCATCTTTCCCCGTGATGCCCGCTCTGGAGGAAAACAAGCCCACCAACACGGCGCGGCCTTCTCAAGGGTCATCATCTCCCAGGTCGCCGCGAGGCTCACGAGCTCAGCAACCGCTTCAGCCTCCTCCTCGGGATAACCTCCCCTTCTCGCGTGGCCAGCTCAACGGTTCCGAGAAAACCTTTGCGCCTTCTATCACACCCCTCGGCGCCAAGGGAAAGTCCCCCTCTGCCGACCCTGCCAATGGCATTAGCCACCAAGGCCCCATGAAGAAGCGTAAGACCAAGATGCTTCGACACGAGTGGCAGGACGGTTACTTCACTCTCAAGGGTACTCGTCTCAACATGCACAAGGACTCTGAAGAGCTGGACCGCACTCTCGAATATGTTGATATTGATGACTATGCGATTGCTTGCTCAAGTGTGGCATCTTCTTCCAAGCTCAGTGCCGCCTTCAAAACAATGCACCTTTCTCGTGGTAGCCACAGCCGTGAGAAGAGCGACCCTGTTGGCGCATTTGCTTTCCAGCTCATTCCTCAAGAGAAGAACACCGCGCGACTTCGCAAGCGCGAGAGTCACATCCAGCCTGCTGGCTCCATCCCTGCTGAAGGAGTTAACGGCACAGGCAAAACACACCACTTTGCCGTCAAGAACCGTGATGACCGTATTGACTGGATGCGTGAGCTCATGCTTGCAAAGGCACTGAGACAGAAGGGCGAGGGCTTTGAGATCAGTGTCAACGGCAACATGATCTAGGCCGACTCTGACCACTTTCCTTTTATCATTTACGAAAACTCTACTCCGCATTGCTTTTTCTTTCCCACCTGATAACGCTGATCGGATGTTATTCATTCCGGATCACCGTTACTCAGGCTGCTTGTTTATTATTCTTTCTGCACTGGTGTTTTCGTGTGCTTTTATATGCCAGAACGTACAACCACTTGAGCGGATACCTACCGCGGCTCTCTCGCGGGATGCCCACACAACGGATGAATGTTAGCTCAAAAACGAGCAATGGTGCTTTTATGGATTTGGGCTTTGCATATGATGTTCTCTTTGTTTTGGCTACAGCCTGGTTATGACCTACTTTATACCACACACACACGACTTTAGAAAACGCAACACAGCACAACCCACTCCCTTTAAAGGCTTATGAACGACGACATGGATACCATATGGCGCTACTTGATTTTTACTTCATACAGACAGCTCAGGCTAGCTTCTTAGGATAGGAAAATAAAATGAAATGATGAATTTATATACGTACATGTCCCACCCAAACTGTTTCCAGACGTGAACGATTTGTAGGCGAGTTGATACTGAAGTAATGCGAGTATTGAGCCCGAAAAATACCAGTCTGTGATCTCAAATAGTAGTAAGTAGCCTTATCTGCTTCAGACATATCATGTGATGCAAACTTGAGATGGATGTGAGTAAGTGCCCTCACATCCAGGGACAACTGACTATGCAGAAACCATCAAGACACATGAGGTAAACCTGCAGTTTCGTTAATAATTGGTGCTTGTATTACAGTCTGAGAGTACCGTGGCCATAAAAGAATGTTATTTGGTTTGGACAAGATCAACTTCTTTTGTATATCAATGCTCTTCTGGGATAGCAATCATCAGAGTTTCTAGTTGTCAGAGTTATATCTTATGACATAAATAGAAACGACACTTGTCACCAAACACCACTATATAATCCCTTCCCACCACTAAAACTATCACATACGACCACAGCTCGTGGAGAATACGGGGTCCCGTCCGCTCCCCCATCGTCAAACCGCGAAGCGCCGGATTAGTAGTTGGGTCGGTGACGACCAGCGAATACCTGGTGTTGTATGTCTTTTCTTTTGGTATTTCACTTTTTGGGCTGTTCCTATAGAAATACATACTACATACGTGCCGTGGTATCATACCTCATTGCCTTTCGCTCACCCTCCATAGACATGATCATGACATGGACACTTACTTACTGACATCAAATGGTACATTTTCCCCACCTGTATATGCAGAGTACAATATCTTACAAAATTCGCTCCCCCTCCGCCTCTTTGTCTCTATCCCAATGCTGTAACATCGTTTTCCCTAAACTGTACATCCTGTCTACACAAGTTCATCATATAGTATTTCCCAATCTTTACGCCGACTTGAAGTCAGGTCGTAGCACTCCTGACTTTTGAGCAACCTTCTCCCAGTCGATAAGACTCCACCATGACTCTGCGAATGCAACCTTTCCACCCTGACCACCAGCACCGACACCCCAGTCCAGCAACCAGGCGTGCTCCCAGGTGTTTAGGCACAGAAGAGGCTCGAGCTCGATACCTCCCGGAGGAAGATCGCCTGATCGCTTGTTGGCGCCGAAGGCCTGGTTGTTCATGAAGCTGCGGGCGGAGCCGTCCTTTCCGACAGTGTTCATATCAGTACTTTGGGCACGCCAGTGAGCGCCGGGGTAAGGAGAACCAGCGAGGTAGGTGGGCAGAAGGCGGTAGTCGCCAGGGCCGGCCTTGACAAGCCAGAGGAAACCGGGGCCGAACATGGCGGAGGCTGTGATGATGAATTCTCGGCGGAGGGTCTCGATGGAGGAGAACGAAGCCTCGAGCTCGTTGCGGAGAGCATCGGGCATGGGGGTACCGGCGGGGGAGATGCCCTGGAAGAAGAAGTGGTTGTTGTGCGCCATGGAGGCATAGTTGAAGATGGGGGCCTGGTTAGGCTCGCGGGCTGTCATGAGAGCAATTGTCTTTGTGTCCTTGTCCTCGAGTTCGGTACCTGGAGGGGTATCTCGTTAGTAAATGCAGTATCAGTGGGCTGATATAGAATTGAATGTGGATGAGTATTGCGGTAGTTCAATGCTCTCCCAACATCAATGCCAAACATACCAACAGTCAAAGCATTCAGCTTCTCCACCATAAGCTTCATGTACTCGGTCCAGGCAATAGAGAAACCTCCAGGGCTCATGAGGTTGGGAACACCCTGGGAATAGTCGTGCGGCAGCTCGGGAACATGATGAATTGAACGGCGGGCATTGACCATTGGGCGCATGCCGAGGCCAAAGACCTGGCGAGGAACCCTTAATCTCGGACGAAGCATTGTCTCTGGTGGAAAGGGCGACGGTGTTGGGAGTTATCGTCAATTGAACCGTCGTCGTCGTCGAGTTGGGACGATTGGATTGGACTTTTTTGGTGTTTGGCGGCTCTTTCTGATAGGCCTTGCCTGAGGTTTCTGCACGGAGCTAAGTTTGACCGAGAAGATGTATCAAGCCACTGACGATCTAGGACTGTGGCTGTGGCTGTGCTGTGTTGCGGTTCTACCTGTCTTGGTTCAGGCCGGGGAAAAGACACGCTAAGTGGAGTGGCTGAGTGAAGAACCTGAGACTAGACTCAGAACGACCGAGATACAATATCAATGACCCGGCATACCCAAGGCAGGCGTGGCCGAAGCGGGATAGGTCAGGTACCTCTGCAAATATAGCGTACGTAACTGAGCGCCTAAGTACTGTAATGTTCATGATCACAAGTCACAAGTGCATCGTCTTTTTAACTTTCTCCCCTTTTCCTTCGTCTTATTCCTTGGCCAGCATCTTTGATTCGATCACGAACAAAGGATAAGTTTCATTCTACAACACATTCTGTCAGAGTTTGTCCGCCAAGCCCGTACTTTCGCCTCTCTCTCCGCCCCCGTTGGACCCTTTTCGGTCATCCTGAAACATCACCACTTTCTCTTCTCTCCTCTTATTCTCGTCTGAGACAAGCGACATCATACTCAATTAAACGACCAGACATACATCAGCAACTTTCCACATGCAACCACCGTCAAATCTCGAAGTTATACCAGTCGGCGTCGATGATGCTTCTTCTCTAGTATCTGCTTCTTCAACCGTTATCGAAATGGCTACCTCGGTCATTGCCTCAGCCGCTTCTATGGCTACATCTGCAGCCGCGTCGGCTACGTTTATCTCGTCCGCACCACCAACACCATACGACGAAAAGGAGTCCAGCGGAGAATGCTCGTTATTAGGTTCCTTCGCGCTTCTTGTGCAAGGCGCACTCGGCGCTTTGGCTTTACTCTCGCTCGTATATAAACGATGGAGGGAACGGCCTCAGCGACCTCTCAAGATTTGGATATTTGACGTCTCCAAGCAGGTCTTTGGTTCCGTACTTGTGCATATCGCAAATATCTTCATGTCTATGTTGACAAGCGGACGCTTTTCGGTTCAAGTCGATCCGTCAGCATCAGCCATTACTACGCGTTCCGATGACGACGATTATGCTCCCAACCCATGCTCCTTTTACCTCCTCAACCTCGCCATCGATGTAAGTGTCGGCCGTGTTTTTGCTTTTGATGTCTGATCCACTGACCTTTGAACTTAGACCACTCTCGGTATTCCTATCCTTATCGTCCTCCTCAAGATCCTAACCGGTCTTGTCCGTTTCACACCCGTTGGCCAACCCCCCGAGTCCGTTCAATCAGGAAACTATGGTAGTCCGCCAAATGTCTGGTGGTGGTTGAAACAATCCGTCATCTACTTTTGCGGTCTTTTCGGCATGAAGGTCTGCGTTCTCATCATCTTCATCATGATGCCCTGGATCTCCAAAGCCGGCGACTGGGCCCTTGGCTGGACAGAAGGCAACGAGAAGCTGCAAATCGCATTCGTTATGATGATATTCCCTCTCATCATGAACGGCCTGCAGTACTACATTATCGACTCATTTATCAAGCTTAAGGACACCGACTACGAAACCGCCAACTCCAACGAAGCTGATGAGGAGAGTCGGCGCAGGAGATATGACGATGACGAGGACGAAGCTTCACGCGATAGACTGGTCCATTCTGAGCACGAGACCGATAGCGAATCGGACGATGAGGCTGATAAGCCTGCCGCGCGTCCTGCGCAATCTTCCCGTCAACCTAAAGCAAGAGACTCTGAAGAGTATGATCCTGAGCGCGATGGTGACGATCGGACGATCATAGGAAGTAGTTCGAGCGCCCGCGGCCCGAAGGACAAGGTACCCCCGGAGTTGTATCCTAAGGAATAGTGGGGAGACGGCTCTCAGCCTGTGATGGTTTTTATTTTTGTTAGATTTTCCCTGACTGGTGGCACCGGTGTTTTAAGCGATATTTTGGTTTAAGTTGTGGAGTTTTTTACTATCCGATGGTGTAACTTTCGTGCACTATTTGTTTGGGCTTCTTGTAGCGTACGGTGAAAGAAGACAGACTTAGAGCGTATACGGTGGTCTAGGGCGTTATAAGATGGGATCACATTTCATATTAGAAGCGAATTCATTTACATTCTCTACGCTTGGGCAAGCCATAGGATATTGAATACCGTCGTCCTAATGGGTGATCTAGACTTGCACAAAGTGACCGGAGTTCATCTCAACTATAAGTTTTGATAAGCTAGGAAGCAAATAGCCTAAGAGACAGCCTAAACTTGCATAAAGTGACCAGACTTCTTGATTGTCTAAGTTTTGATAAACCTTAGGATATTGAATATAGACAGATAAGTAGGTCCTAAGAGGCGATCTAAATTTGCCTAAAGTTATTAAGTCGTTTCGTCTTCATTCTCGTGGTCGATTTCTCATACTAATGCCTAGTCGTTGAATAAGCTGACTCAAAGGATTCTAGCACTTATAAAGCCTTGTTAATTCGTCATATAGCTAGCAACGATACCTATGTTCAAAATGCCCGAAGGCGTCTCGCCAAGTGATGAGAATAAGAAGTACATCGTTAGACCTTTCCAACAAAATCTACACTAAGCATCCTGACCCATGTTTTGGATGACTGCCAGATAATCCCACCTGAAACGCCAATGCATAGACCCAAAACCCATATTCAAGGAACAACTCTATATCCATAGAGTACTGAGACAGACAAGAGGCCAAACGCCTTTCCTTTCTTTCTTTTCATGCCATAATTTCAGAAACTATCCTCATCGCTCTAAGGCTGGTATGGCTTGAAACCGGGATACGGCTGCTGAGGCTCGTAACTGACTGGCGACTGAGACTCCAGCAACTGTTGTCGTTGGGGTGCGGGACGAGGGCCGTAGTTGCCCTCAGGGCCCGGTGGTGGCCGGTAGTTGTTCATAGGACCAGGTGATTGACGGGCCGGTTGGGCGTAGCCGAAGTCGTTTTGAGGAGCGGGTGAGTGACGGGCTGGCTGAGCATAGCCAAAGTCATTTTGAGGACCAGGTGATTGACGGGCAGGCTGGCCGTAACCATAATCGTCAGCAATAGCGGGAGAGCGGCGTGGAGGAAGATTTCCGTAAGAGCCAAATTCATCCTGATGCATGGAAACTCGTTTGGCGTAGCTGACAGGGCGAGGCGAAGGGCTTGCTCGGTATCCAGCGTAGGTAGCTGCCATGTCCTGAGGTGGGACACTTTCACCGTAATGCGGTGTGTTGCCGTGTCCTTGCATCTGACCAAAGGCTGGAGCCTGTTCAAATCCTTGGTTGTAGCCGTAGCCTGGATTGCCATGGGTAGGTTGACTCAAACCTGGAGAGCGACGCTCGTGTGGCATAGGAGCAACGGCAGCAGCGCCGTAGACCTGGTTAGGAGGGGGAGCCTGGTAGCCATAACCTTGCTGGTCGAGTGGTGAGTACGCATCAGGAGCTTGGCCAGGGCCTAGGTAGCCACTCGAGTTGCCTTGAGGCTGACTATATGGGGTTCCCATCATGCTGTGTTGACTGGGAGGTGGCTTGGACAGCGTATCCAATTCGACGGCTTCAGTGCGGACCTCAACCTTCTTGCTATTAGCACCCTCCCAGCTGGGCATTGCAGGCAAAGCGTCATCATCCTTCTTGCTCGTTTCGAATTCAGCATATTGAGGCGGCTCGTTTCGAATAGGCTGGGTAACTCCATACTGAGGTGCCGAGGGATTCATAGGAGGTTCGGTTCGATATCCATGGTGCTGAGGCTGAGGAGCATAAGGGTCGTCCAAGTGCTTTGTTGAACTGCGAGGAGGATCACAAGCACCGCAGCAGTTACCGCAGCACTTGAGGCACTGACAACAGCTACAACAGCACGAAAGTCCACAACAGCAGCAACGAATGATACACCAGACAATACTAAAAATGATAAGACCTCCGATAATCATGACACCAATCACTGGCCACCTGGAGATTGTTAGTGAACAAAGCTTGAAACTGAGAAGGGATATATACGCACTTGCACCACACGATGTTCATACAATTATCCCAGCTGGAGAAAGCACTTGCGAAAGTATCAGATTTGGCAGAAATTTCGTCAGTTGTTTGGGCGGCATCAGCGATCATATCTCGTCGTATAAGATCGGAGGTAATAGTTCTAACGAACTTGTCCTTGACTATTTCCCAGGCGCTGCCTCGAAGGCTCCGCGCCATAGCCTCGTCGATGGAGGGCATTATGGCGATTATGTCGCGGGCTTCAATAGATTCAGATGATAATGAGCGTATTGGAACTTGAAATGTTGAGTATGTTGATACAGTGATATCTTGAGATATAGTGATGTAGTGATGCTGGATATAATGGGTATAATGCTCTGTCGTGTGAGCGAGTCGTTATGCTAAATTGAGTTTTGAAAATAGTGATAAAGAAACGGCGAAAAGCCAATATTGTATGGTATTTGAGACAGCGACGTTTGTGGTATTGTTTCTTCGGCGCGTAATTCAAGTTGTTGATGCGGGTCGTTAATGGAATGAAGGATGATGGTTTAGCGGTAGAAGATATTGGGAAAGCGGCGCTCGCACCGGTCGATATAACAAGAGAATGTAGTGAAGAGAAAAGAAAGGAAAGGGAGAGGATAATCAAAAGATCAAATGAGGGTAAACAACCTTTGCAAAGGTTCAAAATAGACTCAAGAGTTTTCAGCCATGGCGAGTGTTGTGTTGGTTGAGAGGTAAGAATGAATGAAGCCAGTGCAGTGGAGGGAGTCGAATGGAAGTTCAAAGGATCCTACCGATGCAGGTGCAGGGACCTGGGCAGCGTTGCCGCCAGTGGCGGGGAGGATCCAGGGGAAATGGGACTGCTAATTTTACCCCTGGACGGGTCAGGGCAGCCGACCTCAGTGGATGCAGGCGCCAAGGGACTTCTGAAACGATGAAACCCAAAAGGGATGTCGATTGGATGTCCATGGGGCAAGCATTTCATTTCAGCCTGTACTACTCTGCACTACGTAGTAGTTTGATGGACAAATTTGAAGATAGATCCTGAGTATATTGACCTCTATCCAGTGTAGGATGAAATCTATTAAAACAATGAGCATTTGATATTCTACACAAGCCAAAAACAAAAGGACTGCTTGTTGCATGGGACGACGACGCCTTCGTGGCTTGGCTTGCGAACCCTACTCCGTATAAGACCGACGGTAAAGGAACAGAACTAAAAGATAATGAAAAATATTAGGAACAAGATAGGCAAGTCCAAAGATTGACATTGGATGTCGACGATCGTTGCTACACATATCCACCATAAATCACTCTGTCTGAAGGCCACAAAGCAAGCACTGCAACTCTCCCGGTTTCTTCTCAAGCACAACCTCAAGTTCAAGTCCTCACGACTTTATCCGTAGATGCGCGATATTAAAGAAGAAATCAATTTACTTCAAGCCTGCGTCAGAGAAAACCCCATGTCATTGTCCCCGTTAGCTCTGGTCTCAGCGGGGGCCTTCAAGGGCGACCATTTCCGAAATGACAGGGTCGTTTCGATAGCCGGACGATCCTGTCGCAGAATTGAAGGGAATTAAAAGCAAAGGGTTTTCAACGATTGCATCATAATTGCATTGCTGGAAAGAGTACGTATCGGGAGAATATTTGGCCCTGCTTTGACTGGACTCAAGTCTTAGTATCGTGACAACCCTCACTTTGACTTCCCAAATATGCGCGGCTATCGGCTCAGGCACTTGGGACTTGGCGTCGACGAGACCAAGAAGCCAAGCCCTGGGTTCTTCTTGCGGTGATTGCGATGTGCAAGGTATTCCAAATACGCGTATGACCTCGGTTGCATTCTTTGAGGCCGTAGACATTCAGATCGTCGTTCATTGCTACGTGAGACTGATATCCTAGAAAAAAGCCCGATATATGGGTAGGTATCCAGTAGATGTGTTTTGCCGAATGGCCGGGCCATCATGTTTCATGCAGACTCCTCTTGTCAGCGGCTGTGGCGCCAATGCATCTGCCAATCGATGCACGAGATTCGGGTTTTTGAAAAGCTGAAACGGAAAGATGCAAGACTATTGAGCGCTTCGCGGGAGACTTGAAGAAATCGTGTTGGATCTCTTTCAAAATAGACGCGGCTGTGCTGGCATGCAGAGAAACAGGCGCTGGTAATATCAACAGTTGAGATATGACATGATATCTTGCAGCGGTCAACTATAGCATTGAGTTGTTGACACGAGACCATGTAACAATAAACATACAACCATGGCCACAGATCTAGCCGTCTATTGTCATCACAACGGTAATCCATGCTCTCAAATTAATAATTATTTAATAGGAGAAAGCTAGTTGCTATGTAGGTGATCAAGAAAGTTATGCATCAATCCACCCAAGAACCAGTACTGTTCGTGAGAACAAGCACTCTTATCCGCGATATCTCTCGACGAAACAGCAGCCATTACATATCATGAAATCAAGCTCCCAAAACGCCTCAACAAGTGGTATCCTTTCCTTTCATTTCCATATCGAGCGTGTTTTCGCAACATCTCACATTCATACCACTCTCTGTTTACTTTCCAGGAGGAGGTCCAGGAGGGGGCACATATCCGCCATCGCGTTGATAAGTGCCCTGAGGATGCTGGACTCCGGATTGTTGTCCATAGTAACCGTCGTTGGTGTTGAATGTGTTGCCGGTGTACTGAGGCTGCTGCTGTTGGCCGTACGCGGGAGGCGCAGCGTAGCCTTGGTTGTAGCCGCCTTGGTTGTAACCCTGGTTATGGCCACCTTGGTTACCGTAGTTGTACATTTGGTGGTTGTTGTTGTTCTTCCCCCAGGGCTTGCCAGCCATCCAGCCGGTGCCGTAGACGGGCTTAGCGCCACGGCTCTTGCGACGGCGAGAGAGGCTTTGCGGAGATTAGTATACAGTGATTGATGAGGTGATGGTGATGAATACTTACCAACAGCACATGAAAAAGAGGACGAAGAAAAAGATAACGATGCCTGCTAGAACCCAACGTCCCCAGTAGGACCAGTTGTTGCGATAACAACCGCCTCTACTGTAACTGTAGCCATAGCCGCATCGATAGTCGCGCGCAAAGAGGGAGGAGCCGTCAGTGGGCGCCATTGTTGATGTTGTTTTGTTGATTGACGATGAAGACACGCGATGCCGTGTTTATTTATCGCAGCAATACGAGAAAGATGAACGAGTAAAGTCACCGATTGTTCAAACCGACAAACTCTGTTTTTAACTTATTGCACGTTGCTCGTTTGCGGCGTTGAAATGCAATGGTTATGTGGCTTGGCTAAAGTATGACGTATACTCGTCAACGATGATGATGCGACGAGGGTGACGTCTTGTAGGTGATAGGTGAGTAGAGTAAGGTAAGGGGAAAGGTTATGTGATTGATTGACAATGAAAAGGTAGAAAACAGGGAATTGTCGAATCAAACAAGAAAGATGGGACAAGGGCGAAAAGAAGCACAGAGAAAAAAGTGTGGGAGGGCAGCTGGTCTTTGTATTCAAGCTACGACTTCAAGATATCAGCCAAGACCGCCCAAAAGGTCAAAGTTGCCTGGCGTAACCCAACCAAAAACGCGGTCACAAGCTCTGTCTTTTCCCTAAAGTCTGGGCGTTTCCACTTTTTACTTCTTGGCTGTCAAAGGTTTCTTGCGATGGCAGTGGCTGTGCGTAGCACTATAGTAACACTTTCAAGCTTGGCACTTACATCACGGTTGAGTGTAACGTCCCCGAGACTTGATCGTTTGAGGGTATGCGCCCGTCATCAATACGCAGCGTATTCTCAATCAATTGAAACTCCAACGGCTACAATCTGCAACAAGGACCCTTTGACCGGCAAGTTTATACCGAGATCAACAACTTAATCACTTGCCCAAACCCAAACTAAGCCTGCTGAGCCTCATTTCTTCGTGGCTCTTTACCCACTCAATCATGAGCTTCGCAGCCTTCGCTCCAACATCTGTGGCGAAGCGTAACTGTGATGACGACGAAGGTTCCACCCCCAGAAAGCTACTCCATCCGATTCAACGGAAATTACCTTATGTCGACAGCAGATCTGCTTACTGTAGTGAGTCGTTGATATTCTAGAACGTCATATCAGCAGCGTCGAAACGCTGGACTCTTTGCGAAGATTCCAAATATCCTGACACGTTAGATTTAACACGTATCCCCCGTTTTGGTAGATGCTCTCCACCAACAACTTCAGGCTGTACTTTTGCCATTCGCTTTCACAATTAAGCTTAATAGCTGTTGGTCAACAATTCTGGGTCTGATTTAGAGCATGTAGGAACTAGGTCAATTGGCAAACACTATGTCCGATGCTTGAGCGCTATGGACTAGGACCCTAAGGACCATTATCCGAATAAACTCCTTGCTGGTGATTATTCGCGTTTGCAATAACTTGCAGAGCAGTCGGCACCGCTGAGGTTTCTCGATGGAAAAGAATCTTGTGATATCCAAGGTTATTCATTCGCTCTAGCCTCTGGTCATTATACTGCACCACTTGGTATGTTATGTTGACTTCACAAGCCAACCGACCTCGCATCGAACAAATCAACCTCTCACCGCAAAACAATGAACACTTCCTATACAGCTCTAAGTCAAACGCTAGTTGCCTTGGACCTCGCAAGAGGGTCGATCCATTACCGACGGCATATTGTTTTTGTACCCCAAACGCCGTCAAAGAAACCTTCCACCAACGTCAAAAATCATCCATCTTGCGCCTTTCCCTTCATAAAAAGCCACATGATCCGTCGTGAAGGGGTATAGTATATTCGTAATTGTCATTCAGCTTAGAGACCGGCTCGAGGGAAAGAGTAACGTTGACGTCGAAGCTCGTCAGCTGCCTTCATGTTGCGCTCCGCGGCCTGTTGAGCTTGTTGTCGCGCTGCTATCGCATTGACCTTCTCTCGGGCCTTGAGCAGACTGCTGTTATCTTGCTGCTTAATCTTGGAGCGAATGTCGTATAGTTGCATGAGCGTGCTTGCTCTTTCTAAATCTTCCTCGAACTACATAGAAACCTTGTCAGTGCACAGTCCTAGCTTAACCGTAGGAGTGACTATTAATGGAAAGTCTCACATCAGATTCACCACGGCGAGGAGTGCCAGGAACGGAGTTCACTGCTGACCCCGTGTGGGAGTTGGGAGAGAGGATTCGGCGGCCGAACTTGTCGAACTTCTCAGAAGACCAATGACGCTGTAGGCCCGTAGGGCGTCGCTGGTTGTTGGTAGCAGGACTCGAGGTGGGGGCAGTCGCAGTTGCATCGGCTCGGGTGTAAATGGGTTGAGGAGGGTTGCTGGCGCTGACGATGGCTTCGGCGGCTCCTGGATCCTGATAGCACGGTGAACGTTAGTCTTGATGGCAGACAGAGAACAGTCGCGCAGCAATGCGAAACTTGCGGCGTAGCATTGAAACGTACAGCGGCGCCCAGGTTGCTGAGGTCGGCGAGAACCTGGGATAGTTGGAGGCTCTCCATTGTTTATAGTAGATTTTGTTGAGATGTGTCGCTAGTGAAGCTGGCGGCGATAGAAATAGTTGGATGGACTTCCTGTCGTATTCATAAGAAGAAAAAGCAAGATATTTAGGTCTTCTCTAGGAGGTAGGTAAGAGAGGAAATGAGGTCAGAACAAGGTCTGAGGGGGGAAGGTGTTTTTGACCTGGATCGGATTGCCGCTTGCTCTGGCTTGCTGTGGGCGAATTTTGGGTTTCGGAGGCAGAAGGTGGGCGAGTAGGCAGCTGCAGATCCGCACCTACCAACTTACAGGGGGGGAAGGCGAAAGCAACCAAACTTTAGGCGGGCCCCGAATATTGATTGTGGAGGGGTAGACGGTAAAGAGAGCAACTGACACGGTCAAACAGTGATACAGTATCGTCTTTGAATTATAAATAAAGTAATTTGCTATGATTCACTGATGAGCTTCATTCTCAGTGATACTTTTCATAATCTTTATCCATCGTCACTGTATATGCAATCACGATTACGGTCTAATGAGATATCAAGACACATTCAATGCAAAGCATTTCGATATTATGCTGAGAAATAAGAATTAGTGAAGCAAAGCACCACAACCACCATCATAATCAACATGATTGGTCGAACCCAAGATTCTAAAAGTCCAGAGCCCCAGAACTGCATTCATCGTGCATATGATAGTCCGTGTCCCCCGGATGCAGTGGGATCTTGTGGAGGGGACCTGGGGGCTAAATTCGAGATTACAGCGTGTCGAGACCTACCTACCTCAGCCAAGTATCCGGGGTATTGATTCCTCCCCCACACTTTGATTCCGTCCATCTACCCATGCAGAGGACGTCGTCAAAGTCACGAGCTTAAAAAAGCCATGTCTGAGAATGGGAAACGTTACTTGCACAAAACAAAGGACCGGTCAAAAGAAGAAAATCTCACCGCTTCTCCCTCATTAAAACACGTACGAAAGGGATCGATCGAACGTGGGATACAGGCATACAGTACAGTATCTCTTTTATGACATCCAGATCATCGCTCTTGTCCGATATTGCAGGTCTTTTCCTTATCTATCCAGAATGCCAGAGACGCGTTGCTCATGGTTGCGTTGCATTCCACCAGGCGGCGAACATTGTTAATCAATATTGCATCAACCTCCGCCCTGTGCACCGGACAGGGGGAAGGATTGCGGACATATGGAGGCTTGTTTTTATTTCTCACTACATTCGTCCGTAGTCACTCGTCTAGACTGTACCTCGTTGGTTCTGAAGTTTACCTCCACTACGTCATTGCATGAATGACTTCACAGTCAGCTCTCTCAAATTATCGTGTACTAGACTCCTTACTATCAGTCGCACAACCCATCGTGATCTTTGCATCCGAGTCTGTCCGATTTCGGGGCACATGATCAATTGTCAATTGACTTGGAACATTCTCATTTTATCCAGGCCTGGGCGCAGACAAAGATGCAGGTTTTGGCGCATGTAACCCTCTCATTGACCGGGGTTCCCCGCAATATACGCACTGCCGGCCGATGCGTGAGCTTTTGAAGCTTACGGGGAGCTTGAGTCTTGGCCAACCTAACTTCAAGATACTCGTATGATAAGATTTTCTAGATCTAGGATAAATTAATTCTTCTTATGATGAAAAGATTCATGGGTTTAGAATATGCATTAGATATTTGTTGCACTGCGAGGTCTCAGCTGTCTCAAAACCAGCCTTATATTGGAGTCCACCGTCTTGATAACTTCCATTCAACCCAGAGTGAAATCCCGTCTTGCCCGCGCATGGTACCTTACTGTAGGATTGGCACAATGTGGAGCTGGCCCCTGGGTCCATCCATTTCCTGTTCTCGAAGCGCGCCTACAGTATGTCGTCGATCTTGGAACCATCTTCATCCCACGTTTGAAAAGCCCGAGACTACTCCGAATTGCGCGGCGCACATCTTAAAGCTGCAAGATATCAAGAAAAGAAGTACTCAGGTATTGAGAACAGGTACCTAACTGCCCTGCTATCAAACCGATGTCATATGTTCGTTTCCACTTGCCTTGATGACAGCGGAACGCGGCACCGGTCCGCAGCGACGGTATCCACCCCCGCAAAGTCCCGGAGGTCCGGCCCCACTGATCTTCATGACTGTTCTCTAAGATTTAGGATACAGAAATAAATAGCCTAAGAGCCTGGTCTAAAGTGCCATAAACTGGTCCACTTATTTCATCTCTTATGTTCTCAGCACCCCTATGTACCCTCGAGACCTGGTCTCGCCCGGTCCGGCTTCGATAAAATAAGGATGTTGATACCATGAGAATTGTATGTCAGAGCTGGCCTTTGTTCCCCTAGAGGTTCTAGACTCTAGCTCGGTCAAAGAAAACTGTGATGGTGTAACGTTTGTTATTTCACAACTTAGCCTGTTACGTTGAAGGCATCCATGGATGGCAAACGGCACATAGCTGATCGCCTTTTACTGGATTTGTCTTCACAGTTCAGAGCAATACCTGCTCTTCTGTTAGATAACAAATAGACGCACAATGGCATCCATGGTAGACATGCTCATTGCGTTTATTCTGCCTAAAGAATATTGATGATAGGCTGAGGGGGCGTCTATCAGCATCTACATAGCTGTAGCAGGCTATGCAGTTTGCATAATCTATTAAATTAACAATTCGCCAAGGATATGGAAAGCGTTGACCTCTGTGTTCTAAAGCTTTAGAAAAGAGTTACCTAACCTCGTATCTAAAATCCTACAAATCAAGCCACTACTTTCACTAATACTCCAGATACTCTCAAGTCATTGATCATAGTTTTATTCATAGTATTCATCGAAAGACTAATCATAGGTCATCTTTGCGCGCCAAACCAATAGCCCATTAATCTCTGGGTACTCCCGTTAACCATAATGTATCATTAAACCCAACCCTGTATTTTCATTTTCTTTTAGACTGTCTTGGACTCTTTAGGCCTTCTCGATTCGGCAAATGAGATCTGAACCGTCGACAGAATCACCTTCACGAACGTGGAGACTGGTGACCTTGCCTGAGTGCGAGGCGGAGACACTCATTTCCTATACAAAGTTAGTAATCGATACTAAAGAATAACAGACATAGAAACTTACCATCTTCATGGCAGAAAGAATGGCAATCGGGTCACCCTTCTTAACCTCGGAGCCCTCATGGACACGGAGTTCGACAAGGACACCAGACATAGGCGCGCCGACCTGGCTCGAGTCATTAGCATCGGCCTTAGGTCGGCTGATGTTCTCAACAGCAGCCTTCTTGTCAACAACAGTGACCTGTCGGACCTCTCCGTTCATCTCGAAGAAGACCTCACGCTGTCCAGTGTTCTCAGACAGGGGACCGACGGCAAGAAGCTTGAGAATCAAGACCTTGCCCTTCTCGAGCTCGACGTTGAACTCCTCGCCGATCTCAGGGCGAGACAAGAAGTATCGAGTGGGCAGCACGGAAAGATCGCCGTATTGCTGGACAAACTTCTTGTAGTCCTCGAAGACCTTGGGGTACATCACGTACGAAGCAACGTCGCACTCGGTAACAGGTGCGCCGTACTTCTTGCCAAGTTCGCGCTTGGTCTTGACGAAGTCAACAGGGTCGAGGAACAGACCGGGTCGCTTGTCGAGCTTGCGTCGGCCACGAAGAGCATCGGATCGAAGAGGCTCGGGGAATCCGCCGTAGGGCTGACCCATCATACCCTCAAGGAACTCCAGGACGGAGCTGGGGAAATCAAGCTGAGACGCCTTGGCCTTGACGTCTTCAGGGGAGAGTCCATTGGAGACCATGAACTGGGCGAGATCACCGACGACCTTGGAGGTAGGAGTAACCTTAACGATGTCGCCAAGAAGCTCGTTGGCATGCTCGTAAGCCTTCTTGGTCTCAAGCCACTGAGATCCGAGTCCCAGCTGAGAAGCTTGGAACATCATGTTGGTCAGCTGACCACCAGGAATCTCGTGCTCGTACACCTCAGGGTCGGGACCAGCCAGGTGAGCCTCGAAGGGAGAGTAGAGCAAACGAAGCTGCTGCCAGTAGACATCGAGGGATCGGACAAGCTTGGGATCCAAGCCAGGGTCGCACTCGCTTCCCTCAAGAGAAGCGATGATGGCGTTGATACTGGGCTGCGATGTCATACCTGACAGACTGTCGGTAGCGGCATCGACAGCATCGGCACCAGCCTTCGCGCAAGCAACCATCGAGGCCACACCAGTACCGGCGGAGTCGTGGGTGTGGACGTGGATGGGAAGATCAGGGTACTTCTTTCGAATGGATCCGATCAGAAGTGTCGCGGCGTGGGGCTTGAGCACACCAGCCATGTCCTTGATACCCAAGATATCGATGTCAAGAGCGACAAGCTTGTCGACGAGGTCAAGGTAGTACTCCAGGTTGTACTTCTTGCCAGGACGCTAGAGATGGGTTAGCCGAAATGATCCAATTGTGAAAGCATAGCAAACCGAGGGAAAAGAAAGTACGACTGCAAAAGAAATAGAAAGACGCGGAGACTCGACAACGGGTAGCCTAAATATCGGCTCAACTAGCATAAAGCGACCAAATTATTTCGTCCTTTATGCTAGGTTTTCAAAGCGTAGTCTAAAGCTTGCCTAAGAGGCCTCACACACGATCCACAGGGTGCAGATAGACGTTGGCCAATAGAACAAACTATTCTTGAGAAGCATTTGCAGACTACCCGCGAGTTGACGCTTGAGCGCAGGAACTGAATTCTCTCATGTTCAGGGGGAAGGGGACCAGCAACAAAGTGAACAATAGAAAGGAAAGAGCTGAACCGATTCATGTAGGCAAGCGTGGCACTGATCCAAAAAGGAAGGAGCCATCTTGGTGCAGGAAAGAACAATGAAACACCATCAGGATTACTTACAAGCACTGTCAAAATAGTTAGCAAAAGTTGTCATATACTTTCGAGACTGGATTTACTTACTGTCTCCAGAGTAAGATACTGTTCCCTCACAGCAACCTCCACATTTCTGCACGGCCTTTATACCAACTTCGAGTTGATCAATATCGTTCAGAGCATCAAAGACACGGAAGATATCGACACCGTTCTTCTTGGCCTGGTCAACAAAGTGATCGATGGCGTTATCGGGTAGAGAAGAGTAAGCAACACCATTAGCACCACGGAGAAGCATCTGGAAAGGAATGTTAGGAACAAGCTTTCGCATCTTTCGAAGTCGGTCCCAAGGATCCTCGTAGAGGAATCGCATGGCGACATCAAAAGTGGCACCACCCCAGCACTCAAGGGAGTAGAGGTTGGAAAGGGCATGGCTGGTCTCTTTAGCAATGCCGAGCAAGTCGACTGTACGAACACGAGTAGCCAGAAGCGACTGGTGAGCATCTCGCCAAGTTGTGTCCATAAGAAGAGTACCCTTGTACTCGCGGACGGCCTTGGCGAAGGCCTTGGGTCCTTGCTCGAGGAGGATGTTTCGCCATCCCTTCATGCAAGGCTGGGTAGTATCAACCTTCTCTCCGGCGGAGTTGATAAGCTCAGGCACTTGGATCTCTCCCTTGAACTTGGGCTCTCCAATCTGTCCCTTGATGCTGCTGCCATTGACGGCAACGTCACCGAGGTAGGCAAGCAGCTTCTGGGCACGGTTCTGGCTGCCAACGAGATCGAACAGTTGAGGGGTATCGTCGATGAAAGTAGTCCAGCAAGTTCCATCAATGAAGGTAGGGTGGGTAAGAAGAGAAGCCAGGAAAGGGATGTTGGTTCGGACACCACGAATACGGAACTCGATCAGAGATCGGAGAACCTTTCTACGAGCAATCTCGTAAGTAGAACCATGGCAAGTACACTTGGTAAGCATGGAGTCGTAATGAGGAGTGATGACTGCACCAGCGAAACCGTTACCAGTATCCAGACGGACACCGTTACCACCAGAAGATCGGTAGACCTCGATCTTACCAGTATCAGGTTGGAAGCCCTTGGCAGGGTCCTCGGTTGTGATACGGCACTGGATGGCAAAGCCACGAGTGGAGATGCGGTCTTGGGTAAGACCAAGCTGGTTCAAAGTGGCACCAGCAGCGATCTGAATCTGAGCAGCAACGATGTCGATTCCGGTGATCTCCTCAGTGATAGTGTGCTCGACCTGGATACGAGGGTTGATCTCGATAAAGTAGTGGCGGTTCTGCTGGTCGACCAAGAACTCCGCAGTGCCTGCATTGCGGTAGCCGGCTGTCTTAGCCAGTCTAACAGCGTCGGCGAGAATGTTGTCACGGACCTCAGCGGGGAGATCCTTGGCAGGGGCAATCTCGACAACCTTCTGGTGTCGTCGCTGGACGGAGCAGTCACGCTCGTACAAGTGAACGATGTTACCATGGTTGTCACCGAGGAGCTGGACCTCAATGTGCTTGGGCTTGTCAAGGAAGCGCTCAACAAAGACAGTGCCGTTACCAAAGGCAGTCTTGGCCTCGGAAGTAGCACGCTCAAAGGACTCCTTGAGGCTCTCCTGGTCACGGACTACTCGCATACCACGACCACCACCACCGAAAGCGGCCTTGATGATAATGGGGAATCCATACTTGTCAGTGAAGTCCTTGACCTCCTCGTATCTCTCAACGGCACCCTGAGTACCAGGGACGACAGGGACGTTGGCAGCGTTGGCGAGCTTTCGGGCAGAGACCTTGTCACCGAGCGAGTCAATGACATCGGGGGAGGGGCCGACGAACTGGTCCGGGGTTAGTGCACGGACGGAGCGGGAAAGGTGGGGCACTTTAGACTCACGATGAGGCCAGCCTTCTCGACCTTACGGGCAAACTCGGCGTTCTCGGAAAGGAAACCGTAACCTGGAAGCTAAGTCAGCGCTGCGAATGCCGGATGCCGAAGTTGAGGTAAACAAACCAGGGTGGATCATTTGCACGCCGTGCTCGACAGCGATCTTAACAATCTCATCACCAGCGAGATAGGCGCCAACAGGGGTGTACTGTCCACGCTTGCCAATGACGTAGGCTTCATCGGCCTCTGAAAGACATTGTTAGTAAAATGTTTCTTCTGAAGGGTATATGGGTGTCGCGTACTCTGTCGGTGCATGCTCAATCGGTCCTCATAACTGTGCGAGTTAGTTTATAAACTCTCGTGCCGTCGGGATCGCGGTTGAAGTGAGGGGTACCTGAAGACTGCAACAGTGTGCAGTGAAAGCTCGTGAGCCTGTAGATGATTAGCGCCTTAGTCCAGGCTTACGAGCCGCACGAAGCCGAGAGTCATTACTTACAGTTCTGAAAATCTATAACCAAATACCAGTGTCAGCTTGGCAGTGTCTAAAAAGAGCGACCGGGCGGAAGGAATGGATAGGCAGTCATACACGAATGGCTATTCACATGTTAGCTGATTGCGGGTCTGCGATGGGTACTGAGACTGTTCGACTTACGGATTTCACCACGGTTGGCGACTGCAGAAGAGTAAAAGATTCAAGTCAGCGCGAGTTCTCGCGATAAGCAATGGGGGATCATCGGGCCCTCCAGATAAGCCATTGGTGGCTTTTAGGAGCACGTCAGCTACTCACCAAGAATCTTCTTCACATGCATGATGCTAGAGTTGGCGCGGATGTGGTGGACCGAGTTGGCCTCCTTCGGCTCATCGATATCATCCTCCTCGAAGACATCGTTGAAGGTGAGCGGTTGCTGAGGGGCGGCCATCTTGTGTGATCTGCTTCAGCGACTGTAGAAGTAGTTGAGAGAGCGAGAACAAGAAGCTCTGGCAAAGGGAGCTTTGTCGAGAGCTCAATGGCGGGGTCTCTTGACGTTTGGTGGGATAAGGAGCACGCTTGTCGGTATGAAGATACCACGACAGCTCTTCGACCGCGATATCACCCAGTAGCGCAGAGAATCGTGGGTAGAGGGTATAATGGAGAGGAATAGATAAAGGTATAAGGTTGAGAAGAAAGTAAATCGAAGGGAAGGGACATGCAGGCGGATGAGGGGGGTTTTGTAGAGCACTGGTGAATCAATTCTATCCCCCAAGTCCGTCGTCGGTGACACACCCGGCCTCCGGGGGGGAGAGAGAGAGGAAGAGAGCTATCCAGGACGGGAGGGCGTGTGATTGGTAAAGTGGACGGTGAGGGCGTGTACGTTGGAGAAAGCCCGAGGGGTACCATGTGTGAGAAGGCGCATCACGTCCCAAGAAATTGGCAGGTACTCGGTACTGTACCAAACCTATCACACAGCGGCGCAGGCGGAACCCTCCCACTCCCACTCGATCCATCAAAACTTTCCAACGAACAATCAAGGTATCGCACTAAGAAACACCTTACTTAGGTATGACTCCAACGGATCTGCCTCGGCCTTGGAGACGTACCATATTTGGATGGGGAAGAACTAGAGGTACAGGCTTCTAAAGAGAAAGAATCTCTGGGCGGTTACCAACTAACGACGAGGAGTGGAACTTGGTTCGGCCACATAACGACTCTACCGCGGTCTCGTCAACTCGGAGTTTCTATACTACGTAGCCTTTTATGGTGTACAGTTGAGCGGCGGTCGCTTTCCCGCTGAATGTGATACCCTGTGTCTCTTGGAGGGCATCGTTCTAGCATGTACGAATCTATAGATATTACGAGATGTTGTTGACCGGGCCGGTTGATGTAAAGGGCTGTCTATACCAATGGAAGAAGCAACAATAGCAGAAGAGCGGCTATGAACAATCGCGGCAATGGGAGTCCAGCCTGACGGGACATACCCCGGAAGACTGGGGGTTAAGATGTCTGTGAGCGTGGTGGTAGTATGCCGTAAAGGGAATCGACGCGGCATAGCTTAACACACAGATTTCATCGCGCCTCACCCGGGAACAGACAAAATGAGAACATGACACAAATGCATGGGGGAAGACAGGGTGTGTGATGCAGGATGGTCTCAAATTGACACAAGTCGTCGTTGCGAAGATTGCGACAGCATAACGAGACCTTTATAGTATCAAAGCCGGGGGGGATATGCTCAGAATAGCTTCTATCATATCACCAACAACGTCTAGCCAGCTGATCACATGCTGCGGTTTCGGGAAATCTCTAAATATACATTGGTTTCAGTAAGAAGCAAAATTTAACGGTGGTCAGTGTTCTCGGTCTTGTTTGCGACGAGCAGCGAAACAGAGACAGAGAAAAAGTGAGTTGACGCAACTCATTCCCCCGACACATCTTTGTTTTATCCGGCCATTGACCAATCAACGCTCTCTGATAGTGTCTCGACATGACTTGAGGAGATTATTTTGGCTCAAGCTCGGGGTTTTACTATCAGCCCCAAGTTAGTTAGTTAACTTATCTGTCTACCTTACCAAGGCATATCTCGATATCCATCTCTCGAGCTTTCACATAATAACCTCATTGCGCGCCGATCGATTTCAGCCGTCGCGCCTCGTACCATGTTCAGCTTCTCAGCAGAAGGAACGGCTCCTCAACAATTTGGTCTAAAGGTACATTGCGATTCTTTACGTTTCGTTCACGTACACCGACCAGCGCGCACCTTACCTCTAGAGGTTTTGACGCTTTACCTCTAGAGGCTGCCTGCACCGCGTCTTTACCTCTAGAGGTTTGAGGAGGTTGTTGTTGTCCCACACGCCTGACGCCGGCGTAGGAGCGAACGATCTGTTCACCTTATCCATGGGTGGCCATGTCATGGGCCAAGGGAAGTCCAGTCAAAGTATCCACGTTTGCATCAGACTGGGCCTTCCTTAATGCCGAGGATATGTGTGTCTTTGACGGCAGCAAAATCTGGTGAGATCACCCTGGATCCCTGGCCCGAGGCTTTTACGCATTGCAACAGAGCCGCAGTAGTAGCTGTGTCCCTGCCACCGCATCACCTCGTTCACAGTATCTCGGGACTGGAGCTATTGGTGTCACGGTGGACGACCGTGACACCGTACACCTTGACCAAGGGATCTACCTCACTTACCCCCACCATTGACTGGACCCTGGCTGTGTTCTTTGATTCAAACTCAAGCTCAATCTCAAAAATCAAGCTCGCTGAAAGCCCCAAGCTCCAACTTAGCGGACGAGTGTGGGGTAAAGCACCGTACCAGATGCCTTGAGGCCTTTGCGCTGTCGCCGCTCGCCGTTTGATCATGGTCTCATTTTAGCCTGTTTTGTCTATCATCTTACCATCCAGCCGTAGGTAATAATTTGACAAGTACTTTTATTCGGCTTGTTCCCACCTGTTGGAAAAGTGACTGGGAATAATCTACAGCCGTCCACCTGATCACATTATGTACCCAACACGTACAACAAGAGTGTCTGTTCATCAAGCATGACGATCACTTGCGGCAATGTTTTACATATCCTCGTACGTACAGTATTTTAAGACATAAACTTCAAAGCGTTGTGTCTGATTGCTTGTTTCGTGAGGCCCATGTCCCGCCTTTATCAGACGCTCTCCCACCAGTAACCGCATTCTACCATTCTAACCCCCACGGAGGTCAAAGACCGACGACACCTATTTTGTTTGAGCCAAAACCCACTCCATCCCAGGCGGCATGACCTGCCTAACCATGCTCTCGGTGGATGAAGGCCGGCGCATCACTTTTGTTGATCAAGATTGACACTTTTATTGGTGCGCATTTGACAGTACAATTGTTGCTTTTGTGACTTCTTCTACAATTAAGTGATCCCACTCTGCAAAGCTGAAAGCCTCCACTGTTGAGGAAAATCATTTACAATTGGTTTTTTGTAAAAAGCAAACAGGCCCTTTCCACCTGAAGCCCGGGTTCAAGCAATAGCCTGCTGTAATTCTTAGGCTATTTGAGAAAGCGAGCGAGCTCCGACTTCGGTCTTCGGTGTACCCCTCCGAGCCGCTGATTCGATACTGTAGTAACGATTGAATAAGATTTGATACAAATAGAAAGACCAGATTGGAGTAGGGCTGAAGAGAAACCGAATAGGAAGGCATCCCTCGGTTCGAGGTTGATCCTTCGGTGTACTGTACGGTGTGTAGGTAGGTACCGATGAATTGTCGGCCGAAAAGATCTGGAGCACTGACGTTTTCCCCTCACGAATACCGAATTTAATAATACGAATAGGGAATTGGAGTTGATCTGAAGCCTATTACAGCAGGCTGCCTTTGTCCTGACACTCGGCCTACGAATTGAGTATCAACACTATTAGATATGGATACCTAACCCTGATGCACACAGTCACTCCAGAAGCAGTGTGAGACAGCAGCAAGGTGAGCCTGTGATTCAGTTTACCCAACATTATGTTAGCAGATCATTCACTGCTTCGACCCAGCAACTGCCTTACAAACAGATCATACCCTGAGCTACAAGCTAAATATCATGGCAGCTACAAAAAGTGACTTGATACAGTTTACTTCTATAGCCGAAACGCGGCTAGAAAAGGCAACAAGCGGTTCCGGCAATGATTTGGTAATGAAGAGCGAGCCTCCAGAACGACGACTTCTTGAAATTCATCTCCACGCTCACGGACAGAAGCCGACCAGAACATTACCAATCTTGTCCATACAAAGGCCGGGGTATGCACCCTGGCCTTGGATTTGCTGATCGATGTCAGCTAGTTGTCCCTAGTCTCTGCTTCACCTTGAACTTATTTCGTCACGTTGTGGTCCCGAAGAGGGAAGGCCAGGCACAGGCACGAAAACATTCGGGACTTTGCATGCAAGATTCGGGTCTGAGGCGGCTCCACTGCTCAGATCTATCTTGTCCGTACGGAAGACACTAGTTAGTAGCTACGTGCCTACGTAGGCAGTATTGTGGTCTGAAGCTGCTGTGCTGGGGTTTGTGTTCATGTTTCGAGCCTACCCGCATCAAGCTGCAGCCGAGAAACGTACTGAGGGTCTGACATAGATTAAAGTCTTTCAATCACATGCACAGTTCATAGGTCACAGGCGAGGAGGTAGATAGGCAGATAGGTACCTAGGTAAGTAGGTACTTGGTTCATAGGTGCTCATACTCAAGTCACCTATTGCTCCTACCATGACTTAAGCATCTCGGGAGCGCCTCCGGGGAACCTCATTTAATCTCCGTTTTGCGGGGGAATAGCATCTCTCCACCGTTTGCTCGTGACGCTCTTGTGGCACTTTGAGACAGGATAGTGTCTTTGCTCTAACCATTTTGATTGATCTAGGGTCCCCAAAACGCGATCGCACCTCTCTGGGTGCAAGTACTGCAGGTACCCCGGCTCGGAGTGCGATTCTAGATGATCGAGGGAACAATTTCTTGTAAAGGTACAAAGTTGTTGTGCGGTAGCTGTGTGCTCATGACACTCTCCGAATCCCGAGCCCCCAACCCGGGGGCGCTCCCATTATATGGACGGCATACAGCCCGACACACCGATCCGCCCAGTGACCGTCGGTCTAGCATCCTCTTTATTTGCTGACAGCGTTCTGAACTTTCTGCGTGGCCTTCTCTACCTTGCCCTTAGCAGCCTCGGCCGCTTGTGCCAGCTGCTCCTTGGGCATGTTCTCCTTTCCGCCCCAGTAGTGGTAGTTCAGGTATCGGTATCCTTGAGTGAGCTGAGCGCCGGCGTTGACGAAGTGGCAGGCGAAGAGAAGGTAGTTTCTGGGTGTGACAGCAAGGGAGTATCGCATGAAGGTACCGGCATAGATGATGAGAGCACCGGTCATTTGTCCCGAGATCCTAACGGAGGCAAGTTAGTCGTGAGCCTTGCAGGCAGATCAAGGCAGGGGTTATCGTACAGCTCAGGGCTCTTCTGTGTGTCCATAATGGCCGCCAGAGGGATACCAAAGTTGGAGACAGGACCCCAGAAGTCTGCAAGAAAATGTCAGTTCACATCTTCGCATGTCAATTACCCCGAAGCTGCCGTGTTCTCGAAGCATTGAGCGCATCAGCACACACAACCACCAGCAACCCAATTGGCATGTCACAAAAGCACAGCAACATCTTGCACATGTTTCTCATGCCTAGGCATGCTTCTTTATGTCTTGCCGCCTTTGAATTGGATGTTGAGTTGCGATGTCACAAAATTGCGCTTTCGGAGAGGTATCGGAGCTCATGCAAAAAGCATAACAGGACGTTGAGACGTACGGGTCGAGCAAATGTAGTCAGATACCGGGTTAGACCGGATCTTGGCGTTCGCAGCCTTGATGAGAGCAGCCATTTTGAATGATTTGTATGAGCGACGCCGTGGATATCGGAAATGGGAGCGACCTGTCGTTGGGTTGAGGTGATGCTGTTCCTATTCTCGCTCTCAATTTGTCCGCGCCGAACAGGAAATTTCCAATGTTGAGGTCACGTGCACAGCCTATCTTTTGTTTGCTGCCTCACTCACCTCAACCATTTCCGTTGTGTTACCATAGCAAATTCCTAACCCCGAATTAAAACACGGTATACTTAACTGCATCTTCTTTTTCGATTTCCTGTACTAGATAGTCCTGTTGATGAAAGGTCTAAAATCTGGGTGAGTTGTTGGATTTCCATTGATTTCGACGTGGTTACCTGCAATTGACCGATGGTCTGGAATTGAGAGTGCAGCTGAGGCATGGGGACTTTCGGACGTTGTCCGTCATAGAATAAACATACATTCATCATAGGGGCGTGTCCTGGAAACAAGCCGATGCCACGCTATCTCCTATGGGTACCTAGCTACAAATTGTCACTTGTGAAGCTCGTGAGATGATATCCCGGGGATTGCGGGGACTTGAAGACTATACCGAGAGCTATTCTCCATCTTCTCCAGCACGGGGCATCATACCCCAGACGGATATTGGGGGCTCAAAGATGCTATTCAGCCTTCATCTGTCCCTGTCCACTCACTATGCTAGTCCAGCCTGATCCTCTTATTGGGGTGAGCGTTGGACGCCACAAGAACGATCAAACCGGAGTGGGACTCTGTTCCAGAAGACTTCTTCCAGCGGCAATGCCTTCTCTATCAGACGGCACTCAACTGAACAACGACTAGAAACAGAGGGTGCAGCTATCAAATCTCCAATACGATCCTCTAGACTCAAATTCTCAGGGTCTTTGATTCCTAAACTGGTCCCTGAGTGCAACCGTCGTGAAGCCATACCATGCCGGGGTGTGGAGAGACGGGCACCCGGAGCCGGCACCGATATCCCGGCCTCTCCCGATGAATTGGATGGATCGGGATCTCTCTACAGTAACTTACACACATACATGTAACGTGATCAATCTTGCATCGCCCTTTATGCCGAGATCCATGGCATTCGTCCCTTTATCCCCTGGTCTTGTGCCGCATGTGCGGGTAGACTAACTAATAGCTAACGAGGAGCCGCTTCTGCTTGAGTCTCGGTTGTGGAGAGCTTCGCTGGGCTGTTAAACCCGAGGTGAGCCGCCAACCATGAAAACATTTGTCAGGAAAAAGGATTGAGAAACACGAAAGGGTTATTTGGAGTTATGATTCCGTACTTTTGGTTGCAATGATTTGTAGTAGAAACCAAGCTTCTGTCATATTTTGCCCCAGGTACACCGAGACAGTGGATTTCTTCCGACTTGGCTCTCTTACATGTGGTTGGTCAACAGTCAGAAGCAGAATCACTGACTGACCATAGACAATTCAGCACAAACTTCAAACAAATAGATTGTATGACTGAAGACACGAATTTGAACTGGTATAACCAGTAAGTACTCTGTATCTCACATCTACCCTTCACGACTTTGACAGCCCAGTATGGAGCTTTATTTGCATACCATATTCACTCAAAGACCTTGAAGTATCTTATGCGATCATTTCTAGCAACTCGAAGGTTACAAGTCTATGAAAGAATTGAACTTTCTACAGTAGAACTTTTCAATGTTCCCCTTGTATGCACAGCTAGCAACTAAGGCTTAGGCTAACAAAATAAAGTCGCCTAACTGCTGGTCTAAGCTAGCATAAAGTGGCCAACTTATTTCGTCTCTTATGCTAGTAGCGACCAATTCTTCTGACACTGACGGTAGGATAACTGCAAGTTACTTCTGCAGCTACCCTAGACTTCGCCACAAGAAATCAATACTAGGAGAAGCGAAACAAGCTTCGTGTATGGTTGGTCGACTAAAATTTCAGAACTGCATATATTTATACGGCCAGTAAAGCCGCTGAATTTCCTGTTGATTCCATCAACCCGTTTTATACATTTGTCCTTCCATGCGTGTGCAATGTGGCTGTTTGCATGTACGAGCCACAATCGAGACACACTAGCTGACAGGAATTCTAGGCAGATATGAAAAATGTGTTAGCGATTCAGAGTTGATGACTCTTTTACTTTCGCTAAGTAGTGCATTTCGAGAATAGATAGATGGTCTCTGGCCGCTGAGGTTGATCCTGTGAAATTGCAAAGATCTGAAATCTACCTATACTAAGAATGGTGGGTGAGTCATTCTGACAATATTCCGTCCAGCCAATGCTTGCTTGTTTTGCCACACGGAACGAGACAGAGGCTCCACCAACTTCAACGCCTCTCAAAGAATTTATTGGAAGCGTTGCTGATATATCATCGTATTCCTTCCTCCTTCCCCTCGAGAGCTTCCTTTCCTCCTCCATTCCTCTCTATCTTTAAACGGTTGCCACTGCAGCAGGACTGTCAACGTCAGCTCCTATTTGTGCAAAGCGCTTCATTCCTTCTGCAAGTCCCTTTGTCAGACCATCGTTCTTCGTGATCATTATTTCTCTGTTTGAAGACGCTTTATATTTTACACAGCGCAATCATTTCGCCATCGACAGGGTCTCATTTGGCTGCCTCATACTACGCCGTCATGGCCGAGCAGGAGACCAGCCGTGCCTCTAATCAGGCACAGCCCCAGACTCAAAACCGACCCCAGAATGAGGGTCAAGGACCAGCTTCAGGATCTCGAGGAGGCTCACGTGGGGGACGTCGTAGGGGAAGGGGAGGACGGAACCGTGGCCAGCGACAGGATGGCTCGGCACAGGAGTCTGGAGGACGTGGAAATGCCCCCCAGACAGATTCTGCCGATGCCGCAGTCGCCACAGCACCCACAACTGCCCCTACAGGACCGGCAGCTTCCAACGCACCTGAAAGCTCAGGAAATTCCAGAAACAGACGCAATAGAAGAGGCAACCGAGGGGGTGCCCGAGGTTCAGTTGAGCAAGGGAGAGGCGTATTCACAATGGGGCCCCGACGACAATTCGGTGGCCGGTTAACAACGAATGAGCAACCATCAGACGCAGCTGCCGAGGACGCATCTTTGCGTGCTAATGCCCCAGAATTCGTCCCCGGACAGTCCGTACCTCAAAGAAGGTAAGCAGTTCACTATAGAGGCGGAAGACAAGCCAGAAACTAACTATTACAGGAATGGACAGCAACCCTCGGGTGCGGGTGAATCCCAAGCTGCAGCTCAGCCTCGCTCAAGGGGAAATCGTACGCGAAATCGGAAGCAAGACAGACCTCGTCAAGAGGTTCCTAAGTCTACTGCCTCTGAGCTCTGGCAACGAATTCAGGAGGACATTGCTAATTGGAACTACGAGTGTCGAATCTGCACCGAAGAGGTCACCCGAAAAACCGAAGTTTGGTCTTGTGGCACCTGCTGGACTGTTGTTCATCTTGAATGTGCTCACCAATGGTGGGATACTTCTATGAAGATCAATGAAGAGAGCGGTGATAGGTCATGGCGTTGCCCTGGATGTAACTCAACATTGACCGACGAGCCTGGTGATAGTTCGTGCTGGTGTGGCAAAGAAACGCAGCCTAGTCGGAATAGTATCCTGCCCCCTCACTCTTGTGGGCAGACCTGCTCCAAACCTAGGTCGACATGCTCTCATCCATGCACTCTCCAGTGCCACCCTGGACCCTGCCCACCTTGCAACGTCCTTAGCCCACCGGAGCCGTGCTATTGTGGAAAGAACTCCCAGCGAAAGAACTGTAGAGATACAGATTACTACAACGGATGGAGCTGTAGAGAGATTTGTGGTGACTTGCTCCCTTGCTCGCAACACGAATGCTCTCAGATATGCCATCCAGGTGTATGTGGTACTTGCGAAGTAACCGTGAAGGCGAAGTGTTACTGTAGGAGAGTCGAGAAGGAGATGCAATGTTATAAGCAGGACGACTTGTGCGATTCATACGACGATGCCAGCGAGTCTTGGTTTGAGGGCTCTTTCGCTTGTGAAAATACTTGCGAAAGAACGTATGATTGCAGCATCCATCGTTGTCAGCTGCCTTGCCACCCACAAGATGAGCTCCCAGCTCATTGTCCTTTCTCCCCAGACGTTGTCACCGACTGCCCTTGCGGGAAGACACCGCTGAAGGAACTCATGGATCATCCTCGCCAGTCTTGCAACGACCTTATTCCCCATTGCGAAAGGAAGTGCGAAAAGAAATTGGACTGTGGCCATCTCTGCCAATCCCTCTGCCATACTGGTGATTGCAACCCTTGCACACAAGTCATGGAAGTCGATTGCCGTTGTGGCCGTGTCACGTCCGAGACGATGTGTCACGGAGCAGAAGTTCAACACCCCTTGTGCTTCAAGACATGCCAGGCAAATAGGAACTGTGGAAGACATCGTTGCGGTGAGCATTGCTGCCCAGGAGAAAAGAAAGCTCTTCAGCGGATTGCTCAGCAGAAGAAGCAACGTCTTGGCCCCGACGCACTCCCCGTCGAAGCTGAGCACATATGTGTCGAGACTTGTGGCAGACCACTAAAGTGCGGTAGTCACCGTTGTGAACAGCTATGTCACCGTGGAGCCTGCCAGAGCTGCCCAGAGGCCATTTGGGAGGAAATTCCCTGCGGCTGCGGCGCTACTGTTCTTCATCCACCACAACCTTGTGGTACTCGTCAACCTTCTTGCACAAACAAGTGTCGACGACAGCCCAGTTGTGGACATCCTCCCGTCGACCACCAGTGCCACCCCGATGATGTGGATTGTCCACCATGCGTGTATCTTGTTGAAAAAACCTGTTTGTGCACGAAAACCACATTCCATAACAAGCCGTGTCACCTTCAGCAAGTTCACTGCAGCAAGGTGTGCGGGCAGAAGTTGTCTTGCGGCCTCCATACATGCAAGAAACTATGCCATCGTTCTGGAGAGTGTGGAGATGCACAGAATGGCTGCGAACAGCTGTGCGGGAAGCCGAAGCCTCTTTGCGGTCATCCGTGCCAGAGTGTCTGTCATGGTCAGACTGGTAAGCATATTCGCCCTCCCTTTCAAGAAACAGACTAACATTTGTCCAGCTTGTAACGAATCGACAGCCTGTCAGGTAAAGATGACAGTAAAATGCCCCTGTGGCAATTATAAAAAGGAGTTCAAATGTCTAGCTAGCACCAGCAACCCAACTCCAAACCGCCCGGAACTTCGATGCGACGAAGAATGCGAACGCCTCGACCGGAACCGTCGTCTTGCCGCAGCCCTTAACATTGACCCGGCTTCCCATACTAACGATCACATCCCGTTCTCCGACGATACTCTTAAGCTGTACAAGCAATTCCCCAAATGGGGCGATGAGCAAGAGAGCCAATTCCGTGTCTTTGCAGCCAACAAGGACGAGGTTCGTCTGAGATATGAGCCTATGAAAAACACTTCACGCCAGTTCCTTCACCTTCTTGCTATTGACTTTGGCTTCGAGAGTAAGAGTGAGGACCACGATATTCACCGATCCGTTGTGGTCTGGAAGGCGGATAAGTTCGTCTCGGCACCGCCAAAAACACTCTCTCAGTCTGTCAAGATCCGAGCCGCACAAGCTGCGGAAGCTGCGGCGGCGGCAGCAATTCGACCACCCAGCCCGCCAGTTTTGGAGACAGAGCCATTCAATGCGCTGGTACTCACTGATCCTCGTTTCGGATTGACGAACGATGAGGTTAATGCAGCTCTTGCACCGGACCTCTCATCGCTACAGGGATTCTCGTTCAAGGTTGATTTTCTCAACGACGAAGTTCTTATCAAGGCTACAGTCGCATACTCAGCCTTCCTAACACCTGCACCTTTGGAGAAGGGCCTTGAAATCCTCAAGCCTCGAATTGAGCAGACGATTCGACGTGAAAAGCTTGCCGAGAATGTGCTGCTCTGTCATTCAGATGTCAACGGCGCCATCACCCGTCGCGAGGTGCCACGCCGAGCTGGCGCTGGAGGATGGAGCGCCGTGGCTGGACGCGCGGCGTCTAAACCAGGATCATCATCCGCAGCCGAAGAAGAAGCTAAGCCTGGGCGCAGACTGCTTCTTGGACTCAAGAAGAAGAAACCGCAAGCGGAGGCAGGAAAGGTGTGGGCTGCGCTCGACGGGGACGTTGAATGTTGAAAAGCAATCACTTGACCCACCGACTGCAGCTTGCTGATGCTGAGTCTCACAATGACATAGACCACCGAGATATCTCACTTGAATGGAAGCGTGAGCATGAACTAGATAGAAAACCATAATGACTATCCTAAGCATTGGAAAAACCTGGATTAAACCGATACAAGTAAGGGTCGTCCCGTCATTTGAGAGTGTGGGTGTTCAGACCCTCCAATGTTGTGCATATTATAGTCCAAGTCGTCCAATGACACATTGACTAAGGCGTTGAACCTCGTGGGATTGAGGCCCTCTCAATTAAACTTGCATGTAAGACATATTCACATCGACTATGTTATTTTTTCGCGTCACGCGAGCGCACTTTTGCAAGTTGATGGAGGTATCACATGGGACTAGATCTCCACCAACACCACACACACGCGGGTAGACAAAGTTAATTTTGGTTCATCAATGTCTCATAATTTCCAAGTTTTTTCTGTTTGAGGGGATAGGTGGTTCAAGGAACACAGCGATTGCCAAACGATGAGTGTGTGCGTATTATTTATACTCGAAGAAGAAAGTAGTATGTAGATGCAAAAAGGTGTGTTAATACAGAAAAAGCAGGTTTCGTTCAATCGTGAGTGCTATGCTGAATGGTATCCCATATGCCATCTCCTTCTTTTCTCTTCACTGAGGCTGGCCATGCGCAATTGGAATGAAATATCAAGGGTGATGTTACCGAATCTCTACGAACGTATCTTTTCTTTCTCTTCATTACCTGTCACTTCAGCAATGAAGTCTGACATGGCCTCGAAGTATCCTTCTTCAAGGACACTAGAGTTATGGTCGCCACCAGGGAGGGGCTTCCACCGCTTGGTGGGTGCTGCGGAAATGTCGTACAGCTGTTTCATGTGTTTTGGTCTGCAGAGCATTAGCTTCTCGTTCTGTGCTGCAGTGTGTTGATCACAGAGAAAAGGGGATGCATAATGGATCATCAGAAGATATTCGCTTTCATATCAAGACCACGAGGGTACTTCAACTTTTGTGGGTGATGCAAATTTAATCATCACATGATCGAGGGTAGGAATAGAGTAAATGGTGTGGGAAGGATAGACAACTTACGGGACAATCTCATCCTGCAAGCCACTAATGAAGAGCGTAGGCACTTTCGTGATGTTGGGTAGAACCGACTCACTGGGCCAGACTTGGTGGCATAGCAGGGTAAGGTATTTTGCGGGGGGCACGACGGAAGGGATCAGCTTCCGGATGGAGAGAAAGGTGTTCTCGAGGATCAGACCAGCGATATCACCCGCTTCCTGGTTCTTGGAGACAAGCTTGATGGCGACGGCGCCACCCAGACTCTGCCCGTAGACCATGAGCTTGTGATCGCGTGTCTCGGCCCGCTGCCGCAGGTAGTTAAGACCAGTCTGAGCGTCAATATTAAGACCCGACTCGTCAGGCTGGCCGGTTGAGGAACCGTAACCTCTGTACTCGAGCATAAACACATTGCAGCCAATGTAGTTTATAATCATGCGAGCGATGGGTAACCGATGACCAATGTTGCCAGCATTGCCATGGAACATCAATATTGTGATGTTTGAGTTCTTGTGGCCGCGAGGGCCACGGATGTAGAAAGCTGAGAGCTTTTCGCCATCGTCGGTCGGTATGTAAAGCTCTTCGAAATTTGTGAGGCCAAAGTCAGAAGGTTTGGGAACATCGGAGCGAGAATTTGCGGGAATGTTGCTCGGGTAAATGAGAGCCCTAAAGTAGGTGGTTAGCGCGGGGCTCGGCATGATGATGATGCGGGTCGGTCGATAGCAACAGTAGCAACAGGAAAGAGAAGGCTGGGAGGACCACAGTGGCCGTCGGTGATAGGCGACGGTGGTACGGATAGATATACTTACTTTTGCTTAAAGTATAGTAACGAAGTGAGGACGGCAGCGATACCCTGTGAAGTTGCGCATTGATGTCAGCTTGGACTCTCGTGAATCAGAGAGCAATTTGAGAGGCTGAACGCCAAGGACGTATCCGTACCGTTGAAGCCAACGCGGGCAGACGCATGTAGCTGGCGACCGAGCTCAATACCGAGACGGTCTGCTCAACGTAGTTGTTGGAAGATTGCGAAGTGGGAGAGTTTGAGCTCGACATGGTTGCTTTTGCCGGTTTGCTGGGCATTACAGCAACTGATGGGGGATGACCAGAGAGATTCAGATTCAGATGCAGGTACAACAGGTAGGTTAAGGTAGTCAAAAATCTACCTTGAACCTACTGGACCTGACTCGACCGAACCTGAACTCAACTGTACGGGGGGGAGATCCAATGGGGCCCCGACAGTGATTTACAGCGGAGACTGGAGACTGAAGGGCGGAGCAAGGGGTAACGACAGGTAAGGTACGTAGGGTTCTCGCTGGATATCGTAGTAGCGGTCGACAACGTTTACTCGAAAATACGGTGACTGATCAGACCCAAGTCTCGAATGGTCGATTTCGAAGGATTTTGATTCGATTTCGAGATGAGGTAAATGGTTGGTCGCAAAACGCCGTCGGGGTAATATATTTCGAAGTGTTTGTTGTTGAAGGAGAAAGAGACGAAAGAAGACTGTAAAGAACGGATGATAGAGGGATCGATGTCCTAGAGTAGGATATCTGTTCCGCGCTGTTCGGTTCCGTAGGCCCTAAAGGTGATAGAGTCCAAGCTGAATTGGATTTGAACTTGTATTCAAGATGCCCCTGGCGATTCTCTTCGGCAGCGATCCCACTTAAGGAAGTACCAGACAGGAGGTCGACATGGGGGTTTTGAGAGATGATAATACCGAGGTTGGCGAGATAAAAAAGATACAGCAAAGGATATAATAGGGAATTGTAGAAAGAATGGTATCGGTAGAGCAAGAGAGAAATGATGCGCAAGTATTCCAAAAGGGATGTCGATTCCAGTTTCGACGCCAGGGATGCGAAGCCTCTAAGGAGCGGTCTCTGAGAACGGTGAGAGTGGAGTTGAAGGTGTCATGTCATGAGGGAAAAGGAAGGCACAGACAGGCAGACAGTTATGATAAAGTCAACCAAGAGAAGGAAAGAAAAAAAGTTTAAGGAGAATGTCAAGTTTAGAAAAGTCGGTAACAAATTATGACTAGTATACTGCATGTCAATTAATTAGTAGGTAGCCGTAGGTAGGTAGGTCCTGTCTTGATGATTAGTAGTAGCACCTCAACAATTACAGTAGAGCTGCGTTGGCTGCCAGTCATCATCCATGTTCACCTTCAAAGATCGATAGATATCGACGACCAGACTCAACTCAAGGTGGAGCACAGATTCATCTCAGCACGGTGAGGTGGATAAAAGGTAAAATGAAGATACTCTTCCTACACGCGCAACGCAAGTAACAGCTCGGGCTAATTTAGCGGAGAGTTGTACTTTAGAAGCAGACTACTTTATGTACCCGTCCCTCACCAATAAAGCTGATACACGCGACGAAACACACGGATCAGCAGAGACAGCAAACACTTGAGCGTTATATGTGACAGCATGAATATACATTCAGCCATCAATTAAGACGGTTCAGTCTAGACAAACAGTCACGCTTCTTCTCAATGACCGTTGATCGAGATGTCGGTGGAAATGAAATGAACCAAGCAACTTCTCTCTCAACCCATCGACTTGTCCGAGTTGGGAAGATTCTACGAAGAAACGAAAGAGCCTAGAGCTTCTCCACGACACGACACGGACCAACAATACCATCATCAGTCCAATGACAAAGAGCTCATCTCGCTCGGTCGGTGATCCGGGAAGATCTCAACATATTACGGCCCGGCCTTGAGTTCAGTACTCGGTGCATTCATGTTGTTCCTCAATTTGAAGGTTTGCAGGAAGGAAAGCACAAGCAGGTGGGTGTCAGAAGAATCATTCTCTACGACTTGGGCCACAGAAATAAAGTAGCCTAAATACCAGCCTAAGCTATCATAAAGTGACCTAATTATTTCGTCTTTTATGCTCTTGACGGCTAATTCTTCTGACACCCTGACGATAAGTGCAAGTCAAGAATGCAAGTCTGGGGAATTTGACAGCCCATTGGCGAACTGTTAAAATGTGACGAGTTTTTGGTTCCTGGCTAATGGATCAATCACATCTGTTGACCTGCATAAGACCCAACCAGGAACCTCAGCCAGGTCCGACACTTTGGGAACCTTTTCCTTGATCATCAAATGGCGACACCAAGGGGGTTGCTTTTCCTGTCGATGAAACCATCAACTATCACCTTTCTTCTTGTTCGTGGGGGCCAGGAGGGGTTTTCTTTCCGTCTCATCCGTGTCTGGTCTGACTGAGAGATATTGTGAGCGAGTATCCGTACAACAGCTGAGATAAGTCTCTCGGCCTCAAGATTAGACTGAGAGAGAGGAATGCGGATAGTCTGAGGAGGTTTATGGAAACCAAAGTTAGTTTCCTCGTCTCGGTTCTTTATGGTCTTCCCGTCGTGAGCTGACTTTGATTCTGATCTGAGTAAAACTCCATTCCTCAGCTGCCGTATCGTATCAATTATAGGTACTCAAACTGAAGCATGTCTCTTGTTCTTTCTTATCCGTATGGCTATGCTGATCCAGGTAGCCAGGATCCATCCCCTGAGACACGCCTCGTCTTGGCAATCTGCGCCCACCGCGCGGTGGTTTTAGCCTCTTTGTGCCGTGATAGTAAGCAGCCTAGATTCTTCAAGGCATAGCTTGACGGGCTAGACAGACCACGAGACACTCTTTGAAATAAAGGCGCATTTCGCTGAGCCCACCCGAGAGTCAGTTAGAATTATGAGGCTGACTGGCGAGAGAGAAAGAGAAGAAGTTCGAACTGGAGGGACGGTGACGATCAAGTCAACAAACCATAGCTCCGCTGCTTTGCGGATACCTACCCAGTTCAGTGGGGGTAGTTACTGTAGCTAAATGACGGACAGCAAGCAGCATGATAACCTCGTGGGCGTGACGGAACGGTTCATAGGTAGGCGAATTGTACATACAGAGTTACGCACATCACACATACCAGCTAAGGATAGTCTTATGCAAGGGGTCATGGCATGCTACCGAACTGAACTCTGTTTTTAGTACGTAGCAACACAATCACCAACATGGAATTCATACGTACCGTATTCTGGTTCATCAAGGCTGATGATGAAGCACAACTATTATTGGGTTGCTTCATGCAGTGAGGGCATGGACCGGCGGCTACTGCAGAGTAATGGACACTACAGAAGGATCATGGAAGCCCAATTCGTAGTGCACGACCATAGTGCATTCTTGATAACGCCGCGGAACCGGCTTCTCTTTGAACAACGCACAATTGCTCCAGGAAAACGTCTTTATTCCCTTTAATGCCCCGCACAGAAGCTTATGTATCAGAAGCTATTCCGAGTGGGTTTGGTTCTGCTTGAAAGAACCCTTGTAAGTCAGTCCCAGGATCCATTCAGGCAGGCACTGCCGCTTCGCTTTGAGGCCCCTCTCTAGGGCATCCCTCTCTGCCTCATTATGCATTGCTGTGTGGATGGATTACACATGGCATTTCTGGCGGCATGTTGCAGACAAATCAAATCAGATCAGGGCGTTTGACATTGGCACGCCAAGAAAGAATGGATGTTAAGTTAGGGAAAAGCCATCCATCCACAGTTCAGGTACAGGCACAGGAGGCGCTATCGAACAACGAGATATGCATTGCCATGGCGTATTGCTGATCATGGAATTATTGAGCAAGCGTCAAGGCTCAAGTCCTCCTCGCTTGAAACGATTGCAACTCTCTTCCCTCCCTAACCCAAGAGAAATAAGCGCGCCACGAGCCCTGATCCAAGGGGAGGACGAGACGCTGTGCCCCTTCGAAACTCGTGTTTATGTACTCCTGACACCCTCGTGAAGGGAAGGGACGTCTCTGACATGACATGGAGACTGAGAGTGATTGACAAGCGCGGACAGTCGCCAATCAAGGTGAATGAGCCCGACTGGGCGGCATTGGGTATCGCATTGATAGACTGCCCCTGGTATATCGACCAATAGAAACAAGACATTGGGGCAGGTTTGGAGGAATGCCGGGCTTGACTAGCGTTCAGATGGGATGAGCGACAGGATACGGATAGACGGTCCAGGGCGAGCGGCTTCAGAGTTTCCAGGGTTGCTTTTTTGAGGTGTGCATCATCATACCTAATCGACATCATCAATAATCAGGTTCTGCTAATTATATGACCCAGCACACCAATCATCTTGTTTCTAGGCGTCGCTATAGCAGCGGGCTCACACACACTGATAGGCTGAGACAAGTTGTTGGATGCTTTTTTGGCTGGTACTGGATTGAACTGGACTGGCCTGGGCTGAAAGAGGTTTGTTTCTTGTTTGGTGGTTGTTTGGGCGTTTGTCAAGTAACGAACCGTAGACTGTTCTGCTCTACTACAGGCTGCGATGAAATGGCGTGAGACGGTTACAACTCTCCCATCGGAATCTCGATGATTACCTCTGTGCCGTCATGTAAAAGAAATCTTCTGTTTGTTGTCGCTATTCCTGTTCCTAACAGTTGCAGTCGTTGCTGCAGGTTACCATCTCTCTAGGGCGGTTGTTACAGCGGGTTGGCGCTGTAGTGTCTTCTGCAGCATCCACTTGATCAATGAACCGCCCTCTTTTTTCTCGTTTATTTTTTTTTTCTTCCACAGCATCCACTTTGGAACCACCTAAAGACCCTTCTGTCGCATTTCTCTTCTTCTGCATCAATTTCTTCATCAGCGCTTGCGTGCAGTTAAGCATCGTTTTGTCTGGTTCTTTTCGCGAACAAACAAGCAAACAGACTTTCTCTACCCTCCATTTCAACTCGTGGAGGCATACTAATTTAAACATCACCCATCTTGAGCATCACACGCCACACCTTCCCGTCTACTACCCGCGCCTCCATCAAACGCTACCAGAGACGAGGAGATCCAGTGAATTAACCGTGCTCTTGGGAACAGACTCAAACGCAGACTCAGACTCAGACTCTCAGACTCCGTCTCAACAGACCCCGGTCTCGTCTCCAGGACCCCTCCACCTGACTATACTCTGCTCTGCACCAAATCAATCTCGCTCGTCTGCTGCCCGCCCCTCCACCAATTCAAATCTCGTGCTATCGTCCGTCGGTAAACTCAGTCAACTTTGTTTCCGCCCTTTTTCACTTGGCCAACGCGACACATTCCTGTCTCTCTGTATGCGCAAAATTTGACACTTTGACTTGGAGTGCCTCATTTTCAGTCTCTCAACCACTTGGTCAAGCTTATGCTGCCCAAGCCGTGCCCAAACAACAACCCAACGCAACCTTGGACAAGCTAGTCTTTTGCGCCTGTCATATCAGCATCCTCGCCCAGACCATACAGAGCTCTAAGAACAGGCACTGCCCCCGGTTTTATTTTTGCTTCAAGTGCCTCAAAACCGTCCTCGGCCGAATCATTTCGTCGCAAGGCCCTTGCGCCCCTCCACTTTCTCAGTGTTTACAGCCAGCAATTCTGCAGTCTTTTCAAGACGTTGAATTTGCGTTGTTCCCCCCGTTAAATACCGAGGGCCTCTCTGAACCGCACCGTTGTGCAGGTTTGCTTCTCTTCTTCTCCGTTCAACTCACCTAACCGTTCATCAACGACACTCGAGTGTCGTTTCAACCCCCAGCAGCCATGGTTTCCTTCTCCTGTGAGGTACGTTTTGTGACATTTGAAATGCTTTGTTTTCTCTTCTATTGTTAGACTGGTCTGGCCTGCCCAAGCCTCGTCTATCCATTCCCTCGGCTGGCATAGTTATGCTGGTCTGGTATCCAAATGCTCCCGCCGCTCAAGCCATCCTCATACCCTATCCCCCTCCGTTTCCATATCTCATACACAATTGCTTTGCATTGCAATGCAATACCAAGCCCACCCTCCAGCCCAAACAAGTCCACATCAATGCCCACCCCCCAAAACAACATCATACACGCCTGACATCACTCCTACCACACCATTCTTGTCACGAACTGCCTCCTTCAAGGGACACCCCTTCTTCCCCATGCCGATCTCCTGGCCCACCATAAACCGTCCTGCCATGCTCTCGCCTCCCCTGGCATCCCTCAAATATCCCAGTACACCACCCCGCCGCATCGAACGAGTCTCCATTGTCTTGCATCCCACTTATACCCTTCATGCCGTAGTCAACTTTATCAGCTTCAATCTTTGTTATACTAACCCAACTTTCCTTCATATAGAACTGCGGCGACGTTCTCACCAAGAAGAAACTTGACCCTCACCGCAACCGTTGTCGCGGCGCTACCTTCACCTGCATTGACTGTATGGTGTATTTCCCTGGCGTCCAGTACCGATCTCATACCGTACGTACTACTCGACTGGCTCGAGGGCCATAGCTTCCCTCGACTCATAGCCCCTGACTCTGTGTAATCATCTGACATCATATAGAGTTGCATGACCGAGGACCAAAAGTATCAGGGCGCCCTTTATAAAGACAAGAAGAACAAGAAACAGAAACACACCCATACCCACGATAACCAGCAACACTACACTCAAGATCAAGCAATGGCAGCCGTTCAAACCCCCATCAACCACACCGCAACCATGAACCACTACGCCTATGTCGAGGATGCTCCCGAGGATCAGTTCGGCTGGGCCGAGTACGAAGAGAGCAGCGATGATGAGTCTCCCAACGGCCCTCCACCAGAGGCTCCCACGCCCCCTTCTGCTGCCCCCGAACCCCATGTCGACGTCTTTGAATTCCTCGTTGGAACTGGCCAGACACCCAATGCCTCCAACATGAACATCGGAGAGCAGGACTTGCGTGAAGATGAGCCAGGAACCTCTCTGGTACGATACGAGCCCAAGGAGAAGCAGGACGACTATGCCTACATGGATGATGATGAACTTCTTGCCGAATATGGAAGCGGACCCGTCCCTGCTGCCGAATTCGTCACACCAGCCCCGAAATCCGAGAGACGCAAGAGCCGCAGCAGCACTGAGAAGAAAGACAAGAAGCGCAAGCGACTCCATGTTGATATTCCTAGCGACCAGGTCATGACCGACGCCCCTCCCGTTCTCCACTCGGGTCTGACTGGCGGTATCAACCGTATGATGCGCCCTGTCTTCCCACCTTCCCCTGACTACTCCGGTGGTGACATGCCCGACATCTCTCCTGCGAGCCCTCTGAAGAAGTCAAAGCACTCTAAACACTCTAAGCATTCCAAGAATGCCACTGCCGGTCACAGTATCTTCGGCATGATTGCTGGCAGCAAGTCAAAGTCCAAGAGCAAGAGCAAGAGCAAGAGCAGCAAGTCATCATCATCGAAGTCGAAGAAGAGCTCCTCCTCCTCCTCCAAGAAGTCTCACAAGGACAAGAAGCCCCAACAGCTCATTGAATATCGCCCCCAGAGCAAGGATGGCAAGACCGAACCCAATGAAGGCCAAGTCGTTCTTTACAAGCCCCGCGCCGATGTCTTTCTCAGCTTTGTCGACAAGGGTCCCGAAAGTGAGAAGGGCGTCAGCTTGAACAGAGTTCTCAAGCGCTTTCACCGAGTGCGCGAGGCTAATGGCAGCGAGCTCGGCAAGGGCAAGGAAGAGAAGGAGCTCTGGAGATCACTCCGACTCCGACAGAACGAGCAGGGCGAGATTGTCCTGTTCTCTGTCGAGTAAACTTTGACTCAGTTCCAACAAAACCAAATAAAGTAAAAAGAGAAAAGCAAAACAAAAACAAAACAACGACAACTACTACAGCTGGACATTGCGCCAAAGAATCGGACAGACACCGGACATGGGATCAAGGAGTTATGAGTTTGCTGATGCATTGAAGCAACGTTTTTCACGATACCTTTATGGGACAAGCTTTCATTCTGTGTACAAGTTTTTACGGGACAGATTTGATCGGAGGGGTTCAGCTAGCCTGTCAGGTGTGTATCTGACGGTTGCAAGTGATGGGCCCCTGGATTCGATCGGTAATTGTGTATAAGTATGTATACAAAGGAGTGATTGGGTGGGCGATCCTTTTGCTTGACGCAAGGACAAGCCCTTTTTCTTGGTGTCGAGATTTTTTATTCTTTCAAGACAATGTTTTGAGAAGCCGAATGGCGGATAATGGGCGGTTGATGCATGCGGATTGGTTTGGAAAGGATACCACGGGAGGTTTGGAGCATTTTTATATAGCGGCACCAGCTGCTCTGATGATGCCCACTGGGCTATCTCTTTGTTCTGTTTGAAGCATCTGGTATTTAGATGTAATTGAGCATATTATATTTGTTCATCTGAATTACACCTCTTGAAATAAATCCAAGTTAAATTACATTACTCGCAATGGAAGAATATGTTGAGCCATGGCTTCTCGACGGCATAATGGACATTCAGGTTTCTCTCTCACCCAGTCACCTATGCACTCCCAACAAAAGACGTGACCACATTGTGTCGCTGAGGGATCTCTCATCTCTTCTAGGCAGAGCGTGCACTTTCTCTGTTGTCCGCCCTTGATGTAGCCCATGGTTTTCTCATCAGTTAATTGAAGACGTGGCACAGCTGCCGCTGGTGTATGTGTAGCAGCAAAAATGTCAACCTTGGTTTTGGAGCCTGGGGCGCCTGTAGGCAATAACAAGTTGTTATCCTCGTTGTAAGCACCATCATGGTTGAGCGAGATGTCGGAAGCTCCGAAACCGGCACGTTCGCGAGCAGCCGATTCGGTAATGGTAGATCGAATGTGTGTATAACCCTGAACTGCAAGCTGGACAACTAGTAGTACACCAAGTAGCTCGTATCCTGCGCGGTCGGGCGTATCGGGAACGGTGCGTGTAAAGACATATCGTAGGGAAAGAAGTCGCTTAGACAATTGGTAATATGTTCCGCTAAAGTAGAAAAGGGCCAGAATGACGGCTTGGAAGGGAGCGCCTGACGTAAAGGAGCTTAGATGCTGTTCCAGGTACGACCATATGCGCGCCTCGCGCCCTGTAGATTGGCTATCCCTTTTGCGCAGGGTCTCCAGCCGACGCTGCAGAAGCTTGCGAACTCGGGCGCGCAAGCCAGGTAGTATCCGGGCGGCGATATAGGGGAGGAGGATGCTGGCAGCCACGTAGCCAGCGCGACGGTCAATGGCGGGGAGTTTCCCGTCGCGCGCATCAATCTGCACGAGATCGCAGTACTCCTCGCCGAGAGTGCGGTTGCCGGGGATCGTGGTGAGGGCGAAATATGCGAGGGCAGCGAGGGTCTGAATTTCCGGGGCGCGAGCGTGGGTTAGGCGGGCGCCGCGGAGGCGACGGTGCAGGTCGCTGAGGATCTGGGCGAGATGGCCGGTGAAGTATGCATCCTTTTGGTGAGAGCGGATGATATCAGGGGCGGTGGCGAAAGGGTATGGTGATGATGATGATGTTGTCGAGGACATATCGGCGGAGATCGCGAGAATGCGCGATGCGCAAATTATTATGGATGGGGTGATCAAATATGGTCTGTTGTATTGAGGCTATCGACCACATCCAGATTCGAGAATTCTTTGGAGTTGATGATATTTTGGTGATGATAAGAAGACCAAGTTGAATTAGCGGTTGGTGTTGAAGCGCTGAATGAATGAACCTCGGTCGGCATATGGATATCAAGAGCCCCCAGGTTCAAAGCTCTACGCGCTAAGACTTTGGGTCGGTCTTCGGCAACCTCCCCGCGTTTTCCGTCTCCCGTCTCCATGTGAATCCGTTTGATTTCCCTTTTGGGAAAACTGTCAACATATTCTCAAACCCTCAGAATTGAATTGCACCGAATATCGGATGTCAACAGAACTATGTCAGATTATTCACAAACGTCACTATGCATGTTTCTGTGTTGAAAACCTGAGTTGGAAGAGAAATGACTCCACGTATGCAAAATGAAAAACTTGGCCTGCAGAGTGACACATGTAGAAATTGAGGCCTGCGGGAGTTACACCAATCATGTCACTGTACATATCTTGTGGTTGAAATGGACTTTTCTATGGGCTTAGATTTTGCCATTTCCATGTCTTTGTCTTCTTCTTACTAAGCCTGTGAGGTCTTTGGTCAGTGCAATATCACAATCGATGTCCAAGATATCACGCTCAGAGCACTCTCCATTATTCCTATATTCAGATGTTTTTCTATGCAGATCGATGTTATCGAAGAAGCACTAAGGCTTAGACTGATCAAACATCAGATTCCTATTTAGTCAAGAGATCAGTGATATCATAGGGATATGTCATACTCTGTACCGGCTGTCATTGGTCTCTGAACCGATCACCACCAGGTCCAGTTGTCTATGAGACGATTACCAAACACAGGTCATGTTATTGGAAGGGTTTGTATACACCATCTCAAGGGTTACAGTAGCCCAAGGTGGCGAGACCTTTCGGAACAGTCGATCATTATCCAGCAAACTTGACCAGTTTGTACGACATGCAACGTGTGAGACATCTATATAGTTCTTCGCTAGCTTTGCAGCTAAATACACAGATCTATTCGCCCACATAAACTCGAATACCTTTGTTATCGGGGTCCTAGAGGCAGCTGATTAAAGTCAAACGGCGCCATAACACCTTGTTCAGAGCCTTGAAGCTGCATACTCAAAAACTCATCCGTCACAAGCGTACCAAGCTCCTCACCCCACTGAGCCATGAGCTCTGCCGTAACATTGTGATCCAATTCTAGGCCGTTCATGAGATCAGGTCCAATGAGGGGGTCCTCGGGAGGCATCACAACCTGTGCGTTACGTGCCCGTACAACATAGTCTTTGATCTCGCTCATACATGGCCATGTGTGCTGCACCTCCTCCATTGCCTCTATTACGGTGGAAAGGGATCGGGCAATGTCTGAGTCTTCCCATGATGCAACTTGGAAGAACCTCTTCATCATGATGGTGCCTGCTGCTGTGGATAGGGTTTGTACAAAGTCAAGAGGTAGCGAGCGGAAGCGATAATGTCGTGAGTATGTTCGCATCAAACGAAGAATAGCTTGTAGAGACTCGTAACAGATCTCGACATCTTCACTTTCGGCGATACCCGGTTTTTCGTATAGATGTGATGGTGGCCGGTGTAAGATAATCATGATTGTATGGAAAAACATGCTATGACATATTAGCACAAAGGATACCACCCGTTGATGGGAAACTTACTGCATACGGAGCACAGATGGTTGCACTATACCCACGGTCCATTGGTTCCAGTGAAGAGTTCCAGGCAGACTCGACAGCCATTTCGTAAGAGACACATGTATTTGTCGCGATCTGGTAGCAGCGACGGTCGCATCCACGTTACCTCGACGGTTCTCAAACAGATCTGTAATCATCAGGTGGGCAATCTTGCACAACTCTGCCTGGTAGATGAAAGCGCCTACAAGAGCGACTCCATCTTCAAACTCTGTTGCAGAAGCCCCTTTGCAGATATACGTGTCGAGCAGACCTTCCCAGTCTGGTGGATATTGCAGTCTTATCGTGTTTCGAACGTCTGACTCGCTGGGATGTAGAGCTGGTGGTCTTCCAAAATAGAGACTTAGTTGTTTATCGGCGATAAAGATTGCCCAGTATACTCTTCTTAAAATCTCTGTGTCACGATTTGAAGCCCCTTCACTTGAAGCATCCCAGTTGTTTGGATCAAGGTGAAGACCCATTTCATGCGCAAGACGAAAGGCCATACCGGCGAACAGCCAGCCCTTTGAGGTATGACCTGCACCGATCTCACGATATCCCAGAAGAGCCAATGCCTGGAGTGTGGTAAGCTCTGGGCTGTCGAGGTCGGCATAGATAAGCTGTTGAGCTTGGTGGGCGAAGATGTCGGATACTGAGCGAAAGTCGTCAAGCTGCATGGCACCCAGGGAACAGATGGCGAATAGCAGCGCATCAGAGTAGTATCTCCCTGACCCCACGTCGTAGTCTCTCAAGAAGTATTCTCTGTATATGAGCAGATGGAACTGATATTGGTACTGAAAGTAAGCAGCCATGCATGCCTGCGATGTCTCGTCATGCGGTGCATATACAAAATTGGTCTCGCGCGGGCTACTATTACTGCTCATCTCTGCCATACCACCCGTCATCATGACTGGGGTAGCGTTGGATTCAATCTGGGGACTCAAGTCATCTGGCGATAACGAGACTTCCTGAGAGAGGTGGATGTGAAAGGCGCTGGTGCCTCCAAAGAATTGCGTTGCATGGCTTGACCGCGGTCGTCTCAACTGCCCGGAGCGTACTTGAGCAGCTACAACTTTAGGATCAGCGTTTGATTTTGCGTGGTCTGTCGTTGGCTTCTGTGACATGTCCAGTGAGGCTGGTGGTGAGAGGGCGATTTCAGATAGCATGTCGTCTCTTTCAGCGCTATCAGCTACGGCGAGCTTGCGGATGAGGAGCTCGAGAGAAGCCACTTGGCCCTCTAGAGCTTGAACGTAGCCTTTCGATATTGGTCTACACGGGATTAGTGAGAGTGGTTCGTAGGGTGCAGAGTCATATCATACCGTTGCTTCTCCCCACTGCCACTGAGGATGCATTCTGTGCCAGCCTTGACACAGCGTGAGCAGGGTCGCTTGCGGTCACATTTAATCTGATAAAATGTCAGTGCATCATATGCAGGTAATCAGGGGTTAGGAGATGTGAAGATGCACCTTGCGGCGGCGACATCGCTCACAGCTGTAGTAATCATTCGAGTCAGCATCTATACTTATGAAAGTGGATGAGGGGAAGTAAGACTCACGATATCTTGATGGACTCGCCCATTGGCGTTTCCTCCATGATGGAATATCCGAGGTTCCCCTTTATATGTAGTTGATAATTTCAATAGTATTTCCGTCGTTGAGAGACAGACAATTCTTGGTTGACATAAATAACTGAGTAGGCGATGAAAGTGGTTCGTTGTAACGCCAAGGAAAGTATGCTCTGCTCATGTTCTGAGGCTTGCCACTTGACCAAATTTGGCTATATACAACAATCATAAACAATACTACTGATACCATATAAACAATTTAAAGAACAACTTGATTTGAAATTTCAACATTAGTATATGATTTTTGAATAATTGTTATTTGGTTATTCAGTTCAGCCTGGTATCTACCCAAGACGTTTAGGGTAGACTGAATGAACATCGTACGATTGCATCAATTGAGTGCTTAGGCAACGAGTCGTAGACAGGAACAAATCGCCGATACTAGTCTCGTTCCATATCATACTCGCTTTGGGTACCCTACAAGTAGCCTCTTAATTAACAAGTCGCTCATCCTGATCGAGGAACCAACCGCAGGGGCAACATCCATCACTGCCAGTGGGAAGCAACTTTGAGGCACGGTTTGAAGTTGTTGGCCATCAGATGAAAGTCACAGCGGCTCAATAACTGGCTCACTCAACCATCACCTACTCTTTTAATCTCCGGTGTTCCGTCTTACTGCAGCATAGCCGCCAACCTCTTGACGTGACGGCTAAGCAAGAATATCATAAAGCACGTCACGGTACATCTCGCTTATTCAAGGTTATTTGGACAAGCTGACAACGACTGAGACGAGATGAAGCTATGCAAAAAGCAATCTGTCAGTCATGGCATGGACCATCAAGAGTAGGTAGCACAGCATACATCTGTGCTTAGCTCTGGATCCACAGCTAAAGGCAAGTCCGAAAAGAGATACCAGTGCGTTCACGACAGTTTCCACAGTTGAACTTCAAACATGATCTTTTTATCTGCTTATCTTGCTTGGGGCAACTAGGAACCCTTGAGTGACAACGTCGACAGAGCTGAAAGAGTAGCGAGTCTTGGCGTTGGAAGTTGGAAGCAGGGATGAGGTCAAAGATTGGGGGTTTCAATGGGGGGGACACGAGGAGATGGTTCTTTATCTCTTTGTTTCTTGCTCTATACGGATACAGAGTACAGCAATGAATATGATATTCACATCATACATCGTCATTCAGCTTTGTACTCCGGATCTCTTTTGGAGTCAAGCAAGTGTTAAAGACATGTGAGGCTCTCTCGGTTTTAGGAAATGCCCGATCTCTCACACAATGCCAAGAGACTTGTCTTCTGCCCTACGCCGCAATCTGCAATCTCGGCCGTCGAGTGACTCTCTCTTTGCATGACCTGACCTGAAGACGAAATCCTTGTTAGTCAGAGAGGTTAAAGGGTCCAGGTCTTGAGGGTGCTGGGTTCCTACAGTAGCGTCGATATATGACCAATCATATGTGATGACTAGCCCCTGTTCCTGCACCTGCGCCTGTGGCTCAGTGGCTGCATCGCCAACGGTTCCTTGATAGCGCCCGAGGATTCACTGTTGTAATCGCTAATTCAGTTTAATCGAGTCCATGTTCAACTCACTGCGACTCTACGTTGGTAGCTACCTAGGTAAGCTGCTCGGTCTTTCTTTCAGCACCACCTTTTTCGTCTCTCTCCAACCAATAATGTCTCAACATCAGGAGTAAGAACCCAGTAACGGAACGGTCACATCTTGGCTGCAGCTATTCCGTAAAGATTCTACTTATTCCCTCGCCCTAACCGCCCGCGAAATCACAAGTACCCTTGGTTTCTCATGCACGGGTGTGGCGGCCGACTAAACAAAGAGCTAAAAAGAGAGAGACAGGGATATGGATGGACTAACTAACGGTTTCTTTAAACACGAAGGACATGATGACCCGAAAAGTCTTGGTATCTGATTATCCATATCTCGCATTGCATTGCAGATGGACTGACTGTAAAATATGGATCAGTCCCTCTCTTTCTTCTCTTTGTTCGGGTTCCGCTCTCATGAGTTTACCTTATATTCTTGACTTATCCCCATCGTTTTAACCTGATACGTCCAGCGTTAGATCAAATCTCTTGGGTCTTGGGTCTTGGTTCCTTGTGAATATCCACATATAATACTCTGTCAGAGACACTCTACTGTCTTTTGTTAGACATATACTTCAGAGTCATAATGACAGCTGCTCCAAAGAGAACGGATCCCGCTTCTGAAGAAGACTCTGTACACACATCCAACAACTCAAATAGCACGCCAAATGAGACAGTACCGACGAAAAAGCCCAGTCGCAAGAAATGGTTCATAATTGGAGGCATCGTGATTTTGGTCGTGTTGGTGTTGAGTTTAACATTGGGATTATACTATGGCCTCAAGAAGGTGAGTGTTTCTTATTTATCTGGCCTCTAGTCTCATACCTCACGTTGTTTATTTTTACCCCGGTCTTGGCAAAGTCTTTGATTTGAAACGCGACTAAAGTGTTTTCTCAAAGGGGCACAACGTCGTTCATGATAGTGACAAAGACACCGCCGATAATGCCTCCTACCCACCACCCAACGAGACCTCAGACAACAGCCCCGATGACAATGATGATGAACATGATGATAACAAGAATAAGAACAAGAACAGTGGCGACGATAAACCGACGGAAAAGAAACAGGGACCATTTGTCGACTTGGGTTACTCTCAATACGAAGGCAATGTCCTCTCCAGCGATATTCACGAATATCTCGGTATCCGCTATGCCAAGTCCCCTTCAAATGATCTACGCTGGAAAGCACCTGTCAAGCCAGACTCTACAACCGGAACCTTGAAGGCTCAAACGGTACTGTCGCCCTTATTTCTCATCCACGGAGCTGCTTGCTTACTCTTCCCCAGTACGCCCCCTTCTGCCCAGGAGTCAACGACCGTCTCGGCTCAAACATCGACGAAGACTGTCTTTTCGTCAACCTCTGGGCCCCAGCAAACGCAACTTCCGACTCAAAGCTCCCTGTCATGGTCTTTTTTCAATCTGGCGGCTACATCAGGAATGCGTCTCCCCACATCAACGGCACCGGACTCGTCACTGCTTCAAACAACAGCATCATCTATGTCAACTTCAACTACCGCGTCGGTCTGTTCGGTTTCTTGGCCGGGAAGGAGATTCAGGATGATGGCGATCTTAATGCGGGCTTGCTGGATCAGAGATTCTTGTTGAAATGGATCCAGGAGCATATCCAGGAGTTTGGAGGCGATCCAGAGCATGTCATTCTTCACGGTGAATCTGCTGGAGCAGGATCAGTGGCTCTTCAGCTTGTTGCCTATGCGGGTAAATATGAGGGTCTTTTCGCGGGTGCTATCGCCGAGTCGGTCTTCATGCCTGGTCTTCCAGAGCCGGCTGACCTGCAGTACCAGTTCGACCGAGTCGTCAACGCAACCGACTGCTCCGAGGAAGACGACACGATAGCTTGTCTCCGAAAAATGGACTCAACAGATCTCCAAGCTCAAAACATCAAGGCCCCTTTCGACGGACGTGACTACCGATCCTACTTTTACTGGGCTCCCACTACTGATGGAGATATGTTCCCAGACTTCCCCTCCAATCTCTATGAGAAGGGCGACTTTGTCAAGGTGTCACTACTCACTGGTTCTTGTTCAGATGGTAAGCCTCCAGATGTCTATATGCCTCTTAACTACGAAATACTGACTCTATATCCAGAGGGATCCAACTACGCCGTCAACGCAGGCAGCTCAGCCCAATTCATCCGCTACATGCAAAACGAATACCCCTATCTCACAACCAACGACACCGAAACCATTCTAGATCTTTACCCCAAAGAACCTCAGCTCCCAAAGCACGACATCTGGTTCCCTTCAGCTTCTCGCGCCTATTCCGAAGCAACCTTTGTCTGCCCTACCAACAATATGCTCGACGCCTACGCCGAGCACGCCGATCCTAAGTCGCTCTGGTCTTATCGCTATAACGTGCAGATCACAGAGTTCATCGAGGACGGTCTTGGTGTTCCTCACGTCGCAAACGCACCCGCAGTCTTTGGCCCCGACATGACTGATGCTAAAGCTGGACCCAGCTATCGCTCTTACAACGCTCCCATGATACCCATAGTGCAAAAGTACTGGATCAGCTTTGTCCGAAACCTCGACCCTAATACGGATCGTCATGAGGACGCTCCTACATGGGAGACCTGGGGAAACGATCAGGACCGGCTGGTGTTCGAACTGAACAACAACACCATGGAGAGTGTTGACCAGGGTCAGAGGGAACGTTGCCAGGCTTGGCTCGATATGAGTGGTTCGACCAAGCAATAATGATGTTTACGACCATACAAGCATGATTCACAAGCGTTCGTCACGGTACTCTATTTGATACCCATGTTATATAGATACGAGATATAATAGAAGCATATGCCTTTATTCTCTATTTAGTTTGTGCCACAAGACCCGAAACTAAAACTGACTCTACATCTCACTGATAGCACCACTTCTTTACAAAGTTGTCTAGCAGAGAGCACAATTCTATTGTAGCAAACGTCAAGTAGTAAAAATGCATCATCGCCTTGGTCAGCCCCTAAAGTACTTGCGCCATTTACCATTTTAAAACCAGAACTCTTGTCCATTTTTCCTGATCAGTATCCTGCCAAGCTATCGCTCACTCACCAGCTATCGGTTTCATCTTTTGGTTTCCTCTCATAAGCCTCAGCAATGTACGCTTCATTTCCGATGCCCAGCGCCTCACTCGCCGTGCCTTGATTCGCAGTCGTTGTGATAGCACTACCGTGATATCGCTGGCCGCCAAGGTAGATTCATCTGAACTCTCAGAGACGAAGTCGGAACGCAATGTTGCCGGATGGTCTTCAAAAGTATTCGGCGTAGCCCTTGGGTTTCTCCCTTTTGCTTCTGTCGCACTCGTGGGTTGGGGGTTGGACGTCTTGCGCCCCAGGGGTTTTGGTATGTTCATGCTGGCAGAGTCTCCCTGTCGATCGAATGGATATAGCTTACTTTCTAACCTTGATTGAGATACCGGCTCAGCCATTACAATCCCTTGAGCTGAGGGCGGATATGGAAGGTCGAACTGGTCAGAAACCTGCGTCGAATGACCTCGTGTAGTACCTTCGTCAATGTTGGAAAGGCGTTTATCAGCACCATGTTGAGTTAGTTGTTCCTCAAAGCTGGACCCGTCGGGAGAGACTTCTCGCGGAGGCATGTCTCTCAATTCCGAGGTTAAGTTGTATTGCCGAGGCCCATCATTGCGTACTTGGGGATCATTAGGACCCATTAGCTTACTGCTCATACGGTTGCGAGATACTTTGAGCTTAAGTTTGGGCTTAACAGGGCTGCTCGAGCTCCTTCCCGGATTGCTAGGAGACTCGGAAACCCATCTGTTGTGAAGCCCACTTGACTGAGACGACTTCACTCGAACCTTGAATCGTGAATGATTTGCCGGAGTTTGAGTCTGAATCTGTTGAAGGGATGAGGTCCTAGAATTGCTGCCAAAAAATACAGGTTCTGCGAATTGCTCGCTGGTACCACTTGTTGGCTGGAGAGCCATCGGGGAGTTAGTGAGAGCTTTAGTATCCGTAGAAGGAACCTCGCAAGGCTCGGAAGCGTCATATTGTGCCTCAGATGGCAGTGGCGGTAACATCTTCATTAATCGGGGTATGCTGTTTGTTACCCTCAGCTGATGTGTAGGTGATATCGGGTTGGGCGCCAAAATCTTTGCACTTGTCGTTGCTGCCTGTATGTTCCGTTCGGCTTCAGATTGTTTATTCCCACCGTCTTGAGCCGCAGCATTTACATCGGCATTCCGACGATTATGGCTCATATAAGGTGGCACATTGATTACCGCATCACCCTCTTTTTCCAGTGGTGTTGTTTTCTCGAGGCATGGAGCCGGCGTCTCTTTAAAGATGTGAGGACTATGCTGAGCAATTGGACTGTCCACCGGGGCTTTATCATCCCCTGGACTACCCCAATCCCAATCATCTTCACTCGAGTCATTTGGTTGAGTTGAGGAGATACAACCAGCTGAGGTTGAAGTCGCAAGGTCGTCTTCCTTGACTAATTCCGCCCGAGGCTTTGTAATCTTGCCTTGCATGGCGCAATAGCTCAAAATATTCGGCCTGCCGTAAGACTCCGGATGAACTGGAAACCCAATATTCCGATTGTCTGTCTGCTTCTGCTAAAAGTTGCTAGACTCTAGCTGATTCATCGATGACTGAGTTTGCACCGGTGGCGTAGATGAAGTATATCTCCTTCTCGCTGGGATTGAGATTTGCTGGGTATCAGGGCTACCATTGAGTTCACCAATAAGTTGCCGATGAACACTGGATATCGACAGATTGGTATAACTCTGTCTCGAGGCTGACTTGATCTTTGTGTTTTTTCGCGAAAAAGAGATTGCGTTTTCGTCTACATGCCAGTCAGTACCAGTCAACCGTTCATGGTTTTTTTCTATCCTTGCCTTGGTAGTCAGTTTTTATACTTCCGTCCTTCATGACATGGTCCCTGAATAAGTCGAGTGATCTTCCTTGAGGAGAATAAGCGACAGGTCCATGTTCGACTTTACCTGCGATTCCCCTCTCAAATTCTTCGGTGTAGTCGTAGTAAAATGAACATGGAGACCGTGTAGGCTGTTTAAGCCCACCTGGTGATTTCCCCTGATACATTTCCACGATAGATGTTAAACTGGCCGAACGAGTACTCTGGTCTCCTGTAACGAATTGGCGATATGTAGATCTGTATGGCGATTGTACTATGTCACCCGAGGCGCCTGGGCTGTCTAGTCCTGGTCCGCAATAAGGGGCCGATGATGAATGCATGGGTAATGAAGACGTGGATTTACTGAAATCGGGTCTCAGAGACAAGGGAGGATATCGACGATATGTGCGGTGACTTCTCGTCATGTACGATCCAGAAGTTGTGCGCTGCGGAAGCGTAAGCTAGATCTCCATGAGAGACATAGAAATGAAGATACTGACATGCCCAGACCTGTCAATCTCAACCATCCTCTTGTAGTCAATGAGGCCGTCATCTGTCACTGCTGGAGAAGAAGGCCGGACTCCAGGTCGTTTCAGACGTGCTGGGTATGGAAACGGCGAGCGAGGACGTTGAAGACCATCGTAGCTTCTTTGACTGTTGAAGGTTCCAGAAGATTTGTAGGACGGAACTCGCGATGAACTGCATGTCGTTAAAGAATGCGAGCGCTGGCCCTCAGAGGCCGGGGAGTAAGATCTGGAGTAAGTGGCCTGCGGACCACCGCATAAGGAAAGAATTTCAGAAGTAGGATCTCGATGAGAGGGCAGCGATTTGTGAAAATCTCTTGTGTCACTGTCATTCGAGTCGTAGTATCGATTCCGAGCATTCCGTCTCTTTCTTCTTCCATGGCTCCCTCTTGAACGTGAAGGGTGATGGCGTGTGTTCAGAGATGGTATGTTGATAGAATAGATACCCAAGTCGCCCGTCTCGGTGGTTGTTTTCAGCATGCTCTCGAGAGGCCCAGAAGAGCGGAGAAGGAGAGAAGTGTCATTCAAGCTCTTGAAGGGCAGACGCGGCTGAGATGGAGATCGTCGTCTTGAGGCATTGGAAATGCCTTCACGAGTATCATGAGTGCTTTGAAGCGAAGATTGGCTGACTGATCTGTGTCTGGAACTGTTGAGATCCATGGGAGCCGATTAACAAGTTGATGATAGATGAGAATGATAAGATAGCACAATGAATATTTGGCAAGTGACCAAGAACACCAAGAACGTTGAAGTAGGCGTTTACGAGTCAAATATAGAAGTCACAGGTCAATTGTGGGCGCATTCTGAAGAGAATGATTAATGGTAGATGAAGAGACACAGAAGTTGAGACTATTCGATAAGCCAGGAAGGAATGTACGAGGCGCCCGTCTTCTCATGGCAGGAGCGTAGGTCCGGCCTTGTTTTGAAGCTACCTACCTATCTTGAACTTGAGCATCCCTTTTGAGGTTCAATTAAGGCTAACAAAGCTTCTAGAATTATCAAGATATAAACACATATCATGAGAATCGCCCAAGCTGTTTCTATTAGTCGGTGCCTTTTCCCATGTACCATGATTCGGGAATCTTGGTGGCTGCTATTGCAAAGCTCAGAGGAGTGGTCTAAGGAAGGAACAATGGTGCTAAAAACCCGACACTCGGTTTAATTGAAAACTCAACTTAGCAGGTACTAATGATAGCACAGAATATGAAATAATCTAGCTAGCTGCCTCATTTGTACTTTCCCGAGCCTTTAATTAGACGTCTTTTATCCGTAATGAGATTCCATTCTGTATTCCAGACACAGATGCCAAGCTCTCCTAATAGATCCCAGTCAGTTTATTAAGAGTCTCGAAAGCATTGCATCCGCTGTAGTAGCAGCCTGACACATGAGTCAAATATCAGATAATTGGTGGGTTTGGATCGGAAGAACAACTCCTTCCACGTGACGGATGTTCTCTAGCGCCGGACGAAGCCATCACCAATTCCTCCATGTAGGAGATAAAGACCCACCTTACCGAGGGCCGAATGCAAGGATCGACGACATTCTTACCATCCGTGTGTAGATCAAATAAAATTCTAGATTGAATCGACATTGCTGTATCCGTACACTACAGTATCTACCAAGCACATTTCGCTATTGAAGATGGCTAATATAAACTTTTGGCTGGATATAAAAATAAAGAATACAATACGTTAACTCATCAACCAAGACAAAATCGACGTGAGTGGCGCCCCTCTTTTTCGTAAATAGTATCATTTGGCGTTAAGATTTATGCCACCATGCACATTAACACGAATATCGGTACGTCTTCCCACCAACTTGTTACGGATAGAGTCAGGTTTGCCACCTCACTGTGTCTGTGCGATAAACTAACACATCCAGTTCCCTTCACCGCTGATAAGGGCTCACGTGCATTGCGACTTCTGTAATTGTATGCTTGTCACGAGTTTCTATTAATGTCATGCGAGTTTTCTTGCAGATTAAAACTATAACCTAAAGCATAAACGTGAGATAAGGTCAATTACACTCTTCCGAGTCATCTCCGTTATTGGACCTGTGATATGAACGAGGTCCAGACTTCATTTCATGCCGTTGCCCTTGTAAACAACCATGATGGTTGTGTAGCGTGACTCACTACCACTTATCGGACATATTCAGAACCCTCAAGTGCTTCGTCAACGCCCTTGGCAAGGGGACCTGGACCGGGACAGCAACAGCGGGACCGGAACCCCGTACCGAAAACGGGCTGCCGCATAGAGACTAAGCCAAAACATATGACTCGGCAACAGGGTTAAATTAGCATAACATGGGGCCGGTGGCTCTTCTCGAAGTGTTTCCCACCAAAAGCGTCAACTCGATGCCCAGATGTGGCTTACCTTGGGCCACCCTTCGAGATTTTCCCTCTGTAGGCGACCTAGCCTGCAAATCCTGGCAATGTCTGCCTCCCAACTGGCCACCGTATTACCCCCGCAGTCCGTGCAGCCCACTTGGTAGGTTCCACGATTGCTTGTCCAAGCCTAGTCAGGGGTCTATATCGCACACTTGCAGCGCCATCTCTTGTTCAAGCTTGAACTAAGCTCGGAGGCACATGTTCAACGGGTCTCTGAATTTGAACAAAAGGGAACCCTTACCCTCTTGCCCTGCTCTGGAAAGTGAAAGTCAACAAATCATTGTCATCAAGCGGGTAGCTTCGTTCAGCTTTCTGCTTAGACAGCTTTGATATTTATTCGATCTTATCTTCAACTTCGGATCGTATTGGCAACACTCTGTAACTTGTCTCAATATCGATCAACATCTTTGACTCAATACCAACAATACATTCAACGCTGAAACCAGTTTGTCTCGCCCCCAATGACAGACCGAAGGCCGGCCCTCACCCTTCCTCTTCCGGATCGGGAACCATGTGACCCTCAACGACCTCAGTCTTCACTCCAAAGCCCGCCAATTCGCAGCCCTCGATTTCGTGAAGACTTCGATGCGCCATTCTCAGTGGATATTATGAACGCTTCCAGGACAACTCTCGCCACCGATACCATGAGTTACCCTTCAACTGGTACAACCAGTCGCAATAGCTTTGGATACGATGGCGACCAAGCACCACCTTACCTCCGCAACGCTTCTTGGGAGTCAGAGACCAAGCGTCGCTCAAAGGTTAACGACCGTATTCTGGAGTGGGCTAAGAAGTCGTGGGGTGCTGTCCGAACTCGCTCCGAATCCAAGATGGACTACTTCGACAGTCATTCTGCACAAAGTCCGACCAGCGACATAATGTCACCTTCGTCAGATAATATCACCCCATCAGAACCCGATGGTTTCCAGACAGTCAACGACTACTCTCGAGCTGTTGTTACCGTCACTGGAATGGCCGGCTCAAAGTCTGGGTCGAAGTGATGAGCGGACTTCAACAACGAATTGCCTTATCTTAATCGTTAATGAGATGGATATCGCTAGCAACGAATAATGAGGCGTTAGGAGGTATTTGTTTCTGTTTGGCTCCATGAGATGATCGATGGCATAGCCAGGCAGTTTGTATTTTAGAATTGATGAGGAAACCAGACCTCAATAGGAGGTAACTCCTCAGAATACACCGCCGCCAATAATAAAAAGGCGCTCTTCCTCCCTCTTTGCCCATTGAATGATCTTGTTTGCCCCCTGTGTGATGGTTGCTCTTGATACGTTAGGCCCGGCCACACAATAAAACTCAAAAACGGGCGTGGTCCATGCCAGCGAAGTTGCATCATCTCCCACTGCATGCAACACCTTAAGATGCGAATGTTTGGCGTGAATAGATGCATGCAGCTCATGGTAGGTCGTCATTAACCTCCTGCGTGCGACAAGCCCGGTGAAGTGTGGCTCCAGTGACGCCATACAGAACTGCACGTTAGCCCGAGATTTATAAAGAAAGTGGCTGACCTGGCTGCCAGGGGCAATCTCATGGATTTTGGGCCGGCCAGTGCGAGTGGCATTCTGAATGATCGCCAGTGTCCCATTCTTTGCAAGCTGCTGGGCAACGTTGTCGCGCATCTGTTTCAACTCAAAGAAACTCTCACGATCAGTGCTTACGAGAATCATGGCGATTTCTTCTTCCGACGAGCGCCCCTGTGCTGCAGCTGGAGAGCTGGCTTGCTCACCAGAAGTACCGTCAAAGAAACTGACGTACATGTAGAGATAACCTTTGTTGTTGAAAGCTGGAAGACAAATGGGGATCCAGTTCTCGCCGCCGCCACCTTTGATGCCGTCGCTTTCAAAAAGCATATTGAAAATGAGCTGTAAATCACTGGGGTGAAGTGAATGACGACGGGGCCGGATGACGCTGACAAGCTTCCCCCCAGCCACGATAAGGCCATATAACAACTTTTCAGTTCGTAATTTCAGAAAAGTGTTATTTATGGCATGTCGTTGGGACTTTCGAAGCCGAAGGCACTCCAGTGAACCAAGTAAAGCCGATGCCGAGCCTTTCGTAAATGTGTCAGCCAAGGACGACAAAAGGCCCTCGGTTCCTTGAAGGGGTTTCCTCAAATCTGTCGAGGGTCTGTTGGCGAATATGTGCGTCAATCTGGGCAGCGTCAACGTTGACAGGATTTGCATATATAGCGCATCCAACTGTCCTTGTATTTGCGAATCACTTTCGCCCAGCTTGCTGATAGCAACAAAGTAGAGCGGGCCCTTGGTTAAAATAACAAAGCGAGTCTCTCCGGCAGAAAAGGCTTGAAGCGGGTTCTTGGCGCCTTCGTAGAATGAGATGATTGTTTGAACGACGCCCATGGAGGAATTAATTAGACTCAAATCTCCATATCGGCTCCAAATAGGCTTTCCGGCTGATGATAGGATCAAGTAATGTTTCAATTTCGACTTCCATAAGCGCAAAATCCCTTCCTCGGCATCTTCGTCGTACTCCTCCGGAAGGGCGTCAAATTCGCGATGGAACTCGACAAATCGGTCGTCTGCGCCTATTCTGCCTTTCTCAAAGGGAAGAACGGACGCTGATTGAGTGCGCAGCATTTTCCAGGCAGGGCTCTTCTTATGCAGCTCTCCAGCAAGTAAACTTGCGATATCCCCAGCAGGTCGCATTGTCGGTGCGAAACTCATTAGGCTGGCTGTCTCATCCGCTTCACCGCTGGCACTGCTATCATGGCGAGTGGGAGAAGCACGACCGCTCCCAGCGGGGCTCGGACGAGACTCGGGGCCAGTAGTCGAGAATGTCCCTCGGGATCCATCGGGAAAGGATAGTGTTTGTATTTCAACAGGAGTTATTGCTGTAGTCGCCAGACCCTGTAAAGATCCCGTTTCAGTGGCATTCGTGGATGGCCGAGGCGGTAGAGGAGGTCGATAATCTTCGTCCGCAGGGGACGGTTTGCGGTTTATCTCGTCCATGATTGCGCGTAGTTTGCTTGTCGCATTTCTTGGTAATCAGCCGTTGTAGGAGAAGGATTTGGAAGATTTTTTGTACCCAGAATCATACGACCTGGAAATCTTCCATAAGCATCGGTCGAGGCCATTATCCCATTTTGGGTGAAACTGGGATTCAAGATGGAAGTGAGAATGCAGAACTCGGGAGGAAAGAGGAGGTCCATTACCCGAGGAATGACGCGCTGGAGGGGTTGCGGCAGCCTTGCACTAAGGGGTTCAAGGCTCAGAAGCTTGAACCAATCAGAAGTTTGAATCAGCACACAGCTCCGCTACTTTCCAGGGTGTTTCAGTGGGCTAAGCTCCAAGCTACCTGTATGCTCCACGTAGCCTTCCATCGATTATATCAATGCGCTTGCCTGTGATTACGACTATTCATACTCGAACTGCCAGAAAGATTGTTACGCTCTATACTCTCCAGCGATGCCTTTTGATGCTTCTGTGTTACTGCAAGTAACCTGATGTCCTTCGTTTCGTTGTGCACTGTAAAATTTAGTAGCCATGGCTCTCGAGCCCGGGTCTGGTCGTCGCTCAGTATCTCCAGAGAGTTCAGGTCGAGAATCTCCCATTCCACGGCAATGGAGGAATCAGCTCGGTGAAGGTATGTATGCGCTTCTGTTACCTTGAATAATTGGCTTGGTTTCTGACTCGTGACAAAGAGGACTATGCTATCAAGGACAAATCATATCGAAAATATGCCCACGGAGTTGACAGAGCACTGGTATTATTCGAAACTGCTTTAGAAGAATGGGCCGACTACATATCGTTCTTGAACAAGCTCCTTAAAGTACAATTCATCCTCAAACCTTATGACTCCCAGAATGTTGGCTAATCGACTCAAGGCTCTGCAAGCCCGTCCGAAATCAGTCAATACGATTCCCTCCAAGGCGACTGTTGCGAAACGACTCTCGCAATGTCTTAACCCGTCCCTCCCATCCGGCGTGCATCAAAAGGCACTAGAACTATACAGTCTGGTATTCTCAGTCATTGGAAAAGATGGTCTGTCAAGGGATCTTCCCCTATATTTACCAGGTCTGGCTACAGTCCTTTCCTTCGCTTCATTGTCTGTACGAGCACCATACCTCGATCTCCTCGAACGTCACTTCCTCGGCATCGACCCTCGATCGCTTCGCCCAGCAATGAAATCTATCATCCTCGCCTTGCTTCCAGGGTTAGAAGAAGAAACGAGTGAGGATTTCGAACGGACACTGCGCCTAGTTGAGAGTTTCAAGCATGCAATCAGGCCATCTTATAGCGAAGCGATCACCGACCAACATTCTTCAGGCGATGAATTCTTCTGGCAATGCTTTTTTCTAGCCTCGATAACTAGCCAGAGTCGTCGCTCCGGTGCACTTGCATACTTGATACGATTCTTGCCACCATTAGGGCCTCAAGCTGCCCCCGACGAGAATAAGACAGCGTCAACACAGAGCGATGCCAACGATGACACTAAAGGCAAACTAGCCAACATGGTGACATCCCCTGAGCCAGGCCTCTTGCTGCGTTGTTTTGCGAGTGGTCTCTCGGATGAGCAGCTACTCATCCAGCGTGGTTTCTTGGACCTCTTGGTTTCTCATCTTCCCCTGAACGCTCATGTTATTCAGTCGCGGGTCAAACAAGATGACCTGGAACTGCTACTTAAAGCCGCTATCGGTGTGGTCACTCGGCGCGAAATGAGCTTGAATAGACGCTTGTGGGCCTGGTTGCTAGGACCTGAACCGATAGGTGAGCATGACAACAGTAATGAGAACCCAAGCAGTCCTTCCGCAGATCAACATAGCTTTGCGGCCTCAAGAACCCATTACTTTGAGGATTTCGGACTGCGCCCCCTAACAAGAGCTATCTTACAAATGATCGAGAGCAGTCCTCGCAATGCCGCCAGTGAGCGTGCTAAGCCTTACAGGATATGTCTTTCGTTGATGGACAGGTGGGAAATTGGAGGTCTGGTAGTACCTGAAGTTTTTCTTCCTATGATCGAAAGTGTGCGACATTTCAAAGATCACGCCTCGAGCAAATCAGAGTTCAACGAGATCTTACCAAGTGCTAGCACTTTCTTCGATGGTATTGAGAGCGGGCTTATTTACGGTGAGATCGCTGGGCTTCTTGCGCAGGCTCTGGGACCAGGATCTCTTAACGCACACGAGCGGAAAGATAAGCTTTCACTAGTAAGCTTCATCTTAGCCAACTTCAATGTCAAGGAGGAAGAAATGGTTACAATTCATGCTCCTCTGTGTTGCTTGGCTGCTCTGGCTATGTTGGAAGATTTCAAGGAGCGCGTATCGTCGCACGATAGCGCAGATTCAGAACTTATTTCCCTGTCTAGCCAGGCACAGAGCGTCGCTCTCTCGCTTTTGGACCTAATACCAGAAAGAGTCTTTCCCGAAATGACAGAAGACGCAAGGGATAAGAGCGGAAACTCGGCCCTGCCTTCAAACGGCGAGATATTGAAAAGATCTCAGAGATTCTACGTCAATGAGCAGGGTAATGTTGAGACATGCCCGCCACCATTCAATGCTTTGACTGTAGGACAGACCATTCTGGAGAAAGCTGCCCAGTTTGTCTGCCAAGGCTTGGGGTCCTCTGAGACTGACCTCAACGCTTGTATCAGACTTCTCGTTCTGGCTGTTCACAAAACTCCCAGGACGTACCAGGTTAAGGAGATACAGCTCCTGAAGCTCATGCATGACCTTCTTGAGCAACCAGATGTTATGGCATTTTCTTCTTTCTCGGCCATTTTGCAACTATCGACTCAGCTATACTACGCTGAGAGGATCGAGACAAATCAACTTTCAAGCCTGATACCTCCTCTAGTTCGGCACGCCTGGACATACCTGTCGGCGTCAGAGCCGAAGTACCACGTAGAAGCAGTCAGAGGTCTGTGGCAACTGCAATCAGCTCTGACAACATCTAATCGCGATATCGAAGCGGCGTTGTCTAGTCTAATCATCGCGCAAAGCACGTCTCGCCTGCATGGTGTTGAGCCCGTAGACAAGGGTCGTGCTTTGGGTGTGTTATGGTCACATACCCTTCAGGATAATGCCCCAACTGAGCGGCGAGGTTCAAAAACGCCGATACATGATATGAAGATTCTGCCTCGAATCGCTGGAGCTGATAATTACGAAGTTATGCTTACGCAGCCTCTATTCCTCATCCTCGATGCCTTGGAGGATGATCGGACCCAACTGTATATGACGGTGAAGTCATGGCTGAACACAATGCTAGGCATCGATAGGTATACATTCTGCCTTCTCTCGAAAATACTCTTCGACTAACCTTTCACAGGCTTTTCTTGATATTTGTTTCCAAGCTATCCGAGATACCCCTTTTGCAAACTCTCACCCAAAGTGATACGAAGAATGGCAAAGTGTCGATGTCATTGTCCGAGGACGAAGATTTGGATCTTGCTCTTTATTACTTGCGGACCCTATCCAACATATTAGCATGTGCTGGGGAGATCTCATGGAATGTAATGGCATCTAAGCATGTTTCTTTTCACGGTCAGCACATACAGATCAGCTGTGAGTCACTCCTCTATTTACCACGTAACTACACTCTAACGCAGTAACAGCTGGGGGTGAAGAACACGAGATGACTTTGCAGGATTTCTTCGTCAGCGTATGCATAAGATGCATAACGAATAACCCTACCGGAACCGCCACTCAAGAATCCGAGAGTCGTGTCAACCAACTTTACCGTTACGCTCTTAGCCTTCTTCACAAGTTTCTCAACAGCCCTTTTGCTACTCATCTATCAGTCCAGCAGCTTGAGAGTGTGTTAATAGAGCGACTTGAAAAGTCACTTCAAGGTTCTGATGCATATGTACAAGTCCTCTTGCTTGATGCGGTTTATGATACGCTAAAGCTTCGAGACATTGCCCCCGCTGAAGCTCCTCCGTCTCCTATATCCGAACGGAGACAATCGTTATTTGATCCTCGAGGAAGCAGGCCATCGATATCAGCACCGGAAAATCGACCGGTTACGACACCCCCACCTCAGCTTCTTCAATGTCTTCAAGACGGTCTCAGCTCGTCCAGTAGCCGGCCAGTCCTCGATAGCTGGGTTGCTTTCGTGTCTGAGTGCCTGCCATTATACTCAGATTCTATTTTCCAGGTAGTCATTCCTCTGGTCGAGACCCTCTGCAGAGAAATAGGCACGACTTTTACCAACTTGAGGGAGACGTTCTACTCGAATGCTCTGTCCCTTGGCAGTGACAAACAATCCCCCGAGTCCACATTGATCTTTCTGCTCAATGGCCTTGAGCAGGTTCTGGCGAGAGCACATCAACAGCTTTTGAGTGAGGAGGCTCGGATACAGGTGGTTAAGGGCCCAGACCAACCTCAATCGCTTTTTGGAAGTATGGTATCAAATGTTTGGCAGTCAGACAGCACTCAGTCACGCAGCGCTACGGCAAATGATCGGCTGACTGTTCATCTGGCTTTCCAAGATGCGGTCCGCATTTGCTACAGTATTTGGACATGGGGCCAGGGTAACGACTCAACTAAACAGGATCAGGGCTCTTTTGGGTCGTTCAATTATACATCCTTGCGCATGCGCAATCGCTCTAGAAGGTTGCTTGAGCACTTGTTTGCTGCGGAGAACCTTGAATGTCTCGAGACTGTCATTGCTTCTTGGAAGCAATCTACCGAGGAAGGAGAGTCAAGCCAAGTTTTTAACATGCTATCCGCGTTGGAGGCATGTCGACCAAAGCACTGTATCCCTGCTCTCTTCAACGCGATCTACCGACGCACGAGCGTGGGTAACGCCGATCCAGCATCTAAGTCAACAATGACAATTTCTTTGCAAGACACTGATCTTGTCAAGTTCCTAGTGGAATACACGAGGACATTGGATGATGATGCTATGGACGAGATTTGGCAGGACTGCATGGCTTTCCTGAAAGACCTTCTGACGAATCCATTTCCTCATAGACAAACATTGCCCAACCTTCTTGAATTTGCTGCTCTTCTAGGAGAGAAGGTTGACAACACGAACTTCGGGGAACAAAGAAGAATGCGAAAGGAACTAGGGGTAGGATTTGAAACTGTTCACTTACCCTGATATTATTCACTGACATTGCTTTAGGACACTTTTATCCGTTTGCTTGCTGCTCTTTTCACTACAAGGCCTATGGCCTTTGCTGATCCGGCAACGTTAAGCAGCGGCATTCCCAAATCTGACTCCGGCAACTCCCTCAACGGATTCGGCGAAGGACCAGATGAAGTTGTTTCTATCCTTGCCGGCATCGTTCCCAAATTATCAAAGATTCTGGTCGAACCTGACAGAGTGCTTTCAGCCTCGGCAACTATTTCCACTAATGTTATCGGACCAACACTCAGGGCCAAGGGTTTCCCCGAAATAGTCTCCAAAAACACCATGCGTCTTCTTCATGAGTTAGCACGAGTTCATAATAACCAAAAGAACTGGAAGAAGGACGTCGGAGACGCCTTCAACGACCCTAAGTTCTTCGGAATGGATTTGGATCTTGTGAAAGACGATTGGCTATCATTGCTAAAGCAATGGACTTTCACTGACAAAGAGAAGATGCCGGAAATTGTAGGCCGCATCAGCGCTCCATCGACAGCTGGCATTGTGTTTGGTGTTGGAGCGACGTCGGCTCGCCTTGAAGCTGATCGCAAGACGCAACTAAATCTTCGAAGAATTGCGACCTTGATTCTCGCAAGCTCCGAAGACGCATTTGTTTCGGATTTGTCTGACATTTTTGGAAAGCTGGCTGAGCTTCTTGGGGCTTCATCGACATCTTCGCCATCGTCAACTACCCGAGCAGATATTTACATGGTGTTCCGTGCACTTGCTCTCAGAACCAGTGCGATTCATCTGGGCATGCTCTGGCCAGTAGTAAACGCTGAGATCCATGCAGCTATCTCTTCCGTTGCTGCACCTGACAATAGCGCTGCTTCTGACACTTACACCAACGCTTCGGTTCTCCAGGCCTGCAAGCTGCTGGATCTCCTGATATGCGTTGCGCCAGACGATTTCCAGCTTCACGAGTGGTTGTTTATCACTGACACTATCGATGCTGTATATCGACCATCTACGTATCAGCCCGTTGCTCTGGTCGACGAGCTTTCCGACGAGCTGGGCGCCACGGTGACCGCTTCGGGATTCCACTCTTCTTCGGTAGTAAACCCTGTAGCCCAGGGTTCATCTCGAAGGCCGCTACTTGGACCAGGAGGCATCAATGATGATGTCAGTCTTGACAGAAAAGACGAATTAGTAGCCAAGGTGCTCCGGCCGTTCTTTGGACAGCTCAGTATCTTCGCGTTCGAGTCTACTTATGCAATGGGACGGATTGATAGAGAGGCATGCATCTCGAGCTTGTTGGGAGATCTTTTCGATGAGCGAAGTATAGTTAGACCACTATAGGAATAGTAATTACGTACAAAAGCGAGAAATAGATTTGATTTGATAGAGGAGTATCTGCTCCCTGCTAGCGACCTATCTGCTCCAGCTGCCGTGATCTGAACAAAAGAAAAAGCTGTCTTTCCCATATGTTGACGCCATGAAAGACGATAAGTTATGAAGAGGGTATATAACCAACCACTCGATACTCTGAAACCGCTCAAGCATCTCCAAGTTTACGCCTGCCGGTATTCTCCTGCGACTCCGTTCAATTCCTCAAAGCAAGACAAAACAAATAAAAACACAAGCCCTTAAACCTTAATGTAATGCTTTACGCGCATCGGCTTTGAGCATATCCCACGAAACTTGCTGGGTTCGTAAAGCAACTACCCCGTGCACCCCCCGAAGCAATATTGCAAACGTTGTTAGTCGGTTGATCGAGTAAGAGTGCGGAAGCCATGGCCTCCTCCAGTGTACCTCCATACACTCTTGCCACGACGCTTTCAAAAGAATCTCTCTCCATAACAGCTCCGAACTCGAGACATTTAGAAACACCCATGAGTTCCGTACCTAACAAGTCTAATCTTTCCAGCAGTAAACTCTTGTCGAAGCGATTGGAAAGCTCGAACCAGGCCTGGACGGGCGTGATTTCTAGGTCGCCAGGGTTAAGACTTTGGGCTAAACCGTAGAGAGAAGAGAGTGATATCCGAGGTGATGGCCACTCTAGGTGGACGGGTGGTACGTAAGGATCTAGACCGAGAGTACGGCGGTTGTGGCAAGATGTTGCGGACGAGACCAGTTTGCGGTCGCCAAAGACGTCCAGGGGCGCGTTGGCCATGCATAGAGAAGAGGCCATAAGGGTATGGCCCTTTGGCTCGTCGTTGGAGAGGTGAGAGTGCGAAGGGTAATCACCGACAAAGAAGTGATCCCAGCAGATATGTTCAAGGCTGTGACGTGTCAGTGAATCTATGTGGTATTTCCGTAGTTGAGTTGTCACTTACGAGAGGATGAAGTTCACGGCCTTTTGTTCTTCATCTGGGGTTAGGTTGAGATCTGGCAGAGGTGGAGGAGGGCTTGTCGTGTTGCTACTCGATTCATTGGATCGGATACTGAAGGCAGGTGTCACCATTGAATCATCCTTTTTGAGAGTGACAATAATATCGTCGACGTTGACGTTGGCGAACAGCTCGCCACCGTCCTGATCATATTGGGGCAAGTTCTGGTCTTCCGTAGGCTTCACACCTAGTGTCTCATCCACCCAAGCATCATCACGGCTAGCAACAACATCCTTGGCAACGGCAGGGCGTACGGAGCAACCAGCTGAGTTGCATTTGGGGACCACGATACCCTGGCTAGCGAGGAGCGCTCTGATAGAAGTGTTATCTTTTTTGAACTGTTCCGATTCAAACTCGGTCAAGGCGATGAGTTCACGGAAGTGAGTGATATCGAGCTCGAGCTGCTGCTGGTACTCTGCCTTGCGTTGGCGGTGTTGGATCTGAGCTCTTCGTACTTGGGTGCGACGAAGCTTTGCCTTTTCAGTAGCGGTGAGAGACTTGCGCGGCTTCTGCGGTGATGCTTCGCTGCTGTTCTCTGGCGCTGAGGTTGCGTTAGTTTGGTGTTGGTCAACTTGCGCGTTCATAGTGAGACAGCGATGTCTTGGGGGTATCTAATCTAGTCTCTGAGTTGAAGGGCATAGAACAGGTAAGGCACGCAACAGAGACCGCACTGAGATAAGGGAAGGCATGACTATTCAATATATCACAAGACAAAAACTCGAGACAAAGCAACTCAGATACTTACACTCACTGCTCTCACTCGCTCTAACATTGCTCTTCCGCCCTCTCCGCTGCGGCGTAGTAGCAACAACACATTCGGGTCCTTCACAAGCGGTTCCCTTTTGCTTCGTCTTTTTCAGAAATTGGGTAAAAGAGGGCCTCTCCTTTGTTGGATTTGGATCCGAACTCGCCATAATGATTGAGTATAAAAAGGAGGACTTTTTGTATGTATGTAGATATGTTTAAGTTCCGAGATCTGCCCACTTTTAATGACTCTCAAACTGGTTGGATTTTGAGTTTGAGTTTGAGAGGTGAGTAAGCAGACGTAGCAGCAGCAGGAGCCAGAGCTAAAAATAGCCAGACATGGATGTATGAATACAAAAAGTCGTTGGAAGGAAGGAAGAAAGGAAGAAAGGAAGAAAAAGTAAAAGGAAATAATATTACCAGTTGGCTTATTGTCAGCTAGCTGCATACGTTAGTAAATAGATAGATAATTATGCAACTTGGAGAAAAGAGTCAGAAAGAGTCAAGTCCACTCACGAGCTGAGTTTTCTGCCTGATCCGAGGGGCATCTCGGCTCTAACTATTGGCCTATAGGCGTATCTCAGCACTTCTATTCCATTACATGGAATGGATAATGGATGCCATCCATCCATGTCCTACGTCACAAATGTTCATCATTTCCGCGGAGATGAAAGAAATAAACACAATGATTACAAACAGAGAGTCTCCTAAATTAGAATAAATGTAGACATTACTTCATGAATCTCTTCTTTTCTCTTCTCTCGTCCTATAGGCTCACTATCTAAAAAAGAATTCATCATGATTCCTTCTTGACTCATGGGAGCCTTCAGACAACAGCTTCATGCATACCTATCATAATCCCAATCCCTCGGGTATAGCTAAAGCCTTTTTTGAAATCAAACAAATACCCCAACGCCTTGCTAATGAAATCATAAATCGACACCACTTCGTAAAACCCACGGTTCGAAACCCTTCCTACTCATCGTCGTCGCCGTCGCTGTCCGTGGCCGTTCTTTCCTCGAACTCATCCGCGTCGAGTTCATCGTCATCATCCATATCGTCACTGTCGTCTTCGTCTTCCAAAGCGTTCAGCCCTTGAACCGATTGCCATTCTAAATAGTCGTTCTCAATCCACCGCTTACTGACCGGCAACTGGTACGGGTCGAAAGGGAAGTAAGGGTCTAGCTGGTGGAAGCTTTCATCTTGCATATCATACCCAGCGTCTCGGAGAGCTCCTCCTGTGGAATAAGTCGCTGTCAGATATTGCGACAGGCGAATGCGCTTGTTACTCTCGATTAGAGGATAGATGTACATGAAGTTGAGACGGTGTGATAGTTTAGCAAACTCTTCAACGATACCAGAAGAGCAGACCTTCAGAGGGTTGAGTTTGCTGAAGATTTGCGCAGACAGATCTTTCCTGCATGATCCCAACCACTCCATCTCCTGACCGATGTAAGACGCAGGGTCTTCGGGATCCACGGATTCAGGCGCCGTAACAATAAGATCACGCCAGCGGAAACAAAAGATGTAGAGTGTCGCCTGGACAAGGCTGTAGTAGGGGTGAAATCGTCTCAGATCTGGCCCACGACACAAGGGCTCGTATTTCTTGCGATAAACATTGAGGTGATGAAGTAGGAGTTCAAAGACCTGGCGGACGAGAGCTTTGGGGAGTTGGGCGCCGCGGGCGACAAAACTGGCAAGATACGATGCAGCTGCTTGCTTGGTAGAATTGGCCGTGTTGCTCTGGAAAGCTGTGGCAATAAGTTGACCGCAGAACGCGTCCGAAAGACGATCATCCATCTGAGCGAAATGAAAGAGGAGGAATTGTGTGTGTCGAGACTTGTAGGTGGGCAGCACCACGTGGTCGAATTCGCGTAACAAGATAGTGAACATGTCGAAGGCTCCATCGGAGGCTGGGTTGGCAAAGTAGGGGGTGTAAACGCGGAAAAGGGTATCAAGAATGGCGTCCATTTTTTCAACGTTTTGTTTGATGGACTTGATCTTGGCAGCCTCTAGGTCGTAATCGGGATCGTCGCTGTCAACCGATTCTGTGTCACTGTCGTCGTCATCGTCGTCGTTATTTTCCCAGTCTTCCGTATTTGTGCGTTTTCGCAATGCCCACAGGACCGACGCAGTTCTCTCGTCATCTATGTCTTCCAGGTCGACTTGCATTTGGGAGTCGATTTTTACTACTCGGTTGATAATGAGATCAAACACCTCGTCGCGCAACTCTGAGCGATAATCCTTGACGCGGAGCAGATTATTCACATAACTCATGTGGACTCGTAACGACCCATCTTGGTACGGGAACTTGGAGCCAAGGAGACCCTCTAGCACGGAAACGGCGGATGGAAACATTTGGAGCACGAACTGCAGGGTGCGGTGCAATCTGTCGCGCATTGTCTCCCGGCTGACTTCAGGAAAATCCGGGACGTTCCAAACGTCGGACCGGCTATCGGAGAATTTCTCAACCATCATTGTCAGAACGGGTGACAGATAAGAACCCTGGGCGCTGACCAGGGCAGCGAGGAAATGGGTAAAGACTTTGACGAAAGCGTCATCACGCCCTAGCCAGGAGCAGTTCAAGATGGTTTTAACCAGGCCGTTGCAAGCCTTGTCTTTAAGGATGGGAATGCATGAGGTGAGGGCTACGACGTAGACCTGTAGCTCATGTGGCTTCAAAGTATCATCTTCTTCTCCGACGACAGGCGGTAGGTATCGCTGCTTGTCGCTGGCAAAGAGCTCCTTGAGCGTGTCATACTGACCATCGTTTCCTCTCAGGTGCTCCTCAAGAGCAGTCCTGACTTCCAGCTTCACCTCGTCCATTGACCTTCCACCGACCTCGTACGTCACGTTTCGGATATCGTCGAATATGACTTTGCGACGTTTCGTAGGACTCTCGGGGGCTTCTAACGGATCGCTGAGACCAGCATGCTCGGCCTTTCTCCTTCCCAAAACGGACGCGGGTTTGAGTATAGAACGGACAGGCGTCGAGTTCTTCGTAGCAGGACCGGAAAGTTTCCTGGTCGTTGGAGTAAAAGGGCGCATGAATACAGTTCGTGCTGAAAACTCGATCGGGTCTCGTTCGTTGTGCGCTGCGGCTCGATCGATGGGAGGGGGACTTCTCGCTCAAAAGTGGTGGCGTCTCTCAGGCAACAAACAGGATAGGGTCCGTGAATGTCTCGGGACGTTCAAGGTATAACCATTGATTGAAGGATGTGTTGAGGTATTGACTGATAGAAATCACCGACCATAATAAGCATGCCGCATCAGCGGGAGTGATGTTAGAAGGAGATGAAGGAAATACGAAAGCCCTTTTTTGCACGAGGTGGCGGTAGTGGAAGAAGAATCACTCTGAACTTTAGGCGCTGAACTTTTTTTCCATTTTCTGGGGTCCACGATTTTCGGTGGGGAGCGGCACGTGCCTCTCTTTTCCATATTTGGACTAGCTCCCTTCGAGCTCCACATCGAATTTATTGCGTCACAGAAGTAGACATCCATTCACATACAACTACAACAGATTTCAACATCAAGTATTGCCTAATATCAGTGTACTCTAAATCAGTAGCTCATACGTGAGCTACCAAAAGATGTCTTTATAGTTATGAACAAGCATACACATCAATAGTCTTGTGATAAAATAGACTTGGTGTTATTCCTTGAAAACTACTTGCCCAATCGAAACATCTTCTCCAATGACTCCTATCCGCTGAGGTACCATGTTGGACTTTGAAACCACTTATACCAACTTATGGCCGTTACAGAAATACATACAAGCCGAAGACGCTATTGTGGTCTCCATCGTGGAACACATGATGTTCTTCCACCCTTTCCGCTGTTCTATCCCCTGCGCGTAAATTATACATTCGTTCTCATTTCTCATTTTTGTCTCCTGGCCGTCCCACGTTGTTGTGTTTCGTGTTGCCAATTATGCACATATCGATGTCATCCGCTGTGTCTTGATACGTACGATTGTCTGATTTTGGGCGACCCATAGGTGACTATAAGCATAGTACTCGACTTCCTCCTAGCCGTCGGCGGTCGAGTTTGACGGGGATAACGTAGTAGACGAAGCTTCGAGACTCTCAAGTCTGGAGCACATTGGCCTTGGTTCGCATCCAGCTTAGATGTCCGCACAAACATGGGCTCAAGGACGAGACCCCGAAGGTCCAGAGGAACGATCATGGTTATCCTAGTAACCTTCGCCGGCAGTGCCATTGTGACCGGGCTGGGACCCGTACATGTAGTTGGGATCAGCACCGCCCTCGACGCTGTTGCCTTCGTGTCCAAACTCGCCCACAGCGCCAGGCTCGGCCTTTGTGTCGCCCATCATGGTGCCTGGGTACATAGGTCCGTTATCCATTACCCTGTCTCGGTTGGACTGGTTCTGCTGCTGTTTTCGTATGTTGGTAAGCAAGCGCTCGGTTGCAAGTTCACAGGGTCTTTAACATACTTCGCGATACTTGCTGAGATAAACCTTGAGTGCTTCGGCATAGTTCTCGAAGCCAAGAGATGTCATGGCAAAAAGGATGTCTTCACCATTGACAGTTTTGCGCTTTTCCTGTTGGCACTTCTCCGACGCTGTGCAAGTTAGCATGCTGCACAGGAGAGACATGATTCGGATATGTCGTAGCTGCAAGTCTCAGTAGCCTAAAAAGGGGGCCGTTATTTACCTTCGCTGGTAATGAAAGAGATGAACTCGCTGACACACTCCTGCATACACTCTTTGGCTTCTTTGGCTATCTTGGCATTGTCCGGAAGCGCATTTTTCATGATGCGTGCAACTGGAGCAAAGTTTCGAATATTAGCATCAAGCTCATCAGCTTTGTCGGCCTTTGAGGCGCGAGGCGCTTTGGGGGACTTTGAGGACGAATTGCAAGACATGAGAAGGGTCCAGATATGCACGGCTGAACGGGCTGAGGCGGCAAACAGCTCGCGCAAAAAGGAACGAACAAATCATATCGGGATGCCTCTAGAGATAGATGACTTACCATTGGCTATAGGTAGCCAGCGATCTTGTTCCTTCACGCCTTCAAACTCGTATCCCGCGGCGTTTGCGGATTGTGGGTCTTGTTGCTCGTTCATTTGTGCTTCGTCGTCGGGTGACGGTGCACCTTGGTCAACCTCCTTGTGAGGGGATTGGGGGGAATCCGACATATTTGGCTACCTGCAGCGGCTGCTAGCGTCCTTTGTCAAAGGGGATTTCGGGCTCGCACAGCTGGGCCTTGCGATGATGTGTCCCTGGCCACGTCGCAGATGGTAAGGCTTGCAAGCGTCAGGGTGTGCAAGAGAGGGAGAGGGGGTCTTTGTTTCTGCTCTGCAGTGCAGTACTGCGTAAAAGTCAGTCAAAGAGTCCCGATCAGAGTACCGGTAAGATTCTTGGTAGCTCATGCAGGTGGTCCCTGGCCCGGGATCTCGGGCTATGACGCTGTTCACATGGAGAATAATGGGGGCGTGTGCGTGAGAGACAAGGCCTGGTTAATGTGGACTATGAGGGTAAGGTAAGGTGAGATGAGGTGAAAGACAACGATGGATGGAGGGGGTGGACCCTTTCGATGTAGAGCCAAGCAGAATGAAGGCGGGGACAGGACTTGGAGATCCAGGGAAAGGGTTCAGACAGGCAGTGAAGGCAGTGATTGTTTGATACGTACGAAAGCGTGTGTATCCAATAAAGATGGTCAAGTGAATGTATGTATGTGTGTATGTAGACAAGTCGCGCAGAGTTTGGTTGTGCGGTGAAAGCTTGGAACAGAACTGTCTGTAACAAACGACGGCTGATAGATACAAATCAAGGGCAAAGGCCGATACGCGCAAAAGCAAGAGCAAAAGCAGATGCGAGTGCAATGAAGGCTGTAACACGCGTTGCGAAGTCAAAGGATACGCGCAGGAAGGAGAATTACGCGCAGAACTTGACGTAAAGCAATGGGTAGGACCTCTGGGCAGAACGTCGAGTTGCCGCTAGGCTAAGGCGTCTCGGAATCGAATCAACGGAGACGGAGCGGCGCAGATTCGGGTCGCGATTGTCATTGACGGAGGGAGTGTGAAAGATTTACCGGGTACGGAGCTTGAAAGACTGGGCTGGGTTACACGAAAAGCTCAATGGCAAGCGTCTCGTTCGCCAATTCCAATTCTGGGTAGTTGTATCCGTAGCTCCAGTGAATCTCCATGAGCCGCAGGGTCTCCATTTACCAAATCGCGTCAGGAACAGAGCAGAGGAAGAGGGATAAGGGCAGGGGCGTGCGTATGCTAGATTCAACAGGTGGATGACTGACTGACTGATTGACAGTTGATGGAGCGCGATCAATGAATGGGGTTCGTTCAAAGACAGGGGAAATAGAAAGCTAACTGTACCTACAGTATTGCACTGACAAGGCGATGGATGGATGGATGGAGCGAGGCTAGAGGGAGGTGTGAGTTGAGATGAACTCAGTTGCAAATGATCGAATGGGTGAGTGAGAGTGTGAGTGAGGAATAACGAAAGGGTGTCTGAGCTGTTCGCTTGTGGTCGCAGTTGAGGTGCATATGTGGAGTGCAGAAACAGGCGTGGGGTTCTGGTAACTACCTAGAAAGCCAAAATGCTACTTACAATGAATGATTTGACTGTAAGCGGGCGCAATATAGTAAGAGATATACCGAATGCTAAAAGTGCGGTCAAGATAAGACGCGATTCACTGTGAGTCCGATATTGGGAATGTTAAAAGTAAGACGCAAGCCATGGAAGTGAGGTTGGGAACAAAAACACGCCAAAGGTGGAAGGCAGGAAAGGAAGGCTGAGCCTCCACTGGTTGCTACAGTAGGCAGGTACCTAAAGTACTGGGCTTTCAGTGGCTTCCCGGTGGAGTAAGAGCCTGGAAGCTCTGTTCTGTTTCTGTTTTGTTATCGATAACACACGGGCCGCTTCCAGCTAACCTCATTGAGCTCAGGACTAGGTACAGATAATGTCATAGCCACCAACCAAGACAACAGAACTTAATTGCCTACATTAATCTGATAACATTCGACATTCAAAACACTACGGATAACTTGACGATTGTTCTTTGCAGTTACTGATAACCCCCACCAGAGCCGACACCGCCAGATTCATCCCGTTGGATCCGAGCAAGGAATATTCACACGATGGACCATCAAACTACTCGTTTCCTTGATTCCTTCAGCCGCTAAAGCCCTGAAGCCCTGGGCTTTTGCTGCAAACACTCCCCAACTCAAGGGTACTGTACATATACATTACACACGAACATGGCCCCAGGCCCAGGCGGTGTGTCGCAAACTCTTTTTACCTTGCATTTGCAACCCGTCCGGGGGAGGACAATCGTACGAAAAGAAACCCGTGTTTCCAGTGATACTGTACCACTGCACTGCACTGCACTGTACGGGCTGTCCTGTACTGGCCGAGAAAACGTGTATCAGGTATTACACCCAATATCACACCTTGTATAGAGGTGAGGCTCTATAACGAGGCCTTCTACTGTGCTGTTTTTGATCAGGATGTCAGGACAAGCAACAGTTAAGTAATTCTGCAAATATGACCCCATCTCCAGTGCCTCCTCAAAATGACGTCCAGATCCAGGCACTTGACCGGTCACGATCAATTCCATCTGGGCGGTAACGGAATGGTGGGCGACTCTAGTTCCTTATTTGACAATGGCTCAAGTTGTTCACCAAGCCACCATCCCATGCTCCTATCAAAATAAGCCCGTTGGGGTTCTTACAGTAGCCTACTCCATGTACTATTCTGGGCCTCATTCAGACTTTGCAGCCTGTAAGCTCCTGCGGAGTATGCCTCAAACGCCAGCCAGCTCTTGATCCTTGAACTCGACTAGTGTAATCCAATCAATAGTCTGGCCGCTCTATTAACATTATCGATTTCCAACCAATGTCTGCAAGGACCCGACAAGCTGGGCTGGGCCAGTATCACCTAAGTTACAGCTACATCTTACCAATGAAGAACCTTATCCTACGGGGCGCTTTGTCCGTGAATAACTTCGAGCAAGTCTTTTCAGCCAAGGCGTACTGGAATTCCCCCCTATCATGGATCAGTGTTAGGTGTTGACCATATGATGTCCCTGCTGGCTTTGAGGCGCTCTCATGATTGGAACCCAACACATCCACCCAACCTCGAGAAGGGACACTTATCGCCTCAGTTACGCCACAAACGAAATTTCGAGATCAGAACTTCTTTCTGATACGATACGAATCCTTATGATGAGGAATCGCCGATGAAGCCGGATAGAGTCATTGAGGCTGGCCTCTCCTTTGGCGCTCGAATCAACACAAAACTTGGTATGTACGTCAGCAGCCATTCGTACCATTTATGCAGAAGCGATAGGGCATCTTGGTGCAACTTAAAGGCCGTCCCTGACGATCACATACCACGTCTGTCCTGATTTGTCGAGGAGAGTTGTTAAATATCAACTTGTGATGAACCAAAAGAGTGTGTATGCTGCCATGCTCGACTGTTCCGAGCCTCAAGATTCATTGGGCTTCAACACTTCAGCATCAGAAGCTATGACTGCAAGGCCTATCATTGGGAAGGCAAGCTGCATATTATAGAGTATTAACCGATCACTGTGCCGCAAGGCCTACATGTGAAGAGGGGACGTGGACGTAGAAGCAGCCAGTCAGGTGCAGTCGTGGTGCTTTTGCATGTAAACAGCCGACCTGCTGCCTGAGTTAAGTGCCCCTAGTCCCCACAAGATGATATCGCCCTTGGCGAGGGCCATGATCATGACGAGGAGACGTGGGAACAAAGGTTGTATGTAACTGATGATGACTTGCAGCTGCCCCATATCGATCAGACTCTTTCAGATCTCGGTGAAGTTCACTTGGACTTTATAGGTAACTGTAGGCAGCTAGCGTTACATGCATATAGAAAGACGCCAGTTGTACGTCTTACGTTTCTGCTCTATAGGCAGTTTGTCTGGATAGATATCCTGATCCCACCGCATTGAATGTTATGAAACACGTGATGCGCGATGACCTTTGGACAACTTCTATGTCTCAGTATGCCAGTATGCACCTTGTAATCTCTTCATCAAGAATATATATGCACCGTTGATCGTTGATGCAACCGGTGGGCAAGCCTTGTCAATCGGAAGGTTTCTGTCCAGACAAACACACGTCCATCCTTCTGGTCTCGCATTGCATTGCGCTGCGCTGCGCTGCGCTGCACTACATTGTGTCGCTTGTGTTCTGCACGTCAACATGTTTGAGGTTCCTGAGGCCTCAATGCGGTTGGGTGTCGAGACGCCCTTGACGCCAAAAGCCCCACTGCGCGCAGCAAAATGTACAACGCATCTACACCATCTTTTTCACTCTCGTGTTGCCTTTTCAGCCTGAATTTGCAGGTAAAAGTTTGGTAGTAGGTCAGGATGGTAAAAGTACGTCTTATCCGTTGATACCAAGACAGGATAATGCATCAAGGGGTTCGAACAAACTGCAGAATGAGGTGGTTATTAACCTGCTTATGAAAGCTGCGGCAAAGTGAATGTATTCAGCGATCTCAACATCCATATTCATATCGCGGAGGATATAGTCTTCAGCAATTCACCACGACCAGAATGCTCTCGTGTAACGCAAATCTTTTGTTTTGATTTTGATTTTGACCTCGTAATCTCATTATTGCTGAACAACCTGCACATTGTGCTTTTTCTGTACGGTATGAGTTAGCATATGCTTCCTTAACAGCACAAGGCCATCTCTCGAATGAGCCGACTCACCTTCCATTTCTCAAGATCGTCCTGCTTCGTCTTGTACTGCTTCACCAAATCTTCCAACACCTTTCGAAGTCCTTCTTGGTTAGTCTTGAGGGCTGGGACTACATCCTTGACGGTCCTCTCGACAAGTACTCCATTGATAAGGCGGAAGCACTTTCTGTCCTCAGAAAGGGGCTCTAGGGTCTCCAAGACAAGTCTGTTCAGAACAGAGTCAGCAAGGAGTTCTTAAAATACGGTGATATTTTGAAGTGACATGACAAGACAGGATAGCACACCGACGTCATGCTTTCTCCTGACCGACAGACAACATCGACAGTATGGTTGCAACCGGGGCGCCTACTTGTGCTCCTCGGCTTCTTGCTCAATATCACCAATTCTCTGGGCTATTTGCTGAAGAGTGTTCTTGTAGTTGGAGTAGGTGACTTGAAGATCTGAGAGTTTGAAGTCAGTGAGTGAGTGACAAGTTACTGAGAGATTGCGAGGATGCGGGGCAAAGACCAACCTTGCTGCTTCTTAGCAGGCACTTGGGGCTGAGCTGCTGAAGACATATTGAGAAAATTGTGAGCTTCGGCTCTATTGTTGCTTCTTTTTGTTCAGGAGGAAGATATCAAAAAGTTGTCCACTACTATGGATCGCATGAAGTGAGTGACTGCCCCTCCAAAGTCCAACGCTGAAGCCTCCCACCTGGTCCGTGCACTGCCCCAATCTTCAATCTTCCCATCAGCCTGTGGCGATCCTCGGATTTCTTGCAGGGTCCTTTCATTTTACTCAGACAACAATTTAACCTTCGAAATCTAAAATGCATCCCCATCTTCATACAAAGAACGCTTTGGGTACGTCAGGGCTCAGTGGGTCTAGATAACCTTCTATTGTTTGCTGACTGTCAATTGTAGCGTGCGAAGAGGTCATCGCCGCCCTCGAAGAATGTCACGCCCAGGGCTTCATGCACAAGGCCGTCGGAAGCTGCAACACTGCCAAGGAAAAGGTCAACGAATGCTTGAAGCTCGAGCGATCCAAGATGCAGGCCGAAAACCGCAATGCCGCACGTGCAAAGCGTGACAAGATCAAGGAGCAGCAGCGCGAGCTGGGATTGTAAATGGGAGATATCACGAACCTCACGACACAATGCCGACGACTCCGAACTCGATGTAATTCGATCAGCGATTGAGTTTCCCCGACATGTACTATAGAAACACCTGGGATGGCGTTTTGGACTATTGATTCATAAGGCAGGCGTATGGAATACATGGAATCGAACTGTACCTATACTCGACAATGTACAAGTATAATCACGATGCGATCCGTCCGACCGTCATACGGCCTAACGCCATTGCTTTTGGGACTCCTTGTGAAAATCAGTCGAATTGCTGCTGAAGGTGACAATTCCGAATCACCTTGGACATCGGGTCTTGAAAATGGATGGCCAAGGATTGTAGGACATGAGAAGGGTTTCCTGCAAGCTGGTTATGTTACTGGCTGCCATATACCAAGTCGATTTCGTCTGTATGCTCAATGATACAGTATACATCAGCATCCATTGTCGCATCATTACCGACGACGACAATGCCATGATGGCATACATTTACTTTACGCTTCTGAGGTAAAACTTATACACTCAAATCTACACATTCAGGCGTGAAGCGGTTCAGGTATCTGTTCAAAGATGTTTGCTTGATCTGATCGAAAGGTCAACTGAAAATACATCAAAAATATCACTTGCTTCTTTCCTTCTAGAAACATCTGGCTTGCTTTACGTCCTTCCCTAAAAAGTCTGGAAAACTATCCATAGAACACTCACGTAATTGAAGGTTTCTAGCGGACTCCTTAAAACTAGGTATACAGTTTAGTTAGTTGATATGTGACAGTGTTGACTTTCTCCGAGATGTGCCCCTTTCGGAAGTGGTCGGTCTCATATACGATGACATTTAGATACAGTTGTAATTGAGAACTCAAGATACACAAGTAAAAAGGAAAGCATATTCCACACACATACAATTTGTCTGAATACTTCCAGGGCTTTCGCTCTTCTTTGACGTAGATTCGTGCAAGACACATTATATAAAGCATGCCCTCGTGCTATTGGCTGTATAATTATCGACACCTAGTCACAGATTGCAGAAACACCCTATGTCCTAATCTCACCCATATTCCATCCTCTTCCAATCATCTTAAACTTTTCTTTGAAAAGCAGTGCCAAAGGTATAGAGGCCAAACGCTGAGATAACGCTGAGGAGAATGGGGACTGGCTTCCTCAGGCGAAGAGCTCGAGGGAAGGCTGAACCTCCAAGAATGATCGAGGCAAGCAAGCCGAGCTCAACTCCATATGGCTCCTCATTCTGAATACGGTAACCACCCAGGGCATCTTTGAAGAAACGAACGTTAATACCAAAACAACGAAGGCGGCAGATCCTTTACTTACACAAGAGTCCCACAGTGCAGCCAGCTACAATGGAAGGAATAGAGCCCGACTTGGCGTATCCCATGATGCCTCCGCCCGCTACCACAGCGCCCATAATATAGGCAGGAAGCTCGAGGTCATGATAAGTGGTGATAGGTGCCTTTGACCATAAATCAGCAATTGATTTGTGAGCAGCTACGATAAGCCCGCTACTTACCATTTTGATAGATCGTTTCTTGACTGTAAGTTTGTTTAGGTACTCAATCGCCCTGAAACTTTGATGATGTAGTAACTTTGGCCTTTTATTGTTGAAGCTGCGGAGCTCTCGGCCATAGGTTGACGACATATGAGACGGTACGTACCTTCTCAGCTAAAGGTCAAGAGTGGATCTTGCCCCAGGATTCAAGCTTTCGGTTGACCAATCACGTGTCTCTACACTTTGGAGCTTTCGTGTCCAGAGAGCTCTCCCGTGCTGCCCATTAAACGAACCAAAACCACCAACACGAACATCACGAATCAAGCATCATTCAACACCCGCGATATCGACAAACTTATCCATACCAGCGATAGCAATCCACGAATCGGAAGCACTCAAAATCAACAATCATGGCAGCAAAGAAGAACGCTCGCGACACCACCGCCGCGACTGCTGCCACCTCTCAGGCCAGCACCAGCACTACTGCACCCATCCCTCTTGTAGCCGAGCAGACTAAGCCTGTTGTTCCCAAGAAGAATGATGCCAGAGCCCATGTACAATGGGATCAGGTTCCGCAAACTGTCTGGAACCACTACGTCAAGGAAACCCCCCAACGTATCAAGCTGGTTGATATGTTCCTGGTTTACCTCGTCATCATTGGTGCCATCCAGTTCTTCAACTGTGCCATCACTGGCACCTTTGTACGTACCAAAGACCTCATGTGCAAGTTCACCGACACTGATATTCTTACAGCCGTTCAATGCCTTCCTATCAGGTTTCAGTGCGACGGTGGCACAGTTCGTCTTGACAGGTAAATTGCGAAAGCGAATGGCTCAAGATTACAGGTATTAATGTATTTCCAGTTGGTCTGCGACTCCAAACGAACGAAGCGGTCGGTTCCGATTGTGTGGACATCTCGCCCGAGAGGTTTGTTTCCCTTCAGTGGCAATGAGGATCTGACAACTAACATCAAGACAGGTCGTTCGCCGAATACGTCGCTGTCAGCTTGGTCGTGCATTTCTTCGTTGTCAACTTTATCAACTAGAGTGTTGTTCGGAAAGGCATGCATGCACCTCAGGGGGGCCTCTTGATAGTTAGTGCGTGATGGAAATGACCTTTCACAAAATTCTTTCAAAAGTTTACGGATGGACCGAGTAATAGAACAGAACAATCATAAAAAAGGGGGAATCATTTATACGTGCTATTTTGCCATATGCTCATTGTGCTTCATCACTACTGGCTTGAGCCTCCGGCTTGGGTGAATCCCTAGGAGGGCCTCCTTTTGGCGGAGGGGGTGCTGGTGAGTTTCTAGCTGACGGCGCATTGTCCACAGCCCGGCTTTTCTCTTCCTCTTCCTTGAAATAATCATCCATCAATGGGTTGGGGCTGTGACCATGACGCTCTTTCTTCTTCCCTCCTCCTCTTGGCGGGGCGCTCGCAGGAGCATTGCCTATCATCTGTGCAGGCACTAAGAAATCTCCTGTGGGAGGAGGTGGAGGCTCCGAGCCTGCAGCAGCGGGTACAAATACATCCTCGCTCTTTTCGTTGGGGGCTCCGTCGAACATGGTCTCGCCAGGAGCATCAACGGGCTCGCTAAGGGGGGGAGGTATCCTGTGAAGAGCGCCGTATCCAAGAACACAACCCAATGCGCCCTGACCACCCCAGTCCCGGCTGGGCTGTATTGTGACTTCTCTGGTGACGTTGTATTCGTTGTTGTAGACCCAGATGCGCATTGGCCGTCCGATAAAGTCCTCGACAAGCTCGCCCAAACCACCTTCTCCATAGAGCGCACCTTCAGGGCTGCCAAGAATGTAGTCGCTGTACGGCAGCAGACCGGCGACGTCGGCGGGGGAGTTGGCAGGGACATCCAGAACGTGCCAGATGTTTGCGGCGAGAGCGAGGGGGGCGTATTGCAGAGAGAGGCCGAGGGATGCAGTGTCTGGCGCAACAGGAGCGTGTATCTCCCTAGTTCTTTGGCCCTGGAAATTGTCAGCGATATACCTTCGGTTACAAGATAAGTTGATAATTTACCTTTGCGTTCCATAATCCCAGGGTAACTGTGCTGCCCGCGCAGTTCCTCACTTCCTGACTGAAGAGTGCAGGTTCAGGGTCCTCCTATGACAGTGGTTAGAAATAAAGATGTTTGAGGCTCTCTTGATAGAAAGCTCGTACAATAGGTCTTCCATTAATGCCAACAATGAAGTCAAACCAGGGCTCGATGGCCAAATCCAAGTTAGTGTTGCGCAAGACCTGGAAGCCGAAGGAGCCCTTCTCTTGTTGTCGCTGCTGTTGAACGTCACCGTCCAAGCGCGAGATGAAGCGGTTTAGCGCATTGAACATGGCTGTCCGGTGTAGGTGACAGTCTATCTAGAGAAAAATTGGGATTTTACAAGGGAAAAAGGTCGGGGTTGTTGGATCTTGGTAAGATGGGAATGGAAGCTCAAGGGCGGGCCATTGAGCAAGCTGTCACCATTGCTCAGGTATCACTGGTAGCCTTGCAGCTTGCCAAGCCCTGTAATCCAGAGGTGGGGCACACTGTGGGGAGCTAAACGGACAGCCTCGCGCTCAAATTCAACGTTAAGTTTATCTTGGACCTTATTCGCGACAAAACAACTTTTTCAGAAAATGGGTTTTATCTAATATGAGTCTGACTTTCATCTCATTTCAAAGGTGAAACTATAGGTATATCCACAGCAGAAATGTCGCTGGACAACTCTGAGTACGCGATGAAGCCTACTGAAGAGCTGCCTCTCACCGATGAGTGCCATCACTACCAAGGAAAGCATGAGGTGCCGTGGGATATTCAAAAGTGAGTGAAAATCCATTATGAGAGAGTAGAACGGGTGTCTAACATATTCAGGTATTTTGCGCAACGATATTCCATCTTTTCACTCTACGATTATGGAGTCTACATGACAGACGATGCCTGGTTCGGTGTAACGCCTGAGCCAGTCGCAAAGTGAGTCCTCATATCCAAACATTCGTTGCTGAACTAATCTTCTTCTAGCCAAGTTGCCAACGACATGTATGGTACTGATGAGAAGAAGCACATTCTCATCGATGTCTTCGGCGGCGCAGGCGGCAACTCCATCGCATTCGCCCTCTCCGAACGCTGGAGTCGCGTTATCTCTATCGAGCGCGACCCTTCTACACTCGCCTGTGCTCAAAACAACTCCAAAGTATATGGCGTTGAGCCTGGTCTAATCACGTGGATTCTTGGGGATAGCTTCGAGTATCTCGACAAATTGATCAACCGTCCAGAAGAGCTACACCCAGACCTGAGAGTCAATCTTGACGAAACAGTATTATTTGCCAGTCCGCCCTGGGGAGGTCCCGGATACCGTACCGACGAGGTGTTCAACCTGTACAACATGCAGCCCTACAATCTGGACGATCTGCATAATGCTTATAATAGACTGGACCATGCCCTTTTCCTGCCAAGGACGAGCGATATTCGACAGATTGCTAAGCTGGCACCTCCTGATAGGAAAGTCGAGGTCGTACAGTACTGCATGGAGGGAGCTAGTAAGGCTATGGTCGCGTACCTTCCGAGCAAACACACCAAGAAACACGAATAGAAGATACCCGCTCGAACAGTTTGTTATCAGAATCTGACTCGATGCCAAGTTTATTAGTGTAAGATGAGAGAGATGGGGATGTTCCATTACAGTCTGGGAAAATATTGTGAAACGCAGAACTATCACGAAGAGGATTCTGTCAAAGCATTCAAAGGGGCGCAGTCTTGGTCTCTTTAAAGAATGACTTCTAATTTTTCCAAGCTCAAATAATTGTCTAAGATATCCAAGTTAGTTTATTAATATGATTTTCACTTAACGATAAAGTCATCTACATTTATTCAAGCATAACATACCCACCCGTATGAAAGCTCTACTTGTTTTTCAGTGCACTGATTGATATAAATCAGAATATTTGCAGTATGAATGACGCATTCTCCATATGTCCTCTTATTGTAATGAGTATGTCCTTCCTTCCAAGAAAGCGTCACTGTGCAGAATCTCGTTAGTAACACTGTCCTTTGAATGGTTGATTTTGACTTGGTCAAAACTTGTAACAACCCCATCCACGCGCAGATTTTTGCCTCAGAGCCCAACCTTGACAAATTTCTTCTACAGTGCCATATAATCCTCGCAATGGCCAAAGATAAGAAGAAGAACGCCGATACTAAAAAGGCCAAAAAGGTGCCGTCATACCTTGTGCTACTACCCCTCTATTTAATTACCCCTCCAAAACAAAACTGCCCCTCCATGGCCCATGACATGATGAACATTTGACTGATGACTGTGATCAGGCCGAGAAGGCGGCTAAGCAGGCCAATAAGGGAGAGAAGAAAGCCAAGAATAAGGCTGCTAAGGTCGAGGGAAGCGATGCTGAGGATGTAGATCTTGATGAGGTGCTAGAGGAGTATCGAAGGCAGCAGGAGCAGTTCCTTAAGATTACAGAGACTGTAATTGATGCACCACCGAGAGCGAGAGCTGCATCTACGTTGATGGCTTCACCTCATGATAGCAACACTCTGCTGTTGTTCGGTGGTGAATACTTCAACGGTTCTCTTGCCAAGTTCTACAACGACTTAAACATCTACAACATCAACCGTGATGAGTGGCGATGTGTTACTTCACCCAATGCTCCACTGCCCCGATCTGGTCACGCCTGGACTAGAGCTGGCAACCCAAACCATGTTTACCTCTTTGGTGGAGAGTTCTCTTCGCCCAAGCAAGGTACATTCCATCATTACTCTGACTTCTGGAGGCTGGAACCTGCAACGAGGGAATGGACAAAGATCGAGTCAAAGGGCAAGGATAAGAGTCCTTCTGCGCGAAGTGGTCACCGAATGACTTACTGGAAGCAGTATATCATTCTCTTTGGAGGCTTCCAAGATACCTCGAACCAAACGAAGTATTTGTCGGATCTGTGGATTTTCGACACTGTCAACTTTGTATGGCGCTCTCCTCAGCTGCCTCCTGCGCAGCTTAAACCAGATGCCAGATCTTCCTTCACTCTTCTACCTCACGAGGGAGGCGCTGTTCTATACGGCGGCTACTCGCGTGTCAAGTCCACGGTAAACGTCAAGCAAAAGGGCAACAAAGGACCCAGCCAAGCTCAGCGCAATGTCCTAATTCCCAAGGTGCACGAAGACTGTTTCTTCCTCAGAATCTCTCAGCCTGCTACCGATGCCAATCCCAACACTCCCCCCGTTGTGAGATGGGAAAAGCGAAAGAAGCCTGCCAACGCTCCTAATCCTACTCGTGCAGGTGCTACTATGGCGTGGCACAAGGGTCGAGGTATCCTTTTTGGAGGTGTGCATGATGTTGAAGCCAGCGAAGAAGGTATGGACAGTGAGTTTTTCAACCAGCTGTTTGCTTGGAATATTGAGCGAAACCGATTCATGCCTCTTGGTTTGCGAAAGCCTCGCCAACAAAAGAAGGCTGCTGCTGAACCCCGAGGAGGTCGCCGGGGTCGTGCCCAAGCCAATGAGGAGGAGTTGCTGAGACAACTTGCGGCTCTGGAGACTGGCGCTTCCCTCGACGATGCCGACGATATCGAGATTGCCAAGAAGGAGGAGGAACAAGAAGACGAGAAGCCGGCAAGGGAAATGCCAGTGACCATGGAGCCTCCCCATGTGAGATTCAATGCTCAGCTGGCCATTCAAGATGATGTTCTGTACATCTACGGTGGTACTTTTGAGAAGGGTGATCGAGAGTTCACTTTCGATGATCTATATGCCATTGATCTTGGAAAACTGGATGGTTGTAAGGAGGTATTCAACCGACCTGTCGAGGATTGGATCGTAAGTGATGAAGTACTCTTATTTGAAGTTCATGTTTCTAATCATTGATACAGGAATCGGAAGACGAGGACGAGGACGATGAAGATGATGATGAAGAAGACGACGAAGACGAGGACGAGGAGGAAGAAGAAGAAACATCCCAACCGCTACATACCCCCAGCAAGCGTAAGAAGAAGCAAGACGAGACTTCAGAGGTATCGTCAGAGATTTCTTCGGAGCCATCAACGCCATCGGAAGATGACGAGACCGAGACCGAGACCGCAGCTACAACTGTAGACGACGGACTTCCCCATCCTAGAGTAAGACCTCTCTCCCTTTTCGAGGATCTCGAGATTCCTTACTGATATTGAAACAGCCATTCGAGAGTCGACGAGAGTTCTTTGTCCGCACTTCCAACGAGTGGCAAGAGGTTCTCATAACGAGTCTTCGTTGGAAGAACATTCAGCCCGAGGCCATGCCCATCAAGGAGATCAAAGCCAAGGCTTTCGAGCTCAGTGAGGAGAAATGGTGGGATTGCCGTGAGGAAATTATGGCTATTGAGGAAGAGCAGGAGGCTGCTGGTATTCAGGAGGTTGTTTCCCTGGCAGATAGAGGCGATGCCGCTGCTGCTGGTGGCGCGAGAAGAAGGTAAAGGCATTTGATTTATGATGCGAGACAATATTTAGCATGTCAATCATGGTATGAACGTACATTTAAATATACAGTTGGCCATAAACCGTGTAAACTTCCAAAGTCCTCAGAGATACACCAATGTCGGCAATGCTGGTATTGCATGGATGATCTGCTCAGTTGCCGGAGATGACTTGGAGATGTTCAACATCATATCAATAGACCCAATCGATCATGATTATCTTGGTATTTCTTTATAATACTATGGAATTCCTGACCTCCCTCGACCTAAACTCCTCACCTCAACCCTCCAACGCCACGCCAACCCAAACGTCTCATTCAATCATCAAGGCTTCAAAGGTTCCTCAACAACGCCAGTAGGTGACCATGCCGCTTTCTTGCCACGCGTCCAGAGAACAAGCGCTGCAGCTCTCTCGATGAGTCAGTTTGGGGAAGCAGCCATGGGCGGGTAGGAGACACCGCCGACTTCAACCTTGGGCTCGCACTCGCAGCGCTCAGATTGGGGAACGTTGTCAATGACGGATGAGATGTGGCTGCCGCAACCCCACCAGGAGGTCTTTTCTGAGGGTTTGTCAGTACGACGATGCAGAAGGTGAGTCAGAGGGATACTTACTGCAGGTTCCGCAGGTGGCCTTTCTACACATGTTGATAGATAGGTAGGTATTTGGTAGGACTTGAGTTGTTGCTGTAGAGTCAGTGAGGGTCGAAAGTGTGGAGAGAGGAGGGGAATTGGAAGCTTTCCACTTTCCACTTCCATTTACAGCATCTCCGACACGGCGATAACTAAGCCATAGCCACTGATTCGCCGCCGATATAGGAATAATGCCGAATTATGAGTACCTACAATGAGCCAACAATGCACTTTTGCTCAAGAAAAGAGAGATTGGGTGATGTCATAGTCTTGCCAGGCACAGAAGATATAGTATGATCAATGAAGAATATACATTGAACATGACCTCAGATTATAGTCAAAACGTCTCATAGTACTGGCTGGTATGCTAATTGTGGATTATAACTCCCCATCTTCGGTTCTACTTTCCAAAGGCTTGTTCTTGGCAAGAATCTCACTCTCGACAATAGACCGTATCAAGTTCAGTGTCAAATCCCTCCCTCTCTCAATGTTGTCAGGCGAAGCATCCGCCGGAACGTGGAGGAACAGTGCCTTTCTAGGTCGCTGCTGCTTCCAGAGTTCTGATAGACTCGAGTAGTAGATGAAGTCGCACAAGTAATGTCCTGCATCTTCGGATATACGGACATCATCCTCCTCCTTCAAGACTATCGTCAGTATCAATTCCAAATCGATGCTCCTCTTTACTCACTGAACTATGTCCTTTCCATAAAGTAAGAACCTGGTCGATGTCTAGATCAGTTTCTATCTCCTCTGGCAACCCTCGCCATGGCCAGTCATCCTTCTCGCGGTCCTCATCTTGGTCAATCAACTCGCCGTCGACGTCTGCATGTTTATAGCCATCACGATGACCTCTCCTCTCGATGGAGTAAAACGGCCGCGGGCCAGCCATTCCGATATGGATAACCACATCATATCGATGTGCTGCATCGTAAAACGACGGTGCCAGGCCTCTCACGACCTTGTAGTTGACCCGAATAGGCTCTGGATGCACTGAAATGCGCACCGTAGGAAGAACAGCCGCGGCATGCCTCGAGTTGGGATCCTTGGCGCGCAATGGCGGGAGATGTGAGGGCAGCCTGCTGGCGATCTCCCATGAAGGGTTGATGGGATACTGCTCCCTGAAGGGCTACATCTCAAGGCATTAGCACAGGTCTCGCAGTGCAACCCGGTAATACATTGCGTGACGTTGAGCGGGGCGGCTAAACATATGACGTTCAACATCAGAAAAGAATGACAACATACACCAAAGCCCGTGACAAGCACGGAGATCTCGTCTGGCTCTCCAATTTGCGAACCCATGTCGTGTTGAGGCTATTCCCAAGTAATAAATAGTTGATAAAGGGGGTACAAATAGGTCAAGAGAAAAGGCGGAGGAGAGACGCTTCCTCGGGTCTTATACTTCTCCAGTGGGGATAACCAAAGTAACCAAGTCCCTGCCATAAGCTGAGTGAGAAGAAGGCACAGTCTCTTCTAAAAAGGTAATCACTAACTAAACAATACTTGATCTGATCTGACCTGGCCTAACTTGATTTTATTGAATATGTCGCTTACTTGTCCCTTTTCCTCTCTCCGTTTCAGTCTTTTCCTCCTCTTCCATCACTAGACCCGGAGCCGAGGGAAAACGGAAAAGACTGCAGCTTCATATTTCTTCAGGGAAAACGCCGATTATTGCCAAGAATGGCAGGTCGCCGATTTGGGAAATGCTAAGTCTAGGGTAGCTGGATGTCGAAGAGTCAGTCGTCTGTTGTCGAGAGTATCTCATTTACGTAGACACTTGTCAAGTTAGATTCTGTTATGATGTCAACATTAATTGCATTGTATTCAACAGTGACAGAGGTTACGTGTGTAATTATAGATGGATGATGGACAAGTGTTCCATCTTCTTATAGATGAAGCGTGACTGGACATGAAGACCGCAACACATTCGGTCAAGGGAGACAGTTTTCATTTACCACAACATACACCCCAACAATATATACAACCACAGTATCCTATACTACATGGAAAGAGACTATTCATCTCATTCATATCAACGTTAAATCTGATTCACTGGCTCCAAGAGACTTCTTCTACGAGTCCCACTTTTCCATTCAATGCGGAGTTTCCTAATACGGCGTGAGCCACGAACTGAATGAGTGACATGAATCCATCTTTCTCAAACCTTTATATAAAACATATAAAGGAAAGGAAACGACATCCTTCAGACAACTTAACCTGACTACAATTCAACGCTCAGAGGCCAAGAATATCCTGCATCCCTAAACTCTCACCGATACATAAACATCATGGGATCGACACCGGACTATACCCTGCCTCCGCAGGAGCTCACCTTTGACGGTTTCCTCTTCGATATGGATGGTACCATCATCGACTCTACGGATGCAGTAGTCAAGCACTGGCAAACGTGAGTAACCTACAGTACAGTACATACAAATCACGCACAACCTGGCGACTAACTCGGTGTAGCATTGGCAACGAGATCGGCGTTGCACCCGAAGTCATTCTTGAGACCTCCCATGGACGACGAAGCATCGACATTCTCAAGATTCTTGCACCAGAGAAGGCCAACTGGGAATGTGAGTACAGTACACGCGTCAAACAAACAAACATGCATGGTAGTCAATAAGCCCAATGGCGGACGGAAACATGTCGCCAGATAGTTATTTTACTCAACTATGACCTGGCAGTCATACCCGCCGCCAACTTGTTGGCAAGGCTGGCCTGACCTGGCCTGGCTTACTCTACTGTACCGTGCGTTGGCTGGACCGAGCAACCGCTGATCATTTCCATAGATGTACGTGACATGGAAGGACGTCTTCCCAAGTACCATGGCCACGAGGCCGTCGAGATACCGGGCGCCCGTTCCATGCTAGAAGCTCTCATCGCCAGATCTAGCCCCTGGGCGATCGTCACATCAGGCACTGAACCTCTTGTGACTGGGTGGTTGCACGCTCGAGACCTGCCCACACCGCCGCCGGAGCACCTCGTCACTGCAGAATCCGTTGAGAACGGCAAACCTGACCCCGCCTGCTATCGCCTTGGCCGTGAGCGTCTCGGCCTACAAGCGGAGGATGCTCAGATTCTGGTACTCGAAGACAGCCCAGCAGGGATCCGTGCAGGAAAGGCAGCTGGTTGCAAGGTCCTCGGCTTGGTGACAAGCCATACAGTCGAGCAGGTCGTCGCCGCGGAGCCAGACTGGGTGGTTCGAGACCTCTCTTCAGTCAAGGTGCTCCGGAGCGAGGGCGGCAAGGTGACCATCGAAATCTCCAATGCTCTCCGACTATGATCGGGGCCTCGTGGATGTGGATTCGGCAACAGAACAGGGCAGTAGGGCACTGCCGGAGGTGAGAGGGAGACGGGGTAGATTGGTAAGAGATAGAACCGTGAGGGAGAAAAATCACCAGATTTCATCATCATGATAGAAGATTCAATAGATAGATCCAGGATGAGACTGGGATTGTTCCCTGGAGAAAGATAGGCGAAAGATCGTCACCCTCGAAAGTAATTTTGACATCATCACTCAGCTTCTCCCTCGGCTCAGTTGTTGACCTCATTTCCTTTGTCACTCCCTAGAGATCTTCACAGCGATCTGACCCACGATGATCGACACGCCAAGGCAGTACAATTGGCGGACGACATGCATATGAGACCCAGTGAAGATGTTTATGCTGCATCGCGACAATCATTGCCCCCAGAAAAAAGGAACAAGGGAGACTCTTGGGATATCGTGATCTTCCGTCACGTCTTGGGAGCGAGACAAGACACAACAATAATGCTCGTCGCCGATATTATTATTACCGCACCCTCTCACACAAACACAAACAATCTCCACTTGGTAACCATTCAAGTGAGACCTTTCTCAGAGCCACCACAAAACAACTGAGACGTCTCTGGTTCTCCTTTGTCTTTTCAGACATTATTTCTCGGCATCCATCTCCTCTCGCGTACTGTAGAGAACAATCACCGCCAAGCGCGACCAGGGCCCCGAAAAAAAAAGATACTAAAAAATGTCTCGGTTTGGCACCTGTCATCGCACCGTTTCCTCCAGTCCAGCCCAGTAGTCCAAGCCGACTAAGCTCAAGGGCAGCGTTCATTGAGCCCGTCGTCCGTTGAAGCGGGGACAATGGTAATTTCTTACTCTACACATGGAGCAGAGTTGACGTGATACTGTTGTACTGTATCCGTACCATGTGGGCAAAGACGCCAGTGTCAAGTTTCTTCCACTTTGGCTCTCGCCCTACTAATTCAATCTACTGTCAGAGTCAGAGCCCACCGAGTCAAGGAGAACCGAAGCCCCCCTTGCCCCTGACGCGTCCTGCAACGCAAAGGGTTGAAGAACCTGCAAAACCGCCGGCGTCTCAAGAAAGAAGACTTGCGGCGGTATCGATTTGGTGGAGTTCCTTTTCTTTTGTGGTCTCGTCCTGTCGATTTGTTGTATAGGTCTAAGTGGGCCAACCAACTTTGACATGACTGAAGCAATCTGATTCACCTCAAGGAGCACTCACTTTGTACCACACCGAGTTGGAAATGGAGAGGTTTACGAAGTTGAAGGGAACAAGAATAGCATCAATGGGTCATGCAAAGGTATCAAGTCAGCCTGTCAGGTCGAGGTCGAGGTCGTACAGGTAGGTGTCATCAGCTCGTTGCACCACAGGCCAGACTTGTCGTGATATCCACAAGTCAGTCGGAACGGAACACCTTGACCACAGCGGATATTTGATCATCTTAGGTTCATCTACCAATAGATGCTGTGTTTTCGTGCCAACCCAAAGCTACGGGCGAGTGCTGCAAGGTCCCGAACGCCAGTGTCACTGTGCTGCAATGTCCTTCTCGTAAAGGGGCGGGTAGTGACATGGAGGCTGATTTGCAGTTAATACCTCCACATACATGCAACACAACACAATACAGTCGAGCCGAAGGGAGTGGTGATTGCGAACAGCGAACAGTCGAGAAAATTCATGGTGTTGCGATTACGACTCGCGACCCCCCTTGCAATTATCACGTCCCACCTCAGATAGCTAGAACAGGGGGGAGGCTTTTAAGGGACCTCCTGCCGCCGGCATCCCACGCTGGAAACATGGGAAGATCTTCCGGGAGGATTTTATCGCGATTTCAACCTAACCACGTTGTCGGAGAAGGCCGCCAAGATAGTATAGTAGAGGTACATACCCAGGGTACCCGGCAGGCCAAGTTCAGCCCATAGCGACAAGCATGAGCCTAGTCACGGATTGATTCTTTTGTCCGGCAAAAACTGTTCTCCTCCTCCTTCAGATCCGTGAGCCGAGCACCGGTCCCCTGGAAATTCTTCGACCGCCCAATGCAGACGCCCTCTCGATTTGGATCTTAGTCCGTGATGGTGGCTGGCTCAAATGAGATTGGAGCTCCTCTAGGCTTAAAACGTTGCCTGCAGCCACATGAGACGGTCCAGAATGCTAAACCCGCCTTTCTTTGTTGTTTCGCGAAATTTTGAAAATTTCCCATTAGCTGGCCGCCAAGAGATGAAGAAGAAGAAAAAAACAAAAACAAAACATGACAACGGATAAACCAGTCCTCAATTGCATGCATTTCCATCCCCATCTCCTTAACCTTGCAGCATGAGACGAGACGGTGAAGGCCTTGTTGACAGTAGTGCGTTTCAAATCGAATGCTGTTCTGGCTTTTGTTAAGAACGAAAAAGAAACTATTAGATTTTCATATCAACAATGCGAAATATTCGAAGAAGGGTAGCGGCAGTACATTATAGTATGTACCTACATGGTTTCTCGCTGCCATTATGAATATATATCCATACCTATGCTTTTGACACAGCATTGCCTGCATCGACAAGGCTCACCATAATCAAACATGAGGAAAACGAATCTCCTGCCGTGGGCATCAATATAGTACAATGAATCGTACGGATACCTCCATCAAATGCTTACAATACACCTGACAAAGACTTGGCTGAGGCCCACCAGAAGCTCTAAATGTTATTGCCGGAGAACGACCAAGCTCACGTCCCTAGTCAGGGCAGGGCAAGGCAGACCAGTAACCGAATACCTAACTTAGTACTTGAAAGCTTGTCTTAGCTCTTAGCTTGCAGCACCCACCAAACATTTAGCGTCGTTGCGTCAAGGTCAAGTAGATAATGGAGTACGTATGTATGACTTCCGTTGGGCTCACGTCTAAGTCAATAACACGCATATTATAAGGGTCATGCCACGAGTGTACTGTAGTCGTTGAGCATTGACTGAACTTGCTTTTTTCCTTGATACAGGCGTTTTCTTCAGCTTCTCACCCCATATAGATGAACCAAGTGCAGGGCTAATGTATGTACAGTACAGTATCAAGCTGGCTGGAGGGATGCGATGGGATGCGATGGGATGCGACAAGGGAGAAGCGCCAAGATTCGACCACCACGTGTTGGATGGGTCTCTTTCTGGCCTTATCCGACAAGTTGAGAGACACGAGGCCCCTGCCCTGTCCCCTCCCCTGTACTAGAGTCTTTTCGGCCTTTGAGCTGACCACTATCCTCATGGCTTACAGTTCGTTCACGCTCATGCTGTCGCGTTTTGGTGTTGACCCGAATAGGCGAATACTGCCATGGCTTGGCCCACTCCCGTCGAAAACAATCCAAATTTGTATGTAGTTGCAATCCTCGCCCAGCAAGTCTCTCTGCGCAGCTTAACCTTTTAGCGCCAACGGGTTTCTTTTTCCTGACGACATAGCTGACGCCCAAGGCGAAGAAGCTTTCCATGGAACTCCAACTAACATACCACAAACGTAGCGAGTCGGTGTCACAGATGCTTTGATCGTCTTCTGAATACACCTACGGTAGCATTACGAAGACATGATCGGCGGGATCGGCCCGCCGAACGCGTGACAGAAGCTGGACCAAGCGACAGAGCTCAAGAGAGCGAGGTTTGAGGTCTCAAGGACTCTTGGGAGGTCTAGGCGTCACCAAAGATAGGACACGGGGATTAGGTTGAAGCTAATCTCGAGCATCAGTAGCAGGGCCATCGGATCTTGGCGGCCACGAACTGGTCCAGCTGTTAACGTGGTCGGGACTTGCCAGGGACAGCCTAGAGTTTTCCAGAGAACTGGTAACTCTCCACTAAAGATCTCTAGCAACTCCACAGTATCCTTACTAGCTCTGAAGGTTCGGCCGCCCAATGAGCAACTGATTGATCAAGCTTGATCCTTGCTACTGTGCCATGCTGTCCCACAAGATGCGGTAGGGTAAGCGATCAAGGCTAATTCCAGATAATAGATAAGTGAGCTGAGTCTGAGTCGACATGTCTTTCAACGAGAAGAACAAAAAACTGCCCAGAGGCTATCCCGTGCCTGCATGAATACAACACATTGCGGCTGATCTGCTCATGACATATACCCAGTAAAGAGTCCAGGGGTTCGAGCTTGTTGTTGGTGCTATACCTGGCTCTGCTCAATTACCAACCTAGAGGGGTTGGATGCTGGAGTGACTTGTCGGTAAATTAGCGTCTGGTAAAGCCAGGCCAGCCTTCCCCCATTTGCATTGCTTTGGCCTTTGCGGGTCGTTATGCACCCGAACGAGAGCCAATCGCAACCCGAGACTCTGCTGTGGCTCTGAGACATTGTCTCTGATGAGGCAGCCGTTGTGCTTGGGTCAACGCTTAAGACGGACGCCTACAAGCGCCTCCAGATAGAACAGTAAAACGGTGCTGAGCTTAGTCCCAATTAGTTCTCCTGAGTAATGTCTAAATCGTACGTTTTTCTCTTCTCAAACCGTCGCTTTCTGTTTGTGACCCACGAGTCGCAGTTGTGAAGAGCGTGTTAGTGCGGCCCGTACGCTTAGTTCCCGGAGCGAATCATTCAGGCAGCCTCTCGTTTTAGAAAGGCGAGAAACTTGTATGTTCCGCACTTGGACGATTGGAAGCTTTTGCCCTCTCTGCTCAATGGGTGGAATTTCATCAAGGTTGAGGCCTAAGCCAGCTATCTGAGTAATGGTGATGCAGTGATGCAGTGATGCGGCCTGTGGGCTCATCTCATGCATATCAACAAGGGTGAGATACTCAATTGGGTACTTGACGTCCTCAATATGCAAGTCCTGCGGACGATTGGGCTTCAGACGCTCATAATCATTGCTAGAATAGGAACAGCGTGTTACAAGCACCTGCGGTCTCAGCTTGTAAAGGATCAAGATCGCAGCCAAGCAACCGCCATACCCATATGGCTTCTTGGAATCCTGGTTTAGTAGAAGATCATTCAAACAAGCAAGGTTCCCTCCTGATCAAACCGTTGCCCCAAAGTATGTATGTACATACAGTACACACACGTTGATGGTCCAGTCAAAACGGTCGAGGTGATCGACAAGATCTGCCCCGGGAGAGCTTCTTCCCGGTAACAATGACCAGGCATCCAGACCATCAGATCGCATCTGGAATCTAATCCTTGCGTAATGTATCCTTTTTTCCTTCGTCTCATGGTTCTCGGAAAAGTATTTCGTCGCTTGTGGTATTCTTACAAATGCAATTGCCCCAGGACATCTACGGCCCCGGCCGATCTCGCAGCATAGGGTGCGTAGGTTTGTACAGCGATGGATAACTTCGTATACCAGGTTCCTGGTCTTTCCAGGTCTTTCCAGGTCAATCATCCCCGCACTCAAGGGCTAATCAAATCCCAGACCACTTCGAGGGGGGCATAATGGTGCACATCTTATGTAGATCACCCGCCAGGAGAATGCCTGTAATAAACACACACTGCACTTTAATAAAAACAGCTTTCAATACCCGCTTTTTGCTTGTGCACTATTCTCTCCCGAAGGCATTCAAACTGCAGTGCGCGAGTGGATGCCAAGAGATGAAGAAGCAAAGAACAGGGCGTTATCTCTTAGAACATAGCAGCCGCTTCAAGCGGGTACAGGGACCTACGGGTCTACTTGCTGGTGAATCGAGACCGTTCTCTTCGGCTTTGCCGTGAACGTCGTTTTGGCTCAACCCCACTCTGTACCTGAGAAGTGGATGTGCTGAGATGCAAGCTGCTAATAAATCAAGTGTGCAGTGAATGGTATCTCACTCATGCCAAGACTCGCTGGAGGCAGATATCGGCTTGCAAAATCGAGCTTGTTGCTGTAAACGCTAACTTCGTGTAAATACTGTATACTTCAGCAGGCAAGAAGACGGTTCAGACCAACCCTGGTCCTTGTCTAGGGAGCAGAGGCACGGGGGAAGAGAACATGGGCAATGTATGTATGTCCTGCTACGAAAATCGATGACTGATGTATCGTCAGAACACCAACTGCTGTACTATGCCCAACCTGATGAACATAATACTCAGCCGGGTTCGTGTAACTCTAACATTGGTTCATTTTCGTCGACGAGAAGCACAATGACGGCGTTGTTTTGCTGCAATACTACATTCCAGCACATTTTTTCTATACGTGATTTCCGGCTTCCAATGTCAAGAAGGTGAGGCACTGTGCCCTCCAACGCTCAATTATTGTCAGTCTCGGGTGGCTTGGTCATGCCTATCCTTGAGTAAATCCATGAGAAATTGTTGTTTCCGGTGACCCGTCATCTGGCAAAACTACCAGCCAGCCTGAATGTCGCTTATCCACGCCTCTGATTCGCATGCTCTCGCCGAAGGCCCCGTCGCAGACTAGGATTGACTTGCTAATAATGACTGCAGTCCTGTCACGGCCATGTCCAGTTGGCCTTGATTGCGTGAGTCGTGGTAATGAAGAGGTTGTCAGCGCGGCAAAGTTGCATTATTGTAATCCGACCTCTCGAAAACGTTGACAAGCCCTGGCGTCACTCTCCTGCATGTGCGTAATTTGCGGCCGGGCCCGCCAAGGACCAACCGCTTTCTCCCCTGCACCCTTTCACCGGTCGTGGCTTGAATTGTCGCGCTGGATAAACCTTGTTGATTTCGCTAGCTGGTGTGCTCAACTTTTGGATATCAGAACTTCAATTGAATGAAGTTATACTCAAATGGTTGTTATGAAGTAGCATTTCACCACGGCTTGAGAAATAGTACTTCGAGAGACAAACTTATGACGATGAACGAACTCTCGGTACACAAAACCCAGCTCTCGGAAATGCAGACAGCCGAGGAACCACCTTCCTGGAAACCCGAGCTACAGATGTAGTGGCCAAGCCGCTTACACAACTTCACGCAAGCTGCTGTCTCGCTGTCGATCGTATCACACCTCTTGAAGACACCAAGCTGTGATGCCCGATATAGACGGTAGGGTCACACGCGAGTGCTGTCAACGGCTAGTATGTTCGGCTGTAGCACCGTAGAAAGCTGTCACTTTTAATCCGAGCCTTGACAAGCATGGTGCAATGGGCATCTGTTTCCAAAGAAGTAACATCGATGCTCTCGCTTATGCGACGAGTCTGCAGAAGAACCAGCTGGTGAAGGTTACATCAAGGACGGAGTTCATATGTCCCCGCTATCCTCAGCTACGAAGAGTGAGGACGAAGATACATATCGAGACCTAGTTGAGACTGGTACATGGACTCCCTTGCACAGGAGTGGTATAGGTAGTTATCGCATACGCATCATGTACCTCTGTAGGTTGTCCGTCATTCGTCGGTCAAATCAGGTCGGGATCTCTAGTGGTTCGATTTTTGGAATGAGAAACCTTTTGGTTAGGCGGCTTGAATGCACAAGACACGGCTTGTTTGGTGTGAACAACCTCAAAGACTTGCAAGGCAGGCTAGCAAACAAGGCTGCAGGATCGAAAATCTCTCCACTGGGTTGGTTTTGTTCGTGACGGTCGATATTAGTGTGATAGGACGATGTGGTTGCACAACTAAAATGACCTTATTATGCCGTCCGCCACGGCGGATATAGCAAAAGGCAGTACTGCCCAAATAATAGCAGATCCATCAATCACTGTGTACCGTCAAGGAAGACAAGAGCAACATGAAGCTGCGAATATATGTGAGCCAGCTGGACCAATGCGAAGTAAGATGTATCCTTGTATGTTGTGAGGGGGAAAAGCAAGCGGGAAAAGCAAGCTGCACTCAGCAAGGTTCAGGTAAGAAACCGATGAAGCAATCACGAGGTGAGGTGGTTGTGGTGAGGTGGCAAACCGGTGCTAGAAAGGGAAAGCATAATCTGTTTTGGGACAACCTCTTTCCTTCATAGGCCTGAGTAGGTAGATTAGTACCTAGACAGAAAGCGACGGAAGGTATCTCAGGGCAGGTACTGCACTGCACAGTACCTATCTCTGTAGCCGCAATGCCTCATAAGCATGCTTGCATTCAGCTCACTCTTGCCTGCATACAAGAACCTCGTCCAGGCCTGATCCCGACGGGGAGTTGCCCAAGCGTCATTGGCCCAGACCCGACAGCTCGATGGCTACAGTGATACATCCCTCCTACAGCACACTGCAAGCGCTGCCCGGGCCTTCGCCTAACAGGGGTGTTAGTGCTCGGTCAAGACTTCCCCGCCAGCTTCTTGCCTCTACGAAATGCATGCCTAGCCAGTATAGCACCCTCAAGTCTGCACCATCGGGCCTGGGGCTTCTTGAATACTTGGGGACACCAACTAAATTGACAGCCAGTTGAGCTCATGCATGAGAAAGGCCTCAGTGGCCGCGAATTTGGAGAGAGCGACATCTTTGCTTGAGCTGGTCGAGACAAATCGAATCAAGTCTACTAGATACACATCATAATGCCAACATCCAAAGACAAAATGACCTCTGCCCTGATCGGCGGGGTAAATCAATTCCTCATGGTGGTAATATCACCTCTTCTCAATCTTCTGCATGATGGGTATGAGATAATGCATCTCGGAGACTTGATCACCACCCAACTCAATGTGGAAATGGACAACGGCGAAAGGGTAATATCAACGACAACGCCAACAGGCTATCCGAACAAGGTCAAGGCACGCAAGATTGTGCGCCGCCGCCCTGGGACCCGGCCTTACCAACTTGCGCCGACCCCTCGAGCTAGTACAAGATCTAGCGCGCTGCCTCGCATCTTCTTTGAGCATAGGGTCAGGAGTCTCTTTCACGGTCAAGCATGGCGCGACCCGCCCACGAGAACGGTGACTCTAAACTCGAGATGGGGAGGATTACCAAGCTCTCCGAGGGAGGCTTCGGAGGGAGACAGAACTGTGGATCAAGAGTATGGGCAGGGCGCCGCCACGACGGCAGCACAGGCCGGCGCGGAGCGCTCCCTCCTTTGCAACACCCCGGCGCACGCCTAAAACAAAACTCTCGCGTAGCCTTGTCGTTGGGAAAGGGTGGACAGGGGTTAGATGCAGGGATGAGGTTGGCGGACGAGCCCCCAGCTTGGGCCCGGGACCTGAACCCAGAGTTGTTCTAGGTACCTGGCCAGAGCGCAGCATCCAGACTTTCGTGTACCTAACCGCTGGTACCCAGAATGTGTCCGGAGCCGCTGCTCTACCCATGACGAGGGGACGTCTCGTTGCGCTGTGATCTCCTCCCCCGGCCATGTTGGGACCCAGGGGTCTGATTGCTTGTGCTCAACCCCAGCTCCCTCGGGTAAGAACCCACACGCCATCTCGCAGATTGTCTGTTATGACGGGGCTATAATGACTGCCGCTGTTTTCCAAGAGCCATCAGCTGTGTACAACGCGGACAAGTCCTTCCCTTCTTTTACCCTCGTACGCCCCTCCAAATCTCCACCACTGCTTTCCCTTCCGACTAAGAACCTCCTTCGTCAACTTCATCCTTAAGAGGGCACTCTGACTGAATCTTTGTCTCACCATTGCGGAACCCTCCTCGCTTGCCTGGATTCTCCGACTTCTAGCAAACACTATTCAAAAAGACCACTTGATCCCGCTATCCCATTCAACTTGGAAACCCACGACATCTTCACTCTTTTTGTCTTTTATATTGCCTAGTACTACCCTGACCCAGTCACTCTTTACTTGTACTCGACAGGATATTGATCTGCCATCCATTCGTTCTTCCAAACCCTAAGTTTGCAGGTCCGGCATTCGACTTACACGCAGCTCTGAATCTTCATTCCAATCATTACCACCACCTCACATCTTACATTCCTCAGAAGCGGCCCGTGATGGAGAACATGGGTTCATACCACCACCAACAGCAATGGCCAGGCTGGGGCTACCAAAGCCATGCCAGCCAGTACCCCAGATACTCTCAGCAGCTACCCAGTTATGCCGCTTATCTCCCTGAATCGATGGAGCTCTACAATGCTCACCAGGGCCATCTCCTGCACCATCACCAAATGTCTAGAACAACTGAGACAAAGCCCCGACTCTCTAAAGAAGAGGTCGAGGTGCTTGAGACTGAGTTTCAAAAGAACCATAAGCCCAACAGCACGATAAAGAAGGCGTTGGCCGAGTCGATGAGAGTTGACAATGCTCGTATCAATGTCGGTTATGTCCTGTCGTAAAGCAATCTTCCATGTAACTAACATCATGACAGAACTGGTTCCAAAACCGACGAGCACGGGAGAAGAAGGAGAAAAACATCCGCGAGTACGCGGCCAAGCAAAGATTGGACAAGGACACGGCTGCCAACGAAGCCGGGATTCACTCAGACGATGATCGCCTCTCTGATCGGGTTGTTTCCAGCGCTCCCTTTCCAGCCCCGCGCCTAATTGGATCCCGAACGACAAGCATATCGAGCTTAGAGCACGAAAGCGAGAATGACAACAGCCAGTCTGACTTTGGGGCTATGTCTTCGCCAGATCTGTCTTCTCAACCAACGCCTGAGCCTTTGTCTGCATCGACCACTACCTCTCTGGCTTGCTACGGTCAGTATCCTCAATTGGTTGTGCCGAACGAAGAGGACGAGCCTACTCCTTCTCTCACCCAGCAGTGCTTCCCCAGACTGTCAACATCGCCTCTCCAAGAGCAATATGTATACCCACGAAACAATCTCATGGTCAGACAGTCCAACCAGCCTTCGATGCTAAAGCCTTCTCCCTCAATGGATATTGCCTCTCGCCGAAACAAGCGCGCTCCCCAGCTTGCCATCAACGCCTCTCGCAGCTTCTCAGCAACTGGACCTAGAACTGGAATCGATATGGGAAGAAGGGCAGACGTTGGACATTCCATGCGACGTGTTGCTTCCGCAACTGGAGTTGGACGCATCAGCAAGCCCATCAGTGGTCCTCGAAGCCCCTATTTTGAAAGAAACCCCGAGGCGCTGTTGCAGCTCAACCGATCCCCCAACTTCCAGAAGGCGACTACTATTGCACCACCCACTCCCAACACACCTGTTGTTGCGAACCAGCCAGGACTATGCGAAGCTACACCAGCCAGCACAGTGACATATGATGAGAAATATCCCATGGATCTAGCAATCCATGACCCAACTCTACGAACCCCTCCCACCACTCCCGGGGTCATGGATCAGTTGTACCACAACGATTCCAACTACCAAGTTGCCGTCGCTGATGAGCCTTTGGTGACACCGGGTCTAACTGCCTTCCCCAACGACTTCGGAGTACCTGGCGCACCAAGCCAGGTACCCAGCTACCTGTCGCATGGATGTGCCAGCCAGCCTCAAACCCCATCATATGGTGCCCCAGTGGGCCCTACCTACTTTGGCTTCGCTGGAGGCAATGCTGAGTACAACTGGTCCGATGACGCCTCGCTGTCAGCACACTCATCTCCTGGACAGAACCAGCAGAATGTCAACTTCATGAACATGACCCCCTCGAGCTTTACCTACTCCGACAGGTAATTTCTCTTTCACATAAATCAATCACATTGCTTTTCAGCACCAGCATTCAACTCTGTACATAAACAGCGACATTCTGCTTTCTTTTCTCCTTCGAGAACATTGTACAATATAGACACGATGCCTTTCTGCCAGCAGAAAATGGCAAAAAAAGCCAGTTATGGCAATCAATTATCATTTCTCGTTTGTTCCTCGTCCCCCAAAACACTTTACGAATGAATCAACGGCATCATACCCTAATGTAATGGGAACACGGCACTGGATGGCGCTCAGGGAAGCACACAGGGAGTGGGAGTTGTTTGTGATGGAATATTAGCTACACAAACTTGGCGCAAAATCTTGACAGCAGTGGAAGGCGACACTGCATGGGCGCTGGCTGTCTCATGGAGCCGCAACAAAGCATGAGGACAACCGATTGGAAGAGCCAGATAAAATTCAAAAGAAATACAACCAAATTTATAACTTACATCACTATTATAAGAACAGTCTTGGGTACCGTGCCAAAGGATATGTATAGCCATTCATGTAACTTTTTGTCACCATGGAGAGAAGCTCGGTCTCGAGACCTCTTGACGATCTGGTGATGTTTAGGCCTCAAAGCTAACAACCTCAAGGTGGTGTCCCGCATTCCTTTCTTGTCAAATGGTCTGTTACAAAGCAGGAACGGTTTGTGTCTCAAGAAGGGAGACGCCATCAGCAAACCTTATTCCTAGGTTAAATCGTGAAGTCGGTACGTGGTTGCACAAGCCTGATCCCGAGCATTGGGTCATCCTCCATCCCGGGCTCCCGGAGTTTCGGGGCTCCACAACTGCGACTAGGTACTAACCAACCAAATCCTAACGTCGATCTCCAAGCAATGAGAAGGCCTTGGTCTTGGCCGTCGCCTTGCCCCGCTTTGCACGTCCCAGGATCTGTTCCGACGCAATGGATACAGACGGGAGATCGACACTGCAAATGCTGGGGACATTTCCAGCGTTACAGTAAAGATTACGGTATATACTGTACGCACCTTACAGTACGCGATAGGTCCATCGGGCAACCAATCGAACAGCCGATGTTGGGTTGAGTTCTCAAGTCGGTGTTGGTGGAAGCGTATTGACAGCAGACGTCTGGCTAACCTCTACGACAGTTTCCTATTTTGGCTTTTTCTCAAAGTGATTATGCCATATCTGGCACTTTGAGAGAATTTAGTCAGCGTCACTTGGGAAAGACAAACGGCACATTAACTCGTGTTGACCATTAAACGGCCATTAAACTAAGACAATTCGGACCAGGGGCTTGACGGTTTCCAAAAGCCAAAACTCAGTTCCAGTTGCAAACTAACGTCAGGGCCAACGACTTAAGGAATGCTGACCTTTCTGTTCCTTGCAGTAATGTGTGGGGTGTGGGTTGATCAACTAAGTTAGCAGCAGTCTTCGGGCTCGAAGGTTGTGGCTATAGAGTGTCATCTCTATCCACACAATGAATACAGCACCACCGCAAAGCAGTTGACAGCATAGATCAGAATGCATGGCTAAATGAATGGCACCAGTTAACAATGAGAGGCTGGTGACGTTTCACACCCATCTATAAAACTTTATGAATGTCTTGTCTAGGTAGGTAGGTGGTACAGCCTCATGCCCATTCTCCAGACTTCCTGACACGGATTTCTGATGTGATATCTTCCTTGCCTTTCAGTGATCATACCTAGTCAAATAGGGATACCTCCCTGGTGAGTTTTCCGCAGATTCGAGCATTTGATAAGTTCATTGCATCAAGCTTAGCCAGCTAGTCAAGTTATACCCATCACCTAAATTAAGAGGCGCAACAATAGAAAATTAAGATCGCAATAAATACCTAACTTATAGGTTACTATTGATTATAACATTGAAGAAAGAATTACCGAGGGCTTGAAGTTACAAGAAGAATAAATAACTTAACTTACTAAGATTTAACTTTACTAAGAGAAGTTACTATTAATTATAATATTAAGAAAGGATTTACTGTAGGCTCGCAGTTGAAAGAGATAAATGCTACTTGTACTATAGCCACTGAAGACCTGGAAACCCTTAAGAAAAAAAATACAACCTTACTGTATGCTAAGATGGATGATCTTCATTTTTAAGGCTATCTTGACCCGACCGACCGAGGATAAGCCGAATCGTACCGGACTATCTATCCATCCGGCTCATCCGACGCCATAACTCTGTTTTTGAAGTTAGTGAGTTCGCACGTGACAGAATATTTGAATGTCAAGAGCTTGTTGACAATGGGATATGTGGGTCTTCACTCCCACTCTTACCACTTCTTTCACCAGAGTTATACTTTATTATCCCATAACGTTTTTTGCTGTCCGCCATGGCGTCAGTCAATTTTGAGGAAACATTCTGTCGAGAATGTGGCAGGAATAAATGTGACCATTGCCGCTACTGCTTCGAAAGTGGCCACTCTATTGAGGAATGTCCCAAAGTACCACCTTGTCGCATATGTGGAGTTGGAGGGCATAAAACCGAATATTGTCCTACCATCATCAAGACCACACCCGTTACAGGAGGCTTCAGGGCACCACTGGCATCATCCCCGCAGTCCCAAAGGTACCAGACGCGCATTGTATACAACATAACAGTCACTCCGCCGATCCACAATTCGCCAGAATGGCTCACTATACCCGACGAAGTTAGAGAGGTCAGTTAGTCCATCCTGATAGCCACTTGTACGCTATGTACTTACTTTGATTTTCTTTCCACAAAATAGGCCGTTGTTAGGCAGGACGACGTGGTCCTTCCAGACCTTACCAAATTATGCTCGAGTATTATCGACGACATTCTACACAATCGCCTGCCAGGATCATCACAAGCACTCCAGCTCAGCATTCAGCAATACCAGGGAAGAACACCCCTCAGTACTTATCTCATCTCTTTTGTGAAACCAGAAATAAAAATGTTACAAGGAAAACGAATAACACGTGAGCGACTGGATTCGATCAAGAAGTTGCAGACCAGCGAGGGTGAAGATTGGAACAAGAGTTCGATGGGATACCTGGATTATGTGACAGATCAACGAAACCATGCCTACATCAGGACGTATGTTGGACAGACCCTACAAGCTCGCAGACGGCTTCTTAGCCAGCACAGCCAATCGCTGCTACGCGGAGAGACGTCAAGTCTCCACTACTTCATTGTGTGGCTCGGAAACGGGAACCGTTCCGCCAATTTCATCAGACTTTGGGAATTCCCCTCTGGAATAGGAGATTCAACTCTCTCGTTTCATATCGCCATCAGGAATATTCTTGAAGCAGTTTTTTGCAAAGCGTTCTCCACTCACCATGGAAGCCTCGCGAGATGGAATGATACATATGACCTTGCCTCAGGGTATGGCTTAAATATCATGACACCCCTTGTCCAGGGACATACGTTGAATGACTCTATACAGGCAGTGTCAGTATCTAATCTGGCGGCATCTGCAGATCCTCAGATTCGATACTAGGAGTCGTTTCGGTCTGCGGCGAAAGCCACCAAGACGCATGACCTCTTGCCAAACCCAGGTATTGGAAGGAGTTTGGCAGCCTACCAGGACTGCTTAAAGGCCGCTATTGGGGCAGACGGTATGCAAGGCATATTATCGTCTATCAACTCAGGTGTCGATCCCAAACCTATATTTCCGATACCGGAGTTCTCTGGCAGTCTCTCTGCTAGGATTGGGGTGCTGCTGGACTATTCAATGGTGTCCATGTCAGAGACAACAAGCTCTTACAGACTGGAGAACGAGGACAAAGAAGTCCCCTGGCAACTTCGGGGTTCTGGCTTTGATCTATCGAATGTCCTTGTCTGGACCCATAATTTCTTACCCTTCACAACCCTTGGAGAAAGAAGATCGTTGCTTTCGTCAAATTATACACCTGGCAATGGGGACCACTGTACACTGGTAAAAGCAAGCCTTGCCAGGGTAGTGTTGATGTGTGGCCCTCGAGCAGAGGAGGCCATTCACCTGGATTTCCCGAACCTCGAAAAGCGAATACTTCCACTGCGCTATCCATTCACACTGTATTTCAACGCTGACAACAGCGACCCCAGAATTTTCATCAGATGCCCGGAACTTCCAGCGCTTCCAAACTCAGTACCTTACCACCACAATTCGAAGATCGGCGAGGCTCTTCGTTTTGCTGCCAAGATCACAGGGTTGGAGGGAGTGCGCTCAGCTTTCCTTGAGAGTGGCACAGTGATTGCTTACGTCCTATCGCGCCTCAAGGCTGAGAGGCTTGGGCGAGAAAGACCTATGACCACTGAAACCATTGACCCAGGGGTAAAGTTCTGGCTCCTTAATCGCGGGTTTACGGGCGATGATGACATTTCACACCTCGAGAAGTTATGCGGAACTCTTAGTCGTGGAATCTTAGTGGTTCTACATGGCCGAGCTAAGCTGGCAAGAGAAGGCAAAATTCCACCCAATTCTCGCTGGCGTAAATTCTGTCGAAATCTGGGAAAGCAAGAGGTTCGCGTACACGAACCCTTCGACCCTGAAACGCACTCTTTGGCTAGGGCGTTTTATTCTAAGCTGGCTAAAGCTAGTGACAAAGATGTCTTGGAGCAATGTGCATCAGATCGCACCGCCATGGACCTGCTTGAGGATGAGGGATTTGAAGAAGCCCCTGAAAATGAAACAGACGATTCTTCTGCACCAGAGGATATGTTACCCGAGGAGCCACATATGGAGGATTTAGTGATGACTGTAGATCCCGACATCATCAACAGCATCACCAATGGGGACAAGTTTCCACTAGCAAACCCATTCAAATCGGAAAGTCGGAAAAAAAGGAGCCATTCACATTCCGGGGACATCTCACAAAAGCGTGTGCGGCGTAGCGATGTTCGAGACTGGAGAGATGAGAAAGACCGATGGAGAACGACTTCCTACGACTATGTGTTACCCATGCAGACGCGTTACAAGGAACGACAACTTAGTATCGGACATTGCCGAATCCTGGTCAATAAAGACCTAGAAGTCAAGGATAACTTGGTCCATATCTGGATCGAGATCAATCCTCCGGGCATTACGCATCCGAATCATTATGCAACCATGGCATCACCCTATGATCCTGCTTCTCGTCTAGCATTCATGCTTGTGTACTCAATAGCTTCTACTAACGAAGAAGTTAGGGAGTATGCTTTCCACTCGACTTATGGTGCTGTATGCAGAGCCAATACCTTCGTGGATCGTATTTACGAAGACAAATCAGACGAGGAAATTGTGTGTACTCCGCGAAGATTTCTGGACATCCGTCGAGTCAGAGCTCTCACCAACTCGAATCTGAGAGAAGCTGTCAAATCGGGATTCACAGATGTAATACTAGGGTTGGATCGGGATGAAGATGAGGGCGGGGATGTCGAAGGGGATGAGGCGCAACAAGTTTGAGATGCTATGAATCCCTGTAGTCATATTTACGATGCAATGGATAGGACTCTTCAACCTATGTCAACGGCAGCTGCAGTGGGAAACTTTTGGGTGTAGTAGAGGTACGATGTATTAATGCATGCCGCTGCAGCCTCTCGTTGGGCTGGAACGACTTTCAAACCACATGCATCTAGATTCTGATACGAGATTTCAGTGTGGCTTCTTACAGCAGAACCTAATGGTAGTTGATCATCTGTAACCTTCTATGAGCCATTTGGCCAATCGACTTGACCGAACATCGTTGCTGGATCCCATGAGTTGATAGGGATAGAGAGATTCAGAGATATTACATTTGACAGCTAGCTACCGCATGTATCTACTCATCTGCAGGACTGCGTGTGACTTGTGCTTTCATCAGGGTATCAGAAGAATTGGCCGCTGGAAGCATAAGAGACAAAACAGTTAGGTCATCTTATGCGAGCTTGATCTGGTGATTAGGCTACTTTATTTCTGTAGCTTAAATCGTAGAGGATAATTCTTCTGACGCCCACCTGGCTGTGTACATCAAGGCGTTACACAGATTATATACTGGGCTTCTGCTTCAAACATGTTTGCCACAAAGTCAAGTACCTTGAATACAAGACCTTAGGCGGTCCATACAACACGATTGCGAAGCCATTTGGGGGTTGGCCTCGCTAAATTCGAAAGGCTTCCAAGGCCACAAGCTGTCAATAACAGAAACGGGAAGAGTATACCAGTATAGCCGCCTCGACGGCAGTTGTCCCGGAACTTGGGTACAGCATCTCATCACCAGATACTGCCCAGCCTTTCTTCTGTTAGTGATGGTGATGGTGATGACACATGAGGTAGGTGTAGGCTGGGAAGGAAGGAACTCGTTAAGCTTAATCTTATCGCGCATGGGATTGCGGCCCGCGGACCCACTTACCGCGAAAAGGTCGACACCTCACAAAAATCAATATCAACACTCAAACCACTGGGAAGATGGAAAATCATAACTAACTGATCCAAAAAGAGTGATTCGTTTGGGAAAAAATGATTGGTAGCCCGACGCCGGACTCGAACCGGCAATCTTCTGATTAGACTATTTTGCAGGTTAGTAACAGACAACTATGAGGGATTTGAAGGTAATGTTCGAATGAAACTCACAGTCAGACGCGTTAGCCATTACGCCAGCCAGGCTAGTGACTAGTGGTTGCAACTCCGGTTTAAGAATTTGGTATATATAGCTAAACTCTAATGACGGATGTCGGGTTGATTGAAGGTTGAAGGAGGCAAAAGTCGCCTTGCATACAGCTTGGCAGCTGTTAATACGTGTTCATCGTCATTTGAGTTCAGTGGCTGATACGACATGTACACCTGAGTTATTGAGATTTGACTTTACTGGAAGAGGTCACTATTGATTATAACATTGAAGACGGATTTAACCTGGGACTTATAGTTCAAAGAGGATGATAAATAAACTTAATGACATTACAATTCCATTGTTGCCCCACCGCACTTAACACATCCGGCTGTTAAGAGCACTAAGTAATCCCAGTTATTGAGTCGATCGCGAGTCAATGGTCGAACCAAGTATCCTCCGTACTATAGGGGATACTGCTCACTTAATGAATGTGGTTGATTGAACTGGTGCTTTGGCAAGATTGATTCCGTGGCTGGTGTAACCAAGCTGTGGGGATAGATCACGTGCAGCGGGACGGCACGGGACCCACCGTTCAAGAATGTGGGGGATCACGTGGGATGTCCAGCACCTTGAAAATTTGATCGAAAACACCAAAATCATGACCAGACATTCAAGATCAGGACACAACACATGCAAAAAATAAAGAGACTGAATTGTAATTCATAGATGATTACGTAACCCCTGGCGGGACTCGAACCCGCAATCTTCTGATTAGACTGTATAACAGGTTAGTGATTGATCGTTGGGAGGGATTCGAACGTTGCGTTGGATTCGAACGTTGCATTCAAGATAGGGAGACTCACAGTCAGACGCGTTAGCCATTACGCCACAGGGGCTTTTGTTGGTTGAGATAGATGTGTCCAATTGTGATACATATATCTTATGTGGAGGTTTGTGGAGCTTTGAGTTCTCGATGCTTAGCCAATGGTCGTGTCGTGTCTCCTTGAGACTCCAGCTATCCACATGCTATCTGAGAGAATCCACCCTAGTTCAAGTTTACACCAAATTTATCTAGAGTCATAGCAGACCACGTAATTCCAAGTATGGATACAGTTCGAGAAGACAAAGAGATGCGTGGTTGCACACAACTGAGATCTCGAGAAGAGAGTTCAGAGACATAAACCGATACCGACATGTTCCCCTAGGATATGGCTCCTTTGCACGATCTTCCAGGCTGGAAAACTTGATGGTCCCGGGTAGGTGGCTGTTGTGAGTCAAATACGTTTTCATCGTCATAGAGTTCAGTGGCCAATGCAACTTATACGCCTGACTTGTTGAAATTTGACCTCGCTGGAAGAGGTCGCTATTGATTACAACATTGAAGAAGGATTCATCACCTTGGACTTGAAATTCAGAGAGGAAGACAAAAGTACACCTGACTTCCATTATTGAGATTTGACTTCACTGGAAGAGGTCGCGATTGGTTACGACATCCATGGACTGAAGAAAGATTTACCCTGCCCGGCCCTTAGGGTGTTAGAAGAATTGGCCGCCGAAATCATAAGAGACGAAATAAGTTGATCGCCTTATGATAGCTTAGACCAGCACTTTTAGGCTACTTTATTATGGTAGCCTAAGCCTTAGACGTTTCTTCTGTTACCCGCCTGCCGGCTTGCAGTTGGAAAAGAGAAAGAGTGCATGACAGCGGTGCAGTAGAGCCTGGGTTCGGGAATTTTTCACTCATCTATGGACCAACTTTGTTAACATTGAATCCAACATCTAATGGATTTTTGAGCGTCTCGTCCAATAATAAAAATAAATATGATATCAGACAATATTCCATGGTAGAGAACGTCCCGCTTGCTAGAATCGGCCATCTCTCCAATTCAAGTCTAGATGGCATTTATTGGCTCTTGCAAGGAAAACCAAGTGTAATCGAAAACGCGGCGCAGGTGCACTAGAGCCGACGCGACAGCGGTCCTGCCGAATACGTCAGTGGTTATAATGGAAACAACCTCCCGTCCACTGGGGTACCTACTGTTACCTGCTACCTCGCACGCGCCAGCTCGTTACCAGTCACGTAAAACCACTTTAACAGTTTGAGCACCATTCCATAATAACAACAGCTTTTTTTGCAACCTTACAGCTATATCTCAGTCTCTTTTTTTGTTACTCGTCCTTTAATATCACCAAATGGCTCCCGTCGTATGATAATTCTACCGTTCCTATGCCCTCTACCGCCATTGCTGGCAGCGACGCGTCGCGTCCAGCGCGGTCGAGGATTTTAACACCCAGCTCGGAGGGGAGCACAAATCACAAAGATGAGCTGCGTTCACCCGAAAGACACCAGAGGAAGAGGGCCGACTCGGCTACTATGGAGCACCTCTTGAAGCCCTCAATTGCTATCAAGGTTGGTTCTTGTCAATTAACATCATTTGTGTACCCCAACTTATTTGTGATTCTCCAGCCGCACCCGCCAAAGCTTCATGTCCAGCCTCGTATTCTCTATCCATTGATGGTCCTCCCTCGCGAACGCCTACCACTCTCCTGTATCGATTTTCACGCTACGAGTGTCGACCTCGCCTCGTTTCGCCTGTTCGAATCCCATGTCAAGATTCTCGACTTGGAGAGCCGTATGGGCTCCGTCCCTGTCGTCCTTATTGCCCGGAAAGAAGCAAGTCGCGCCGTTTACGCCCTCGAGAAGCAAGAAAGTGGTCTTTATGCTGTGTGTAGGCTAGGACCATGGGTAGACCTTGATCTTTTAGCAAGCCATTCATCTGCCGTCTGCCGAGAGCGACTGCATCGAGTTGTCAAAAGCGAACACCAAAACCCCAACGGCCCATCCGTGATCACCACGCCTCATATACACAAAGAAGAGAAGAGCAAGCGCGCCGCCATAGAAGCTATACAGTCTCTGGTTCGAAAACGACCAAGATCGCAGTCCGTTTCGACGTTGGCCGAATCTGTAAAACAAGAGACAGGCGAAGCTGCCACGCCTACAGACTCAAAGCTACCGTCTCCGACCTTGCAACCGGCCGAGTCAAGGAGGCTTAGCGAACACGTAGTGCAGCCCTTTCCTTCGACAACCCCAGCTGCTGTTGGCATCGAAGTGCATCAGCAGCAGACTAAGGGAGATATATTCGATACATTAAGAACGCAGTACTTCGATATGTTATACAAATCAATGGTGGGCATCAATAATCTCGCCATGTCTGCAGTTGCTAAACAATACAGGGATCACTCGCATACTTTGCCAAAGGACCGCTTTCGCGCGCTCGTTCAGCATTTCAGCTTAACCTCGAATCTGATCTCGACCTGGACGATCTTATTGAATTTCTGAAAAGTCTGGTCCTGACCACTGTACAGATCGACAAGAAGTATCGTGAAACTGTTCCCGCACTCATTTCTCAGATGAAGACAATTGTAGACAGCTCCGACGAGAGTCGAAAAAGAAAACGACGGGCCAAGAAAATGAAAGTTGGCAAGGACGGTCTCTACCCACACGAAGAAGTTCGTATCAGAAAGTGGTGGGCTGCCAACAAGCCCGAGCTTAAGGAGGATGAAACGGATGTGCCTGTCCCGCAGATGAAGTCTCTCGCTTCTATGCTTCGCACAAGAGAAACTCAGCTACAGATGATCATTATACTGGAGATCCTTGCTTTGACTCCTCTAAGGCCCACAGATGATGCTGAGGACAGTCAGCTTCCTCTTTTGCCTGGTGCTGCTGAGTCTCAAGGTGACGTAGCGCCTCTTTCTGTCAAGAAACGAAGCAAGCACAATCTACCGGTGCTCCTGGATGTCCACGCTGATCGTTTGACCATCTGGCAATCCACTGCATCTGATGAACAGCTGCTGTTGGAAGACTCACAAATCTCGCAAGCCCTCGATGGCCAGTCTCAACAGAAGTCATCTTCAGAACCTCTCAAGGACTTTTGTGTAGACATCATTGTACCATTGTAAGTGTCGAGCTGTCGTATCACCAGTTGTATCATTGCTAATTAATTTGGACAGTTTCTCTCAAAGGCTGCCGGAGCTTTGTGATTCGATCAATCGCAAGCTAGGAGGTCCCATCATTCTGAAGTCTTCAAGGCCAGCAGCTCTAAGACGATCATCCAGCAAACGGTCTCCAAAGCCAGGTGCGGTGGCAAAACGCTCCGTATCAGGACAGCCCACAAGGACGTTGCAGAGAGCTCTTTCAACCGATCAACAATCCCGACGAAGTGTTTCTAGGGGCCCTAGCAATATGATTGCGCTGATGCGATCCGCAACTACAACTTCCTTACCAGGTATCAAGCGGGAAGCAAGTGATTCTGCCTTGACCAAGTCAGTACTTGGCAATGAGCCCGACTTGATGAATAGGAAGAGCGGTCCGTTGCCACGAAGTAGTAGTGTATCCAATCTGCAAGATGTCAAGTCTAGCAAGAAGGCTCAAGTCGATGCACAGTTGAAGGATGCCATTTCTTCCTTGAGAAAGCCAAATCGCGAGGTGGTTGGCAAAGCGCTAGCTGAAGTAGCGGAACATCGTGCAACTGTGAGCTCTTCAGCAAAGAGTAAGTACCCAAGCGCAAGTTTGCGAGCTTCTTTTTTTATACTAACCTCTTATTAGAAGTGAGAAGGCCGGCCAGGGCTTCCATGGGTGCGCCGGTCGTGAAGGCGACACCAGCAAACGCACGATTCAAAGATGTATTTGCTTCAAAGCCCGATATAATGGACACGCCATTGATGAGTACTGAGGACATCATTCCTCCCTCGAGCCTTCCTTCCATGGTACCATCTACGGGTCTTCGCGCAGGAGGTCAACGGAATGATTTTCGTCAGAGTCGAACTCCTGATTTCGAGAGGATCGGCAGCACGCCAACAAAGGCTGCGTCAAGTTTTATCCGGCGTCCAGCAAATGATCCAGACGTTTTGCCATTTCCACCTTCTTCGCCATCCCTGGAGCGAAGGACGGTGACTGCTGCGGATCTGTTCAATCCTGCCGGTATCACAGATCGAAAAAGAAAGGTTAGTTTTGAGTCATGTCGCAACGAGATCTTGGCCACACCAGTCAAGGCTATCAAGACAAAGAGCATAGAAGACCTGGAAAACATGATGGTTGAGCCCGAGCCTCCTAAGCCGGTATCAATCTATCAAAAGTTGGGTTGGGATGACGATATAGATGAACTGTTATGATTTGCCTATCGGAGCATTTACAGCGGTGTTTTTTTTTACAAGGGAAATGCCCTACAAGCATCAGGAGTTATAGCATTCTAAGAAGGCGTTGAGAATATTGCAAGACTGTATCAACGACGGTATTCTAGTTACGACGTGGTACAAATAAATAATACGACAGCTGAATATGAAAACATTGGGCTCATTGCCATCATCTTAAGCCGCTACCCCTTCTACCAACATAGTAGGTAAATCTCTAATGTCGACATGTTCTTGTGATCCAAGGTCTACGACACGCATCGCCTCCAAGCCTACAACGCCTTGTTGTAGCGCCAAGAACTGAAGTTCAACTACATGGCAAGCTCCTGGTGGAAGAGGGCCAACACGAGTATCAGCGCTCAGGCACACAACATCTGTAGACTCGACGGAGGAGTTCTTCTGCAGTGCATGAAGGACATTCTCATCCGTGACTGCATCGGCGACGTCCTTTTCCCCATGTTTTCGACCACTCACCGAGGGCGGTCGTGTCATGCGGACTTCACCTCGCCGTCTTTTCGGGATTGCTACGAGAGCCAGCTTGCGTGGAGGCACGGGGGTTTTGTCTGTAGCACGATTGACGATATAGACAGTCCAGGAAAAGATTTGCCCCGGATGAACAGGCTCAGAGGGGCCAGTGAAGGTCATGGTGATGCCGAGTTCTGTGACAGTGGCCTCGGTGTTGGACGTTGCAGCCTCAAGGGCGGGAAGGGCATCCGGGCGCATGATGGATGGCGATATTAGGGGATAAGCCGCTTGTCCAGTAATAGAGAGCTGAGAAGGACGATGGGAGCGGACGATACCAGTTCCTGCAGTTGCTGAGCCATAGCCGGGATTAACTGGGAGGGTGAAGTCAAGTTGAGTTGTCCATGACATGGCCATGCTAGGCGTGCAGCGGCCAGGTATAACTTGAGCGGTGGCGGATATTGTTATATCGAGTTCTCGCATGGGGTTCTTAACAGTAACGTCATGCTGGCGAGGAGCGATGCGGTAGAGAAATGTTATATGGTCATGAGACACACAGGTAAGGGGAAGTTGCATGCCTGCATCGTCGTTAAGATTCTCGACAGTAGCGTCAAGAATAGATAGGTCGATCTTGTCTAGTGAGATCTCGCACTCAAAATGAGAGGTGAAGTCGACTTCGAGTAGCGCAATAACAGCCGAACTCGTTGGTGCCGTAGTCGGCCGTGAGAAGCGAATTCTTGTGTGGATGACAGGAAAGATACTGTGCTCAACTTGAGGCAGAGCTCTTATGTGCTTTGTTACGTCTTGTGAACGCGTCACAGGAGTGACTCTTGATACTCGAAGCGCTGACAATCGAGGCTTGACTCCACCGAGTGCGGCATCGCTACCAAAAGACTCAAGAAGGTTAAACCCGGAAGGCACTCCACTCTGAAGATAACCGCTTCCTTTTCCTATGATATCCGTTGATATTTCAGGCTTCAAGCTTGCAGATGCAGTGAAGATGATCCCCGGCGTAGAAATCCGTGTTCGCGGTCGACTAAGAAAGACAGGCAACTTCCAAACAGCAAAGACATTCTGGTCGTCTTTGTCATCGCCGCTTTCTTCGTCGCTATCATCATCATCTTCTCCTTCTCCGTCTACAATGATAAATGGATCATCGATATCTGGAACTGTGCCCGAGAAGATGGTCTCTGTACCGGAATTCTCCTTGCTATGGGTTTTCTGGTTGACGATCTGTGCCTCAACTGATATTACTAGCCGGCTGATATGAGTGCGAAGGGTTGATTCATCTTTCCAGGGGCTTTTCAGGAGTAAAAGAACAGTTACTGTCTCATCTGATATGTGTTAATGACAAAGTGCGCGAGATGGGGAGGGGCTCACCAAAGAACAATGCGTCTCGGCGCTTGATTGACTCAAGTATAGACTTTCCAGGCTCAACATTCTTAAACGCCGATTCCAAGTCCAGATTTGTATCTTCTGGTATAAGATAAGATAAATGAGATTGCTCTGCGAATTCGGTTGTAGGGTCCTTGATGAAGAGACTCCTCTTGAGCTGAGTGAGAGATTCGGGCTCATGCTCATTGGACTCTGAAGGGAGGGACTCCCTGTCTGGAGTCGTCCCAGAGTCCGACATAGTAGCAGACTATATTGAGAGCGGTTTTATTTCAGGACGCGCGACTGGAAAGTATTCAGATACTCAAATCGTGGGTTTTCGAACACCTTGTCACTTTTTATTTGTTGATTACATTACCCGTGTAAGTCGGAATGCAACTCATGCCCCTTAGCGACGTAAAGCCAGTTGCCAATAAGATGCCTTAGTAATCACGACACAATTGGAAACATCCTGTCGCGAAGGCCAACTGGTCCGTGCGCCAAAAAGTTGGTGGCGCCGAAATCGACTGAACCTCCGCGTCGCTTCAGTTTTAATACTTTCTTCAAGCCATCATCAGCCTTCTACCCGCACCTGAGTTCTTGATACGGGTCTTCAGCTGTAGGACTGTGTCGCGCATCTCTTCCACTTGTATCGCAAGACTTTTCTACGATGAATGGCTTCGGTCCTCCTTATGGCCAGCCGGCTCCGGTTTGGCAGGAGCACCATACACCCGATGGACGAGCCTATTACTACAACGCGACGACGAAGGTGACGCAATGGACGAAGCCAGAGGATATGATGAGTCCAGCCGAGGTTAGTCCTGACCTTTCTGAGAATGTATTGCTGGAAATGAGTTATTGACATAAAGCAGCGCGCTCTCGCGAACCAGCCATGGAAGGAGTACACTGCAGAGGGAGGACGGAAATATTGGTATAACACTGAGACAAAACAGAGCTCCTGGGAGATGCCTGATGTTTACAAAACAGCGCTCGGCGCAACAAGCAAGCCTGCTACTCCGGCTGCTGCGACTCCTTTCACGCCTCCTGCTAGCGGCGGTGGTTACTCCCAGACACCCTACGATCAGCATCGTGATCAGCGCGACACATATCCTGAATCTCGTCAAATTACATACGGAAACGATCCCAAAGTCCAGGCTTTTGTACCTGCCACAAACGATCCTGAATACGCGACCGCCGAAGAGGCCGAAGCCGCCTTTGCCAAGCTCCTTCGACGAAGTGGAGTTCAACCGGACTGGACTTGGGAACAGACAATTAGAGCCACTGCGCGGGATCCTCAGTTCCGTGCCATCAAAGATCCTAAGGATCGAAAGGCCGCTTTCGATAAGTATTGCCAGGATGTTGTGATCCAGGATAAGGAGCGAGCTAAAGAGAGGCTGGCCAAACTCCGTGCTGACTTTGAGACTATGCTCAAAAGGCATCCCGAGATCACTCATTATACCCGCTGGAAGACTGCGCGTCCCATCATAGAAGGCGAAACTATCTTCCGCTCTACCAACAACGAGGAGGAGCGCCGTCAGCTTTTCGCAGAGTACATCATCGGCCTGAAGAAGGCACACGCCGAACAGCAGACAACTCTCAGGAAGAACGCTATGGACGGACTCATTGATCTGCTTCCCAAGCTCAACCTAGAGCCTTACACTCGATGGGCTGATGCTCAAGGTATCATTTCATCTACCCCGCCTTTCCAAAATGACGAAAAGTACCAGGCTCTTACCAAGTTTGACATCTTGACTGCTTTCCAAAACCACATGAAGGCTCTGGAGCGCAGGTTCAATGACACGAAGCAAGAGGAGAAGAACAAGAAGTTTCGCAAGGAACGGAAGGCACGCGATGCTTTCAAATCACTTCTCAGCGAACTTCGCCGCAACGGTAACATCAATGCTGGAACAAAATGGAGCCAGATCGTTCCTTTGATCGAGAACGATGCCCGCTACACCGACGCCGTCGGCCAGAGTGGTTCGACCCCTCAAGAAATGTTCTGGGACGTCATTGAGGAGGAGGAACGTGGTCTGCGTGGACCCAGAAACGATGTTCTAGATGTTCTCGAAGTGAGATTGACCCACAACCATTTACATACATTCAATACTAACGATATACAGGACAAGCGGTTTGATCTCACACCTACAAGCAATTTTGAAGAGTTTCTCTCCATCATGAAGGATGACCGACGGACTGCTAACATTGAACCGGATATTCTCAAACTTGTTTTTGACCGAGTAAGTTGCCATGGCGGTTTTCTCCAACTGGTCACTGTGCTAACTATACTGCCAGCTTCGCGAGAAACGCTCATCCAGACGAGACGACGATCGACAGTCTGAGCGTCAACAACGAAGGGCCGTCGATGATTTGCGCGCGTATATGAAGCGTATGGAGCCTCCTATTGCCCTCAGTGATACGTACGACAAGGTACGACCTCGACTCTTGAAATCAGATGAGTTCCAGGCCATCGCATCTGAAGATGCTCGACGAAATGCGTTCGACAAGCACATCCGCCGTCTGCGAGAGAAGGACGATGAAGCGGACCGAAGCTACAGACGACGTGATCGTATGTCTAGCGAGAGAGACTTGCATCGCCGTGAGCGCGACCGATCCAGAGGTGAGCGATCTCATCGTAGTGGTGGGCGTGGTTCTCGACGAAGTCGCAGTCCGGAGCCAGATGCCTACGAAGCGGACCGACGCAAGGCTATCGCCGAGCGAGAGCGAAACCACCGAAAGTCCACAATGGCCGAAGGGCTTCTGGGGTCAGACCGGAGTCGCCTGTCGCCTCCGCCTCGTCGTGAGCGAGAACGAGACCGTGACCGGGAGCGCGAACGCGAGCGTGATCGTGATCGTGACAGGGAACGAGACCGAGACTATGATCGACCCTCCCGATCGCGCCGTGATGACGACAGCTACTATGAACGCGAACGAAGGGACCGGGAAGATGAGCGGGAGAGGTCCTATCGCCGCCGCATTGATCGTGGATCACACGAGGAACTCAACTATGGAGACGAGCGACCCTCCGGTTCCCGACGCCGTCGACCCGATGACGAAGACGACAGTGCTCCCCGCGATTCACGCGATGCCAAGGTACGGAAAATTGCCCAAAGGTTCTGATAATTCAACACGACTAACGAAATGATATAGAGGGTTAAGAGAGAGCGATCTCGAGAGCGAACGCCACCTCGTGCTGAAGAACGTCCTCGTAAGAAAACCCCACCTCCTGCAACTAAGGATGTTCATTCGGGAAGCGAGGAGGGCGAGATTGAGGAGGATTAGAGTATCTTCAGTTGATTGCTCTTTTTTCTAGCTTCGACTGAACAAGCAGCTGCACCCTTTCTCAGTACGTACCGGCATTGTCAACCCCTGGCAACGTCTGTCCGACGAGATGACTTGGGAGTATAGGCTTGCGGCTATCGGTCGCCATGACCGCCCAGTGCCGCAGCGGTGGAAACAGATGGCGACCGCCCTGCTACATATGCAGTTATTTGGCCAGTATGTGTGTTTTTCCCTTTCTCATTCTCGGTAGTCTAGGTCTGGTATTTGCGAACTGTACGAGACGGTATTGTTGGGGTTCGTCCTAGAGGGCGCGTAGATAATTTAGGTAGAAAAAATAAAGCAGCATACTTTAATATTAAAAGGCATTTCTTGAGCGATCCAGTTTGTCATGAACTACTTTAAACTAACTGACATCATGATCATCATGAAAATTGTTTCCCGCGAGGTAGGAAACGTTAGACGGCGGAGATCCTGCTAGATCCGTTGTCCCTCAATCTACGAAGCCATCCATGTTCGTTCTGCGATGATCTAGAGTCATAGGCCCTAAAAAACATCGAACAGAATCAACTGGAGTAACCCAAACATAACCAGACAAGTAACGCAATGGCTTCGTAGGACCAGACAACAGGGGATACTCTGCCGTCACCGTCGTTATTCGTCTGGATCGTCATCCTCGCCGGCGCTGCGGTCATCATCTATTCCCAAGGCCCACTGAATTCGCCGATTTTCATTTTGAACGCCACAAACGCCGCGAGATGCGCCATCGAGAGGAGGGGGAGTCTTGTTGTAGACGCCTTTAGCTCTGATCAGGGTTCTCCTCGAGGAAGAACTATACAAACATATTAGTTGGTGGTCATATAAATACAAATCAGTAAATAGACTTACGTAGTTGCCGCTCATCTTCTGTTCTTGATCAAGCTGAGAACCGTTCTTGTTGATACGGGGGCGGTAGTTGGTAGGGTCACGACGGAAAGTGACGTTAAGGTTCTTCAAGAAGGTGTTGCAGCCAGTAAGCAGGGACTCAGGCTTGTTGGCGTGAGCATCAATACCGGGCTGTCCGTCGAAGACAATGACTCGGTCGGCGAGGTAGGTGGCCATGATGAAATCGTGCTCGACAATGAATGCAGTCTTCTTGGAGTGCATGATGAATCGCTTGATGACTCGCGAAGCGATGATACGCTGCTCAGAATCGAGGTAGGCAGAAGGCTCGTCGATCAGGTAGATATCAGCGGGGATGCCGAGAGCAAGGACGATAGCAACACGTTGCAATTCACCACCGGACAGGTTCTTGACTTCCTGGTCAATGAAATCATCGAGCTTGAGGGGCTTAACAACGTCTGTCTGGAACTGAGGAGACAGGAAAGACTGCTTAATCTTCTTGAAGAACAACTGGCGAACAGTGCCATCGAACTTAGGGGTAATAGTCTGAGGCTTCATGCTGATTCGCATCTCGGGGACGTTCGCCTTGCTGTCGGGCTTGAGAGCTCCAGCCAAAAGTCGACAGAAAGTGGTCTTTCCAGTACCGTTCTCACCCATCATGACGATGATTTCGGAATCAGTGAAGTCACCGGCTTCGATGCTGAGCTTGAAGCCGCCCAAAGTCTTCTCCATCTTGGGGTACGTGAAAGCACGGGACTTGTCGATCGCGAACTCGTCAGTGGTCTCGGCGATTCTGAAAGTCAAGGACTCGTCACGGAATCGCAAGTTCTCGGTAGGGATGTGTCCGTCAAGGAAAATGTTGATACCCTCACGGACGGAGTAGGGAAGTGTGACAACACCATAAACGGCAGGCTTTCCGTAGAGAACACAAATGTAGTCGGAAAGGTAATCGAGGACTGACAGATCGTGCTCGACAACGATGATGTAGTCGTTATCGCGGAGGAGAGATCGGATGACCAAAGCAGCACTCAGACGCTGCTTGACATCGAGATACGAGGAAGGCTCGTCGAACATGTAAACATCGGCTTTCTGGACAGCAACAGTTCCGATAGCAAAACGCTGGAGTTCACCACCAGAGAGGAGGTTAATATCACGGTCCATGATGTGATTCAGCTCGAGGACATTGGCCATCTGTTCCATGTTACCGAGCGAGGCTCGGCTCTCGATGAGGTATCGGACACTCTTGTTGGGGCCTCGAACAGCCCTGGGGATCTGGTCCACATACTGAGGCTTGACCACGGCCTTGAGGTCGTCCTCCAGAAGCTTGGTGAAATAGTCTGTTTTAAAATTAGCATGCGTACGCCCACCTTAGATCTCGCATCGGGTAACACGTACTCTGAAGTTCGGAACCACGGAAGTGCTTGATAACATCCTCCCAGTCAGGGGGGTTATCGTGTCGGCCCAGGTTGGGTTTGAGCTTTCCACTCAGAATCTTGAGGGCAGTACTCTTTCCGATACCGTTGGTACCGACAAGTCCAAGCACCTGACCCGGTCGGGGCATGGGAAGACGGTGCAACTTGAAGCTGTTGGGGCCATATCGGTGGGTGACCTGGCTCTCAAGGTTGGTGGGCAAGTTGATGATATTGATCGCATCGAAGGGGCAGCGCTTAGGGCAGATACCACAACCGATACAGAGCTGCTCGGAGATGAAGGCCAGCTTGGACTCGGGCTGAACCTCGATACAGAGCTTTCCGCTACGGACGACGGGGCACGACTTCTTGCACTCTTGACGACATTTTCGCGGACGACACTAAAAGGAGGGGTTAGAAAATGTTTGGCGGACGGCGGGGCAAAACTTGATGCTGATGGTGACGATCACACACCTTGTCGCTGTTGACGATGGCAATACTAGTGAGAACCCGTTAGTATATGTTTCTCTTGTCTGTCTCTCTATAATTTCCTCGGATCGCATAGACATACCGCGTGAGTTTGTCGGACATTTTCGCGATTGTACGGCAAGCGCTGCTTCAGTGACGATTTTTGGTGGGGGTAAATTTGTGTGGGAAGAAAGGCAAAGGACCTAGGACAAAAGTCGACGACCGAGTATCTCACGCGCACAAGATACGATAACTCGCGGGCTCTCGTCGAAGCTCTTTTTGATGAGAGGAACGAAACACGGTGAGAAGAAAACGAGGGGAAGAAACCAAGGTAAAAAGAAGTTCCAAGGTTAGGTAGACGGCCTAGGTTGTTTGGATTGTGTGGATGGTAATCCAATTTTCAGGCCCTGTCATTAGTAGGTTTGGCGGGGCTGTGGATCGCTGAACTTGGAGGTACTGTAGGTACCTGTTATGTACGTGCCCGTTGGGTCTTTTGCATGACGTTAGTGATGCGTTACCTTAGAACCTACGAACGCCTAAACACTGTTCGTCATCCTACGAGTTCAGGCTGACAAGATATACTGTTGACCAGAATTTATGGCCGCTGTTGCATTAACTGTAGGTGCCCACTCACTACTACTATCAGTGGAGGATGGTTCGTTAGTGCTAGCTTATTGAGTAAAGCTGATCTGCCAATTCAACGGCTACACAGCCCATGTGGAGGAGTCATAACGATTGCTGTAAGAGTCTGTTATTGATCGAGTCACACTGGCTTGGTGTCTTGGATAAAGGGTGTTTTTAATCGTCTATCCTTGATCGATATACAGGCACATCTTGACATAGTCCACATAGAAAAAGAAGAAGAAAAGCACTGAAGGGTCGGGTAAAATTTGGGGATTCATAGCATTGTGGTACAATACAGTATCAAGCTTGGATTTGGGCTGGGACTATAAGCTCAAGGTTATGCAGGTCATCTAAATATTACAGTATTATTACCTTTAGTCACGTGATTGTCGAGTAGCACCTTAAATAAAATACCTACAGAACGGCTGTCTTCAATTGATGTACACAGCAGAGTTTCCACAACGCAATGTTCAAACAGATCCATGGTAACAGGATTTTTAGTATCTTTCTCACGCGGGTAGGTAGCCCCGCAAAACGCGCTTCTTCGTACTGGCAGCAAGTATACCAGGTCGGTAGGCACCTAGCAGCGTGTTTAGCAGCTTAATAAACAATTGAGGAACAGAAATACTCAATCAAGAATTGAGAAGTACCAACTCATTGACAAAATAGGTAGTCGTGTAACCATTGGATTTTTGGTGCGCCCAAGAAATAGTCACAAAGATTGAAGAATTTCCACAGCCAACGACAGAATGACAATGGAAGGAAAGAAAGTCTATTCGCATTTAGGGTAACATTCTTGATACTCTACGTTCATTGGCTGGCTACAAAAATATGTCAAAAGCATACCTGTAGGTGTATGTACTAAGGTTGAGAGTATGCAGGACTCCAACCTCAAATAGCAAGTCGGAACTCATAAAAACTTGAACAAAAGAGATGCAGTTCATCACAGAGGAAAATCGAGCTTGACATTCCTGAATTCAGAGCAGCGTACCGTAGAAGACTTTTGTCCAGTACGTCCGCCTCTGGATGTTAGTGCCATGCATTATCACGTGACTACACTCCACCTCTCACTGCTCTACCCCGTGCAATCAATCCAAATCTTCAGGTTCCTGCCTCTCCACCAAATTGATTCTCCCGTCCCTACCCACGTCACCGGGCCCCCGACAGCCCCAAACGTATCCCGACAGGCTCACGATATTATCTACATGTTGCCTGCCATCTGTGGACTATACTTTAATGACTTGTAAGTTTACCCTGCCCTTCCTGCCCCTTTCGGTCTCTACCGCGGTTCTGGCTTGCTGGCCTGTCGCCTATCGTCGATCCCGCCTCGGCCTTGACCATGCCCATCGCGATATTGCCTTTATAAGAGCTTTATATATGGCATATCGCGATGCAAGTTGATGAATTCGATGCTTCAAGGTCAGCTAGATGCGTCTGCGACCCTTAACAGTGTCTCCGAGCTGTCTCGCCCTTTCAATCGCGACTTGGAGGTTTTCCATCAGCCTTGCCATCGAGAACTTACACGGCATGCGACAAGTGACCAATCTCTACTGTTCTTCCTATATCTTGACCTTTCTGGCGTCGCTCCTGGGTCGCCAGAATCGCGTCGTTCCAATAATGCCTCAACCGCACACGTCAGACCAGGCCATCAGCTAATATTGTCGCGTCTTCAGTAGGTAGTCTGCTTCATCACCAACATGATGTCCACCCCTACTTTGGGGGGTCCTTCCAACGGACACTTATCTCCTGGCGATGAAATCAGCATGTCTTTCGATACAGGAGACCACCTAACCGATAGCGATTCTCACGATGCCCCCAATCATATGTTCGATCAACCATCACCAGCTTCCTCAGACAATGCGAACCACGACTCAAATATGGTCCAAGATGACACACACATGTCGGCGAGCGAGCAGTCAAGTGAGGACAATGCATCTGATGACGGCGACTTTGATATGGAGGAAAGCATCATATCTCAGAACGAGGACGTGGGAGAAGATCACGCCAGCTCTACCGACTCAAATCGAACCTCTAAGCGCAAAGCTCCTGTCGAGGAAGAAGATTACATCAAAGCCAATCCAGAGCTGTATGGACTGAGAAGAAGTGTGCGTCATGAAAATTTTTCACTCAACTTCTGTCTTCCTGCTTGCTGACTATAGTGTAGACACGACCTCGAGAACAACGAAAAATTGTAGGTCATCGTCAAGAAACGACACTTGGATGCATCATTAACCCGATCCCCATAGGTCGAATCCGATGACTCGGACTCAGAACCACCTGTCAACCGCCGTACAGTCAAACGACGACGTGTCGAGACCTCACGTCCTTGTAAGTTATCAAACCACCCTCGCTTTGGCCGAGGCCAACTCGCCTGCTATTGTCTAACCTGTCCGCTGCAGCCTCCAAGATTGGCACACCAACGTTACGGGCCTCGACGGCCGACTCCGACTCCGACTCAGACAACTATGGCGGTGCCCGTGCAAAGAGCCTCCAGAAAAAGGCTCGAATGCAACGCGAGGCACAGCCGGCTCTCGCTCTTGCTGAAAAGCGCTGGTCAAGTCGTCGAGCTGCACAGGTACAACAAGGTGCTTATGAAGAAAGCGACGTGGACGATGACGAAGAAGAAGATGATGAACTCGCCCTCGCCTCCTACACCGTCGATTATGTGGACGACTCTCCATACATAGAAAAAGTTGTCCGACATCGTCTAAAAGACGGCCTGGAACTGTCTTACAACTCGACAAAGAACGACTTTGAGTACTTCATTAAGTGGCAAGGCAAATCACACTTGCATGATACATGGGAGACATTCGACGACATTCGTGGCTACCGCGGATTTCGCAAAGTCGAAAATTACTTTAAGAAGTTTGTCGACTACGAACTAGCTATCCGCTTTGGTACCGATATCCCTCCCGAGACCAAAGAGCAGTTCTTCCTAGACCGCGAGCGAGATGAGGAGGCATACGAGGACTACACAAAGGTTGAACGTGTCGTGGCTGTACGAGATGGTGAAGATGAGACCGAGTACCTTGTCAAATGGAAAGGCCTCACCTACGAAGAGTGCACATGGGAGGTCGCGTCAGACATCAGCGACGCGTTCCAAGATCAAATTGACCAATATCTTGATCGAGCATCACGCTCCTGGCAGTCAGACCGCAAGGAGACAAACCCTGATACGCGATCACGTATGGTGAAACTCGAAGAACAGCCAGATTTCATCCAAGGCGGCGAGCTTCGCAACTTCCAGCTGAGGGGCCTTAACTTCCTCTGCCTCAACTGGACGAAAGGCAACAATGTCATTCTCGCAGATGAGATGGGTCTTGGAAAAACAGTCCAGACCGTATCATTCCTGAGTTGGTTGCGCAATGCTCGTCATCAAGAAGGACCGTCCCTCGTGGTTGCGCCTCTCAGTGTTATTCCCGCTTGGTGTGATACCTTTAACCATTGGTCCCCGGACCTTAATTACGTTGTCTATCTGGGACCTGAGGATGCTCGAAACATCATTCGCGAGCATGAGCTACTTGTGGATGGAAACCCCAAGAAGCCCAAATTCAACATCCTAGTCACATCGTATGAGTTTATCCTCCAAGACTGGCAATTCTTACAGTCCATCAAATGGCAAACCCTTGCTGTTGATGAGGCGCATCGACTCAAGAACCGCGAGTCGCAACTATACAACCGGCTGGTGAGCTTCGGCATCCCTTGCAAAGTCCTGATTACAGGCACACCTATTCAAAACAATCTGGCCGAGTTATCTGCGTTACTCGACTTCCTGAACCCTGGTAAGGTCGACATCGACGAAGATCTTGATTCTTTGTCAGCCAATGATGCACAGGAAAAGCTCCAGCAGCTGCACAAGGCCATTGCACCATACATTCTCCGGAGAACCAAAGAAACTGTTGAATCAGACCTGCCACCAAAGACAGAGAAAATCATTCGTGTTGAGCTTTCAGATGTACAGCTGGACTACTACAAGAACATCTTGACCCGTAACTACACAGCCCTTTGTGATGCTACGAATGGCCACAAAAACTCTCTTCTCAACATCATGATGGAGTTGAAAAAGATCAGCAACCATCCGTATATGTTTCCAGGTGCCGAGGAGAAGGTACTGGCCGGCAGCGTGCGTCGAGAAGACCAGATCAAGGGCTTGATTGCGAGCAGTGGAAAGATGATGTTGCTTGACCAGCTTCTATCAAAGCTGAACAAGGATGGCCATCGAGTTCTGATCTTCAGCCAGATGGTCAAGATGCTCGACATCCTCGGAGATTACTGCTCCTTGCGAGGCTATAAATTTCAAAGACTAGATGGTACCATTGCAGCGGGTCCCCGACGCATGGCTATCAATCATTTCAACGCCGAGGATAGCGATGATTTCTGCTTCCTTCTCTCCACTCGAGCAGGTGGTCTTGGAATCAATTTGATGACAGCAGATACTGTCATCATTTTCGATTCCGATTGGAATCCCCAGGCGGATTTGCAGGCAATGGCTCGTGCACATCGTATAGGCCAGAAGCGGCCTGTCAATATCTATCGTCTGGTATCCAAGGAGACTGTCGAGGAAGAAGTTCTAGAGCGAGCTCGCAACAAGCTTCTCCTTGAGTATCTAACCATCCAGGCTGGTGTTACTGACGACGGCAAAGCGGCATTCAAGGAGGAATTAAACAAGAAGGGCCTAAGAGTCGAGGGCCCCTCGTCCTCGGAAGATATTCAAATGGTTCTTAAAATGCGCTCGTCCAAAATGTTTGAGCAGAGCGGCAATCAAGAACGTCTTGAACAGCTTGACATTGACTCCATTCTCGAAAACGCCGAAATCACCAAGACCAAGGTGGACGACAAGATCAATCTTAGTACCGGTGGCATTGACTGGGACAACTTCATGCAGATCACCGACGTCAAGGTTGATGACATCAACCTTGATTGGGATCAGATTATCCCCGCTGATAAGCTCGCCGAGATCAAGGCTGAAGAAGAAAAGAAGCAGCATGAGGCCTACGTTGCTAAGGTTGCTGCTGAAAGCGCACCGCGAAGGGCAACGATCAAGAATCGCCACAACGAGAATGATCGTGCCGACCGTCTCAAGAAGCGCCAAAAGGAACAGCGAGACAAGGAGGAAGACGATCAACGAACCTTGCTTGCCGACCCCAAGCGTCCTTTGACCGACAAGGAGCAACGCAGTCTTATTAAGGCCTATTTCCGGTATGGTTCTATGGATGATCGTGGCAATGAAATTATCAAAGATGCCAAACTCAAAGAGAGAGATCAAGACTATGTCAAGTCTGTCCTCGATGAGTTTATCAAGGCAGCCAAGGAAGCCGTTGACGAGAACTACGCTCAGATGATGGAAGAGGAGAAGAGGCTTGGAAAGACTCTTACAAAGAAGGATCGCAAGGCAGTTCTGATTGACTTTGCGGACTTGAAGAAGGTGAACGCTGAAACTGCTATCGAACGACCCAAACAGCTTCAGCTTCTTCGACAGGCTATCCATAGCCACAGTGACTGGCACTCTTTTCGCCTTCCTGACGCGACAAAGGCCGCTAACTATTCATGTGCTTGGGGCGCTAAAGAAGATGCTATGCTTCTGGTTGGCATCGACAGACACGGCTTTGGTGCCTGGCCACAGATTCGCGATGATCCTGACTTGGATATGGCTGACAAGCTCTTCCTTGAAGAACATCGCGTTGAGAAGAAGGAAGAACGCAGCAAGGGCAATGATAAGATGAAGGCCCCTGGTGCAGTGCACCTTGTTCGTCGCTCAGAGTATCTGCTCTCTGTCCTGCAAGCGAAGCATTCCAATGACCGAGGCGTGCAACGAGCGGTGGAGAACCATCATAGGAACAACAAAAAGTCACTTGCTAATGGTCATCGTGGAAGTGCCACGGCATCCCCGGCTCCCCACAATGGAAAGAAGCATCGTGATCGTGACAGAGAACATCTTCATGGGGATCTTCACCGATCCCGTAGCCATGCTGACGAGCGTGGCACTCCACGACCCGACTACAAGCGCAAACACCTATCACACGAAGATAGTCGAAGCCCTAAACACCGGCGTCTCGAGGAGCATCGTCGCTCCAGCAAACATGGAGAGGACAGAGATAGATCGGAGAAGCGTCGATACCGTGATGATGAGGACCGTCGTGATGAACGTCGCGACGACCGACGGCATGACAAGCATCGTCTTAGCTACAACCATCGTGAGGACCGACGTGATGACCGACGTGATGATCGACGTGACGACCGACGTGACGACCGACGTGACGACCGTCGTGATGAACGTCGTGACGAGCGCAGAGATGAGCGCAGGGACGACCGTCGCCATGACCGCCACCGCGAAGATCGTGAGCGTGAGCGCGAACGGGCTCAGGACTCATACCCACAGGACGAGCGCCGAGCTAAAGCTCTTCGTCGGCTAGATGAGCTTCGCCGAGTTGGCGATAACAAAGATCAACGAGCCCAGGACAACGATGCGATGATATGGTTCCTACTGAAACCTGTCCGCGAAAACTTCGAGAAAATCCTTTCTACAACCAAGGACAAGGTTAAGTCTAGCAAAGAGCGGGCAAGCATTTTCGGGGCGGAGTTGGTCGTTATCGGCACCTTTCTCGACGAAAAGTTAGCGGCCACTGCTGCCGATGAGGGCCTCAAGAGTAATTTCTGGTAAGTTTTATCTTTCGACATGTAATCGGATTATGCTAACCTGGCTACAGGGACTTTTTGGCAGCCCTTTGGCCTGTGGATGATACAAGCAAGAGCGTCACTGGAAAACGACTGAGCAACATGTATCGCACTCTTCATGCCCGAGAAAAGGATTCTGGCTCGGCCAAGACCAACGGTGCATAATTACCCCGAGAAATGCAACGAGCGATTCTCGACAACAAACACACCACCAACCTGTTACGCACAGATATATCTGAATTTTTGTTTTTTTGTTCGTGACGACTTTAGCATCTTTTATTTTCCCGCATAGGATCGGCGTTTGGTTGTGCATACCTCAATGAACAGGGCTAGTACGATGTTGCCCTTTGCTAGGTGTGGAGTGGTTCAGATCATACCCGGATTGCATGATATAGGACTTGTCATAGGCGGAGTTGTGTCGTCTCGCTTTGGCTATTGCCAAGATTATACACCGGAGGACATGTCTTGATGCATTTGAGGAGGATGAGCGTTGCGTCCCTTTATTGAAGCGAACTTGTTACCAAGGACTCGACTTGATGCTGGTTAGTTGGTCAAAGACACCCGGGGCAGATGCCAATGTAACAAACACTTCAGAGAAGAGACCTTGGTTGTTAGATGATTATTTTCTTCATGAATGGCAAAAAAGAGCAATGATAGTCAAGCAGCGGCTTAGGCTTGGACTGATAGAAGCTTTATATTATACAGAAGAATAATTAACGACGTCCTTTGATACACTGTGACATAGCCTTGCTTTCTATGCGTTTAAAGTAATTATATCAGGATTATGATTGTCAAGCAATGGATGGGAACATGGTTGTTTTTATGCTGTAATTCAGGAATTCCCCTCAAATACTAGACGTATAATAGAATTCTGAATATTGGCATGACCTTAAATCTGTCAAGGCTGGGCTTTTGCGATGCCCTCAAAGAAGCTGTTGAAGCTTTGCCTGTACCTATTCGATGTCCATCAATTGCCACAAGCTGTGGATCCATCTGTCATCTGCACGAAGGAACTCCGCCTCGACCATCCACCTCAATAATCTGATCATGTCAAAAGCACTCAACAACAACCACATATAATCAAACATAAAAATGTAAGTGCTACCCACAGGCTTTAACTGAACTAAACATTCTCATTGACACGGCCTAAAGAATCCCTAGACTTATGATGGCTTCTTACGCTCGTGAACGTCAAATCGCAGAGCTCGCCGTCTTGCGGGCCTCAATCCTTACAAAGAGGGTACAATCAAGCGTCAGTGGAATCTCAAAAGCCGACGACTCACCAGTCACTGCTGCCGATTTCGCCGCTCAGGCGGTCCTTATCAGTGCTCTTCGAAAGGCTTTCCCTGGTGACGCCTTTGTTGGCGAAGAAGACTCCAGCGCCCTGAGAGAAGATGACGCTTTGAAGCAGCGTGTGTGGGAATTGGCCTCCAACGCCCATCTGGAGAACCCAGATGATGAAGCCCTACTCGCAAGCCCTCAAGATATTGATGAACTTCTCGAGGTAATTGACCTTGGAGGTCGTGGCCAGGGTGGTAGAAAGGGGCGCTTCTGGGTCATGGATCCCATTGATGGAACTGCAACTTTCCTCAAAGGCGAGCAGTATGCTGTGTCCCTGGCTTTGGTAGAGGATGGCCAAGAGGTTGTCGGTGTTCTAGGCTGCGCAAATCTGAAGCCAGTAGATGGGAAGGTTGCAGAGTCAACCGTTGATAAGGATGGCTTAGGTATCATGCTCACCGCAGTTCGTGGACAGGGCGCAACGGTTCGCAAGATGGAATTTAACGGCCTCCAGCCTGCCCAGCCTCTTGACAGTATCTCCAAAGCGTCGAGCCTTGCTGACGCCCAAATCATCAACTACTCCAGCGGCTCAACCTCACGCCACGATCTCATCACCAAGCTTGCCAACTCATTCGGTGCCAAATTCCCCAACATCGAGCTATACTCGTCTCACATTCGTTACGCAGCGCTTCTCATTGGCGGTGGTGACTTTCAACTTCGTGTGCCTTCGTCTAGCGATGTGCACATGTGGATTTGGGATCATGCTGGCGCCCAGCTGATCCTGACCGAGGCGGGCGGTAAAGTGACCGATCTCGATGGTAAGGAAATGGATTTTGGAGCTGGACGGGACTTGAAGCAGAGCAACAACGGCCTGCTTGCAGCGAGAGAGGGGATCCACAAAGCGGTTCTAGAGGGTATGGGCAAGCTTCTGACTGACGATGCATCTCGTTGAGTATATGCTAGATGATGGAGAACTACCTACAGAGCTAAAACCTAACATTATTAACCAATAGGTTGTGATATCTATATCCAATCTTCGACATGTGCCAAAAGCGTATCTTACATCAAACTACTCCTTCCTCCAATCTCCATGCTTCCTTGTCCATCCTTCATCTGTCCGCTTCTGCCCACGACAAACTCTGTATAAATCCTCTGCAGTCTCGTCTTCTCCTCGGAACTGATACTCGCTCTTGTGTTGTCCAGCGCCTTGATGAGATGATCCCACTCAATGACCACCTCTCTCTGCTCGCTAGTCTGCGCTTTGGCATCAACGTTGCCTGCAGGAATGCAGTGTACTTGCTTTGACTTCTTGCGAGCTATCTTGATTTCCTCGAGCTTTGCGAGGATTGATGCGTTCTCGATGAGGGCAGCTGATTTGCTCTTTGGAGTGGCTTCCATAAGTGGCTTAACTTTATCGCCGTAGCGGAACTGCACAAAGCTCGGTGTAGAGTTGGACTTGGCGTTGGTACCGTTGGTTCGCTTCGAAGTGACTGCAGCTCCGTCTACGTCCAAGACATCATGGATAGCCTCCAGTTGAGCGTTGGATACAAGGGCCTGTAGATCAGCACCCGAGAATCCTTCGGTTCGACGAGCGATGTCGGTAAGGGGCCCATCAGTATCGGTCAATTCATCTGAGAGCCTGACCTTCTGGAAAAGTGCCTTGATGATATCGACTCGATCTTCCAAAGCAGGCATATCGCACAGAAGAGACTTGTCTAGCCGACCAGGACGAAGCAGAGCGGGATCAATCAGATCAGGCCGAGATGTGGCTGCCAGCACATAGACACCTGATAGACCTTCGGCACCGTCCATTTGTGTTAGAAGCTGGTTAACCACCCGGTCTGTGACGCCTGTAGAGTCATGTCCTCTCTTGGGCGCAATGGAGTCGAACTCGTCAAAAAACAGCACACATGGCCTCGCAGCTTGAGCTCTGTCAAACAAGTCTCGGACACTCTTTTCAGACGCACCAATATACTTGTTTAGAATCTCGGGACCCTTGACACTGATAAAGTTGAGACCACACTCGCCGGCAACCGCGCTGGCAAGAAGAGTCTTACCGCAACCGGGATATCCATAAAGAAGAAGACCCGACCGGAGACGCAAAGGGCATTGGGCGAAGATTGGTGCGTACTTGGTAGGATATTGTAGCGTCTCCAGAAGTACCTGTCGCGTTTCTTGTAGACCTCCTATGGACTTGAAGCTCGTTGATGAGCTCTGCAATGTCACATTTCTCAACGAGGCGGGAGTAAAGCCCTTGAGAGCCTTGTCGAAGTCAGCACGGGCGAAATGAATGGCACCTGTCGAGTCCGGTGATTCAGCGATGGCTCGAATGATAGCTTCGTTTCGCGCACGGGATACCAGCACGCTGATGTCGCCAGGCATGTAGCCGTCGGTAGAGCCTGAAATATCCAGGAAATCAAGATCCGCGTCCAGAACGAAACCGCTTGTCTTTGCTTGGCGATCTTCCTTGCTCGTGTGGCTGTTACCATCCATCCACGCACCACTATCTCCTCCAGTCATGCTGCTGTCAGCAGTTTGGGGTCGGCTTCCATCGCTGAACTGTGCCTGGGCTTCATCGGCAGTCATGGCATCCTGCATAACGATCGACTCCATGACTCGGCGCCTTGCCTCCTTGTCAGGTGCCTTGAGCTCTACGATCTCGCGCACTACGTGGCCACTGACCACGACCCCGTTGATAGACTCTTTGCCTTCAGCTGTCGCCAAAAGCACAACGCCACTATCCCGGGTACAATATTGTCTCACAATTGAGCAAAGGATCTCACCCACTTGCCTGCTCCTGCCATTATCGTTTCCAACCTGGAGTTCTGTCTCTACAGGGCAAAGCTTATCCAGATCGTCAAGGACAACTACAGCCTTCCCGTTCAACCGTGCGCCCCAACTGGCAGAGGCGAACAAGCGATTGAGTGTTTCTTTTATCGTCGAAATCCTCGTCTCATCGTTGACAAGCTTTCGACAGGGATAATAGAGCGTATGGAACAATGATTCTTGTCGAAGCTTTTGGGCTAAGTGCTTAGCAATAGAAGACTTTCCCGAACCCATGCCTCCTGTGAGAAGAACTGAAGATAGATGCATCAAGTTGGACTGTAAGTTGCTCAACAGAGAGTCAATTCCGACAAGGAGCGAATCGTGAGTCGGCTGTCGCTCAAAGCCATCAGGCTCAGACATCCAGGATGGCCGAGTTGTGGGTGGCTGAAAATCAATAGGCAGTTTGGAATCGAGCCCAAGCAGCCAATTTGTTGCCTCCTTGCTCTCCTGGAAGTCTGCACCGTAAGTGAACTTAACAATACCACCTTCCCACCCCTGAGGAGCCTCAAGACCGTCGTATAAGCCTATAACAGACCCGTCTGTCACCGGGCCCTGGAGGAGCCCATTGGTATCCCTAGAACCATCGTAAATCTGACGGAATCGTTTCGCAGCTTCTTCTTTCTCGGCTTTGGACTCTCCACCAAAACGGAGGCCTTCAACCGTCTTTGCACTCGTGGCGAAAGGGAAGACCTTGATGCTTTGGACTGTCCCCTTGGAAAGTTGTTGCTGTGCAGCTTGGAGCTTCACGATACCGCCAACCATACCAGTGCAGCCGAGAGTCGCACAGAGGGGAGATGAGAGAGCCACCGTCTGGCTATTAGGAGGGTCGATCCACGACCGGAGGTGTGCGATCACCTTTGTGGCTGCAGTCATACCAGTAGGAACACCGCCTTCTTCTGGCAGAGGTTGCTGCAGCCCAGCTGGTCTGATGACATCGACCGTAACGTAGTTCACTCCTTTCAAGGCTTCTCCAGAAAGAAGATCATGATCAACCCATACACTAAAATCCTGCGGGAGTGGTCCTTCGTCAAACCATTCTTCGCATGACGCTCGATCGAGACCGCGCAGGAAAATGGCCGACCGTCGCTCTTCTTTTGCGCTTCGACGCCGCACCGTACTTGTGGCGCTTCTCTTGGACTTTGAGGTGCTGGCCACACTTCTATGATCGCCAGAGTTGAGTGAGCTCTTCTGCCTCGTTTTTGGTGCGACAATCACCTCGGCGTCGGGGGATATCTTCGCAAAGGGTAGGTCTGCAGGAGGCGCAGGGTCCAGTGAGATGACCTTGATATTCGCTGTCGAGGTCGGGGATAGGTGTAGCGTTAATGCGTGGGGCGCAATAGGATTGTCGCCGACTTTGTATGAGGGGTTCGGCAACGCTCGGATCTGGGACAGGAGATTTAGCTCGAGGAAAGTCGCGTGCAACTCAATGATCTCCCAGTCCTCTGGCGTGAGAGGTTCAATGTTAATTGTATGCGCCATCGGGGGATCGAGATGGATGGTGGCCATGATCTTCTGTCCTTCTGACAGTCCCAGGGTCTTTGCTAACGTGGCATCGAGCTCAACAAGCTGAACCTCCTGATCGCGAGATGCCCTCGAGCCATTGAGTCCATCGCGCGTAGCAGGCGGAGCTGTTCTTCTCTTGCTTGGCATTCCCGTCCATCCTACAAATATGGAGCGCTGCTGCGAGCCTGGCCCGGTTGACGAGGCATCTCGGTAGCTGAGTTCGACGATAACATTTTGCGCAGGCTAGGAGTCGCATATCAGCTAATTGCGGTGACGGATTGAGAAACAAGGCAATCCCTTACAGTGTTGACATTGACTAATAGTGAGACCAGCGACGACGGGAGGTTGACCAAGCAGCTCTTGAGGTGACTTAGGGAGATCTCGCCGGATACTGATTGCGCGTTTCTTTTGGGGGGCATGATGAGCTGAACAGATGATTACCTAGACTCTTAGGTTTGAATAAGTCTTAGCTCTCTTGTAGAGATATAGCAAGAAGCTGGCGGGTGCCGAAAGAATTCCGATCTCAACTCCGTTTCTCATCCCGCAGCCGAGGTATCTACACGTGCTCGGGATCCTCGCCGTACCTACCTACGGTATCCGTACTTATCGCCTAACCTTACCTGCCCTTCCCCAGCTTTCCGCCCTCCTACCTAGGTACCTAGCTGAGCTTTATGGTCTGTGCTCTATTCTACTGCGATACCGCTGTGGCTGGTGTCAATTAAAACTGCATGTGGCTGTGCGCAGCCCAGCGCGTCAAGACGCGATCGACCTTCGCGTACCAGAAGGAAGGTCCATTGCAACCACCGTTGCCCCCCTGCGTTGGGACTGGCCCCAGCCCACTCAATTTGTGCATCACCGTCGCATCTCGCTGTACCGTATTCTGTACCTATTATACCCACCTCAATACACAAACTTGACGACCTACAGCGCTTTCCGAACTCGACATTCCCTCATATCTTGGTCCAAAATGGCGCTGCGCGAGTTCAAGGCACCTGTCAGCTACGAGAAGCAACAACGTCAGTAAATCTTTTATTTACTGTATTCAATCACCCCTTGTAGGCGCTAATAAACCATGCAGATGCCTTCCAGGAGTTCTTGACAGGATTCAAGACATCGCCCGAGCAAACAATCACAACTGCGCTGGGAAATATCACCATCGGAGAGGATGATCTGGACGACGAGTATGACTTTATGGACGAGGATGGTCAGGACGGAAACCAACGTCAACAAGCTAAGGAGCGCCGGGCTCCTCAATACAAGTACAAGAACATGCTGCAGCAACTTTCCGACCGAACAATCGACGAGGCGACAATTGATCTCGATGATCTGGCGACGGTATGGCTGGACGAGATTCTCTTACTTACCACAGCCCACTGACAGTGCATAGTGGGAGAGCCAAGCGTTTGATAACGAAGACAGCATGAGGCTTGTGGATTCTATTGAGATGAACACAAAGCACTATGTTGAGATTTTTTCCAGAGCTGTGGACGAGGTGTTGCCTCCAGCAAGCGCAGACATAACGTGGGTATTTATCCCCGGATCCCCAATCTATCCTATTAACATCAAATAGCTTCAAGGATGATGTTCTCGACGTGTTGATGGCTCGACGACAAACCCGTAACCGAGAGCTTGATGAAGCCGCTGAACGTGACCCAACTGCTGCTGATGACAAGTTCCCTGCAGAACTCACCCGCAGATACACTCTCGTCTTCAAGCCTCGATCTGGCACCTCAAGCCAGCCTTCAAAGGCACTGGCAGTGCGACAAGTGCGTGGTGAGCACTTGGGCCACCTCATTACCATTCGCGCAATCGCTACCAGAGTCTCTGATGTCAAGCCGATCGTGCAAGTCAGTGCATACACCTGCGACAGATGTGGTTGCGAAATCTTTCAGCCTATCACTGATAAGCAATATGGTCCCCTCAGTATGTGTCCTTCAGAAGACTGCAAACAGAACCAGGCCAAGGGTCAGCTCAACCCCTCCTCAAGAGCCTCCAAATTCTTGCCTTTCCAGGAAGTCAAGGTTCAAGAAATGGCTGAGCAGGTTCCTATCGGTCAGATCCCCCGCAGTCTTACAGTTTTCTGCCACGGAACGCTCGTCAGACAGATCAACCCTGGTGATGTTGTCGATATTTCGGGCATCTTCCTTCCTACTCCTTACACGGGCTTCAAGGCCATGAAGGCCGGTCTGCTTACCGACACTTACCTGGAAGCCCACCACGTTCTTCAACATAAGAAGGCCTACAGCGAAATGATCGTGGATCCCACATTAGTTCGCCGTATCGAGAAATATCGCCAGACCGGGCAGGTTTACGAGCTTCTCGCCAAGTCAATTGCCCCCGAGATTTTTGGGCATCTCGATGTGAAGAAGGCTCTTCTGCTTCTTCTCATTGGTGGTGTGACTAAAGAGATGGGAGACGGCATGAAGATCCGTGGTGACATCAACATCTGCCTGATGGGTGACCCTGGTGTAGCCAAGTCTCAGCTCCTCAAATACATCTCCAAGGTCGCCCCTCGTGGTGTTTACACATCAGGCCGTGGAAGTAGTGGTGTCGGTCTGACGGCGGCTGTCATGCGAGATCCTGTTACTGACGAGATGGTCCTCGAGGGTGGTGCCCTTGTCCTCGCCGATAACGGAATCTGCTGTATCGATGAATTCGATAAGATGGATGAGACTGATCGTACCGCCATCCACGAAGTCATGGAACAGCAAACTATTTCCATCTCCAAGGCCGGAATTTCCACCACCTTGAACGCCCGTACCTCCATTCTTGCTGCCGCTAACCCTGTCTATGGACGATATAACCCTCGCATCTCCCCGGTTGAGAACATCAATCTGCCTGCTGCACTTCTGTCCCGTTTCGATATCCTTTTCTTACTTCTTGATACCCCTACCCGCGAGACAGACGAGCAGCTTGCTAAGCACGTTGCTTTTGTGCACATGAATAGCCGACACCCCGACATTGGTACCGACAACGTAATTTTCAGTCCTCATGAGGTCCGATCCTACATCGCCCAAGCCAGAACATACCGACCTGTCGTTCCCGAGAATGTGTCAGAGTATATGATCAAGACATACGTAGGCATGCGAGACCAGCAGCAGCGTGCTGAGAAGAAGGGCAAGCAATTCACTCATACCACTCCTCGTACCCTTCTAGGTGTTGTTCGTCTAGCTCAAGCTCTGGCACGACTGCGATTCAGTAATGAGGTCGTTCAAGACGATGTTGACGAAGCGTTGCGACTAGTAGAGGCTAGTAAAGAAAGTCTCAACAACGAACTCGATAATAAAAAACAGGGCCAGTCATCCAACGATAGGATCTACAGGCTGGTCATGAACATCCTCCAGTCTGGCCAGTGCCGTCCTGATGACGCTACCGACGATGAAGACTTGCGTGATGAGCTAGATATGAGAAAGGTCAGGGAACGGGTCCTCGCCCGCTTCACCGAAGATCAGTGGCTCAACGCCCTGGAGGCATACGCCCATCTAGATGTAAGTTTTTTCTATCTTTCTATGCATCGCTTGTATCACTCAGAATATGTCGCTAATGATATCTCAAGGTCTGGCAAACTGCTAGCAGCGGCAACAGACTGGTGTTCATTAACCGGGTTGACAACCAGGAGGAAGATATGGACTTTTGAGCATCCGGCATGTAATGGCGTGGCATATATTATGTACGGGTCCGGCGTTTTTGGCATATTGATGTAGATAAGAGCCTGCTAGTGTTGCTCCGAACAATGAGATTAGTAACGAACTACGAATCATCTGCAACCTGAGTGTGATGCTCCTCAATGGCATGATCTGTCTAAACGTAGGAGCTGATACATGCTTTATGGATTTCTACTCAGACACCAATATTGTACATTTATAGAATACATTTTACAGTCTCATTTGCATCAATGACGCACGCTCCATCTCACCAACATTACCATGGCCTCCTACCGTCCACTTCTCAGAGACGGTCCGTGAGTTGAGCACATGGCGGAAGAGTCCACTAGCGCCCCAATACTCCATCAAAGAGCGAGCCTCATCTTTGCTAATGCCTTCCAGACGGAGGACCCAGCTGTTCTTGAGAGCCTCGTATACACGTTCATCATACTTGCGCTCATAAGGGTCAGGTTTGGGCACCTCGAGACCAGCCTGGCCAGCCTCGAGCTGGGACAGAACAAGCTCTTGTGATGCATGGTGGTGGGTATTGTTTTCGGAGGTGGCGGCGATAACGGCGCCACCGTTATGTAGGGGAGCCTTGCCGGATAAAGCATCGACGAAGAGACGTACCAGAGTCAACTCATGGGCATGGACCTGGTTGAAGGCAGTGTCTCGGTAATCGCTGATCTTATTGATGTGGGCAAGACCATCGAGGGCAAAAAGCACAGGGGGTCGGCCAGGCAGAGTCAGCTCTGTCCAGAGGGCCAGAAGGGTTGGCCAGGCGTATTCAGCTTCCTTTGCGCTGAGGGCCAAGTCGGCAAGGGTAGCACCCTTCTTGAGGTTGGTGAATTTGGACCAGTCTTGCTCAATGTTGAGTTTCTCAAGAATGACGCGGTTGGCCCTGTAAAGGCTTTGTATCATCTTGAGGCAGTAAATGGGCTGAGAGAACTGCGGTGGCTCAGTATCAGGAATAGGAGAGTACTCAGTGTTACCGTTGGTCAAATCTTGGCCTGCGTTGGTCAGTCAGCTTGCCATCCTGAATGACGGCCGGAGAGACCTACCTTCAGGGATGTGGAAGACCACCCAGTTGTTGAGAAGAGCATAAGACATAGCCTGAAGCATGGCCATGCTCTTTCCAGATAGCTTACTACCTGTCAACACACACTTGAGAGCCTTCTTCTCCTTGGCCGACAGCTCAAGCTTCTTCATCAACTCCACCGTCTCCTTGCGCATCAGCACATGGGGCTTTCGGAACAAATTCCACGTCTGTGTTGTCTTAAAAGCCTCGAGGGCACGGAGATGATCCACCACTTGATCAGGCACAGCAAACACCTTTCCGGAGCTCGAGTCGTCAGTCATGTTGGTAGCATCCAGAGTTTCAAGGCCTTGAACGGGTAGTGCGCTGTTGTTGCTGAGTTGGATGCGCTTTCGGAAGGCCTTGCGCTCGCCAGGCTGAGGTTTTCGGACAGGCGCCACATTGGCACGCTTCTTGTATGACTTCTTGACCTTCTGGGGGAGATCTCTTCGGCTCTTAATGGGCGGGGGAGCTGATACGGCCAATACAGAGCTCGTGGTCGAGAACGGGGCGAGCAAAACAGGTTGAATTCGAGGAGCCCGAGGAATGGTAGGCCTGATGAGGCATCGGAGGGTGTTGGCGGAGGCCATCATCCTTAGGAGCATCCCACAGATCACGTCTAAGGGGACCTTTCGTTTATATCGGTAACGTAGACGACTTCTATAGTCGCATTGGCGCCAATTGAGCCGGTTCTGGGACGCTCGTCTCGCGGCCGTCGTGAGCTGAAGTTGAATGCCACTCTCGAAAATCTCGGAGCATTAACGACACGCCCCCAAGCGTGCAGGGATTGGAAGCAGTGGGGACGTCTGATTGGTTAGCGGGGTAGTTTATCGGAAAAACGGCTGTCTACTGATCCGACATGTCTTATCGCTAATGAAAAAAGATAGTCTTGCAGGACGTTGGAAAAAAAGTTCCCAAGCAGCAACATCAAGACAGTTGATTTGCGACAACTCCGATAATCGTCTTACGAGCTGACGATAAATAACGACCAATATCAACATCAACACAATTAATTCCGATCCCACTACACCAAATATCACAATGTCGCTCCCAAGCTCTAAGCCTAAGCTGCCCGTCGCAGTCGAAAAGCCTACACCATACACTTTCGACCTTGGCAATCTCCTCGCAGAAGACCCCAACCCCGTGACCCTCGACCGCGATAACCTCGAGCAGTCCCTCGCCGAACTCGCCCGCGATGGTGCTCAATCTCTCATCAACCAATTTCTCACCACATGCCCTCTGAGCTCCACCACCGAGGGCGTCCTGCTCACCCTCCCCGCGCCTAGCACCCGCCTTCCTCGCGAGAAGCCCGTTCCTGAGGCCAAGCCTCCTACCAAGTGGGAGCGCTTCGCCGCAAAGAAGGGCATCAAGCCCAAGACTCGGGAACAGCGTCGCAACCTTGCCTTCGACGAGCAGACAGGCGAGTGGCAGCGCAAGTGGGGATACCAGGCCCTCAACAAGAAGGGCGAGGACTGGCCTATTGTCGAGGTCGATATGGCGGCCGAGAGGAAGAGAAAGGAAGGCACCTCCATCCGTGGCGACGGCCGAAGAGAGCGCAAGGAGAGAATCAAGCGCAACGAGCGCATGATGCGCAAGAACCAGGGTATCGCAAAATAAACATCAGCGGCTATGGAAGAACAAGGATTGGGCCTCTAGTTTTACGCGGGCACTGGTCAGGACTATTGCTGTTGAGCATGTAGCGGCGTTCAGGACTTTGGCGTTTCAAATCGGCATCTAAAAAGCTCGGGATTTGGGAGGGTTTAGACGTGCAGCTTAGGAGTGAAGAAACGTTTCCATCACAGCCTTTCGACTCCCGTGCTATTTCATCTGTACCAGAAATGCACGTCCATCCCCAAGATGCAATGCTATGCGTGCAAGTCGTTAATACACGCCACTATTTGTTGGGGTTTCGCTGTTAACCATTTAGCGAGGGTGTCTGATATAAGGCAGTTGAGGACTGAAATTGGGCACCAGCCTGCCAACTTGTATTTCAGTTTTGTCACTATAAACTAGTTCCGTTTGAATGCTCTCAGTTACGCTGCGAGCTGTTCGCAGAAACCATCATTTCCCTACTCAATCCAAGCCTGCGCAACCACATTGACGCCTTTCTTCCCAGCCCCTTTAACTCGGCGCTGATCGTTAACCAGCCACATCACCACACCAAACAAAGTGACAATGCAGCTTATCAATTAAATCGACAGAAACAAAAACGCTAAAATTTCAAAAACTGTTCCCCTGAGATTGGGTACAACACAACCCCCTTGATGATATTCTCCTCAAAATGCAATGGGGTATACCAAGCAACAAATAGAGAAAAGAGTAAAAAAAGAAAGCAAGTTAAAAGGCTTCACTTGCTTCGCGGTAATCGACAGACATGCTTTTTCGGAAGCTCGAGTGAATTCACATCGCCAAACTGCCAGGCTACTCTATGTAAACGCCAGCGTTCGAGCAACCAGATTGTGCAACGAGGGCGAAGGACGAAAGTCGTAAGGGCATGACGTCGTAAGTTGGCTTCTGAGTGCATGTAGTCATGTGCTCCATCATGACGGTCAGTCCGATCATGAATCAAGACATCAGCCTGTTTCGGGCAGGAGTGCTGCAGAACGGTGGGTTGTGCTTCTAATAAACGCAGGTCAGGGCATGCGCGATGCTGTGAGGATCCTCGTCGTATTTCGGTCAATGATCAAGTCGCTGTTCTAGAGGGACGCATGGTTGCCCGCAGCACTCAACGGGTAGTCCGCATATCTCAAGCTCAAAAGCCGAGAGGCGATAGAGGCATGATAGGTGATAGCGGTCGTATATCGGTTGAGGGTCTTTGTACATCGTGGTCATTATTGGTATTTAAGGTGGCTGGGGCAGACGAGTTGGTCGAGGTGACGCTTCCGCTCGAGGGAGATATCTGCAGCTGCTTCTTCTTCAGCTTTGAGTTCTGATTGCCGGGACTGTGGCGGTCTGACTTTTTGCTGCTCCCCGAGGAGGAAAGTTGTTGCCGATCATCCTCCGACTCTTCTTGGGGTCTTGGCTTGGCTGGCTCAGCGAGACCTCTTGGTGGGGGCTGATCAAAGATCACGTATTCCTCCTCGATATACTTGGCCTCGTTCTTGCATCCTCGCCAGCAGTCGCGCCAGTCGCATACCAAGAATTTGAAGCAAAATGCGTCAATCTTCATACACGGCTGAAAACAGATGCAAAGGTTCCTAAAATCCATCTTATTTTTGTCCGAGTGAGCCAAGAGAAGACTGAGGTGGCATGTAATGGCAAAAAGCAAGTAGTAATTGAAGGGGGAGAGGTTCGAGAGTTCTTCGACAAGAAGCTCGGGGACTTCTTCTGAGCCTGCACACTCCTTCGAAATTCGATCCTGCGCCGCTTTAGGGAACAACTCGTCGGGAAGCTCTCGTAACCATGCTTTGAGCATCGAGCCAATGATGTTGATATCGTACAGGTCGCGCTCGTTAAAAAGATTGACATCGTACTCTGTTCTGGGTCAGCGCGAGTTTCAAAAAGTCAGTAACGATGTGGTCAAGACTTACGCTCATCGAACTTTCGCTGCCACTTCTTGATCTGGGGGCCGCTGCCCGGAACACGATAAAGACCCTCAACCTCACATCCTTTATAGTTCAAATAATCGATTGCCCTCCATGGAAAAGCGGGCATCCAGAATTCCGTCTTATCTCTCGAGTCCTCGAGTCGCTTTGAAATTCGTGTCAACCGTGTTTGCTCAACAAGCGGTAGATTGATAACCTTGAGCTGATAGTGTTCATCATCCAAAGCCTCCTTGTCTTCTCGACCACCTCGTCCACCCTTGAAGAAGCGGTCGCTCAGCATACCAGCCGCGCGAGTTCCCGAGCTTTTTAGACCGTTGAAGAAAGATCCTCCGTTCTCGTTCAGAGATGAAGGTTGAGTCTTCGGTTCCTTATCGCGTTGCGCTTTTCTTGTCGAAGACGTATCTCTCGGCGCGCGGTCCTCGGATCGGTTTCGGACGGCGGAATTCATCATGTCCCGAATCGATCGATCGTTGGCTTGGTTTCCGGCTTTGTACGGTACAGAGTTAAGATGTAGTTCCGGCTCGTTACCTTGTCGGGGAGAAGTAACAGGTTTGAGCTCGGGGCTGGCGTCTTCTTTGTCGCGATTGGACCGGCTGCGATTTAAAATGCCAAAAGGTTTAGACCGGCCTTTTCTTGTTGACGATTGGGGTGAAGCGGCCTCGTAGTCACCAGCAGATGATACAGATAAGTCGCTTCGTAAAGGATCGGCGGAGGTAGGTTTATGGAGCGTATGTTCGGGATATGTGGGATCAGATTTCTCTGGGAGGTGTCAGCAGTTGGTCATAGTCCCCAGTTTCCGTGCGATAACCAAAACATGATGGCTCGTCCCAATGCCATGCTTAGCTCCATGTTCACATACCTCTGTGTCTTGTTTGATTAGATCCGTCACTACCCCTCGACATTACCTGAGCTCTGGTCTCTGTCTTCTTACGGTAGTGGGCATGAGGTTGAAATTGGCTGGAAGACTTGGATTGTTTGTTGAAATGGAAGAAGCCGTTCTTGGAGCTCTTTTTCGGTTCGCCCGAGGTTTGTTGCCGTACTTCGGACGGCGAATGTGTCTCAGCAGACGCAGGTGGATTAGGAAATCGTTCTTCCAAAGTAGATGAGATGGAAGGATAAGTCGAGGGGTCCTCGCGTGTATGTCGTAAGGGCGGTCGTGAAGTGGACTCTTCTCTGTTACTCCATCCGGTAGTCGCCGCGGAAGTCGAGGGTCGTTGTGTAGTCGCTGACGCTGGCGCGGACGATGACAGTGACGGTTCTCCTTGACTGGTGACAGTCGTCAATGCTGCAGTTGTGTGTGATGATTTCTTTTGTTTTTGCTTGCTGCCCTGGTTTCTCAAGGGCGAGAATCGACTATGGAAAGGAGAGGAGCGGGGAGACCGGGGCGATTTGGACTCGACCGGCGATACAGCCGGGGAAACGGTTTCAGCAGTTAGCGGGCTGTCTTTGTTGCGTAAAGCAGCGTCAGAATCGGACTGGGCTTGGACTTGTGTTTGTGTTTGGGACTGGGCCGAAGACTGAGACTGAGACGAAAGCGCCAGCGGCTGTGGTGCCGCCTTACGACCCATTTCGAATTCTGCCTATTCACGGCGCAGTCTCAGTCGAAGTCGCAGAGGCAAAGGCCGACGTAGACGCAGACGCAGTGGCACTGTACTGTAGACGCGGGCCCTGCTTCGCAAGCTCCCACTGCCACGGTGGGCGAAACGGGAGGGGGGGTCCAAACTGCGGGCCAGGGGTCTGCCAGGTATGGATGGTTGATTGATGGATGGATGGATGAACGCTGTGTTATGCTTTGAGCCGATCTTGTTGCGGGTCGCGGGTCGAAGGTGACGGTAAATCCAGCCTGAAAGGGCAGGCCAGGGAGAGAGAAGGAGGGAAAGAAGTTACAGGTAATGTTCTAGCAAGGAATGGAGTGGGAAATTTGATATGACAATCGTTCACCAGCTGGAGCAATAGAAAGGTGGGCGTGTGCGCGTTGACGTTTTGTTCGTAGTGTAGGTTGGTATTGAGATTGGTACAGTACTACTGGCTGGTTTGATTGTACCTAGGCCGAAGTGACTGGGCGTTAGGTAGGCTAGGTCAGGGGCATTCCCAAAGCATACATGGGGTTAGGGAAGCCGGGCCAGATCCAGGCGATATAGTAGAACAGAATGAAAGGAATAATAGAGTTGAAGAGAGAAATGAAGGTGAAAGTCAACTCCTCGATCTTGGAAAAATACCTGATGGAGGGGAGGTCTCGTGGCCTCGAATCGGCTGCCCTTTAAGTTAATAGAACCTAACTGTCTCCGCTGTGCGCTGTACCTACAGCACTGAACTGTGCGGTGTGGTGCTGTGCTCCAGCTGTCCAGTGTTGACGGGCATCCACCATCCCCTCAATAGACCTAGGTACTATGATGATGATAATATCAATCAATCAAGTGGACACTAATGTATGTACAGTAATGCCGGTGATGTGCCAAAATATCCGAAACCAAGCCCTCAAAGGAGAAGAGCAAATCAAAGCTGGGTACACAGCAGTCGGTGGCCCCGAGAGTTGTTCCAATTGACTGGATAGCAGTGTGCTGTCTATGCTGCTGACCGCTTCCCGATTATACTGGACTGCCCGCACATGCAGACGCCTTTATTCACAGCTAGAGCGCTACCTAATTACTGTTCAGGTCAGAGCAGGCAGCTGATCATGTCCACGGCCTTGAAAGGTCTAAAAGAAGCAAGGGACATGATGTGGAGCGTTGCACAAAAGACCAGGACCAAGGGACGAACAAAGACGAAGCCTTGGCGACGGGATATTTATACTAGGGGATCAATATAAGGGAAGTTCGGCAGTGATGGAAGGTCCCTACCTACTAACCTAGCGATGGGTGACATTTATCAATCACCAAAAACGTCCATACCTAGGTACTGATCCAGGCACAGGCACAGACAGGCACAGGTACAGACAGGCACAGGCACACTTCATGTTAGTGGGGAATGGACCCAGTCTTTGATGGGTGGATGGATGATGGATGTTACCTAGTGGTAGGATACAATATGAGAGACCTTCATGCTAACGTTACTGGCTAGACCACACCTCATTATGTGGTCCAAGAGCCAACCACTGATATCAAATCCTATTGAATCGGGCGTTGCGCGTCCTGATTGCGTCCATACATACGTGTGCTTACATTACCTACCTACCTAGGTAGTATCCGTACGAGGCTGAAACGAGCTACCGCACAAGAAAAAAGAAGAGGAAGAAGAAAAAGAAACCCAACTCTATGACCGCCTACCACACACGGTAATGAGTCCTGAGGGGTCATCAACCCAACGATAACACAGTTAAAGTCTAACAACTGTGGATGCAGATGACATCTTATAGGTTCTAAGCAGAAGATACGGATCGTTGAGGCCCTTCTACCCCGCTGTAACGAATTGGGCGTCAACCTAGAGGTTACTATGGATTCTTCAACGCCTACAAAGTTTGATTCGTTTCTCCATTTTCGTCTCGTTCAACCATGGAAAAGGTTGGGCAATTTGGGTTGTGGTCAGAGTCTCAAGTACCTGACAGCCAATGCGCCAGGTATGGAGGGTCTAGATGCGCCTAAAAGCCAAGAAACAGCAAGGGACGAAATATCTTTATTTATGGATGCAACCTCGATATGAAACCAAGCTGAGAGAATCCATGTATATTTCATTTACTTGATGCTAGACGGTCGAGTCTCGAACGGAATAATATTTATTATTAACGGACATTTGCAAAGTCTAGGGTCTATTCACTCTCATCCAATTTCTACTACCTAGGTATAGGAGGTATAAGTGAGACATCCAGAACATCGTCACACAACCTATGGCCCGGTTTAATACCATCTCACTTCTGGGTTAAACTCTGTGCCTGTATGAGCGACATAAGTGGCGTTTAGATTAGACCTGTAGTAGGCCATAATAGGGTCAAGTCTAGCTCTGCCGTCTTTCTAAATTCATCATTGATTAGTACCTAGAGGTAAGTACTACGGATGTGAACACTGGTAGCAAGCAGCTACTCCTGCAACTAATGAAGTGCTGTTGTCGAAGCAACGCCTCAATGAGAAAAGAAGCATTCCATTATATTCGACAAATTATACAGCCTGTTGTGAACACTGTACCTCCAGATATAACCATGTATATATACAACCGCTAAGGTATTAAGCACGTGGTAGCCGACGTCTTTCACGAGATGAATCTGATGGAGCATCAATGGAGATAAATGATTAAGGTTCTCGGTGTAATATGAGGCCTCACACAATCCACTTCATTTACAGCAATGGATACAAATTGCATGCATTCAAGCTCATGACACATACTTAGGTACATTTGCTTTTAGGTACGTTGTTGTTAATTATTCGATATTCTAACAAATTAGCGTTGAGAGCGCTGGCCATCGACCGGTTGCTTCCGAACATGAAGCATTACCTACCTAGGTAGCCAAGATATAAGAAGCACCTAACCCATGTAGGGACCCCCCTGCCATTCAGGAACATAAGGGAACTTACGTGTTAATATGAAACGTAGTGCAATGGATCAATCTTCGTCTCATGTGTTGTCAATGATATCATCCTCAGCCTTATTCGAGGCCCAAGATCGAGATGACTTTCAGAGTGGTCTTACTCAGCTACTATCCATCCACCTGAAAGATTGGTCTGTAAATATTGAAGAGAGAGATCTTCCGTGCTCTGGCAGGAAAGCTTCTTAAACACAGCTGCCCACAATAATTGATTGTATCGGGACGTACACGCGGAAGATGTATGTCATATTCAGTACATATTAATCAATTTGTACCATCGATCGTCGATGCTTCTTGTTCTCATGCCGAACATAAGTTGTTGACAAATTCGATGATTTCCCTATCGAACCTTTCTGGTTCTTCATAAAATAGCCAATGTCCGGATTCGAATATCGACGACCTTGCAAGCCCTGGCCTCGAGGTTTCGATCCGCTTCACAGTCTCTAGCATTCCTTCGAGTGGGAAGCAGCTCGATCGTCGACCAGCCATAACCAGTGTGGGAACTGTGATTGTTTCAATTGCTTCTCGATGGTCGTAGCGGGTATGATCAGCAAGCAGTCGCGCCAACCAGCTTTGATCGCATCGGGCACTGATCTCTGTGAAGAACGATTCATCCTTCGCCAGTTGCTCTGCCGAAACCCTGTCCTCTCCTCTCGGGGCATGTCGATAGCCTAGACAACCTATTGTCAGGTCTAAATGTGCCGCCTTGGAATCGTGAATCCAGGCATGTTGCGCTGAGAGCAGCGTCTTCTCGTCATGACATCCTGTGTGGGATTTCGATTCATCCCATCCATCAAACGCCGACCGATCTTGCAGGGGTGCCTGATCAACGAAGACAAACCCGGCAAAATCGTTACATCCAAACAATTCGACGTATGTCCATAGGACGGCAGCACCAATAGAACATCCAATGGGGACGAGGCTAACGTTGGGTGCCGACTTGCGGATATGAGCGACGAGCCCGGCGAGATCAACTGCCAAGCGAGCAACATGGTAACCTCCGCGGGTTCGGTCAGAATCTCCATGGCCACGCATATCAGGAGCTACAACCCAGAGGTTATCGCTTAAAGTCGTAAAGTTGCGGATGAAGTAGTCGCTGGAACCGCTGAAGCCATGCATGAGCACTACACATCTCTTGGGCTCATCTTCCACTCCATCGACCAGTGGTATAGACGTTTGGAAGGCAATCTTGCAGCCATCGTTGGTGGTGAAAGATTCTCTATGCATCTTTCCAGTTGTGCCGGACGTTTTGATTCGCACACTTTCTCTCTTCTGCAATGCCTTGGTGATGTTGAAAAGGCGATGAGTGAGGTGCTGCTTGTGCTGTGGGGTGTCCCACACTGAGATTCGAAGTTGATACCCAGGCGTAACCTCCAACTAGGTATTTAATATTCCAACTTATCAACCTAGTAGATTAAAAGTGATTTCCCCCCCCCCTTTTCTTTTCTTCTTTCCCATATACTATACTGATCCCTACAACTCGTTTATTTATTTGAGCGACTGCAAGAGAGGCCCTGATATAAACCGCTAATGATAATAGACAACACTGAGCAGCGAGATACAATTATCAAGCATTTAAGAAAATCCAGGTTGTACTAGTCAATATCATATTGTCACAGGACTCATTAAAAACCATAACAGCAACAGTAATTACTGAGTATCATAAACAAGTTCAATTGCGATTGCTCAAGGGTAGGTAATCGAGTTGGCCTGGCCAGGCAACAATTAATCGCTTACGTAAAGACCCGCTCGTCAGAAAATCTCTACATCAACCCAAACTCTCTCATCAAATTCATCCATCCTCCGACAACATGACACAAGCCGGAACAGACCACGAAGCGCCCAAGCTTATTGTTGATGCCCATGTGAAGTACATCCAGAGTCTGGATACGAGGAAAGATGAGCTAGACTACTGGCTCACCGAGCACTTGCGACTCAATGGCCTGTACTGGGGATTAAATGCTCTCTACTTGCTTCGCCGACCAGATGCTCTCCCACGACAAGAAGTCATCGATTTCATCCTCTCTTGTCAGCATGAAAACGGCGGATTTGGTGCCGCGCCAGGTCATGACGCTCACATGCTCTCCACAGTAAGTGCTGTGCAGATTCTCGCCATGACGGATGCTTTCGACCAGTTGGAAACCAAAGGCAAGGGCAAAAACCAGGTTGGCAAGTGTAGGTGTCTTTAAAGGACCCGCAGTGCTTCCGATGCACCAACTGACTAGATATAGTCATCGCAGGGCTGCAAAACCGGGAGAATGGCACATTTGCTGGAGATGAATGGGGTGAGGAAGATACCCGCTTTCTATACGGTGCTTTCAATGCTCTCTCCCTGCTCGGTCTCATGTCTCTAGTTGATGTTGATAAGGCTGTCTCTCACATCACTGCTTGCGCCAATTTTGACGGCGGCTATGGAACTGGTCCCGGTGCGGAGTCGCATTCAGGCCAAATTTTCACCTGTGTCGCTGCGCTTGCAATTGTCGATCGCCTGGATCTTGTGAACAAGGAGAAACTCGGCCGATGGTTGAGCGAGAGACAAGTTCCTTGCGGCGGTCTTAACGGTCGCCCTGAAAAAGACGAAGACGTTTGCTACAGCTGGTGGGTGTTGAGTAGTCTTGCTATAATCGAGCGCACCCACTGGATTGACCGCGATGCGTTGACCACCTTCATTCTGAAATGTCAAGACACTGAGATGGGCGGAATTTCTGATCGGCCTGGTAACATGGTCGATGTTTGGCATACCCAGTTCGGGCTGTGCGGCCTGAGCCTTCTGGGTTATCCGGATCTCGAGGCAGTCGATCCAGTGTACTGTATGCCAAAGACCATAACAAAAAGACTTATCGGTTGATTGCTACATTTCCATATAATATGCCTTTTAGATTTTTGCACTGGTGCTAGCCACCACCCTCTGGCCATTCTTAGCACATGCTTACGACATTGTTCAGTGATAGCATGTGTATATGGTTGAGGGAATAGGAACTGTTGGTTTTTTCAGGGACATCGCTAGTTACTCCGTGGTGTTCGTCCCGTGAAGTCCTTCAGACATTCATATGTTAGGTACGCATGGTATCCTTTAATACTACACAACGACAAGTTCGGAATACTCGTCAGGTCGTCCCCCCATAGTCAATCAATACCATCCTAGCAATCGACGAAACTTTTGATGCCCAGTCACTTTTAACGAACCTTGAGACGATGTACCGAATCTCCCGCTGTACCATAAAAGCATTTCATACGTCGCCCCCTTTCCGTCACAAGTCTTCTACGTGAAAATACTTGAGACCTACCAATGTACTTACAGAGGCAACTCCTTTTTTGTAAAGACAAACAACTCAGCATCCGTGCATAGGTATCTAGTAGGTACTTAGGTAAGTAGGTGATTTTCTTGTCCTGTATTGAAGTGCGGAGTATTGAGATGCTGTAATGGTTGCTGAGTGTTATCTCGTCATCTCTTTCTACAATCACCGACCACTTCCACTAAGGAGGACACGATGTGTACCTACCTTCACTCTCATATCAACTTGCGCCAAAGCATCCACTGATTTATTTATTCTCTCGGTATTTCTATTGGTCATTTCGTATCGGTATCGAGCAATTGATGTCGATATTCAAGGAACGCACCTGCCAAAGTGTGCTGCCTTGAAGCCCCTGAGGTTGTTGGCGGTGCCTGCCTGATTCTGCTGGCTCTTCCTTCCGGACGTCGGGCCTGGCGAACAACCCCTCCTTCCCCCTCATTATTTAAATTTACCCCAGACTTCTGGTCTTTCCTTCATCTGAAACTCCCGTCCCCCTCGCCTCTGCGCGTTCAGAGGTTATCATCTCAGAACAAACCGAGCAGCTGTTCCTTCTACCGGCTCCCTTCTAGTTCTTAGTGGAGGCCCCTGCAATTCAACGTCAGACTGTATCGGACTGTATCGGACTGTATCGTCGCATGCATGGTGCCTTCCATTGATGAAACACATTGGAGGGATTTGTCGTCCTTCAACTACCTCGGCCAGGAGCTCTCATCTCCGTGGTAAGTCAGCTCGTACCCTTTCCCTACAACCCGGGCAAGCGCCATCATGGTCATTCCAACATAGTCACTATGTCACGAGCGGAGAGTCTGGAAAACGAGATAGGCAAGACTCGGGATAATTTATCTAAACACAGTGCTGACCCTGACTCGTCCAGATCGTTGTTGTAGCCATCCAGGACATTTCAAGCCAATTCCTACAGTGACCAGTCTCACGCCTGAAGTTTCTCAGGATATCCAATCAACGACACTGGACCCGACTCTGAAGCAGCACTGAGTCTGCAGTCGAAGCTCATAGCAGACTGCGCTTTGTCCAGCGAGGAGCTATATTGAAAGTCCCAAGCAGCAAATTGGTCCCAAACCCACCGACCTGGAAGATATGGGCAACTTGTGAGCTTCTCCAAGAATTGGGCACATAAAACGATCGAGGCTTCCCGTTAGCCAGCAACTCGGCTATCTACTTCATTCGCTGCCTGCTTCTCACCTTGTTGTTTCTTATGATACATATTCTGGGGCAGCTTTGACGGTAAATAAGCAGGTAGGAGGAAAGACCTACCAACAGTTCCAAAGGAAAGCAGCCATGGGGCGAGGCAAGAAGCATAAGAAATCTGGTTCGGTAGGTACCTTCCATTGCACAATGGTTCCATGTGTTGGATTCCCTTCTCTTCTTCTACTCTGAGACTCATCTTTACTTGAAAATAACCTGCTCTTTTTGATCCCAACTGCGCGTCTACCTCGGACTTGGCTCTTTGGACTTACGATTTACCTCCTATCTACCCACTGTCATCCCACTTGACTTGCTTATCAGCCCTTTCCTGTTCGTCTATAGCGAAAGAAGAACGATAAGCTTGCCACCGACCACGCAACTCTAAAGTTTGTTACAGTACATGCTTAACGAAACCAAACCTCCAGTCTTTGCTGATCCAGAAGTTGCTAACCAGTGCACTCGATTTTCAGGTCATGGCACCTCCAACGCTGTCAGGGGATAACTCGGCAACGTCTATCAGTCGACAAATTCCACTCTCTTGTTTCGTTTGTCCCGAGACCCCCCGATTCTCAGACGTATCACACCTGCTTACGCATATTGCCTCCAAAGGCCACCTCCATCATGAGACTCAGACGAAGCTCAAGGCTCATCAAGACATTACCGCTGCGGTAAAACTTCAACGTTACGAGGACTAGTATTCCCAGAACGGCATTGAGGGACTTCTAGTTGAGCGAATGAGAGCGAAGCAGTTGAAGGAGGAAGCTCGTGTCAGACGTAACCGGGAACACCAATCTGTACCTCCGGACAAGGTCATACTGTTTCACCCACCTTCGAAGAGACTAGTACTGACAGTCTGTAGCTAAGCAAGCGGAAGATCAAACATGAGATGTCGATGAGCCCCGCAATCAAACTCGAAGGGGATGAACTTATGGATGATTTCCCACTTTTCCCAGGATTCCTTGACCCAGAACCAAATTACAATGTTCAGGATGAATTCGTTCTAGGAAACGACTCGATGTCATTGAAAGGCCAAGTGTGGCCTGGGATGGGGAAGATGGATCTTGCTGACGATATCACGAGAAGAGCTCGAAACCAAAAGAAGCCCAAGTCCGTCATCGATAAAATGAAAAAGGCATCTGAATGTATCGAGCCTACCCAGGTTATAATGAGCTCCAAGTTCGAGGTGGAAAGGACGAAGGATGTCTACGACGACACCTCATCTCCTGCTCCTGGCCAGGAAGAATCGGTATGTGCAATTAAACACAGAATTTTACATGCTAACTTCATCAGACACCACCTAGAAAGGTCCCGAAGCCGAAGCGAAAGAAATTGACACCTCTTGCGGAAATATCTGGAAACGTTCCGAAACAGCGGCGAAGAAATGCCCGTGGACAAAAGTCTCACGTTGGAAAGAGGATGGGCTTCAAGAAAGAACAGGAACTTCAGGAAGAGCCCGAAATATACATCCCACCAAAAGAAGCCAGAGAAATCAAAGACATATTCCGTGACGATGTTACTCGAACAGGTAGGTCTCTCATGGAGGAAAAGTGATTCCTGCTAACTCTCTGTATAGCTTCAATCAGTGAACCTCCACGTTCCTTGGGCCATGGCGATCACAGGTAATACTTTGCAGAGCTTATTGACATTGCCATTGACATCAAAACCAGATTAGAACCTCGCAACAAACACGGAGCCCGCAGCATGAATGGTTTCCATCACTCAAACCTTGTCTCCCCAACGCCGCAAACCAGAGATTTGGCATCTCGCCACCCTCAAGCCAGGGCGACACCTAGCACAATTCGACCTGAGCCTTTCCCCCCAGGTATGTTAACTCGACGAGCAGAACTTGTAGTCTATGCAAAAGTGTTATGTATCCCCCGTACGCTTACACAGATTCAGGATCTTTCAGCCATGCCGAAGCCTCGTATGCAATGAAAGACGCTACAATCTACAATGCTTCATCAAGACTCCCATTTCTCCCTACAAGCTACAGTCAATTTCGAGACACAGGCTCAGACCATTTGCGTTCAGCAGCACACTATGGTTTTCAGTTGAAGGAGGACTACCCAACACCCCACCCTGGAGAGCTATCCCAGGGAACAAACAGCCAGTTCATCGAAATGTCTGGAACCAACCCTCTTTTCTCGACCGACCGGTCTTTCCTGAGTTCCTATGGTCAAGGGGCCCTGAACGCAACTTTCTCACCACTGCCGTTCCCTTCTATCAACCGACAGCAAGACCTTCCACACACTAGCCGGGAAACGAAGCAACAAACGCATATGTGTGAAGCCATGGAGGCTAGCGGCCTTGGTGAAGAACAGGAGTTGAACCTCGACGGCCCATGGAGCCTCAATGGTGCTAACAGCGACTTGAGCTTTCCTCACGGATTAACGGTAGATAACCCACAGATCTGACCGAGAGACTTGACAATCGATCCCGACTCGTAAATGATAGTTTACTCCACCCCCTGACAGTACATATATGGTCGAGTCACTACGCGGACGCAAGTCTTGCATCTCAATGTATCATCACATCAACGAGCACCCTGATGCGCTGACATCTGGTCTCAAGAACGGTCGGTGAGTCATTCATTGTAGGAAGCTCCTCACCACTGCCTTTATCCTCAGGACTAGTTGGCTGATTATCTAGCAGGATTCACACATCGCGCCAACATCACATGCAGCTCTCGACCCCGAATCCCAACGATTAACGGTTTTGGTATTTTATTCCTTTTTTGAAAGTTTATGAGACACGAAGCAGCAATGGGGAGAAAAACAACTAGGAGTTTCGTTGAACCTGGGATAAGGTGCAACGGCGCTCTATGGACGTGGGAATTTTGAGACTTAGCGGGATATAAGATGGTGTTACGAAGAACAACTAGGGATACTTTGGCGTCGGGCAGATGGGCATATCATTTGACATTGGTGTTATGGGGAACGCAAAGACATTTTAGCATTTTGTGAGAAGCTACTCATTTCAAGATTAGTTCAGCTTTCCTACTGCCTCCTCAATAGTGAATATTACAATGGTAGTATAAGGTACATCATAGTTGCTCGATACTTGATACCAGTTGATCGATATGGTCGGATCCATTATCCATTACTTCTGAGAGGGCACGACAGACACCTTTCAAGCGCCGCATCTTCATCTCTTGCTCAATTTGACTCGACTTCAGAGCAGCAACGTCAATGACTTTCTTTGGAATGCGTGCGAGTCTCGCGACGTTCAGGCCGTATGAGCGATGAGCAACGCCTTCGCCAACTTCATACAAGAACGTGACCTCTTCCTCGCCGTCCTCACCCTTTTCTGCTTTGAATTTCATATGAACATTCTTGACACCATCGAGACCTTCAGCGACCCGCGCTAGGTTTTGGTAATGTGTAATGAAAAGCGTTAGGCACCGTGTCTCAGTAACAACATGCTGTAGCACAGCTTGGGCAATAGCGGCGCCGTCGTGAGTGCTAGTGCCGCGACCCAACTCATCAAGGATGACAAGACTTCGGGGTCCAGCAGAGCGTAGAATACGCGCTGTCTCAGAGACCTCAACCATGAATGTAGATTCTCCAGCAAAGAGATTATCGCGAGCACCCGTTCGTGTGTGGATAGCGTCGCAAAGGGTCAGGGACAAAGAGTCTGCCGGCACATATGAACCGACTTGTGAAAGAAGAACGATGAGTGCGAGAGCGCGGACGAAAGAGGACTTACCGCCCATGTTGGGGCCGGTAATGAGGTGGGCGAGAGGTGAAGGGTGGGCGAGGGTGGTGGAAAAGGGGATATAGCCCCCTTCGAGAGTATGCTCTGCGATAGCATGGCGGCCATTCGTGATAGAAATAGTTGGGTCGGTGGAGGATGGAAGGAAAGATGGCCGAGAGTAGCCCGGTTGGGCGGCAACCTTGGAGAGAGAAAGGATGCAGTCGAGTGTTGCGAGAGCGGATACTGCATCGCGAAGGGGTTGATAGTCTGATGCGATGGAAGCGAGCAGATCTTTGAAAGCTTTATCACATGCTGCGGCCAGAGCCTCGCGATGCTGGTCGCGCTCGGTAATGAAACGGAGAACTTCAGGGGTGTGGAAACGCGAGACCTTCTTCGTACCAGAGATTTTGGCCCACGAAGCAGGAACATGTTTGATGTCGGCATTGGGAACCTCGATGAGATATTCAATGCCAGCAACCGTAACGTAGTCAACTGTCTTCTTCTTGATCTTCTCGGCGGCAACAGTGCGATGGCCATCTAGTTCGTGTTCAACGTGAGCAATACCCAGCTGATGGTCTTGCATATCCTCCGTCTGAAACTCATCGCGAAAGAAGCCGTACTTGTCGTCCTTGCGTGCAGCGACTAAGTTGATGCGCTCGAGGTAGGATACGACAGTGTCGAGGATTTGTGGCAGGGCACAGATAGCGTCGCCGAGAAGAGGGGACTTGAAGGGGACATCGGATGGGCCTTTGACCGTCGAGTAATAGCTCGCCACCCTTTGTAAAGCTTGTAGAACAGAGAGGAGTTCAGGACGAGTGCATTTGCCATAATAAATGCGAATCAAACTGCGTTCAAGGTCGGTCCTGGTGTTCGCCAAAAGCGACTCAAGTTGGGACACGGGAGCAGTTGATTGCTTGTCGAGAAGCTCTTCAACAGCGTTGAGACGAGCCTCAAGAAGTTCCTGGTCAAGTAATGGACGTCCTACCCATTTGCGAAGCAGGCGGTGGCCTGGACGAGTGAGAGTTTTGTCGAGAGCCCAGAACAGACTGCCTTTTTCGGCATGGTCCGTAGAGTTTCGGTAGACTTCGAGACTTTCGAGGGTAGTACCATTGATGAGCATATGTGACCTGGTGCTAAAGCTCTGGAAATATTTGGTCAGGTCAAAAATGTGTTCAAGGCCGTACTCTTGGAGGTGATTGATCATAGCCGAGAGACAGATAGTAACAGGCTCAGGCAGCTTCAAGACCCTATCGAGAAGAGCGGCAGCAGTCTCGTCTTGTGCATTATCTTTGAGCTTGTCGGCATAGAATTGGGTGACATGAGAGTAAGCTTCGGCCGCCATGGTCTTACCCTTGGGTATGCGCTCGACTCGACTCCGGTCGCCGAAGACATTGGTACTGCTGCCCGATAGATGTTGCACAAGTTTGTCGGTGCCCTTGGTCAGATCCCCCACGATCAAGAATTCGCAAGGAGAAATGTGTAATAGACGGGTCTCGATCTCGCTCCGCATAAACCCATCCTCAAAATGATCGTATATGATGTCTCCGGTGGCAGGTTGCACAGCAATTATACCGACATCGACCTTCTCATCAGTACCCCACCCCTTAGCCTTTGACTCTGTGATGCACAACAAGTAACCGCCAGAAGGCGCCCCAGAGCCACCGCTTTGATCTAGTTCGCCGTTCTCATCGATGTATGTACCTTTGGTGTATAGGTTGGTGAGTTTGCGGACGAAGGGCGTATTGCGGTTATCACCAGCCTTCTTCAGGGCGGCGGTCTCAATCTGACGGACGACACCAACCTTGTGTCCAGCAGCTACTAGGCGCTTTGCATGCACAGGAAGACGATGAACTGGAATACTTGCCGAAGCAAAGCGATCGATGTGCGCTTCCGAAGGGTCTGCGCAAGGTTAGAAACCCGTTCTATATTTTAGATCAACAAAACTTACGCTCATCATAACGCATTTTACCGGGAATGCAGACGATACTCAATTCTTTGGCTGCAATGCGTGCATCTTCACCAAAGAACCGAAACTTGTAGCCAACTTCGACAATGAGAACAGTGTCCATGTGCTTTCTTTTGATCTCAAGGAACTGAAGTTCCATGGGTGTAAGCTTGCCTGTTTTGGATCCCTTCTTCTTTGTCTTTGCTGGCGCTGGCGTCTCCTCTTCAGCTCCATCGGCATCAGCATCAGCATCTTCGTCTTCACCCACCGGCGCTGCTTCCTGAATATTGCGACGCCATGCTAGTGCGTCTGGGTGACCGAGTTTCTTGACAAATTTCCGGTGTAGTTCTTGGTTCAGTCGCTTCTCTTCTGCATCTTCATTATCGTTTTGGGTCGATGTAGCATTCATGCCGCCATCCTGGGTATCCTGTACGCTCGATCCGTCATACCGATATCGTTCCGTACGTGCTCCCACGTTTCCTTGTTCGTCGGCTTTTGATTTAGAGAAGAAAGTGCTGGTTTCCGAGTCCTTAGCAGCGTTTTCGGCTCTGGCTTTCTTCGGTGCCTTTTCTGGCTCCTCGTTTTCCTTTTCTGTGTCTTCTATTGCCCGTTTTCGAGATGGTAACTCGGTATCGTTGCTGGGTGATTGTGATTTGGCTGCTTGTGCGCGGCTCTGCTTCTCGAAGATTGCGGCTAGCCCGTTGACTGTCTTTGGTGTGAAGAAGGATGTAAGAGATTGCTGCTTCTTCTCGCTTGATTTGGGAGTAGGAGCCATATTGAGAGCTGGGCCTAACGAATGTTGATGGAGATCTCAGTAGCCAAGGATACACACTTGATTAATCCTTAGGTAGGTAGTTTTGGGCCATTGAAATTAGAGGTGGTGACGTTGGAGAAACGCGTCTTGGTTAACGTAGACGCGTTGAGTGGCTGATAGACAGACCCACTTAAATTTGGTCCTCTGCCTACTGCCGTCATTGAATTTAAGATTCTGACAACCTTGTTATATGATGATACTGTATTACTTTGTTTTGAGTTTCGATGCAATAATGGCTTAGGGATCAAGTCATCCAAGAAGCCTGTTCATGGATGGTTTAAAGATGAAAGTTCACCAATAGGTCCTTGATAGTGTTGCTATCGTGATACTGGAAAAGACTTTTGAAAAGCTACCTTAGTACCTACCTTAGTAGTTATATGGACATTCTATTGTGAGTCAAACTACTACTCCAATCCCTACAGGTAGGTAGGTACTGTATACTAGGTATGATTGATCGTATCACCCGTCTACCACATACATGCTACGTACCAAGGCCAACAGTACATGGGGCATCGATTTATTAGTGAATTTGGTTTATTTGCTGTCACAAAATTCCATGCTATATCTCCTGAAGATAAAGCTTTTTAGTGGTCGCATATATGTCTTGGCTTCAGTGATGGGCGCTTGCATCGAGGCTATGGTGCTACCCATGATGAGATCTGGAGCTCTCATGATCCATGATTTTATCCCGAAAGCCCCACTCTCCCCGTTGTTCAGTGGCTCCCAACCCTGAAAGGGACCACCCGAGGCCCGTTTTTGATGGCTTCCAAGCTTTAGCTCAAGCTCATGGGCGCTTACAGGTTTCCCAAAAGAGCCAATCAGAGTCTATATACCGTATCGGTGTCTCTGAGTACAGGTCCAGGTCTTTCTTTATTTCCATATGAAGGCAGAGTGACGAGTCTCATGCCCCTGAAGCGATTACCGCCAAACAATAATTTCGTTCCGTTTTGGTCGAGCTCAGCGGTTAAATCGTCTCTTCTGAATGGAAGCATGAAAGCTGTTGTGGTATGGAATGGGAGTCATGATAACACAATACCTATCTTGAACGCCAGCTTATACCTTGGATCAAGTATATTCATAATTTTGACTTTAATATCAAGCATGTAATCCTTTTCGTTTTTCTTACTGTTTCATATTACGATTTTAGTGACTCTTACTGTCTGATCTCATAAATGCCACGCTACTAGGCAACTAACCAAACAAGCTGCCTCCTATGGGCATATGCAATGATTGGGAGGCGGAAGTCACGGCGCTTCAGCAGGAGATAGACTCAGACCCTCTTACATAGGTAGGCACAGTCTTGGCCCTCCTTACCCTCCCCTCTTCCCCCCTCTCCTTTTGCCTTGAATTTTTTTACATGTTTTTCTCTTTCTCATAGCGTTTCGTGACCTTGTTTCTTTCTGGGTCATTTAACATCTTGTTCCTGACGCGGCCGTTTCTGCGACCTACTGGAGCCCCTCAGGAACAGGCAAGGTGCAAGCCAGCCCACGTCACTTCAGCCGACGCAGCCCAAAACCCCGCTCAACCAGCAAGACAAGATAGCCCAGGCCTGACCTCACACGAAGCCAGTTCTTCACATAAGCTGGCTATACCTCTTGCTTAAGGAGAGGCCCGAAACTGCGACCTCGACTCGTCTTTGTCCTGAAGGGCCTTACAGCGTCTGTCTCGTCTAGTTCAAGCGCTTGACCCCGCCATCGTTGGACAGCTCCCACATTGCATATTGTCGCATATCTTGCGTCCACCTCTATCGCCTGTTGCAAGCGCCTAAACAACTCAAAATGGAGCGTAGTCGTGGCGTTCCAGACGAGGAGATGTTCCTCAATAAGCCTGCTCCCGAAGACTGCGACAGCCCGACCGTTGAACCTCTACGCATCTTCAAGCCGCAGAGCCCTCAACCCGCCAAGGACGGTAGATCGTCCGCCTTCAGATACCCGGCGCCCCCATCGTCTACTTCTCCTGCCTCCAAGCATTCGTTTCCTTTGCCTCCTGGCGCCTCCAGCTCTGCGGCACCATTGCCGTTCCCCGACGACGACGACGTCCGCAAACCCACTCCCGCGAAGCCATTCGGCTCTGCCTACAATGATACTGGTTCCCGATTAGAAACAAGCCCTCCTGGGAAGAAGCCTGGTCTCGCAGAACGAAGAGGGGCTGCTCCAAAGCCCATTAGCTCTCCCACAAGCCCGGACGGAGATCACGACCTATTCCAACGCCCCTTGGCTGATAGCCACCGGCCAGGCTCATCTAACGCGAATCCTCATAATTATCAAAAAACATACTATCCGCCACCAGGTGCTGCATCCAGCTCCTCGAGTAATGTACCTACAAACCTCGCCTCTACCCAGCAACATAAGATGGCCGACCAGGGCGTAAATCGCTTCGCTTCAACTGCTTCGACATCTACAACTCGTGCTAGCCGTGGCTCTCCTCCCCCTCCCGAGACCCCAATCGTGGAGCCCGGACAAGCACCGGCCGATGCTATAGAGGCCCGCTATGCAGCATCCGGTATCTCTGGCACTGCTACACTTAACAGCCTGGGCGCACCTAGCGCTGCTGCTTCACAAAGACTTGCGCAATACGGGAACCAACCGCCCCCTCAACGACCTTGGACGCCGACTGAAACTCCTGACCAGGCACCATCAGGTCCACCTACCGTGTACCAGGGTATGAATGCCATTTCCAGTCCGGCTCAGTCGCAGCAATCGTTCAGCCCCCCTCCCCAGCCCGAGCAGCAGCAGCAACAACAGCAACAGCAACAGCAAAAACCACAAGGACAGGGACAAGGACAAGGCCAAGCGCAAGTCAGTGTGTTGGAACAAGACTTCCAGCGGATGAACACCAACTCTCCTCCTCCTGCTTACTCAAGCCTCAATCCTGGTGGCAACTCATCCTATCCTAACGAAAAGCAAAGACCTCAGCAAGCTGGATCAAGCTCTTCTTCTGCCCAACCTCATCAGCAGGCGACGACCTCGACACCCCCTACGAAAACCACCGTTGTTGCAGCGGGCTCGACTGCAGCGGGCGGTCTTGCATCTCCTGCTTTGCAACATCCAGGTCATCCCGCATTTGCTAATGACCCTCACCCTGCGTTCGCCAATGAATCTCATCCTGAGCAGAATGGACAGAGCTCTCAGCAGCAAGTTGTTGCTCCCGCCCAGAGCTTCGAGCCTCAGAACCCAGCCTCCCCTCCACCCTTGCCTGAGGGATGGATTGCTCACCTGGATCAGAATTCGGGACAGTACTACTATATTCACTTGGCTACTCAGGCAACACAATGGGAGTTCCCCAAGGGCCCCAATCCCATATCGCACGAACCAGCCCCTCTCTCACCAACAGCCTCAACATATGGAAACCCTTTGGCTTCACCCATGTTCGGCAAGCAGTCTATAGCCTCGCCCATGTTTCCACCGCATACCCCTGGCTATGCTGAGAGTATCATGAGCGTGGCTGCTTCAGCGACACCTACGGCAGCAGGATTTACAGGGCCGCCACCAAGCGCTGGTGTGGATATGTACAGAATTCAACCCACAAACGGCGTCTACTTCGGCCCTTATCTGCGATATGTCAACATGGACATCGAGAAAGGTCTTTGGCTCGGTAGTATCCTGATCGTGACAGACGCTCCTCAACCACCTACGATCCATATCCATCTGAGCCATGATCTAGCACCGAACCCTCGCCAAGCTGAACCTCGACCTATTGCTACACACCAGAGGTGGAAGTTCTACAAATATGATCTAGAGCTGCCTATGTCGGAAGATGGTACCGAACGCTGGACGTACGCAGTCACTTCGCATCTTGGTTGTACCAGATATGAATTCGTTGTTGCTGGGCGGCAAGAGACTAGCTGGCGCTTTATTGCACACTCTGGCAACGACTTCGCAGCGGGAACCTCGCAAAATGAGCGTGCCAAGCTTGGTGGAGTCGGCTTTATGTGGAAAGATGTTCTTCAGAAGAACGTTGATTGTGGTGGTTTCCACGTTCAATTGGGCTTGGGAGATCAGATCTATGGTGACCGCTTGTGGAAAGAAGTTCCACTCCTCAAGCAGTGGCTTGCGATGAGCGGACGCGACAACAAGAAAAACGTTCAGTGGACAGCGCGGCACGAGGAAGATGTTGCGCATGCCTATTTCCATTACTACACGAGCCACTTCGACCAGCCGTTCCTCAGAGAGGCCTTTGCTCAGATCCCCCACGTCCTGCAGATTGACGACCATGACATGTGAGTAATCTTCACGGAGTTCAAATATCAACATTCACTGATAGACAACAGCTTTGATGGGTACGGTTCATACCCGGACTACATGCAGTCCTCGCCCATGTTCAAGAACATTGGTAGAATCGCGACTGATATGTACCTTCTGTTCCAACATCACACGACTGTCGAGATGCTACGCAATGTCAGCACTGACCACGATATCTTTACCATCACCGGCACCGGCTGGCATTTTGTTAAGTACTTGGGCCCGGCTGTGGTAGTTGTGGGCCCCGATTGCCGATCTGAACGTACCCAAGCCCGAGTGATGGCAGGTCCAACATATCAAGGAATCTTCCCTAAAGTTGCTACACTGCCTCCTAGTGTGCAGCACTGTATATGGATGGTCTCAGTACCGCTTGTATACCCTCGGTTGGATACCGTGGAAAGTCTCGCTAACACCATGGCCGCTGGAAAGAAGGCTGTCAACACCACTTACAATATATTGGGCAAAGTCACAAGCTCAGTTGCAGGTGTGGTTGGAGGGAAAGATGTAGTGGCACAGGGTTTCTCACAAGTCAAGAAGGCAGTGGGAAAGACTGGTCTTATGGGCAACGTCCTGAACCAGTTCGGTGAACTTGATATTCAGGAAGTTCTCAAGGATATGTGGACTCATGATACCAAGGATCTTGAGAGAACATATTTGATTCGAACCCTCCAGGGCATAGCGCAACAGAAGGGAATCCGAATGACATTCCTTTCTGGAGGTATGTTGAAAAGACTTTGCTCATCACAGTTACTTAGCTAACATTATAACAGACGTCAATGCTTCAGGCGCTGGTCTTGTTCACGACCCGACGCATCCCGGCGACCACAAGACGATGTATCAGATCATCTCATCACCTATCGTGGCGGCGCCCCAGAGTAATTATGTTCTCAAGATGCTCCACAACCAGAAGACACTATATGTGCCTCAGAACGGCAAGAAGTCGACTCACGAAGTATCTGACACAAAAGAAGACATGATGGAGATCTTTCACTCCGATGCCAGCGGTGCTGCGCGAGAACTCAAGAAGCTCATGGGTCGCCGTAACTACGTCGCATTCGTCTCATATGATCAAGACGCTGCCGCAGCCGTGCCTCAAACGCCTTTCAGCCCCAATCCAAGCCTCAATGGCTCACAGCAGGGTTTGTCCAAGGTCAGCTTGGCTGTCGACTTTGTTGTGCAAGGCGATGGCGCATTCACAGCACCTACAAAATACGGCCCTGTTATCATCCCTCATTTGGAATATGGTCGATGAAGCAGTTAACAAATATGAAACCTGGATACGGCCAACGAGCAGTTTTACAACGGCATCTGTTCCTTATCTGTTTTTGCACATATAACATTTCTACGATATCATGCAGATCTATACGTCAGAGATACCTTTTTGATTATGATTTATTTTGACAAATTTCAGCCTTATCAATAACAACGCGCATTTCCAATATCGAGAGTGATAAAATTTGGGTCAAAATTATTTCTTTCTTGGTCTCATTTCTATTGCAAGTGCGTATACGCTTTTGATTGTCGCCCCAAACGCCCGATTATGTGCTCAGAGATCAAAGAGCTCCTTGAGGATACGCATGGTGTCCTCGGGTCCGGTGACGGAATGACCAATAGTTCTGGAGTCGGTGTAGATTTCGTAATCGTTGCCGCCCTCGAAGGTCTTGTCACCAAAGAAGTGGATGTTCTTGTAGGCAATGCCATCGGGCTTCTTAGCCTCGTTCTCGAGGTGCTTGAGGCAGTAGGTCTTGTCCCAGCCAATGGGGAACACATCGAAGGAAATCTGCCCGCCAATGGAGAAGCTATCAGATAGTAGTCAGTTATTAGAGATCCTCTTGGTGGACAGGGGTAATGTAACTTACGTGAGGCCGAGATGGCCAAATCGCTCCTTAAGGACAGCAACAAACTTCTCACGGACCTTGGCATCCTTGTCGTACTTCTCAAAGTCGTTTCGCTCCTGTGTGCTGGCGTTACGGCCGACGGGGCTGATGTTGATCATGCCATTGCGGAACTCGATGAAGGTACCGCGCTTGACAGGAATGTCGAGATCAGCGATGTAGTGGAGAACGAAGTTGGCAAGTTCCTTATACTGCTCCTCTCCGATGAACTTGATGAAGGAGTTTGAGTCGAGGGGCTCGCCGAGCTTGAAAGCAGTGAGACCATTCTCGGAGAAGCAGAAGTCGAAGAGGGCGGTGACGGGTTGGCCAGCGGGCTTGCCCAGCTGCTCCTGCTGCTTGGCGAAGTCGGAGCCGCCAACGAAACCGACAGCACACTTTGATCGGAGCTTCTGGAGGATGGAAAGGATCTCGGGAGAGGCGTCCTTGAAAAATTGTTAGCAGTTTGTAAGAATGTCAGGGGACGAGTGAGCTTTGGCGTACCAGACGCGCAGGGGTGAGAGTGCCATCAACGTCAAAAAGACAGATGGTGTCCTTGAGAGGACGCTCCTGGAGAGGCGAGTATGAAGGGGGCGCGAGAGACATTGTGAAGGTTGCGGTGTAAGATGGTTGTTGAAAGAAGAAGAGGAAGAAGAAATGGGGCCACGATAATATAAAGTAGCTAGGAGAGTTGCTGGTGTTGAGGAGGGGACCAAGACCAACAGGAGGGGGTGGGGTAGGACCTCGAGATGCATGCCCGGTAACTTAGATGCGGGGCACTCAGGTACAGCACAGTTACTATAGTACCTAAGAACCTCAGAAAGGGTACCTTTCGGATTTCAACTTACCTAGAATAACATATCCAACTGGCTGAATTGATACTATTTCTCCATAGAGAGAGACGAGTTATGCTCGTCGACTCTAACTTGTTCAAGTTAATACATAACAAATATCCATCCAGTTTGTCACGCTGTTTCATAGCGACTACCTACTACCTATACTTGGGCCACGTTTATACCACTAAAGATTCAAGGGTCCCATCTGTCAACAAATGTCTTAGGACGACAAGGTCCTTGAGCGTAGAGGGAAGGGAGCTAATAAGGTTCGTATCATAATGTCAGTTCAGGCCATCACTATGGCAATCTCAACAAATGCGCAGAGTGCAATTGTTTTCACATATCCCATTGAATACCAAACTTCAAATTTGATACCTTAGTACCTATCACAAGATCAGATCTTCACAAGCGAAATCTACAGTGGCGCCTCACTTTACTAGTGGACCCCTTGTCTAGGCACCGTCCGCCGAGTCTGACCGCCAAATCCATAGGGAGGTAGTTCACTGCATGGCGGGGTTAATGCCGGTGAGCTCGGTGAGTGGTTATTCGCCTACCTAGGATTAGGAATCTGGTAATAAGGAGTATCGACCTAACTAAAGAGGACGATGAGTCTCTCTTTGGCTTTATACAGAAGGTTTAAACTACTCGCTTTAATATTCCTGCTATTTATATACGTGGAAATTTTGCATAAGTGCAACTGAAAGCTGGAGTAGTGCCGCCATGTATTCTAGCTCAATCATTCAAGCATCCAGTCCAATATGTCCCATGGCCGTCATTATGCCATTTGACCCCAAACTCCAGTGACCTCGACAACAACGTTTACGACTGTGCTCACTGCCCACAGTATAATCAGTCCCCATCCAATCTTGCGACTCAAGATCCACTTGTTCCAAGGTACAACAATCAACAGCCCTATCAAAGTAACAAGCAACGTTATGGCTGATATTAACAGCGTTCCATTGACTTGAATGCGATATGGCTTGTACTTGATGGGGCTAGAAGGGTTTTTGTGGTGCTTCTTGTTTGCTTTCTTGATCATCATCATAGCACCCCCAATGCCAATGCCGAGTAGAATGTTCAACATTGGGCCGCCAAAACAAGCAGACCTAAGCATATTGTCAGTATTCTCCTCCAAAAATATATAGCAATACTCACAAAGCCATGACGGGGTATCCTAGTCGAGCCACAGTAATATCGGCAATCAAGTCTCCCACACTATTGCCGGCAGCGAAAATTGTGAGACCTAACAGCGCTTCCGAAATATTCAGAATAACGCCAACAGTTTTGAGAACCCCAACGACTTCGCCTGCGATGGTCGAGATCCAAGCAATACTAATAAAGAATCCCATGAAACACAGCATATAATGATATCGAGGGGCCCGGTCTTGCAATGTGAAGACGAGCAAAATTCCGAGGAGAATTAATGATCCGAGGAGAGTATAGAGAAACATCCGAATCAGAGTCTTCTGGGGATTCTCCCAATCTTCCAGAGTGTTGGCCCAGAGAATCAAAACGGCAAATTGAGGACCGGTGAAGAGCTGCAGTGCCACGAGCCATCGGTTCCAGCCTGTGCAGTCATTCTTGGCACTACTCGAAGAAAGGAAATCCGAAGCAGGCTTAGAAACGATCGCTGGCGGCCCCAGAGACAGTTGAGAGGCGCCATGATATTCTTCTCCCGCAGCATGTGCTGATGAGGGTGGAGCACCAGACCCTGTATAACTGTTTCCACGGCTCACAAGAGTGTGTCTGCGATAGCGTTCCCATTCTGTCTCCCCTTCCGGCTCGATCGACGAATGCTCGATTGATATAGGTGGAGCCAGATGCCCAGGGCTGTGATGATCATAGTGGTCGACAATCGTTTCGAGGATAGACGATTCGCCATCTGTTGTCTCTGAGTCTACCACAGGCAGAGTAACTACTAGGAGAAAAATGCTCGGAACAGATATGGCACTAACAAATTTGTCCCACGCTGTTTTCTCCTTCCAACCTTGCAATGTAGGAAATAAGGTTGCTAAAAGAATGTGAGGAGGTGGTAACACAGCATAGGGCCACCACCTGACGGGACGCGATGGTACATCGATTGTGAATTGCAAGTCAGCAAATGGCGTCTCACGACTTGTTGAGCCCAGCGGTACGGTACTGGGCGACACTCCTCCTGGTGACACAAACTCGATTGGGTCATTGTGATAGTTGGGTGTGAGCAGGGCCGGCGAGTCGGTATACATCGGGAAAGGTGTGCTTGGCGAAGATCGGTCGCTACAGGAGCTGCGGCGACTAGGAATTTGCAGGTGAAGTTCAGGAGTCAGCATATGCCGTCTCGTGTCCTCAGTGGGAGCATCGTAGGTGGTTCCACTAGGACCGACAAGAGGCGCGGCCAGGTTCCCCCCAACAGTGTGTGAGGGGTTCGGGCTTGACGCTCTTGTTCCACTGGCTGTCGAACCCGGAATGGATAGATTCCTTTCACTTCTGTCGTGACTGGGGATACTCAGATCCGGGTGAGCGGCCGTTCCCACGGGCTGATCTCCTGAAGATAGGGCTCTGTTTCTTCTGGACGCGTGTCCATCATGGCTCGAAGCCAGCTGACCGTCTGAGCGAGCCGAACCCAATATGGTTGTTGTGGTTTGGCGTCGCCTATGGACGTGGTGATCCGAGTAACTTCTGCCCGGGATGGTCGACAATTGTAAGTTACCTTCGCGTTGCAGCTGTGCCAGAGCCGATCGGAATTCAAGTGCGCCAACAAGACTGGGTCGAATAGGGGTCATGGTGTTTTTCCTAGTTCCACGGCCTCGCAATACTCGCATACTGCTGGCAACCTCGGCCGCAACCATGCGATCATGATCTTCGCTTGATGTGTCGCTGTCCTCTGCCTGCAGTGTGCCCTCCACCTCGATCCTGGGTCCTGCTTCAAGAAGTGAGATATCAGGAGTAGAATGAGCAGTCCTACGAACCGAGTCGGCGTCATCTGTATCATCTCGATATGGCTCGCCAGCTAACTCGTCCCCGGACTGAATCAGAGCTGTATAGACATGGCTGCGCGCCTCTCCTTCTCGGCGTTGCCTGGCTTTGTGCCTCATTGAGTACCAATGCCACGTTACAACAGTAACAACATACAACGCATAGTAGCCGATCATAGCCCAGCATTCCCAGAGGTGCAAATGACCATCAGCTAGGAAGATCATGGTGAAAATAACGGCGAAAATGAAGAAGCAGATATCACGAGTGTATGTTTTTCGATCAACACGAAACTCTCTCACAAGAGCCATGGAGCCAGCAACGACACCAGTGATAAAGCTTGCAGCTCCTATCAGCTCACCAACGGCCATGCTGGCACTGTTAGAGCCCATGGCAGCGAAAGTGCTGAATACATCAGGAGATCCATTGCCGAATGCTAGAAACGTGACGCCTGCTAAACTCTCACTGAGACCAAGAACTGTCGCGATCGTACTCAAGTTGACGCTGAAGAAGTCACTTGCAGCGATTCCAATAGTCGTGAAGAGGAGGCCAAGCCATATGACAAGGATGCTGAACGCGATAGGGCGCACACTGCCAAAAGTGCAATAGTAGAGCTCGGTATAAGGTACAAGCCCGGCGTCGTCGTCGGTACAGTACTTGCGCACAAAAGCGCATTTATCTTGGGCGTCGTGGACTTGGCTGCATTGGGGGGTTTCGGTGGAGGAGCTTCGTTTGAAAAGTTGATGAGAATCGGTCGCGTGCTTGGAGACAGACTGCGCGAAGGTCGTATGCGACAGAAAGGAATATGCGGTCAAGACGGATAGAAGTAAGAGCGTAGTGTAGAAAGGGCGAGACTTGAGTCGACTACCGCGAATGAATCGTTTAGAAGCTGTATCGCGACGTTTAATGATGTCGTGGTTGGGGCGGACAAGCCCGCGAGGGGTGATATTCATCATTCTGGTATTGGTATCTTCATGTCATGAAGCGGTTGCTGTGCATGCCATTGTCGTCGCTTGGATGCAAGAAGCGATGAGTAATACGATACGGATATATGAGGATATGATAAATGGGTTCGGTGGGGGGAATGATAAAAGCGAGGGGAGATTTAATAAACTTGGAGCTGGTTTTGGTGCTAGATAAGAGAAACCTCGGTTTGTCGTTGCGGGTGACGTGACGTTACCTACATATGTATATCCATCCCAAACCCATGCCCACGCCCATCCATGCCCACGTCCACGTCCATGGCGCCGGATCGGATCCCTTCGCGATTACCCGAGGCAGATCGAGAATCTAGGTAAATACCATATCCGGGTCTTTTTGAAGTGAACCAGAATCTGGTTTCAAGACTTTTTAGCGTCTATTTTTGTCACAAGCTCTAGCTGATGGTGAGGAAGAGAAGGCGAAGGGAGGCCGCCTGCGGTCCATGATACAGATCGGTACAGTACTTGCCACACTTTATGTGTGAGTGTGGCTCGCATCAAGAGATGGGCACGAGCATACAAAACGCATCTGATCCAGTTCAGAGTTGGCAGTGACACTCTAGACTGGCCTAAGTGCTAAGCTTGTTTCCTTCCCCGTTGTCCGTTAATCACCTGCTACTCTCGTGCATGGGCCGATGGCCTATACTGAGCTGTATAAGGTGCCTAGCTGTGCAACGTTCTGTTTCTAGCTTGTTTCTCGTTTCCAACGTGCCTGCCTTAGATGCCGCCACGAGGAGTTTCGTACTTACACACTGCATAAACAGGGGTGATTAGCTCTTAATGCCTTGGCAGCTTCCGTGTTTTTATCTGCCATATCCCGTTTAAGACGGAAGGCACTTTCCGCTTATTAACGCCAAGACCACCACCAGAGTACTAATTGTTAGAGGTAGGTACTCGGTAGGTTAGTAAGTCCTCGTACAATACTAAGGCACTTAGGTAGCGTACCTAAGGTACCTGTGTAGGTGAGTATTTGTAGGTTGTTGCCGTTGTTGCCCAAGCCACAGTAGATTAAAGCCTCAGGTGTCAAAACATGGCTGGAACTCTACCCCACATGGAAAGTGCCCACTTGTACCGTCAGTCCGTACCGGCCTAACAATTCGCATTTATTTTGTTTACTTTGGCAAGGGGGGTCCCGCAACACCACGACGACGACGACGCGACAGGCCTCGTCCAACTCCGCCCTCTTTAACTTAACAGCCCACACAAACCACATCCAAAATGCCTCGCGTTGCTCAGGTTCCCCGATCGGGGAGTGTTAGGGCAAACACAGGCTCCGGTACAGCATCTTCATACATTACGCACTCACCGATTAAGTGAGTACCAGCAAGCCGAACGGCTGGTTACCGACATGATGTGCTAATGCAACTATCCAGAATCCCACTAAACGACGATGTGTCAGAAAAAGGTCAACGTATGAGCTCTAGGAGGGCTCTTCACGAGAGACAATTCAACGAAATCAAGAAAGCCGCAACTCCTCGTAAGGGCAGCGTCCGCCTCGAAGACATGGAAAACGACCCGCAAACTCCCCGCGCGGGCCGCGCCAGCAACATCGAAGATGACGAAGGCTTTGTGGTCGGAGGCTCTGCAGTCACGCCTATGAAGCGAGTCCCTCTTCTAGCCAACTTTGAGGAATGGATGAAGATGGCCACCGATAATAAGATCAATGCGACCAACTCATGGAACTTCGCCCTGATCGACTATTTCCACGACATGTCACTCCTCAAGGAGGGCGACGGTGTCAATTTCCAGAAGGCCAGTTGTACCCTGGATGGGTGCGTCAAGATCTATACCAACCGAGTCGACAGTGTCGCAACCGAGACAGGCAAGCTTCTAAGTGGTCTTGCCGATAGCAACAATGCCAAGAAGAAGGACAAGGACGGTGAAGATGCCGACGAGAGCGACGAAGAAGAGTTAGATGAGGATGGAAATGTCAAGAAGAAACCCAAAAAGAAGGTATGGATTGTAACATCCTTCAAAAAGTTCAAGCTAATAGTTGCAAGACCCAGCGTTCGTCAGAAGCGACGCTTGCACCTTCATTCAATTCACTTCAACTGAAGAAGTTTGAGTTAGAATTCGCTGTTGACCCCCTGTTCAAGAAAGCATCTGCCGATTTTGATGAGGGTGGCGCCAAGGGGCTCCTTCTGAACCACCTTATGATTGATTCACAAGGACGTATTGTTTTCGACAGCAGCGACGACACTGGCGACGCCACCACTCTTGGGAAGAAAAAGACTGATGAAGAGGGCGAGGAAGAAGAGGACGATGTCGAGGGAGAGGACGCAGAAGACGAGCAGCTGGAAGAAGAGGAGGAAGCTGATGATGTTGAAATCGACCTGGGTGCTCTTGGTGCCAAATTCATTCCCGACTTGTACCGACTTGATGAGCTCGACGTCTGCCCATCTCTAAAAATGTTTGACCTCGGTGATCCTTCTGGTTCCATGGATATTCCTTTCTTGAAGGCGCCCGAGGACTGGAGGCAAGACCAAGACAAGGAGAAGACACCGGGAGCATTGGGTGATATTTCTGGTCTTGTTATCGATGGCGATGCACCGGCAGGATTCGATGATGACGACCTTGGCCTCGGAACTTTTGATGCTGTTGAAGACGTTGCTTTTGGTGAAGGCGGCGAGGCTTGGGCCCGAGAAGCCGCTCTTGAGCCACAGATGCGAGTATACGATGCTGGCTTTGGCGAGGAGGGTGGCGATGGAGACGAAATTGATGGTAATGGGGAGTACGTTGTTTCCATGAGCAGCGCTCAACAAGCAGATAAAATGCACGAAGATATTCTCGGCTTTTTCGACCAGGCCTTGCAGAAGAATTGGACAAGCGCAGAGCACTGGAGAATCAGAAAAATCAAGGATGTCAACAAGCCTACAACGGAAACAAAAAAGCGCAAAGAAAAAGAGCCATTCGAAATCGACTTCAATGCTCCTCTTGATTCGCACACGTCAGATCTTATCTACACGCAGGCTACAAACAACACGGCCATCAGCATGCCCAAAAAGGATTGGAAGTCAAAGTCACGCAATCTTCTCCCCGATGACAAGCATTTCAACTCCAAATCTTTACTGAACCTTTTCCTCAAGCCAAAGGCACGAATGAGCAAACGACGCACAGGATTCAACTCTCGAGCAGGAGGTGGCTTCGGCAATGTTGGTACAGATAACCAGCCCGAGGGAGAAATGGACGAAGCGTTCTGGGCAAAGCAGAAGGCGCCGCAGAACACTGATGAGACAGCACTGCCTGAGGGTGACTATGATGCCAACTTCTTCCAAGACGACGGCATGCCCTTCCCTGGCGGCGGCGACTTGGATGACGATGACGACCTGGAATTTGCTGATGCACGGGAGCATTTCTCCCCGGGTATCGACGGTCAAGGCGGGCTGACAGAAGGTGGCGGTCTTACAGATCTTCTCAATGGCGAGACGGTCACAAATACTGGAGCTTTCGGAACGACTTTGGTTACCCAGACAAGGCGCGTACGACCGGAGTATGTGCAGTACGCCAGAGTGGCCAAGAAGGTAGATGTACGAAGACTTAAGGAAGAACTGTGGAAGGGCATGGACAATGATATTCTCGGAGTAAGTGACCTATAAGTTCGATACTACTGATAAACAAAAGGCTAACACGCGACTCCAGAAACAACCCGAGCCTGCAGCATCGCCTGATAACCCCAAACAGGAAGATGAACCGCTTAAATTCACAGAAGTCATGAACAACTTGCAAACTGTGTATCCCAAGCCGGTTATGGATGATATTTCAACATCATTCTGTTTCATTTGTCTTCTTCATCTAGCCAACGAGAAAGGCCTCGTGATTGAAAACACACCTGGCTTGTCGGAGCTGGAGATCCGTAGGGATTGGACAGCAGAGATTACCGAGGGCGAATAGCAAGAGTAAATTGACATACTCGCTCGTGTCTGTACATCAGAGTGCAGTGTCGTCGCTTCACTTGACGAGTCATGAGACATCTGCGGACCTCATTCGGAAGAGAAATCTAGGGAAGGCATGAAAAATGACCTGATGATATCCTGGCGTTGGGGAGGAAGTTGAGATAAGCAACATTTAGAGTAATTGTTTATATGAAAGATACGATGCAATGAACAATTGGTTATATGTTTTGAAGTTATTCATCTGTGTACACAGCTCAGACTCTAGTAAAACGCTGATGGGCATTTTTTCTTCTTCTTTCGCCTATCTAATCCACACGTAGTCATCGGTCGTGAGATGGGGGGAAACAAGTTTAGATCTGCAGATCTGGCCCTGTGGCTTGTTTTGATTAATGTTCGTTCAGGTAGCTTAGTTGGTGTCGAGTTTTCAAGTTGAGACAGCAATGGCTTTGTGATAGGTAGGACTGGTACTTCAACATACCTCGATGGTCTTTCTATTGAATGTGGAGATTGAGATCGATACTATGGCAACACTAATACACCGCCAAAACTTTTCGTCGTGATATTACAAGCACGCATCGTCACTTGCTTCTTGTAGGCTTGAAAAGGTAGGTAGGTACACATCGTAAGGTGCCCCTCTTTATTTTTCCTTTATTTCCCTATTGGGCGCCTCACCCCACACTCAATTCGTTTGTGCTGCACCATGACGTTGACACGGATTGCCAACTGGACCCTTATGACGACGTTGAGAATTTGCGGGGGGAGGAACAATTGACACAGCGCTTGGCTTAAGCCAAAGTTTCATAAAACCTTGGTAGGGAAGGACCCTTCATTTCCTGCTGCTCACCTTCCTTCTATACTTGATCGTTTTCTACAACAATATCTCGGAATCGGAGCCGCATGTTCGCTTTGTCTTGTTCACCTACCTCGGGTACCTGGGTACTATCTACTCATATAGGTACAATAAACCTGCAGTAGTAGTTCAAGAGAAAGAAAGATCAAGCGATGACCCTGTTCCATGTCCTCGCGGTGGTAACAGGTTATTTTTTTGCCGCCATGGTCTGACATGTCGAAATAGCCACCGATAAACGTCAACCTCGTCCCACGATGACAAAGTGTGCTGCTCAGATTTATATAGGATCATGAAATTAAATATTTCATACTGGCTAACCTGGTTTCTAGTCGTTCCCCTTTTTCCCTTTTTGGGATACCCAGCAACTGCACATCCGGAAGATCCATAAATGCTACATCGACCAATACCCAGGCCCTGGCTACCAAGTATTCGACACTAATGATGCCTTTCCATCTTGGTCCCAATTGCCGTTTTTCAAATTCTCGTCAACCGACCTAAACCAATTCAACCCAAACCGATAACGCCAAAAACTGCGACTGCTCGATCCTTTTACCATCGCAGAAGCCATTACAGAGGTACATATGCATCGCACCACGATTCGCCAAGTCCAATCCAGAACTAAAGAGTATACATCATAATACGTGGGTATCCAACAAGATAATAAAATAAGGAAGGGGTTCGACGAAATTGTGGCCCAATTCAGTACACCAAGGGTCGACTGATTCAGCGTCGTATATATCAACGATATGACCCAAACGTGATCCGTCATCATTCTTCTTAGCGTCGTTCATCTCGTTCGTTTTTGGCGACAAGCTCGCCTGCTCTCAGCAAGACACTCATGCCATCCAAGCTGGCTTTTAGGGGCCGCTCTTCAGCTGGTGCAACAAGATCGGGTGCTGGAGTCATCGGGACATCGCTATCTGTCATGTACTCGTCGTTTCTGGTCAGTGAGCCAGTAGGTGGCAGAGGTTGAGAGCCTTGAAAGCCGAGTTAGCTTGAGCTTCCCGCAGAAGTCTGCAGTGTGTGGATCAAGTACCGTATCCTCTGGGCACTACGCCATGACTGAAAGGCGGCCTTGTAAGTGGTATAGGGTCTGTCGGGCTAGGAGTGGTTGTTCCAAAACCAAACGCAGGAGATCCCCGTTCAAACATGGACGCGTTGGCGGCAGCAATTGGAGTCGGCAGCGTCTGGTGATGCGAGAGCAGGGCGTGAATCGGCAGCGGACCCTCACCGGGCGTTCGTGCAAAACTTGCAGCAGGGCTGATCGAACCAACGCTGCTAGTTGAAGATGGTTCGTGTCGAAGAAGTGGTACTTTGGGCGGAGCTGATGGAAGAACGTTTGGTACCTCGGGTACTGATCTTGGATGGTTGGCAGCGACAAAACCACTCGAATACGGATTTCCTTCGGAGCCCGACGATATGGGCATGCCTTTCCTCCCATCCTCGAGCATGTTGGACAACGAAGGCAGATGTTGCTGCTGGGACACATCGGACCCACGGACACCTTCTCGCCATGCTTGCTGGCGTGTGGAAGGTTGATGGTTAAATTCTCGCGGACTACCAGCATCGAAGTTGTTGCCCCGCGGCGATGACATGGTGTCGTCGTTCGAGTTGGCTTGCGACAGGAGTGTTGGCGTTGTTGATGAATGCTGCGACTCGGCTACCGATGCGATCGAATTCAGTCTTTCCCGGCGGCAAGGTGGTGGCTCGCTTCCTTGTAACCTCTCACTACCGCTTCCACTTGATGTGTTACCAGGCGTCATAGTGCTGCTACTGCTGCTGCTGTGTCGTAATCGAACGGGGTCCAACTTGGTCCTTTTGGAAGAATCGGCTATTCGACATCGGTATGTTAGTTTCTACTGCGTCAACAAGCAGACCTGTGCCAGGTGGTTACGAACCTTGACTTCGTTTGGCTTGCTTCTCCTTGAACTCATGCAGGTATTGCATATATTTCCGATAGTCGGCCGTCTTCTTATACTCCATCAAGTCTCGATGGTATTTCTCCTTATCTGCATTTGCTTGGCTTTCATACGCCTCCTTCTCGTTGGCGTTTAGATTTTGCCAATTTTCTCCTACGAGCTTGGCAATCTCTGTGAAAGTCAGGTTTTGGCTCCTCAAGTCTTCCCTCATTTCTTTACATAAATCGTCAGTCTTTCTGTGCTAACCGTGGGTTTTACGAAGCAGGACAAAGCTCACTATTGGAAAACAAGACATAAGCTGAAGGGGGTCTCTCGGGAGCATTTTCATCGGGCTGGCGTCTTGTTAGTGGTGGCCAACACTGGTGATGGCTATATTGCTTCTCACCTTGGGGTGGCGTCGATATTTTCGTTTCGCGACACCTTGCCCTTCTGGAGGCGTCTCTGTTCGAATAGGTTCAGATGGAACGCCTTCTGACTTTGCGTCTTCACTTGTTGGTCTAGCGGGAGTTACCAAGGATGCTGATGGAGAGATACCCCGCGCATTGGCTATCCTTCTTTGAAGTTTCTAGATGATCACGTTAGTCCATGCCTAAGTGGGTAGTGACGTTCATCGTACCCTCCGGTGGCCAAGTTTTACACCCAGCGCATCTCTTTTCATACAGTCAGTGTGAGTGCCATGATGGAAAACAAGGGACACATACAGATCCGATTCTTGTATGTCAAGAATAATATCCCATTCGTCAAATCCCTGCTCAATGAAAGAGCCGAGGTATTGGGAAAGCCCCAACTCGGCAAAGATCGATTCAAGATCGGAAGACATATAGCACGGCTGGAAAGTTCCAGGGAACTTCCCTTCAAAAGCGAAAAGACTTTTTGCTTTGATTGGTGCCAGGGTGACGACTCAACCTGATTCAGGTCCAGATGGACTGGTGATTTGCAAGATGCGATCTAAGCCGGACGGCAGTTTTGAGCGGCTAGATATCCAATCCGACGATATCAAATTAATCACACAAGTGTGTTGAGCTGGTTGGCTACGCTCCTGTTGGTCGTCTGGTCGGCAGTCTGATAGGTACAGTCGAGAATAGGTGGATTCTGAAACGCGGGGTTAGGCACTGAGCAATGGAGAACTAAACGCCGTTCATAGTTGAACGGTTCTGGAAGATGCTATCAAGGAAATGGTGCTTGCAAGGCTTGATAGGTGGTGAAATACCGTGGTGCCCTACGCCGAGCGTGAAGGTTATACCAGAGCTTACGGCACCAAGATGTGATGGGTGATGACGGGGGTGAGGTTGAAGAAGACAAGATAGGAATAGGGCGAGGCATAAGTATAAACTCGGCACCGAGACAAAAGGTGTATTGATTCAAGTGCGTGGGTAGAGTCTCTAGGGACAAGGGGAAAGGGTTGAGAGAACGATGGAAGGAAGAATGTGCACAAACAAGAGATGAAGTCGAGAGGGGTGAGTAAGGCTGCTACAGTTGCACTGACAGGCTTCAGGGCAGGAAGATATGGGACAAATGAGGAAGGATGCTATTCTGACAAAGGTTTTCCAATTGACATACCACAGTGACGGACAGACGAACAAGTTTTTCGACGCGGATGATCGAGAACGAGAGTAGAACGAGAGTAGAACGAGAAATCAGAAAACGATCAAGTGGGAAGGATGGATGAGTCGAGGTTGTAAGGGAGTCGAGTGCAGGTACGAGCCTCCCAAAGACAAGACACGGAATCGGATATCTCGATTGCACAGAACGAGTCCTGGACCGTGGTGGGTTATGGGTTAGGGAGAAAGGTGCTCTGTCCAACCGCGATGGGGGTAGGATGGGAGTCCACGGTCTGTAAGCGGCGCAAGTCCTCGTCTGGAAACGATGTCGAGGATAGTGACGAGAGGGTGGATTAGCAGGTGATCTTGGGATGGAAACTTATGAGGCGACTGTGAGGTGACAGATCCAAGAAGACAGAACAGACCCCGGGTTAGGTTTGGCTGCAAGTCGGTTGAGGATCAAATGTTCTGGACCTGAGCTCCTGTTGGCGTGTGCGCGCGGCCCTGAGCCGAACTAGATAGACAAGGCAGGAAGTACGTTTATAAGAACTAGATTGTAGAGAAATGAACTCAGTTGTCCATGTACGGGGGCGTGTCAGTTGTCGGAAACAAGACAAGCCAGATTGAGGAATTGCTCTGTGGAGAGGAACTATCAGAGCCAGAGCCAATGTTGAGATGGGGGATCAATCTCAGGGCATCGTAGAATCCAAATGCTTGCTGTATGTAAATGGAGGGCAGGAACAGGGTCCAGGGGGAAATGGGGCAGGGTCGGAGGTGCCGCAGCCACCGGCAAAGAATAAAGACTATTAATTGAGTGGGAATAGGCAAATCAGGGTTTCGGAAGCGAGGATAGAATCGCGAGAGTTGAGAAAGAGCAGAAACATCAGATTTCTACATGGCACTATGTTTGGGGAGTGGTCTTGCTGTTCAGAGGCTCGCCAGGAACTAGGAGGGCATAAGTCTAGCCCAGTCAGTTCGCAGCGCTGCGCAGCACAGCGGAATGGGGGCGTGAAGATGGGAGTAGGGGTAGGGTATGCCTACAATCTTCCGTCAAGGATGCACGCACAGTCTTGGTATTTGTCTCTGAAATCTGGACTGGCCATCCGACTGTACATATTGATTGATCCGCAGTCTTTTACATCCTCGTTCTCGCGCTTGGACGCATCAAGTTTTGACGTTCGGGGAGGATGATGAATGATGCAAGAGCCAGTTCTCAACGTGATCCATTGTAAAGCCTCGAGTTATTATGGACAATTGGCACGTCCATTGCTGAGCAACGTATGTGAAGCAATGCAGTTCAACTTGATGGGTCGAAAACAAGAAGCGTGGGCCCCAGGGCCCTGTCATCGGCTACGTATACGATAGGGCGGCACCTGGACAACATCGAGATGCCCCATCTTGGTCCAATGGACGCATTCAAAGACCATATCGAGGTCGCTTCAACGCAACGCAACGCAACGCAACACTACTGGTGCCCGTGACTGGGGGATTGTTCAGCAGTCATCCCCGGATGGAAGGAAGTGCAAATATGAATAAGTGAATATTTAAACACTGTCGAGGCTGCTGGGTCGATTCAGGCCAGCCGGTACAGTACTGTAATTAAAAAATAACCAGTTATCAAAATCATGGGAAAGTCGGGGGCGGTACGGCACACTGAAATGTTGATGTTTGTCCAAATGTCGTACAGAGCGTGTAGCCCCCGTCATGGTGTTCCAAGGACGTGGGCAGGAGTATTATGGGCCTTGGCGTATCCGCATCCTCTATTCAGAAAGAGGCAATTCAGCATGACGATCAGCTATCAATTGATTGACTGATTTGACCCGAGACGGCAAGATCGCAGAAGCTGGTAGGCTGGTTAGATGCGTCACCGTCCACAATCATCCAGTGTGCCTGCCAACGCTCAAAGCACCACTGAAGTGTAGTGTACTGTAGACTGTAGTGCAGGAGCTCAAACTGTAACGGGTAAGATCTCGATCCCAATTCGTGAAACCGTTGTGGTCCTGCCGTTGTTGACTATACTGTGCTGAACGGGATGTTTAAATGATGGGGTGAGATTGAAAATGTCATGTCACGCACGTACCGTACACACGCACGCTCTCTGATGTCGTCTCCTCATCTTGTTTTGCGGCTGGCTCAGAGAGGCTCGAAACTCGCCGGGACGGTGCGTACTGGCCTACTAAAGAAGCGTGACAGACGGATGGTCAGGGTTGAAGGTGAGCTTGTTCTCCAAACGGCATCGCTCGTCGGTAGCCAGGTGGTTGTGGGCTAACTAAAATGGACTTCTGCTTGAGTTCTGGTGGTCGGAGCAATTGCGAGCCGGGGAGGTGTGGGGCCGGTATAACTAACGCACGCCCTGTTCTGCGCGTGGGTTGTTCCTGATCGCCATCGAGCCATGCCTGTTGTTGAAATCGAGCTTTGGCTTACTGATCGTGAGATGCCAAAACTCAAGCTTCACCATGATCGAGAAGGTCTTTGATCGAATCGCCCATGGTGCCGCGCCAACAAGCGATCTGCCTGCTTGGATTTTGGTAATCCCCCAGGTTCCCTCATCATGGGCCACATGGTATGGCCACCGACGTCTTTGCCAGAAGTCCGTTCGTGCAGCAATGAGGTTTATTCGTCATATTGCGCCGATGGTTGATGCTTCAAATCGAATGACGCATTTTATAAACGGTTCCAAGGCATCATGTTTTATCCCTCCCTCCTTCCACGACGGGGCAGTGTGAAAGCGCACAATCGACATCTGATCCTTCGATCCCCTTGGATCCATTTTCTCTGCTTCTCTATTCAAAGTTCCCTGCAGATTGTCTCTTTGTACAAGCGAGTTGAGCCTGGTACAGTAACTGGAGATAGTTGATCGTCAGTACCAACCTGGGCTTGGTATGGTATAGTAGCACTAGAGTATCATCGATATGTAGATGTGCGGTAGATCACAGCATCGATGGCTGAGATGTGCGAGATGTGCGAGATGTGCGAGATGGCATTGTCCATCAACCCATCCGCACGAACAGCGTGAAACCAGAAACCAGAAACCATAAATGCGTAGTATCGGTAATTGTGAATCGGGAACTGGTGCAGGAATCGTCCATGGAGTGACATGGGAATTCGACTGACGGTCTAGAATCTCGATCCCTTCCAGCCCTAGGATTGGTTGTAGCCCGATAAGCAGCCGCGGATTAAACGAGCGACTCCCTACTCAATGCGACTCCTCCCCTATGCATTGTCCCTTTCGATCCCAGAGTGCTTATTCTGCTTGTATACCCTTGGCTCGATATTGGCCTTGACTGCCCCTAAAACTCGTACTTCCAGATTGCTGCCCGTCGACTATGATAGTACCATTTTGTGATTGAACTCCGTATCTCTAGGCTGTCGAATAGCAGCGGGAGTAGTGACACGGAGTAAAATTCCGAGGGGCCTGTAGACCAATAGCGGTTGCCAACTAACTGGCCCACTGCTTCTGAGACTTTAAACGAGACATGATACCGTATTAGAGTAAAACGGTAGCCTTGGTAGGCGACTCGCAGTCGAGGCTGAGAACTTTATAGGCTGTGACGTCCGACTAGGAATGGCGACAACATCTACAATACCCATAAATTTTCATGGCAAATAACAACGTCCGAAAGCTTTCGGGTATCGTTGGTCCCAATTTGAATGAAGACCAGAGTCCGTCTCACCGGAATCTGGGTCGAAGTCCCGTGAAGCGCGCAATGTTCCCCACGACATTGTCTAGAACATTGATGAGAAGTCGAGGCCTCAGGATAGAGTGAGCAACGATTGATTGAGCAGGAAGCCAGCCCATGGCGTACAGTCACAAGCCCGTTGATTGGTCGGCGAACTGGTTGGCTCGTGCCTGCCCTGTAGGTTGTCGTGCACCTAGAGCGCATGGATGCATGGGAAGGGGCTGCCTTCCTGCTACAGTAGTACCTACTAAGGTAGGTAGGGTAGGCAGTGAGCTACAGTGTGTACCAGGCTATTATCCCTAGATCTTAGGCGTTCGTTGTTCCTGCCTCTGGTGCAGGTAGCTACTAAGGTAGGTAGTATCCAATGGATCAAATTAACACATTCGGTTTCAACACCCATACATTGTTAACATCGTTGTCCTATTGGCCGAGAGTACATGCTGCTGGAGCAGTCTCAGTCGGTGCTTTTGCTGTGTTCTTCTCCAAGGTTTTCTCCTTTTCTTTTTCTTACTAAGTACCTAGGTAGCATGAACTACGGATAAAGATGAATGAATGATTTGAATGTTAGCAGTGTTCGATTTCAACTTTCACATCCACATACTACACTGGACAGTTGAACCAGTACAGCACTGGCCTGTTGATCATGGAGAGAGAGCCACATCTACGTAGTAAAGAAGGAAAGAGGGTAATGATCAGCAACTAATCTGCCCAGAGCAGTCAAGCAAGGAGCCTAGAGACTAGCTAATCTGCCATTAACGTAATATCGTGCGTGCATCGAGAGAAAGTCTCCGTAGCTTGTTTTGTATTAACCGGGGGATGTACGCCGTCAGCCGGCGTCTGTTGCATCTACTGTACATATACCAGCAGCGACAGTCACTGCAGAGACTGGACATGCAGCCAGATACTAAGGTACCTTAGTTATTTACGGATACAGCGCGGGATGCCAGGACCATGGTCCATGAGCCATCAAAAAGTCTAGAACCACCAACGATGGGGAATAGACATGGATGTAATCGAGACCGGGTACTCCACCAGTTTGTGTCACTATAAGTGTCACTGTAATAACATCGGAGAGTTCTAAAGACACTGGTTATTTGTTAGTGGACAAGTTAGTGGATAAAGATTGATACTACATACGGAGATGGATTGCATGTAAGCACGGCTATGCTCTCCCATTGCTCTTTGCGAAGTACATTCCCTTTCTGGAAATTGGGGTGGGAACACAGCTGCACCTTGAGATCTGGCATGTTGGTTTACCATCGCTTTTACTGCACTGCACATTGATGCTTGCGGGGTGAGGAAAGGCCATGCCATGGATATGATGCATAGCCCATGTTGTTTGTTTCAGCCCTGATCGACATCGATATCAGACGGGAGGACGACCTGCATGGGGGAGGTGGCATGTTTATTTTATTATTATTCTTATTATTCTTATTCCCTGATCATACAATGTACCAACAGCCAATCAGTAATGGGCGATTCCGATCCTATCCAAATTTGTACTGTACTGTATTTCCTCCTCGACGGAGCAAAGAGTCATGCGAACCAAGACTAGGATTAATTCTCTCCCTTGTTCGATCATGATTGCAACTGTTGTTGTTCTAAGTATTGTCTCACCAGAGACCCGCAACGTTCGAGATCAGGACCTGATCGCCATCCGTGGTGGTCCAGACCCGTAGCGCATTCGCCTAGACCGATCGATTTAGATACTTGTAGGTCTACACGTTTTCACATATAACCGAAGTCTCCTATTCAATGTTACTTTTATGGTCTTGGTTAGGTACCCAAGTATAGTACCTAGCCATGGCATTTGTTGTCGATTTTCGTTCCCGGACAATATCTTCCTCGAACCAATTATCTTGAGCGCAACGTTGAAGAGGGCCTAACGGGTACGAACATCTCGCTTATTCCATTCAGACGTGTCCTCTTTCGCGGACAACTGCACATACAGTACTGTACTGGTCTTTTTCAAAGGGGCAGTTCTGTAAGCGAGACTGAGCTAAATATATTGGATGTTATTAGAAACAGGAAGAGGATACAACCTTCCGGTGTCCTAGAATGTTCATGACGGCAGCAAACTCCAGCATAGGAGTAACTTGAACGCGATACAATATGATACAGCTGCATTGTATTCACATGAGAAAGGGATGGATGAATCAAGTTGGGTGGAATTGAGGTTCAAAATACCATTATTACCGTAGGTAGTAGGTATTTCATTGCAGTTGTTTCCCATGATCGACGTCTATATCCGAGCTCTGACAGGCCACCCCTCTCAGTGGACGGCCCGCTGTCGCGCCCGCCAAAATTACTGGGATCTAGACCCAGATTTCCATCCATTAGCAGGCCGCCAACTTGAACACTTTCTTCTGAGCTGGGCTGTCTGCAAACGTCTCGTTTATTCATGTCAATAAACGAAGAGGTATCCTGAAATATAGTAATGAATCAAGCATGAGGTCTGCAGTACTGTCTTTGATTTTATTACACGTCTTCCTGAGCTCCGTAGACCTATCAGAGGAATTGGATGTCACCTCATGGATACGAGAACCGTTAACTGTTAGGGACCGACCTGCCTGCACTACACACGCGGATAAATCCCCACTAATGGAAGAGGACCTAAACCTAACCCGCTCTTCCGGGCAGTCCTGTCCTCTCATCTCCAGCTCCATTTCTCCTACAACAAACCGCTCAACAGAGCAAAAGACGGCCAGTCTCCCACCTTATTATCTCTCTGTTTGCTCATTGTCGACACGTTTTACGTAAATAACTTCAAAAAGACAGACTCGTTTTTACTATACAAAATGGCACCAAACGATGAGACAAGCAAAAGCAACACAGCCTCCAACTCAAAGGCTGCGGGTTCGGGTTCGGGGGATGCCGATTTGGCCCAAGTAAGTACAGTACAGTAATTTCGTTTTCTTGCTTGTCTGATTCTCGGGATTCCCATTGGAGTGTTCGCCACTTGGAACATGGCAATGCACGAATTTGCCCTCCTGCAAAACATGGAATAGCAACAAAACACCATGTTGCAGATCCGATTCGGAGAGAATTGTCCTTGATCCCCATTTCATTTCGATCTGGCAATCGATCATGAAGATGTCACTCCTTTCCTGTTTCATCCATCTGTTCTGTCCATCCCTAATCCTCTCCTATTTTCCCTTTCCCCCATTTTCAATTATCCCCAATTCTTATGTACTGTACTGTACTGTACTGTACTTGTACTCAGTTTCCCCTCCCTCCCTTCACCCCTGGTTAACCCATTCCCTGTCTATTCCCACTCTCAAGGTCCAGACTCTCGCCCCCGGCCTGACCGTGGAACGTGTTATACCCAGACCCAGACCCAGCCAGTTGGTCGAGACCGCCTCGCTTGGCTGCCACGAGCCAAATTCTCCTGCCTGTCTGCTTGTCTGATTGACTGATTTGCATATTGCATTCGCATCTGCATTTTGACTACTGTATAGTTAGTACAGTACCTTTTGTCTTGGCCAAATAAACGCCCTACCCGACCAACCACCCCTCTGTACTGTACCCTCTACCCTCAAAAACAACTAGATAGTACTGTATTGTGTTGCATTTCCTGACGATATTCATGTTCTAGGCCTACCGGGACCTTGCTAGGTAAACTACCCTACTCTACAGCCTCACCTCACTTTGCCTTACCTCTCTCGCCTCGCCTCGCCTCATGTGGCCTTAACACACCCTCCCCTCGCATTTTCCCCATCTCGATCCACCTTCACCACGAATTCCCTATTCCTCGTCTCCCTATTCTCGTACCATTACCATGGAATTCTTCATTGGCGCACTTTACCATCGGCGTGGCGCTTGTCGTCGGCCCTGGTTGTCAATACTCCATAAACTCCCTCTCTATTGTCGAGACTAAATTGACAAATTCCTCTATCGGCGTCTCCGACGCTTCACCGTCACACAAATTCGGATTAGGCATATGCATCATTCAATTGCGCATTCATTGCTCCTATTTCGAAAGCTCAATCCATGCTATCAGAATCCGTTGATGCCACTTGCTTGTCAACTGAATATCCTCTATTCCCAACATTGCAACCAGTCAATGGCCCAGACAAGGTCCCTGACCTTACACTGATGCCTGAGCCTCTTGACTCATGCGCTATCGACCACAGATTCAAGTGGTTCAGGTTCCTGACTTGTTGCAGGTGGCGATAGATACACTCTCAATATCAACAGTGACCTATCTCGATAGCTTCATGACTTGACACACACGACGCCCTCGTTCCTGCATCCCTCCCACTGCCTTCGACGTCATATTAACCACATGCCTCCTATTCCTGTCTTTTGCATCGTACTATGGACGATCTGCAGAGATCCTTGACTGACATAGTAAACATAGGGGTGAGCAAGCTGCTACCAACCTCGAGAACAACCTTTCAAACCTCGAAAGTAGACTCGACGCCATTCTCGCTGCCCTCGAAGCCAACAGCAATTTACAGGCTTCTCCGGCTGCGAACGCAGCCCAAACTGATGAGTCTCGAAAAGCAGAAACAACAGACAGCAAAGAAAGGCCCCAGGACGGCGCCAACGGAGACGCAGTGAAGGACAAGAAAGACACGGCTTAATTGACTGGGCAAGGTCAAAGGTTTATTCAGTTCATACCACGTCACATAGCAATTTAGGGAGTTGAAAGAGCAGCATGCCAGCCAATCATGGGTCTCTTCTTTTCCAAAGAATATCTTTCACTTATATTATCTCAACGACCAAAGGAGATCCTTCTTTGCCGTTGGGATATACATTCCTATCCTCAGTGTTGTATCTCATGATCCCGCGTACTCTCCGAGCTCAGAGGCTCATACTCCTCCCCGGATCCAAGGGCAAAAAAAAAAAAAAACTAAGAACCAAGACAAACCAGATACAATGCGACAACCCCGAGTAATATAAGCTAGGCAGCAAACCATGCGTGAAAAAGATGAAACGAGAGAAGTGCCATCCTCGAATGCTCACCCCCATCAACCCAGTTTCCTATTCTACCACCACTCGCCGACCGAACATAGGTCGTATGTTGGTTGCTATGTTGGTTGCTATGTTGGTTCGCCCATCTAAGTCGATATATTCCATTGTAGCCCGCGACCAAATCGATACAAGCCGTTTGAGGAGGCATGACGCAACCACCCCCCATAAAAACCCCTGAAACGCCAGAAAAGAGGAAGCATAAGACCGAGGCTGTGACCTATCAGGGCCTAAAAGCCGATGTGAAAATAATAACAGGGAATAATCAGAGCCACGTTTCAAGTGTGGTCAAAAGACGGCATCGCCAAACAGAACCTATGACCTTTGCAGGTCTTGTAATTTGCAATCATAGGCGAATCAAGCGCAAATCCGCTATGCTGATACAAAACAACCATCGCATCCTCGAGTATTCAATACAAGACGGACGTGTGGCGTCAAGAGGTCATCTGCACGATTTGCAGTGACGTGATGGTTATGAAATCGCCAATCGAGGACCGTATCCCGTTACCCGTCACCCGTCGATATAGCGGAGTGGACATTTCGCGACGGTCAGTGTACGTGGTCATGTCGCGACATGGTCTCGTTATTGACTAAGTGACCTCATGAAAACCTGAGACACGGAAAGAAACCCGGTTAGTTGGTCAGGCTTCTCATATCAGAAAGGTCAAGACGTGCTCTTGCCAAAGGATCCTCGTCAGTTTGCAGAATGGCAGGACTCTCCTTGCCGTTTCCCAAGAGAGGCTCTCGACTCGTAAATGCACGGCTTTCGAGCGTCGGTCGTAGCAAGCCCTGGCCTCCTTCTTTGTGCTTTGACTTCGTTTCGGCGTGAAGGGCCAATTCGCGTTCGCGGTTCTTCTCAAGTAATGGGCCTCCGAGGGTCGCGCACTTGAGGATGGTCTGGATGAGGTGGTTCTGTTGTAAAGGTTTGGACAGATACTCATCCATTTGAGCCTGAATGCACTTTTCTCGGTCGCCCATCATGGCATGGGCCGTTAGAGCAATGATAGGTGTACGGTGGCTTCCTATGCCACGCTCGTACTCTCGAATCTTGCCAGTGGCCTCAAAACCTCCCTTTGAATCAAAATGTTAGCCAGTCTGTCGATCGATGTAGGATTACCAAGTGTCGAGGTTTGCATTTACTTACCATGATCGGCATTTGTACATCCATAAGAATGACATCGAACTTCTTGCTTTGAACGGCCTTGACAGCCTCCCATCCATTGCCTACCACGGTGACCACATGATGATATTTCTCGAGAATCTTGACTGCTAAACGTTGGTTGACGGTGTTGTCCTCAGCAAGCAGAATCTCGAAGGATTTAGTGTTGTCGGCAAGAGAGGGTGTAGCTCGGTTCTCAAGAGCTGGGATCATGCCGTTTCCTAGATCAATGAGTTTGCATGGCGTTGTCATGTACGACGTGATTCCCAAATCCAAACACGACTTCAAGCTAACATGAACAACAGGTGCAAGCAAAACGATTGGGAGGTATTTGAAATCATCCACAGCTCTTAACCTTCTCGCAGTGTCAATGGAATCAACCAAGATAGCATCGTAGGGAAGGGAGCCTCCGGTCTGGAGGCGGGTCAATGCAGGGCTCTTCTCTGAATCCACAACAACGGGCTTGAGACCAATCTTCTCCAACATAGGCTTAATCGACGTGGCGTTTTGAGATTGAGCCTTGTCGACGAATAACACTTGGTGTCCTCGGTAGGGGCGGATCTGCTGCTCGATCATAGCGGCGTCGTCAGGGGCGAGTCTGACCAGGCATGTGAAGTGAAATTCACTACCTTTGCCATGCTCACTGTTGACCCATAGATCACCACCCATGAGGTTCACAAGTCGCTTGGAAATGGATAGACCAAGACCGGTTCCACCAAACTTGCGAGTCATTGAACCATCCGCTTGTTGGAAAGTGTCGAAAATCAAATCCAGTTTATCTTGAGCAATTCCTATGCCCGTGTCCTCCACGACAAACTCAACCGCATACTCACCAGGTCGGACATGGCTTTGCCCCATGCTTTCTTTGATTGTCAGGCTAACCTCACCATGCTCTGTGAACTTGATAGCATTGCCAACAAGATTGAGAATGATTTGTCTGAGACGGAAGGAATCGCCAATAACATAATCAGGCACGGAGCTGTCGACCTTGTAGGTGAGATCCAAGAACTTCTCGTTTGCCTTGACGGCGAGAGTCTTGAGAGCGTTGAAGACGGTTCCCCGCAGTGTATAGGGAATTTCTTCAATCACCATTCTCCGAGCCTCGATTTTGGAAAGATCCAGAATGTCATCAATGATCGTCAGGAGGCTATTGGCAAGATTATTGACAATGTTAAGCATCTCCCTCTGATATTGAGTCAGGTCGGTATCTAACGTCAGTTGAGTCATTCCGATGATGCCATTCATCGGCGTTCGGATTTCGTGGGACATATTGGCCAGGAATTCCGACTTAGTCTTATTGGCAAGTTCGGCAGCTTCCCTGGCCTGGGTATTGCGCTGAATAGAATCACGCAGATTTGAAATCATCTGGTTGATCTTTCGTTTAAGCTCGTCCATCTCGCCCGATGCTTCGACATCAACTAGTTTGGTGAAGTCCCCATCCGTGGCTAGGTTAGTAATATCTGAGAAGGCTCGCACTTGTGTGGTCTGCTCATGTTAGAACGGGCCCTCGGCAAAGTTAACCGGGTGTGACTTACCAGATTGCTAGCCATGGTGTTGACATCTGTTGTGATTTCTTTCCAACGGCCATCCAGGCCACCCACATCGGCTTGAGCGCCCATCTTTCCGTCGACACCCACGTCTTTGGCGACTCGCTGCACTTCGTAACAGAAGCTAGACAAACGGTCGACCATGTTATTGATGGTTTCTTTCAGCACTTGTATCTCTCCATTTGCTTCGACTTTGATCTTCTGGCTCATGTCGCCGTTCGCAATGGCTTGTGTGACTGTCGAAATGCTTCTGACCTACGAATGGGTCAGCAAATACATAGACATCAAGGGATTTCAACCGAAGCCTCGTGACTTACCTGAGCTGTGAGATTCGACGCCATTGTGTTGACGTTTTCTGTTAGATCCTTCCATTTGCCTTCGACGTTGGCTACTTGAGCCTGTCCGCCAAGGGTTCCATCCGTGCCTACTTCCCTGGCGACCTTGCTCACCTCGACAGCGAATGTGCCAAGTCGATCAACCATTAGGTTAATAGTGTTCTTTAGCTCTGCAATTTCACCCTTGACCTCGACCCCAATCTTCTTTGTCAAATCACCCTTGGCGACCGCGGTGGTGACCTTGGCAATCTCTCGCACTTGAGTAGTCAAATTCATAGCCATGCCGTTGACATTCTCAGTCAGATCTCTCCAGGTACCTTCAACGTCATGCACTGTTGCCTGACCACCCAAGCGACCCTCTGTGCCGACTTCGCGGGCAATTTTTGTGACCTCACGAGCAAACTGTTGCAGTTGATCGACCATTGAGTTGATAGTCGACTTAAGCTCGAAAATTTCACCCCTGCAGTCGGCTTGAACCTTTTGGGTCAAATCTCCCTTGGCGACAGCTGTGGTAACCTTGATAATGTCGCGCACTTGAGTCGTCAAGTTGTTGGCCATGGCGTTGACGTTGACGGTGAGATCGTTCCACATGCCCTGCACTCCCCCAACATCGGCTTGTCCGCCTAGCATGCCTTCGGTTCCGACGTCTCTTGCTACACGAGTGACTTCAGAGGCGAATGTTCGTAGTTGATCCACCATGGTGTTAATAGTTTGTTGTAGCTGCAATATCTCGCCGCGAGCAGGTTTTTCAATTTTCTTGGTTAGGTCTCCATTGGCTACAGCCGTTGTAACAGATGCAATTTCCCTCACTACAAGACATGTTAGTTATATAATGAAGCTTGCGAGTTTTGCCCAGCACTACAAACCTTGATCGGTCAGATTTTGGGCCATAACGTTCACTGTAAAGAAGGCGTTAGCGGTAACCGAATCTTATAACCTGCACGTTGGGCCATACCGTTGTCGGTTAATTCTTTCCATGTTCCGTCGACACCACCAATGCGGGCTTGACCGCCCAGCAAACCTTCGGTGCCGACTTCACGAGCCACTCGCGATACTTCACTGGCAAATATTTGCAGCTGATCCATCATAGCGTTGATGGTGCGTTTAAATGTTGTAATTTCTGGGTCCATTTCAACAGTGTTCATGCGAACTTTCATGGTCAAATCGCCACGAGCAACGGCGGTGACGATCTCGCCAATTTCTCGCAAAGCCTTCTGGAAAGCCTCGTTGGCTTTTTGGTGCTTCCAGAGCTCACGCTCCAAGGTAGCAATACGTTCCTGCTCAAGTATTTCGAGGGCTCGCTCTTGCAGCTGCTTCTGCTCCAAGAGTTGGGCATTAACACCAGCGAGCTCCTGGCGTTGACTATCGAGCAACTTGGACTGATCGTCCACATGTTCTCGAAGTCCTTCGAGGGCTTCTTCGGTCAGCTGATAAGATGGCAGATGCGGAGAGTGCAGGCTACCTTGGGCGTGAAAGACTTTGGGTTTGGGGCGAGCTGCCACCGCAAGAGCCTCTTCGCCAAAAAGAGTGTCAATAACCTCATTGGGCGTTTCTGGAAACGGAGAAGTCGCAGAGGCCTGGCTCTCTAGCTTTCCGACACGCAAAGCAAGGTTTTGGAGCTCTAACTCGAGCTTACGCTTGGCTGGAGTATCTGGTCCTGGAAGCTGTACCTGAGAAGCTACACCAACCGGTATCGAATTGGGCGGTCGGGTATCTGGAGCGATCGAAGCGACAATCGAAGCGGCGGCGGCGAGGGCCGCATCGTCAACCATGGTGATGCAGGTAACTGCTACGCCGCAGTCAGGTAACACTTTTTGGGTTTTTTTTTTCCCTTGATGTGTTGCGCAGGATTGTGTGGAGTTTGAACGGATGAGTATAGATTGAAGCTTTACAACCGATAAAAAGGCGCCAATTTGATTACTGGTAGATATGTTCGAACAGTGCCACGCGGGGCGGAGTAAATGACCAAACTAAGGACGCAACAGTTGTCGACTGCGCAGCATCCTCGATTGTCGAGAGTTGAGTTGGTCTCAGCAGGATACACCGGGTGACGGCGGGCGATGGCGCCGTAGAGGTAGAACGGGCGGGAATAAAACCAGTATAAGCAAAACGGTCGCGTGAATCTTAAGTTGGAGCAGAAAAAGACGAAGTGGCGTCTATCGAAACGGAAGTCGAGGCGAGCCTGTGTCGTCGAAGAGGAAGCCGGATGGCGATGCTGCGACAGACAGTGAGGGTTGAGGAGGAAAAGATTAGGCTGAAAGTCCAGCAAGCAAGCCGTTTGGGAGTTTCCAGGTTGGCTGAAGCGGGCGTAGCGTAGTGTAGGGAGTAGTGTACAGTAAAATGGAGGGATGGGGTGAGTGATTAGGATAAGGGACGGAGCAAAGTACTCCAAAGTAGCCCGCCCGCTAGAGAGGGGACAGACCCAGAAGGCCAGGACAGGACGAGACAGGGCAGGACGACCTAAAGGGTGGTCCCAGCTGCAGCGGTGGCAGCAAGCACTGGACCTTAGCCCCGGGGTGGGGGGACAAGTCAACTGGATTGGATGAGCCGAGAGAGCCCTAGCACGCCTAGCCTTTCACTGACAGGACAATCCTGAGTACGATCCAGGGAGGTAGAGAGTACCTCTTGATGCTCGAGGACATGCACGGAATGCCATGTATCTCCGAGTTGGGTCGGTTCTAGGAAGATCCCTCGGTGGCTACCTCAGCGGTACGAGGTGAAAAGGAGGGCGACAAAAGAGATAAAAGGCGGAGCCTACCAAGCGGTGCTAACATCCGATCCGGTCTAGCAGACCCGAACCTCTCTTTTTGGCCTGAAGTGGTGTTTGCCTCTCTCACTATCCTTTATCAGTACTGCACATACATACCTAGTTACAGGTAAGGTACGCAATACTTTTGGCTGTGGGCAATGATACTTTTGAGTTGTGAGATAATATCGGTTGTTGTAACAGAACCTGGACCTGGGAAGAAGCACAAGAATGTCAACAAAAAAAAAAACCACTTTAAGTTGGACAATCTCAGCTGAGTACGTATGCCGATATTACTCTGCTACCTGAGCTCTGAACGATGTTAAATTGGACTGCAATATGATCTAGCTGAGCTCTGAAACTTGGGGATGAAACCATATCTATCGATAGTGGAGAGATAGAACCGGAAAGAGTAAAGAAAATGAAAGATCGTAGCAAAGAATGGCGAGTATGTACATACATAGTACATACCTACGTAGGTACTCTATGCAGTACAGTACTACCTATACAGTCCATCACCATGGGATGGATATACCATTTTTGCTGCAGCAGTCAGCTTCTAGATGCGATGTGTAAGGAAGACCAGCATCGCTATCCCACGTTTCTCATGTTAGTAGGGATCTTATGTATCACACATATACGATTCGACTCTCTTGCATATGAGATATGAGTCTAGACTCTCGTTAGTTCCAGTCACCTCACCTCTCGTTCTTGCCCTCTGCATTCGCTTTCTTCATATGCCCTCTTGAAAAACCGCGCCTCTGCTCATAATCTCACATAACCCCCTCATCCGTATATTTAAACCATCTCCTTCGTCTGGATTGATTCCTCGTCCAGGGACTGGCTGCCTCGCAAACGGAGGCTGGGTGTACTGTGATTGGATATCACTTTTTTAGCAGGGGCCCTTCTGGGGAAATCTGAGTGTCAAGAACCAATTGTATGCTGCCCAGAGCCTCCCCCCGCCCTTACTGCAAGCTAGCGGCTGCACGAGCGAATCGATCGACATTATTACTATCCATTAATGCCAAATGCACATTTTGGCCACGGGTACTCGACTTTGCAACACCAAGGCGGCTGAAAATATGTTTGGGAAGGAACTCTCGGATGTACGAGACAGTAAGAGCAGGCAGGAACGGCTGCAAAAGAAAAATACTGTAGCATATACCTAGCTGGGTAGGCACCCAACACATTGCCTATTATTATGGATCGTTCCTGCTCCAATCGTAAAATCCACTTACAGCTAACCATCTCAGACATTTCAAAATCCATCTTTCTTTGTCTCTCAATACCATCCGCCTGACATAAGGTTCCGCTTAGGCAAGGGGTGCCTTTGGGTTTCTTGTACCTGTGCTGACCTACGTTAGCAGCTTTGCTTTTGTTTCTCTTCCCCAGGCAGTTCGGCGGTCAAGTCGCATGTACTGTATGTATTAATTACCTCGTGGCGTGCGGCCCTTCACCACAGAAGGCAGCTGGGGTTCATTATCACACAATTCAATACTATTCGCAGGGAACTCTCGCTTGACTCTTTAGTGTTGAAGGATATGGCATTCGCTGACTAGGATGACAGGAAATATCGCAAGAAACAGCTTCTTTGTTCCACTTTCGAATCTTGGCCACAGCTGCTTCTTCCCTATGCTAGGTGCTGCACGCTTTTCGTTGTCGCTACTAGCTACTCAGTACTACAGTGGATGCCCGCCCAATGCCAACGCTCATGGATACCCTTTCAAACTCAGCCCGCCTGCCAAGACCGTTGATGTGGAGTCTTACTCTGCCACTCACACGGTGGCGATACTTAGGCGAGGGGTAGCTTGGGAATGGAACAGCAGCATCAGGCCCTGCTTGCTTTCGAAACATGGATGTCTCTTACTTTGCTCCGGGCATCAGAACTATAACAGTACGTCCCTTGTTACTATTGGACCAGTCATCAAAGATCGCAGCGCTTGACACATGAATACACCTACTGTAGCTTCTTCCGAGCGGCCATTCATCGTTTCTGTCAAACTCGGTCTTTCCTCGTGTAAGGAGATTGTACATGTGCTCATTTTAGTGCCACAACCTTTAGTCGCAGGGCCGTTGCCATTGGTCTTGAAACGGCTCTTGAGCTGTCAACAAGCGGCTTCCACGCGGCTCGGATGGCCACCCCTGGTTTAGTCCACCTATTCCCGTATCCATCTACGACCCTTCCCCGAAGGCTCGACCCAGTCCTCGTGCGATCAACTCGATTCAATTGCTCAAGTTCACCAATCGGTCTCATTGTCTACTAAGCACATCGAGTGCTCTAGCCACGGTTCAGCGCCAATTTCCAGTGCGATCTGGTGTGTGGCAAAGTATCGTTCCGTTCCGTGCTAGTTGAACAAGGAAGCTCGCAGTGGTCAAAATCTTCAACTTGAAAGTCGACATTCAGTTGTTCATTTTGCATCAAAGCGCTGTATCAGCACAGTGCGGCCCTTGACAAGCGCTCATTATCGTTAGTGTTGTGCTTGTACAGTAGCAAGCAAGTTGGGCAAGCTAAAGCAACAGTTGCTAAGCTACTAGACACCGGTAAGGAGGACTGCCGTCTCCAAACCTACCTAGGTACCTACCCTCAAGGTATCAGAAGAATTGGCTCCCAAAGCGTATGAGACGAAATAATCCAGTCACTTTATGCCATCTTAGACAAGCATTTAGGCTACTTTATTATGATAGCCTAAGCCTTATGTGACAATTCTTCTGTTACCCACCTGCCTACCTACACATCATACAACAAACCGATGGCCTCTCTAAAGTACAATACCACCAATGCTGAGCCACAGGGATAATGCCAAGTGCCATTGATTTTATGAGTATTATGATGAACAGCGTCTTGTGTTTCAGGCAGAGCTGGCAGAGGTGATCACATTTAATTGCCCAGAATGCAACAACACTTGCGCCTCACTTGACAGACGAAAGACGCGAGCAAACTCACATGTCCAAGAGACTATATGTTTGTCATTCATATATATATTTAGGCACATTAGAAGCGATATTCTTTTCGTCTGTACAGTACATGTTTTCAGAATCGTTCGGCAAGAGAATAGATATCGACTGAAAATTATCGGGATCATATTCAATCGTTCGCGGATGGCGGTATCCAGGCTCAGGGGTTATTGGTGGTGGGTCAAAGACACGGTCGAGTCAGCCACCAACGTCATTTTGGAGCTGCGGCAAGTCGATTTCCTATTCGCAGACAGGGGTACCCCTTCACTCGTTTGGGTGGACAATCTTCGAAATCTCATGATTTCGCAAATCACAACGAAGCTTGGCAATTGCTCGTGTCGTCTCTGCTTGAACAAAGAGCCCTTGTCACCTTGCACGTTGGTCATGTAGAGCACCTGCGATCATTCACGCACGGTTCGATGGTAATAGAATGTCGAGTGTCTGTACTGTTTTCAGTTCCTTTGGATACTGTGCAGTCGATGTGACTTGTTCCATCCTTTCAGGATTGGTGGCTTCTGGCCCACGTGAGTTGTTTCGAAGCCCGTCCACAGCTCAAGCACATGCACGACTAAACTTTGACGGTTGAGATCGACAACCATTAGAGCCAAGTCTCTTGAAGGAACCGACAGGATACGAGACGGCAGCTATAAAGAATCAATCACAATAGAAGAAGACGAAGGGTCCGACAACGGCTCAACGATAGGCTGGTAGGTATCAGAACGGACATCAAGAGCCACTCTGCTTGTCAGACCGGGCAGACAAGCAGAAACCGGGCTGCTTCTCTTTAACCATAGGCCGTTGACACGGGATATCTAAACACTCAGGGCCCTGCAAGCTGGCGCTCGTCACGAGTATTGATTTCAGTATTTCATGATGAGGCTCGCCCAGACGGCATCTTCGCCAATAATCACTATCATAAACGAACATACGGAGCGCGAGACATAAGCACATTCTGGAGCTTCATACTGGTTCCGTTGTAACCGCCACTGAGTTGACCCGAGTGACATTCGCTTGTAGAACCACAGCTCGCATTTCAACGATACATACAGACAGTACTCTCGGCTTATCTCCACTTGACAGAAGAACTCTCCCTGCTTTGAGTGGTTCTACATTCTCAGCCTGCTCTACGATTGTCACAGTCTAAGCGGCGGTAAAGGGATAAAAGGTACTCTGATTTATCCTTGAGGCCTGGGCTTGTTCTGCCCCGAACTTCTGCAGAAGTATGCTGAAACCAACGGTTCATGAAATGGCGCGAGATCATCACTCAGAATCTCATTAATAACCAGGGGTCTGGCCAATATTTACAGACTTTCCCATATCGAGTTGCTGATCAATAACCACACTTGCACAAACTCAAGTAGAGACGCACGGGGTCTTGCTAGTCCAGGGCAAAACTCGGGCAAGGACAACAAAACAAAAAGCCAACAGAAAAGAAATTGACGCCCAGAGCTCGTTCTCCTCTTCGTTGCCCCTCCCTCGCCAGAAAACCCCCGACAAGCTGCTCCACTCGTTGACACCGTACAGGACGGCGCAAGCATGTACGGTAAGAGTACAGCGGGGGCTTTCTAGGATTGGACCCTCGAAAAAGGACCCTGAAAATGCTGTCATTTTCTACCTCGGGCGGTCTAGCTGATACCAATCAGTACTAGCTGATCTTCTAGACGGCACCCTTGTTTCCCTCGCCCAAAGTTCCAGGGCTGTTGCAAACTGAGCAACTACTCCGCCCCTCCGCTTTTCTGTCGGTCTTGAAGACAGACAACAGGAAATACAAACTACTGATCTATTTAAGTTCGATCTCGGTATTGGCGATGTGGCGGTCCCTCCTGATTCATGCTTGCGTGCTAGGGAACCCCTATCTCCATCGCAATGCGTGAGAGACGTCGCTTGTGCGAGGCAGTAAAACAGCCCCAAAATAAGTCTTTTCCGTAAGACTGCCTGGACCTGCGTCAATTGGATCAAATCTGTGTTAAAGTGGCGTTGTAAACGTGCTGCCGAACGCCATTTCTCCTCGGCCGAGTCGTACAAGGCGTACTTTCCATGTCTCGAGGGAACGAGTAAGAGGAACTTGCTTTGCCATCGTGGTACAGTACAGAGCTGGCTTGGCGGTTGCTGTTCAATTCTGTTTAACTCGCGATCCTTTCGGAGATCGGCACAAGGCATTGATCGTCGCTAAGTGATTGGGCTGTGTTATATTGGGCTGCGATGTTCTTCATCTGACAATATCCGAGGTAGTGATATAGGGTACCCAAGCATCCAAAATCGACTTTGTACGTACTTGACTTTCAAAATACTATTTTCCGAACATTCACAGTGATTGCATTTGTCTCAATGTTCCGGTTTTTCGATATATCAGTTATCTCAGATGAATGTAGCTGGGACCGAAACATACACTTAATTGATTCATGTCCAAGAATATGTTACAATTGATTTCGCTACCTACACGAACGAGGGTATCTGATGCTATTCCCTTAACCCAGATAGATATCAACAAGAACAAAACCAACCTTCCAAAGCCACCCATAGCCATATCATGTGTTGCTGGTCCATTTCCCGTCATGGAACATTCCATAATCCCTCTCTTCTCTTGAATTCGTTTATCGTCTTGGCAGATTGTTCCGTCCGAAGTTGCCACTGAAAGCAGGGCCTGCTGAAGAATTCCATCCCTGTGTCACGCTGTTCTTGACAATGAGAGCCGCAGCAGCTGTAGCTGCTTGCCTCTCTTTCTGACGATGCCGATCCCTGAGATAGGGCGCTGCTTCTGGTCGCATACGGAGGATACGCAGAATCATATCGTCACTCGGATCCGCTTGCGCCTCGCGCCTCTTCGCCTCCTTTGCCTTACGCATGGTGCCCAGGTTACGGCTCATCATGATACTCTTTCCCCGCCTGATCGTGCCCATGCTTGCAAACGAACCTGCACCACCAAGCGATGCACCCAGCGCTGCCGGAGCTGATAAACGGTTATTCTGCGAGTTCTGCTGCTGGAGAGCTAGACGTGCCCGCTCTGTTGTTGCGGCTGCCATCCTTTCCGATTCTCGGATCAGACTATTAGTGTCCTCAAAGTAGAAGAAGTTCAGCGAGGCAAGCTCGTGCCACTTAGGCGACTTGAGTGTTTCAGCTGGAACACCTAGCTGCTCTCCTGACTCATCTCTGGCATTGAAGAATTGGAACAGCAAGTCCAACCAATAATAAACAATGTCAAGCTCCTTTCGTGACAGGGGCCGTTGCTGGGAAGGCTTTTCCGACAAAGGTGGTACTAAGAGGTTTTCAATAACCATCAAAACCTCTTTCCAGAGACGTGCCATGACGGCATCCATTGTGGCCTTTGTCAATGTTTGTTTCATGATAGCAAAATTCTCATCGAAGTAAGAGAATAGCGGCGCCAGTGCCGCTTCGATTTGAGCTGGAGTAACTGTAGGCACTGCTGATGCTCGCTTCTTCCAGAGACTTGTGACGGATGCACCGATACCACCTGTGCCTAGCAAGTGTCTGAGAGTCTCCAAAGACAGAGTATGATTGATTTGAGAAGTGAGCTACCCACAAGTTAGCATATATGTTATGGGTGCGCTTGAGCATGTCATTCATTACCTTATCCGTAACCTTTCGGACCATATCTCTCTCAGTGCGTTTTAGATGCCGGAAGGCCTTTCCAAAATGAAACTGAATGTCATCCCTCTCACCCTCCATGCTGACTCTAATGAGTAATCGGCCCTGCGAATCCAGGTCCAGCCAAAATTCGCGAGGCAAGTAGTCACTGAAATGAACAGGATCAAGCTTGAGTGATGTTCGCCCAACGTAATCGTGGTCACCAAAAGTGTCGTAGTCCCAGATGGTCGCAATCATGTTGACAGGGCCCTGGACTGTAATGTCGAAGGTCTCGTCCCAACGCGGATTCAGACTCTTGTGAATAATTCTTGTCTTGTGTAGTCGCTTTTGGTATTCATCGCCAAACACCACGTAAGGGTCACTGTAGCCGTTTGCGTCACACGCCTTAAGGTCCTCAGCCTCGACTACTTTGATCGTGAAAGTATACTTGTTCGGCCGCCTGGCCTTCTTCTTCGGCCCATCAATCTTCTCCAAAAGTAGGGCACAAGCATCGGGGTCCATAGCCCGCTCCAACTTGTCCAGCTCCTGTATGGCATATTCGATATTGTTGAGTTTGACGAAGGACTGCCCGAGTTAGTTACACTACTCAACAACCACGATATGTTTTCTCACCTCGGAGTAGAACTGGAATGGCTCAACGCGGTCTTTGTTGTTCCAAGCGTCCTTTGCATACTTCATCCACTTTTCCTGGGTGCTTTGGTTCTGTGCTGCTAACTCTTCTGCAGAAGGACGATCCATTTCCTTTACGAATTTCTGGTCAACAAGTTCACAATACTTGCCAATGCCTGTGGCAAACGCCTTTGAGAGGGATGTCATGAATCTAGCATGATGTTCGTCGTTACCCCAATTAAGGTTGAATATCGTGTCCAGAGTTTGGTTGAATAGCATGAACATGTCGATAATGGAAACACTGTGCCTTTCCGCGTCCCGTGGAATATCCTCAGGGTTTTCCGTGCGTACTTGGAACTGATCCTGTTTGACAGCCTGTTCGACATAGTCCTCCACTCTATTCTCGGCGGCACGAACCCATCGCCATACAAAATCAACCAAAAGGTTCTCAATGTTGAAGGAGAAGGGGCGATCAGGCAGGGAATCGTTGTGGATTCGACGAATCGCAATTAATTCTCTATACAGCTCGAATCCATCTTGAATATCCAGCTCAGTACCAGTATCCTGTGCCATTTCCAGAATGGACTCGATAATGGCGTGTGCGTCTTCTTCAAATCGTGGGAATACCTCTTCAACTAAAATCTGGAAAGGGTTCACCCCCATGATCTCAGGATTTTTCTTATATCGCTTGTTGATTCTTTCGCAAAGCTTGATAACTGTTTTACCCAGCTTAACCACGTTGGCAAAATCCCATTCATTCCGATCGGTCGATATTTCCTTCTCCATGTACTGGCGGTATGTCTCTTGAGCCTGGTCATGGAGACGTTGACTTAGGTGCTCTGTGAATTGCTCGGCTGCCTCAGCTTTAGGAGAAAAGCATGGATCGCTAAAGATGTGATGATCCAAGATATATTGAACAACGCCGATCTGGGGTGGCTTTGTGTCATAACACTGCTCCATCCTGTCGTAAAGGTCACGAAGCAGAGTCTCATGTAATGTCTGCAGGGTGTGTTGATAGACGGCAAAATCATGTACCGTCCAACGGCTAGGATCAATCTCGGATAGGGGAGTACAGTAGTTTGATATGTGCGGAGGCTTCTTGGCCTCTGGTAGTGGTGTCTTGATGAAATCAAAAACCGTGTCCAATTCTTCAGGGAGTAATTCTCGATCCAAATAGTTGCGTGATGCGACTTCAAGCAAAGTGATGAGTCGAGAGAATTGGGGTACCCTCCATCTCACACACAACTCAGTTAAAAGTTCCATGGATTGTTTTGATAGGGGCTGGTATTCAAGTTCAGAGTCGCTATTGATCTGGTCAAAGGTCATGGCATGCTTAAGAATATACTTGAAGAACGCTCTGGGATCTGGAGGGACAAAGGTGTAAATATTCTCCTCGACTGCTCGAATACTGGAGTCCCCGATATCTAGTGACGCGAGGTTGATCGAAGGATCAAATCCCATCGAGCTATCAAACCCTGGGTTGCTGTAAGTCGACTGGGGCCGACTCGAGAAGCCTTTGTCGACATTGCCGCTCGACGTCTTCGCAAGTTCTGGTTTGGCGGTCAAGATGTCAAGCATCATTTGCGATAGATGGGGTGATTCGGCTTTCTTCCATTCCAGAAAGGCATCGTCAAGATCAAAGTCATCGCTTCCTAAAGCACCAGACATATCTGAGTTGAGCCTGTGCTGATATGATTTGAGGTCCTTGAGTGCAGCTTCTTCTGTCCAGACCCCTTTGTTCTCGTTGATCTCGGCCTGTGCCTCTGAGAGACTCAGCCCAAAGATCTTGACCACCTGTTGGACCAGAGGCATGTCCTTGACATCATAACTCAAAGGAACAACGACCTCAATAGTCGTACCAGCTCCACTAGAGCCACCACCAACAAGGTTCTGGTCGTTCGTAAGGAGCTTCTTTTCAAGAATACTTAGCTTGGACATGAGTTCGGACTTGTCCCGATCATGGCCTTGATCTCGGAGTATAGTTGCAATCAAACGGACAAACAAGGCGAGATGACGGTCGGGGATGAGCTTCCAAGAATCATCGTCGGGTGCGGCTCCTTTCTGAGCTGCCTTGGTTGTAGATGTGTAAAACATAAGAATGAGTGGCTCAAGTTTCCTCTCTTTGTCAATGGTTTTGCGGAAATTTCTCTCGGAGAAGGTCGTATAAGCTTCAGCAAAGCTGCGCTTGACAACAGGATCGTTGTAACCCGGCAGGCGCTCGCTGCCCCTAAGTACGCCGCCGCATCGTTCGAGCAAAGCGCTGGTGAAGTTATGGGGGAGCTTGAAACTCGACGAAGAACCAGAGGTAAATTCTTGGACCAGTGCGCCAACACTGGTATGGGTTCGGACAGGCTGCTTCGGAGCTGGGACATATTGCTTTCGTTTGGCCTTGGGCTGTAACAGGTAGTGCAGATAGGCTGATCGAAGGGCGAAACTGCGAGCCTCTTCATGTTCGACAACAATTGGCTGCGCCCTGGAAGCAGCGCGAGCTCTACCAAGATCCCTACTGCTGCCCATGCGACGACCCGGGTTATATGAGCGTCGGGACGCTGCTGACATGTCGACGGTCGAGGGAGGAATAGATGGTAGCGACGGTGAAGTGGCGACGATGGGTGCAGGGACCTAGATAGTGAGGCTAGAGATGATACAGCAAGCGAGATGATACCGAGAATGGACTGTATCTACGCACTCCAGATCATGACACTGGATATAGGACAGAACACAAGATGTGGACAGCAATGCTGATGCTGATGCTGATGCTGATGTCGGTTGTAGGTTTGAGGAGGGAGACAAGGGAGAAAAGGAGCGATGACTTTGGAGCTCGGACAATGACGACGTAGAAAAAGCAAAAGATGTGTGAATGATCGATTTTCCAATGGAATGACAAAAGATATACCTAGACTATCCTGCCCTTGGTATTGTGGAACAGAAAATCCGAGTTTGTTTGTTTAGGCTGGGGGTTCGGTTGAGTTGGGTAGCGTAAGGTACCTAGTAGGTAGGCTGGTAGGTTATACGGAATTGCCAGTTAGAGGTGGTTTGGTTCCATCGAGAAACTGACGGTGAAGTGAATGGATGTCAGAGCAAGAGCCGCCCCCCGGTCGCCTGTTTCCGTCTGATTGATTGACGGATGGATCCCTGCAGCGCGCCAAAAGGTCAAAGATCCAATGATGAAACAGAAACATAAGGTGAGGTAGGCACTGTACCTTCAGTAAAACAGATAAGCAGCCCGCACATGATTAGCTGTGAATGAATGAATGAATGAATGACAGTGATACAGCAGATGTTAGACAATTTGATCCAAACCATCCATACCTATTAACTGTGTTACTCTAAATTACCACGACTTGGGTTAGGTACTGTAGCCCTTTCGTTGTGCAGATACCAGAGGCCTAATTTGGTAACCACCCCAACCCACTCAAGCTCGGGCGGGCAGCCCAAAATAAAAGCTCACAGCCCAAGGAACGGGGTGCAACGTCATCCATCCAGCTTCTAGGCTGAGGAACCTGATACGTCCTTGCACCGCTAATCCGTTAATGGTGTCGCCTGAGGACCCTGAGGAGCGCTAAGCTGACCCTGCATCCAATGAATTGGATGGAAACAACCTGAAATATATGTACCTAATGTTTCTTGGGCGTTTCGCCTGTTGTGTGATAAGATAGTTAGTTGGATCTGAGACACGGACATGATGTAGAGATATACTAGTTCTTTAATGAAATTTATCGTCCATGAATAAAGGATTATCCTTGTTTACTTGTAGAAGTAGCAGGGGGAGATCACATGTGAAAGCAAACAAACATCAAGAGATCGGGCTAGGTATTAAGTAATGTGTGAGCATAGGTATATTGCAGTTATAGGTTTGTTTGATAACTTCTCCCCTTGAAGTACTTTTGGTAAGAATAATCAGGAAATGGAAATGTGTTATCCAACACAACAGGAACTATGACCTATTTTATATGAAGCTGTTCAGTGAAAACCTTCGACATCATAACTTGGGCTAGTTCTGCTCACCAACCCAACTACTCGATAGTACATATGACAAAGCTGAATAAAGTTGATTCTTCCCTACCTACCTACCTACCTACCTACCTAGGTATGTGGTATACATGTTCCTTTCTTCCTGTTATATGACAAGTGAGCATAAATTACGATATCCAACGGTTCTAGAAGCAAACAGAGAAGCCGTCACCCCGACTCCACTGGTGGGTGGCTCGTATTAACACATCCTATATGGCTGCAGACGTTTGAAGAAAAACTGAGCCACCACCTAATAATAGCGCCAACTGTCTGAAATACTGAAGATATCATGTGCTTATTTCTTGGGCCTTGTCTTAGTCACACTCTGGATAAGGTGGCTCACGAGCTTACGATGAGCGTAACCCTGTATCGGTATCGTATGCCTGTACTTCAACTATACGTGTTATCTGTATCCCCTGGGATGGATATGACATGTCTACGCATTCGTCATGTTAGAAAGAGCATTAAAGGCTCACGTCGAGTCGGTATGTTTACGTACCTATCTAGGTATGGATGCTAAGCTCTATCACCATCACCACCTGACTCACCAAGAATGACGAGCACCCACATAGCGATTGGATAATGACTTGGAGGTTAAAGGACTCAAACCCCATTGAGAAGGAGCCACAAGCAAGGGCCCTGGCGCCAAATGCCTGGAGGGATCAGCAACAGGAGTTGGGTTCCTTGCCCGGCCCTGGAGCATCTGGGAATTGAGCAAGGATTTCAGACTTTTGCAACGACCCATGGTCGTGCAACGGAGGACAAGAGAGCCAGTTCACTACTGTCACTTGCAGTCAGATCAGATACATTGTTCAAGAGGCAGTTACTCACTCTACTGTATCATGTGAATTGCCTTTCGACAGAGCGTTAAAAGCCACCCATTGCAACGTCGGTTGAGGCGAAGCGCCCACTACTGTACCTAACTTAGTACGTACAGTACCAGCGCCGTTGGGTTTCAAGTTGTATGTATCAACTGGATCTCCCCATTTTTTCAAGGGACTCGCTCGGCTTGGCCTGGCTCAGATTGCAGATCGAATCTCAACTTGTCGACTTTGATAATTAGGTACATAGATATTCGTCGGTCCGTCAAACGCGATTTAGTAACACAATTACCGAACTGACCCATCTGGGGTCAAGGAAGTTGACCTAACAAAAGCCAATGACACCGAGAACTAACATTCGTTCGTGAGGGATGACCGTTTTACCTAGCAAGGGGGTTCACGCCGGCTAAAATCATTTCCCTGTTATCCTGATCCGAAACACCAGAACTACAGTGATTGACTTCTGATGTTGGTTAGTAGAGAGGGGAAGATCTGTCGTAGTAACTACTACCTACTACACTCAGCCCAGTTTAAGTTCAACTTCCAACAGTGATTCATCAAAGACAGAGACAAAGACAAATATTGTAGTCTAGATGGCTGGAACATTGAAAAAGGAGAAGAACTTTAGATACTAGCCTAGGCCTATGCTTGCTGATCGCTGCAAACTGCAAACTGCACGATGAATGATGAGATCAATTACTTATCTTCAGCGAGCTGCAGCCTACTCGTGTACTTGACTCAACATCAAATTACATGGAGAGACCCTGCAGAACATGAAAGATTCATGGCCGATTTAATTTACCAGGTAACAACAAGATGGATCCAATCTCTGTTGGCGGCCTATAATTCCTCCTATAACCTATCCGGTGTCCACTGCCATACTGCATTCTGTGGGGAGAGAAGAGTCTTTTTGAACCTTAACCTCCTGTTGTTCGTCCCTATTCCAGGAACCTACTACCTAGGTACCTGCCTGCCCGCCTTTGGTATTGGGCTGTTGATTCCCGTCGTCTTCCTAGGCTCTTATTTCCTTTTGCGCCTTCCGTTTTCATGCGTCTCATCAACAAACAACCTACTATACATTAGTACCTTTCAACCGCAAAGCCTCCAACAAACTGGAACCTTCCAACTGATACAACCAACCAACAAATACTTCAACATTGTCCATCTCCATCGTTGATAGTATTACGACTACCACAGGCAACAGCACTTACCCTCGCATCTGTGATCAGTCTTTTTCTGACTGCCTGGATCGACGCGCATGCCCCATTCCCCCCTCGACATTCGTCCGTTACCTGCCGACCTCGACGAGTTCGTTACAAGAGCCTCGATAGTCAATTAATACAACAATTATCTGTAGTTTTCCCAGAGAACAGTACAGTACCACCTCCTGGCGGCCGATTGACGAATACCAAACTTTACCTACACCCAATCGAGGCACGAGTGGGCCTCTCCGGTTGGCTCAGCGCCAGATGACGGCCTCCCCTGTCCCGTTCTGAGCCCCGCGCTACCATTCGAACCGGCGCTATTTTACTGCTGGCTGCAGCAGCTCGCTGTCACGGTGTCACAGTGTCGCCTGTCCCCCAGCGTGCGTGCGCTTGTCGCTTCAGTCCATCTTAAAAGATCCGACAGCTCCTGTTGCTTGGGGCCCGTCGCGACTATATTCGTTCCTCGACCTTCAACATCTGTCGCCCATTTGGTTAAACTTTGGCCATGGGTATCGTCAGCAGCAAGCCCGAAGAGGGTCCTGCTCTCTATTTAAGAGACCAGAATCGATGTATGTCGTCCTGCTATTTCCCCGCCTTTCCCTTGCTTCTTGCTCGACAACTGCACCGAGGTTGTGGCTTGTTACTCTAACTGACCGACTCTGTTACCCAGTGAGCATATCCTCCTTGGTCGTTACAAATCCACGAAAGCGCACTTCTGTGAATGTCGTTCCCAATGCATTCCCTGCCACCAGGGTATCTGTTCAGAAACCAGCCAGCGACACGTCCCCCATAGAATTCGTCCAGGTAAGTTGCGCCGGGTTGCGACCTTTGTTTGTGGTCTCGACTAACCCGAGTATAGGATCCCGATACTTCGAACCCAGGGACGGTACCGAATTTCCTCGTCAAACTCAGCAACGATGATGAGCTTATATTTTCCTTCACGTTTGTCATGCGTCAGGCACATCTTGCGCAACCCACCTCACCTTCCGATACAACATCTTCACCTATCGATACGAGCATATCAGGCCTCACCTACGTCTATGCCTCAAACCTCAAAGAAGTCGAGAACTTGGTGACCAGAGAATTTCATGCGGATCCGAACCTTCACAGAAACGCCAACGTCGCATTAGTCGGCGATTATTCAACAGGAGGTAGCCCATCAGTATCATTCGAATGGACTTGGAAATGGAAGCCCCCGAAGCCAACAGAGGATAAGGGTGGTGGCTGGAGAAACTCCTGCAGCGTAATTTGCCTCCTTTTCTTACCGTGGGTGCGTTATGCTAATCCGGAAACAGTTCGTCGAATATGACCCTCGCGCTCATCGACTGCACACGTTGGCCAGTTTCTCCTACTTTGTCGCAGGTACTACTAACCCTCGTGAGAACGCCTATGCCTCAGCCGCTCATGCTCTTCTAGGGACGCCGGCGACTTTGAGCCATCCGAATTCACCGTCACCACCTTTTCTCCTGGCATCCCCGCCCAAAATCCGCGTTGCTTCGTCTCAATCAGTCGATTCTCGCATGACTGTTCCTGATATGCTTGACGAGCCTGTTTCACCCCTAGTTCCCACAGCCGAGCTACCTCTTACACCCGGACTCCCGCACTTCAAGGAAGCGGTCAAAGTGGATGTCCCTTGTCCTAAACCAGGCGAGGAATCCATGGTCAGTGACGATGGTCCTGTCTTCAGGGCTACCCTCAAAGCCCTCGAACAGAAGACAGGCAACATGAGGACACAGATGAAAAAGGTTCTAAAGAAAGCAGAACATGCGCACTCTTGTCAGAACGAGGCCAATGATGCCTTTCTTGCGTTTGTCGATGCTCTACGAGAAGCGGCATCGACCAATGCCAACGCTGTGCAGCCTGCTTTGGAACATTACTTTGATAAAATCGCCAGAGAAATCTTATCCTACGAGCGCCAAAACACATACAACCTTCAGAAGATTATCATCGAGCCTGTAACCAAGTTATATCAGGTTGATATCAAACAAGCCGAATCGAAGAAACGAGACTTTGAGGAGGAAAGTAAAGATTATTATGCATACGTATCACGCTATCTGGGCCAGCGACAGGATTCGGTCAAGGCTAAGAAACTTGCGGAAGCCGATTCCAAGTATCAGAACAAGCGACGCAATTTTGAACTCAAAAGATTCGACTACTCAAGTTTCATGCAGGATCTCCATGGTGGTCGCAAGGAACAAGAAGTCTTGTCCCAGCTCACAAAATTCGCCGATTATCAAACACGAGGCTTTATGGCTACTGCGAAGAAAATCGAGATCCTTCTTCCTCAGCTAGAGGCTCTATCCAATGAGGTTCAGGAGGCCGACAAGGAATATCAATATCAACGCCGCGAACGCGAGGAGAAGAGACGGCTTCTTGAAAAAAGCAACACACCTTACAAGGAGCCCGAACAGGGAAGTAATACAAGCAGCATGCCGATTTCGTCTGCCAGTAATGGCAATACGGGTAACACCTCAGATTCTGACCTAGGCCGTGCCGACAGCACAGGGTCGCAGTTGAACATCGGGTCAGCGAATATTCCGTCAGGTGTCGAGTTATCTAGGTCCCCCGGCAGTCTCGGTCAATCGTCAGTCGGCAGCCCCGTGGCGTTATCTAAATTCAAGGGTATCCGTGACCTCGAAGAACGAGATAACATGCCATCTGCTGCAACTCATCGCAAGGAAGGACTTCTGTGGGCGCTCAACAGACCCGGAGGACATGTCGACCCGCGTAATTTGAATAAACAGGGCTGGCACAAGTAAAGCCCCTTCGTCCTCACTGAAAATACTTGTTACTGACATGGTTTCCAGGTTCTGGATCGTATTGGATCAGGGTAAATTATCTGAATACAGTAACTGGAAGCAGAAACTTGATCTCCACATCGATCCTATCGACCTCCGAATGGCATCCGTCCGAGAAGCTCGTAACGCGGAACGCCGCTTTTGTTTTGAAGTTATCACTCCAAATTTCAAGCGCGTATATCAGGCAACATCTGAAGAGGACATGAACAGCTGGATTATGGCCATCAACAATGCTTTGCAAAGTGCTATGGAGGGCCGCAGTTATCAAGGGAAGCCGTCCTCATCAAATGGTGATTCTTCCATAAGGAGAGATATTGGCTCCGTTCTCACAGGAAAGACACAATCACTGAGCCACGGCAATCACCATAGTACTTCTAACAGTGGTATACCCAGTCGAAGGATAACGGTTGGTGCACGACCAAGTGCTGTGAGGACTTCCAGCTCAGGATACGACGAAAACCCTGACAGGGTGCTTCAGATGGTTCGAGATAACGACCAAGGCAATCTGTGGTGTGCCGACTGTGGCTCTGGCTCCAAAGTCGAGTGGGTGTCTATCAACTTGGGCATCATTCTTTGCATCGAATGCAGTGGTATTCATCGGTCGCTTGGTACGCATATCAGCAAGGTGCGATCTTTGACGCTGGACATCAAGTCCTTCACTATTGATATTGTCGAGCTTCTGCTGCTGATTGGAAACCGAGTCTCGAACATGATCTGGGAGGCAAAGCTCGACCAATCCCAGAAACCGACCGGGCAGGCAAGCCGCGAACAGCGCCTTCGATTCATCACGTCGAAGTATGTGGATAGGGCTTTCGTTGAACCCATTTCGCCAACGTTGTCGCGATATGGTACAGCAGACGAGACATTGCTAGCTGGTATCAAAAAGAACGAGATACAGCAGGTGCTCTACGCGTTGGCACTAAAGGCGAACCCAAACACAGTTGACAAGATGAGGGGTACACATGCTGTATGGCTTGCTCTGGCTGCGGCGGACCCAGCAGCACCGTCACCAACACCGCACACAGTATCCGACTCAGAGGCAAAGACCGTACCGTTCCCAGTAGCCGAGTTGCTGGTTCAGAACGGGGCCCAAATTCCTGAAGCAATGCCGGCGTTCCCCTTAGGTCGTTATGCGCAGCTCTACGTAGAACAGAAACGTGGACGTACAATTGTGGGGGGAGGATCAAGCGATGCAGTGCCCTCGCTGCCCGGTAACTTGAGTTCGGCCGAGAGACTTCAGCGCGAGAGGGAAGCTCGACTCCAGAAGCGAGTTAGCACAGGGGGCAGGCTGGCCAGATCTCCGATTCCCGAGCGATAGGAATCCGGATCCTAGGAACAACTGGCAGGCCTGGGTTCCTGCTACTCTCTTTATTATCTTTCTCGATCACACAAGCAAGGCAAACATAGGGTCTGCTCGTGACGAATTTGTTTAACAGACAACGAACTAGTTCTTTTTGGTAATGAAGGACGGCTGGCATTTTGATAAAGACATGGCTGGGCGTAAGGGAGTTGACTGGCGTTGGCGATGACTCTTTCTCTGCCACAAGGCTGGGAAGATCAACCTGGAGACTCTGGAGTTCAGGGGGACAACGGGAAAGAGGAGACGGATTTGAGCATATTTTAGGTACTTTTGGATGTTTGAAGAAAGCATAGTGGCATATGTGCCGTGAAGAGCATTATGGCACGCAGGCCGAGTCATTGGGTATTAACAGTTCCTGTTGATTACCTCAGTTTACTTGTTTGTTATAAGTAAAGACTTCGGCCTTGGCATGATATTGAATAATGGTAATGTCAAGAAGAAACTATTTCGTTGTATCTTATGTGCTGTACTCCATATATGTCTGATCGTTCGATCGAAGTGATTCCAACGACTTTTCATATATATATTGGAAGCTCCTTGGTTGTTTGCTGCAATGCTGCAAGAAAGATGCCAGGCTGATGATGGCGCGCGTGATAAGTGGAATGGCGCGCGGAGACTCAGACCGAGGGGCGGCGTGACTTGGAGTTAACAGATGACGAGACAGGTTAACAAGATGGGGCATGGGGTTGATAATTATAGGGAGAAGGTCCTTGATATACAGCCCTTGTGGGCTGGACTTGTATGCGATCATCATCTGGACGCTGGGCATGAGTTGATATCTCGATCCGTTGTAAACTTGCAACCGCTATGCGAGTTATGTCATGGCAGGATCCACTTGTAAGGCACACTGCCACCAGCGTCGACGGGGAGTCTTGCCGACAGTTTTTGAGAGACAGGTTGATTTTGACTGGACGCTCACATGATGGACGAGGCCTCGCTCCTTGGAAGGATCCACTGGAACGCAAGACCAAGAGACCCATTTCACAGTGGGCTTGGAGGCTTGACCCACCCCTTACAGGTGAGCAGGAGCGAGACGAGGCGACCGATGCTGTCATGGACAATTTCACGGGGCAAGAATGACACTGAGCGTGACTCTCTCGGCTGCTGCGCAAGCCAAATGAGCACTTTGCGATACAATCAGAAAGACTCAATAAAACCACTATTCCTGCTGTCATTTACACCAAAGAGAAAGCTCAGAGAAACAACTCATTGCTGTCTCGTCGAACCTGACTTTTTCTCGAGGCTGTGACTCGATCCTGACTGATTGCGAAGAGGCTGTTCAAAGTGGCTTGGTTCGGGTCCAGTCAGAAGGCGCTGTGGTCCCGGTACATACTAACCGTCTAGGCAGTTGTCGCACTCAGGGACCTTAGCTCCAAATTAGCTCTAGGCTCCCGGCTCGCTCAGCAGGAACACCACCATAGGTATTACCTTCTTGGTCCTGGCTCGATTCACGCCCTTGCTCGCTTCAACTTCCTCCCGTCCATAATCTTCCTTTTTTCTCCTTCTTCCCCTTCATTCAAGGCATCACAACTACCGGCGAACCCCACCAAACAGTATTACCGTTAATATCGGTTTGACAACGTGTACTATCTTATCGTGAACTATTACACTCTGTTACTCTTTGGCTTCTCTGCCTGGCCATAGCTACTACCATGGCTCCGCAACCAGAGAAGAGCCAATTGAAGCGTCAGCGCGTTAGTCTTTTCCTCACTCTTTCACTTATATCCTGAATAGTTGCATTTCAACCTGGTCGTGGTCAAGATGTCTGGTTCTCGGACCCTCATTTTGCGCCTGTCAATCTGTCTCGTGTCGCGCTTCATCTTCACCACCCATCGCTAACTTCCATCTTCCATTAGGGCTCGCTACCAGATGATGAGACAGAGACCAAGAAGCCTCGTAGAACCGAGCGCCCCGAGGCCGACCCAGACAAGACCCCTGTTGTTAACAAACAACACCTCCCGTCTCCTCTCACACATCTCACCGATGAATCTAGCGAGCTCAACAAGGAGCCCACTGCGACCCCCCCAGAAAAGAAACAGGACGAGAATACCCCCAAGAAATCTGAAGATAACTCCCAGAGCCAAGCGCTATCCTCTCCACCTCAGGATACACAGCCTTTGAGCCAGTTCGTCGATCGCCACGCTGCCATTTCTGACGACATCGACGATGAGATTCGCGAAGGCGTTTGGGGATACCTTGTTCCATTGGACCCGAAGTACGGTGATAAGCCCATCGTTCTGAAGAAGCGGACCGCATGTCCTCTGCCAGACACAGTTGCCGATGCAGCGAAGAATGAGAACAAGAATCACACCAACGATAAGAACGGCAAATCGGCGGCCATGAAAGATGAAGAAACTTTCGAGAAAAAGAAGGAGAAAGGGGCTCCTTCTGGCGGCTATTTGATCGGACGCCATCCCGAATGTGGTCAGTAATAGAGCGATTGCATGCCAGTTTAATGTTACTAACGTATGACCAGACATTGTTGTCAACGACGGCATCGTGTCGAACAGGCATTGCCTTCTTTTTACCGAAAACAAGGGCAATGATACCGTGGCGATTGTTGAAGACTTGTCAAGCAACGGCACATACGTCAACGAGGCTATTGTAGGAAGGAACCAACGTCGTGAGCTGGCGGAACAGGACGAAATCGCAGTTCATGGTAAGGCGCGCTTTGTCTTCCGCTACCCCCAGTCTCGCCAAACCAGTGCATTCCTACAGCAGTACACTCTTCTTGAGAAACTTGGCAAAGGTCATTTTGCAGAAGTCTATCTTTGCGTTGAGAAGACTTCTGGGCAGCGTTTCGCAGTCAAAATCTTCACAAAACAACCCGGAGTGGAAGACCGCTCCAAGACAGAAGGCTTGCAACAAGAAATCGGCGTTTTGATGGGCGTTAGCCATCCTAATGTCCTCTGCCTGAAGGATACCTTTAACGAGCGAGACCGTGTGTATCTGGTTCTCGAGTTGGCGCCAGAGGGAGAGCTTTTTAATTACATCGTGATGAAGCAAAAGCTCAGTGAAGATGAGTCCAGGAAGTTGTTCGTGCAGCTTTTCCAGGGCATAAAGTATTTGGTAAGTCGCCCTACGCCGGACCCTCGCGGACTGCACTGATCTGACTTTTTACCTAGCATGAGCGCAACATTGTGCACCGTGACATCAAGCCTGAGAACATTTTGTTGGTTGATAAGAATCTCCATGTCAAACTTGCAGATTTCGGTTTGGCCAAGATCATTGGAGAGGAATCATTCACAACCACACTATGCGGAACTCCCAGCTATGTCGCCCCAGAAATTCTTGCCGACTCTAAGCAACGCAAGTACACGAAGGCTGTAGACGTCTGGTCACTGGGAGTCGTTCTTTACATCTGCTTGTGTGGCTTTCCACCATTTTCTGACGAGCTTTATTCGCGCGACTTCCCTTTCACACTTTCTCAGCAGATCAAGAGTGGCCGTTTCGATTATCCTTCGCCTTACTGGGACTCTGTTGGAGACCCAGCTCGTAAGTTTAAGTACACTATAAGCAAAATGAGCATCTGCTGACTTCCATAGTTGACCTGATCGACTCAATGTTGATTGTCGACCCCGAGAAGCGATTCACAATTGATCAGTGCTTGCAACATCCATGGCTTACACAGAGCTCTCCTGCGGTTAATGATAGTACTGGCGGTTTGGTGGGCGGCATAGCAGGCCTCGAAGTCAACAGAAGAGCTCCCGCTCGTGAAAGAACACTGTTGTCATCACTCAACACTGTTCAGGTTACTGCTCATCTCGACGCTGGCAAGAACAAGAACCCTGTCAAGGTCTTTTCCAAGAACAAAGGCCGTGTCACAAACATTTCAAAAGAGTCTGATCCTGCCTCTCAAAGAGCGCCAGACGAATTCATTGAGATGGGAGGTAAGGGCGACCAAGAACTATTCCCGGACGATGATTCGAGCATTTACCCCGTAGGTGACAATGGCGAAAAGATCAAGGCAAACAAGGCCAAGCGATAAACTGTCGGGCTTTTACGAGGATTGAGTCGAATGAATGGGTTTAGTTATTTGCTTTAATACCGGTGTTATTCGGGGTTTGGTCGTTATTGCTTATTCGACGTGGAGATATTGATAGAGACAGTACAGAAAGGATTATCGGGGTATGTTATGGGTTACTGGTTTTGTTTGGCTTCTTTTGTTGTGAGTACATAATGGCTCTCGGGGGGATGGACGAGGCGAGACTATGACGGGGAAGCGTTGCTGCTAAGCATTTAGTAACTATTCAAAGCGTACCAAAAGTCCTATGCTCTTTCGCTTTTGCTGTTTTCCCTCTGTGCAGATGCAGTTCCTATAGCTGAATGCTGACTGTTATTTCCTTGATTGACGAGTCCTGGGAAATGATCCAAACTCAGATGACGGTACCGACAAGCTGGAGATGTACCTTAGTACTAAGTCGTCGGCCGAGATACCTGAACTTAGGTACATTAGAACCTCTTTATCTCCACGTGACTTATCGCTTAGCGCCCACAGGTTGGAGAAAACCTATCTGGCGGGGTTCTAAGGCCCCACTAGAGAGGGCTATTCGCCTGGGACGAGAAACTTCACATTATTCCGCTCGTCGACCTTACAAACGAACGCTTCGAGATCGTCCTTTCCGCCCCGGTCTTCGCTGATTTCCCTCTCTCGCTATTCCTCGTCCGCATCTCCGAGGCCGGAACGAGAATTCTCGACGACTACCGCGACCGATAATCTTAGATCGAAACCCCCCCCGCGTGGGAGTCACAGGCAAACATGGCCGATATCAAGACTGCCGGCCAGCCCACTCTGGTCTTTGTTGATGGATCTTTCGAGGATCTCGCCGCCGAGATGGCTGAGTACCTCAAGGCCGAGGATGCCAAGCAGCTCCTAAGCCAAGAGAAGCCCCCTTCCAACGAGGAGGTTCTGTCCAAGCTGGTCTCTGCATCTGGGGCCCTTAACACTGTCCCCGAGAAGGAGTATACCGCCGCTTCCAACCTCATGACCCATTTGGTTCTCCAGTCTTCCGACCCCAAGAAGTTCCTGCCAACCCTCTGCACCACTTTCGCCAAGCCTCTTGTCAACTCTCCCGTCCACGGTGTTGGCCTGTCACTTAACGCCCTGACCACCGTCTTTAACCTGCTCGAACCCAACAACCCCGTCCGCGCCCGTGTCTTTATGGAAATCCTCAAGTTCTTGAGGTCGCATGCCATGTTCGAAAGCCTGCGCACATACCTCGACAAGCTCCCTGAGTGGCTCGCTACCTGGGGAACAGACGCCGATTTCCAGCGAAAGATTTATGAGGAGGTTGCCGAGGTTGCCCTTGAGGCTGGCGAGGAGCAGTAAGTCGTCTCCTCCTATGCGGGTTGCCAAGATTCTGTTTGCGATATTCGAACTGTTTTCGTCTTCGGAATTGTGTTACAGAAAGCGTCGCGCCCGCATCGTCGCTTTGCGGTACCACTTACTAAACTGTTAATAGACAAGCCTACGAGTACGTTGTCAAGGCCCTTCGAACATTCGACGGCGATGCCATCTCCTCCGAGGACGCCCAGCGACTTTCCCTTCGCGCGGTTAAGAAGGCTCTCACCTCCAACAACCATTTCCTTTTCCAAGATCTTCGGGGCATTCCCAGCGTGCAGGCCCTTAGCGACTCCCACCCCGTCTACTCTCAACTTCTCGATATCTTTGCTGAACAGGATCTCGAGGACTACAACGATTTCAATGATGAGCACCAGGGTTGGGTTGAGAAAGAGAAGCTGGACCACGAGAAGCTCCACCGCAAGATGCGTCTTTTGACATTTTCCAGCTTGGCCGCCTCCACGCCTAGCCGCGAAATCGAATACTCCAAGATCACCAAGGCCCTGCAGATCCCCGAGGACGAGATCGAGATGTGGGCCATTGACGTGATCCGTGCCGGTCTTGTCGAGGGCAAGCTCTCCCAGCAGCGCCAAAAGTTCCTTGTCCACAAGGTTACATACCGTGTCTTCGGCCAAAAGCAGTACCAGGAGTTGGCCAACCGAGTTGATCACTGGAGGACAACTCTGCAGAACGTCCTTGGCGTTGTGCGCCAGGAGCAGGCCAACGCCAAGGCCCAGAAGGAGCGTGAGATTCAGGAGTTGGAGCGTAAGATCGCCAACGCTGGCGTGAGCGGTAACCAGGATGGTGGTCGACGCCGACAGAACCAAAACCGGGAGCCTCGCGAACCTCGTGAGCCCCGTGAACCCCGCGAGCCTCGAGAGCCTAAAGAGCGAACGGAAGATGACGATTAAACGCAAGAACGGAAATGCTAGGATACGATCAAAAACGAGACTAGAGCAGTCGTGGGGAAGCAAAACGAAGGGGCTTTTTCTGGGAATAGGGGACATTGTTATACCTGCTTTGTGTTAATACATCGTTGGGCACATGAGGAAATCCAGCGAACGAAGGGTTGCGAATGGCGTAGCCGGTTTCATGAGCATATTGGCCTTCTACTCCCCAGCATTGAAGTGAAGATAGTGTCACGGCACATCTTCCTAAGATATAGAATCTAAAATGAATGCTTGTTAAACACAATGAGGGCACTGTGAAGTTGATGTGTGGAACCATTGCTGTGAGATTTGGTGTTTGGTATTGTACATTGTATACCCTAATCTTTACACTAGACTGGGGTGGGTATTATTTAAAAGGATGATGTGAACTTTTTGTGAGGATCCGGGTTGTGTATCCGTCCTATGCATTAAGTCAGGCATTGAATTGGTAACGATAAGTTCATCTTAGAATATTGAACATGGCACGATGAAGTGAGTTACACTTGTACCTCAGTTCCCACAGCCAGACATGGAACCATATGCAAAGGGATAAAGAGTGATATTGGACTCACCATTACGACGGTTCACAAGGGCAACGTAGCCTCCTGTCCCCACAAGAATGACAACCAAGAAAGGCCAGAACTTGACCTCGTCATTGCGGCGAGGCTTTGGTGGTTGAGAAGAGTAAAAACGACTGCATTGAACAGCCATAGGTGATGTGCGAGAGGTGAATCGAGAAGCCGAAGCGGCAAGGCGCCCAGCGACGAGGGACATGCGTGAAGCCATGAGGTGGTATCGAGTGAAACCGTCTATGCTGATGAATGTATTCGAATCGAATCCAACCCGGATTTGATTTGTGAGCAGAGGATACAGTCTAGCCGGTCAATGGTGGTCTGCTAAGAAGAGCAATGGCGATGAGATAATGGGGCGAGAGAGCATCATGGGAAAATCAGGTGAGAATAGAGATACGATCACGTGACCACATTACAATTATTGTCCAGCAATCAATAAGCAATGAATGTGTCTAGCGTTAGAATAAGATTATAAATTTGATCTTGAATGTGATAACAACTTTGAGCCCATGCTGTTCATGTATGGATCCTGGAAAGAATTGTTCTCCGTTGCAGGGTTGTGTAAGTCATCTGAAAGGAACATGGGTACCATACTTTATATGCCTGCCTTCGAGCCTATGCATTGACAAGACGGACTTTTATCTTTGCTGTTCTGTTGATGCATAACCCATTTAATTATGCCGCTTGAATGTTTATTGTGAATAACCTGGAAAATCTCTGAATGGTGAACCAAGGTACCCTAGTGGTAGCATAAAGCCGTCCTCTTCAATGACCATGGCTGGGTGTCTAACAAAGAGTGTGTCTGCATATACAATGTACCTACCTCCTACCAGGTAGACTAGGTAACAGAAGAATTGTCCTCTAAGGCTTAGGTTGCTAAAATAAAGTTGCCTAAGAGTAGGTCTAAACTGGCATAGGATAACTAAACTATTTCATCCCTTATGCTTTGAGCGGTCATTTCTTCGAACACCCTGAGGCCTAGCCTACCTAGGTATGTACTCATAGAAACATTACCTACTAAGGTACCTAGTTGCGGTTATGAATTGGGATGAAACATTGTGGTTGGGCCATTTCATTCATCCCCATCCAATCTCAGTAGCCGCCCAACCAGCCCCTCGCATTTAAGGTTGCTTGACCTCAGCTTGGATCCCCGCATGAGCTCATCAGGTACGAACAGACATGTCTCAACGGCAGCTCCCGCTTTAACGTCCACACTTTCCTCTTGACATCATTTGCCCATATCAACCAGATACTCACTTGTCTATTGTAAATAGCTGCTGTCTGTAAGATTTGTTGCTGTGTCAACGACAACTCATCATGCCGTCAACACCACGGTTTAAGACTCAGCGAAATCCTCAGACACCGAGATCAGAGAAGAAGCGTATGCCTAAGGGGCGTTACAGCGATAATCACTGGTGGTGTAAGTTGCGAGTTCCTTGTGATTCCTTCATTCAAATATCTAATGTTCTCAGGTAATTGCGAGCCACGCCAGCAGGCTACACTTCGTGAAGTCAGGAAGACGGGACCAAATAATGGAAAGCTCTTCTGGAAATGCAATGACTGTAACTTCTTCCTCTGGAGAGAAGAGGCCATAGTTCGCGAAAACGGCTTGAAGGCATCCAGGAAAGGCGATGAATCCAAGTCTGAGCCCCCTACCATGACCCAGCAGTCTCTTGTGGCATATGGTTATCAAGTCACACCCAGCCGGCGCCAGAGCGACCAAGATTCTGCGGAAAGTACAGAGTCTGGTGAAGAATCCGAACCTGACACTCCGATGCCAAAGTCTGCCAAGAATCGAACTCAAGCTTCGGGGCCTCCGAAGTCATCTTCACTAGCAGCAGCGGTTGTTGAGACTCCAAGCCGCGGACCAGCTAAGAGACGTCGGGACGTCTTTGAAGAAACAGATGAAGACTTCAGTGATGTAGGGTCAGATGAAGAGCGTCAAATGGCTGCTATCGCAGACAAGAGTGCCGAGAAGGCGGCTCAGAAGCGATACACCACACCCAGCACTTCGCGCTCTGCCGATGTTATTTCTGGGCTGCCAACGCCCTCTGTTTCGCGCACACTGTTTCCCACCAGCGAGGCTAAGAGACAGAAACAGGTCTCCTTTTACGAGACCCCTTCGCGCTACACAGATACTATGTCATCCACCACTCTCTCGGCGAATACTACGCCCTCCAAGACACCATTCAGACAGCAAGAGCCTCCCACGAGCAGCCCCCCAGAGACCAACTACGACGTAACGGACGAGATCATGACCGTCTTGCGAGGTCAAAAAATCGACCCAAAAACTCTATCATCGGTGCAAAATATTCTGGCCACCTCCGCACGCCGAACTAAAGGTATTGTATTGGGACGTGATACCGCCCGGGCAAGCCTCAAGGCCAAAGACGAGAAAATTGCCACGCTTCAAGAGCGGGTTGCAGCCTTGGAGAATCGCGAAAGGATGCACAGAAGCCAGATGACGAATATCAAGGCTGGTTTGATGAAGATGTATGACGACAACTGATTGTGCAAGTTTGTGAGGACTGGAAAGCGACGGAAGTTGAGAAAGTAACGATATGGGCGTTAGGTTTTGGCAATAAATAGTTAGATATACCCCTGAGCGAGAAAGATGACCTGGAATTAGAGTGGTTCTCATAGGCGCTGGAATGCCCATGTCAGTTGGGAAAGTAATGTGCCCGGTAAATAGTGAGTAGAGTTCATACAGCATAATCATGAGGTTTCTATTACTGTTCTAGACGCGAGGTTTTGGTCTTTTTGTAAGCTTAACGATATGGATATTAATAGGTTTTTTATCTAAACATTTGGGAATCTGACTCCAGGACAGCTCCCCTGAAGCTCAATGCAATTTCGATTTATGCCGCTCTACTGCTTAGAAGCTGGGACCCAACCGTTCGGCGAGGGCCTTTTCGGTGTTGGCGTAGACCTCATCGGGAGTAGGGGTAGCATCGAGCTTCAGAACCTTGCCAACCTCCTCAAAATGGTTGACAACGGGCATGCTTGTCTCGATGAAGGTGCGGAAGCGCTTGCGAATACTCTCGGCGTTGTCATCCTCGCGGCCACTGGTCTTGCCACGCTCGAGAAGACGGGACTCCATGACAGCTTCGGGGCAGTCGAAGAAGAGAACGAGCTTGGCGGGGCAGACAGTCTCCTCGAACTTGACAGCCTGGTCCATCTTGCGAGGGAAACCGTCGATAAGGAAGCGTCCTTTCTGCGAACCTGTCTCCTTGAGGACAGCGGCCATGGCGTTCTCGAGAAGAGCAATGGTCACCTCCATGGGGACGATAAGGCCGTTGCGGATGTAGTCCTTGATGAGGTCGCCGTACTGAGAACCGGGTCTCTCTTGTTCGGCGCGCAGCAAGTCACCAGCCGAAAGGTGGGTGAAGCCGTGCTCAGAGACGAGCTTGGAGCACTGGGTACCCTTACCGGCACCGGGGCCACCAAGGACGAAGATGACGGTCACATCTTCGGGGTTGAAGGTGGGAGTTGACTTTTGGGGCGCGGGGATTTGTCCAGCGGACTCGGGCGCATCTTGAGGAACAGCAGGCATGATGAGATCTGGGGAGAGGGGTTGTGATTAGTTCAAGGTTGAGCTGCTTGAGAGGAGGGGATGGCATACCTTTTTTTGGTTGTATGTTATCAATGCGGAATCATCTAGGTACTCTATAACAGAAATGAACAAGGAAAAAGAGCTTGATCCTCAATGCTCAGTTGGAGATCGAGTTAATGCGATGCTGCCAAGACAGGGTGGCCTGGACCCTTCCATTGACAGGGCGGTGTCCAGGATCGCTCCAGCCTGAGGCATCCATGATGTTGGCCCACTTTACAAGCTCAGCTCTCGATCGACGTCTTATCATATCAACATCAGCGCAACATCACCAAGAATATGTAAGAATCAACGCACGTATTGCTGTATCTTGTTCTCTCTAATAGCCTAGCACTTTCACATATTTGATGCCTTTGATATTGTGCTGTGCAATCAGGGGCAACACCCAATGACATATCCATCCACGACCTCCCCTCAACTGCATGCATGTTCTCTCATATCACCTGTACGGGCTCTGTTCCATTACAATACCAAAAATCCTGACCATATCCCAATCTTTCAGTCCGGATACCTTGCCACAAATAGTCGGTGCAATCTTGGCATGATTCGCATGACTTTCCTGTCGTACGCTTTGGTGCTCCCTATCGGTAGATAACTGTCACCATGGGCTTGCAGATCTCCATGGCCTGGTCGAAACGTCGTCCGTCAGCATTTCCAATCTTCCTAAGTCGGGGCGAGATCTGGATGTCCAACTCCATCTCCCCGCCCTGCTTTCCTGCGCGGTGACGGATGTCGAGATCCTCCCACTCGAAGTCTTCTACGATCCAGCTGGTAAGGAAGAATGCCCTGGATCGCAAGAACTTATCGTTAAGCACCACTGCTTTCTTAACAATGCTCATCAGAGATTTCTCTGCATCAACTTTGTCTTTATTGGGATCCATAAAGATATCCAGGGTTAGTGCCATCGCTCGAGCGATGCCCTTCGCCTGTTCCCGGTTGTGGTCATTGAAAGACCTGAACAGTGAATTGGCTTGGCTAGCCTTAAAGAAACTGAGCTGCTCCATGTCTTCGCAGTTGGTCTCTAAGCAATGATTAGTATACAAAGACTGTAAGCAACTTGTCGATAAAAAATACCAGAAACGTCCAAACAATAGCGATGGAAAGCGTTACCTGCATCGCCTCCCCAGGTCGCCTTTTCCGCCTGGAATACGTCCTCGACAAGGCGCTTCCAGATATAATGCTGAAAGTGGTAAGGGGCTGTGCTGATATCCTTCTTTTGGTGTTTCTTGAAGGATTCAACATCCTTGAAATTCGCCCCGGAGGGTGTCTTCACTCCATGCGGCTTGTTGGTGACTATCTGGGCAACGAATTGGCGAATATCAAACCCGATCTCTTGCCAGTGGGTTTCGACATCTTCATCCATCAATTTGAATGTAGGGATAGCGGGCCTCTGCTGCAAAGCAGCAACAAGGTGCTTGAGCTCTGAAATGCGGTTCTTGAGCTCGCGGATCTCTTTGTGCAGGTCGTGGTCGGCGTCTGCAAGACAGGTGAGGCCATCTCCACCCGCCTTGACATCCAACATTTGCTCAAGTGACGCAATCTTCTTTTTGGCCTCGGTAAGCTCTGTTCTATCCTTTGTCATACGACTTTGTAGTATTTCAACGCATTTGGTGATAGTCTGCAGCTCGGAGACGCTGTTGGGGGCCGGCTGCGGTGAGATCTCCGCCTGCGAAGGTGCCGGAGTGACTGTATAGCCGGCCAGCTTGTTACTCTTAATCACTATCTTGCGTGGCTTCTTGGTAGGAGAGTCGTTCTTGGTTTCGGCCATGCTTCTCTTCTTAGGGGAAGAGGGTTGGTTGAGTGTCGCCATAGCGCAATCACTAACCGCAGATATGAGTGTGATAGAGGCAGGACTAGTCTCAGAGATGGAGGTCGTATTGTCACTGCGGGTGACTTTCACTGAAGATGAGCCTGAAGGCTCAACAGGCGGGTCCTCATCCTCCGAATCGTGGTCCATCATAGACTTTTTAGGGGCAGCCGCCCGAGCAGGACGCTCTCGTCTCGCCAGCTCGGGAGTGACTTTCATCGTTGACGGAATTTTTGATCTTGTAATATGATGAAGAGTAGAAGGTAGCAAAGATTTTGTTTGGGGAAGCTGCAGATGAAAGAGAAGAAGAGGGTGGGCAGTGATTTGGTAGGCAGAGAGGCAGCCTGGAGTGAACACTCTCTTGCAGTGCGAGGGACCTGCAACAGGAGAACTGACAACCATCTCCGCAGGCGGCAAACAAGAGTCTCTTAAGCTTTAGAATAACAAACAAAAGGCCTGTTCCCACTCACACAAAGTAACAATTTGTGTCTCTTCTCTACAGTAGAAGTCGGGTTGTGCTTCTCGTCGAAAGCACTATGACATCGCATATGTAGAGACAGAGACGGATTGAAGAAGTCACGCACTCGTTCTTCAATTTGCAAATTAATTACAGTAAAACGTTGATCGTGATATTGTCACTGGTGTATGCTTCTTTATAATAGCTACGAGAGTTACTCCTCTCATATGTGTTTAAGGGTGAGGAACTGCCGTAGACTACTGATACGAGTGTTAAATAAGAAATTCTTTACAAGCAGCAGAGCAAGGGTTGTTTACGGTTTCGCAAACTCATCAATTTAATAATGTAGGCGAAGTCTCAAAAAAACATGATATTCTTGATATAAAACTTGTCCTTGCTGAGCGGGTTTCCTGCTTGACATTATACAGAGACTCTTGGAGTCGCCAGAAAGTTATCCACCAGAGGAATTGCTTCTTCCATGGCCCTGGAGCTTCTGTAAGCATGGATGTATAAGTCCTCAAATATTGTCTCTGTTCGAAGTTCCCTTGTCGAGAGTCGTATCGTGTTTACTTAAGGTGTCATTGTCGTGACGAAATAATCCGCTCACTTTATTCACGCTTCATAGACCAGTCTCCGAGCATTTGTTTCCGTCGCACCAAAGCTCAGGCCGTCTATCTGCAAACGGTAGGTCATCACGTGGGGCTTCTGTTGCCATACATCTTCCCCTTTAGGAGTCTATTGAGCACAGGCTAAAGCAGGCGTCCTCGATACGGAGGAATGGATGTTAGATCGTATAGACTATTACTCCGCCTTAATTTCCACCAGCAATAGACCGGGCACCTCTTTAACTAGTCATACCGATAAGGGATGGTGTGACAGCTGAACCAGGAGTCAGTCAGGACATAACTATTAATATTTCCATCTTACGGATTAATTATAACCGACCTTCAAGATATTTGCGGATGTTGAAGGATTAGGAAGGATGGAAGACGAACGCGCGTGTCTTGTCTCAACCAATCTGGTCTGAGCATGTATCCTGGAAAGGAACTCGGGGTCCACTGAATGCAGTACCCATGTGATTTTTGTAATCTCTCATTGGTCTATGCGTAGAACTACCGGTTGCATCTGTTCCTCCCGGGCCGCTATGCACTGGCTTCGTCCCATTGACAGGGCGAAATTTGGGGGCTTTGGTTCCTTGCTAGGGTTCACAGAGCCTCTAGCTAAGCTTCTGCACGCTGGACCTTCAGCGGGGATGACCGATGTCCACTGCAGCCCCAGCTCTGATTGGGCAGGAATCAAGACCATGCCTTCTAGAACGGCCACTATCAGAATTACGAGACGGGTTAGACTCCATGTCTTGGTAAAGTCGGCTTTTCCCCTTTACCCTTGCACCCACCCACTCGTCTCAGCGCCTCTGACTTGGACTTTTAATTCCTTCATCCTCTCTTTATTCTTCTATAATCAATCACCTTGGCCTCCGCATAATTCGCATTGCATCGCTTCGCTTCGCCGTAGGTTGTTGGCCATTTTGTGTCGCTCTTTACTTGTATATTCTCGTTCGAACGAAAGCGTCATCATCTACGTAAACCTTATCGTCCTCGGCTTGATCCTCATCGCGTCGAATCCTCACATATTACCGCTTCATTGCGCGCAACCCGACCTCCCTGACCTTGAGAAAAGAACGGCACAATGGAAGAAGGATTTATGGGATGGGTCATGGAGCTGACGGCCTGGGTGGCCCCCTTTTTTATCGTCATGTCGCCCGTCCTCTCCTATGCCGACCAGATCGTCTCAATGTACCGAAGCAAGACCAGTGCAGGCTTCTCTCTTGATATTCCTCTTATTATGCTTGTGGCGTCTCTCCTGAGGTTTGTTTTTCCATGCCCAATGCTATTGTTGTAGCTTGCGACTGACCCGCGTCCCCAAATATAGAATATTTTACTGGCCCCACGCTCAATACGATACGAGTCTACTCCTCCAGTCCCTGTTGATGATTGTCGTTCAAGTGGCTCTCCTGAAGGTCGCTCTTGACTTCCGACCTCCCCCACCCACCAAGGGCGGCGATGCTGGTCTGCCTTTCGCCGGTGCCGACGACAATTTGATGAGCTTCCAACGCCCCTATAACTTCTGGCAATGGCGATCTCCCCGACGGTAGGTGCCGCTTAACCATTATCTGGACACCCTTGAACTAACAAACTGTAGATACTGGCAGGCTGTCATGTACTTTGCTGCTGCTCTCGTTGTTCTTGAGCTTCTCCTTTCTCAGATGCCTGGTCTCTATGCTGTATATGCGAACGCTATTGGATGTATTGGACTTGGTGTGGAGGCGACACTTCCTATCCCTCAAATCTTGGTCAACGCACGATCTAAGTCTTCCAAGGGTCTACGACTGTCGGTCTTGGCCGCGTGGATTGGCGGAGACACCATGAAGCTGTTTTGGTTCTTCACATCAAAGTCTGAGATTCCATGGTCTTTCAAGATCTCAGGCATGTTCCAGGCGTCATGCGACTTTTTCCTTGGTTTCCAGTACCTGCTTTACAACACTCCCGAGGAGCCTGCGCAAATTAAGGAGCACCCTATGGTTGAGTGGGAGGCACCCAAGGCGACAACGCGAAGCCACAGCCGAAGCCTCACCCCTACGCGACGACCCGCTCCTTTTGTTGGCGCAGAAGAGGTTAAATAAGTTGTCGACTTGAATTATGAATGACCTAATGACGGTGATGTCGAATCTTATGCTTCGGGTCGATAGCGATCTGCCATGGTGACGAATCGCCAGGAGTCTGTTTGAGAATAGGGAGAACAGAGCGATCCTTGAAAGAGGTGGAATGAGAAGCCATATGAAGATGAGATGTCGGTGATATGCGAACAGCTTTTGGGTTTAATCAAGTCCAATGCGCCGGTTATGAATCAAAGATGAACATTGACTTGTCAAAATACAAGAGGAATTCTACACCTTGTCTTTGTCTTTCGGCTTGAGTCAAAGTCCCCCACAATTTACGCAATCTTGGAGCGATTGCCGGGTCTTGGCTTAAGTTCAGATCCTGGCTCCGGTTGGCCTTGGCTTGTTTCTGAAACAGGCACATGGCAAAGTCTCACGACCGACCATCAGCCACATGTGGTATCGTTCGACTGTTAGGATCTGTTAGTGGGGTACGTACTTGGACAGTATATTGAGCGGCCAGATGGGCATCTTGAAGAACGCCATCTATGATATGATATAGAATATAGACTAATAATACCATAACACTTTACTTTAATTTATTCATCTCCCCATCACTGTATACCGTAACAAAGTTGAATTGGAGTTTGATCGGGGTAGCAGACACAGTACTTTCATGCGAGTACAGGATACAATAGCTCTGGTATTTCAAGCTGTTCTCTGAAAGTTTGTCTTACACTATCAAAGATTCACATCCTTAGGCAATTTGGTGTCCGGCCCCTAACCCAGGTCCATTGTAACCTCATAAACTCAACATTACTCCTACCAGTCACAATCTTTGTCATTGTTGAATGACTGTGTCACTGCGAGATTCTCGAGTCTATCTAGTCTGGTGCAACACGCAACACTGTCGCTGCACTGACATCGATCCATTACTAGACAGACCCACTATACAGACAAGACCTCGCACTGGTAGGTACCTAGGTAGGTAGTCAACAAACATCGATACCAAAATTATTCGACCGCATCATCATCGAATTTTTATTCTGAGGATTGATCAGACAAACATATTTGATTTACTATTTCCTCATTCACTTTTCCTTTTTCTTTTTTATTCTTCAAACTGCGGTCGACGACCTTGATCTTCCTTGGCGTCTGCATATTTGGTCGCCCAGCAACAAACCTACAATCACACCAGAGACAGGTGCTACTACTACTATTCATCCTCCGTGAAGATAGTATAGTAGTGATACTTCTTTGGGTGAGTATCACAATTTCCATATTTTTCTCAACTCTTCACTCCTTAGGGTGGTCATCCTCCTTCCCCCCTTTTAGGCAGTGAATCATCAACGCACTCACTCACTTACGTATATCACCTGCCGCTTTCTTTCGTCTTCACTTCATCCTCTTCAACTTCTCATCTCGCACTTCCTTCGCCTTACAACTCTCTTCTCGGCGCAAACATCTGCGCATATCTTTTCATTTTTCGTTGCCTTTCTCTACTCGGGCAGTAGTATTCATTCCTTTCACTACATCACAATCGCCTCTCTTCGCTTTATCTTTCGCCAATTTCTTTCATTCATCTCTTTCTCGAATCGAGACTTGATTCTGCTTCGCACTTTCATTTCGATATATATTCAGTACTTCTGCCTCTTGACCACAGCAAAAGACAACATCGCTTACGTATCGACTCAAGTCATTCAGAAAATACCATATCGGAAATCAATTCTCCCGAGGTCAGTCTTCATCTCTTCTCCACCTCTTTCAACACTTATACTAACGACATCTCAAGATCTACACTCAAGATGGCCCCCGCGGCAAACGCCAAAGCCAACTACAAGACCTACGAGGCACAGGCTCGCATGGTTCGTGCCATCGTAGCCGCTCACCCCGAGATCAAGTGGAACTACAAGGGTAAGACTATCTTTCTTCACTGTCTTTATTCATCCTATCCTCCACTGCCCTTCTCTGCCCATGACTGTGACTGGGGTTGACACTCCTCCCCCAGAAATCGCCGCCTGTTATGGCTCTGATATGACTGAACATGCCTTGAATCATCGTTTTCGAAAAGTTCGGGCCTCTGTCGAGATCATCCACACAGCACGTGCTCAAGGCCGCGACATGAAAGGCCTATCTACCGATGAGAACCTGCTTCCATCCACCCAGGCAGCCATCGACAAGAATAGTAGGCTTTCCAACCTTGTCGATTCCTCCATTTGTCGATCTCTTGCTAACATCTTTTCTCCACAGACATTGCCAAGTACTTTGGCCAGTCTACCGCGGATGGCATTCAGTTTCAGTTCCGCACCATCAAGAAGGACGCTGAGGCTCTTCGCCAAACTGCTAACAACGGCGGCGATGTTGCCAGCTGCCTCAATCTTGGCGTTGGCGCTGGTCCCAACACTCCCTCCAAGCCCACTCCCTCGCGAGGTGCTCAGACAACTCGTTCCGGCAAGGGCTCGAAGCGCAAGAGCGCTCTCCCCATCCATCCTATTAAGCGCTCAGCTTCAGATGATGAGGATGAGGATGACGACATGAACTGGGACGAGCTGGACAACACTCCTTCAAAGAGAGTCAAGACAACTGGCCGTGGGGTCACTCCTTCTCGCACAGCTGCCCGGAAGGCCGCTGCTACCATCGCCGATGCTTCCGCACAGTATCAAGACAGCGAGTCCCCGTACGAAGAGCCGGTACCCACCCCTCTGCCTGCCATCACCGGCCAAGCTGGTTATGCTGCCCCTGCCGGCTCTACTGGTCCAGTCGGTTATTCTGCTGCTGCACCAGTCGCCCCGTCTACTAATGTACTCCCGACCTCCATCTTCGGTGATGTCGAGCACAAGCCTCGACCTACCGCTCCCCCTGCTCCTCGCGGCCTTGATATGATGGCTTCTGGTCGCTCTGACTTCGACAGCTCTTTCGGAGCAGACCGCAATGACTACCTCGCTCCCCCTGCTGACGAAGAACACTTCTTTGATTGGGGTGATGGAGAAATCTGAGATAACGAATGTCGGACTTTTCTCTAACAAGAGTGTATTATACGGTGCATGCACAACTTTCTATGCGCGACGACTTTGTTTTTGTTGGCGGCTACAGCTAAATCAACTTTCGGCACTCCTTCGGTGCCCATATCTTCCCCCTTTACCCAGCACAGATACCCACCCCCATTTTGCAGTCGCAGTTAACCGGCTGGCTTCTTTTCTAGTATGCAACTATGGCTTTATAGCATCTTCCCACGGAATGTGAAGAACGGAAAACATGGAGAGGGAACTACATGGCTTTTATATAAAGTAGCTAGTGATCAATTCACTTATAATAAACGACGTAGCTTCTAACTTTGTACCACTTCTGCTAGTATTACCTCGAATTTTGATATTCTTCCTCGACTGTCGTTTTCTAGATGTTAGCTGTTAGACCAAGTACTGAGACCTGTAGAATTCCTCTCGAGCCTCGTATATATACATATGAGTCAGTACGTGTTTGTGTATAGAGCATCGAAATTTGTCTACAGTCGAGTTTGAAACTTCTGGGCGTTTGTTTATGTTTCAAATTCAATCTCCATAGGTATATTTGCATCTCCCCTAACACAATAAACACCTTGCTTAACTTGAAAGAACTTCCCATAGAGCATCCTTGTTCACATAGTCGTGGTGAATGAGATTGACGAGCCAATAATCGTCCTTGATACCATTCAAGAGCTTTTCGCTCTCGGAACCACGGCCGTAGACCTTGGCCCACTCGCCCCAGATTCCAAAGGCCTCCTCGCACCAAGCTCGGAAACTAACCTCTTCGATAATTGTTGGCGTAATAATCTCCTTGCCCGGGAATACGCCCCATGTTACAGCGTTTGTACTCGGATTGCCCTCCGTCGACCCGTTCACGTGACCGCCGATGTCCGACGAGACGTAGTCGCCGTGGGCGTTGCTGGCGTAGAAGCACACATAGTCTTGCAGCTCTGAGGATACGAGCTTAGCCCTGAGAGTTTCCCATTCGTTCGACGGGATGAAGAATTCAACAAACGACTTCTGGAAGACGAAGCCGTTGGGCGGGCCCCATCCGAAGGTAGCGTCGCTGGAGCGTAAGCCATTGACGGCGGGCTGCGAGGCGACGGTCCACCAGCCTTTTCCGTTCAGGTCAAGTAAGTGAGGTTTGATGGTAGAACTCTCGGCCAGAAGCTCCTCCTCGCTCCACGGGATAGCGGAAAGCTCTCCCTGAATGTGCTTGACAAACAGGTCGTTAATGTCCCGCCGCGTCTTGGGGTTACCCCAAAGTTTGACAGCTTGCGTCACGGACATGTGGAGGCTCACGCCGTATCCATCAATCTCACCATAAGCAGGTGAGCGGGCGTCACCAAAACGACCGTTGGGGAAGTCATCCCATGTCGCCTCACGGCCCAAAGCACCCTCACCCTCCGATATGGCCAATGTGTTGGCGCGACTGTTGATGGCTTCGGCACGTACGCCGGCTTCTAAACCAGTGGCTTCCCACTCGGGGTAAACTGCTGGCCTATCACCAACAATAACATAATTGTGAGGGTCTGAGGCGACAGAAGAGTGTCTTCTAGACTGCCGAGAGCGGGAGTGGCTGCTTGAGCGCATGTTGCCGTTGATCTGTAGCGCGGGAATAGCGAGTTCGTCGACTGCGACGACGGCTTCCTCATTCTCAGGGGGGTCAGGTATAAGATTCGCTCGCTCCAGAATGAAGGATACTGCCTTCTCCAGGTTGAGTGTATAGAAGTGGAAGCCCTTGGGGCCCGGTGTCTTTGACTTGATGTCCTTGATCTTGTTTATCAACTCATTGACAATATCTACACCGACCATCTTTACCCGTTCATCGTCACCCTTGACAGCATCAAGGCGTGCGAGGAGATGGTCAGGGATTTTGGCATGGCTCAGTTTGGTGGTTCGCTTAATCATCTGGTAGCTCTGGATAGGCATAAGTCCAGGAATGATGGGGATACCCTTGAAGGCACCACTTGGGTGCTCTCTTAGAGTGTTCTCGAAGTGTTCGTATGCTTCGATATCGAAGAAGAGTTGAGTCTGGATGAAGTCGGCACCGGCTTGAACCTTTTGGACAAGGTAAGGAAGATCATGCTCCAAGCTTTGTCCCAGAGGATGGCTCTCCTCAGCGTGTCCCTCGGGGTATGCTGCAACACCAATACAGAAATAGTCGCCATGAGTCTTGCGGATATACCTGACCAAATCGATAGCCCAGTTGAAATCTTGACCTCCGTCATCCTCCGAATCTTCAGGGTCCCGGTACTCCTCACGTCGTGGGGGGTCACCTCGCAAAGCCAGGATATTCCTGATGCCCAATGCCTTTGCGTCTGAGAGAGCCTCGTCAATTGACTTCTTACTCATATTGGTGCATGTCAAGTGTAGACATGTTGTAAGCCCAACTTCTCTCTGGCACAACTCGGCCAGCTCAAGCGATTTCTGAGAAGTACTACCACCGGCGCCCCAAGTGACGTTTACGAAAAGTGGTCGAAGTGCACGCTCCATTCGGTGAAGTCGGTCTCGTAGGTTGGAAAAGCCCATGGCTGTCTTGGGAGGGAAGAACTCGAGAGAGAAATAGGTGCCATCAGCCGGCAGCGCGGCGATGCGATCGGTGATCTTGTCCATTGTGATGGACGACAAGGAGACGTTCGGTCGAAAGTGGTACAGGTGTGTTTATTCGTAAGATTTGAGTAGGCTCCAAGACGTAAGACGGGATATCTTCAGAGACTGAAATCGCGGGCTCGTTGATAGATTGGACTGAATGAGGAGATTGGGCATGCGAAATCGGAAACCACAACTCCAGAGTGTACCCAGACTGATTTGACCTGTAATGTATCCCGTTCTTATCGATTAAGAGCTATCAAGCTCGGGATGTAGAGAGTGTCTCAACTCAAGGAGATAACTCGGAGTGAGACAAGTCAAGTCAAGTACGACGTCGGCGTCTCGTTTCTTTGATCGTGGAGGGATTGGTTACCTGCTCTACCCGTACGCCGTAACTAAAGTGGACGAATTTTGTGGCGGGGCGTCCATGATAGCGGGGTTTCCAATATTCCATAGGTTGTTCACAGTGGAGGGCAGCCCTTCAGTGGCCGTTCTCGGTATGGCCACCGGCTTCACTGGACGTTAGCAGTCATGACGCATCCGACGGTACCTGAGGTCAGCTATCATGAGTGGTGGTTGAACAAGTACCGGCTGATGTGATCCGAGCTTTACCTACTACTTTCCAGCCCAGGGTACCTACCTCAGGTCCCGTATCTTATCTCAAATCGCATGTCTAACACTAATATTCAGGACATACAATTTTTGGACCTCAGTGTACACTCTTACACCACCAAATTTGTTTGTCCAACACCAATTGATGCGACTTGGCATCATATCATGCCTGAATACCAATGCCACTGCTGCAATCAAGGCTCATGAGCTGCGCCACAGCTCAGCGCGCCTTGTCTAACTCACTCTCCAACTCAATTCGACGTCCGATAATCGCCCGTTCAACAGCTGCAACTCTCTCGCGACGATGCTACGCCATTGACCTGACCTCAATCGATGAAAAATGGCGTAAGAAATGGAAGGAGTCTAATTTAGCCACAAAGGGGTCTGAGAATCTTGCCGACGCAAAAGATAGCCACTATGTACTGCCCATGTTCCCGTACCCATCTGGGACTCTGCATCTTGGGCACCTGCGGGTATACTCCATTGCCGACGTCGTCGCCCGGTTTCGAACTATGAAAGGCGATAAGGCTATGCTACCTATGGGGTGGGATGCATTTGGACTTCCCGCGGAGAATGCTGCGATCGAACGAGGTGTTGCCCCAGAAAAATGGACAACAAGTAACATGGCCAAGATGAAGGAGCAGCTTGAGCTCATGAACGGAAGCTGGGACTGGAATCGTGTAGGTTCAACTCCATTTGGAAACCCCTCTCAGCTCTAATTCGTATATCAGGAATTGTCAACCTGCGATCCCGACTTCTACAAGCATACTCAGAAGATCTTCCTGATGCTCCACGAACGAGGCCTTGCGTACCAGGCTGAAGCTGAAGTCAACTGGGACCCCGTTGACAAGACTGTCCTCGCAAACGAGCAGGTCGACTCGAATGGGAACTCCTGGAGATCGGGTGTCAAGGTTGAGAAGCGCAATCTCAAGCAGTGGTTCTTCCGCATTTCTGAGTTCCGTGAAGCCCTGCTGGAGGAACTAGAGGCGCTTTCGAGGGAAAACGCATGGCCGGAGCGAGTTTTGGCACAGCAGAAGAATTGGTTGGGGAAATCAACGGGCGCTGCCGTCAAATTCCCTGTCCTTGCTATGGGTCATGATATTCATGCTGGTATTGAAGTATTCACCACTCGACCTGACACCCTGTTCGGTGTTCAGTACGTTGCTCTTGCGGCCAGCCATCCTATAGTGGCTAAGCTTGCGGCTTCGGATCCTGAACTACAAGCGTTCATCGATACCATCCCCGGTTTACCTGCAGACTCAAAGGTGGGTTACTTGTTGCCACACTTGCGGGCTATTAACCCGCTCGCCTACCATGAAGAAACCCCCGATGCCACCAAGGTCTCATTGCCTATTTACGTTGCGCCATATGTATTAGGCGACTATGGCGAAGGTGCCGTCATGGGTGTTCCCGGCCACGATCTGCGTGATAATGCATTCTGGAAGGAGCACCACTATGATGCGCCTGTTCGACACGTTCTCTCCGCATCTGAGGATGAAACAACAACAGCTATGGAGAACGAGCCCTTTGTCGAACATGGAGTCATGACGGAACATAGTGGTTCTTTCAAGGGCAAATCTTCAACTGCTGCTGGAGAGGAGATCGTTAAGCTACTTGAGAAAGCTGACCTGGCCAAACCGGTCGAAAAGTGGCGTCTTAGAGACTGGCTGATCAGTCGGCAACGATACTGGGGTACTCCTATTCCCATCATTCACTGTGGTACATGCGGTCCGGTGCCTGTGCCAGACGAACAGCTTCCTGTAAAACTTCCTGGCGTGGACTGGGCAGAAACACGCAACGGAAGCCCCCTGGAGTCATCACCCGAGTTTGTCAACACGACCTGCCCTAAATGCAACAGCGCTGCTAGAAGAGACACTGATACCATGGATACCTTTGTCGACTCAAGCTGGTACTACGCTCGCTTTGCTGATCCGCACAATAAAGACTTGCCATTCTCCCCTGAAGCTGGCAAAACTCTTCCCGTAGATACCTACATCGGTGGTATCGAGCACGCCATTCTTCATTTGCTCTACGCACGTTTCATATTCAAGTTCCTGGCCTCAACCTCTTTACTCCCCCAATACACTGAGGAAACTTATAAATCCGCTGAACCATTCAAACGCCTTATCACTCAGGGTATGGTTCATGGTAAGACATATATCGACCCCGACAACGGTCGTTTCCTCAAGCCTGACGAGGTTGACCTAACGGATCCCAACCAACCCAAAGTGATATCGTCTGGCAAGTCGGCCAACGTCGCCTTTGAGAAGATGTCCAAGTCCAAGTACAACGGAGTTGATCCCTCAGCTTTCATCTCCAAGTACGGTGCAGACGCAACCCGCGCGCATATGCTCTTCCAGGCTCCGGTTGGGGATATCCTCAACTGGGACGAGGCTAAGATTACCGGTGTCACCCGCTGGCTCCAAAGGCTACATGATCAGATCACAGCTATTGCTTCAGAGCCCAGTGATGAGAAGATGTCTGCACGGGACTACCTTGCTACTAAGCATGAGCGCCTTGAGTCAGGGTCAGCAAAGGAACTTGCACAATGGGATGCTGAGGCAGCCATCTGGCGTGATGTCCAACGTACCATCGCATCTGTTACAGCGTCTTACGATGAAGTCTACTCCCTCAACACAGTAGTGTCGGATCTTATGATCCTCACCAACACCCTCGCCGACAACCACGCCGCCAGCCTGGTTGTTAAGCGTGAGGCTGCCCAGGCTCTCATTTCCATGATGGCACCTATCACCCCTGCATTTGCCGAGGAGTGTTGGGCTCTCCTTCATCCATCGTCACCCTCCATATTCGAGTCCGCCAATTTTCCCACAGCAGACAGTTCTCTTAGTGAGCTGGTTCGTCCACGAGTACAGCCCTGCGCTGTGCAGGTTAACGGAAAGGTACGCGGGGTTGTCAACATTCCGCCTCCTCCTGCTGGGCTAGCAGGTGATGAATTGCGTGACTGGATGGTTAAGGAAATTCTTAAGACCGAGGAGGGTGCGTCACGCTTCTCTGAGGGGCCGTATAATCTGCGCGCAGCTAAGAGGGCGATCGCAGTGCGAGGAGGAAAGACGATCAACTTTGTATTAAAATAAATGCCAGGCGCAAAAAGTGCAGGACTGGATGTATGAGTATTTGTAAGATATATGATCAATAGACAGACACACTGCATAAATATGGATTGACTAATACTTGGACTGCTCCTGGTGTAGCAATATCATTACTAAGAGTGAATGGTATCAATGTACCGCAACTTAAACTTCCCTGCTCCAGCCATTGACTTCTGCGTTTGTTGCATCGGGCATAATAATCTATCTAGATATATGATCCATCGCGTTCCAGATGGATGATTTTGATCACGATGGAATGCAGAATATAGTACAAACTTGAAGTCTCCCTAAGCATCCTAAGACAACGTGGCCGAGTGGTTAAGGCGATGCCCTGCTATTTCTCCCCAGGACTATCATAGGCATTGTGTTCGCACGCGTAGGTTCGAATCCTGCCGTTGTCGAAACTCATTTTTTGCCAAATCTTTCTATTAATCTCATAGTCATGTTAATATCCCTTTTTTGCATTCTTCAATCTATATATCGGTCTTGTTCAATCAAGTGTTTATCTCTTGATCAAAAGGTTCAATCAACTGAGAACTTGACTTATGGGCGGCCAGTAAGCCGTTGAAACCCACAACGGCGTGTCCGGACATTTGTATGCGTAACCTCATGGAGACTGATTTACCGTCACGTATTTGGAAATTTAGAGAATAGTGTTGGTTATAGATTTGGTTGGGAGCCCAAGGCATACTTTTTCTCTGGAAGATGGTCTTTAGCCACAGTGTTGCCCAGCGCTTATACATCGACTTGGAGTCATAAGGATCACAACTCAATATCGACACGCCATAGGATTTGTAGGATACAAGACTTGTCAGCTTACGAGGCAATCCAAACAGAACCAAATTGGGCGATATATACGAAGTAGATTTTGGTTCAAACAGGAAAGTTCGGCAGAAGCGGAATAGCAGAGGCTCAGCTGCTTCACAATTAAATAGTTCCTCATCTCAGCCCAGCCATTGCTGACCATGCGCCTCTAGCCTCAACACTGGCACAAAATGCCAAGAGTGATACTATTCGGATAAAACATGAAGATCGTTCATTATCAGGGGCAAGAGATTGAGGCGACTAAGGACGGCAATATACTATTGGTGTTCTTTCAGTCGCATGCCAACACACCAAGTATGCAGGCTAATGCTGGCAGCAAGCTGAGTCGTTCCAGCTTTTTTCGAGTAAGCCACTTTATTACGGATGAAAAGCGTCCAGATAAGCAGGGAAAGATCTCATTTACGCTAGATGTGCACTTTTTGGGCTGTCTATGTGTCTTGTGATCCAATGCAGTATAGATCTTGTAACCAGATAATCCAACTTCGAATCAGAATCGCTAGGGATGTTTAGCAAAACACCACGGCAACAATGATGGTGCAGCTTGTGTAGCAGTCATCGTCGCCTATTAGTCCAAAAACAGCAAGATTGCTATCCTATGCTCTTCGCTCCTCGTCTTGCAGCAAGCTTTCACTCTCGCGGTCGTTGGATTGCGTGTTCTCAGCATCCCGATACCAAACGTAGTGTTGAGCCATAAAGACGGAGTCGTAAATCATGCTGATATTCCCCAAAGCAAATTTAACAGGGTTGCCACTGATGCCGCTCCAGTCACGGAGCTGGTAGCTGTCGATGGCCTGCTGGCTGACACTGAGGACACCACCAGTGAGGTCAAACAGAATCTGCCAGATGCTCCAGCCCTCGGTACTCTGGTTCTTATAGTTGGCGATGATCTGGGGCGTGTACTTGATTAGAGTGATAATGAGCTTGACATAGCCAACGGCGTAGACGATGTCGAGAGCGACCCAGTCATACACAGCATCGTTTCCAGGTGAAGCAGAAACAATGATCCATGTGCACAGAACCCCGGCAATACAGCCGGCTCCCACCCCGAGAATAAAGCGGCTGGGGCGGTTTCCATAATTGGGAGCAAACCCCCACAGAGCAGGTGAGAGGTACTGCGAGGTTGTGATGATGGAGAGGACCAGCGCATGGAGCGCAAAAGTGATGTCGTTAAACTGCACGGTAGATTCAAGGCCCTTGTGTCTCGCAGCATACTGGGCACGGATCTCTGGCGAGTAGTAGAAAGCTACATTTGAGCTAAAGTACGCAGCAAAGCCTAAAAGATGAGAATATCGCGGTTAGCAAAAGATTCGAGTACCAGTAGGAACTAGATTAATAGAGGCGGTAGCAATCGGGCCCAGGGTGCCGGAATGATCAGGGCAACGAGCCGCAGGGCTGGCCTGAGCGAGGGGTGTAGGTTTTGAGTCTGGCAGTCATATCATGCGTAGGCAATACTGAGCCACGGGGGTCTGGATATATCAGGGACTCAGGCTTCAAGACTCACCGAGGACGTTGATCAAGGGGAAATCGACGGTGGTCCCGGTAGTGGAGCGACGACGCCAGTTGAGCAGGGGCTGAGGGTAAAAAGACGCGCTCCATGCGAAGAAGTAGACCCAACCAAAGAGGCCTGACAGGAAGTTAAGGAATGAGACTGCCATCTCGAGTGCTGTCGCAATATATTGCGCGACAAGTATGGGATTAATACAATACAAGAGCAGAGAGACTAAACACAAAAGAGAGTTGAGAGTCGAGGCTGCTCTCGAGGAAAGGATTGTGTGCGGAGGTGAGAGAAAGGTGAGTAAATGAGTGAGTACCTAAGGTATCTCACCTGAAATGAATGAAGTCTCATGTGTTCTGACGCCATCTCGATTCTAGGTAGTAGGTACGTACTTTTAGCGAATCCTAAAGTGGTTGGTGCGGACGGGACGGGAAAGTGCAGTGGAAAGTGTGGCTTACAGGTACCAGATGTGGCTGCATGTCATGATCAAGATGCTCCTTCTCAATCAATTTGCTATTACCCTCGAAATTATACGAATCGGATGGAATGGGTAGGTAGGAATGCAAAATGACGAGGCATTATACGCAAGAAGACGTCGATGGTCAGTAATAGATCAAAGCTTGTTGGGCAGGAGCTCTACAGTAAGTCAACGGAGAACATCCGAGGATTTATCGTGTCTAGCAAGAAATCAACATCAAGGGTCATGAACGCAATAGAGACAAAGCTTCCAGGTACAATAGAAGAGACCAATAGGTTTCAGTGATTATCCTAGACAAGGGAACGATAGTTCCTGATTACATCTACGGGAATTGACCGAAGACGCCCTGATATATTGAATCGAGTGGATACTCTAAATACTAAGGTTAGGTACTAAGTCGCTCCTCCCTGAGATGTTGTTTTCTAGAACGAACATTTGAGCCGCAGCTCACCTTGAATCCTTGTCTCGGCAGCAGGAAGCGAGCGGTGAAAAAGTCAAACTGAGATCACGCCAGTTAAACGAAAAAGCGCATGAGGCTCGGGATAGTGGAGCTTGTTGATAAAACAGGGTCGGAAGAGGCCGGATAGAGATAATCTAGGTATGATAGATATTCAATGTTTCACGCGGATTGTTTTCTTCAGGACCTGGATCGGTAGTTTCGGAGCCGAAGTGGACACTTTAAAGCAACAATGAATCTCGTCTCGTCTTGTCTCGTCTTGATGGTGGTGATGGTTGGTTACATTATCTACGACTGTGGCTGCGGCTGATGCATCTGCATTCCCGTCTTAAAGGTGCATGCCGTGCTATTTCCGAGCCATGTCCGTACGGATCCTCAAGAATGGTCTGGAAACCCAGTTTAAGTCGTCTCGTTTTGAGAGGAAAACATCAAACAATGGATCTCGCAGGGGTTCAAGGGGACTGGGAATAGAGGCAGGTTGGAGGAATGACTGACGGTCTTGAGCCTCCGCTCCGTCTGTCTCCATATCTACAACTCATAGCATTATGAGATTTTAGTTTTATCTATATATCTACCTATCTACCTGATCATGATAATCATGTTTTTTTTTTTTTTCTTCTTCTCCTCTTCTCGATATTCTTCTTGTTTGTGTGACTCTTTACATACAAGATTAGACCCTGGTCTTCTGGAGGTTAAAAAAAGGGGAGACCTCTTAAACTCCCGATACTAATCCTTGTACGATAGTGGATTCAACGGCTGTTCCGCGACGGGGCATCGCTCGGCACCGCTACGGTACTTGTCACCTTATGCTCAGCCCATTGATACGATATCTGTGGCTGCAATCAAAGATGCTGATACCTAGGTGCCTACCTAGTGATTTTACCGAGATCAGACAGACTAGATCCGTAGGTTACCTATTGTTTCCTGACTGGTATTCAGCATCCAATTCATGGCTGGCTGTGTTCAATGATCGACATCTGCTTATGCTACTCTCGTCAATTCAGCTCAGAAGAGTAAAAGCCATCGACGAGTCAGCTTATCTGACTGGCACTTGGGGATTGAGATGGATGCCACAAAGATTCGAATCACCTAAAACAAAGAATTCAGCACCAAGATTGACGACGAATAGAATGCGATAACTCAATCTTTCGGTCAGCATCAGCTACTGCAATGATGGGTGTGTATCTAAGACAGACAGGAAGACTCAGCCCTTGACTTGAATACGCGATTGTGTGGCTCAAAAGCTTCAATAGTAAAATAGAATGACAGCACTGAACTCAACTGACGGTCGGGTCCCGATCCCTGATTTGACTTACCCATAACCCCTGCCATTTCTTTCTTTAGTGGCCGATTGCTCGTAAGTTCAAGCCCCAGGCCGTGATGTTACCGTTACCGGGGGGGAGGGCGTGTCCCTTAACATTGACCTTGACAACCACGGCCATGACCGCATCTCATGTAATTCTCTAGACTAGAATAGATCTTCTGAATATATATATATATATATATATATACCAAGTCTGAATCTCCCTCTCCTTCTCATCTCCTTTTGGATTCCCATCTTCAACAACCTACAAAACGCTTATCAGTCTTGTCATCATACGACTCAACGCCTCAAAGATCGACGCTACTACACGATCAACATTACCACCATCCGTCAATCACCCTTATTGGATATACATCATTCAAACCAACAACAGCTAGTCAATCATCAGCCTAGCAGCTCTTTACAAACTTGATTTAAGATTCTTTCAACGCCAACTAGTCAATTCGACTTGCTCTACTCTCGATATCTATATCATCATCAACTACCTACTTGAAACCCGACAATCAGATCATCATGGCTACCGCAATTCAACAGCAACAACAAGAACCTCATAAAACAGGCTTCCTCGATCTTCCAGTCGAGATCCGCCTGGAAATCTACAACCAGCTTCTCATCACAGCTCCCTACACAAGATGCGGTCGTCCATGCCCAGAGCAAAAGGTCCATGCCTCTCTCCTCCGCACCAACCGCCAAATACACGACGAGGCCACAGATCTCCTTTACGGGTCCAACACCTTCCTTTCTCATCCTACACTTCTTACATCTTTCCCCCGTCTAAGAAACTGGTACGGCCCCGTCAAAGAGTCGTCCATCATCCCCAGCATCCGCCGCTTCCACGCCCAAGTCCGCCTCGACGTCGATCTCCCGTATGACGCAGACGCAGTGACAAAAGCCTACAGCGGTCTCGACGAGTTGACCATCGACGTGGTTCAGTCCATGTTTCTCGGAGTGGGATACCGCAATCTACGTATGTTTGAGGGCGTCAGGGGTGTAAAGAAGGTTAATGTTATTGGCAGCACGACTGGCTTCGAGGATTACGTCGAGTGGCTCAAGATGGCCATGACGAGTGAACCCGACGCCAAGGTGCCCGAATTCGTGCCTCAACAACAAGCCGGTTGGATTCAGCGCTTAGCCACTGTGCACTACTAAGTCGCTCCCGGCATTGCTTTTTCTATCGCTTTTCACTTCTTCTCATTCGTTGAGAGTTTGCTTCAACTTGTACTGTATGGGTTTAATGTATTTGAAGCGATTGATGCATAAAAAGAACTAACGAATGTGATGAAATCGTCCTCATTTGGACTTGGAGTTTTTGGTTAACTACCAAGGTATTTGGCGGGCATTGGAGTAAAGGGGAATTCAACTAGCTGGAAATTCCCAAATATCATCAGATAAATCCAGTATTAGCAGTACACAATGGTATCATGGAATAAAATGTTTAAAGTTACAAGTATCCCGTCCAGTCTCGTCAACAGTGAAACAGCAGAAATGACAGCTTCCAAGATTTAGACAGTACGATATACACCAATCCCTATTGCAGTAAGACATAGATCAACCCACTATCACTCGTACAATATAATTTAAATATCTTCAACGTAAATCTGCTTTCATTTCTACAAAGGACTCACACAAGCTAGGTATGGTAACAATAACAATAAAATCAACAGCCAACATAGTAAAGAGACAATAATAAAACAGCCCCCATCATGCCCTTTAAATGCCCCAGAACGCCGAGTCTGATGCAAAAGTAGCAGACGCTCCCCTCCTCGCCCGCTCAGCCGGGATTCGGATATGAGATTTATCACAATATAGTTCTTTTTTGTCTTCCGTCTTCCAGTCGCATTCCCTTTCTTTTCCTTTTGTCTTTGTCTTTGTCTTTGTCTTTATATTTGTCCTTGTCTTCCACTCTAAACAAAAAAGATCAATCCAAAAATGAGAGGTCAAGGTCTTCGGTTCGGGGTATCGTTGGAGGATGCAGGATCTCCCCTCGGCTCTGTCCGGTACTCCGTGCGCGGGTGGGTCGGATATCGAAGCCCGACCGTGGGCCGTTCTCCAAGGCGCAATAGCCGAGCAGTCGCCGGACAATCGCTTTGGCCAAACCTTGCTTCCTTCTCAACCTCAAACCACCCTCATCTTCATCCTTTTTCTGTATCTTTCTCAATCATTCATCTCACTTCTATCCCTTGGCTTACTGGCCACCACCACCCATGATCTTGGGCAGCGATCGCCATCCCTTCTCGTTAGGAAGCTTGACCTTGCCAAAGTCCTCATCCAGATCAAGGATCACCTTGAGGGCGTTACGGCTGCGGCCATAAGGACTAGTGTCCAGGCTACCCTTGACCGTTGACAAAGCATCAGACACTCCTGTAGGAATCTTCTCCTTCTGTGTACCAGGCATGGGCAGGACAGTCTGAAGAACCTCGTACGCAGCCAGGGTGAAACCGAATTGAGGAGATGATCGGAAGATACGGGCGGGACCACCCTTGAAGAAGGCAGTGAGGCCCTCTTCCTTCCAGATGGTCTGAGCAGCGTGTCGCAAACCGTTGTATGTGGCCTCGCCCTTGCGAGCCTCAACCTGAAGTCGGGTCTTGATAACGTCGCAGGGGGTCGTCAGGTAAGCAGCGGGCATACCGGCAATGGCACCTGCAGTCAGTAGCTGCAGAACGCCCAGCTTGTTGGTCGGGGACTCGCCGAAGAAGTCCTTCTTCAGATGGCTGTAGGTGGGGAAGTAGATGGCGGAAAAGGGAACATCGCGGAGCAGGCACGCCGAAGCGCCCTTGTACAATCCAACGAGACCCAAGTTTCGCACGATCCACATGGCCGATCGCTTCGGTGTTCCTTCGACGGTCTTGGCGACCTCTCCCTGCACTTGGAGACGAATTTTGACGATCTCGAGAGGGTTGGTGAAGACCTAAAATGTATTTGTCAGTTGCCATTCATTGAGATTGGTTACTTGTGTACTTACTACTTGGCAGGCACCAGCGGAACCACCAGAGATCATCTCGGACCAGAGCGTGATGTTGCCGTTCTTGTCGGTAAACGCTGATCGGGCGAGATCGTTGACAGTGAGCTTAATGGCCTTCTCGGGAGCGACACCCACTAATTGCGGCAGCACACCCGAGTAGAGACCTCGGAAACCCTCATTACGGATGACCTTTTGGAAACAATCAATCGAGTTCTTGTAGAGACGCTGACCAGGTTGGGCGCCTCGCTGGTTTTGCAGCCGTGTCTTGACCAAATCGATGGGGTACACCATGAAGGCACCAAAGGCACCAGCAACACTACCAAGGGCAAAGTTGTAACCAGAAGACAAGACGCTCATCAGAATACCTCCACTTGCAACCTTGGCCTTGGTGGCCTCGACAGCATCGTAAATAGGGTTGCGCCATGAGGGGTCGAGAACCTTGGCAAAATCGGAGAGTCCCAAACGACCAGAGGGCTCGTCGAGGCCAGCAAAGTGGAAGAGAATGTCGGCTTCCATTGGGGTGAAGAGAGAGAAGCGGGTGAGCTTAGCAGCCTCGTTCAAGAACTCGGGGCGAGTGATCTTGCCATCCTTGCTCTGGTCAATGGCGCGGCGCAAGATGATCTCAACAAGATCCATACCACCGATCACGTTCTGAAATGCGCGAACGTTGGCGTAAGAGATCTTGGATCCGATAGAGAGGTTGACCAGAGTGTGTAGGTTGTCGAGAATGTGCTCAGACAGCTTGTGGCGTGCTGTTTCGACGATGATGCGCTCGAACTCCTCACCACTGATGAAACCGTCGCCATCCTTATCGAGCTGGTGGAAAGCTTGTCGGATGCGCTCGCCTTGAAGACCTCGCAGCATCTGGCAGAACTGAGGGTAGTCGAGAGGATGACGGTGCTTCTTGTTGCCAATGTAAATCTTGGCCCAGTCGGATTCCCAGTCGAAGGCTAGGTTGTTGGGACCCTTGTTGAGCTCATAGAGAGTGCGGAAGTCGTCATATTTGACAGCTCCGGTGCGCTCAACGTCGAAGAGACGGAAAGCAATCTGATATTCGGCATCGGGCTTGCTGAGGAGGTGCTCAAACACGCCCCAGTCAGCCAGACTCACTCTGCCCTTGCCATTCACGTCGGCGACGCTGAAAAGAATGGAGTATTGGTCACGAGAGATCTTGTGCTGTTTGGGTATTGTCAGTAAAGCCCCGGTGAGTATACAAGCTGAGCGGTAACCCAGCTTGACCAGAGTAACAAGTGACTCACGTAATCTTCACCTGTGGGCGCAACAGCGTTGATAAACTCTTCAGGTCCAAGGTAGAGCTCGTCAGTCTCAGCGTCTTTCACAGCGTGCTGAGTGAAGCGCGCCTTGGTGTGGGCAGCAAGCTGCTCAGGCTCATGTGTCCCCACGACAGCCTCCTTGACGGCCTCGGTGGCCACAGCAAGTTTGGACATTGTTTAAATCGGAGTCGATCGGAGGGGTAAATAAAAGGCACTCGAGAGGTAAAGGTTTCGTTTCGAGCAATTGAAGCTGCGAAGGATAAATACCGATGCTCAGCGCGTCAAAAACTGAGGCTTTTGAGTCAGCCCGGAGACAAATCGGCTTCGTAAAATGCCACAGGGAGGTGGTCCGACAACGGGCGAAGTACGGGGAAACTCTTTAGAGCAACTCCAACAGCTGAGGCCAACTGAAGGACAAGATAGGGACAAAGGAGGACGTATCCCTTAACAGTCGAAGACAGCGACAGGAGAAGTATGTCAGAAATAACTCGACAACGGCAGAGAAAAGCGAAAGGGAAAGGGAAAAGGAAAAAGAGGCAGAAGAGGAGGAGCGAAATGCGTCAATTGGGGAATTTCGAGATGGAGCGAAAGATGAGATAAATTTGCTACCTCCCGCTTCATTCAGGCCGGTGGTTGGTCCGGGCGGGGGGGTGCGCGGTGGTGGGGGTGCGCGCCTGCGTGGAGAGCTCACCTCACTTCAGGGCACTTCAAGACAATTAAGAAGCCACGACGGGGAAGAGGTACAAGCAGATAAGTACACGTCGGTATCGTACACGAGTCGAGATACTTGTAGTACATGCGTAACTTTCTTGTTTCGCCAGTACAGGACCTAATGCAATGGAAAGTGCTTGTAGCCCTAACGCTCTCCCATTTGATCAAGCCCTGTAAAGGATGTCTTTCCTGCCACTGAAGATTCCATGGAAGCGCACCTCTGGAACCTCAAGGAAAGCACCTAAACAGCCAGTGTGGGCTCGGGCGGTCTGCCAACTCCGGGCCAGCGGACAGGTAAACTACCTACAATCCGGACCGCTCCAAGCGCGCTTTCGTTGCTTTTGTCTGACATCCATATTCATATTCATATCCAGCTTGAAGATGTATCAGGAGGTGGTTCAGGAGACTACTTCCTAAACAACTGACTCTACAGGCACACGAGGGCAACAGAGGCCCCGTCACCAAGTCTCTGCCAACATCAGTGAATCAGGGTTAGAAACAGAACTACAGCCAACTCGTGTGGCATTGGGTACCTAAAGGTACATTCATCCACATGGATGGATGTATACCTGGATCTCATCAGTGGACCCCTCCAAATTCTGGGCATCCCGGGCATCTCCTGGATAAAGTACTTAGCGAGGCTGCTCCCATACCTTGAGCACAACAATTATACGCCATTCGACTTCGAAATATCTGGCTCTTGGACATAATCATACAGAGAAGAGCTCGAGTATTTATATCCAACTAATTTGAGTCCATTTCTCTCAATCATTCTCTCTCAATCATGAAGCCGCGTCTCTTCCGCAGCACCGGGAATGCCTCCTTTCCCCGTCCCGGGGTGGCATACCATTGTGGGGATAGACCCGCAGAGCCGGAGTTCGGAGAAGCGCCCACTCCTCGATTCAATATGACCCGCACCGTTCATTTGCTTGTGGCATCGATCACCACGTTATTGCAGAACTACAGTTCATGACGATTAAAGAGGGTGAGAGGATGTCGACTGATGGTTCTCAATATATCAGTGGTATGCGGCCGAGAGCCTGATATAAGTCCGACGTGTGGACCTCGTTCAATTCGGAGTTGGGTGAGCCTTTCTCTTCCTTTACGGGTGCCTCAGCCTTCTCTGAGGTGCGAGTGTATGGAGCTATCCCCTTGTCTTTCCTCGAGGGTCTCGAGAAACTTCATGTACAGTCGCGGTTCCGCTGGACCGTAGCGCAATCTATCGTATTGGAGGTAACATGGTCTTCTGACAAAGAATTACGGCTCCAAAATCAGGTAGGAGCTGTTCACCTGCTCTCACCTTGAGGTATCAATGTAATATCCCGTGCCCCAGGTTCGGAGTCACGGAGTGTCTGCCCGTGCTTGTGGCAGCGAACAATTTCCGTGTTTCCAGAACCTCGCCCAAACCGTCAAGACGTCACATGGTTTCAATGGCTTCTCTAGTGTCGTCTTGGGACCCGGTCATTTTATATATCGGAATCTTGCCCAGGTCACGAGCACGGCGCAGTGTTATCCTTTGACCGAATTTAGCCAAGGTGAAGGTAAAAAAGAATGGAAGCCGAATCCACCCTGATCTTCTCCATGCTGCTAACCCTACCTCCGCACGCGCACAGGTAGAGATTCAGAACTGACATAACCGGGCCGCTAACCTTGTTGCGCCCCTATCACAACAGCTGCTGGCCTGTCTCCCATCACTTGACTTCAAGGGTCCTCACTTTTAAGGGAAGTTCATATATGTATTTGAATCAACTCATCTTGAGTATGTCCATGTGCGAAATGCCGGGTTTTCCCGGTTCGCAACTAGTATCAGAACAACTTTCCCCTGGCTGCCAGGTCTACAGTAGCTAAACGCCCAACCCCTGTTCTGGCCTTTGTTAGTGGAGCCAAGGAGAATCCTCCGTGGGGAAAAGTCGGGGTTTCCAGGCTAAGGTCGGGGTAAGTTCGCTCTCGTTCAGATTCCATCCCCGTGCAGATAGATAAGTTACATACAGCTTTGTGATCTGGATCTGGATCTCAATTAAGATCTTTTAGATCATGTAATAGACTTGCCAGGTTATACATCACGTGCATTCTACAAGTTTCAGATTGTACCCTATAGTAAACAGTCACATATCAATGTTTGCGCAAAAACAGATATTCGCGCTGGCCCCGATACCTGCTGATTATGCACTATAACAGTAGGAGGAAGGGGACTTCAAGATGGATATCACGTCCATTATGTGATGATCGGGTGCATGTTAGACTCAGCCAGTTGGCAAGAACATGAAAGAGCTGTTGCCACCTCGTATGAAAGTCTTAACTTAGCATCACGAAAAACGAAGTTTTTAAACAAGAAAATTGAGGATTAGATATCATACAAGCGTCCAGAGCCTCTAATAGTCTATATGCTGCTGTAAATGCAAGTCGGGTGCCTCTGGGGTTGCCGGCCGTGGTAGTGGCGGCGATAGCTCATATTTGCCCAAAGGATACATGCTTGTGATAATCCCATGCTTGTCGATCTGGTCTATTACCGACTCCTCTGTCTGTATGGAGTCGCGAGCCAGCCACCACCCAAAAAGCCCAGGTTAACCTCCGCAGTCCCTGAATCAGAATCTCCCGTACTCCCTCCGTGGTTCGTTTCCCAGTTGCACGTTGCCTCAATGCTATAGCAGGCCTGTAGAACCAGTACTGGTCGAACCATATCCCGCAACGCCAATTTCCGAAGCAGATGTATTAAACCAGCCAAATAGGCAATAAAATGTTGATGATAAACGCAGTCGCACAATCGTAATATTCGTAACAGTCATCCAGAGTCGTTATACAGTATTTGTTCTTCCCTTCTGACCTGACATATGGACTTGAAAGGCCAAGGCGGGAACAGAAATAGAAGTGCAAGGCTGGGACAATGCAGGGGACATTGCTGTGGCTCCAGATAATCAATGTCGTGATTGTCCAGCCCCAATCAGATATTAGTGAATAAGGGTTATCAAGAAGTAACGCCAGCATTGGTAGTAGTGCCAAGACAAGGGAGCCCGTTAAATGGCGGCAATAGCTGCAGGTCGAGGCGGACCCTGATACTGAAACCCGAAAAGAAGTTCACGATACCTTCAAACCCGGCCCGGTGTTGCAATGAAGGCACCAGGGTATACCGGGCCGGTAGAACCTCGTCGAGCAATGCAAATCAACAACAAAAAGCAAGAGCCGCCAGTGCCTGTCAAAAGCTGAGGGGGGTCTTCAACCCTCGATAGGAATTAGTTGAGGCTGCGCAATTGGCACCTCGGCGCTGTCTTCACGATACGCGTCAAGTTCTTGACGAACTGGAGCCATCTGGTTGGGAAGAGTGAATCCAGCATCGAGCGCTGCTTGCACCAGCAAAGATGCTTCCTTGTATCGACGGTCTGTGTACTTGTCGAATACTGCGGCATGATGTAGGTGAGGACGATCACAGCATTCAATCATCATCGTAACCAAGCTTCTCAGCTGACTCCAGGTATAGCCCGAGTAGTAGACATGTTGCTTAGTCTAAAAATACTGTTAGCATTTGTTTTGTTCACAATAATAACGAAGTGATCTCACCCAGTCACCCTTCTTGAGAACGAGTCGTGAAAGGCAATGCGCGCCCGCGGCAAGGAAGCTTGGAGGCGAGGCCACAAACCGCTCGTCCATGATGGTCAACTCGAGGAAATACTTGGCGAGAGTGCGGGTTTCCAAGTCGTAGTCGTCAGCCTTGCTGACGCGTCGCAGAAAGCTCATAGGGCCGGGCCATCCAAGCTCGAAGCTCAGCATACTAAGCATAAAGCGCTCGGCCTTGAGAACCTCCTCTGCAGTGTACCCATTGTCAACCATGTAGACGATCTCTCCCAGGGAAGGACAGTTAATCTCTTCGTATTTGGACGCCACCAAGATCGCGGTTGCCCCAACAAGCTGAAGCTTGCCAATTGACACAATCTTCTGAGAAAGGAAACGGTCGATATAGTTGACTGTCAAAAAGAGTGTCTCAGGCAAGAGACCAAAACGGTTGTGGACCTGTACCAGCCAATCCATGAGAACAGCTCGCATTGACCATTGAATCTCGGTCTGGTTGTCCATGTAGTGAGCATTAGGAAGCATCTTGATCTGCAGAGCATTGTTAGTGTCAGTACCGAATGATGTGCGCAAGGCTGCATACCTCGAGTTCACGCATATACTCAAAGATTTCGTCACCATACTCGGCGACCATGCTGACATCCCATAACTCCTCCTCGATTTCGTCGTCTGTACGCGTTCGCTCCACCTCTTCGCGGGCGTCTTCAAGTTCGCGCTGGACACGAGCTGTTACGCGTGGTAGTGGCACAATTTCTGTAGCACCACCGGCAGTCATGTCTCTCGAACGAACTGAGTGCGCCGTCGTATATGCTTGGTCCTGATCATCGAAATCCTCGTCGTCCTCCTCCTCCCAACATTCTTCAGGCTCTGACATGGCGGGAATAGGGCCTTCTTCGTAACAGGGAAGAACGGCTTCTTCCTCAGAGATCTCTGGGAGCTTGGTAGGTGGTTCTTCGTGCTCCTCCTTTTGAAGCGCGTCGAGACTAACACCAGCCTCGATGGGTAGATACATAGAGTCAAGATAAGCAGCTTGATCGTAGGGGTACTCGGTCTCCTGCAGCTGGTATGCCGCAAGATTTGTGACCTTGTGGCCCATATCAGCATCAGGCTTGGGGACGACCTTGTCTAGCTGTTTGCTCTGGGTACGTCGTAGACTGGACTGTTGCTGCTGAGGTTTGAGCTGAGGCTGGCTCTTGTGGTGTCTTGGTTGAAGGGAAGGTGCATTTTGGGTCGAGGAAGGAGCAGGAGCTTTGGTGACGACGTGGTTATCCTTCCTCACATACGTCTTCTTGTTCGCGTCGAAGTTCTTGTTCTCTAGGGCGGTTCGTGTCGATGATTGGTTGGCGGGTCTTTGCGCGGGACGAGTAAAGGTATCCTTGCCATAAGCACCGTTCTCCTTGTTCAAAGGCACACCTGTAGGGCCATGGTTGACACCATTCGTAGCGTAGACTTTGATTGATTTGCCTTCATCACGAAGGTGTCCGCCTTGCTTGCTGACATTGGTCACATCGCCAAACGCTGCACGCTTCGCAGGGCCCCGGAAGCCAGCTGTTGTAGTGGACTTGGCCATGTTGGCCAAATTTCCGGTTGACTTATGCTGATGGTGAAGATGAGGTGCATTTTCGGCGCCGCGCGGTCGAAAAGGCTGCAGTATGTTGTTAGCTTATACTCTGTAACGATCTCTGGTATGCATTGGTATGTAAGGGAGAGGGGGCTGTTCAAGTCGCGCCAACGGCCACTAAATAAGGGAGGAAGATGTATGACAACGTACCTTGGCATCCATCTCGACGTTATTAGATTAAAGGAAGTGACAACAAAGAGACGCGACTAGGTATGATGAAGTTGTTGAGTTCGCGTACGAATGCTAGAAGGATGTTTTGGTGGTTAATGTTGGCGCGTTGATTTACCATGTAAGATGCGGCGTTGTGCAGGTGCAGGTCGAATTTGCGGGTCGACAGGCGGCTTGCAGTGCGTATTTGGGATCGTTGATTGAATGTTGTTTGATATCGACTGTTGCGCGCAAGATATGTAAAGCAGGTACGATATCGAGGTGTTTCCAGCTCTTGTTGCGAAGAAAGAAGAGCTGCTCTGAAGCTTTAAGAACAAAAGTTGCTTGTTGTTTTTTGTTTTCGTTTCTCAGCAGGAACAAAAGAATCAGGCAAAAGCCTTAGGCTGGTGGGTGTTGGTCAGATTAGGGGCCCGGGCTTGCAGGGGGCACATCAAGCTGGGAGATTAGTCCTGCTAGAACTGAGCTGATGCTCTCAAGATCAGCCTGATGGTTGGGTAGTATGTACTTTAGTACACTGGAAGCTTCCGACGGCTTTGGCGACTTGAGAGAAAAGAAGATGGGGAGTAACAGAACAAAGACAAATGCAAATGAGGCGATGATGGAATAATAAAGTAGCCCGAGTAGCTGGGATCTTATGCTAGACATCCATCCTATCCTGATCGGTAGCTGTGCAACGGGCAACGGAGTCAACTATAACGGTGATGGGAGCTTCATGCCTTGCAAGTGGTGCTAGAAGCTGTGGCTTGATTGGGGGGATGACCCCTACCGTACCCACTAATTCCTTTGAGATGAGATTTTGTTTGTTTATTTATGCTCAGGTACGACATTATTTTTGGGCCATTAGTGCAAGGAGACTGAGCTCACTAAGCTGGAGGTGGTTTGGCGCACGGGCCGCTAGGAGCTCTACGCTTCGTTTCTTCTGTCGTCACGGCGATGGCGGCTGTTTGAGCATCCCCTCCACGCTAGGCCCGTTTGAGCTACTCTTCACCTTATCGGGCTTATCTCAACTTATGTCGCGTCTCACATCAAGAGCAATTCAAGACCTTGACGTCGTCAAAAGGTGATTCAAGACATAACCCGAGTATTCCGTGCCAAATAACTCGTTATATCTCTACTCCCAGTCTACGAAGTTAACTTGAGTCCGTCATAGCACATATACGCTGAGCAATCCGTCATTATTGATGTCAATTTCTGGTTTATCGCCACCGCGTTTTATCGAGCTCTTTACCTCACGTCTAATCCGCGGTTTCACGTGACTCTACCCGCACTCAAAGTCAACTCCATGTCTAGAATTCACGATATACACAACGTTGCGCAATGCTGAAAATAGTCGCCAAAGAGCAGTTCTGTATGGAGAACTGTCTCCATGTAGCTTCTTGAATCTACTGCGAGGGTTTTCAGGCTTGCGCCGCCTTCCATACAGTTTCCTAGAATCAGATTGCGCTCGTTGTGCGCATAAAATGAACATCTCCGAAATGCGCCCAATCCACATGCATCAGCTCTCGGACAGGTATAAATACCAAAAGTACAGTCCAGATCATAAAATATACTCTATATTTTTATTCCACGTTAAGTGCGACAGCATTGCGAACTCATAATGAAGGGAAAAGGGGCCCGGGAGGAAATTATGTGAATCACGCTGAGGACTGTTTTACTATCATGCGATGCTTCTATCACCCCTCTCGAGTGAGACAAGCCGCCACGCAAGCTATACTAAGACCAGTTCCACGCCACCATTTCTGACCTGCCGAGCCGTGCCTTGATATAGCATCATCAGAACAAGTCTGCGACAACCTTTTGAGGAAGATGTTCGGCTGTTATTGTATCGTCGCAAGATGGCATATGCGCATGAGGGGTATTGAGACCAAAGGATCTGTACGCAGATCGCATTAATTAGTCTACTTACAAACCGTATGAACTTCATTCTCAAAGCAGTCAATTTTTAAAAGGAATAGTCTCATCATTGTGCGACAGATTGGAAGATTCTTGAGTGTTGCGACTTTTTGTCGCATCAACCCTGGAGTACTAAAGTGACAAGTTTCAATGTCCCTTAATAGGTAGGTACCTAGTCAAACAAGATTTCTAATGTCATCTTTGAAAATCGAGGGATATCTCTTTCATCCCTAGTTTTCAAAAACTATACATATATAATTCGTGCCCAGAATCATACTGCGACTCAATTGATTAAGGCTCTGCGCAACCTATTTCGCATTGAAATATGCGCTTTTGTGCGACAGAATTCGTGCGGGATTCAACGGGTGCCAATAGCGGCTAACTTAGTAAATGGTTGAGATTGGATGCATCATGTTTTTGACGTAAGTACTGTACACACACACGCGCGGAATCTAGCGACCGCCACATGCCAGACAAATGAATTGGATGCGCCGTGACGAGGGATGAGGCAATAAAGCCATACACATTAAGCGCATTTCTACCAAACGATCTAAACCTGTGATGGGTTTCTGGTAGTCTAGGGAGTTTGCTGTATAATTGCCGAAGCCCGTCACATTCTTGACTGGCAAACTGGAACGAGTATGGACGACACGACGGCACACGGGCTGATACGAGCAAGGATGATGATAATCAGTCAATACTATACACACCGTTTCTTTTCCTGTGCGCCGCGCCGCGCCTCGCCTCGCCTCTGAAGATGGCATGCTTAATGATGAGCCGAGTCGCGAATCAGGCAGACAGGCAGATATTGAAGCCAAGCTGTTAATTAATTACCTGTCTGGCCATCTCGCTTGTTACTTACCTAGTACATAGTACCTACCTAGCCTCTAGGTATGGAGTCTCATGGAAGACCATCCGAGAGGGATGAATGGGGACGAAGCGAGACATTGGGCAATGCCCATACCCATACCCATGCTCAATCTCACTCACTTTCTCTGACTGGAGCTGGGGCTGGGCTGCGACGAGTTCTGATTCGATCGATGGATGTTGCCATTGTCGCATCTTGTTTTTTTGTTGTTGACCATTTTTTTTTGCGCCAGCGCATTCAGACGTGGATAATCCAGGGCGGGGCGGTGACAGCGTGCACGCAAGCGTCATGCTTGGATGGGGATGGACGATGGGCGCATCGCATGCTTTACTCCAATGTAACCCTGTACAGAGAAAGAGAGAGACGCACAAAGATACAGTACTGTACAAGAGAGGAAGACTAGAAGCGCATCATTCTCTATACCAGCGCAAGTATGCGATAATTACTGACACGGGGCGCAAAGTTTAGATTTCAGGTTGCGACAGGTGAAGACAGCTCATGCCTTGCTTGGTCTTGGTCTTTAGAGACGAGAGCGCATTGCCGTTGCGCAATTCTGAATCGCATTGTGTGGCAAGGGTCTGCTTGGCCCCGTACGGAATATGCACGGTATAGGTAGAGAAGCAGACTAAAGTTAGTCAGTCACGGGTCCTTGAGGGTCCTCGCAGTTCGCTCCTCAGATTTAGTTGAGTGAGAATATGCATGGCCTGCCGATGCCATACCCTTTGGTCTTTGGTCTTTGGGTATTCTACCAAGGGTCCACAACACTTTGACATTGGATATGTACCTAGGAACTGACTGAACTGAACTGATTCTGTCTGCTGCAGGTAACCTAGCCTAGCAAGGTAACTACTAACTTAGTAGTAGTTGGGTACTAAAGCACTGCACTGTACTGTACTGTTGAGGCACCTAGTGAGGGTAAACAAGAGCATCTAATAAACAACACGTTCGCCAATTCGAGTATCTATGGATCGATCGCACCCATCCACATCCACGCTGTGCGCGTATCTGACCCCGTGCTGAAACAAAACAAGCCTGAACGTGTGGCCAAGATCCAATCCAAAATACCCTTGACCAACTACCTCGTGCGCGACGAGCGAATCACTGCTACCGCTGCTTGAACGGTTCAATATGAAACCCCATCGCGGAGGGAAATTGATCGCCCGGGTCAAGGCGCCGCGACGAGGGTTATCATCACACGGACAATTGGCTGTTGCGAATCGCACAAGATATCAAAGAATAGATCCTATCCCAAGCGCTTTCAAAAGCGTGCGCTGCGCTGCGCCTAGCAGTATGTAGAGGCTGACTGGAGTTTTGACGTTTAAATTCCATTCTCTCGGAATCATTCGCAAGCTAAGCGCATTATCCCTCGACTCGAGATGATGGATGCGCAACGTGGAAGAGAGTTGGCGCGATTCGACCAAGAGAGTAAAGTAAGACTTAACTGACTTGCGGTCAACAACATGAAGTGATGTTTTCAATAGTGTTGCTGGCACCAATTAACAACAAGAGGGCATCTGATCCTTTGGACAGACTACTGTACTGTACTAACGTTGAGATATGTTCATCATTGACCAGGCCTAGGTAGATAGTGGTCAAAAAAAACTGGAACATCAAAGTGTCATAATCAAATATCGCCACAAAGGGGTGCTTCTCAGCACCAGCAAGCATCTCAGGTTTCGTAAGAAAAACGTCTCTTTTACGAACTCAATCCAACGAGAAGGCGCCTACTAGCATAACATATGATTTATTGTTATACCTCGGTATTTGAGTTCGTGAAGCTGCTCCTCAATCGTCAGGTAGTCTGTAGACAACATCATGTTGCTTACCGTGCGCCAAGCTTATTCGACACATGATCAGCCTTAGTACCTAGACAGGTCCCCCCAGCTTGCTAGATCATGACATCGAGTGCGATTGGTTGTCAGGGATCTCTTGCAACCACCAACTCAGACATCTTTGAGCCGTTGAATAGACAGCTCTCCGCTCTTCAATCGTCTGCTCACTACGAAGAATGACAGCCAGCTGCTTCAGAATATATCCTCTGCTGCTTTTATAATCGCAATTGCCTTTAGAGACGCGAATTCGAAAACTCTATATTTAGAGAGGTCAATGGTTCATGGTCATCGATATGCGCCAGAGTCCCGAGTTTATTATTGCAAGCCCTGAGCGAGGTCGCACTGGCTGAACCCTGGATACGATTTGCATGTTCCCATTGGGGCGCGGGAGAGGGATTGAGTGTGTGCGTTTGTGCGCTTGATAGTAGTCCAGCTTAACAAGCGATGTCGCCGAGCATATCCTACAGCATGGTCGACCATACATGTTCAGACACACAGCACAGAGACAGATCCCGTATATCCCTACAATAACATAGTCTTTTGTCAGTCACTCATCAGGCTAGTGGGAACCACTGCAGCGGTCGTTGTTCGCTGTCTCCTCTTCCTAGCCTGCCCACACCACATTTGGCATGGATGTGAGGGTCGTCAAACAGTCACAAACTCACACGAGGCCACCGACAAGTGAAGTGTCAGAGGGGAGAGGGGCTGGGCTAGGCTGGGCTGAGGGTTCCTTTTTCCATTGGGGGCGTGGTCACGGCTGTTGGTCGCTGGTGGCCAGCGTCTAGCCCAATTTTGGAGCAACGGATATGTAGCTAGCAAGCGGATGGATCGCGAGTGGTCGATGAGAGTCTAGAGATAAGTGGATGGCCAACAGAGCAGTTGAGTTAAGTTGAGTTGAGTTGAGTTGAGTTGAGTCGAGTCGAGTTAGGTTCGGGAGGGAAAGGAAGCGGAAGCCAAGCCAAGGTTCACAGGGTCCGCTGAAATGGACGACCCATGAAGGTCTGTCCGTCATGGTGCCCGGCAAGATGGAGCCCCAGAATCAATAGGGTCTCAAAGTGTGTGTGTACGGATACTGCACGGTACAGTATGCGATGCGATAACATCGGCAGTCGATGGCATCGTAAATAGAAGCAGCTGGAGGCGCATTGCTTCTGTTCTGCTACTTGGCCTGTTCCTGAACACTATAGTTCAACGTGGCGTCTTGCGACAATCTTAAAGCAAGATATAGGCCATCGCGTAGGGCTCATCATCGCCTTTTAAAGTATGCGCCTTGCTTCCATTACTGCTGGGGATCGACATCTGGCAGCCCTCTGATAGCTGGCCCGCACGAGTTTCAAGGCCCAGGAGTTAAGGAGATGAGACCCAAATAGAGAGGTGACGATGATTATACTCATTTCTTTAAGCGACTGCCGATAGTATATATGGAAATAAGATGGAACAATGAGTAATAAATAGTTTTTACTGCGCGCAAAAGACAGTCCAACGTTTTCCGATTTGCGCTGCGCAACGCACCGCCGCATCCGCTTTTCTAGGTTCCGATCGAGAATGCGCCCTGGCTATCTTCCCCTGAAGTGAGTCGCAAACCAAGAAAAAGACCAAGTACCTGAGCAAATGGTTTCTATTCTTAAAGTACCTGCTTGACAATCTATTGAGATGATTCACTAATACATTTGTACCGAAATTAGGGGGACGTCATAGCAGTTCCTTGATAGAAGCCCGGGTTCATCGGCCGCGGTACCACAATGGATGGGTCCTCGTCGAATGGACCTAAGCACAATGGATGGATGGAAGGATGGATCAGGTCTCCAGCTTCAGGGCAAGCCGTCCAACCAGCCCTGGCCCAATCTCAGCGCGGGCAAGGCTGCCCGGACACAAGGCGCTGTAATTACAGGCCTTTCAGGGCTGATAACCTCAACTCCAGTGGTCTCCTGACCTGAGCTTCAGGGAGCTCTAACACTGAACTCCTCTAACGCAAGCGGGTTCGTGTTAGTGAGCCGTCAGGGTATCAGCGGAACTGAGCACAAGAGACGAAATAATTTGATCACCTTTTGCGAGCTTAGACCGGCTTTTAGGTTACTTTATTTTATCATCCTAAGCCGTGGAGGACATTTCCTCTATTACCCACCTGTAGGCCCAATCCCTCCTCAGTAGGTAGTAGGTAGCGACAAAATCCAAGAACCTTGGTCTCGTCTGGGCTCCTCTTTTCCTCATGCACATCCTCTTGCCGACTGTTCAACGCCGCCACAAGCATCCCAACACGGATCAAGACGTCTCTTGTGAGTCCCATCGCCTTTACTATCATGCGCGATCCCCATCGAGGCCCAATCTCGAGGCCCTGCATCTCCCCTCTTCTGTCCTGAGCCCCCAGCTCCATGACCGCTCTGGTTCATCCGTCGTCCCCGTCCCAGGAAGCGCCAGACAGACAGACCCGACCGTCGACCTGCCCATTGTCCTCAAACACCACTCTTCCTCAACATCCAAGCCGCTCTTTAGCTCATCTAGTCATTCCTCTCTTGCTGACTTGCTTCGAAATCAACAGCACGCACTACAGCAAACCATCGCTGTCGTTTCAACGAAAACCGTCCGTCGTCGTCGTCATACGCACCGCCCTCAAGCCCTTAGACCACAGTCACCACACACACAAACGAGACTCGGCGCTTACCGCTGCCCTGAATGGTGATTGCCTCTTGAATCTTCATTACTCGACTCCGTCTTGATACGTTTGCATTGCCTTTGCTTTGGTCATTGGCAGTTTTTCGTCTTGAGCGTACTGTTGAGCGATCCTGCTGTGAAGAGGGCCGGGCCCAGTCTATCTCAGGCAAAGCCCGCAACCACCACACCCCAACCTATATTCTTGCTTCATCCTACATATATCTCTCTCATCTCCATCGATACGCTACAACACTCTTGATTTTCCACACAGCACAATGGCTTCCATGTCACCGCTCAACACCACTTTCGGTGCTTCGGGGCCATCCTCCAACGATGGTAGCGTGTCCCCTCAGCAGACAGTGACTCCCAAGACCGTCGCATTCGAGCTTACAATCGCCGATTCACCCGAATATCGTGCGCGCTTGCCGATGCGAGTCAAGATATATCCTCATGATACTACCGACTCGATTGTCACTACCGTAAAGAACTTTTATGGTCTGTACTCGGGTCCCACCGGATCAAAGGGTGTCAGCTTTGAGGACTACGAGGGAAACACTTTGATTGCCCGTTACGAGAACTTCCAAGACCGCATGGTAGTATACGTCAGGGTGATAGAAGAATCTCCGGCGAACTCATCCGCATATGCTCCTCGTCCCTATCACGACCCTTCCATGAGTGGTCACCCTTACTACAGTGACAATGGCTATCCTGCTCCTCAAGCCTCGCGTTTTACGCAGGAAATGTCTAGACCCAATTCTCGGTCCTCGCGGCGGCGAAGCCCCTCTCCCAATACTGCTACTGCTCGTGGCAGAAGAAGTGCTTCTGCCAGCACAAATGGTAAGAAGGGACGTTCACGCTCGTCCAAGACCCGCGCCTCCGCTTCTCGGAGCCATACCGAACTATATAGCGACAGCATAAACGGCTACAGCAGCAACGACGAACATGGCTCAACCTCCGGAAAGAACAAGGACCAAATTCCTAATCCTGATATCAGTATGGATAATATAGTTGAAGGTGGTCGTCGCAAGAGAGCCAAGTTTGAAAGCTCGGTAAGTGGAGACCGCCATTTTGATAAGGCGGGCTCAAAGAGACTGACAACGTCGGGCCACAGGAATTGCCCCTGTTCGCACCCCCTCAGATGCCAGCAGCAACTTCGAACCCTTCCGTGTCTCCCGCTCGCCGTGCTGAACCCCATCGCCCTGCGATGCCCTTTGTGCAGCCTCATCAAAACCCTTTCACGAACCCCCCTCGCCCCATGCAATCGCCGCAAGGCTATGGCAGCGGCATCACACATCCAAGCCTTTACTCAACACCAGGACCTGACGCTCGTCGCAATCGAAATAGTGGCGGATATGCTAGTAGCGCAATGGGAATTCTTCCTACACCCGACCCTACTGTGGGCAGCTGCGTGTCCGAAGAAGATAAGGACGTTGCCATTCAGCTGATGCGACTTGGTGACATGTCCAACATATCCCACGGCCGAACCTCCGCTTCTACTCTCGATGATACATTCAGTGGCAGGGCTGATGCTGCTTCCTCTACCGGTGCTACCAGTGATGGCGACAGTGAAAGCGAAGCAGAACTACCCCCACCGCGTCGCCAGAAACTTGATATGGCTGGTGTCGGAAACGTCTATCAGACCACTGAGTCACATTTCATGCCGCCCCCTGAGAGCGCCGAAGTCAGTGGCGACGATGCTGACTACGAGGACGGAGCTGACGATTCCCTTCTCTCCAATGGCAAGAGCAAGCCTGCCAAGACCATGAAAGCACCTTCCAAGCACAAGAGCTTGGCCTCTATTTCGAAGACAGCTTCGAATAAGACCTCCAAGACTGCTCGCCCCATCAATGGCACCAAGGGCAAGAAGCTCCCCCCTGTGCCTAGTGGGCCAATGTCACCCGCCTCGATGCCCCCTTCACGCAAGCAGTCGGTGGCTTCCACTGGGCAGACCCCCCTTGCTCCCGGCGAAGATGACCAACCCGACCTGTCTACCAAGCCGCGTTGCCAGCGCTGCAGGAAGAGCAAGAAGGGCTGTGATCGCCAACGACCTTGCGGGCGTTGTCGCGATGCTGGCTTGACCGCTGATCAATGCATTAGTGAGGACGAGGGCAACGGCCGAAAGGGTCGATATGGTCGACACATGGGAGTGCCTATCGCTAAAGATGAGGTTCCTGCTGTTGCCCAGCCTGCGCTATTACCTGCTGCACCCATTGCAGCAGCCATGGCAGGTGATAAGTCCAAGAAGCGCAAGCGGTAGGCGCCGTGTTTTCTGTGTGCATTTTCATTTCAGGGCGGCACTTATGATTGATACTCGGACGTAATAACGACGGTCAGTTGACCATTACACTCCTTATACGGCGTTCGGAAGAAAGATGTGGGAGTTGTCGAATTCGGGTTTTACTATTTCGTCCTTTTCCTGTGCTTCAACATAACTCTGATCAACCATCAACAAGGCTAACTGCTTGTCCTTTCTGACAGCCTTGGCAATGCCTGGCAAAGAGTCGCTCAAGCAGTTTTACAGAGTGAGCAATGAGGAAATGACCGGCGGCATGGATAGGGAAAAGGGGCGCGTGGATTGGAAAATCTCCCAGGGGCTACAAAGACAGCAAGAAAAGGCATATGGGTGGGTTATCGTGTGTCTATATGGTCGCGCACAACGCGGAATGAAGGGCTAAAAAGGTGGCCCGTCTGGATGTTCAGTGATTTGTCCGTCAACAACACAAAAAGATCGGACTAGGGTGATAGCGGGTATTGTATCTGGTTGATTCTCCTGTTTCTTTGTTGTACTTAGTGCCAATACAGCAAGCATGTTCGATGTAAACTTGGTGGCCATGTGGGTGTCAGAAGAATTATCCTCTAAAGCTTAGGGTGTCGAAATAAAGTAGCCTAAGTTCCAGTCTAAGCTTGCGTAAGGTAACAAGATTATTTCGTCTCTTATGCTCTCGGCGGCCAATTCTTCTGGTGCCCTCACGGTAGCACAATACGCGTGATTATGAAGTGTGCGACGACCGAATACGTGATCTACAACAATGCGCTTGAAACGTAAATTGGCAAAAGTCACAGCATCTACACTCCAAGGTCATGCGACCACTTTGCTCTTGTTTTGAAGCCGTAACAACGTTGTGGTTAGGAATTGACCAATGTTGATGTCGTATAGGGGAGTTTGCGCTGTCGCAAAAACCGACACCTCGGACCAGCTCGCCGACGGGGCCGGGCCGATGGATGGCGCTACATGCATGAACCCACGCGCGCAAACTTTGCAGCATTGTCGCACAATCTTAAGTTTCCATTTCAATCTGATTGCTATCTTCTTATCCTTTTTTTGACTTATTAATATTTTGCAATACCGAATGGCAATGTTGTGGTCTAACCTACAGCACACCCCTACCGCAAATCTGAGCCCCCCACCATCACACTTGGACTAGCGTGCCGTTCCAGTCCCACTCTTTACCGTTGCGGAGATGGTTTGGCAACCGATTGGCTGGCAAGCTTTGTACAGTATCACGTGACACACTTACATCATCCTTTTCTTTACCGCTGTTCTTGTTTACCCCTCCATCGTTGGCGCGGGGTAATTTTTGATATTTTTTTTGCATGTCTGAATGGGGCAAGAATGAAGAGGAGTAGACAGAAATACATGATCAGTCTGAATGAAATTTCAGATCAGGGCGATTAAGCTTGTGCTAAAGTCAAAGTTTGAACCATGCGGGTAGAACCGTTTCGAAAAGATGCTAAACGCGGACCGGTCGCCGCAAAAACCAAGTTGCATGTCCCAAACCGAATTATCATGATGAGTGCGACGTTTGTGCGCAGTCGCAACAGAGCGATGCGCAACCTTCAGCGCAAAACTCTTCATGGTCGCGCATGAGTTCTGCATTGTTATTTCTGTTGTTTATCCTTCATCGGACGCCGGCCGCGGTCAGCTGTGTGACTCTGTCCCTGGTCTTCCATTGGTCCCACGCGTTTTGGTATACGGACTTCCGTCTCCGGGAATAACCATGCCGGCCATCGGAGCGGGGCTCGGGTGGGGAGCGGCCTGTCGGCGGTGGGTGGGTCGTGGCGGTGGAACTTACCCTAGATATGAATATAACTGATGTTTTTCATCTGCAGATGTACGTGAAATAGCAAGTCAAGAGAGAGATTTGGCTGATAAAATTGTAGCAATCTATCAAATCTGTGTAAAGATAGATTGCTTGCTGTCCTTCGGCCAGTCCGGTTACAGGCATGACCTGTAATCATGTACTTTAACGTCCTTCAAACTGCCGATCCCTCTTCCAATCCATGTTGATATCACCGTCACTACTACAGCATGATACTCAAAGAATAAATGCATGGTGCAACACCCAGCAAGCCCCCAGGTCTATCTTATCCCATCGTGTAAATGAAGGGCGCGGTAGACATCTGTATTCGTAACCCCACGATCTAGCGGCGAATGATCGGGACTGAAATGGAAAGCAATGACTTGCAGACAGAGAGTAACAACCCGGCCCCAGCGTGTGTGGGGCGCGATATCGGCAAACGATTCTAGAAGAGTGCGCCCTTCGAAGAAAAAAAGGTTGACTTGTGACTAGCCGCAGGTTACAATCAGACAGAGAAGCTTGAAGTTGCAATGTTATATAGTTGTTGTACATCTCGAACGTTGAGCAACTGAGACGATATTTTACACATCGAGAATTGTGAACTTTTTCTACCCTTGATCTCATCCACTGATGATCTACCCCTTGGTATTCCCTACACCGTATCAGCAATGTTTGGCAAGAACATAGAAAAGACGCCAAATCACAGGCCGTCGTCTCCATGCTCTTCCGATAACGACCCCGAGGCCCCCCAGGTCCTTCGTCCCACGATTTCCAACACAGACGCTCCTCCTCCAGTATTTAATCCAGATACCTTTAACCCTCCAGACGGCGGGTTCCGAGCATGGTCTCAAGTCTTCGCGGTTATCCTCATCAATGCCCTGGCATGGGGTTACCCTGCCTCCTTCGGCGTTTACCAACTTTATTATGAAGAGTCTCTTGGCCTACCATCGTCCCAGATCTCGTGGATTGGTTCTTGCCAGACTTTCTTGACCTTCGCTTTCTGCGCCCCGGCTGGTCGTCTTGCCGATGCTGGATATACTCGAGAGACTGTAGCTCTTGGGAGCTTCTTAGCCATCCTCGGCACGTTCATGACAAGTCTGTGTACGCAGTACTGGCAAATATTTCTTGCGCAAGGTGTTTGTACCGGCATTGGCCTTGCCCTACTTTTCATGCCTGCTGTGACCGTTCTGGGTTCGTATTTCAAGGCAAAGAAAGCATTCGCTCTTGCTTTGGGTGCCACGGGCACTGGCTTAGGATCCATAATCTTCCCTGCTACCTTGCAATATCTTATTCCGCAAATTGGGTTCCCGTGGGCTGTTAGATGTGCTGCTTTTGTTGCCCTTTTCATGATCGTTATTGCCAACCTCATGTTGAAGCCGTATCTGCCGCCCAGGAAGTCAGGGCCATTGATGGAATGGGAGGCGTTCAGGGAACTCCCTTTTATCCTGTTCGTTCTAGGCGCTTTCCTGAACTTTTATGCTCTTTACTTTGGTTTCTTTTATGTAAGTTGCCGAACAGAATTCCTTCCTCGTAAGCTCAGCCGTTGACAGACGTCCAGATCAATGTTTATGCAAGAAACGTGATTGGATTCACATCTGTCGAAGCAGTTAGCTTGTTACTCATTCTCAACGCCATGAGTATTCCCGCCCGTCCCATTATGGGATACCTTGCAGACAATGTTTTGGGGCCAATAAACACGTTCATTATCGGCCTAGCAGCGCTCAGCATCATGGTATACTGCTGGATGGGTGTCAAAACTGCTGCAGGCATGTATGTGTTTTGTGTTTTCTTTGGATTCGCGAACGGCGCCTGTCAAGGAACGTTTGTTGGAGCAAATGCCAGCTTGACCAAGGTTTGAGGCCAATGTCCCAGAGAATGTGTATGATGCTAACGTCCCCAGGATCCTCGAAAAATGGGAACTCGCTTCGGCATGGTCCAAACGATTTCTGCTTTTGCCAGTCTGGCAGGCCCGCCAACTGCAGGCGCCATTCTTGACACTTCCAACGGTAACTTTACCTATGCGCAGATTTGGGGCGGAACCGTGTTCTTACTTGCTGCCATTATAACGTCGGGATCCCGAATTGCATCGACAGGATGGGTCTTCTTGAAAAAGAAATAAGTCAGAGGTGGGAGAAGTGATATTCTTGATCCAAACAAGGCGAGTTGAATATCACAATGACGGGAAGGAAGAGTCAGTGGCAAATTTTGTAATAGATATTGTAATGTTTAAATTTGAAACGCTTCAGACATATACTCATTGTACCCTGCGCAAGTGGTGAAGGGTGGTGATGACTAGTCGAGCGATTTGACTGCCGTCTTGCCAGACATAGTCGTGCTCGCCTCTCAAGTCCTTGTTGACCTCCAAGTTGATTCCTTGTTGAGCCAAGAGGGTCGTCATATTGTCGATCTCGGGCTCATCGATGAGACCGTCCTCAGGGGACCAGGCCAGTAGGACCAGTTTGCCATTCTCCCACTGGTCTTTGAAGCTTTTATCAAATTTGGCCGGTGAGGCCTTTTCCCACTCAGACTTGTCCTCACCGAACGCAGATCCAATGAAACCAGCATACCCGCCGTTGAATCTGTCATTGAGTCCAACCAGATCGTAAATGCCCGACACTCCAACGATGGCAGTAGGCAAGGGTCCCTTGGGGTGAGACGGGAAAATGCCACCACTCATCAAAAGTTGCATAGCAAGGGTTGCGCCTGCAGAGTGGCCAACCAGGATGTAATTGTCCGACAGCCCATACTTATCTTGTACGTAATTCAGGGCCAACCAAATATCTTCCAAGTGGTCGGGGTGCTTTGCACTGGCTGACTCTTGGGGGAACTCCGGATGAGGGGATAACCGGTAGTCGATACTGATGAAACCGGCGATATCCAAAGTCGCAACAGCACCTGACATGACGATGCGCTTGATGCTCTGGGTGAAATCGTTCTCATCGTTACGAGGATCACGCCAGCCACCTCCATGAATGAAGCTATGTAGTTGTTAGTGACACTAAGAAGATAATCAACCAAATTCGAGATGAAGAAGTCCTCACACTACCCAATAGCCTGACTTTTGGTCGGGGCGACTAGAGAAGCGCCAAACACCCAACTTCTGGCGGCTATGATTTCCGTATTGGTGAGACGCGTAAGTAAGTCCCAGGGACACATCTCCAGCAATGTCGACCATCTTGTCTCGCTTTAATGGAAGAGTTTAAACTAACAGCGCTATGACCTGGACGATGATGTTGGTAACAGGGGGTTTTCGCGGAGGTTTGGTAAGGATTGGGATATAAAAAGCGAGAAACTTTGATATGAGGCGTTAGTTCCTTCGGCAGTTTCTATGGTAAAAGTTAGTTTAAATTGGGATTCGATCGTAATGGGTCTAGACTTTAGTGGTCTTTGATACCAACTAACCTGCAGTTCTGGTACTGGCTCCTTGACCGAACGAACAAGGTGAGGGGATGGAACTTTCGAAGCCAATATCCTCCAATCAGAGGTACTTTGCAATTTATCGGTGCCGTTCAGCTTAAGGTGCTGATGCTAAGTTACACGTCGAGATATCGATCTTTTGACAGCTGAACGGTGCATAGTATTTGCTTTTTGTGCAACGGGTGACGTGGGAAGGAGCGCCCTTAAAAGACGTCTGGTCTGACTTGCCTTAGGTAACAACGGGAGTTATGATGGGAAGGCACGGAACGACGGATGAGTACCTTCCGCATGTCCCGTCTTTCCGCCTTCCCGTTTATTAGGTCTCCAACAACAACTCTCTTTTACATCCATCTTATCTTTCTCAGGAACTGCCTCTCACTACAACCCTGTGATGCGCTGATTAACCGGGGGATCCTGGATCATGCTCGCAGCGCAGGAGAATACGGGAGATTGCCCACTAGCTCAACCGACAACCAACATGCGCCCGCCGTACCGCTTCAACAAAAGTACAACACTGATACAGTAACACAAAAAGCCCGTTGAGCTAAGGCACGCGAAGCCCGGGTTTGCAGCACAACCTAGCACAGAGGCTGCGCCTGTCTGTATAAGGAAATTGGCCATGCTGCGATGCGCAAATTCAGCGAAGAAACCTGTGCGCATACATCGAACTGGTTGCGAATCACTACCGTTTCACGCTTCCAACAAAGCTAGACGCCAATCTTGATCCGTTATCCACACCTGAACATGAACAGGGGCCTCACAGCTGACAGGTATGCATGCTCGGAAGCGAGAATAAATGATGGCCAGGGCCTGTTCCTGCCGAGGTCTTCAATGTCACCCTCTTCCCGTCAGTAGTGCCTAAATCGCCGACGCCTAGTGCATTTGTGGCAAGCCACCAGTCTAGAAGATATTGAAAGCAAGCAAGTCTTGAGGATCTTCAGGAAGGACAAGTCCCCTCAGTCAGACTCGACAGCTGATTGATCACAAGTCAGGCTGAGTGATTGCCCAAAAGCAAAGATGCCAACCTAGCATTGTTTTCTCAGCCGTGTTTCTCGAGAGTTTTCTTGGCGTCTTTCAATATCATGTCAGGGATGCAGAAATGGGCGTTCCTATAGCTGACGCTGAAACAGTGGGAGCCGAATCCGTGCGGATCAAAAGTGTCCTACCAAATCCTTGGGTTCGCACTATCGGGAAAGCAATTTGGAACGGTCTAGCGTCTAGAAGAATTGAAGATCTGCAATATGGCTTTGCACATTTGGCCAAGCTGAATTTTGAAACTTCATCTAACTTGGCTGGGGCAATTTTGCGACTCCACCGCATGATCTCCCATATGTTAACTGTTGTCCATCGACTGGTAATGATGGAATCGATACTAACTAATTAGTTTGGCGATAGGAAACCGCTAACTGTAAGTATTCACAACCCCGAGTTGTAGTGGCTTGCTAAACAAAAGGACGATCGTTAGTGGCTTTAAACTCGCATGCAGGCTTCTTATTCGACACAAGTGCCTCGTCCTAGATTGGCTCTTGTAAACAATGAACATTGTATTCCAACAACAGCTTTGTTACCCAGGTTCGCTTCTCAATGTCCAGAAAGTGATACCTTGTATGATCTAAGATCACGTATCGCAATACTGGTGTTTGCCGTTTATGGGTTGACGGTATTGTGCTTTCCAAACGGCCCGGCGAGCCTCTCTCTACCTTACTGGTCAGATGCGTTACCAAACGAGACTGACAGATTGGTTCCTTGTCGAACCAAGGAATAGTTTACATGGATAAGGAATCGGGGAAGCAGGTTCGCTTCCCGCTATTAACCCTGGCGCCTGAAGAAGACTAGGAACAAGCCGCAGAAGGTGTTGTGTCTCCAAAGGGACAATGTACTAGGGTACCATGGAGACATCAGCTTCACACCCTCTCTTTCTTTCAGCCGGCGGAACCTCTGGTGCCTTGCATTCATCGCATCACGTCCATAAAGCATGTAAACCAACTCCCTCTGACACCCGGTGTGCCGAAGACCCTAGCCCGCATTTGATCGGATCCGCCATGTCGGTTGGGAGTAATATCAGACGTGTGATTCACTGGGGTCTCCTGCAGCTGTGAGATATATCTTACAGTAACCCCCTTGCCCCTAAAATTGATATTATCCATGATCCTCGTTTGATACTCTTTATCGTCCCGCGCTATTTGACGATCACTCCTTGACACTTAAAAATAGGCCATGCTCGAGCCTGTCAACCTTTCATGACGCTGGAGCGCCATGGCTACTAACGAGCATATTGATCTGAACGAGGAGAATGGAATTGCTTTGGTTGCAACGGCAATAACCCTTTTAGTACTCAGCTGGATCTCAGTTGGGTTGCGTGTCTACACGAGAGCTTGGTTAATGAGTGGTCAACAACTCGACGATTGGCTCATGCTCATTGCTCAGGTACGTGGTTTACTCATCGAACCGAAAATAAAAGCTAACCAGGTAATAGGTGATATTTACTGTATCTTGCGCTTTCATTCTAGAAGGTGTCAAGCAAGGGATTGGGAAACATAATGACGCTGTTGAATCTGACGAGATCAAAGTGCAGGCCTTGATGGTAAGCTATCCATCGTTGTACACGAACATTTGTGTTTTGGTACTCACATTGTATTAGTGGCAGGCTTTGGCGACTGCAACATATATCCTAGACATGATGTTCATCAAGCTCAGCATTGGCGTCTTCTTGCTGCGGCTCAGTGTCCAGAGGGTCTACAATTGGATAATATGGATCAGTCTAGCCATAATCACCATCTGGAGCCTTGTCCTCTGGTTTTGGAATCTTTTCCAATGCAACCCGGTAGAGATGCAATGGGACTTTCGTATCAAGGATGGTACATGTGTCTCTGCAGATCAAATCGTCTCGGCCGCTTATGCTATAAGTGTTATGACGGTCCTGTCTGACTGGCTCTACGTAAGTGAAGCAAGCCATAATCGACTTGCATCGTACTGACTTTACCCATAGGCACTTCTACCCATCCCAATGCTATGGTCGGTAAAGATGACAAAACAAGCCAAGGCAACAGTCATAGTCATCTTAGGACTGGGAATATTGTAAGATGATTGCCATTCCTTTTTTCTACAGAAAAGACTCTAATATTGTGCAAAGTGCAAGTGTCGCGACTCTCGTACGCCTACGATTTCTTGCCGACCTTACCGACACCGAAGACATTTTATGTGAGTGAGATGTATCCGTACTTTGCTTCCAGCTGACATATTTCAAGTTGCTGGTACCGATGCAATGGTATGGACCCTGATAGAACCAGGCGTTGCTATTATCGCGTCCAGTCTAGCTACCATTCGCCCACTTCTGCGGGCTATGAAGATTAGGGGCTTCGAATCTACCGACCACACTTACGGCACGGGGCACTCAGCTGCTGTCAAGTCTCATACAAACCATCATAGTCCTGGAGTTATGGTCATGCCAGGTTTCGGCCCCCATGATGTTTCACTGAATAACATTCCGCCCCAAACTCACAGCCGGCCATATCCCGACGACGTGCATATTCTATACCCCCGAAGACCAGCCGATGGCCCTCGCTCACCGGGACAAGTTAGTCTCGGTAAAAGCGAGATCTTGGTCATACAGGGCAACGGCTCCCCCCCACAGACACCTCCAGAAACCCAAATGTATCGTTCTCCTTCTGCCTCCGATGATCAGATACACGACCTCGAAGCGCAGAGCCAAGACCTCGATCGCTATAACAACAGACAGAGAAGGAAACAAAGGGGCTTATAATATGACACTGCAACGGAGTGTCTGGGAGATGATCGTCTGTCTTTGCTCTACATTATTATTCGAAATTCATTGATCATTTCTTTTCGACGAAGGGAAAGGTCATGGCTAGAGGCGTTGCAAGGGGGTTACGAAGAAAGGCTACGAGGCGATAAACATAAACCGCGTTGGTAATGCGGAAAGGGACGGTATGCTTGGGCCGATAGGGGCTACAGAGCATGGCGTTCGGCGTTTTTCTATTTTCTTTCTACAGCCATTTGCGAGCTTGGATAACTTCTAATGTATCTATGAGGATTGGTAATTGTTCAAATCATAGCCTAGCTCTCTGCTGGGAAAGCAATGCAAGTGACAACATGATAGTTTGAAATGGAATTATCGGGACATTAGAAGCATTAGCCGCTAAGACCTCTAAGATAGAGACCTTATGTAAACTTAGACTAGCATTTATAATATTTTATCTTGGCGTTCTGAGCTTTAGAGGATACCTGAATTTCTGCTGCCTAGTACTGAGAGAAGACAAGTTGATTGTTGCCACTAAGAAGTTAAACATCCAAACAGCTGGTGCTTGGCCTTGTTAAAGAGAACCGTGCGCGTACAGGGAGTAAGACGTAAGGAGGAAACACCTGCTGAATAGATTGTGTTGGGTATCTTTGTTCATTTGTATTCAGCCACTCTACCTAAGTAAGTATCTTGTTATCGTACGAGTTTCCCAATGTGATAGCTCATGAATTTATACATATCAATCATGACAGAATCTCTCTACTGCGCTCTAAGGTCCTCGGATGAGACCTCCCATTCCTCCTCCTCGTCCCACTTGGGCGCGAGGACAAAACGACCCATGATCTTACCCATACCAATACTCTCCCCTCCAACGACACCTGGCCGTGGCTTTTCATCATTCTCTTCGATAATGACGGCCGTTGTTAGGAAATTCATTCCAACGGCAGGGCTCAGCTCCATTGTGCTGCCACCCCAGTCCATCTCCACGCGGCCTGACTTGCGTACCTTGAGCTGACCCACCATACCACCTGAAGATAGTAGGCTGGACATGAAGCCGGCCTTTTGCTCTGGGCCTTCGAATCCAGGGATGTTGAAGCCATTGCTGTTCGAGTCATTGGTGAGATCGACGGGATCTGCGTCAGCTGCGGCTGGTGTTGATTCGAGAACATCGTCTTCGCCTTCAGTAGGCTCGGGCTTGATCTTGGTGGATTTGGGTTGGGCGACTTGTTTTAGAGGAGGCAGGACAGGTGGGAATTGAAACAGGTACATGCGCCCATCCTTGTTGCTGGGGCCTTGTGTTTTCTCTTCCTCTCCCTCTCCCTCAGCACCCTCAGAGATTTCGACGGCGCCCAATTCGTTAGCAAGGACCTCTAGATCTGCTTGGATCATCGTTTCTTCCGATTCTTGAGCTGGTTTCTTGGCTTGTGGTGCTGGTGTCGCGGAGGCCTCCTTGCTCTCAGCTTCCGTATCCATCTTACTCTCGAGATCTAAGTCCATTGAATCATCCTGCTCCTTCTTGATAACCGGTGGCTTTGACTCGTTGTCCCGGATGCCTCCGTCTTCGCCGTTTTCGTCTGTTGGTTGAGATTCGCCTGCGTCGCCGTCTACCCACAGGCTCTCCTCCTCCTTGGCCGCAGATGGGGGAATGGCTTGTGCATTTTCGGCAGCTTCTAATTCTGCTGTGGTGGCCACAACGACGCCCTCATCCTTATGCTCTCTTCGATATATGCCCATAGGTAGTACGCTGACAGTCCTCGAGTTGAGTGCCTCCATCATCGCCTCGTCTTCGCTATCGAGATCCTCCTCGGGCGTATGGAGATGGAGTTTATCCGCGTTGATTCGAGCCTCGCGATTCCTTGTTGCCTGTGCGAAGCCAGATTTGGAGTCTGATTTGAAACCTCGTCCACCGCCACCACCACCTCCGAAACCACCTCCGCCTCCTCCTCCGAACCAACCACCACCACCTCGACCACCGGAACCTGTGACTGTCAGAAAGCCGACATTGAAATAGTGCATTCGACATCTTGTTCTTACCTGCTGCGGCAGAGGAGAAGGGGCCACTTGCTCCAGAGATTCCTCGACCAAACCCGCCCCTGCCCATAGCATCACCGCGGCTCCTTTTACTTCTGAAACGTGAGCGACCACGGGCTTTACGCTCGTCTGCTGCTCTTTCACTGGCCTTTTGTTCCTCCTGGCGGGCCAGGCTATCTCGCTCTGCTTCATCTCGACGAACGTTCTTGGGTCGGAAACGACCAGCCGCAGGTGCTCTTGTTGCCCGAGTAGTATTACTCCCGCGAGTAGGTGTGGAGGATATACTATAGGGAGCTGGAGTGGCACTGCCTGATGTTGCTTGAGCAGTTGAAGAGTCAACGCTACTCTCGCCGGTTGCTCGCGAACTTGCAGCAGCAGCGCCTCTCCGGGTACCCCGGGCTGATGCCCTACCGCGGTTCATCTTATTTTTAACAGTGGTGTTTTTGATGGAAGTTGATATCGGTGTTTAGCAATGGTTGTCGTCGTCGCACGTCCCGGGTCTTTAATCAGCTTCACAAAAATTTAGTTTGTCGCGAAGCCGAAAGTCAGAGAGTGGGGGGCGGGAAGGTGGGGGACGAGAAATTCTGCCAATTTTATGCTCACCGCCTACAGATTGATGTCACTGATCTAAGTATACCTAGCTTCACTTATATTGGTACTGCTTTAATCCTGCAGCTGTGTATTGTACTTTATCATGTAGGGTGAGGTGTTATATCAGGAGACTCTTTAAAAAGAGGAGAAATAAATTGATCCTTGACTTGCGTGGTCTCCAATACTGACATCCAAACCATCTGTGGTCGATCCGGCATTGCCAATAATAGAGCCCGATGGTAAGGAGAAGCGTTGAGCGACCGCTGCAACCTTGAAACTGAAGCTCATTTTTGGATACCATCGCGGTAGAAGGGGGGGTTTAAACATAGTTGGATGACAAATTAAGGCTGTCATTCGGATGTTGGCATGTAAGGCCGTCACTGATTATGTTAGGTACTTTAATGCCAAATTGATAGGTTTAATTTATCACCTACACGTGTCTAGAAATAGACCCCTCCCGCGATGGTAGGTATACTTCAACTCAATTAATGGGCGGTGTCTTATGAAAAGCTTCTATAGTGAAACCAGCCCTATTAATTTGGGAGAGACAACAATTTCTATACTGCCCGTATTCTGACAAGCCCAAGGTGTACCAAACAGCGCGGTGTAGTGTAGGTAGTTCCTAATGCGGAAATGCGCCCAAGTTCCATTGGTCAGACTTGATGATAGCCCCAGCGTCTGGAATTGGACTATACGACATAGGATGAGCCAAAAGTTTATCGTCTTTAGGTAGTATACATCGATTTGTTTCCACAGAATTGCCCTCTACTGTAGTCTCAGGTCACATCTATAGGCGATACGATAATAGATTAGTGAAGCCAGATAATGCAGTTATGATGTCGCGCGTCAGGTATCAGAAAATTTAGCTGTACATTCTATGTGGATTTAGAGCAGCCCCTAGGCTAATTCTGGAGGACAATTTTCTGCTGCCGATAGGTCGCGACACCTCTCCCTCGAATATGCACATTCTTCGAATAACGTCCAGCCAAATGACGCTTTGGTATACATCGTTCGCTCTGACCCTTGAGCAGATATCGCCTCTTTAATCAGGATATCACAGCTTTCGGAACCAGTCTCAGGTATGGTTGTAGCGGTCATAAAATGATCAAGATGGTCTCGCATGCTAGCTGAAGCAGGGAAGCTTCTTCGATAAAAAGTCCTATATATAATATAATATGTATATACCGGGCCCCAAATGGCTCGTAGCGTACCTATTGATCGACTGTCTAACCTTGGTGGACAGTCCTCGAAAGTTTTGAACCAGAAAACGCCGGCCGTGCATACCCCGCGGTCCACGGCAGTTAAGCAAAGCCTCATCGGAGACACATCAATGCCTTGTCCCCAAACTCTGAGGCGATGCTCCCTTCATGATCGAGCATCGAACCAATCCATTCTCTTCCAGCCTCAACTGTTTTTGCTCCAAATTTGACGACCACGCAGCCTCGAACATTGGCTGCAGACCAGAGAACACCGCCCTCTTTCTCCTTGTCTAACCGTTGTAACCGCCAATGTTCAAGGTCAGAAATATTCGTGTTGTCCTGGGCCATTGCTTCTGGCGATCGGAAATCTCGGGCACCAATGCGGGGAAGGGCAGCAAACTCAGTTTGAAAGAACTCCCCCAATGATTTTGTCTTTGCACCTCGTAGGATGAGGGTTCCAGTTATGGCCATATGTTGCATCATCTCTGGGAGCGTGCGACCAACAGATTTGCTCGCTTCCCGGGACAAGATAATTGAGTCTCGGACAAGGAGTCTGTCGGCAGATGTCACCGCGGGATCTTGCAACCATATTTCGTTGCGCCCTGACCATTTCCTGAAGCTCCAATTCTCACCGCGGGCCACACGCCCTTGTGTGACCCAGTCCAAGAGACAGAGGGATGCCTGTTCTCTGAGTTTGAATATTTGCTTCTGGGCGTACACGCTGTCTTCAAAAGGCTGAACAGGATCCGGGAGAAGGCACATGGAAGCGTCGTTGTCTATTGTGACATCCAAGTTTTGACTTGTTATGACGTCTACTGTAGGCGACTTGAAAATCTTTGTGTGACCTTGGGTAGCAATGCTGAGCTTCGCCTCTGGTTTAACGTGAACTGTCAGATTGACACCATCCCCAGCAACAAGACCGCCTCCGTAAGATAGGAGGAACACCAGAGTGCTTGGTTGGCTTGAAGAAGGGGCTGGCGATATCAGTTTTAAAGGATACTGGTAAGTCATGGTCTCGAGACCGCTTTCACCTGCGGGGAGCAGGCCGACGACGATGCGGCCATCGCCAGGAGATGAGGTTGATGGAGGAAAGGGCGATTCCATTTTGATGGCATGTTGCGATGATGTAAAGAAGAGAAAGGCCAGGGATGAATTGTTCGACGACGGTCTAATTGAGTCAAGACAGTGTCCAGGTGTCAAAGCCAAACAGCGTCTCCATCTTGACGCAGCATCACTAACAAATGCCTTGGTTTCTATTGAGGCACGAGTCAAAGGGTCCTGTGCTATTAGATAAGAGATAAGAGGTCGTTGGTTGAAATTGTGGCTGGCGACCCACCTCTGAGCTTGGATTGTGGGGGTTAACAGAGAATACCCTGAGCTTGGGTGTGGCTCAGGAGATACGGGGCGTGAAGGAAGCGACGGACTGTAGCGGTACGGTACAGCGACAAAAGCTGCGCTGCCCGACATTCAGCCGTACCTAAGTAGTAGAGGAAACTACCTACCTGCCTAGCACCACCCACCCCCAGGTAGCTTGCGCCGTCATCTCTACCTACTACCCATTTGCACTCTACTACTCCACGCGATATTCGACGCGCCAAGTGGCCAAAATCTCCATTGTCGCCCTCCCATCGAGGGTTTATGAGATCGAAACCCGATACTTTCAATTGCTAATAGCGCGATCAAATCTTGAAAGAAACCATGGACAATAATGCAAGCCCGACTCCCGACCCCGATGCTACAACGCGTCGCCGATCGGGACGCGTCGTGAGAGCACCCTCCAAATTTACACCCGAACCTGCTTCACAATCTACGCATCCGAAGCGCAAGCGAGACGACCAGGACGATGAAGACGAAGAAGGCCAAGAAGAGGTAGCCGAAAATGAAGCGCCTGACTCCGACGAGGAGATGAGCGACGAGCCTGATAACGATAGCGACGAAGATCATCCTGCACCGCGCTCCAGAAAGAAGGCGTCGCAAACAAGTCGCGCAAAGAAGCCCTCTGCCAAAAAGCCAAAGATTAATGGTTCCAAGCCTTTGCGACCAGCGCGAGTCACCCATGCCGCCAAAAGTCTTCCGAGCAGACCTAAAAAGAGTGTTCGTATTGAAGACGCGGCATTGAAAGGAACCGGTCTCTATTGTACGCAAAAACCTCCCGACAATACGCTTTTCTATGTACTAACGCGACTCAGCTGATCTTTTTGGCTCGGGCGACTCCAGCAGATCGGTGGCTGAAGAGTGGTTGAACAAGTATAATGGTGATGGAGTAGCAGCCTTTACTGACCTAGTGAACTGTATTTTGCAATGTGCTGGCTGCGACCAGCTTATCACAGAAGATGATGTTCGAGATGCAGAGAACATCGCTGGCAGATTGGCAGATCTCCAGAGTGTGTACCAAGAGGTAGTGTCGAGCTATGTCTTTGGAACAATAACATGCGCTGACAAGATTGCAGCAAGAGATTACCGACTATCCTCTAATCTCCAGAACGAAACAGTCGCGATCCTTCCGAGACGTACTCATCAGCTTCTTCGAAAACCTCATTGTCGATATGCACCAAAATGAGCTCATGTATAGAGACGAGTTCCTGATTGAAAACCTCCACGCATGGCTTGCTAGTATGTCATCGTCGAGCCTCCGGCCCTTCCGCCATACTGCGACCACTATATCGTTGGCAGTTCAATCTGCCCTTGTCAAGGTTGCCGATGACCTTGACTTTAGACTTGGTTACACAGGAAAAGCTCGAAACTCGAAGGCTAAATTGAACGCTGGGCAGCAGCGCGACATGGAAAAGAACATCAGCAATCGCAAGGTGTGCACTGAGGCGATTCAATCATTCTTCGACACTGTCTTTGTCCACCGCTACCGAGATGTTGATCCTAGGATCAGAACCGAATGCGTGGAAGCTCTCGGCAATTGGATCATTGCCCTGCCGTCTATTTTCCTTGAGCCCGGCTATCTACGCTACTTGGGCTGGATGTTGTCAGATACTCATGCTCCCACTCGCCTCGAGGTGCTCAAACATCTTGCCAAGGTCTTCAGAAAAGACGCAGATAAATTGGGACATTTTATCGACAGATTTCGCCCCCGTCTAGTGGAGATGGCTTGCAAAGATGCCGACGTATCTGTACGTGTAGCAGCAATCGGCGTTATTGACGTCCTTCGTGACCAGGATATGCTCGAAGGTGAAGAAGTTGATGCCATTGGAAAACTCATTTTCGACAACGAGCTCAGAATCCGAAAGGCAGTTGTCGGTTTCTTTGTAGCCTGCACCAAAGACGCTATTGGCGAAAAGGTGAAGAGCCTAGGAGATTCAGACGTCATGGAGGAGATTCCTAGCGGAAAGAAGGCTTCACTTGACGCGCCTCGCGCTGAGTGGGTTGACCTGAAATGCCTGGCTGAGACGCTCGCTATCTACGACAATCAGATCGAGGAAGAGCAAAGTAACCAGGTCTTGGGGCTGGACGCAGCTGTGGACCTTTTGGAAGCTGCTGTTCCAGAGACAAGGATTTCCTTGGCATCACAAGTTCTTTATGAGAAAGTTGATGAAATCAAGCAATGGACACTTCTCGCTGGATATCTGCTTTTTGATCACACAACAAGTTCGAAAGCAAGATCGAAGGGCAACAATCCGGAGCTTGCATTTAAGAAGGCCGTTGCTCCCTCCTCCGCCGAAGAGGCCATACTATTGGATGTACTGAGCTCGGCAGTCAAGTCCAGCTTAACTCATTCGAGTGAACATGACAGATCACGAAAGAAGCATCAAACGTCCAAGGATAGTGAAGATGTGAGCATCAGCCCCGAAGAGACTGCGACTGAGCTAGTCACTGTCATTCCACAGCTTTTGAGTAAATTCGGAGCAGAACCAGATACGGCGGCAATCGTTCTTCGATTGGCACACTTTCCCGACATTGAAGTTTTCAAGCAATTACGACAAAATACAAACAAGTACGAAAAGTTACTTGACGAGATCGTTACGCAGTTTAACAGACACGATGACAAGAGAGTTTTGTCGGAAGCGGCTGCAGCGCTACTACATTCGCGTCAATACGACGAATTGGAAGAAGTCGCAGACAGCAAGATTTCCAATCTGTGGGAGACTACGATTACCGCTTTGCACAATTTCGACAAGACTTACGAGCTTTCTTCAAGAGGCAACTTGGAGGAATCCCCTCTCAGGGAACTATCAACAGTCCTGCTGAAGATTAGCAAATTGGCGAGTCTTTCGAGTTGCGTGGACATCCTTGAGGCCGAAGGAGATTCTAGCGAGTCAACAACGACGCCTGTGATTCAGATACTAGCCAACATTGTACATCGTGGCAAGTATGAACCCCTTGACGATCAAGATATTGATGACCTGGAGGACGAGGTAGTCTCATATGCTATCAAGACCTGCCAGTTCTACTTTATGTGGAAAACATTAGCATACAACACACTTCTTTCTTCAGGTCATAATGTTGCGGACGCCGACCTCGACCGCCTATCTGTGTTGCGCCAAACCTTCCGCAGGCATCTCATCGAAACACTCTCCTCACGCGCTGCCATCGATCAGTTACGATTGTTCGCTACTGGCAGCCTGTGCGATCTTCATCTCACATTTGCAACCCTACGGTCTGCTATCGATAAACTGCGTCCCGCTTCAAGTTCTGGGTCGCCTTCCGCAGAAGCCGATAAATACAAGGCGTTGATTCAGGAGATTGAGTCGGGGCTCATTCCTGAGTTGATTTCAATCTTTGACGGCACGGAGAAGCAATATGCCAAGAAGATTAAGAAAGACAAGTTACTGAACGAACCAGCTGAAGATGAAGACCCCATAGCCGATGACGAAGAGGAGGAAGAAGACGACGAGGATGAGAGCCTGTCCGAAGAAGAACGCCTCGCTGCTGAACTCAAGGCCGAGAAGGCACTCTGCGATCTTACTGGCAAATACGTTCTCGTCATTACAGCACGACTTGTGGATAACAAGGGCACTCACGCTGGCAAATTGAGGCGACGTTTACTCCGCAACCAAAACAAACTCGGCCACAACTTCAAGGAAGTCGTCACCTATCTCGACGAAGAGAAGCTGGCTGAGCGAACAAGGAAGAAGGTTGCCAACCCGCACTCTACAACATCCAAGCCCCAAAAACCTCAGCTCAGCGAAGCCCTGGTGATTGAGGATGACGATATCTTTGACAACACACCACCGCCTGAGGAGGGTTCACGAGAGGATCTTCGCCAGAAGGGCCTCCTGGAGGATGACCCGATCGAGGACGACGACGAAAATGAAGACGAAGAAGCGGAACGACAAGCTCATGAATCAGACGACGAAGTTATAGGGGACTAAAACACAACGAGGCTGACCTCTCGTATATGGTGGACGCATAACTATTTCGGTGCGCGGTGGGAATGACCTCTGTTTTCTCTATTTGCCTTTCAGGCTGGCAGCAGTTTTGTTCGTTTTCTCTTTGTTTTTCTGCGTATGCAGTCTCGTCGTATGAGGCAGTGGACTAGGTTTTCAGGGCGTCAAAAGACTGCATGTGTGTGCATAAGTAGCCATTTCTTTAAGAAGTATTTGCGCCTCACTTTCGCTTATCACGGTGTGCTGCATTATCTTGTGCAAATAGTGAATGTCCCGGGTCCAGAACTCCAAGTCAACTTTCCAAATAAGGGACTCGCTACTAGGTAGCAGGAGAATCAGTCTAAGACTCAGAGCACTATAATAAAATAGTCTAAGTGCTGGTCTCAACTGGCATAGAATGTCTAAATTTTATCATCTCTTAGGGTCGTAGCGGCTTTTTTTTTTCTTGCACTGACGACTTGGTCTTGAATATCCGTCGTTATCCTTTGAACTGACAAAAACTCTCAATACATCTATCCTCCCGCGATCATAGTGCCGAAGAGGCGGAACATTCTCTGCCATCGTTTCCCATTTCCTGCACTGGCCCTTGCTGGATCTGATTCGCTGACTTTGACACCGTATTGTTGTATGCAACAAGGAAATGGTCGATTCGTCAATTGCATCTTGCCCGACTCGCTGTTTCCGCCTACTTGGCCGTTCTCGTCATCACTATCAGCTGGTGGTTCCCCCTTTCTTGCTGCTTCCTGAGCATCCATCTTCTTCTCCTCCAAGTTCCCCCAGAGTGTGAACATTCTTTCACGAAGTATAGATAGTGCCTCTTTATTTTGTCTCAAATTAGATGCATCGAGCCTCGTGAGGCACTGAGCAGCTTGGTTGTCAACCAGCACCCAGAGTCTTTGCTTCTTCTGCTGGCCGCTATCAACGGCATCCTCGAGTTCCAAGAAGAAACGCCACTCCCAATTTCGTACTTGAGTGAAAGCACCCATTGCCGTCTGGCTTGGTTGTTCGTCTTCAATGTCCGAACCACTATTGGACACAGACTCTTCGCCATCATCAGATAGGATATCGTATTCTGACTCCTTCTTTGGATGTGCAAAGTCCGCAAGATTGGGAGGCGAAAAATCGACAATTCGAACGTTGGCTCGGTAATTCAAGTTGACAAACGGTAGAGGGAGTTTCACGCTTTCCCCTTCGATAGTGGTTTCATGTTGCACTATGCTGGTTATCTCGGCAAGTCGACTGACCGCCTTGTCTTCGTTCTCGCATTTCACTGAGAGTTATTAGTACGAGTAGCTAGAGTATGGAGGTGGAAATACCTCGCGTGTTCAAGTCCGCGACCAGGGTTGTGTCGTCTTCTGCTTGTTCGTCACCCCGGCCCTGTCTGTTGGCTCCCTTTTTTCGTTTGGCGTCCCGCCTTGATCTGGCATTATCCTTCTTCGATTTCCCGTTAGTTTCCACGCCCTTCTTACGTTTCTCTCCTGCTTTGCTGGCCTCTTTTATGTCTTTGAGCTGCTCTTTTCTCAGGCGTTCATATTCCCTCTTTCTCTGCAACGCTGCCTTCGCGTGATGGTTAATATTTTCGGGGTCAACTGTCAGATCTACTTCATGGATACCAAATTTAGTACCGAGAGCACCACGATCCTCCCTCAAATATCCTTCCAAGTTGGCACCGTTGCGGCTCATCTTGATCTGTATGTTTCTTGCGTCTATCCATGTCAGAAGGCGCATATTTTCTTCACGAATGACAGTTGCGTAAGGTTCCCAGCAGGTAATCTGCATGGATCTCTTGCCGAAAGGTCCTGGCCAGTCAGTCGTATTAGCGGCTGTGGTGAACTTGTCGAGATAACCCCATGGATCTCCATCCCGCCCAAGAGAAGCAGCATCTGCGCCGATGGAGAAATTATAGAATGCCGCGTTTTCTGTATAGTCAGAAACCCACAAAGTTATCTTGTCAGCTGCATCGAAGGGCGGCCGGACAATCTGAGCCACTATATCGCAGAACTGTCCATCTTGAACGTCTTTAAGTAGTCTGAACTTATCCTTGACGTTTGCGGAAGTCATAACCATAGCTTCAAAGTCTTCTTGAATCGGAATACGGCCCCGGTCAATAGTGTGATACATACGAGACACAAAATCATTCTCTTTGCTGTCAGGTGGAGTGTCCTTGGAGCTGTTGCGAGGATACAGGGCGGCTGAGGCATTCCCAGGAGGCTTGGGAATCTTTGAAGCCTCATAAACCGATATTTTGGTACTCCAATGGGTTATTAACGACATTTCCGACCCGTACTCTTGAACCTTTGCTAAGAGTTAGTACGAAGCCGATGCACATATGATTACTACTTACCCTGGCTGAGCGGACGAGTATAACATCGCCGCAGCCTACTTTTGGGAACTCATCCTTGGGGCGGAAGATGTTGATAGAGATCGAGTCACCATCTTCGATGGAAGAATCGTAAAATCGGATTTGGCATTTCCAGTCTGAGCAGATTAGATTGGATAACTTGATGAATCGCAAGATGGATCTCTCATCTTACCCGAGCCCTGCGTTGGCATTGGAGCACGACAGTCCACAACAATGCCGGCTACATTGACGGTTGTTTTACGTCGAGTCTTGCCTTCCAATATGTCACGACATGGTGTATAGTTGGGGAGTAGTGCTGGCTGCATTGGAGCTGATATGAACTCGGCGATTTAAGTTCTGCTTTGTAGCAGACAAATGATCAATTGGTTTCGATTAACGTTACCGTGTTAAGTGGGCAATGTCGTGTAAGTGAGGGCCCGTTAGACGCGGCGACAATGATGGATCCGGTGGATTAGACGCGCTTAGCTGCCTGTAGCTACCTGCCCCTCCAGAACGGAAAAGCGCGACAACACGTGACTCTAGGTGATTTGACTTTTTACATCAGGCAGGCACATGGTGGCGAAGAGAGCGAGTCGCATAGGTAGGTAGACAGTACATGGGTAGAAATTTCAAGCTCACATAGGTACTATAGTCAAAAGATTCTTTTCATACTGCAGGCTAATGAGACAGGCATGGCTCTCCATAATCTGACCCAAATCAGCCTTTGTTCATATTGTGGTTGTCAAACATTATAAATTACGGTATTCACTTGAACCAACTTTCAAGAATTGTAGGCCCCTTCGCTGGTTGCTTTGTTTACATACTCTACAAGTGGATAGAAAACAAACAGTTCCTCTCTTTTCTAGACAAATTCTAGATTACATTACCCACATTATCTGCATCAAACCCTCTTTTTCTTCCCGTAGAACAGAGCTGATTTGATTACATGGCATGCATAGGTAGAGCTAAGGGTCGAATAGCTGCTGCCTGAGGCTGAAATCACTGCTGGGCCCTTATTTTGTCAGAGGCGGTAGCGGTTTTTGTTTGGGTTTAGCAGGCAAGCAGAACGACTCGCCCGCTGGGTCAATCCATTTCGACACCCTCCTAGTCCCCGGCCGACGACCAAGACTTCTCTTCTCCATCCATCTCCATCATCAGCAAATCTTTCTCCTTTTTCCTTCCTCACAACCTCTTCCTCCTACTTGAATTTCCACCTTCCGCCATCTTCTCAGGGCCAGTCTTTTCTCTTTAGACGCTGAGCTCCCCTCTTGACGAACCCTTTGTGCTTCTTCCACCCCGCACAATAAATTGCTGCTGTTAACCTACCAACACCCCCTCGGACCAAAGCAACAGCAGTCAACATGGCTGAGCGATACATCCCCGAGCATCGCCGCACTCAGTTCAAGGCGAAGAACACCTTCAAGCCTGAAGAACTCCGTCGCCGTCGTGAGGAGCAGCAAGTCGAGATTCGAAAGGCCAAGCGTGAGGAGAACTTGGCCAAGCGACGAGGTATTGGAACCGGTGAGAACCGACCTGGCGCTTCCCTCGGTGCTGCCCCTGATAGCGACGATGAGTCTGCCCCTACTGAATCTCAGGTATGTATACTCAACCCAGAGTCTGCTGTTCGCGCAAATACTGTCGCCATTGCTTCGCCTCGTCCCTGCTGTTTGGCCTGTAATGTGGGGGGAAATACGCACCTATAACCCCACATCAGACTTGGTGGATTGAGCAAAGTCGGTCATCGGGTCATTGTTGTAGTGACGGTCATGTCCTACTCGAATGCTCGCACTGACGGCACATTGGTTGCGAACAGCACGGCTTTTTCTATGGGTTTCTTGTGAACCTTTGCTAACTCCTGCTTCAGTTGAATGAGGACCTTCCTCAAATGGTGCAGGGCGTCTTCTCGGACCAGATCGATTCGCAGATTCAGGCTACTACAAAGTTCCGAAAGCTTCTTTCCAAGGAGCGTAACCCCCCGATCGAGGAGGTCATCAAGACCGGTGTCGTTACCCGCTTTGTCGAGTTTTTGCGATCCCCCCATACTTTGGTTCAGTTCGAGGCTGCTTGGGCCCTGACCAACATCGCCTCCGGTTCCGCCACCCAAACTCAGGTCGTCATTGAGGCCGGTGCTGTCCCTATCTTTGTCGAGCTCCTTGCCAGCCCTGAACCCGATGTTAGGGAACAGGCTGTCTGGGCCCTCGGTAACATCGCTGGTGACAGCCCCCATTGCCGTGACTACGTCCTCAGCTGTGGCGCCCTCAAGCCTCTTCTTAACCTTCTCGGAGACAGCCGCAAGCTTAGCATGCTCCGAAATGCCACATGGACCTTGAGCAACTTCTGCCGTGGCAAGACCCCTCAGCCTGACTGGACTACTGTAAGTCAACATGAACTGCATCAGTGAACCCATACTAACCCTTGTCAGATTGCCCCCGCTCTTCCTGTTTTGTCCAAGCTTGTCTACTCTCTTGATGATGAGGTTCTGATTGACGCCTGCTGGGCTATCTCTTACCTCTCTGACGGTTCCAATGACAAGATCCAGGCTGTCATCGAGGCTGGCATCCCCCGCCGACTGGTAGAACTCCTTATGCACGCTTCCACATCTGTCCAGACCCCTGCTCTGCGATCTGTTGGCAACATCGTCACTGGTGACGACGTCCAGACCCAGGTCATCATCAACTGTGGTGCTCTGCCCTGCCTTCTGTCTCTGCTCAGCTCTACCAAGGATGGTATTCGCAAAGAGGCTTGCTGGACCATCTCCAACATTACCGCTGGCAACTCTTCTCAGATTCAGGCTGTGATCGATGCCAACATTGTTCCTCCTCTGATCCACCTTCTGCAGAATGGTGACCTCAAGACCCGTAAGGAAGCTTGCTGGGCTATTAGCAATGCCACCAGCGGTGGTCTTCAGAAGCCCGAGCAGATCCGCTACTTGGTTTCCCAGGGCTGTATCAAGCCCCTCTGCGACCTCCTCGGCTGCCCAGATAACAAGATCATTCAGGTTGCCCTGGACGGACTCGAGAACATTCTCAAGATCGGTGATCTTGACAAGCAGGCTGCTGGCGAGTCCGGCGACTCTATCAACCGATATGCTCTCTTCATTGAGGAGTGCGGTGGTATGGAAAAGATCCACGACTGCCAGAACAATGCCAACGAAGAGATCTACATGAAGGCTTACAACATCATTGAGAAGTACTTCTCTGATGATGAGGAGAACGCTGACGATGGCATGGCTCAGCAACCTGCTGGACCTAACGGTACCTTCGGCTTCGGCACCAACGGCGCTGCTCCTTCAGGAGGATTCGAATTTGCTAAGGGCAGCGACGCCATGGACATGTAAAGGGTTTCCTGATCCAGTGTCGTTATTTCGACAACATATCCAAAAATGTGGAGCAATCCCAACCCCCTCAAAGACATAACACCATCACGACACCCCTTCCCCTAGAACAGTTTTACCCGACTGTCGTTTACCCCACATCCCCATGATATCACACCCCATACCGCGTCTTTTTAATGTATCTGGAAGGTTATAGGAGGGTAGTCCTACACCCTCAATTTACAGGCCCTATGGTAGCTTGAAAGCTCCAGCCTGAGTGAAGAAGTGAGGCGAGCGGAGTCAGCGGAGGCGTCTGGCTTGTTGATCACATATGCAGAAGCCACAACCCGACGAGTTTGCGTGTGTACGTAGAAAACATCATGATGGTTGGTGTTCAGGCACATGGGACTCGCGCAGGATTATTGCCAAAGCTAAAGGCAGCGTCAATCGAGGACGCATGGCCTTAGGAAGCCTATGCTAGTGCATCAGGACTTCTGAGATGGTGAAGCTCGAAAATGCGGAATTTACTGCCAAGTGGTGGTGAATCTGGTTCAGAAGTAGCCAGGAACCGTAGTCAAGTTAAAAAAAAGAATAATAGGAGTGTTTGCCCCTCATTCATGATGATTGTTGCTGCACGTGTTGACATATGATGACTTGCTTGATGTATAGTGTCGTTTCAAGCGATATGATGTGACTATTAAATCGTAGAGTTTCATGTCCATTATTGAATTGCCATCTATCCAAGTACCGTCACGAACATGAACAACCGGTTACAGGCTCTGTTTTTCCAGCATGAACAGAGTACAGTGAAAGTCTGTCTATGGCGGGGTCACACAGTCCGTGTGTAATCACTTGTGCATACTGTGCGTCATCTGTGTTGGAGCCATATATATACAGTATGAATTTTTATCATTGGTTAAGTGCTTGATTTTTCGTTGATGAAAACCAGATCAACCATGGAGTAAAGCCCAAAAGTCAGCCCTTCGAAATATAAGAAAACATTTATACCACAAACCTCTTTCTCTCCAAGCAAGGTTGTCTTGTCCCGTCCACTTCCACACTCTGTAGAAGGAACTCCACTAGTTTCTACTGCGATAGGTACTTGCTAACTTATCAACCTGGCCTTGACAATATTCATTCAACAACGCCACGACCAATAGGCACCAACCCTTCAAAATGGTCAAAAAAGGCAAGGGAAAGGCCAGTGGTGGTATAGATCTCTCAGATCCCATGCCATCTGGTTCATCAAAAGACCAAAGCAAGGGCAAGAAGGCCCAAAAAGGCGGCACTTCTACTCCTGAAGCGCCGCCCGCCTCGGGTCCCCCCAAACCTACGGTAAAGCAACTTATTGGCGGCTCTTCATGGACGGGAAAGCTGCCTGTCAATCTACTTAGCGAGTATTGTCAGAAGCAACGCTGGGAGAGGCCCGACTATGATACCAGAAAGACCCCCGAGGGATTCTCGGTATGGGTTACCATGAGCGCCAAGGATCCCAAGACACAGCAGATCACCAAACTCGACCCTTTTAAGATTCCAGCAACACACAAACATTTGATTATGCGACCCACAGCCATAGAAGCCAAGCATGCTGCGGCTACATATGCGCTCTTCAGAGTCTGTAGCATGCAGAACAAGCACACAGTGCTTCCACCGGAACATAAATCGCTATGGAAAGATTTCCAGACCCTCAAAACGCAAGATGTTAAAGAAGGGAGGGCCTGGATGTATGAGCCAGACCCATTCAAGGCACTCCAGGAGCGGCAAGAGGCCAAGGCTGCTGCAGATAAGAAGAGGAAGGAAATCGAGGCTGCCAAAGCCAAGGCCGCCGCTATGCCTGGCGCGGCTGGTCTGGTCCTCATGAGCAACACAGGTAAAGGAGATGGCCGATCATCAAATATCATGAAAGGGTGGAGCACAGCGCCCAAGGTCGAGATGGGCAAGAAGACAAGAGCTCAGTTGGAGACTCTACTACGAACCGGCGTCAAGTGGAACCCAAATGATGTCCAGATGTCGAAACCCCAGAAAGAGGCCATCATTGCTGAGCTCAGTAAACTCAGCTTTCGCAAAAGCCATGTTGAAGAGGCAGTAGAATATTGCAAGGACCGGGAAGAGACACTCGAGTGGCTACTCATTCACGTTCCCGAAGATGATCTCCCTAGGTGGGCTTTGCCAGAGAGCTATGCTGCTGGAGTCTCAGTCGGTGCAACAAATCTGAGAAGAGAGGGCATCATCAAGCGACTCGCCCAAGCAGGTTACTCTCTCGAACTAACCACGAGGGTGTTGGATGAGCAAGGGATCGATGAGGACAAGGCCGCCGAGACGTTGCAGAGTTTGCTTTTTTCAAGCGAGTCCAAGACATCTGACGATGCTGACTTCTTAGATCTCGGTTCACCGGAAGAACAATGGGAGGAAGAGGTTGGGAGCCTGGAAGCAATTTACGGAGACGGTTTTGAGCGCGAAGGTGATAATGTCATTCGTATCAAACTGGATTCCGTCAAGAATGGGCAACAGCTTGTTGACGCATCGCTACAAATCCGACGCCCGGCTACCTATCCTGCAAATTTGATTCTTTCCATCGTGGCCAACATTCCGTCTTATATCAAGCTCAGTATTATCCGAAAGGCGCTCGAGTACATTGATGAGTCCTTGCGTGACGAGCCCATGAAAATTTACTTGGCTATGGATTGGATTCAACAGAACATCAACAGTATTATCGAAGATCCTGGAAAGCTTGTTGACATTTCAGCGGTTTCTTCAGCTGCCGCCGAATACAAACCCATTGCAGCCGTTACGCAGAAAAGGCGGCCAACCCGTGCGCCCAAGTTGATAAAATGGGTTAAGGACGAAAAGAACCGTGAACACTGGCTTCGAAGACAGGAGTCAACCTCTTTGAAGAGCATGATTAGCAAGCGCCAGAACCTTCCTGCGTGGCAGATGCGCGAGGCCATTATTGGTACCGTCCGGAGCAATCACGTAACTATCATCAGTGGAGAAACAGGTTCAGGTAAATCTACCCAGTCCATGCAATTCATCCTGGATGATTTGTATGCTCAGGGACTAGGTGGTTGTGCGAACATGATTGTCACCCAGCCGCGCCGAATCTCAGCACTTGGACTTGCGGATCGAGTGGCTGAAGAACGATGCTCACGAGTTGGCGAGGAAGTTGGATACGCAATCCGTGGCGAGTCTAAGAGATCCAAGGATACCAGGATCACATTTGTCACGACTGGTGTTCTTCTCAGACGGTTGCAAACCTCGGGAGGCCGAGTTGAAGATGTGGTGGCGTCTCTGGCAGATGTCAGTCATGTCGTGATTGATGAGGTGCACGAGCGAAGTCTGGACACAGATTTCTTACTCAACCTCATTCGCGAAGTCTTGAAATCAAAGAAGGATATGCTCAAGCTCATTCTTATGTCTGCTACACTCGATGCGGCGACCTTTAAGAACTACTTTGCCTCAGAAGGGCTCAGCGTGGGCACTGTCGAGATTGAAGGTCGAACATTCCCAGTTGATGAGTACTATCTGGACGACGTAATTCGCATGACAGCATACGGCGTTGAGAGTTCTGACACCGAATTTATCAGCGGAGATGCTCTAGGCAAGGTGATTCAGAAGCTGGGTCATCGTATCAACTACAACCTCTTGGTTGAGACTGTCAAAGCCATTGACTTTGAGCTTTCATACGAGAAGAAGTCAGGTGGCATTCTCATCTTCCTCCCGGGTGTTGGTGAGATTAACCAGGCTTGTCGGGCCCTGAAAGTGATCAATTCTCTCCATGTTTTACCATTACATGCGTCGCTGGAAACACGCGAGCAGAAGCGTGTATTCTCAAGCCCTCCCCCGGGAAAGCGGAAGGTTGTGGTTGCAACCAACGTTGCAGAAACTTCCATTACTATTGATGATATTGTTGTGGTAATCGATAGCGGAAAGGTCAAGGAAACTAGCTTTGATGTTCAAAACAACATGCGCAAACTCGAAGAGACATGGGCATCACGAGCTGCTTGCAAGCAACGACGTGGTCGAGCCGGTCGAGTTCAAGAGGGCAGGTGCTACAAGCTTTTCACGCAAAACCTTGAGCAACAAATGCCTGAGCGGCCGGAACCTGAGATTCGGCGTGTTCCCTTGGAGCAACTTTGTCTGTCTGTCCGTGCTATGGGAATCAAGGATGTTGCTGGGTTCCTTGGCAGATCTCCTACACCTCCTGATGCAACAGCTATTGACGGCGCCATGAAGCTCTTAAGACGCATGGGAGCTCTCGATGGTGATGAACTCACCGCAATGGGTCAGCAATTGGCTATGCTGCCAGCTGATCTGCGATGTGGAAAGCTGATGGTGTTCGGTGCCATTTTTGGCTGTCTGGGTGACTGTGTGACCATCGCCGCGATACTGAGCACAAGAAGTCCGTTCATATCTCCACAAGAGAAGAGAGACGAAGCAAAGGAGGCCCGTATGAGATTTTACAGTGGTGACGGTGATCTCTTGACCGATCTTCAGGCTTTCCAAGAGTGGGATTCCATGATGCAAGACCACCTGCCTCAGCGTCAAGTACGCTCATGGTGCGAGGAGAATTTCCTCAACTTTCAGACCTTATCTGATATCTCTAATACGCGTGCGCAGTACTATACAGCGCTCGGGGAAATTGGCATTGTGGCTCCCTCTGAGGCCTCAAGTGAAGCTCATGGCCGTGGGTCTAGTTCCGATGGATCTCAACTGTTGCGAGCCCTGGTCGCGGCGGCTTTCACGCCTCAAATTGCTCGTATTCAGTATCCTGACAAGAAATTCGCCAGTTCTATGTCTGGGGCTGTAGAGCTGGATCCTGAGGCCAGGTCAATCAAGTACTTCAACCAAGAGAACGGTCGAGTGTTTGTTCACCCTAGCAGTACCTTGTTCGGAAGCCAAGGCTTTTCTGGCAATGCTGCTTATATGGCATACTTTAGTCTCATCTCTACCAGCAAGATTTTCATACGAGACCTAACACGTAAGTATAACCCTTTTCCTATTGATTAGCAAGACTGACGTAGAACAGCCTTCAACGCATATACACTCCTCCTCTTTTCAGGCCCTATCGAACTTGATACGCTAGGCAGAGGTCTCCTTATCGATGGGTGGCTAAGGCTAAGAGGATGGGCACGCATTGGTGTTCTGTTAGCGAGGCTAAGAGGCATGGTGGATGAGCTGATTGCAAAGAAGGTTGAGAATCCTGAGATGAGCGTCAAGGATGATGAAGTTATTACACTGGTTAGGAAGATGATTGAACTTGATGGTTTGGATGCCTAGACGAGAAGCTTTGGATACTTATCGCTTAGGATGGTTATCATAGATGAACATAGTACACTTTGGACTTGGCGAAACATGATCAGTATAAGTTCTAGTCTCATACGCAAGTGCCCACTGGTCTTGACTCGACTTCTGGAAGAGGACTACTCATAATAGAGACACATGCCGAACATAATTTCACCTGTGGTGTTCCCAGCAAAACCAAAGAAGGCAGCGTTAGACAAAAAAAAATGTTGTAGAATTTTCTATGTAACTTGTTATCCAGCAGACCTACATTCATTCGTACGTGGAATCTTTTCAATCCAGTTGTTAAACCAACGCTCCGAAAAACACCGTGCTCCAACCATGATGCTAGCTAATAATTCCTTCAATCTGGTACTTCACTGTAATCACACGTTTTAGAAATTCTCCTTCGTGCCCAATGGCATCCTGGCGCTGTCCTCGGTCTTGAACCTCGTAAGATCTGCCGTCATTAACTTTCTCAGGTTGCCCATATCCTGGAGATACCGGTGCATTTCCTCCTGCAGCTCATCTTCTTCGCCGTATGCCGTACTCTCTGAGTCGTATTCATCGTCATCCTCACCAAACTCAGAGGCACTTTCCTTGTCTTGCTCATCGAGTTCACTCTCTGACTTGACGGGAACAGGAGGAATGGGATTCTTGAGACTTTCAATGGCGAGCTTCAGGTGCAGCTTCAGAGCCTCGTTCTCTGTCTGGAGCTTCTTGATCTTGCTCTCGGCCACCATGCTGCGCTCTTCCATCATGCGCTGCATGGAGTTGACATGGGTTTGGTACTCCTCCAGTTTCTCTTCAGCCTCCTTGGCGTTTTTCTCACGTTGTCTTGAGTCCGAAACGGAAAGTTGCAGCATACGAATCTCTTCTGCCATGGCAGCGATCTGCGCGTCTCGCTCAGCGGTGGAGATATGGTCCTGGTTGACCACAGCTCTGGTTCGGATTCGCTTGGCCTGATCGGCGTAACGCAATGTCGACAGCGTCTCCTCATAGTCTGAGGGGGCAATACATGCAATCATGGCTGTCTTACTGTTTCCTCCCAGAGAGTCCTTGAGAAGCCATGTGAGGATGGAATCTCGGTACGGCACGACTTCTCTTCGTTTTCCAGTTCTGGAGGATTTAGGGTCTGCAAGAGCAGCAATGACGCGCCCGAGAGTAGTCAGGGACTTGTTGATGTTGCTACCTTCACGCAGACGTGCACCAGTTGCCTCGGTGGCTTTCGCCCTCTCACTACCTGCCAGATCCACCAATCGAATGCGAGAGCTTCGTTCTGTTGTCTCGTCGGTTTCCATGTCGTGGTGGATCTGCTTCAGCATGATAGTGAAGACCGCGTGACTTCGACTACTGGTATCGTTCATCTTCGTGCTTGCCACCGTACGGGACGTGTCGCCCAACTTCATGTAGCGCAGGATCTCGTTGATGTTTCGCACTGGAACCTCGGTAAGATCCTTGACGTAAGGGCCCTCAGTAGGAGATTCGCGAATTTTGAGATAGTTGGGCGCCTTGTGAGTCTGGGGCGGTACCAGCAGGTCGCGAACATGCTCATTGTATACTTCAAAGTAAGAAACGCGGACGTTGTATGCAACGTTTGAGTTCTCGCTGTGAGCGGCGTCAATCCGTTCAAAAAGATCCTCACATGTTCGAGGAATCAAACCAGGCTGATCGGGGGTGCCCATCATGGTGTAACTTTTACCGGAGCCGGTTTGACCATAGGCAAAGATACATGTATGGTAACCTTCAAAGTTGTGATCCAAGAAGTCCTCGCCCAGGCTGTTGTAGACGTCCCCCTGTGTGGCATAGTGTTCGTCATTAGTGTCGTGGCTCCAGAAGGAGTTGTCGAAAGTGAATTTCTTTTCCTCGATGACCTTTCGGGTCTTCAGCTTCGCTGCTTCTGGGTCCTGGTCATCGGGCGAATATAGAGTAGTGAGCTGAGTGATGGGATCCATATCAATCAGGCATTTTGCCTGACGCTCAAGCTCTGAAGGAGAGCTTTTGTTAGCTTCTGCAGTCTTCTGGCAATTGGGATGAAATAGGCTGGCGGCCTATTGCTTACCTCTCTTGAGAAACGCTCTCACTCGGACGACAACTTTGACGTTTCCTCCACCATCCATCTTGGCGGGCATCGATAAGGCGGCATCTCGAGATCGCAGTGAAGGAGTCGAGGCCGAAGAATGGACTCTCCCCTCGCAAAAAGAGCTCGAAGACGAGGCCGCAGAAGGCATCAGTCTCGAATCCATAGCCATATTCGTTAGCGTTTGATTGATATCGTTGATGCTGCCGTGAAGTCGGTGTCGAAGAATAATCCACATTTTATCCGCTGTACCGACTTTTGTTTACCAGCGTCATTCGCGTTGCTAGGGGCAGTTGCAGGGGGGCCTTGTCTTGTTCTTTCCAGTTTTGACTGGTTTAACAAGAAGAAGCTTGGGCCTGATGGTCCATCTAATTCCGGAAACGCTAGACCATGTCTGGTCAAGAGTGGGCGATGGTATGAAAGAAAGATTATCACCTTTCAGTGCCCAGATGATTCTGTCTTCTCTTTACGCGGGGACCTGACGCGAACTCCAGCCACTTTAATCGATTCACTACAGCTTAGCTACCTATGCCAGAAAAGCTGCAGCTAAGAGCATAAGTGTTAAAATTAGTCTGGCATCATACGCGGCTAGATACCAAGCACGTGTATCACTAATTCTTGTGCCTCAGGACTTGGAGATCACTCTTTTATGTCACCCTAGCTACCCACGTCTGGACTAGATACGCCTGCAACACTCGTTTCTTCTTTTCTGTCGTCTTCCTTCTTCATCAACTCAGACGCGTATCTTCAATTCAAACCTTCTCTTCGTGCAAATTTGGATCGCGCTCAACTATCTCATTTTTTGGAGAATTTTTCCCGCCCCTCTTTCTTATCCAATTCCTCTGTATTTCTCCTCTCTTTCAGACCATGGCGCGCACCAAGGAAGATGCTGTCGCGTCCAAGGGCGATTCGTCGCCTAAGATTCCCAAGTCCTCAGCTGGCGTGACCAAGAATGCTGCTGAAACTCCCGTCAAGCGCGGCCGTGGAAGACCACCTAAGGGCTCTGCGCCCATGCCCAAGAAGGTCTACGTTCCTACCGGACGTCCTCGCGGCCGTCCTCCAGGTGGCGGCAAGAAGAAAGCTGCCCCTGCGCCCAAGAAGGTTGCGGCTGTAAACGATGACGGTACACCCAAGAGAGGGCGTGGGCGACCTCGTCGAGAAGCTGCTGTCGGTGGTGGGGAGTCCGCTGCTACAACACCGAAGGAGACCAAGAAGCGTGGCAGAAAGCCCAAGACTGTCAGCCCGGACGCTGAGGCTTCAGCCGACGAGGATAAGGACTCTGATGCTGGTAAGATGCGGCCTTCCTGACCTGATCAACGCGACAACTTACTAAACATTCTACAGCCGACGACGCCAGTGATAAGGAAGCTCCCGCAGCCGATTCTCTCGATAAGGACGAGGTAGTTACACTCCTTTCAACTTGAATTGGAGCACTCCATTTGCTAACCCTGCGCAGGATGAGGACGATGAAGAGTAATCAACCAAGGGAGCACTGGAAGTCGGAGGCGGCGCGACAATGCCACCTGCCCTATGATGTATTGTACTAGTGGAACGAAAGGGTTGGGGTTTGATTTGATTTGATTTGAGGCCTGGCAGCACAAGGAATGGGAACTGGTTGGATGGCTTTCTGGAATTACTATTTGGGTTCTTTCTTACCGGAGTTGCTGTAACAACATCGAAGCTACATATAATATGGGAAAAGCAGGCCCTAGTTTCCGAAAAAGAAAACTCACGCTATCTTGCATGTCAGAGCCTTTTCCATGTCTCGTACTCCTCCGCGAGATGCCCCTTTAACTGCTGGAACTGGTTTTTAAAGTTGCGCTCACACCTCCAACATTTCATGTCCCATCGTAAATACGCTTCTTCTTTTGTATTCCGACGTGCATCGTCAGCTGCGAGTGGAAAGTCGTTCAGGTCGACGAGGAACGGCGTGTTGAACGAATTGTAGTGCTTTCGATGCCTGAGTGCTTCCGAGAACATGTCTCTCGATAGGACGTGTACGTGTAAGTGCTTCATGCTTGGCACGGCGTGAACACCGGCCTTGACTTCTGCCGCCCAGTCCCGGCCCACGGGTAATTCCCCGCTCTTTTCAGGCTCGGCATCACCGTCGAGTACGGCTTGCCGTTGCGCATCGCTCTGGCTGTTTGCGCCTACACGACGTTGGAGTTCCTTGGCGACTAGGGCCTTGAGACGTTCAGTCTCAGCTTTCACGCTGGCGAGGAAGTCTGGGTCATCTAGTGCGTCGAAAGGATGGAGAAGGTTGTACTTTGAAGAGCGAGGGAGAAGAAGCGTGTGGATGGTGGCTTTTGGGTAGCGGTCGTTGATAGCTACGAAGTCGTCATTGTGATAGATTACTCGTGAAGACGGGTAGGAGGCAGGATCTTCCAGATATGCACCCAGACCCATTCTGTCTCTGAAAGGGTTTCCGCTCCGTGATGAACGAGCGGAGGCGGTTGATGGCGGAGTCTTTCTCTTCTGGGTCATGAGTTCTGTGACTTTTATATGTAAGAGTAGGCACCATGTGAGTTGTAGCTGAAGCGTATATGCTACTAACATGCATTGCGATTTGTCTTTTTTGGTGCTTCTTCCCCGTGAATCTCCTCCTTGGTGATGGCCCCTTCAGGCTCTGAGTCTTGGTGCGACATGCTTTTAGGTGTAAGTGTTCTGAGAAATTGTAGGTTGTAGAATGGTTGAGCTGGTGTAAGTGTAAGTGTTAAAGTGAGGTTGATATTACACTTATGATACGCCCCACGGTGGAGAACTTTCTTTTGCCAGAACATGGATATCAATCACAATCAGCCCAAGAATTTGACAATCGTTTAGACCATAAACTGGACAATTAGAACAATACTAGTTGTGATTATCTATCATTCGAGGCAAAACGGGGAGTTGAGGTAGGCTCTTTCAAGCTACAGGACTGCATGAAAAGGTATAGTAGCTCATTATAATCAAACATGTCAGATTTCTTTCCGACTCGATACGCTGATGGTGAATCTGTACTGTGCCTGGGTGTACGGATACAGTACAGCATAACCCACTATATCGGTTTCAGCCATGCCGGGAGCATCTGAAACTGCCGTAACGATTCACTAGGCTGTTGGTTGTGTTATGAAATGCCGTTCTGCGCCGGTTAGAGGTTGGCAAACAAGCAATTAACCAAAGTATGGAACCAATCAAATATATTCATTGCATTTGCTGTGTCTTATTCGCTGTCTTGAAGGACCCCGCAGTCATGTCATGTCATGTCTTGTTTCGACTCAGTTCACGATTGGAATAAAAAGTCCCGAGTATAACACAGTATAACTGCACAGGTACCTAAGCCGAGCCTACTGATGACAAATTTCTCTTTCAGCTTTTTCAAATACTCGACCTCGAGATTGACACTTGTAGTAGTATGGATATTGTTAGAATATGGATAGCTTTGAGGTTACCCATATCCCCACTGTAGCTCAGCTCAACTCAACTTCTAGGTAGACAGAAAATCAGATAGAACAAACATCCATACTTATACTTTCGGCGGTGAGTCTCTTCTAGTACTGTCGGCCCAAGTACCTACATAGGTAGGTCGATGTATTAAAGAAACAGACAAAGAATAGGGGCTGTTATTGCTGCTCTGTCCGTGCTAAATTGTCCATTCCTCATTCTGTCTGACGTGCCCCTCATCAGCAAGCCTGGGCAGCGCCAGCGCCAGCCTGAGCTCCTCGACAGGGTAGACTAGTACTGTACATGTAGTACCTATTACCTGGCTCGGTAGTGTTATAGGTAGTTTCAACTTAAGCCTCCGTGTTCATCTCCTTTCGTCTTTGTCTCTTATCAACTTGGACAACGCTTTTTCTTTACACTCGTTCTCTTCCCCTATTGACATCCATCTTTGCGTCCCTCAGCCGAACCGTCACAATGTCCTCCCGTCTGCCTCTCTTCACACGCAACCTCCCAGATGCTCAGGAGTCTAATGATCCCAACTCTCCCGCCGAGCAGCGAGACGATGCCAAGCGAAACTTTCTAAAGACTATGCGAGCGCTGCCCACGCAGCATTACTGGAACGTCTACTTCGACCGCCAGGCAAAGGAGGGCGAGGGTGAGGGCGGTGACCAGTATCACTCTGGGCTTGAGCAGCTCGGTACCCAGATCGAGTCGGTCCAGGACTTTTGGAGATATGCAAACAACACTCCGGTTGGAAACATCGGCGTGCGCGAGTCGCTCTACCTCTTCAAGTCTGGCTTCCGACCTGTCTGGGAAGACCGACGCAATATCCTGGGTGGTAGCTGGACATTCCGTTTCCCTAAGAGCTTGGGCCCCGATGTTTGGACCCGTGTCCAGCTCCTTGCTATCGGCGAGAAGCTGCAGAGTGTTCTTGACGAAGGTATGAACTTCTCGACCCCCAAACCCTGGCAAGTACTAACAGCCGTTGTCTGTAGAGGATCAGCTCTGTGGTGTTGGCCTTTCGGTCCGCTTCAACTCCCACCTGATTACTGTATGGCACCGCGACGCCTCGAAGAAGAACTCGGTCGAGAACATCGTCAAGTGCATCATGGAAGACCTCCCCCCAGAGATGCACCCCAAGCCCGACGCATACTACTACAAGCGACACTCTGACCACGCTGGCTTCAACCCTTCCCCCGAGCTCAAGGCTGTGCTTGATTCCCGACGACGCGAGGAGGAGAAGCTGGCCGCTGCGGCCAAGGATGGCAACAAGCCGTCAGTGACAATCGACTCTCCGCAATGATTTACGAAAGTTACGACATGTTGGTTTGATTTTACTGCAGATACAATTGGATCCATTTAGTGTGAAGGTTATCAGCTCACACTCCCCGTCGCCAACGAGGGCATGCATCTGATGAGGCGTTTCAGAATTAGGTGGCATTATACTATATACATTGGTCAGGACCGTTGATCCTGAGAAACCTAGTACATTTAAGATTGGAGAAGAACTAAGACCAGTGAATGTATAAACCGCCTCCCCTTTTACTCCTGATGCAAATGCTGAATGACTACTGTAATGAAAATGCCGGTTTTTCCAAAAGAGCCCAACGCAATAGATAATGGAATACTCTCCGTACATGATTACAACGATACCATGCAAAGTGCTACAGTATATGATTAGCCGTCCGCACCATGTCGTCAGGATCCATGGAAACCTTACCTCTCAAACTGCGACCACGCAACCTTGTTTCCTCTTCGCTTTGTGGTATTGACTCCCTAACTCCGTTGAATAGTTCGTTCCTTCGTGAATCGTAGCGCGATCGCGCGGCTTATCGGAGAATCACCTCCACACACCAGCACCCTTCATGACTCCATCGAACTCTTCAACGCCCACACCTCGAGCGACACCCACGCCCCCGTTGGCTTCGAGAATCATATCCTTAAGCAGCTCCTCATCCACATCCTCTTTCAGCACAGCTGCTACGCGCCGTAAATGCGCCAAAGTAATCGGTCCGTCCTGTCCATTCGTAAAGAGTCGAAAAGCCTCCTCGACCTCTGCACGGTGAGCATCAGAGTCGTGCTCTCTCGTGTGGAATTTGAGGGCGCAGATGGCGAAAAAGGGCTCAAAGGTTGCGTATCCGTCGTTTTCGGGGTCGAGAATCGAGATGAATTCTTTTAGTTCTGCATGCGATGAGGGTGGAACGCCGAGAGCTCTAGGATAAAGATCTTTTTAGCTGAATTCCAGGCGTGTCTCCTGTAGCGCACTTACATGAGCGCGGACTTGACGTCGTCAATAGGCAAAACACCATGCTTTTCTCCATCCATCGGCTCCGCGAATAGGCTGAATGCCTCGCGGATCTCGGCCTCCTCTTGCGGCGTGACGTTGTGCTCCTTTGCGAGTTTGGACTGGCGCGTCTTGGGCGCTGCGCTTCCGCTGGCAGCGGGTGCTTTGCGCTTTGGAGGCTGGAAGACTTGTTAGAGACCATTATGCCATGAAAAGTATTAGCGACGCTTCTTACCATTTGCACTTTGATTGAATTAAGAGCTGTTACAGCGCGGTCGCAGTAGTTGATGTCACGACGGATTCTTGGTGGTGACGATAGTGGATTTGGCATAGCGCAGAAACAGTGTGTAAGTACCGTGCTGTGTCAATATTAGGACTGTACGGGGTCCTTGAAGAACGAGCCTTTACTATTTATTCTGTTCGACTCAAACCATCGTCCTTCAACATTCTTTCTTCCACAGTCTCTTCAGCAGACTCCGAAACTGAAGACGGCCACTCGCGCTCCTTTGGAGAAAAATCAACGCGAAAGACTCCAAGGTTTGTTCACGTCTGCTATACAGCCACCGCGATCGATATATCGATTTTTTTTCCCCCGTGATATTCATTCTTCTACAACAACATCCGCTTCTAAAAATGCTAGAGCTTGCCGCTTTGATGTACTACAGCGAGCAAGTGTGGACAGTGAAGCAAAATTAAAAAAAGCCTCGTCGGACAACTTCAAACCGGCGTGGTTCCAGCGGGTAGCAAGCGATGTCAATGTCTTTGAAGACGGACACCTAGCGATCCATGGAGACACACAGTCAATAGAACAGAAAGATTTTTATGATATCAACCTCAATTCAATCAATTATTCAATCGAATACTCGCTCTCATTCATATACGCCTCATGCTTGGTGCCTTCTGCAACATCCCCAGTTACATCAGCTGTTCATATTTTCGACATTGGGTCCCTTGAAATGGTCAGAAAAGGCAAAAGAGGGGTTGGCGCAGTGCTACTCACTCACTTGAAGTTGTTCTTCATCTCTCGCAACTTCGCCATAACTGCCACAGGCTCAGACTCGCCAGTCTGTTTCTGGATCTCGGGGTCCTGCTGTCGTTAGCATGACTGTCTTTCAGCAGCGCTCCTAACAGACAAACCTGAACTCTCATAAACACGTTGTGTTCCTGTGACAAGTTAGTCATGTGTTCTTTCGCAGCTGCCTTCATTGCGTTAACATACCTTCTCATCTCCAATTGTGAATTTGCCAGTGGTAATCTTGTTGTTTTCGGCAAACGAGTGAAGGTTCTGTACAGCATCGCGTGAAGAAACGGATGCCGCGAACTTGACGTTGGCCTTGGTGTACTCGTGTCCAGGCTGGAATAATGTCAGCAACTGCGTCTCTTTAAACACTCAGCTCATGGCATACATAGACAACAGTGTCATCAGGCAACGCTGCGAGACGCTTGTTCAAGGCCTCGTGCATCTCCTCGGCGTTACCTTCGAAGAACCGACCACATCCTGGTCATTCTTGTCAGTTTCAACCCCAATCTCTGAGCATCTAGGGCTTGCTTGGACCTACCTCCAATGAATAAAGTATCGCCGGTAAAGACGGCCTTGTCGTTCCCGTCTTGGGCAAAGAAGCAGATGCTGTCCTGAGTATGGCACGGCGTGTGCACACCCTTGAAAGTGATGTCGCCCAACTTGAAGGTCTCGCCGTGGCCGGGCGTCTTGGTCACACCTTCGCAGTCCTTGCCACCGATGATGTCCAGCTTGGGGTTACCGAGTTCGGCAAGCTTGGGAAGTTAGTGAATATTCATGACTGAGTAGTTATAGTGGCGTCCTACCAGCTTCTTGTTGCCTCCGGCATGATCCCAATGGCAGTGGGGAAGTCAGCTATGTTCATTCGGCTGCGGTTAAGGTGCAGTACTTACTGATGGGTGTTGACAATGGCTGTCAAGTTGATCTTGCCCGCCTGAATAGCATCCTTCAGAATTGGTGCAACCCTATAAGGTATTAGTTGACAAACTTCCATAAGCTCATCGGATATTGCGGTCATACTCTGGGGGGTTTGCAGGATCGACAATGACAGCATCCTTGGACTTGTCGTCAACTACTAAGTATGCATAGTTGTTGGAGCTTCCCTCCCCTGTTGAGGTTAGTTTTCTGTTCCAATCCGAAATGTCATTCTCGCGGTGAAGTATCAGAACTATTCACATACACATAGGAATCGACTGGATATGCATGGCGCGAGATGCAACGAGCTATACTATCTTAGCTATGCCCGCTTCAAAATCGGGCGATGGATGGACTTACAGCAGATGATAGATATCCAATTTTCTGTTTAAGAAATGGTCGGCTTGCCGCGATTCTATACATAGGCTTGTAGTTGGATGTCGATTTGAAAGTGGATGTATCGTTGGAAGGATATCGAATGAGCTGCGAGGTTTTGTAATGGATCCTATCAACCAAGGCAAGGTCCAGAGATATCATGGCTCCCCGCCGCTATCATGACGTTTACCGATGCGAGTGAGTGCACGTGATACGAGGCCGGCCTTCCGCTTCAACATCCTCAGGATATCAGAAGAATTGGCCCCCGAAAGCATAAAAGACGAAGTAATTTGGTCACTTTATACTAGCTTAGACTAGTACTTAGGCTACTTTATTATGGTAGCCGAAGCCTTAGAAGACAGTTCTTCTGTCGCCCACCCGAACATCAAGATCATCAATCAACTGCATTGGTCTCTGGGATATGATTTGTAAAATCAATTAATTTGGGTATCAAGTATCTCAAACAATCTCTTCATCACTAGACCATTCCAATTGGTTTGGGTTTCCAAGTGCCTTGAAACTGTGTCCAACCAAAGTCGTCCTCCCCACTGCCAGCATCGAGTTTATGATCTCTCATCATGGTGTCCATAACATCAGGTTCTGCCAGGTTCCTCCCTTCTTGGGCACTCTGTAACCGCTGTGTCAACTCTGCGCATTTGAGGAACACCTGGTTTCCCGGCAGGCTGCCTTTCACTTCTTGAAGCGTCTTAAGCACACGCTCCTTCGGCCAGCGTTCAAACTCGTCAGCTATAGCTCCTAATTTTGCGTTATCTCCTTCTCGAAGATATCGCATCACCGCCATACGGCACGGATCGCTGCTGTCCTCGTCTAGCTGCTTCCAATAGTAATCCCAAATCCACAGCAATGCCTTTCTGGCCGCTGTGCGTAGCTTTGCCAATGAGGGCAGTTGCTCGTGTGTGGACTGATGGCGCAGCTCGACAAAGGTGGCAGGTAAGCCTATAGTCTTTGCGATTGTGTACATGCTCTGCTTGCGCTGCTTTTCCTGGTGACCATCGACAAGGCCAGTGACAAATCTAACAAGATATCAGTCTACCGCACATGATTGTTTTGGGATCATGACACTCACCTACTAAATGCAGCTGAATACGCTGCTCGGATAGCATATGCTGAAGAGGCTGCATTTCCGCCAGAAGATGCCTCCCGATCACTCAACAAAGCTGCCATTAAAATCGCCGTCGATTCAACCATGTGAGGACAGTTTCCTCGCTGCATCCACATTGATACACGCGCAACCGCTTGGTGCTGTCGTGAACGAGTCTCTTTATCGTCTATAGCCTGACGCATCTGCAGATTGTCTCCATCGTTAGGCTGATTGGCGTCCTGTCCCAGCTTCCGGTTTAGATCTTGGGCGTTGGTGGTGACGATGCCTGTGTACATCTGTTCGCGTACGAGCAACAGTTCATAGCGGTCGCGCCATGGCGTAAAGACGTATTGGACCATTTTACAGGGTCAATCTTAATCTCCTTGTAGTGCTTTGGTCGGAACTGGGAAGTGAGGTGAGTTTTTGGTGATGCTTAGGTAGCTTTGAATTCAAGCCTGGTCTGGATGCTAGGATGAAAATTATTTTCCAGCGTCTGAAAGCGGTCACCAACTGCTACAATGATAACAACTTGCCACAACGACGATTCGCATATAATACATTGTTATTGATGATAGGAATTATACTAAGTTTTGAGTAAATGCTCGCACGAGTGAAATTCCATGTCCAATTTCTAGAATATGGCAGCATTGGATGCACTCGCATTTGGAAGTGAGAAGTACTGAGTGGGTTTGGAGGCAATGGTATGATACTGGTAATGACTAACTTTGCCAGAAAAGGTACATAGCGCCTTGCAAAATATTATCTTGGTATTTATTTAATAGCAGTTTGACGTTACCAAGTCACACTCTGATTTCAGAAGTATAGAAGATTGTAAATGATACTCCTGGTGCTGGATTTGCAAACCTGTATCTGTACTCCATGGCAATACCAACCAAACCCAATATCAAAGTCTTCACGCCATGCATGATGAAAGTTACTGTATAGGTACGTAATTACCAAATATTGAAGATTGACGACTTGTCATATTCGATTACTCTTATTAAGATTGTTATTGAGATTGGCCAACCCATCCCTTTTGACGGAGCTTCCCTTCAACTCTCATCATCTATGATCTCTAGCATCCTGGTAAACTTAATACTGTACTGCAACTTGGGCTTGGCCGAAATTTCTAGTCAAAGTCAGAATAAAATATCTCAATGTGGATGAACAACTATGTGTGGAGCTTGATCTCATCAGAAGTAAGTTTTTGGAGGTGTTTTTTTATTATTAGGAAAGGCAAGATCTTCGGGTCCTAAAGATCGAATGTCTAATTATGTATGAATCTTACATAGGTAGGTACTTTTTACTCTAATAAGCCGCCGTCAATCATCATGGCCTCAGAACTTCTTCACCTACTGTACTGTACCAGGTTCTTTTTCCCCTCCTTGACTCACGAATTGCGGGGCTAGCAGCCACTTCCTCGCTTGCCAGCCACAACCGACCCTGAGAAGTAAATACGTAATGCCGCAAGAACAGTGGGACTGTACCGCTGTAGCGCCTAAGTCTGGGTTCGCACGCCGCCGCACAGGGCTGGCTGCAGGTGGGGAGTGCGTTAGGTGTAGTACCAACCAACCAAAAGCTACTGAAGAGAGACCATCAGCACGGACCGACTGGATGCCACATGTCGGGCAGGGATTAGCGTACCTACCTACTGAATCAAACGTTGAGAACGAGACGCGGCTCTTTATGGCCCGCTCTTCGTACCTACCTGCCTCTTTTTCTTTTACATTGGAACACGGGCATCTGATCTCGTCATGTCACTGGAAATTCATCTGAGGCTCTCTTGCATTGACTGATCTTCCATTTGAGTGAGCATTGTACGGCTGCCTGAGCCTGTCATACTTACATCTCCCTATCTTGTGCTCTTGCACGGGGTATCCATAGCTAGTTTCTATACATGTTGAAATCAAATCGCTTTATCCGTGCCTGTTTTCCCTAAAATCAAGACTCCATGCCGTCGTCTCTGAGACCCTGTATCCTCTTTCTTCAACAAGCAAATGGAGAACAAAAGCTGGCTTGTCCTGCCGCCGTAATACCATATTCATACAAGTTTAATGTCGTGATTCATGTTCGCCGTTGCGGATATTGCGTTGTATCGCATTACTCATCGTCATCCTCCTCATCATCCTCCTCATTCTCATCCTCATCCTCATCCTCATCCTCATCCTCATCCTCATCCTCGGATTTGGGAGGTTCCCATGTCTCTTCAAGTTTCAGGCCCTTGCCGCTGGGCTCATGACTTCTGAATGAAGATCCAAGTAGAGATGATACGGTGGATCGGTAATTGTTCAATTGTGGGTCTTCGTTGAACTTTTCTGGAGCATCATAGAGACCCATCCCAACCAGGATCTCACCCTCTTCTTCTGAAGCGTCTTCGAGTGCCTGGTATTGGATATCCTCAGACACAGCTGGTTGAGAGAGATGGCTCTGGGGGAGCGTCTCTGGTGTTGGGGGTGTTGTTGCACCAAAACCATGCATGATGAAGTTGTTCCAGTCCCATCCATTGCTGTAGGTGGTGTCGGCAGGAGCAGAGGTAACCGGCATTGAACGGGTATCCGTCGTCAAGGAAGCAGCTGGTGAATGGTGCGAGATACCAGCTCCTTGATAAGCGTTGTATGCCATGTTGTCGGCATGCTGATATGGCAGTGACAGATGGGAGAAGGCCAGAGGGGATGTGCCGCAAGAGGTTGAGCCCATCATAGGTGAGTAGTGAGAGAAATTCCCATATAGATCGTGTTGATCAGCAGGTGTGTAACTTGGAGTCAAGGCATGCATGTGCTGCTGTGTTGAAGCTTGACCATAGGAACTCGGGTGCCAGCTCAAGGGACGCGACGATCGTTGAGTGTGCTGCTGTGACTCGACATCGCAAAACGAAGATAGCTGATCCATTATTTGTTGCTGTCGTCGTTGAGAGTTGCCGTCGTTCATCAGAGTCTTGCGTCGAGCCATGAGGCCTGATGATCGAGGACTATTGCTGGCACTTGAGGGTTTGGTAATTCTCATAGAGTTTCCTCCAGAACGCTGTCCGTTGGAGCCTCGTGAGAATCTCCTTGATGTTTGAGAACATGCCATTTGGTGTGCGTGGTCGTCTAGCATCACGTCCTGAGGATATGTGACGGGCAGAGAGCCTGCTGGTTGCACACCGAAGAGTGGGTGCATCATCTTGAGGTAGGTATCCAAAGAAAAATCTGTAAAACTTGCGATGGAAAGACTTAAGTGTTGATTGAAAAAGACCCTCGATCAAAGATTGTTATCGTTCTCAAGCTTGCTTTGTGCTGTTGATAGATATGCGAACAAAAGACCTGAGGGACCAACTTCATTATGTATCGTCGAGTGGATGTACAGTACAGTCCCCAAGGGGGTTCAAGGGAGTACGAAACATGGGGCAATCGATGGCTTGGGAATAAATCGAGCCTAGTAACTTCAACAAGATCAACTCTCCAGGGATCTGGGTGTGGGCCGGGAGGGACCAAGCAGAAGAAGAAGCATGGACGATTTAGCACCAACTCGCTACAAAACGCAGAACTACGAATATCGACGAATCAGCATTGAGTGTGTCGGGGTACTTGACAAGGTTCACTCACCAGAAATGGCCCTGATGTTCTCGTTCCTGTGCTAGGATTGTCAATTTCTAGCATGGCAGCTGAAGTGGTGGCCTGCGTCATACGGGCCGGCAGGGGGTGTCTCAGCAGGCGGAGCTAAAGGCAGTGAAAGGTAGGCGGGAAGTAGTGCCGGAGCGAGAACTAGGCCACTGTTCTAGGGATTAAGACAACGCCCGTGTATGGTGAGATCCAGTGTCAGAGTGTTTAGACACACGACTTCTGTTATGTGCGAGGGTGTGCGGGTTGGGATTTTGAACGAGACAGGAGGAATATCAATGGTATTAACGCCGATTCTCTCAGTGCTACGCTAATCTTGGCGTGGTACCGACAAGGCGAACAAGAAAACAGACTTGATGGTTATGGTAATAACGATGGAGTCTTCCGCAACTATGATTGCGTTGCAGCCATGAGCACAGAGTCTTCAGGAAGTGGGCATCATCGGCCGTCTGGACTCCAGAAAAATCACCCCTGTCACTAAGGATGCAACTCACATGGAGTAGTGAACAATAGAAGGGATGGAGAAGAATTGGGCTCACGGCCCGGAGTCGTGATAAATCGTGGAACAGTGCATTTGCAGCCAGTCTTTGGTCAAGATCCACGTCCTGCTTCACCGAGAAGCAGGGGGTGAGGTAGCGGTAAGGGGTGTACCAAGCGTACAGAGCGGCGCCACAATGTATGCATCCCTGGGGCCCGAGTTAGGCTGGGGACCTCAACTAGGAAGCGCCGCGCCCAGGCCAAAGGATGGGATATTTCCTTGTTGCTAAATGTGCCACTCGGGAAGGGTCTCAAATCTCATCAAGACGGGATGCGCATCACCGCTTTGGTCTGGCATGCTTCTGGCTAGTCACTCGAGACACCCCTGCTGTAGAAAACGTAATTCCCATTTCTCGGCCCCGTGGTAACGTTAGAAGCGGGTTGAGAGAGGGTGTTGTACAAATATGGAGTTGTCCTAAAAGAAACAATCATATCTGATCGACAGGCGCTTGGGGAAGATGGTAGACCATGTTTGCAATGAGTTTTGAATCCTCATCAACACTGGGTAGGACACCGGTGAAAACGGCTCAGTACCCACTTCTCAGTGTATTTTCGCGCTTGACTTGGTGATCCCCAAGCTTTTTCTCACACGATTGTTCATTTCAGTGACAACAGCCTGCTTTTCAAAGTAAGCACTCGGCAAGGGCCGATGGTTGAAAGTTCAAAAATATAACAACAGCTTGATAATCTGGCCTCTAGTATGGAGTACTTGGCAGTGATATCCATGACCCAAAAGTTTGAACCAGGCGAGTTATCTGCCAGGGTTCGAGGGCGCAGCCAAACTCCATCTAACGTCGACCTCGCAGGCATTTCGCAGTCCAGGCTAGATGGGGATTCCCTCAAGGCCATCTCAAATATTGTTATGTGGAACCGCATCTGTTCCAAATGAGGGTGGGAACGGCGTTTCCTGATAACTAACGCGTGGCTGGTCAACATTGCATCGTGCATACTCTGACTGTACAGTATGCGCATGCACAGCAACAACCCATCTAAACCAGGTCGGTACGCAGATGTTAGTGTGCTTAAGCTATTTCTCTGTATAGTTGGTGAGCGATGCTTCCAATCTTTGGCGGTGTGTGTGCTGTTGGTGGGAATCCTTGGTGGCAAGAACACCACTACAAGGGCGCAAGGACGTTTGAACGCGGGTACTGGAGACATTGCCGTCGCGCAATTTGCTCCATAAGGTAAGGTACCGAGTACGAGCTGTGAGTCGCAGGGTTGAAACTGGAGACTTCAAGTCGAACACAGGTTGATTGATGAGAAACACTCGTCGATTAGGGAGGTGATGGTTAACATGGGCCATCGGCGGGCACTGTTCGTCACTGTTCGATAGTGCTCTAAGTGCCCTGGCCGGGTATCAATCTCAGGAAGGAACGAAATGAGGTGAGTCAACTATCTTAGGCAGGCGTCTTCAGGTGATGGGCGGGCCTGAGCGGCGGCGGGCAACGAGGGGAGGGGACGGAAGGTGCAAGTTGCAGTGACTCGCTTGGTAGTGTATCCGTAAACTGAAGACGCAGCTTCCACATGTGTGCTCCGTATGCGACCTGCCTACTGGTCCGCCCTTGGCTTCGCTGGGTCTTCTGAGAATGGAGAGTGCGGAAATCACCACATCGGATAGGCGCCCTCACTTGTCTGTCGAGGCTCGAGCATTGTCAACTCACTCATCAGCCAAGTGCCAAGTTGCCATTTTCTTCTCCTCCACTCAGGGGTTGCGAAACCGACAACCGATTTCCCAGATGGGTAAACACTGGAGGGTCACCCCGTGCTAATTAGCTGCAGTACCACTTCCTCTCACAGGCAAAGTCAAGCAGGTAGAGAAACAGGGTGTCGCTGGTCTCTCTAGGTTCCCTGTCGCCTGGGCAGCGCCAGCGCCAGCACAACTTCAGCAAGTGGGCGGCTTGTCGGGCATGGGATTTGGCTTTGTCTGCACCTGTGTTAGTGGAACTCGTGCTCTCTGTAGGCTGCCACGTCGTCTAACGACTCACTTCCGAAACCGAAACACGGGTCTGTCGGTACACACGCTAGGCTATTCTGCATGCTTGTATGGTATGTTGCATGTCTATCCCAGGTAAGTTGGTGTCCGCAGATATTGCTTCTGAAGTTCTGTGTAAAGTTTGCAGGAGGTCTTGAGACAAGGTGGTCAAGTTCAATTCCAAGCCGCTTGGAAAGTACTAGCTAACCTTGCTGTGCCATCATAGATTAAAATGCAACATTATTGTGTGTGATCCTTTTCTAACTCGAACTTGGATAGGGAATCTGGGCTCTCTGAACGTTCCCATCACTGGAAGCGAACGATTTACAAGTGCATCATCAATGAACTATCCGAACTCGGTGCGAAATGCGATAGTGCTCTGTCACTTCCTTTGTCTCATCTCCCTACCCCCTCCGCTGAAGGGAACGTCGACGATTCATCAGGTTCATGCTGCAGCACAGCAAATTTTTGCTTGGGCTGGTTCTTTACGAGGATAATCCCCACCTGCATAGTTTCATTGCTGACCACGGCCATGAGATGAGTTCTGTGGAGCACAGCACATGTGCTGGTTCTGGCTGGCCCCTCTGAACCTAGCCGCTTTTCGGTGTTGGAAAGCGACGCGCTCCATCGAAAGATTTGGGCGTCTCACCGTACGTCCAGGACCTAGCCAGCTAGCCCACCATGAAGGGTTACAGAGGGATCAGCTGGGGGCCGCCAGTGGATGATATTGCTTGACCATGGGTTTTCAACTGCCTTGATCGTCCACTGAATCAGTCACCTCACCAAGCAAGGGCTAGAATTGCGCGCCACCTACATGCTCCCTGCAAATCTTAGGTGGAGATGGGGAACGAAAGCGTGCCGCCTCGATGGATCTTTTTTTTTTAACTTTCTAAATCCCTAGTATTATGATCCTAGCGAATCCTCGAGCCTACGGTGTGCAGGGAAGGACATCGCTAACCGTTTCGCTCCGTTCAAGAGATGATACGAGGCGATCTATGCGTTGGTATGAGAACATATCGATGCCATGCATTACACTCACAGAATACCTACCTACATACTGTATTGCCGTCACCAGTTGCCGGCACTACATGCTGATGATAGACAATACGAACCCGGAGCTGTCATAGAGTTCAGCACCCCAGCACCTCTTCAACAACAGCTGTTATGGCGCTTTCTAATAACGATCCCCCTCGGCATAACACAAACGGTAGATGGATTGGCTATTTTTGCTTCGGATGCCCTGGCTTGTGGTTGTGATGGCTTGCTTAACACTAGTCCGATTTAACAGGGGTGTCGGGATACTCAGCCAATCCAAGCAATCTCTGGCTCAACCCATCTTGAAACTTCGATGGACTGTGCCCTGAACATCTGTCTATTTCAGGTAAATATAACAGTTTAAACCTCACGGCTTGACAAGGCTTGAGAACTGGGAGCTAGGAGCCTATGACTCGACTCGCCTATAGACCTTGAACCATGTCCCGCCAGATGGGCAGGGACAAATCATATTTTATTTGTTCCTTTCAGCACCCACGGCGAACAAAGGGATCATGCATTGGCTAACATATCTGCTCAGACCTTCCATTTTCCGAACGCTGTCAAGGCCCCAAATCCTCAATGGATTCCCAAGACATTCATTGGCTACAATTCTAATTAACCAGGCTGCCAGCATTATCGGCTTCTGTGTGCTATCGTGTTCCCGAGTCACGGAAGTGCAGTCACTGTCATGTGACGATTCTCATAAACTTTTGCAAAACCGGTACCTTGCTACCAACATAACGCGGCGACACTGTGCTGTGCTCTGGCCTTTAGCCCCTGGTTATGTGCCACAGCTTGTGCCGGCCGCATCCTAAATCATATTTGCCTATCAAGGCTGACGAAGCCGTCAAAATGCGTCATTCGAAAACAACCCTCTGCGTAACCGATCAGCCTCCGCCCTTCGATAACTATCTATGCATGGTAGAGAACTCAGTGCTCAATCAGTTCGCTTCGTCCTCATTTGGGCTGCGTGTGCGGGCCTAGAACCGGGTCTGTCCAACAAGCGTAGCACACGCTCTAAAGCTTGAGAAACAAAACAGTCATGATTTTCGGACCAGGCTTCAGAACAAGACATATTCGCCTGTCCCTTTCTCCTGCTTGTCCGCCAAAGCCCACTTGTAGCGTTATGAAGATTGGCAGATTGGATTGGATGAGGTTTATCACCAATCCTCAATTACCAATCGAGAAACATGGGTGCAGTCCCAGACATGGCTTCGTTCTTTCAAGCCGGACAGACGAACGGTCGTCTTGTGACTTGCAATTCTTGACAATCTGCCAACGTCGTCTCTAGGCCAGGTTAACTCAAGTGGCTCCTCCTCTTCGGCCTTAGATCAAAGATCCTGCGCCCAACCCACTGGGGAGGCTGAAGTTCCGTTGCCTTTGTTTTACGCTCTGGTGCATACACCTTACTAAGGACACATCTGCTATGATTTGGTTCACCCCTATTCCATCAACCAACCAAATTACTACTAGCTCAACAACCCGCTCAAAACACTAACTCGCCCTTGCAATCGGTTATCAATTCGATGTCAGAACAAGCAGATTCACTGGTTTATTATTTGCGTAACCCAAAAACAGTCGAGCTTATGCAAATCCATGGTATTTTTGTGTCAGATATCACTCGACGGCTTTGGCCTACCTGAGCCTATTCCATCCAACCACTGTCGTCTCGATGAAACGAATGTGATTATCTGTGTATGCGGAATATGGGTTTACAGAAGGATGAGAAATATGATCACCTTGGCGTACCAGATTCAAGTCTTTCTTTCAACACCGTGTATTTCCGGTGCATCACATTATCGGTGGCTTGATAAACAGACTTTCCATGCTTTAGGGTACGTACTGTCTTGGGGGCGGCAAACCACGCTATACCAACTCAAAACAGAGTATGGAGGCTTGAAAAGTTACCGTACGATGACAAGGATATGAGAATGGAGGGTCCAAACCCGCTTGCCAGGGATCAGCATAACACCTGGGTATCGCCAAGAAAGCGAAAAAGAACAACTCGCTACGGATAAAGCTTGCGGTCCAGTTGCTGATGATCAACTCGCCTGGCTTAGCCTTACTCATGACTTGACATGTACACTGGTTTCGGATAATATTACCCAGTGATGATTTGCCGCAGAAACAATCACACAATACATGCGTCAGAAAGGTTCAACTTCAGTGAAGTCGGTGGAGGAAGGCTACTGTATACAAGAGTGATGGCTCTTTACCGCAAGGGTATTTGCTCGTTACATACCTATCTGTTCGAAGATGATCAGACCCAGGGACCTTACACCTGGGATGATGCGTTGCCCTTGCGCTAGACTACAAAGGATATACTTGGAGCCACTTGGAAACCCGCTGCCATGGGTCCAGCACAAACCAGCAAGGGTCAGGCACGGAGAGTTAACCACGGAAGGACGACCTTTTTAGTATCATCTGGACGCTACAGACCAGGGTATGAAGATTTCTACAACCGGCACACGCACGCATTCCAAGGTCCAATTTCTTATCTACCATTATTGATATATTACATACGCTTGGCTTGAAGAGATGACTCGAACACAAGGGCTTGCTACCTAAGGAACGACGATGAAAAGATCGATTTCGGTGTCGCGAGTTGCCGTTGCATCTTCCTTTACACCCAGCTACCCCGGCCTATAGTATTCATATACATACATCCATGTATGTAAGTCAGCAAGCAGAAACCGCCTCTGATGGCCGCAGCGGCGCAACGACCCCGGCTTGGCCGGGTCAACTGAGTACCATCTTACACAGCGTTAGCCCCCGGCGTGCATGCGGGTTTGTGATCATGCAAGTACCTATATTGAAATGATGACTTGCGCACAGTCATTGATTATTCTCATGTCCTTCATGACTCGTCGCTATACCTTACTGTACGCCTAAGATATCTGATCTTGGGTAACTTGATCCTCTTTCACGTCCCTTGCCAGTTCTCCCGTGTCAATGAATGACTCTGGAATACCACCCGAGCAATACCCAAAGGTTCTTTTATTGCGGTCCCACACCGTTAGACGAGCAACATCGATTCCTTTTGCAGGAGCAGTAGCAGTAGCAGCGGGGCAGGCGTGAGTTTGACGGTGGTCGTGGGCGGACGACGGTCTACGGTACGCCGTAAGTTACGGTAATGGCCATTGGGCTTTGTTTTGGTCTGAGAGATTTGCGGGCGGCTTGAAAGCTTGAAGCTGGAACCTTGCCCGAGTAGCCAAGGAACTGAGTGTGCCTGGGCAGACCGGTAACTCAATTGCTTTGCATGGTACCAGTGCACTTTGCTTTTTGCCATGTTCTTGTTTTTGAAAGCTACACATGTCTTGATTGGGTACAGGTATGCCTGCTCACAGCATTGTTCTCACCAACTGATGGTAGCATGAAACAGCCTATCCAGATCACCCAGCGAGTGTCCTTGAGGCTTGTGGACAATTTTAATGATACAAAATCGGCGTAACCAGCATAGCAAGACAATCAGGTCACCATGACAGTACTGTATTGCAGCAGCCCGAAACTCAGCCGTTCCATTCAACTGATGATGAACGGCTACTGAGATGGGTTTGAGCGACACACAATAATTTGGCTAATAAAATGGACAGATTACATATGCACAGAGGCATTGATGTATTATCGCTAGGTATGTTTAACTAGATCAAGGACGAGTTGGATGATTTATTCATGATCGGCCAACATTAGACAGGTTTCGCTTAGTCGAGTAATTTGTCCTTCGCAGCACGCACTGCCACATCAGGACTTGAGACATTTACTTTGGGATCGTCAGTCACCAGCGCTACCTGACATTCTTTCAAAACGTGTGCATGGTCAACGCCCTGCGGCGTAGCTTTGACAGCTATGCTACAGCAGTACTGTGCTGTACCTAAGCTATGCCACAGATCAAGCCCCGGGTGGCCGGGGCGTCTCCAGCTGCCGCCCGTTCCTCCGTCCGAAAGCTCCATACATACCGATCGGGGATGTCCAGAGCGGGCCAGAGTTCAGCCATCTGTCCAAGACCTTCGCCGCCCGAGTCCGCAGCATTCGGGTTTGATTGATACACACCCAGACAGCTAACACGACACCATTTTCATACGGCAGTTGATGGGGGCGACTAGGCTCATTTGTAGAGACTGGGGCTGGAAATACCCCCCCTCCTAAGGGGAGTCATCACCCCTTTTCCTCGACTCTGGCGGAGGCTTCTATATTTACAGGGGTTTCGAGACGCTCGCAAGGCGGGCCGGCGTCATTCACCAAGCAAGCACTCAGTCAAATCACTCATCTGTCTTAGCGAGCTAATTATTGATGGATCTAAAAGACCTTTGTCTTGTGTCGAGTCTGATGACACGGCCCTTGGAGATTCTCTCTTTACCTTCGATGAGAGGAAACCCCACATGCCAGCTAAGAGCAATGCATGGATGTACGTACCTACCGTACTGGACGTTTCCCCTTTGACCAAATCATCAATCGCTCTTCAATAGTTTCAACACCTGGTGTTTTGACTAGGTACCCCGCCGAGACTGGACTGGTATTGTTTATTTGTTTGCCTGTTTTCAATAAGCAAGCAGACTACTGTACGGTTTACCCCTTTGTCTTGAGTACAGCACACTAGTTATTGCTCACTTTTTGGATCTTCAACTCAGAACGGTACCATCTTTTCCCAATCAGCAATCCCTATTGTTCAGGGATCGGTCGAGGGGGGCGCTGCTCGTGATATGCTTCCATGACGGCTCAATACCGTACTGTGCGTTACTGCAGGGAGAGCCACCTCTGGCTATCCGCATTTACGGATGTACAGTACAGTACGTATCCGTCCTACCTATACAGATTTCTGCCCTGTGCCGTCCCGTCCCATCCCATCTGACACGTCTCGCACCTTGTCCCTGGTGTCACGACGGTGCTAAACCGAACGAAACCAAAGCAGGCCAGCAGGCCCAAGCCAAGACAAGCGAGCAGTGCATCGTCCACTCACGGCACATGGATCTTGGCTTGCGTTTCGGGGCTTTTGAGTCCTTAACTCTGCATCGCATGACGATGCTGTCGAGCGGCTCGCTTGCCCCTCTAGCTTCTCTTGGGTGCGTTAGCACTCACTAGCTGCAGACGGTTGGCCACTGCCCTGGTACCATACATGCTACAGTAACTTAACTCATTAGATATCGACCATGGCGAATTCGCCCAACTGAGCTTCTAGACTAATCGTTGTCTTCATGCAGTAGCCCCGGCGCATCCGCGTGGTTAATTTGGTCTTGTGTCTTGCTTGCTTGCAGTGCAGTGCAGGCAACGTCTTCCGGTCCCCCTTCTTGCATCCACTCGCATCCATCACAGATGTCCCAGAAAGTTGAGACAAGACAAGACAAGACAGTGGAGGGTTGACGATTAAGCAGGACGGACGCCTCCATATTAACATCTGACCTTCTTAGCTGGAGAGTACGTATCCATACCTACAGAACAGGACACTAACAACTGTGATGGTTTGAAGACAATCCCACGCTTTCTATTCACCATTTTCACCGCCTTTCTTCCCTGCCTCTGTCCGTCCCCTCCTTTTGCTTCCTCCACTGTCGGACGCTTTCTAGCCCAGTCTCTCTTTTTCCCACTTAATCTCTCACAGTCGGGTTGAGGACATCGTCAGCCGCTTTAAGCCATGAGCAACTAGGTTGGCAGCGAGTGACCTGTGGTCTTGTTCCTATGCTGCATCTCGCACTCTGTCTTCTGTTGGTCTAGCGTCTTCGACTTTCCTCAGTCTTCCGGCATCCGACCCTTGCACCAGAAAGTCTGACCTTTGATCGTCGTCAAGCAGAAGAGCACCCATCACATTGCTTTGTCACTGTATCCTTACTGGGACCACCATAGCCAAGTATCCAGGCATTCACCCGCCTCCAGTCATTTTCCCCAGCATGTCAACCCCGAGCCCATCGAACCCCTCCCGTTGGACTTTGAGTGTGGCCAGTTGGACGGCGAAAGTCAGCTTCTTCCCCGTGCTCCAGTCGTCAGGGTGACAGATCAACCCGTACAGCATTCCGGCTATGAAAGTATCCCCTGCCCCTACGGCACTATATCTCGGACAGTGGTCAGTTCCTGCAGTTCTACGCGACTTGTGTTATGCGTCGTGCTGTGTGGGACATGGGCATGGACATACTCAACCACGGAAATGTCTCCTCCGGATTCATCCTGTGCAGGGCAATGGGAGCGAAGAGCCTCGCCCGCTGACCGAGGCAACCCAGCAGCTCCCTCTTCCCCCCACGTACAGAGTGCTAGTGACCTATTTATGCGGCGTCTCGTCAGCCAACATGAACAAACCCAAGTCAGTTCAAGTATAAGCAAGCAAGCAAGCAATGTCTTTCCATGATGTTGTTGTACGTACGCCTTGCGGTGCCCTTCGGTTTTCAGGCATTGTTCAGGGGTGCTGTGCCCACGACTCTGTGCCCTTGTTAGATCCTCTCAACCACCACGGCCCAATATCTTTGAGTCCACTCTCACCTCAGCCCAACTGCGCGAATAGAAGACGACGTCCGCCTCTGCCGCCAACTCTGGCAGACCTTCCCTGCCGGGCTTCTCAACTTCGACGCTGATGGTTGCTTTCGGTAGTACGTTACGCAGGAGCCGGATACAATTTTGCACGGTTTCTGGGATTCGGCCCTGTTGCGTCCATGTTCAGTTTGGCTGGTGTCCATGTGCAGAAGCTACTGCTCGAATCCTACCTCGAAGTGCCACCATGTCTCCTGGTCCGCTTCGAAACTTCGCGCGATGTTGCCAAACTCGTCTTGGGTCATCTCTGGGAGGTCGTTGTAGTTGACGAGCGTGCGGCTGCCCGATGCTTCACTGCGAATGATGTAACTGCTTGCCGCCTCTGTGCTCTCCTCTCGATATAAGCAATGGCCAAAGTCAATCTTTGACTGTTGACCAAACGAGGATACAACACGCTGTGCTGCGGAGGATGAGGCGTTGGGCAAAGGTGATACTAGATGTAGCTGGAGGCCATCATGGTCTGCGAGCAGCTGCTCCAAGACTTGAAGCGAATTGGGGCAATTACCTCCACGTCGGATATTGATACTAGTAGCACGTAGCTTTGAATCCTCGGACGGGAAGAAGGGGACACTGAGGTTAGGTTAGTAGATGCCATACTGTGTTGTTTTGATGGTGACATTCTTGAGGATTGTGTCCAAGTAGCAAGCACCCACGACGATTAGGTGCTTCATAATGTCTTGCCTTGCCTTGTCTTGTCTTGCCTTGAACCTGAGCCTATTACCCTGTAACGTTGGTTTGCTTGTGTCGTTGTTCGTGATATGTTGTCTTCAGTTTTGTTTGTGTTGCAGACAATAAAGACAGTTCCAAGTCGTTTGTTGGAGGGGTTCTCCGCCGACGTAATTAAGTTCCACCGGTATTTCGTCACTATTTTTCTAATTTTATTGAGAGGAGCGTTCTTATTGTGTTTTATTGTTTATGATAAGGTAAATGCCAGAATTTGCTTCCAGCCCTAGGTATAGAAATGTTGGCCTTGTTAGGAGTGGTTATATCGCATGCACAGTCTTGTGTATTATGATATGCGTCTAGAATCTAAGTGCTGGATAAACAGAACACCGTCTGATTACAACAGTCCCGAGTGCAGGAAATACGGTCATTTTCTTTTGAATCACGGCTTGAACTGAGAAAATAACACAAAAGGAAGGGTTGTTTCAGCAGTTGTATTGAGCGAAAAGCGCATTAAAGATTGATATACGCATTTCAAATATAGGGTAAGCGACTATTGAGTCGCAGATCTATCCAGACTTTTGCTCCATGTATCATGAGCCCTAGCATTCAATGCTGCTGCATTCAAGGGAGGTTGTATATTACAAGAGATTATCAATACAATGGTCGTTGATGATGTTATCTCATGTTTACTTGATTCAAGTGTGTGTTGAGTAAGTATCAGTAAGCCAACAACTTGTACTGAGTCATCTCACTCCAATTGACTTCATTCGTCTAATCAGAAGCCTCTTCAAGCTATCGACTGTAGAAGAAGCGTGTTATTTCTGTTTATGAGTACGATACTCTGAAATAAATTCGGCCCTTCATAATCACGAGATCGTCAGATTCAAATCCAGACTCAGCAGCAAGCTCGCCGCAAGGTGTCAGAAGAATTGATCGCCGAAAGCATAAGAGACAAAATAATCTGGTCACCTTATGCCAGCTTAGGCTAGCATTTAGGCTACTTTATTTCTGTAGCCTAAGCCTTAGAGAACATTTCTTCTTCTGTTACCCACCTAGGCTCAGTAGGAGCCAGTGGGCCCATTCTACCAAACTGCCCCGCCATTGAGCCCTGGAAGACAACGTCATCTCCAGCTGCCATTGACAAAAGACTGGACTGGACTGGACAGGCGATCGCATTATTTTCTTTTGTGTACTGCACAATCAATCAAAATTTGAAGATGGGCGAACACTCGGAAAAACATATACATTTCCAAGACGGCAATTATGGCTCTGATGACTGCTCAGACGATGATGATGCTAAGGCAGTCGAGGTATGCCTAACTATCTTACCTACACCTACTGGATAACCCCATGCAAGAATGGCGCGACTAATACCGTAGAACCTGCGCAGGTAGTCTTCGATCCAGGAAACCCATATCGTCGCAAGAGCTCCATGGTCGCCTCAGAAATCAAAGCGCCTGTGATGCGACACCCTTCACGTCGCGACGAGTGCCTCGTCCACCAGTTCCTCGATAGTCAACGACGCGCCAAAGATGCTGCCTGCTCAGCCAGCGAACCCGAGTCGGAAGCTTCGATGGGAAATGTTTCCTCATACCTAAGCAATCACCCGGACCCTAGCCAGGCTAGTTTTCATAGGGCCCTCAATGGCGACCACGTCGAAGCCGTTCGCGACGAGGGTCTTGACTCGGTGGTCGACCCGAAATTCAAGAGCAAGTGTCGCGCTGTTGTAGAGCCTGGTAGCATGGATCACTCTGGTCAGGCTGACCAGCAGGCTTGGACCCAGCAAATGACCAAGAGCATGTCCGACCTCGACCTGGGAGGTGATCATGAGGATGTGCGAAGTCGTCTGCTCACCAAGCAGCAGCTTAGCGACATGGCATGGGGTGTGAGAGAACTAAGCCGTCGGTTGAGCAGTATGCGCATTCGATTCAAGGTCAAGAGTATCTTTATCCTGACAAAGATCTACGACCAAGACTTGATCCCCAAAACAAGAGAATTGGTCAAATGGCTATTGCAGCATAACCATGAGGTCGCATACACTGTCTACGTCCAAGACAAGCTGAAGAGCAATAAGAAGTTTGATGTCAATGGCATCATTGACGAGGTAAGCAAGGGATACGTCGAGAAGGGTGATGCGAACGAACAAACAGTAAAAGACACACTCAACAAGCGCTTGCGATATTGGGACGAGAACATGTGTCGAACACGACCCCATACCTTTGACTTTGTCATCTCGCTCGGTGGTGATGGTACAGTGCTATATGCTAGTTGGCTGTTCCAGCGCATCGTGCCACCTGTACTGAGCTTTGCACTAGGAAGCTTGGGCTTCTTGACCAAATTCGACTTTGAAGATTATCAGCAAACCCTCACAACAGCCTTCACCAAGGGCGTGACAGTGAGTCTGAGACTGCGGTTCGAGGGCACTGTCATGAGGAGTCAACCACGTAAGAAAGCACAACTCGACAAGGGTTCCGATGAGGATGATGACCCGCCGCGAGACCTGGTAGAGGAACTGATTGGTGAGGAGAGGGAGGACGAGCATACGCATCGACCGGATGGGACGTTTGAGATTCTGAATGAGGTGGTGGTGGATCGAGGCCCAAATCCAAGTAAGAATCCCGCAGTCAACGTTGCCCCTGCAGGAGATGTGCTAACGTATATTCTAGCTCTGTCAACTACCGAGATCTTTGGAGACGACGAACACTTTACTTCGGTCTTGGCCGATGGTATCTGTGTGTCAACACCAACTGGTTCAACGGCCTACAACCTGGCTGCTGGAGGATCTCTGTGCCACCCAGAAAACCCCGTGATGCTGGTCACATCCATCTGCGCGCACACGCTATCGTTCAGGCCCATTATTCTACCCGACACGATCGTGCTGCGAGTTGGTGTTCCATACGGCGCGAGGACATCTTCGTGGGCGAGCTTCGACGGCAGAGAGCGCGTGGAGCTGAAGCCAGGAGACTACGTGACCATCAGTGCGAGTAGATTCCCGTTTGCTTCCGTGCAGGCTGAGGGACGGAGAAGCGAGGACTGGGTCAATAGCATTAGCGGGAAACTCGGATGGAATACGCGACAGAAGCAAAAGAGCTATAAAGAGTGGGAGAAATAAGACGGTATATTATAACGAGAGAAATGAATCATGGGACGAATATTCGTACTTGGTCAGACGAACAGACAAGATGGATGGCGTTTTGGTAGAGATTACTTACGGATAGTGATGGCGTTTCTGCTTCAATATGTAAATGAAACGAGGAAATAGTGCTCATGGAGTTTAATTGATCTTTTCCAGGGTCTATAGTTGTCATGAGAAGAGGTGTTATTTAAGTGGCTGTTCGTTATACTACTCTACTCCACTGTTGAAGATCGCGTTTAATGTTTAATGAGCCCACCGACTTCAAGCACGGTTCGTATTTGGACACCGCCTCTCTTCGACAACGGTTCAGTTGCGTCTCCGATAGCACGTCAATGGGCCTTTCCTGAGCATTCAATCAATCAATTCAAACAAAGTAACACCAAAATCCATCGCAATGGCGACAGAAACCGCATCGTCTCTCCCGCCCGACTTGTTCGACCAAACCACAATCATCTCTCTCCTATCGACTCTCGCTATCGTCTTCGCCGCATACGTCGCCTCGCTTACGTTCCTTCCTTCTTCATCCTCGGGAACTCTACGGTTCCTATTCATCTGGCATCTTGCCGATGCGCTGTGCCATTTCCTCCTCGAGGGAAGTTTCCTGTACCACTGCTTCTTCTCGCACCAGCCGCTCCTCGACGATGCGAAGACAGACCTATTTCCCACACCCGCAGGGTTTCTAGGATACAACGACCGTGTGTACGGTGCACAGTCAGGTGGAGATAATCCCTTCGCTATGCTGTGGATGGTGTATGCGAAGGCGGATAAGAGATGGGCTGGCGTGGACTTGGCGGTTGTGAGCTTGGAGTTGTTGACGGTGTTTTTTGATGGTCCATTGGCTGTTTACGTTTGTTATTGTCTGGCGAAGAAGGACCCCAAGGTCAGCATCTGGATGATCATTCTGGCTACTTGCGAGTTGTACGGAGGTAAGTTGCATCAATATCATACATGCATTTTGGAATTAGGTTATGCTAACAGAAATAAATTTAGGCTTCATGACTTTCTGCCCCGAGTGGCTTGTTGGAAGTCCCAACCTCGACACAAGCAACTTTATGTACCTTTGGCTTTACCTATTCTTCTTCAACACCCTCTGGGTCTGGATCCCGCTCTGGATCATTTGGTACTCAGTCAAGGATATCTCGAATGCTTTGGCTGTGCGTCAAGGGAAGAAGAATTTGTAAAGCTTGGAAGTAAACCAGAGGACCATGGTGGGTGGCTGACACCTAAGGATGATTGCAGTTCAGTAAATTGTTCAACCATTCGAAGCAAACCCATGATCAATCAAGTCCATGTTTAAATGTTATAAAACTACAAGCAATTATGCTATAACCAGATTAACCAATTCTGTAGTCAATACTGACAGCTATTTGTCGCATCTTGGGTTGATAGATAGGAGCACGTGACAGCACGCGGCTAGGCTGGTGTAAGTCAACAACATAAACTATCGCATACATTCACATCAGAAAATGAAGAGACCATATATCGTGTTTCATAGGTGCATTGAAGAGCTACTGAATTGGGGTATCTGATTGCTCAACATGAGTGGTACTGCAACTCTCCTGCTGGAGAAGCAGCCCAGTCCCTCCTCAAAGTCATTCCATGATTTCATTACTCATCCGATTGAGTTATAGTCGCACAAGAGAACTTAAGGGTTCTGCTTGTAAGCCTCGCCCTTGGCGCCGTGAGTAGACTCATCGATCTACCGAAAGGTTAGTAATTATGTCTTTTTAATGATACCATCAAGCTTTCAAGGCTCTCAAGCCGTTCCAGGACTCAAGAGATCTCGTGAAAGCCCGATTCCTAGGGATGAAAAAACGAACCTTGTCGGACGCGGCGTCCTTAGCAGCGGAGGCGCGAGTGCCAATGCCGGCGTTGGAGTCCTTGGCGACCTCCTTGTTGGCCTCCTTGCTGGTACCGGAGATGCCCTCCTGGACCTTCTCTGTGGTGGGTATTAGCATATGTTGATGATGGTTATTCCGAGTCGTAGAAGAGCTTCTTACCGGTGGCCTGGTTGACGGTGTTCTTGATGGTGTCCATGATTTCGGATTTGGGAAAAGTGTTTGTGTTGTAGATAGTTGTGTTGAGTTGAAGTTGAGTGTGATGATGAGAGAAGGGAAAGGTTGGATTTGGAGAGAGGGAAGGAGGGTTTATATAGAGCATGGAGCGATAGTGATTGACTGTTTGGACAAACAAGAAAGCTGCCTGTCATCAAGGTTGTTCTATCCTGATTTGGTGTGTTTACTGGGCCTGCCTCCTTTGGCATATCCGTACATGTCAGAGCCTCTGCCTAGCTACGGACGAGTACAGAATTGCTATCATGTGAAGGGAAGGTATGTCGTCATAGACTGTTTATTGCAGACAAGTCCTACATTGCTCTACGGATATGGATTGTACCCCAGTATACGCAGGCTCAGCCAACCACTTGGAAGCGAGACAGCAAGTAAAGGGCCTGTCTGTGATGGTTGCTCGAGACACATGCCTGACGTCAATTCAATCACTTGGACGTCATCTCGATGAGAGCTCCGAGGCTTGTTCGTTTGGTGGGGGTCATTGAGTATCAGGAGTACTGTACTGTAAGGTAGGTAGCAAGCATGTAGGTAAGAACGCGCCTTCCGCGTCGCGGGGTTACTGTACCTGATTCGGAAGCTCAACTGCCCCGCTACACAAAGGAAAGTACGTACAGTAATGTACATACCTACGTAAGGTCTAATGACACATGATCGACTCCGGTCCCTTGCAGCTTTGGAATATCTTTTATGTAGAATTGACGTGAGAAGAAGCTTGGATATGACATCCATGGCATGACATTAGAAGCCTTAGAATTTCCTAATTAGGAAAGAACCCACTTGGAGCGGGCAGCGTGCAGCGTGTGAAACTATGGGTCAGATTCAGCCTCAGGCAGATCCGTTGCTTTCCCGTGCAGGGCAGAGCATAAACAGCGCCACATAGCGGGGTCAGATTGCCTGTGGCGGTGACGTGGTGAAACTGGAATGACCTCAGTCTTTAATCATTCCTTCCTTCCTTCCTTGTCCTCCCCCAACCAAAACTAAACCGGTCTTTCCTTTCTCTTACTTATGACCCTCACTCTCTCCTTCGGCGGGTAAATAAGACGCCTGCATCACTGTTTTATGCACTTCTTTCTTCATAACAAAATGCATTGATTGGTTTCCCCCACAGTTTAGGATGCTTGCCATCGAGATCTCTCCCCTCGTGGCCAATACAGACGGAGCAATCTCTCCGTGCATCCTGATTTCTTGATTTCTGCTGCCACCACCGCCTCTTTGTGGATGTTCTTAATATCACTCTAGCCACTCAACGTTGTAGCAGAGTGGCTTGCCCTTGTCAACTTCCCAGCTTGTACATAGACTACAGCTTCAAGAGCTTGTCGAAATGGGACCCGCTCAAGCTATCATTATGACGTTCCTAGTCAAATAGCTTATCTCTCTTGTTCTGAAGCTTGTTCTTTTCTTTGTTGGTTTCAGAACGTTAATCATGGTAATGGCATGATGGCAAAAAAAAAAAAGCCATTTGCCCACATGCCAGAAATCACCTTTCCCATGATTGTCATTCATGTCCATGATGCCAAGTCGAGTTACGTTGCCAATCTGTCTCACTTTACTAAGGTTACTTGCAGATCAGATCGTTCTAGGCTTTCAACTACTACGTACATTCCTACTCAACCAGAAGCTGGCTGGTAGGCTAGCTACAGTAGCTTGCTTGCGCACTCTCTGAAAACAACATTACAGAGTGTTGACACGACATAACCCGTCTTTATCCCCGCCGGAATGCGTCCGTAGCTCCCGCTGTGCCATCAATGACTCTGTGAGCTTTGGTTTGTTGAGTAAAGCTTGCAGCTTGGAGCTTGGAGCTTAGTCTGTCTCGATCGATCGCACTCGACACGCTTTCCCGTACCTTTGTATCCATGTGCCAATCCGTCTACGTGTTCAATGATTGACCATCGGCAATCGGAGGAGGCGAATACGATCTTCGGAGCACATGCAAATCGTGTGATCGTTGCAGTACAGTAGTTGACTCGCGTTTCTTAATCGGAAAGCAATATTACGATACCTGATAAGGCATCATGATAACGACTTGAGCGTAGCTTGCCATGTACCTGAACCAAGCAGGAATAAGGCATCAATTTGGCGAATCAACAACTTACACCTTGGCAAAACACATGCAGGAACCTTTGTTTTTCGATAGATGAGACCTGGACAGCTCACGTCAATGGTACAGAGATCACTCCTGTTTCGCCCACTCGGTCTACCGATACCTTTTGGTCTCTACGCATGATGTTGTGGAAACCGGCTAAAAGGCACTGTCTGATGTTAGATTGGGATTGATGAACCCAGACTCTGTCAAGCTGAAAATGCTCAATTGTGGACAGCCAAGCCAGCTCCCTATGCATGCATATGCCTACCTAGACCACCACGGAACGATAGAGCTATTCCGGACATTTCATATGGAACAGCAATTGTGGAAGAGTTAATCTGTTGATCGAATCTCTCCAGCTCAGCGCAACAAAACAAAACTAAACATCAAGCTTGACTATCGACGTTTACTACCTTTGAAACGTGTCACTGAAACTTATATAAGCGATGTTGCCGAAGAAACAATTTATGGTCTGATCAACGGAAAATTTGTTATTGTGAAACACGTACCGTAGATGCCTTCATTTTCTTTACCATCTTCATATATGAGCTTCAGAAAATATAGCATAATGTTATGTCGGCCCCAGAATCTCGAATGGGCAGGTGGAACCTCTTTTGTATCAGGGATGAAGTATTCTATCGGGGGTTCGGCCTCATCGTGACATTTGTATCTTGTAATCCTGTCTCGGACTCGACGACGATGAGAGATCCGTAACACGTACACCAATACAACGTATACCCTAAGTCTGTTCTTGAATCAAGTTTCAACAGTTACAAGACATAGCATTTGTCATGGGACTCGATGAGTGAGTTTCTGTGTAACCGAGAGTTGCATCATGCCACCAAAGGCTTCAAGACTACGTTGTAGCAGTCTTTATATTTCATCGTACGAACTTATTTGGATTGCGCTGTTCGCTAGCTAGGCGGAAGTAATGCAACACTCGTCACGGCGAACCTATTCTCTCCCATCTCGCGATCTGCACATGAACTGCAAGATAACACAAGCACTGCACTCAATCTACAAGTGGCTGCTAAGCTTGTAGCGCCCTTTACTTCCTTCACTTACCAAAAACTTTCAATCGTAGAAGTATTGATGCTGTTATGATGACTCACTGTCACTCCAATACTGAAGTTTCTGGGAATGATTATATCTGGCTCCAATAGTCAAGATCTTTAAGATTGACTCCGCTCGGATCTATGAGACAGACGTAATAAAATTGAAGTCGTTCAATAAGAAAATAGGAGAATTGAGTTGCAAAGACTATGCTACCCTTTGTATCGTCCACGACACTCCAGCATCACACCTCGGTTTACTTCCACACCTCAATTTAAACCCCATAGTTCAGTTGGAGTCATTCGAAGTCTTATTTCCTAATGGTCTTGTTTGGTTACTACCTACTTATATATTCTTCAGTCAATACCTCCACCATAGAATACCAGGAGAGCAATGCCATTGATCCTGGTCCTGATCATGGACCGTAGCAATGTCTTCCCTCGTACTATCAATATCACCATGACCTTTAAAAGATTTCTTGGAGCTCCTAGGTCCTGGTTGTTACACGGGGGGAGCGTCTGTCGAAGAACCCAACTTTGTCAGGGCCATGTTTTAGTAGTGTTGATCTGGGATTCATCATCTGGTGAGGACAACAAGCATGCACAACCAGCTCCGCTGACAGACACATGAACCCATGGCTTAAAGCCCGCCAGTACATCTAATACCTTTTGACCAAATCGGGGCAGCTTTCGAAGCTGTTACCAACCACCCGTTGGTATTCGCTACTGTCAGAGTGGTAGAAAGCCTGACCGTCGAGAGCAAGAGACAAAATGATTCAGTCACTTTCAGCTGGTTAGGACGCATCTTATGATATTCATACTCGTCGCCTGAAGCAGAGAGGATATAATCGCAATACCTTAGAGCTCACGGGGTATGCATCTCCCTCCTGAGTACAACTCGGACTCACCCGGTTATATGATAAGGTTTGAACGGACAATATTGTGGAATACAACAGGGACTATATCACTGTCCTTGCGGACTTAACACCTTGCAGCTGCAGGGCTAGAACGGAAGTTCCTTTGTCCCCAATAGCTTGCAAGTAACTGACCTGAAGAGATCACTGCTCCAAAGGATGCACAAAAGGCAATGCTGCTGGGTACGGTCAATTAACTATGTCTATCCCAACGGTATGCCACGTTTTTCTTCTTGCCTCCGATGTCAGGGAGATGGGTACTTTTTGTTCCAGAATGCTGACGTACTCGGACTTTGACAAGCCCAGTACGGAGTAAGCTCTCGCAATGAGTGTCGAAGATACAGTGATATGGGATTTTTTCGAAACTGAATTCGAACTGAAATTCCATACATCGAGTCATGGAGATAGTAGATATCCATGTTGCACATTGCCTCCCTGCCAAACCTTGCTACGACTATTGCCAGTTACACAATTGACATTCATTGTGCCACGAATACTGCAGGTTTCATACACTGGGTGCTATACCTAGGGTAGTACATAGTAGGAAATATCCCGGGTGTTGACTGTCAAGGTCGTTTAGAGCGCGCAGCAAGACTGAGCAAGTTACCCTGACGCCGAAATCGGTCACGCCCGCCAAGTTCAACTGCAAGATCAAGAGCAAAGCCGACGAGGTCCTGGCCCGAGGAACAAGGGTCTCATGAGTCTTGGCTGCGGATTGTTTCTTCGGGCTGTTTCGGCCTTGACCTACCAACGTATCAACGGCCTAGACACTTGTGGATATGCATGTGGTGGTTTGAGAGAGACAAGGGCGATTAGGAGGATCGACTTGACTCAGTATTGAAGCTTTGCCGTCTTATTACAGTCTTAGCAAAGGGCTTCCCGTCGTGTGATTGTTTTCTGGTCGTCCGTGTTAGTTCTCTCAAGCCAATAAGAAAGGAAATATACGGCCTTTGCACAGACATGAGAAGAGGAAATACCGCTTTCGATATCATAGCGGTACTCACACGTGCAAGAGAGAGTGGCATGCATGCATCTCGGTCTGTGTCTCGCCTAAATCTCTTGCTTCAGTCTGTGTGTCAGCAACACCAAGGTTTCAATATCCATGAAACGATCCCGTTAGCTAGCCGATGGCTGCCGTTACCCTGCCATGCTATGCCATATGGCAAAGTTCCACAAACTATACATTGTAAAAGTTGTACTCTATCCCAAGTCTGGGGAAAGTAGGGGTCGAATAGACAGTATCAATCTGAAGGCTCTAGGGTATCAATTCCACCCAAGCATTCGTACTCGAGGGCGAGCTACTCCCAGATGTCAATTTCAAGACTCTTGACATGTCACTTAGAACTGCATCAAGTATATCAAGTAATTCAGAGGCATCACAAGATGGTCTGAGCGAGTCGCCAATCTCACTGCATCTCAAGTTTCGCATGCTCTCAGACTGCCTATGCTATGACTCGAGAAATATCACATTTCGTTTTTTTGAAGATGCATTGGAACTTTTGTTGCAGTGCTAATATTGATATCTGTCAATGATCAGCAGCTCGTGTAGGGCTCTCGGACCTATCATGGCTCAGGCCTCTGGGCTAAGGCTGTTGGTCGTGGGTCTGTGCTATCAACATGAGGAGGTCGGTTCTTCTTGGCGAGAGCTGCAAGTGCCGGCATGAACTCGTGGAGAAAGAAGTTAGAGATGTGCTGCAAATCTAGAGGTCCTCTCAAAGGCTAAAGATTGGGCCTTGGAAATGGCCAGTATCTATCTATCTGGTTTCTTCCTCTGGCCATGTGCACGTTATTTCTGGTTGTTCATACAAGTTGATACAGCAAGACTGATACTGACTGAATTTGTTTTTCCCTAAAGACAGTGACAAGTCAAACTGATAGAAGCAAGTATTTGATAGAATACGTAATCATGTCGTTAGAAGAATAGAATTGATTCTGCCAAGAAGATCTTTCATCTTAACCCCATGCTTAGCCCTGAGTAACACACTCATTATAAGCAACCATTACGGCTTATCGAGATGTCCAGTCAGAGTACGAGATTGCACATATATGTTTGGGACTATAGCAGTTGATAATACGGACCATTAAGGGTTTTCTTTTCTAATTTAATACCCGTGAACCCGTGTTTTACTTATAGAGTCCCTGCTCATATTCGGGACGAAACTGATGCATCGTCTTTGGGAGAGCAAGTTTGAGGAGGAAACAGCTTCAGGTCAGGTTACCCTAAGGTCGACGCTTTGCTTGATACATGGGGAAAGGGTCTAACCTGAGAGTCTTGGGCATGTGTAGACCGGAGTTGGCTCGGTCTGGTAGATACCTGTTCTCTGAGTTGCTTTGCTCTCCCGTTGCGCAAGAAACACTGAGTGATCTTTGCTTTACTGCTAGTCATTATAGGATCAATGCAGAGTGGCCATGGCTCAACCTTGTTGAGCACTTGCTTTATTAGCTTAATAGTCTATGGAGTTGAGGTAATTACATTATATATTCCCACTACTCAATTCAAGTTGACTGGGGACAATACGAATTATGGACCAAATGTCATCTTCTGTAGTAGGACTCTGGTGTTCGTTTTAAGGCGAATGGATGAGCCATCCACTTGGAATTGCCTTATTTCCCGGGCCAGGTTCAGAATAGCGTTGTTTCAGTGGATGCTACTGCTGCTGCGGTGTTCTTACGAAGAGAAGCCGATCAGTAGAGAAGAATACATACTAACTGTGCCAAGAGTTCGGCATTTGGACCTTGAACCTGGTAGCTTTGTGTGCTCGGTTAGAGAAATTGGGGTTTCATTACTTTATAGTATGAGCGGAATGTTGGGTTGAAACAATGAGATGGAGAATAGAGCCAACCACCGGTTGACTAGAGGCAGGACTAGAGAGATAGAGGTTAGATTTCTAGAGTCTAGAAGCACCAAGCCTACCTGCTTACCTACCTAGGTAGTAGGTTGGTATTCTCCTTCTCCTCAGTGTACTGTAGTAGATAAAGTAAGGTAGGAAGCTGACAGATCTGTGACCGGGTGCAAGCTCTGATCCTTGCGAAACGTCAATGTATCCATACCTCGTGGCCGGGCGCTCTCCCCGCCTTCGGCAGCAGGAGGATCCGTGTGACTTGCCATTGGAATCTCAAACCCTCTGGGCCAGATTAGGAAACAGCACTCTTACCTTTCTGCCCTTTCACCTGCCAGAGGGAACATCCCTGCCTCGTCGTGTTTGAAGTCTGCGGCGACTTGCACGGATTGGTCAGGCGCTAGAACCCATCTGGACTTTGCCCCACTGTTTGCTTGACTTGCACTCCTGCCTCTTACAACACGACGAAACTTGACTCTGTCACAACAATGCTTCAGCCTCTTGGAGCCGGTGGTTTTTTTTTAATCTGGAGGCGATTCTCATTTTTCTTACCAGTCTCTTTTCAGAAGCTCAATTGTGAACTGTCACCATGATCTGTTCAAGATTTCAGTTGTGGCGGTTCAAGAAAAGTAACTGCCTTCTCAAGTGAGAATAGACCAGGCCATGATGGCTTCACAGCGCAGCGCGGATCCAAATATTCAGCCAGCTCTTAGTCTCACCTTGGCAGGTTCCACAACCTGTTGCAGAATGTTCGTCAGTGTTATCGAGAATCATCATCCCGGAAATTCAATCTACACGGGTGAAACAATACCCTTCTCGCCCTAATGCGGGACATGGCTCTTAACCCACCCTGTCTTCCTTTGGGCTTGGCCTCCATGCATCGACTACCATCTGTCAGGGGCGATAGCCTCAATACCACCAGACTCCGTCATGAAGTAGCTTCATCCTTGCTCTTTGGGCACCTTCTGAGGCGTGCAGGGGACGTTGAGCTTAGCTTAACTCACGGATCTAGGGCAATCTGCCTCCCCGGCCTCGATGTGATTTGTCGTCCATTCGAGATGTTGAGGACTATATTGCCTCCGCAGCCTGCCTCTCCCTCCCACCTAGTCGGTGGTGTTTTGTCCTGATCTCCGTTTCCTTTCTTGTTCTTGGATTTGCCGTTCGTTTGCCACAGGCCAGGTGCCATTTCGTACATTTCACTTTCCTTCGGTGCTTCTCGTGTATTTGCTTCATCATCTGTCTATCCGATCTGATCTGATCTGCTCTGCTTCAATTGATCTGGCACTTGTTTTAGAGGGTTATACTGTTCTGACTGCTACCACACCGTATTTGGCTGCTTCTCTTTCTCTTTTCCTCATCTCACTCTTTCTTCTTTCGACCTTAAGATCCCTTTCCCATCGATACTCTCAACCGACATCGACGACGATAGACATGGGAAACTAAACTCGACTCAAAAAAACAACGCGGTGCCGGCACTGTGAAGGCTTCAAGCCTACTCTTAATATCAAAAAGGCTTCTCGAATTGGATCAATATAACAAAATGGACAACGACAACGCGAACATGGACGCAACCGGCTTTCAGTTCCAGGCAAACTCAACATCAAAATGGGATAACGAACTCAAGTTTGCCGCCGCCGGCTCCGTCCGTACTTCGATCATCGTTCTGGCTGTTTTCAACTTGGTCGTGGCATTTACCGTCGCTTTTGTCATACTCTTAAGATCATGGAGGACATTGAAGCGAAGTGAATCATGGGATTTCAAGTATGTACCCCTTTGCCGAATCTAGAGGCACATTCTCACATCCACCTTTCAGGTCATCTTGGTTCCGCATCGTCAGGGGACGAGACGTCTACCCTTTTGCACTCTCCTTAGGCATCGTAGCTCAAGGAATTGTCTATGCTACTGCTCAAGCAAAGGGACTCGAGTCACTCATGATCCTCGACTGTGCCATGATCTCTCAAATGATGCTACCAGGTGAGTTAAATGTTTGACCTCCTCTGCTTCGGCTCTACTAACGTTTGCAGCATTCTTCATTGCTCCCTTCATTCAGCTGATCTTTGGACTGGAATTGACCCTCCGCGTTACAAAGCCGAGTGTATTCCCTTTTCGGGGGCGATTCAATACTCCCGCCTGTCTCATATTCACCAGTATTCTTTTGCTCGTAGTATTCTCCATCACGTTTGCCGTTCGCCCATCAGAGTTTTGTTTTGCCGGCCTAGTCTCTTTCCTTCATCGATACGACACCGGAATCTTCGGAACTTTGCTTACCATTATCGTCCTCGTCTTGGTCGAGTGTGGCATCATCTGCTTCAAGCTTCATACTGGAGCTAGGATGGTTATTGCTGAGAGAGATGAGGCATCTCGCATGGTCTACCACATGGTTGTTGCTGTGATCTCATACGTAAGTGCACCAGCTTTCAAGAAGAAGCACCAACTAATTGTAAGCAGACTCTACAAATCACATTTTATTTCAACACAGCGTTCTACGATATAGGAGCAGCAGGCGAGACCTCAATGCAGCTATCTATCATTGGAACTGTTGTAATGAACATGTCCGGACTTTTGCTTGGCTGCCTGTACCTTTTCCTTCGATCGAGCAGATCCCCGACTGGATACTCAGATGACGATATTGAGGCGACTCAGGGGTTCAAGAAATGGGGTGATGACCAAGAACCCACAACTCCCATAACCCCGATGCAATCACAATCTATCAATATGCCCTCACTAGCCCGCAAGGCTAACGGCAAGGAAGGATCGATGATGGACGACAGAGTGGAAGACAAAGTGTTTGGTGCACGCAAGGATTTCCTCAAGGCTGGCTTGAAGCCCCTACGCCTGGGAAGCATGCGCAACTCGGGCGATCTGCCAGCAGCACCAAAACCTGTACGAACCTCGTCAAAAGAGTCGATCAAGAACTTCAAGCGGAGCATGTATAGCATCTTCCCCAAACCTGAACCACCCAAGTCACCCATCCTATTACCAACAACAACCTACAAAGGTCCCGCGGCCGACAAGAATTCCACAACCAAAGCGGCGCCTGCACCTCCATCTCTGGCCGACCTTCTTGCGCCGCCAGCTCTTCGTTTGCCCGACAGAAAACTCCGATCTAGTGGCGCTTCAGCTCTCTCTACTGCAACAGTACAGATCGGCTTGCGTCTTTCCAACATTGGTGATATGAGCACCTCCAAACCTGAGCCCAAACCAGATGCAAACCGCGTGGAAGAGCTTGACTGCCCCAACAGTACAGTGAGATTCTTCCCAAGGAAAACGAGCCCACTAGCCATCGCTATTGTCGACGTTCCAGGCGAAGGCGCCAGGTACCAGATTCAAGATAACTTCGAAAACAATCTCTCTGAGAAGGAACTCCCGCCTGTTCCCCTGAGTGCAGGCATGGTCACTCCTCCAGAGACAACTCTTAGCTCAGCTGTGTATAGCCCACAAGAGTCAACGCCTAGCCCGTCCTCACACAAACCCAAGACGGGATCAGTCAGCTCCAGGGCTCATAGCCGACACGGCTCAAATGTGGGAGACTTAAGCAGGTTACATAGCCGTCATGGCTCAAGGACCATACCGGAATCAAGCAGAATACATAGCCGGCAGGGCTCAAGGGCTGATCCGGATGCGGGAAGGGGGCCTTGGATTTGAAAAGTTATGGAAAAAGAAAAGATGGGTAGGGCCCTCAACGGGCAAAGATGATGATCTCTCACGAATGGTTTGACACCTTAACGATTCCCTTTGTACTCCAAAGTTTTGGACTTCTCTTTGATGCTAGCGTCGAGATTTATTATATATAGATAATTTAGAAGGTTGGGCGGACATTTAACAGTCTGATTGAATGTGATGCCAGCATTGTGTAGATATTGACGGTATATGGCACTAGTACAGCTAATAACCAGAACCCGCCAACTCGACGAGCAAACACCTCCGTGGTGCACTTCCTATCTGTTTTTTGTAGTTTGAGAAGCAGCCCTTCTCTCCTCCCACTTTTCCCAGCCAGCCTGACACATGTCCTCTTCCACTACCAAATCACGAACTCTGAATGCCCTTGCCAATGAAGTCTCCAAAGCCCAGCCCAACCAGCCCGTCTGTCGCATGACAGCAACGATGACAAACCACCCAACTGCACTCACAGCACCAGCAGTGCAGCCTACAACAACCTGCTTAGGGGTGTGGTAATTGAGATATACTCGACTCCATGCCGTCGCGGCTGCAATCGCCGCCCCAGCCATGCTCACCGCAATCCTCTCAGCAATACTCCACGGTCGGTGCACACTGCTGTTTGCACGGCCCTTGAGCACACGCGGAGGATTATGGCGGACAAGCAGGAACAGCGCAAGGGAAACACTCCAAAAAGCGACAAACTGTGCGTGGGAGCTAGGCATGCCGTAACCTTTACCGTGTATGCGACGAGGACGCTCTTCCTTGATAAGACGTTTTAGAGCGAAGTTCAGAACTTCGCAGGCGAGCTGACCCAGGAACATAAGGGCGACTTCGATCTCGCGGGTGAAGAGTACGAGGGTAGCGTAGACGACACATAGAGCTTGGGGGAGGAGAGCGAGATAGGCGCATGCGAGCGATAGATGGTCTTCGGGGTCCTGCAATATATGAGTTAGAAAGACTCTTGACCACGATACATAGTGAAAATTACATAGTAGACATGGGTGACCGAGAGGGAAGCGAGGGGGGTAGAATCGTCGGCCATAATGGGCGATATGTGCGTTTCTGGGAGAATTCAAGGTATGGAGAAAGACTGCATTATCTAGCAGCTTAAACTGATGCCTCTGACTGATCCAGTTTCCGCGACCTAACAAAGGAAAGAAAAAAGTATTGGAAGATAATCCACCTCAAGAATGACCAGAAAAGATGAAAAGATCAAAGCCAAGTTTAAGCTCGATTCGTTTCTTGGTGTTGATGACGATGCTGCCAGTTAGATGTGGCTGTGCATGTGGCTGATGCCGAGAAAGACCAAGTGGCGTCTCGGACTTCCACGCATCTCATTTGTCGATAGAGGTAGTCACCGAATTCCACGACGCCGAGAAGAGTCATCATCGTCAACTTTTTGGCTCTTTCTATTATTATTTTCTTCGGCGTGAATAAGAAAAACAGTCGACTCTCTTTTTCTTTATTAATGGACGATAGAAACTTCATCTCTCGGTACTCATTTGTAATCGCTCATTTGTTCCGGGATAACCCTATCTTGCAAGTCTTTGGGCACCATCTTCTAAAGCCCTCGCCCCTCTTTGCATAAAGCTCCTCCACCAAAAGAAGCACCTCATGTTGGAGTCTTGTTAAAAGGAAGAACACAGAGAGAGAGATAGCGATACGGCCACGACGATGGAGGCCTAGCAAAAACTCATGACTAAGGGCTGGTTTCTTCTCAAGAGCCCTTGATATTTAACATAACTTACTTACTCAGCTTTGCCACTCCCCAAAGGCATTTGCTCAAGTGCATTTTCTACTTTGCGCCACCAGAGGATGAGCGCTCATATCGTTAACAATACGAATATCCATAGCAGATATGGACGAAAGCGATGATCCTCGTTACATGGAGCTTGGCTCCCTTGAAGCTATCTTTCCTGAGATCCGTCGTCCCGACTCAGAAGACCCCTTCGCATTTGAGATAGATCTCCCTGTTGAGCCTGCTGCTCCGGTGACTGTTACCTTTCCAGCACCATCTGCGCCAGCCCATCCTGGACTCACGACGCCTGTCCAAGCTGTTGAGAATGCTCAGCCGGAAGTGGATTCCCTCGAAGTCTCATACCTTCCGTCTCTACGGTTGAAAGTTCGCCTGCCCGAGGGTTACCCTGTAGACGTACCACCGGAGATCAAGATATCGACAACGCCACAGTGGTTAACGGGGGAAACGATCAAGAGACTTGAGGATGACGGGCCGCGGTTATGGGATGAGATCGGTCGTGATATGGTTGCATTCACTTATATCGACCATATTCAACACGCCGCTGAGGATGTCTTTGGAACTATTAGTCCAGAGGGGACCCTCCAGGTCGATTCCGAACATAAACTCGCTGTGCTGGATCACGACATCAAAGCCAAAAAGACAGCCTTTGAAAAAGAGACCTTTGACTGTGGTGTCTGCCTAGGTATGAGCTTTACAACCCACCCCTGAACCCCAATTAACATGATCAGATCCCAAGAAGGGCACCAAATGTCATAAAATGCTCGACTGTGGCCATATATTCTGCATTCAGTGCTTACAGGACTTTTACAACGACGCTATAAACGAGGGCAACTTATCTACCGTTCGGTGTTTAAGTCCCAACTGCGCCAAGGAACGAGCAACGGCTAGAGAACTTAAGAAGAGCAAAGTTGCTGTCAGCCCTAGTGAGCTTCTCCAGATTGGTCTCTCTGAGGACATGGTCAAGCGCTACGTCACTCTCAAGTATAAGACAGAGTTGGAGTCTGATAAAAACACAATATACTGCCCACGGCAGTGGTGCAACGGAGCAGCCCGGTCTAAACGTCACAAGAAACCAGAAGGTCTGGACTTTGCCGAGACGTCTGATGCCGAATCAGGTAAAGAGGAGCAGGAAAGGGGAAATGGCGAAGCCGAGACGACGACCAAGAAGAAAAAGAACAACAAGGACAGATTCAACAAAGCCGACCTCCTGGCCATCTGCGAAGACTGCGGCTTTGCTTTCTGTGGCCAATGCTACCAGTCATGGCACGGAGAGTTTGTTCGCTGTGCACCACGGCGTGACAAGGGGGAACTCAGCGAGGAAGAAAAGGCTTCGCTTGAGTATCTCCAGCTTCACACGAGTCCATGTCCAACATGCAACGCCCCTGCACAAAAGACACACGGCTGCAACCATATGATTTGCTCACGATGTGACACGCACTTCTGCTATCTATGTTCCTCATGGCTCGATCCCGTGAATCCTTACCAGCACTATAACCAGCTGGCCGGCGGAAAAGTTACTTCTTGTTATATGCGGCTATGGGAGCTTGAAGGGGGTGATGGCGACGACGTCGGCTTGGGGTTCGTTGGCGGTCCTGGCCCGGGAGCGAATCCTCCCCCGGCAATAAACGATATTGAGCTTCTGCCAGAAGTCATCGAGTCCGATAGCGATGGCGAGGAGGACGGGGAGGCCCTCGGCGCCCGTGACAACGATAGACAGCTGGGCGGCCAAGGTCAAGGTCAAGGCCAGGGCATAGAGATAGCCCGTGAGGGACCCCTCGTAATCCGGCTTGTTGACAACCAAGCTCGAGACGGCCGTAGAGCCATTCCCCCAGCTGCCCCCGATGCACCGCAACAGCCAGCGGGTCGCGGGCATCACGGTCCTCCACGAGGCGCAGCGGCTCGAGGACGCGGCGTAAGAGGGGCTGGGAGAGGAGGAGCGGCAGTCAGAGGCAGAGGAGGAGGGCAGCCTCGTGGTGGAGGAGCTGCTAACCGTCAGCGAGCAAACCAGCGACAACCACAGCCGGCTCAGGGTCAGGGCCAGGGCCAGGATGAGAATAACCAAGCCGGTCTTGATGCGGCACAGGAAGCGTGGGTTCGCCGGTTCGTGCAGATGGCTCTCAACGACGAGGAAGATCTTGTTGAAGGTGACTCAGACGAGGAAGACGGCAATTGGATTATTCGATGACAGCGGCAAAGAATGGCTTCACGATCATGATTCGGCATTGTGCGGCTCCGCAACAAATACAAATGTTATTTCATTATAGATAGTACGTAGCGAATGCATGCACGATCTACTGTATGAACCAAGATTTCCGGATGATGTCAACCACTTCCCACGATGATAATCTGCTTACCTGTGCTGTCACGAGTCTCAAGTCCACTTTGCCACGACCATGGTAGTTAGTTGCCTGAATCAGGCATGTTGGTGCCCTCCCTCAAGACTCGACGTTTCTACAATCCAGGTGTCAAGCATCAAGGAGGCATCGGTATCAAAACCTGGACTCCGCTACGGTAATTGCTACCCGTTAGAAAAGCCGTTGGAAAGGCGAGTGAGGTTACATGCTTTAATTTGTCCTTAAAGTACTTAACGATCTGCTGTACTCTACGTGGCCGTGTCTCTAGTACTTCTAATTAGAAGAGCTCATTTAGGCTTGTGGAAAATGCTCCGATTGTCAAAAGAGGACCATGATACTTCGTCAAATACCGAATGTAGGCGTAGGCTCCTCCACCTCTATGGGGATCGAGAGGTAACGTTGAGTAGACCGCCAGTCGGGATTATCACTCGGCAGACGACCCTGATCCTAGCCAGCTTGACTGGCCCAGGAATCAGCATCCCCAGTAGTCTACAGTACATACTGGTTTCGAAGTCCATACTACGTACTTTTTGTTGGACGGCACATGCTGACCAATGTATGACTTTACTCATACCGTATTCTCTTATGCTGGCTGGCCGATCGACACTGTAACCCTTGAAGATACGGGCCCTCGTGCAGGTATCCTAGCCTCAAGGCCGACCATGTATGTACAGTAGGCCTTGGTATTGCCAGGTCTGTTCAATGAATGATGAGAAAGTGAAGCCAAGGTTAACGCGGTCAGCCCGGACTGCGAAGAAAGCAAAGAGGTAAACTAGACCTGCACTCTTCTGGATCCCAGAGGTCAGAGCACAAACCTAAACAGTGTCTGGAAACTAGACATTGGATCGGGTTGAAGGTACCGTGTTCGGCCATGATAACCTATTGGCTTGGTGCCAAATAGAACGACACCCTCCTACGCGGGCACTGCTCCGATGGACAGAAGGTCCTCAGCCTAACGCGAGGGCAAGGCACAAGTGTCTTTCACGTGGTGTTGCACTGAATCACATTGCGATTGATAGACAAGATGGGTGCAGGGATACATGTACGAGTGTCAGATTGGCATTAGTGGTTGATACTTGGAGGAAAGCCGCCGGAAGCCCTGCCAACGATATCGTTTGAATTCTCTTGGACCAGATGCCGTTCACATCGCCGCTCATGGTGCTTGGTTGCTCACTGCGTCGAAACTTTATGGCTCGCAGGGATGCAAATACTGCAACTTACAGGTATGCCCATAACTATCGCGTCGCCTCGCATTGCATGAGCACGCGCACGCTCTCGACTATGCATACACACGGGCACTATTGTATCTCATTAACCAAGACTGAGATGAGATTGAATACCATTGGTGACTTGGTCTGGGCCGACAGTTGCAGAACGCGGGCGCTACTGTTAAGGTTGCTTCGGACGGGTAGTTCGGTTCCGGACAAGTAAACCGTATCAAGAAGCATATGATGTTTCATATCTGCTGGATTTGCTTAGGAAATAACTACTAAGCAACCACTAGAAATTGCAATATCCAGCAATCTCGCTCCTGGGTTCTGGTTCTGGGGAAGAGCTGATCCTCATCTAGTCTTTGGGGGAATAGCATTCGTTCCTACTGAGTTGGTGGGCAAATGGGACAGACTGGCTGGCTGGCTTGGTACGTATCTCTGCATACCCTTGTTCTTGTTGTAGGGTCGGACCCTTCAAGACGTGCACGGCTGCTGCTCTGTCCTTGTCGCAACGCAATTAAACGTTCTATGTGGGCGCTCTCACCCACGCCCTTAGTTTCTCGCCCAGCTGGACGCATATTGCTGCAGTGGACCGGCGTATGCTCACTGAACTCAGCTCGTGTCATGTCCTTGCCTTGAGCTGTCTGCCGGGGAATTTCTTAGGCTTACTGAAGACGTCGCGTTGATCATCCACTGCGCAATGCTCCAATGCTACCGGATCTTGGACATCAGGAGCCGCAAGTGCACCGCGAAACAGATGTGCCTTGACCTAAGAACGGTAGGGCTGAGTTCACGATACCACGTCAACGTGCCGAGTAGAATGATCGATGCAGGTACGGTATACTACTAACCAAGGAATGGATTCCCTTCAAAGTACGTAGGTATTTTCGTATTTGGACATATCGCGCTGGAAATGACGAGGAATTTTGTGGCACAAACGTTCGGCAAGTTTGTGGGCCAAGTACAGCGGCAAGGATCCCTTTCCCTCTGGAAAGCAGCTTCGCAAGATTCGCATGGGAAATGACGATGAACTAGCGTGCGTTTGTATCCTCTGTATATGTGCAGTAGAAGCAACGTTCTGATCCAAGCGTCTGGTCTAAATGGCCTGATGTCGATAAGGCCCGGATGTACTCGCCCCACGAAAGGACCGCATAGATAGAAATTGTATTGTGCAACTCGCAGGTATTACTTGAGAAGTCCGATGGGTGAGTACGTATCCGTAGTCAGTTAGAATCGTATTGTAGACTGGGTTGTTCAAGGATCTTAGGCTCTAGGGCCTAGGCTCGCAAGGCTCGTTGGCTCAACAGAAGTGACGATCGGTGGCTGGGGTGACGGCCAACCTTACCTAGTATCTATGCACATAATGTTTCGTTTCATTGCCTGAGTGTTTCTTGTTCCTTCAGATATCTGGACCCTGGTTTGTTGCATGAAAAGTCAAGTCTCTTCCATGAGATTGGCAAGCCTTGTAAGTTTATGCTAGGTTAGTAGGCACCCTGAGAACAAACGAGCCTGTTCGTAACCAAATCACAATACATTCTGCCAATGCGACAATACTATTCATTCGGTCGACGTTCGGAAATGAAAACTCGCAACTTGAATGAGAATCCGTCCCAGTTCAGGGATTCGCAAGGAATGTGTGCTACTAACTGGGGAAAGGAACAAGGCTGAACTCTGCACAAGAGTTAATAGAAACTCATCTCGCCGACTTTCATCAACTTCATGCGCATTGACTCGTAAACTTGGGTCATTAAGGGGAATGATACTCCATCGGTCGATGTGCATCGATTACATGGTTCCGAGATGAATCGCTTTCCGCATTCAAACAAACGTGATCAAGAGCCGGTTTTCGATCGGCGTTTGTATGTATGTACAATTCAACAACGCAACCAGGCCAGGTCAAGGAATATTGAGCCATTGCCCAAAGTAAGTCAAGTGTCTCCCAGTCAGGGTCGCTGCAGGACGATCAGTATCCCAAAAGGGACTACCGGCCGGAGAAGCAGGGCCCTAGCCAGCCCAAGCCACGCCAATTGCTTCATTGACCCTAAACCCGGAGAGATGTGGAACTTCGTCTTTGAGACAGCAGGGGGCGGGACCCATCGGTAGCCATCGTGGACAACGCTAAAACCGAATGCCAGCAGGGGAAGCCAATCGACTCAGCTCTCTGAGCTCATGGCGCTGTGGGTGTTCAACTGCCGCGATCTGCTGGCGCGTTGCAACGTGTGAGGTTACGATGCGTTTGAGGAACCTGTCAATGTCATCGGTGTCCGTCCATCCCGTCCCACCGAACTAACGGCCACGTTGATGAAACATTCTGATACTGCTTCTTCTGCTTCTCTTGAGGGATATCTAGGGGGCCATGGCATGTTGAGAGACACTCGACTTTCATCGTAGTGACACATGCTGTGGGCGGGTACCCAAACGATGATTCTGGTGTTTGCGCATGGATGTAGTCAATGTACATGCAGTATTGTACTGCATCTTGACGCATGCACCTGCAGCGCCGTTTTAGCGACCATGCCAAGTGACCAATCAAACGATTGATAGATTGCCCGACGGTTCAAATTGTGCTAGAGCATGCTGATAGTATCTTAATACCCGTCTGTTAAGATCATGGATGTGCGAAACATAATTTCGGGCAGAGTCTACTCCACATTGCCAGAATAGTCTCCCAATTCGTAGTATCGGCCCCTTTGTTCGAAGATCCTGCATATTGCTTTACATTTCGCGTACTGGTTATCATTTGCCATGGCTTGATTATCGAAATTGCTTGAATCTGGAAATACGGATACACCGAGTTGAAGTTCAACCAAAGCACGCTTGTTGTCCCAAGTAATAGTATCGTGTCCGTAGGCAGTCTTTCGTCAACAAACAATCCTTCCTCTCTCGGCAGGTTTTGCTGTAGATTGCGACATCAGGAATGCCCCTCACACTTGGCAGGTGAACAATCTAGTTCAAGACTCCTATTCGATCTTACTCTCAAGCCAACAGACACAATGAGCTGCCAGATCTCAAAAATCGCCGTGGCCATCTTGGATGGTTACATCGACTGATTGGCGGCGGGACAGGGTACTTGGAGACGAGGAGCTACCGTTGAGATGGCGTCTGGGCGTGTGTCTCAGGAGGAACAGTTCACCGGTGAAAGCCGTTTCCCTGTCTAAGCTGGGATTTTGTGTATTATTATCGAGATGTATCCGTATTGAACGGCAACGCTCTAATAGTATACATAGCGTTCATCGTCGAGCTTGCAAATATTCGACAGCACTCTGTAGTACCTATGTACAGTACGCCAGGTCACTGACCGAGCCCAGCCACTCAGCAACTTAGCAAGAGAGTGACCGACCATTTCTATCTCCGATCGAGCACGGGAAGCAATCCTCCACAAGGCATGTGAGAGTAACGAGCTGCACGCCAGAGCATATGCGGATGTGCTCCAGTCTGTGCGGATTTAGACATTGGCTATGTGGATGCGTAGTGGACGTGCTTTATGTCCTGTCCTGTGCTATGTTAGATATGGTTATCCTTGTCGTATGTATTGAAGAGCTCCCAAATCAACGTCGAAGCGAACCCCAACAGACAACAAGCGGGCCCTATTCTCTTCGTGATCACGAATCCTGGATTATAGCTTAGAGGATAGAACTTGTACAGATTGGTCGTTTCAGGCCTGGCGCTGATTGTTTGGTCTCGACTCGGCTCTATCTTGTCCTGTTTCCCCTGGTCAAAAATCAGAATAGTGGTGAAAGAGAATCAAGGCTAACTAACGTGTTACGCTTCCGCGCCTTCAACCCCAATCCATGAATAGTCGTCTAGGGATGGAAATGGGTTGAGTCTCGCTTCGGCAAGGCCTAGCTAGGTGTTTGAAAGATGCCCCGATATTTACCCTTGATATTGAACCTCTGCAGTATTAGGTATAACTCATCGAACAAAGGCCATGGGTATGGTAGCCGCCCCTGGTGGCATCGTGACGACAATAACACGCGATTAGGATGCCACACCCGCGACTGATTAGGTTTCTGTATTATGCTCTGCGTGCATGACATGCGAAACCTGAAGGAGGCGAAAGTAGTAGCTGTGCAGTACTGTACTGTGGTAGGTACAGTGGAAGTCTGGACACAGCCAGGAGCCAGCAGCCGTGGAGGGCTTCGAATCGAGCGATGTGGTATCTGTAGACGGATAACCAGTGTTGGAGATACGAACCCTACTGTGCTCGTACTGTGGGGATAGCCGTTGAGGGCGGCCGTTGGGAAGGGGCACGGCCCCGTCCGCTCTTGTCTTTTCCTGGCTCGCTTCTGGCATTTTTGCGTCTCTAGTGCATCAATCTTGCTTATTAGTGGTGCATACCCTGGTCGCACTTTCTCCTCGTACAGTACTGTACATCTCCTTGCTTCGTCCAGAGCAGAAAGCAAGAGCCATCATGTACCCCACCCAACATCCTTCCTTGTGCCCTTGTCTCATCTTTCTTAGACCTGGACCTTGTTCGTTCTGATATCCTTTTCTCCACCAACAAACCAACCAACGATATCGCGAGACATTGATGCAACGGCGCGTCTTTGAAGCCATCTCCAAATGGGCGTCCATTTTGAACCTTGCGCATTCTTCCCCTCGCGCGTCTCCACGAGAAGAGCCACAGAAAGCTTGACCATAGAACCTATGACGGCAATTGCTGAGTCGTGACAGCTCTTGAAAGACCCTGTTGCAGTTCCTTGCCTCTACGTGTCTCTGCGCAATGCTCCGCGAACGCCGTAATCATCTTCGTCATGATGAACATCGGGCACGTTTACTCTGTCTTACCAGCAAGGATCATGAAATCCAGGGAAATGGAATGGCGGTCCAGTCTAAAAGCCACATGGCTCAGCACATGTAGCCACAATCTTGTTCTTGGACTGGAACAAACGCCCACTACAGAATATGCCAGCTACAATCCTGAATCTCATTCAAACACAAGGCTGCATGCCGGAGCAAGCTTCTCCGCACGTTCGGCCAAATTCAATTCCAGTATTATGCGGCACAAGCATATCCAAGCCTGATGATGGTCGCCTCGCTCGCAGACAATTAATATACACTTTACAACACAGGCCACCGCATGGACATCCTTGGTTAGCTCATGGGCCTGTGGTTCGCGCTATCTTCTCCAGGTCGCCTGCTGTCATTACTGCAGGGCTTTCGACACTGTACTGTATACATACCTACGTACATGTGTGCGTGCGTGCGTGCGTGCATACATACATACAGCATTGCTGCTTGTCGTAATGCCACAATATGCAAGTAGCGCGCGCCCGCCCCTGCTACTGACACTGCTGAGAATGGTTGATGCAATGATGGAGAGCTCAATGGTTGTGCCGGGGCCGCGCCGTTCACTCCACCTTCTCCGTCTGCCTCCGCTAAAAAGGTTTGAGTAAGCATAAGCTAAGCTGTCTCTTTTGCCAGACCAAGAAGGTACTCCATTCTCTCATCTCCCGAGTCGATCCCAAAACGGATCGTGCTCAAAATCAGAGCTGCTCCGGCTTGTGGCCGGGCCTCCATTCAACTGTTCACCGAGTTGACGATGAATTGTAGGCACCTCAGTCGCTTCTGCCCGATAACGCCCTGTATTAATGGTGTTCCAGGGCCACTTGTGCTTGCCAACGCGCAACGCATCATAACCACGACCTGATCATGATGCCCATGGGTGGAAATCTCCTTCACGCAGGCAGGCAAACCCTGGTCAATAGCAAAACTCTTCAAACCTGAGTTTTCCTCTGTTTCCTCGCCTCCCTGCTTTTGTGAGTTGCCCCATTGGCAACTCTGTCCAACGGTTTTCTAGAAATTTGCGGGCCAGCAACCTTCACCACACGTCGGAGGATTCTTCTCTCAGAATCAATATGCCCCGGTCAGACATCAGAGCTCGGGATTGGCCATCAATAGGCCAGCTTGATTGAGGAGGGAGGGGGCTGCCGGGCCCTCAGAGATAGTCCCCGTGTCCCCGCTCGACCCATTTCCTCGTCAGTTTCTATCCATCTCATCCCAACCGGCATGGATGGGGTAACTAGTACGTGGGACCTTGCGCTACACATGCCATGTTCTTATCCAAACTTTAGCGTCATGACTTGTCAACAGTACATAGCCCTTCTCTTAACTGGCTTTTCGAGCAGGGATGTTCTCGAACCCCTCGGTAGACGCTGACGAGGGGATGGCATGGCAAGGGACTGCGTGCTGGGGCGTGTCTGGGATGTCTTCTCTTACCCTCGCGTCAAGGCCCTGGTTCTCTCCCAAAAGCCCGTCGGTCATGTATTCAACTTCTGTTAACCTGCCAGTATCCGGCAGTTTACGGTTCCTTTAGAACATATCAAATAGTGTTTGGCGCATAGTATAGCTTCGTCCTAGTCCCATTGTACGCTCCATCTATACTCATCGGGCCTGTTTCTACCCCCAAAGCAGCGTACAACGAAGCTCGTCGTTAACCGCGCACGTTCTCTACCTATGCTCAAGTCTTATTTACGGCTGTTATATCGTCCTACGGATTATTACACTGGATGAAGAAGTCCAGGCACCCCCATTACCATCAAAGTATTTGCATAAAATCAGCCTCCAATATCACAACAGGCTGTATTTGTTTCTCAGATCCGCCCCTCCACTCCCATCCTCCTTCCAAGAACGGCCGCATGCGCTGAAGTGGTCTCCTAGTCCACTGGCATTCATGACCCGTCCTTCTTGAGCGAGAGCTCCTGATCAGAACCCTCTCCGGAGTTGACACCAGGTCCTGTCAACAGCACTGACCCAAGTCCCTGTGCCTGGACCTCGAAACATCCCCCCGTCAAAGTCGGTCTCCACCCTGGAGACAGTGCCGGGTGTTGTACTAAACACTCCCCTCCATCATCTGCCGTTCCTCTGGCCGCCATCCATTTCCATATACAAGTACACACTTGCACCTTCAACCTCGAATATCACTCCCCCGGGTCTTGGATACTGTATCGTGTTTTTCTTTCGCTTTTCATCTCAACTTGCGCCAAACACATTCTGTGTGTTTCTTTATCTCGACACTCGCTACTTGACTTGTTCTGTTTCGAGGTTTATGTTCTCAGGACCACGTTACTAGTGACGGGTCATACCAGGCAGTTCGGTCTGGCTGAGAAGGTGACTGTTTGAATAGGTTATGCTCTCATGACAACCGCAGCGGCATACCCGGCCACTATGGCAGACTTAAGAGGACACCCAGGACATTCGAGTATGTGGTCAAGTTATGGGGGCTCAGTACACATACCTGGGCGCGTGGCGGATCCCATGCCGTCGACTTCATCACCTCTACCCGGAAGAACTGGCAGTAACCATAACGAGATGGAGCAACACTCTTACCCCTACAGTCGATATCCCCAGGACGATCAAGAAGCATACGACAGACCTACACACCCAGAAATCGTCCCTCACCATGGCTACCCTACCCTCAAGAGATCATTTTCTGAAGCAGAGCCGCCTGCCTACCAGGAGATTGTCCAGGACCTTCGCGACGACAGCTCTAAGATGACGGCCAGCCACGAGCACAAGTTGTTGGCCTTTAAGAGAACGCAGGACAAGCACACGATTGTCGACCAACAAGGTCGCATGCAGCAACTTGAACTATCAGCTCAGCTGCATGGGATGTTCTTCCTTTCTGAGATGCCCGCAAACACATCAGATGGTTCACTCAGGCAGCCTGAACTAACCTGTTACCGAAGGAATCTATTCCAGATCAGCGGTACTCTTGTCACTCCACGTGGTCAACTTTCCGTGATTACAGAATCAGGAGAGACCGTTGCAGTCAGCAACATGGAAGTTACCATCTCTGCCATTGAGTCGGTCGATGGCAACCCTGTGCGATTGATTGTTATCCCGTGGAAGACCCCTCCACCGAACTCTCCGGAGACAAACCAGAGCCCAGACCAGGAACCACAATCGTTACCCCTGATTCCTTTCCAAGACGACGGAACTGAATCAGATGGCGAGTATGCTGTGTATCCAATTGGCTGGCGTCGACTGCAATTTAGAATGTATGGATATTGGTCAAGTTGGTTTTTTTTTTGGAACCTACTAATACAATTACAGTGCAACCGCCAACAACGGCCGCCGAAAGGAGCTTCAGCAACACTTTGTGCTGCATCTGAAGGTGGTAGGAACACTGGCCAACGGTAACAAGACCGTTCTTACAGAATCAACAACGGCCCCTATTGTTGTGCGAGGTCGAAGCCCCCGCAACTTCCAGGCCCGGAAGGAAATCCCCCTGCTCGGATCAAGTGCTGGTTCCCGTGGACAAGCCCTTGTGGAGACAGGGTTGGGTGTTGTGGCCGGACCTTTGAGCGCAAAACATCAAGAAACAAAGCCAAGAGGCGTCGATGCCCAGCTTCCACGGACTGCTTTTACTTTTAATGCGCCTAAAATCCCTGGTACCCAGTTGGGCCCAATACGATCCAAGTGAGTTCGCCGAAAGATTCGATAGAGGGAGGGCGAAGCTTCATCCCGGCATTGCCCAGGCCTAAATCGATGCGACTTACAGGTGAACCTTGCTGACTGACATGATAGCTCGTATCCAACTTGGGGGACCCCTCCTACTCAGGTGCCAATAGGCCATGTTCCAACATCTGGCGCAGAGAACTACCCATCAGCAACGATGGGTCCTTTGGCAGGCACTGCCAGTTTCCCGGCTGAATCACAAGGAATGCCTATTCAATCATCAATGGAACCTCCTGTACCCCTTTCCATGGTAACCAATGATTCGGAGCACCCACCAGTTCGGTCACAATACACCTACATGCAGACGACGACTGCCCCTCCGCAACTTTCGATACAGACAACTCCGCTTGGCGGCCATGAGCAGGCAATGAACATCCCTCGTTACGTCGATAACCCGAGACCGTTGAAAAGCCCCCGACACATGAGCCATCCTTCGATAAGGAGTGCTGGTTCAGTAGCGAATAACGAAGCTTCTCCGGAATACCGATACACACCTTATGCTCCTGTTCACCCAAGTCCTAGCGAGGTTGCGCAGCCAAGCTACAGTTCAGAAACATCTGGCCCACCTTCGGTGCCTGCCAGGGAGTACTATGCGCCCCCGCATACCTGGACATCGGCAGCTGGAGAGCACAACACAAATCTGGCATATGCCAGCAACGAAACGCGACCATACCCCTTTCCTCAGGACGAGTATAAGAATACAACGGCTGGAACGTCCCCAACAAAGGCAGAGTCGAGCCAACCGCAGCCTGCATCAGTCTATAACGGGGCTCAGCGAGGGTCCTTTGATGCCATGCATCAATATTCCTGGAATGGCAATTAGACTTCTGCGTCTCTTCTTCGAACCTTGTACTCGACGATATATGAAAAGTTGACATCATAGGATATTAGCCCTACGATCAGCATGAAGACCACTGACTGGTGGAACGCTTGGTTCGTTCGTCAGTGAGCTTGTAAAATACCCACAGGAGTTTTTCTTTCTTTCTATTTTATGACGGATGGTGTTGGCAATCTGAACTGGGCGGCTTGCACTGATTTTGAAACATTGGATACCTGAGATGGAAGTAGACGGAGCGATGAGGAGGAGAACGAGGATGAAGACGTATTAATCGAGGGTCGAAAAGGCCGGACCGAGATGGTGGAAAAGAGTTGATACACGAAACCGGATGACGGACGATTAGAGGTTAATGACGCTGCGGACGACGAGAATGGAACGAGTCGACGTCTCATCAAGCAGAGCGGCTAGTTCTGCCATGATTCCAGACGGACGCTGTTGCATGGCTGGGGCTAAACGGTGGTTTAGGCGAAACAAGGGCGTATCTCATTCCCTGATTTTCTTTGTACTTCTTTCGTTCTGGGTATATATCTGTTGGTTATACCCCTTCGCCTTATGGCGGAGATGTTTTGTCAAGCGGCTTATCGAGGAGAAGATTGCCGCTGAGATCGATTTCCCTTATGTATTGATGAAGTAATCCGCAGAGAATTGAACTGCAATGAAACAGCATCCGCTCATCGTGACTTATATGGTTTGATTCGACTTGTTTGTTTCAAAATGATGTTGTATGTAGCTGTTTGCTGATGGAGTTGTGAGAGTAAAAGATGGAGTAGAGTAGAGCCAGTTCCAACCTACCGCAGTAGGCATATATATGTGTGTGTATATATAAATATAGTATACGGCTTGCTTGTCTTGGTATTGATAATTAGGCCACGTTGGGAAATTCGTGTGCAGGCTGAAATTGCGATGAGACCAATAGTCCCTCTTGACGTCGCGCCAGGTTCTAGCGAAACTCTCCTATGCTGGAACAGAAGTCTTGCACGACGATCTCGGGGGCATTGAGGCTGTTTATACTTGACAGCAAAGTAGAAAGTGACTGAGGTAACAGTTTTGTCGCACCATTGGCCAGAGGTGACGTTTCTGCCATACATTCTTCGAGGCTCGGGCCATTTGATGCCATGTTCCCTCATGCTCGTGCCAAATGCCAAGTTGATGATCTGACAGCCTGGTCATTGTTATGGCTCTAAGCAGGGCTATCGTGGGAGATGGCGTCGTTGATAGACATTAGAGGGGCGGGACATGATGTTCTGCAAGGGCTGGAAAGAGCTTGATTGGTTGGCAGTTTTAGCTGAAGGTAATGCTCATTAATTAATGCCGAGGGAAGGATCACAAATGCCTAGGTAACTTAGTAGTTGGGTGAAGAGGTATGCCGAAGTCCGAAGATGCCGAAGGGTTTCTATGGGCAATTGTTAACTACTAATTGCCATTCGATCTACAGAGTCAGGCAGTCCAAACAATAACCAGGATACAGAAGCCTATTGACAAAATGACTTCGATATGCTTAGGTACTAAAGCGCAGGGTAGACTATCCTAATCTTTATGACACCCTTAACTTGGTCTCTGTTTTTCTTTGACCCACCTGAGAGTATGTCAGTGACAGCTCAAAGCCAAATCCTATATATGCACATGCACTGCACGGCTTCTACAGGTATGGTACTATCGTCTTGGCTGGCACTAGCCTGACGTAGACCCAAGTGTGGCAGTTTTGGTGGCTTAGCTACACAGAGCGATAAGATAAGAAAAACCGTGGCCGAAATTTAGGTTGTATCGCGAGTCTTCAGACTTCACAACTTGTAGCAGCGTGGCATTTGATTCAATCAGCAGCTCTATCAATATTATTCTTTCTTCATCACATCTCTCTTTAATACTAACATAGTCTTATTCGCAAGAACGTTTCCTATTCCTACGCCTGTCGTCATTACCAATGACCCGCTCATAATATAAGCCCACCTCCGGACATTTCCAAACATCTCAATATCTCAATATCTCATCTGATCTGATCGGGAAAACCACCATGTTTGAAGTTCCCGAGGCAAAGAGGTAACAATACAGCCTTGTAATAAGAGATAAGTACTAACCCGGCCACTAGAGTCCGCAGAGAGGACCTGAATGTGTCAGATGATGGCGAGAATGAGAGTGATGATGGGCTTCAAGACGCTGAGCTGCGTGCAAAGTTGCATGCACAAATGGCGAGATCATTGGGCTTGGACATTGACATGGGACTGACTTCAGATGCCCCCATGAAGGAGTCTCAATCAGCAAGCAGAAAAGAGACGGATGACAAGGATACAATGGACGTGGACGCCAATGAGTCAGCGGAGGAGGACGACCATGAAGAGGAGTTTGCCTTTCGACTTTTCAGCAAAGCACCAGCGACACAAAAAGTCGTATTGGAAGAAGACACAGGGCCGACAGGCACCGGCGTGTTTGTCAGTGGTCGGCCTCTATCCTACTACGTCGTGACAAATGTACCAGCACAACGAAAACAAGAATACGCTATAGCCTCTATCAGCGGCGACGAAGTACTTGCAAGATCAGGCGACAGGGCTTGGGGGCTCGAGCTTCCCTGGAAGGTCACGAAACTCACCATTAGTCGAAAAGCCAACCCTGATGAGAAAGCAGGAGGAGAAGAGACTAGAGGGAAACGAAGACCTGGGAAAAAGCAACGAATATCACTAAGGAAACGGGCCAAGGTGAAGGAAGAGAAGAAGGCAGCTGATGCGAAGAAAATGGCAGAAAAGGAAGAACATATTAAGGACAAGAAAAAGAGGATGAACAGATTGAAGAAGCTCAGGAAGAGGGCCAAGGCGAGAGAACAGAAGCAAACAACCAATGGAGAGGATGGGCAGAGCGACGAATCGGACGGAGATTCAGGTTCTGAGTAGCATAATCTACTAGTGACACTCGAATCTAACAATGTCACTGTATTATTTTCAAGTTCCAATTTCTATGAGAAAAAGAAAGAAGAAGAAGAAAAAAAAAAAGAAAAAAAGACTTGCGGGGTATCAATTCAATTCATCTCGCATTGATTGGAGATTCTACGCATTCAACTTGTTAGTAAGGAGGCTTGAGACAATTTGAACTAACAAAAGGCAACTGTGACGACCAGAGTGAATGGGAGGGGAGGGGAGGGACCCTTGTTTATTCTTTTGGACCGTACCTGCCTACTACTAGGTACTAGACTAGTGTCCACCAATGGACTTTGGCGGGCGCGACCCCATGGAAATCTCCAAGGCTGAGCTGTACCTTCCACCTCTAAGCAAGGTACCTTACCTTCCATCCATGCTATAACCACGACCTACCTACCTAGGCCACGTCTACAGTCCCTCCACGTCCAAAACAAATCCATCATTTCTGTTATTCTCAGAGCTACAGTAGAAATAGATACTCGCAATTTTCTGGTAATCAGTATACCATCAAAAGCAGCAATTCTTTCCCATGACGATGACTTAAGCGCCGAAACAAAAAAACCGATATCGACTTTGGCGGGGCATTGTTTAGATCAACCTCACGACCGCATCAGAAAGACACCATGAGCAACGCTTGGCCTTCCGGGGCCGCTCAAGATGGTCCCCAACCCGATACACCGATAGAAGACGTCGCCGATACTGGTGAGATCGCGGATCTGCCTGGTGAGGCTGAACAACCCGATCTGCCACCTGTTCCTGCGCCGCCAACAACATCACGGCCTCCTCTTCAGCGCAACAACTTGCAAGGCATTCCTCCAGCCGCGCCTATGGCACCCCCTCCCTCGAACGACCAACCGCCTGCGACCGACTCCCTCTCTCTGCAACAGTTGCGCCATATCGTGGCCGAGTTTAATCGTGCTGAGCCTGTTGCCTACGATTTTGAGTACACCGACATAGGTCCCCACGCCGAAGAGATAGACGAATGGTTCACTTATCAGGTGTCCCAGTGGGTGCGCCTCAGTGCTGCGCAGGGAGCGTTTAAGTGGCACTGGCAGCATGAGGCGAGATCGCAGGACACATGGGATGATGCAGACAACGACACGCGGACACGATTTGTTCAAACGGCTATTGCGGGTGTGCAGTCCAACGATGCTGCATTGAGGTCAGCATCGATTGGAAAATTAGTCTATCTTGTGTTAGGACGCTGGAACGACACGGCTATGTCGAATGCGACGCCTGGGGATAGCCGATCTGTCGCCAGTATTTCGCAGTTGCAAGCTATCAAGGCCGGGGTTGAATGCCTCACATCCTTGGACGGCTTACCTGTCATTTGGGAAGCTCTGCGGCATAGTTTCGAAGTACAATGGTAAGTGAGCGGGTTATCTTGTCACCATATACAATTTGAAGCTTACAATCAATCATAGGTCAGGGGAACCTCTGGGGCAGCATACTAGCGCCCAAGAAGCCCAAGATGAGTTGTTGAACCTCATGACTATTATGTACATCGCGATACAAGAGACCTTGAATGACCCAGAAGACATGGCTTCTACGTACGGAAAGCTTTGTGAGTTTCCTCTCGAATTTGTTTTTGATCATGGCTGATACAAACAGTGGAACTTAACCCCTCGTTGGTTGATTATATGTTCACAGCAACCTCGAAACTACGTTGGGATGAGCAAAACGCCATGCCTCAGACCCAGGTAAGTTATGAACTTCGATCTGGGAGGACCATGCTCACGCTGTGTTAGATACTTTTACTGTTCTGGAAATCGATCTTATTGGTTTTTGGCGGCACCGAGGAGCTCGAAGCCATCAAAAAAGCAACCAACGAAATGGGTAATCAGGCAGCTGATAAAAAGACCATCACGGCCTCACCCTTAGACTACCATGTCTTCCGTCAAGAAATCACCTCAAAGTATCCAGCATATGTGCCTCCGCGCCCAGCTATTCCTCTCGAAGCAGATAACACCTCTCTGCTGCCCCCTCTCTCAAGCCAAGTATCGAGAAATAACGGAGCTAATGGTATCATTCCCGCACCACCCCAAATCCACAACGGGGGGACGTCAATTCTTGACCAGCCGGTACATATTGCAACTCCTGCCCCGTCACCACCCCCATCACCAGCGGTGGGCGGCAAAGGAGGTAAGAAACAAAATTACCAGACGAATCAAAACTTCCCTTTCATGTATCCGCCTCTAGATGCCTCGAGTAACTATGCTGGTGGTAAGGGGCCTGCAGGCAATGCCCTCGTTGGCCGAAAATGGGAGGGAAGCGACATTCCCGCTTCTATTCTTGAGGCTGGAGAGCTATTTTCTAAACGAGTCAGGATGACTCGGGCAACCCGTCAACTTTGGGAAGAACGCGAGCGCTTTCTCAAGTTCGAGCGCGGCTATAATAGTGACCTAGATGACGACGACGAAATCGAGGGTCTGGATCTCAACCAACTTACTCTAGAAGAGCAGGAGATACTCAAAGAGATTAAGGCAGAGACCAAGGCCGAGGAAAAGGCCAAAAACCCAGTGGCCCCTAAACCAGAGATAGACTTCGGTCCTCGGCCAGAACTTTTGTCTGAACGAGACAAACAGCGACTTATTGCTGTGGAAAAGTTTTATGTGAGTATCAGGTATGCGAGAGACCTAAGCCGATGTATACTGACACATCACAGCGCGATGCCTTACCTCATCTTCAATCGCTTGTAATAGTACTGCTGCGACCTATTCTTCTTAATGTGACAGCAATCGTCTCACAGCAGCCTCAACAAGTACCTCAAGCGATGGGCAGAGGAAATAACCCTGGGATGAACGGCGGCCCTGCAGCTAATAGGCAACAACAGGAAATGCCAGGGCAAAATCCCCCCAAGCCCCCAACACCAGAATTAACACTGGAAGAAGTTGACGCCGCAAGGACGCGGGAAATCACTTCTAAAGCCATGACGGGAATTTTGATCCTGTTATTGAAATGGCTGCGAGTTTCCCGTAAGTTTGATGCATAACTGCTGGACTATGCATGTGACTAATATCAATCAGATGTGCTCAAATTCGAGTACATGACACAACTTCTACTAGACTCTAACTACGTCCCTCTCGTTCTCAAACTCTTTGCTCATCAAGATGTTCAGCAAGTGGTTGACAGCAAAATGGACCGTGTCGAGAACAGGTAAGTGGAGCACTTCCAACCTACGAAGACTGGCTAATAGTTATCAGCTTCTTCCACTTCTGCAACCTGTTGTCGCAATCCAGAGATAAGACAAACTCAGATGCGGCACGAGATGACGAAGATGATGAAGAGATAGAGGAGAGCGACGATGAGGCAGCGCCCCCACCAATTAAGTTGCGGCGATCGCTGCCAACACAGCATGACGACGATGCAGATTCCAACAGTGATGGCCAGGCATCTTCTACGAGGCCTGAAGTTGATGAGCTCGGCTATCCTCTGAACTCACAACCGACAGAGCCCATTACAGACTTCTCGCGGCGTAACTTTTTCTCTCTTATCAACTACCTTAGAGTGATGCAAAAGATTTGCAAAAACAAAGCACACCGAAACTTGTTACTTGTCCAGTACAAGTCGTCGACTATTCTTCGAAAGTCTCTCAAAGTGCCCCAGCCGGAGCTACGCCTCTACACACTCAAGTTGTTCAAAAACCAAGTTCCATATTGCGGCCGTAAGTGGCGCCAGAGCAACATGCGTGTCATCACGGCGATTTACCTACACTGTCGACCAGAGCTAAAGGACGAATGGCTTGCGGGCAGCGACGTGGACGCCGAGGTGGATGCCGCGCTTCCTTTGGAGCAAGCATTGCGGAGTCTTACCCACTGGCTCAATGTTCGACGGTACCCGGACAAGATAGCTCCAGATATTCGAGCGGCCATGCGCGATGACCAAGACTTTTTCTCTCGGGAGCTAGAGAAGCTGGAATTAAATTGGACAGATGGAGGGGGCGATGACGGAATTAGCGAATTGGAGCCCGGAGAAGCCTGGTGATTGTTGTACAAATGAAGGGGTTCTCATGGGACAACTCTTGGTTGAGAGAAGTTGACACCATCCGTTAGGTGTTTGTATATGAATTCAGCAAAGAAGAATACCAGAATCAGCGAATTTGCTTCCAGTCTGCCCTACAGATAATAGCCTTTCGATAGACACCAGCATGCGAACAAAGAGTGTACATATAATTATTCATTAATAGGCTCGTTAGGCCGTGTCGTCTATCGTAATGTGGAAATATGAATGTTCGTAAGTAAACAGTTACCTCTGGAACAGCATCCATCCAGGTATCATTCTGGGTTCTTTTTAGGTTCGTTTTTTTGGTAGTTTCCCTCTCCAGGGTTTGCATAAATTAAGCCGGGTCGTAGACGCCGTCCTCATAGCGGTAGTTTGGGTTCTCAGTCTGGCGAGCAGGTGGGTGAGTGACACCATACTCAGGCTCGGGATAGTGAATCTGGCCGTAGCCATCCTGACGTCCGTGGTTGGCGTCCTGATGGCTGAAACCGTTGTTGTCATACTTGTTGTAGGCGTTGGTGTTATCGGGGAAGTTGTTGACAGCAGTGCGGTCAGTAGCATGACTCTGGCGGTAGGTGTCGAGCTGATCAGGGTGAGTATGTTCGGGCAGATCATGACCTTCTCCGGCGGCAGCAGTCTTGCGGCGACGGAAAAGGCGACTCAAGAAACCACCCTTGGCACCGTAGCCAGAGGTGTAGTCGTTGTCGGGACCGGGACCGAAGCGCTTCTCCTTGCGGTGGTGACGGGCAAGGGCAACCTCTGTAAGAATGGACAAGATGAAGAAGATACTGGGTTATTGTTAGTCTTGGTAACGATTTTGCTAACTTCATTGTTAAAAACTTACATGGCAACGATGGCGACAGCTAGACAAGCAGACTGTAGCTTGCAAGCGGTACGGTAGCTCGGCAGGGCAGTGAAGCCATCACTTCCCTCGGCAGTATTAGCTGCCTTTCCTCGTCCAAAAGGAGTATCAAGATATCCAGTGCAGCTGCTGGCACCGCCCTTGTTGGCGACAGCAACGTAGATGAAAGCGCCGATAAAGGCGATATCCAGAATAATAGCCAGGAAAGATGAGAAAGTACGACCGGCGAGGCAGCACAGGAGGAGCAGAGCGGCGGCAGTATAGAGAACGGCAACTCCAGAAATACCTTCGACAGCACGGATAGTATTGCTGATGTTGAGGTTGTGGTTATGAAGTGTTGCTAGGAAGTACGAGTAGATGGCGAGGATGAGAGCTGCGCAGGCGAATTGGACACCGCGGATGAACCATTGAAGGAACTTGAGGGCAGTGCCCGACTTGGCACCCATGATTACTTAGGAGATGAGTGTTTTGTTTTGAGGAATACGAATATTGATATTGATATAGTAGATGGAGAGGAGAGGAGAGGTAAGATAAGTTTGAGAGAGGGGAAGGTAAAGTAAGCTGATTTCAGATGAGATGAGATTAGAGGAAGGAAGCAGGTGGTTTAAGTGGTTTAAGTGGTTTTTCAACTCCACCGACAAAGAGAGGAAGAGAAGCTTGAGATTGCGCAAGGCACATTACGTAGCAAAAAAATAGATTCAAGGATGGTCATGTCCCATTGAAAACGTCGAATTCTGATTGAATGGAGATGGCCGAGCTTGGGCTGATCATCTTGTAAGTGGCGATGCTAAACAGAACCGAGCTTTAATGATGACGACGTGTGGTGTGTGGTGTGTGGCTAGAGAGATGATGATTGGCTGAGGACGGGAGCACAGCCTTATAGTTGGTCTTGGTCAATGGCGCAGTGTGGCTTGAATGGGTCTCTGAGTGGAGGATCATGAAGAGAGAGAGAGAGCATGGCTGAGTTGTCAGTTGATCTTTATTCAAGAATAGAAGAGAATAGATAAGGTACTCGACCAAATCGCTTTATTTACGTGTTGACCTAAGAACCTAGTCTATCTCAGCAGATTGAAACTACTGTACAGTACAGTCTGGTGGAGTGATAGTGAAAGTGAAACCATCCGCTGATCATCAGGGTCTCAGTTCTCTCTCTACTCTCTACGGCAATGATGTCAACCCCAGCACCTTGAAACTCGGATCCGATCGCCCTAGAAAACTTGAACGCCAATGACGATTATTTGGTCGACGAACCGTTTTCAATTGTCTCTAATTACGAACTTAAATAAAACCAAGGATTCGACAAGGAGAGATGGACAGGGGTTTGAATCAACTGCCGAAACTTAAGAAGCAATACCGTTAACGGCCTCGGTTTGTGAGGCAATCAATGCAAGTCATTTTAGTGCATGGATGGATGGATACCTTGGAGTGTTGTAAAAATAAGGCTGTTTGTCTAGGTATGTTAGTGAAACAGCGAGCTGTGATGAAGCCTTGAATCATGCAATTTATTATACCCATTTGAACTATCCAAGCTGCAGAAAGGTATTACTTTCTGATATCTATTTGTTAATATGAATTGTTTGCTGGTGAGGCTATCTGTCTCATACCCCGCCATGCATGCTATCTCATTCACTATTGCCCCGCGACGCGTCTAAGCACGTTCAACACCTACACATTAAGAGTCACCACCTCTAATTCAACAAAAATGGTTGACACAACCGGTGACCAAGACCGAGAGGTAATCCATGATGACTCAATTATTGAGCTTCAGCTAACATCAAAACAGCGTCTCAAAGCTGCCTTGTGGTATGCCGTCGGTCAAATCGTCGATGAAGAGTCCCTCAGTCGCAACCGCAACGCCACACCGCAATTCATCGGCGCACTCACAGAACTCGTCTGGACACAAATTGGTAGGTCACCGTTATTCTTAGCTGAGAAAGTAAGAGAGTGCTGGCTAACTACGACCAGAGAATGTGGCCACGGATCTGGAGAGCTTCAGCAACCACGCAGGACGCTCAACCGTGACCACAGACGACGTGTTACTTCTGGCTAGAAAGAACCCCGATTTACATCAAATCATGAAGGAATTCGTCGATCAGGCCAAGGCGGAGAAAGGAGCCGCCAAGGGTAGAGGAAATGCAAACAAACGTTAGATGAATTGAAATACCTTGGTAGGCATCAATGGAGTCTGGCGCAACAGGAACAATGAATTAGCAAGTTGCACTCGCAAGACGAATATACAGCAATCAAATTTAGTCATCAGTATTCTACATTCGCGTGTTATCTATATATTTCTATCTATCTCAGACCTTGATGGATGATTGCCCTGAGTACTTCTCCCGATATTCAGATAACATATTCAACGTGACACCAGAACCACCACAAACCACAAATACCACATTCTTCTTGCTCCATTCTTCATCAGACAAACCCTCACCAAGAACCTTTCTTAAGTCTCCTCGGTAAGCAATTGCCAAAGCCGCGCCGCACGCTACCTCAACCAGCTGGCGTGCATCGTCAGCGAAGCGCACAGCACTTATAGCAGCATCGGCATCAGACACTACGAGACTCTTCATCGTCCCTGTTGGATGCTGACTCCACTTCCATGTCTGTTCAGAAACTCTCGTAGCGCCGAGAGATGTCGCGATCGATGTCATCTCGGGCAACGTTACGTGTTCGCCTGCGACGACACTTGCGTTGAGACTATCGGCCCCCTCCGTCTCAATGGCTAGAACGGCTGGCTTATCGCCTAGCCAGGGACGACTCTCAACGCCTTGCATCAAACCGTTGACCAAACCGCCTCCGCCAACGCTGCAAACGATACCATCAACACGTCCCTCGACCTGGTCCCGGATCTCATCCACCATAGTCGCTGCTCCGTCCCAGACCCGAGGATGATCAAACGGCGGGACATAAACAGCCGTGGGGTCCTTCGCCACCAGCTCTGAACGCATATACTTATCGCACTCGGCCCAGTTCTTGCCTTTCTGATGCACTTCTACTCCCAGATCAAGAAGTTTGCCCTTCATAAGCGGGCTGATGATGGTCGGAATAACAATTGTAGCCTTTTGGCCTAGCGAGATGGCAGAAGTTGCGCACGCCAAGCCAGCGTTGCCACCGGAGGAGCAGTAGAAGTGAACAGGGCCCGTGGCCGCTGCGGCAGCTTGTGTCATAAGGTTCCCGATTCCACGAGACTTGAATGATCCTGAAGGCTGGAGATTTTCATATTTGAGAAAGACATTACTAGAAGACTGTTAACCGGCCTGCTCAAACGAGGGAGGTTGTGTAGCGTACCATCCTGTAAGACGAGATAATTGAGGACTCGGAAGACACGGTGTCTTGATCCATGGTAATTTGGCGTCAGAGTCTAGAGATCCCATGATGAGTATTCTTATATGAGGAAGGGTCGATATTTTTGAAAGAACTGGAGGTTGTATCTGTCAACTCTGGGAACGTATATATTGCCGCTCTTAACTCCGAAGATCGGCCAAATTGCGCCCTACTGCGATTGTAGAAGGTTCTTTAATTCAGGAGCTAGAAGCCAAATATACAATAGTTAGCTCAGATGGATAAGATGCTGAGTTACAGTATGGTCTTTTATATGTATGTCGAGTATGAACCCTGGTAATATTTTCAATTAGGTAGGTTTGAGTGGCATTTCCAATTAAAGTTACCCTATGCTGATGTTTGGGGTAAACAGAGTTGAACGTTGGACCCTTAAAAGAGCCCCCATGTATCTCCATATATTGAATAGGTACATTTACACGAACTGTATCCACTTGACAACCGAAAGGCGCAAAAGTGACTACATCTCATACTTCGAAAGAACCAGAAGTTATTTATACTGACTACAAGATCTGAGTCAGATTGAACAGTTGTAAGCGAACTTCAACACTGGATGACAACACTCCCAATGTGTAGTTAATTGACCGTCTGTTGATAAGAACCAGAGGAAAAGAATGATCTCCTTCTATAGTTCGATCATCTCAACTGGTTCGACCATGGTAGACATGCTGTATCTCCATTTCCACGATATGTCAACGAACCTGTATACTAACAACTCCATTCTCCCATCTAAATGTTACAAAGACCAAGACAAAAGTTGGAGAGCCGAGGGAAGATTTCCGAATCCCAAGGAATTTATGAATCTTAGGAAAGTCTCAGGCAAGACTTGCAGCAGACTCGGTCGAGATTTGAAGTTAGGAGAAGACTTGAGATGCCGAGACAAAATATGTCATGTCCCTCCTCATCGCAAAACGTTACAGTGAATCACAGTCACATCTCCTCTCGAATATAAATAGGGTCCTTCTCTACACATCCTCCTCATCTCAAAACGTTACAGTGAATCACAGTCGCATCTCCTCTCGAATATAAATAGGATCCTTTCCACCCACTCCTCCTCTTCACATCTCTTCCCTCTTCACATCCTTTCCCTCTACACCATCACGATGGCAGATGAAGAACCTCCACAGAAGCGTTGCAAGTTGCAAATCGAAGCGCCCTTCCCAAAAGACTTCAAAGAGTACGGTATCCCAACAAATCAATTCGTCTGGGGGCCTCACGAAGAGAGCCGTCCAGAACCTTCATTTGACGATGACGAGACAGCCAGTCCTCCTTCTATCCCTGGCCCTTATCTCACGACTCCAAGAAGAAAGCCCAAATCTTCTCTCGCATTTCGCGGTCGCATCAATAAGAAGCCTTATCAAGCACCCGCAGCTCGACCTCGTCCCCTAGCTGGACGTCGAAGCCAACCCAAGCCCTCGCGCAGAAACAAGACGAAGCCTCCCGAGAAACGCGGTCTGCTTGATCTTCCCGCTGAGATTCGAGAGGAGATTTATCGCGGCCTCCTTGTATCCCACAAGCCCATTCCTGTATACGACGGTTGGAAGAGGGTCTACCAGCGGGAGAAACCTGGCCTGGATATCAGCATTCTTATGGTCTGCAAGAAGGTTTTCAACGAAGCCATCGGTGTGCTCTACGGCGAAAACACCTTTCTCTACCGCCTTCGCGACAAGCCTACTCAATCCCACGTCATGAACAATGTTCACGAGCTAGCCAGAAGCAACGCCTACGTCCCAGAGCTCGGCCCCAGAGAGACCTACACCACCGTGTTTGGTGACGAAGACATCCGCGCAAGAGCAGTCCATGAAGCTGGGACTATCGACTTCAAGAAGTACGCCTATCTCTTCCGCTACATCACCTTGCAGGCCGACCACAACCGATACGAATCCTACACCATGCAATTCATGGCCGATGCTATCAAGATGTTTGCCCAGGAACCTGGTAAGACCAACATCCACACACTGACAATCATCGTGAGCCCGCAGTACAAACACGGCAACTTCACTTTTGTCGACTGGTTCGATTCAAAATCAGAAATCGTCATGGCGCTCAAGGCCGTATGCTGCGAGATCATTCGTATCAAGATCTGGAACAAACGTCTTAACGATAATATCGGCGCCCCCTTTTCTTTGATATTACTGCGCGCCCATCAGCTACGATTCGTGAAACAGCTCAGGTACCAGAAGATTCAAGATGAGAAATTCCAGGATAAAGGAGTCAAGGGCAAGAAAAGACCACGCAGGCCCGACATCTGGAAGGGGGATGAGAAAATGAGAAGGCTTCGATACAAGCGACTTGGCGAGATCTACAAAAAGTTGAACGCACTTCGAGCTTTTGTACACAAAGCCTGCAAAAAACATCTCCAGCCACATGTCATGCGAATGGGCGATCGCGGGTGTGCATCAGAAGACGAAGACGAAGACGACGGAGAAAACTGGGATGTTATTTTCCACGACGTGCAGGCGGAGGACAACTCGGCGGCAGAGGACGCAGACGATGAATCCAGCGCGCAAAGCGAAGACAATGACTCCGAATACGAGGAGTAAATTGGGGGGTTGAGACAAATCTGGGCTGAAAAATGCATTTCATTTGGAACAGGCGTTCACGGGAGCGAGAAACATGGATGGGATGATGATGATTAGGGGCGTTCATCAAAGGTTTGGACGAATGCAGGATCGCTGGATTTGCTCAGCACATAGCTCAGGACTCGGTATGCTTAATCAACTATTGCTTTCGGGGTATTTTCGTCGCCTATTTTATCTTGTAACTCGACTACGTGATGGTTCTTATGTTGTAGATATCTTGATCCTCTCCACCTCGAGTGTCTCAGTGTCGACTAACACCAACTCTTTCGTTTGCGAGAAAGATGGGACGGTGATGAGTCTCACTGACTGGCCCTCAGGCCCATGAATAACCTTGGTTGAGAATTGCGGTTGGTTGCCGACGAAATAGAGATGAGGGCAGGTCTGCATAACGAATGGATCGTCATCTTGGAATGGATAGCTCCCTAGACAGTGGGTTAGGTAAAGATGTTAGTGGTTGCGTAGGTGTGCACTTACATAGTGTATCAGGTGCGGTCGGTGCGCAGCACCGCCATCGGCACATAGCCTCCATCATACCAAGACGGTCATCGCTGCCCACGTACTTGAACACATCATCGACGTTTTGACCACCGGTACCCAGGATGCGCCATCCTTCAAGCTCAGCTTCCCAAGGGTTTGTAACGGTATCAAACCAGGCTGGTTGGTCGTCTGAGGCGGCTGGGTCGCGAGTGTACGCTCGTGCGGCAGGGAACATTGCCGGATGCACAGGCTGCTGCGGGTAACTAGCGTTCGCAGGATCCTGGGCACCCGGAAGCATTGTAACGGGGATAGAGGGGAGGAGCTCAGCGACAAACGAATCAAAGAGCTGAGAAGGAAGAGGATTATAGGCACTGGCGTCGTAACCATACTTCTTCTGGCCCTTCTTTTCTGGGAGCGCTTCATCTGCAGCGGCAGGTTTGCGGTCTGTTGTTGAGATCGAATTTCCAGCGATGATAAGACGGCTGATGTGAGAGACGTCGATCTGACTTGATGAGTCCAGGGCTTCACCGAGCAGATACTCAAGAAGGAGATCAAGCTCAAGAGCGTAGGAAGCGTCAGTGCCCGAGAAAGACAAGCCAGACACAATGGCAATCTTCTTGTTGCCCTTCTTCTTTTCCGAGGCGTCTGTCATCTCTTCGTCTTCATTCTCTGTCTTGCCCTTGTCCGCAGCAGGCTTTGAGAGGCTCCAACGTTCTGGTTGAGGAGGCAGGTCAGGAAATTTGATATCGATGACCTCGAGTTCTCCGTTGGCATTTTCGGTGCCCATAACTCCGATAATGCACCCTGTCACAAGGTTCACTGTCTTGAGCAGGTCACCAACCAGTCTGATACGGCCCGACTCGTCCTCCAGCATAACCTGATCATCTTCGGAGAAGTATTTGGGTGTCGAGATGGGAGCAGAGATCCAACGCTATGCATTCGAGTTAGCGCTTCATGAACTAGGAGTAGATGAGGGGAGATGTCATACGTCCTTGGACACGTCCTCCAGAATATTCGGCTTCAGGGGCATCTCCATATATACGGTGCCTGTCACCCAGCATAGCTCTCCCTGACGGACATCGAGCACCCGTTCAACCCTTTGGGCCTCCTCATCACCAATAGTCGTGCCATTCCATGCCGAGGCGGCTACTTGATCGACAGCTGGCTTGATCTTGGTAAGACGCAGGAAGTACATGTCTCCATACTGTTGCTTGTAGGAACGTTGCTTGTCGAGGGCGAAGGATTGCAGGGATTTATAGGTGGAAGCACTCCGGGAAGGAACTTCTTGGGCAGCATCACTGTAGTTTTCTTGGTTAGAGTTGTCGTCGTAATGAATAATGAACAATCGGTAAAGCTTACGATGGCTTCTGCAAGAGACTGCCCTCGACCTCTTCCAGGGTTACCATATTGGAGAGTGCTGAGATATAGGAACAGGATGGAAGATACGAGCTTCAGGACTGAAACAAGCTGATTTATTCAAGCCTCATTGACTAACCATAAATGTATTGGCGATGCGTCTCGATATTGTGTAATTGGCTTGATCGGTCGTTTAAGGTGAAGCTGTCGTCTACTCTAGTGCAGGAAAACGCGTGGAGAAGCTCTGGTCCGCGGTTAGACGCGTTCTGGCGTAAAGTGGCTAGGCAACGGATAAGGGACCGATAGCGGTTCCTGTTAGAGAATGACGTGCTGGATTTTGGGCAGTGAGCCCACTAAAGTGAATACCCTCAAGTATTCAATTTAGAGGGGTCATCCAGCTTCCATCATGATATTGGAGGACAACCAAGCCAGTCCCAGCTTCAAATAGAACTACATATTCGATACCTTGAAAGCAATACAAGGGTGTCACGAGAAATACAATGCCATAACTAAAGTGCATACTCGGTAAAATATAGAATCATTGGAAAGGCTGGACCCCACTGGAATCTCATGTTTATCGGACCCCGCCATGTACCGGCACTCTACTGCAGCAGGTACTATAGTCTGTAGAGGGGGAGGGAAATCTCTGACGCATCATCTCATCCAATTATATAACTTCATACTTCTGATAAATCAGACTAAAGAAAGATTCTTCTCGCCAACTTCTCTTTGATTCTTCATACTTGACTGGTCTCTCGTCTGTTCTGTCACAAAACATCTCAACGTCATTACTTCCTGCGCTCATCATGGCTCCTCCCAAGGCTCCTCGTGTTGAGGTCAACAACCTCTCATACACGTTCCCCGACTACTCAACTGGCATCAACAACATCACCCTTGACCTTCCTCCGCGATCCCGTACTCTTCTCATTGGTGCCAACGGTGCTGGTAAGACGACTCTGCTTCGTCTCCTCGCTGGCAAGCGTCTTGCACCTAGCGATACCATCTCTATCTGTGGAGTTGATCCTTTCAAGGAGGGTCTTGAGGGCGTCACTTATCTCGGTCTCGAATGGGTTCTCAACCCTATTGTCCGAACTGACATTGGCGTCAATGAGTTGCTCCGATCGGTTGGTGGCGATGCCTACCCTGATCGTCGAGATGAGCTTGTGGCCATGCTCGATGTCGACACCAACTGGCGCATGCACGCTGTCTCCGATGGTGAGCGCCGCCGTGTCCAGCTTGCCATGGGACTCGTGCGACCCTGGACTGTTCTGCTTCTCGACGAAATCACCGTCGACCTCGACGTTCTAAGCCGTGCCGAGTTCCTTGCCTGGCTCAAGCATGAGACAGAAATTCGAGAGTGCACCATTGTTTACGCTACCCATATCTTGGATAACCTTGCTGGCTGGCCTACTCACCTTGCTCATATGCACCTTGGTACTGTCAAGGAGTGGGATGAGGCTGACAAGATGCTTGCCACTATCGACGGAACTGTTGGTCACTCTGGCAACAGTCGTCTTGGAGAGCTCGTACTGAGCTGGCTTCGAGATGACTTGAAGGAACGAGGACCACGAAGCGGTGCTAACCGCGGCCCCGAAGGCAAGACTTATGGCTTCGGAGGAATCCAGATTGGTGGCTATGGCGACGAGTCTAAGCAGCGTCAATCATAAGTACTGCCTACACGTCTTTATTCTGAGGAACCTCTATCGATACATTCTTAACAATGTCCTCGGGTTTTATTTTATTCTTTAATTGGAGTTTGGCAAGATGGGCGGCACTCAACTGCATTGTTTACTTTTTGGCGTGGTCGGCAGGAAAAGACAGAGAGAAGTGATATTTGTCACTCACGCATGGCGTTCGATTCGATGGGAAACAGTCCTCAACCCTGTATTCTACGGCGTTTGATCTTCTTCAACAGTTTATGCATGACAATGAGCGCGGAATCGGTTCTTGAATGTGCTTCTTATAGCATTATTGATACCCTGCATTTCAACCGAGGGTGATTAGACTTTGGTCACTTCAACCAGACAAGTCTTATGAATTTAGTTAGATACAACAAATGACGGTATATCAACCTCAGTCTCATGTCTCATTATTACGTCGCGGTTGGTCTCGTGCTTCCCTCGCCATCTATCAATTTTCTCAAAATCGTCATTGTGTTCTTCAGGAGGTCTGTGATACCAGCGAGCTCCTTCGCGCTAAGTTCCTCCAATACCTTGATGCGATAGTCCTGCCACGAAATACGGATCCCGCCAGAACTTGCGAGCTGTCCAAGACTGCTTTGTGTCGGTGGTCCCTCGTGTCTGACACGCAGGGGCGCGTCGCTGTTGATCTCAGCATTCTCGAGATTCTGAATACACCGAGTGCTCTGTAAGCACAGGAGCGGCGAGTATGATAATGAGAAAAGTGACGTGAGAGTTTGGGATGTATCCACAACATTCACGTATGAAGAGAGTTTCGGGACAAGGCTTCTTGGGACCAAGCAACCTTGTGCGTTTGGATCGCTGTCGGTGAAGGCCTTGCCTCTCCAAAAGCAGTTACACATGTCCATAAGATACCCGTTGAAAAGGCTCACAAAAACCCTGTTGTATGATGCCGAGTCAATACGGTTGCTTCCGTCGCGCTTTGGTTTCGTTAACATGGCCATTTCGAAACCTTTCTTATACGAGGCGAGGATGGCACAAATACGCGATACAATGGCGACAGAACTGCTAAAAAAGAGTATGTAGATGAGATGCGACGGGGGTAGCTCAATTCGAATGTAATGCTTCAAGGTTTCGTGGCTGACGAGTCGAGAGTTTTGCTCATAAAAGTCAAGGATGGCAGAGCGTGCTGAGACCGAGGTGGATGTTTGGGCGATGCTAAGAGCCAGAGGGTTGACGTGTCGGATCAAGTTTGTAATGGCATCACTAGCATGATCCGGTATAGTGTCACTGGATTCAAGAACGACCATCCAGTGATGGAGGAGATTCTTGTATAAGCTGAGGACGGCCAGTTGGGATTCAGAGGTATTGTCCAATGTGGCGTCCTCGAGAGGTTTGAGAATGTGTTGGTATAGTTCTGGCGGGGGTTAGTCATATAAGCGGAATGAGAGCAATCAAGACAGACTTTGGAAATCAAGTAGTGGGGAATAGGAAAGGATAGTGAACAACGAGTCGCGGTGTTGAGAGCCGTCCCAGAGTGGAAGAAACTCAGCAAAGAAGTCGAGCAGGAGGGAAGGTAAGGTCTGCAGGCCGTTAGTGTGAGGTTAAAGGAAACTATAGAAACGAGCAGACCTTGGTCGAGATGACATAGTCTCGGAGAATATCTAATATCTCAAAGAAAGTGGCTTCATCTGCATCGCCGTCTTTTACATCCTGAAGAGCTGAGCTGAGCCAATTCAATATTCTTTGGTCAGACTCCATGCTTGGTCGTAGAACCAAGAGCTTTTGTAGCAATGGATCTGCTAAGGCAGCAACTAGCTGATTGGGCAGTTCTAGCTTGTCGAGATTCTTGACGAAGTCAGCTGCATTTTCGATTTCCTCGAGTGTGATGGCGTCCTGACAGTGTCAGTAAAGATTCGTCCCCAATGGCTCTGGTATTTACAAACCTCCGTTACATGAGACGTGTGTACAAGCGGGATGGTCTTGTTCCGGGCGCCACGACCAATAGGACGATGAACACGGAAACCATCCCTTGGTCTAGATACGCCTTCTTGTGACTTGTAGAAGTGTGCCTCTTGAATCTCGTCTAACCTATCTCGCCATTGCGGATCGGGATGCTGGTAACATGTTAGTAAAAAGATCTTCGATGACTATTCGATACACACCTTGAAGGATGACGCTTTACCACGAACAACCTCTCCCACAATAACCTCTGGGTAATAGTCTTTAAAGACTCTTAGAAGACCAATTAAAGAAGGATCGTTTCCGGTTTGTCTCGAGAGGTTAAGCCTGTATTATGTGAGTTAGTAGTAAGAGTAATGAGGGCTGATACTTACAAAGCCTGAATTCGAAAAGGTCGAACGTGCTTGCGCCGTGTGATAAGAGCAAGAAGATGACTCAAATTGGGACTGAGATGCATTAGCAGAAAACCTATCATGGGGAAGATTGGGTTTACCGGGTGGCGGCAGTATCAAGGAGATTGAACAGAACAGGGTACGCTTGAGAGAGCACCTGTGGTGACTCTAAAGTGTGGTGTACTGTAATAAGCCACTTGATGAGAGCCGCCTGCAGTGTCAGAGACGGCTTAAGCGTTCCGTGACCAAGACAAGAGACGACGCGAAGCACAGAATCCCTAGAGACAGCTTCAGCGGGGTAGAGATTTCTGATGATAGCAGCCTGGCTTGCTTGGTCCAGATGATTCGGTGCTGTAACAAGCTTGATGAGACTGTCGAGAGTCTCGGGTAAGAGACCCCATTCATAAGAAAGAGAGGTAAGGTTGGCGATGGTGGGTTTAATACTGGACGCGCGTGTTTTGGCTGGTATTTTGGACGCTGTATATGTCGTGAGTATGGGACATGTATTTTGTCATGACAAACCAAACTCACATTCAACAACATCACCCACGAGGAGACGAAGCTCTTCCTGGCCCGCCGAGGCGGGGTCAATGTCTGTTTCCATGCGTTGCTTGTGCGAAAGTGGCTATCTTGTTTTGATGCTTGATGTTTAAGCGTCACTTAGTGAGAGCAAGGATGTATAGTACAGGCTCCGGAGCCGAGCGGCAGCTATCGGGGTTTAGGTTGTGGTAATTGTTGCTGTGAATGAGTGGGACGCGTCGGCCCAAAAGAGGCGCGTTTTCGGTTTTCGGGGGAAGGTGGACCCTGTAGATCGGGGTGGGGCCTACATACAGCTTCCGTCTGTTACTGTCTGCGCTGTGCCTACTATCCCAGCTTTACATTACAGACTATCTTCTAAAGCATACGATAATGATAATTATAGTAGTTGTGGAAACTTGAATGTAAGACTCCGAGTAGAGTTGGTGAGTATTGCAATAACCAATCGGTTTTTCTCGGCTCGCCGTAATTTGTTGGCAGGTAACTTGGTCGAGATACAGGTGCCCTCAGTACCTACCCGGCTACAGTACCTACCTAGGTATCTACTGTTTCTAGATTAGTACGTTGTGCTTCATTGTACACTGGCAATGCCGTGAGACGTTGGACAAACGAAAGCTGCCGGAGCTTAATCTAACCTAGAGCCATTTTTGTTAGTTACCTAGTCTGCTGTATATACTAAAGTTACAACCTTAGGTCTAAAGGTGGTGCCACTGCTTTTAGTTCAACTATCTTGATGGTTATTCATTGGTAGGTACTGTTTGCGATGCTCTATGCGACTAGACCAATAAGGATGCCCAGGCTGCCCTCTGACGATCATTTGGCCGCGGCATCAGCACCTACTCTACTAGGTAGGTACTAGTGATGTAAATACCTGATTTGAGTTCCCCTTTGCATCGCTTGGGGGCTTGTTGACGCTATAAACTGGTAATCGCGGGCCGTTCCTGCCGTAAAGCTTACTGTACGGGCAGTTTCCAATGCTCCTACCAACAAAGATAGTACACACGAAGCACTTAAGGGAAGGTACGAGTTATGAATCGTTCCGTAGTGCCTTCCGTCCAAATCCTCGGGCACGACTGTTGGAAAGGAGTTTAAGGATATTCTCTTCCCTTTCTCTTAACATGACAGTCGCCTCATCCTCCTCATGTCTCATCTTTCTTTCGACGTTGGAGCCACGGCTACTACGACACTAGGTATCCCTTGACTTGGGCCCTTTGTACCTGATATCGATAGGCTTACCAGAGCCGTGGCTGACACTTAGGTTCGCTTCCAACAAACACACCCTACTACGTGAGCGAGGAAAAGACATCTCCATGGCAGTACGGCGGTCAAACTTCCCCTCCAGTCTATGTGTGTATACGACTACTGCCGCGTATTTATCAATGCAACACTTTTGAAGCCGCCCACGCGCGCATGAGCACGGTCTTGTTATACCCTGATCCATCAGACTGAGCACAGATCCTCACCAACTACCTACATACCCGCATTACTCAAGAATGCCTCCAACACGCCAGCACGAACGATTGACCAATCCCTTCTGCTGAATATCCCTACTTGGCTGTTGTTCGGCGAGGTCCAGGTCCGGAATAGTTGAGTGAAGCCAGCGGTCATCAAGGGACATACGGATACGTCTTCGTTTCTTGGTCGCTCACCTACCTCCCTTTCCAAAACACGTTGCGTAGCGTCCGCCAACCGCGCTGCAAACAACGAATGTGTCATCCTATGTCACTACATACCTACGGTACATCACTATCCTGCAAATAAATCTCCCGTTTACCGACGTGCATCTTCGTGTCACCACCGAGCAGCCTTGAGCAGGCGCAGTTCGAACCCACTGTCACGGTGTTACCGATCCTCGCCTTCGGCAACCCCAATTTGTCAATTGAATCTCACACGAATGATATGCTCTCCATGCCACGACTCCGTGACCACCAACTGATCTAGGCCAAGGCTGATATTTTTGGTCGGGTAACCCTGCTCGATCTATCCTGGCAACTGGAGAGGTCACTGTGTAGCCCTGGCGCTTCATGGCGGCTGATTGCAGATAGCAATTCATGTCGCAGCCTTCGTCCCATCAACCCCACACTCGTTTAAACCCTCCTCCCAGTGGTTTGGATGACTGACCGACTGTGCAGGACCCCAGCAGGCGCCCTAGGTCATCGTTGTCACGAACCCGCATTTATAGATCATTGATTTGCTTATCTTCCACCTGTTCGGGCTCAAATGAATAGGCAGGCTATTTCTCTCCTTTGTCCCTTTTCCTGCCTACCTGGCTTGACTCAAAATCCGGCTTATATGAGTTTCCAAACTATCAACTGGTCCCTACCGTTGCGCAACCATCCTCATCAGTAACGACAATCAGATACAAATATCTTGAACTGCGGGCAAACTGAACTATCGCCTACGGTTCTTCGTCACTCTTTTTGTCATCAGTTGCAAACACTATTTGGAAGCTGATTCATGCCTAAGGGGGTTGGGTGCTTGTGGATACCGCACACTTAACCGGGACAGACACAAGCAACAGTTCAAACGGCCATGTGATTGCACTGCTGTTGATATTGCATACGCCTGTAAACAATGTCAGATTCCCAAAACCAAAGCTCACTCGCTACTTTGTTATGGGACCACCAGAACCTGATCCCTCTGCAGAAGAACCTTGTGGACGGGGATTTGGTTTTACTATTAACTCCTGCTGTGGTTCCCCTGGATCCAGCTCTTCCCAGTTCAACTGACCCTTTTCAGCCTCTTGGTAAGGCATTGGAGCAGTCATATCCCTTCATCAGACACGTTCCATATACCAAAAACTCCGGTATCACTGGTACACATGTGGCGTTTATCAAGAAAGCACGAACTGTTATCTTCGTGCTCAGTGGGTTCTCATCTGATGAGGGTACTTTTCAACTAGAACTCACCGATATAGTTCGAGAAGTATGTGAGGAGCGCCCTTTTGTTCTAGTGGCATGCTGCGAAGTCTCCCAGGACAGAGCCCGAGAGTACGAGTTTCAGACTGTAGTGCAGTGTTCGGGATATTTCGTGTCCGATTTGCAGGCGGTCGCCGCTGTTTTGACCACGGAACTATCAACGACTGCCGCTAAGCCAGCGTCCAGCGACCTTCCTCCTTCACCCAGTTGGTCACTTGTTGGATGGGACTTCAATACAGATCTTCCCGAGATACATACCTTGTGGGAGGCATCTTTCCCCTCCAAGTTCCGCCTGGATCGTGCAGCTCTTGGTTCCGCCCTGAAACGCGATGGGTATGCAATGCACTATATCGTCCGGGAACCTCAGAATGGGAAGGTTGTTGGATTTTGCGCTACATTTACGACATACATAGATAACAGCGCCGATCGCTTGATTGGATCAATAGCAGCCATCATTGTTCACGAGAACTATCAGGGTCAAGGAATCGGTCGTATGCTTCACAATGAAGTTGTGAGCAAACTCAGCAAAATCCGAGGAGTCGGCATTATACAAATCGGTAGCACGTTCCCAAGACTGTTTTATGGGTTGCCAGCTCATGTGACCAACACGGAATGGTTCGAGAAACAAGGATGGAAGTTGAAGGAGTCTAAGCCTGGCCATGGACGACTTGTTCTAGATTGGCTCTTGAAATTCGCCGATACACCGATTCCCGATTTAGCCTCAGCCGGTTTGACATTCAGATCCTGCCAGCTCTCTGATTACCAGCAGGTCATAGATATTGCGACTAAAGAGTCACAGAGGAGATTTGGGTTCGGATGGTATGACCAATATGCCAGAACTATGGACAGTTCCTATATTAATGACGTTGTTGTTGGTCTTGAGGGAGACAACTTGGTCGCGGCGGCAATCACTTACTTCCCCAACAATGGGAGCCCCTGCGGTGCAGATATCCCGTGGCCGGCTGCAATAGGACAAGGAATTGGGGGTGTTTCGTGTATCTGCATCAAAGGTAAGCCGCTAGTTTTGTGATGAACTACACTAATTATCTACCAGATGAAGATCCTGACATGGTTAATCGTCGAGACTCAGTAGCAACTAGATTGCTTCTGGCTTGTCGTCAGACTCTGAGCGAAAGAGGGATGATAGGGATGTTTGTTGACGGCAGTAGGCATGATGAGAACGTATTGCAGTCTTTAGGTAAGGAGAAAACCCTGTCCCCTTGCCTGCATTTTCTCACCCTAAGCTTTTCCAGGGTTCAGCAAATGGGCAGAGTATAAAGAGGCATGGCGTAAAGTCTGAGCATGTAGAGGCTCTTCTATCTGCGTCAGAAGCTATGAACAAGCACGACCGGCAACATCATCCAGAACATAGGTGTGGGAGAGATGCTGGGAGAGCTGCGATCCAGGTACTGGTCAAGAAGGATGTCGAACAAATTCGAACCGCAACCGGATCCTTCGAGCACAACTTCACAGGCAATTCCTTTTGCGATGTTGTCTGAAAATCCTGTTTGCCTAAACATTGAATCGACATCTCCGCCCCGCGTGGCAATGGACTTATTTCATTATTTTCATTCTGTATCGCACACGCCCATCACCAAAATTCGCATCTAGCTAATCCCTCCGCAAACTGCGCATGCTCTGCTTTGCCTTGGACGCTGTGCTTTTTTATGGGTTTAATTAGCTCATCGGAAAGCGGAAATCCGAGATACAACCCCAGAAAACCAGGTTACATGCACCACATGGCCATACTGGAGAGCAGCAGATATCTTGATTTTGTTATGAGGCTTCCTGTTTGGCCAAGAAAGGAATGCTCGCCATACTGATCGATCACAGTGGCCAAGAAGATATAAGAAGAATCCCGGGATGTGCTACTGATACTGATCATCGAACACGGAATTTCGTTCGTGTAAAGCGACTCTAGACCCATGCTGTGATAATCACTTTAGAAAGCTACGTGGCTGACAAGGATGTCTAGCGTTGGGCTCCAGTCTGTCGTAGATTCACCATGGACGAGAATTCACCGGCCATCTTGTTTCCTACATACGATATATCGCACTTGACCCGATAGGTATCAAGTCTACTACTATACGCCCTGCTCATACATGTCGAATATACCAGTCAGATTGCAGGAAAGCCTTGTATTGATTACTTGCTCTCCATCAGCTACTGACTAGCTTACGGGGGAGTGGTATCACCAAAATCACCAAGTCTGGGCAGCTTGCTATATTTCTATTACCACCCCAAGTGGTTCCTCACAGAGGATCTTCTACATACTATTGGCTTTGCTGCTTATGTTACCTCTAAGCTGGACGTTGTTTGTCTGACAAAGGTGCCGCAATCAGTTAAATGGGTCTTGTTGTGTACCCACATTATAATCCGCAGGGCGAAGTATCCTATGTACAGTACCAAGCAAGTGAAGGATTTACGATTCTTGCTTTGTTTGGCTCCTTCATCCGCGCATGTCATACTTGTGTAACTATCACGTTTGGTAGGTCCTCTCACCATATACCATTTTAGGCCGTCAGCCACACCATGCAGTTGTGCAGCAATGCGGTTTGAGGCAATGGGATGCGCCAATGAGCCAAACAAATCCGGCAATGCAATATAGACTACAGGTTTTAGTGGACTCCGCAATTGTTACACAGCAGCTTCTCAACCACGCGACGTCGCACAAAACGACACAGAAACAACATTGCATTGCATCGGCTGACCAAGTCGGATGAGCTTTAGCCATGAGTCCATGATCACATGTAGGCTTTCAAAAATGTGATTTGGACTTGAGAAACTTCCTGGTTAATGCATGCTATGCAGTAATGCCAAGCTGGGATAACCACCATATGTTGATGCCTTCTCGCAGAGTAAAAATGGTCTACGTTGAGCAACGCATAGCTCAAGGGTATATATAACACAAATAGATCCATAAGCAGAAACGGAAGAAACAAACATACTTGGAAACAGGGATATGAAGACAAACATCAAGGTTAGACCCAAAAACAAGAACTTTTAATACCCCCCAGGATACCCTTACGTAGATGGACGCCTCCCACCTTTTTAAATGACATGACGAATTTCTTTTCAGTAGTACAACTCCTTTCTTGCCTTTTCCACATCCCAGTCATTATCGCATTTCTTAGGCCCATTTGGAGAAGTCAACAGTGTCGGTGTGTGTGTCCTGCCCGTGCAATGTACCAATTTCAGTGTCATTGGTCGTGGTGGAGGACGATAACATTGAAGATCGGTGCGAGGTCTGCTCACTTGTACTGGTGAAAAAAGTGGCTACGCTTGTGCGACGGAGGCTAGTGAAACTATCGCGGACGGTGCTTGCCGGACGCGACGAAGTCGCATCACTCTGCGGTAGAAGCTGCTGCTGCTGATGGACTGGGGTCCCGCCCCCCAGAGACGAGCTTTGCGAGGCTGAAGGTGTGATTTGCCCCGATTTAGAAGGCGTATATTTCTCTCGGAGTCTCTTGATGGCACGCAGACGACTCCTCCAGGAGCTGACATGCTCACCACCTTCGCGATTTGCCCAGACATGGGAAAACACGGAGGCATTGAGGGCTAACAGGCGGATCAAACCTGGTAGGGCCTTGAGCGACACGATCTTCATCTCCGAGGCCGGCGATATCTCAGGGAAGCCGGGTTTGCTTAGAACTTGTACGCGATAAAAGGGTTGGCTATGCTCGGAAGTTTCTCTAGCAGCAATAAACGAGGCCCTGGACGCTGGCGTGATGACAATATGAACGAAGTTGAAGTCGCCTGGGAACGTGTCGAACTTGAAAGGCAAGCCCGAGTCGTTGAAGACGATGTTGACAAAATCATTGCCAATGTGTCGTTTCTTCATAGTGCACCGCGGGTCATGATCCAAGTTCGTAGGCATCTGTGTCGTGACATGAAATACGATTTCTGTGACACGGTCCCGCCAGCAGAAAGTGTACTGGCCGTCTGTATCAAATTCTCGATCCAATCCATGGGTGTTAAAGGTTGCTCCTTTAAGCTTCGTCAGAGTGCCAAGATTATTGAGAAACTCCATGTAATCACTGCTGCCAGAGACGTTGCCAAGAATCTCAACCTCGTCGGTCTGCCCTTCCCCTATGTAGATCACGCCAACTTTGTGACCGTCAACAGTTGAGCTTCGATCAAACACACGAATAGCCCTGTCAACAGTATCATCTTCAGGAAGCGGTATAGGTCGTGCTAGATCATTGCCTTGCGGGATGGACGACATGAGTTGTACCATGATGTGGCTGGGTAAGATGGTGTTGGTCGAAACCTGTCCCTCTCTGCTAATGTCGACATAGTTGGGTGTTTGGTGTGGCGGTGGTGGATCGAATGTCTCTCGAATCGTGAATGCAGAGGTGCCTGAAGGTTGTCTTTTGACAATCTGAGCCCAGCCCGTCGTCGTTGCTTGCCGTACAGTAACGATACTGTAACCGACTAACCAACGCTTCTTAAGAATTTCGCCAAATCGGTCAGACGTAAAGAGGGGATCTTGGGAAGACTCTTCCACGTCGGCATATGTATACCTTTGCATAAAATCAATTGAGGTGAGTGCTTGTTCATTATCGGTGCTGCCGTCCTCGACTTCATTATAAATGTTCCTGACAAGCCAGCCAACTAAGTTGGCGCGATCAGGCAGTTTCAGTGCCAGGAACCAAAAGAGAATGACGTGATACGCCAGTGCATACACATATTGGGGTAGATCATCTGTTGCGCTTGGGTGTACAGCGTCCGAGATACTCGCCGATGAGGCAACTGGTGTCGATGGCTCGCTCGCATGGCTGTTTCTGTTGGAACCTTTTCTGTCCCTCACCGACTGTAGATAGCGAATGCATATACCAAACACAATCTTGTACTCTTCTTCTCGGAAATTTACATATACGTGGTGCAGACGGCTGAGGCAGGCCAGAAACTCGAGAATATGAATCGAAACGTGGGGTTGTGTGATGATGGTAGACATCTTAGTCAACAGCTGAACCAGTGATTTGCTTGTTGAGAGCGGCAGTTCATGACAGCATATAGACAACGCGTGGATGCAGCATTTGGCACTTCGTTCCCAGGTGGCAATACCGTGCACGAATGTTTTGACAATCTCGTCCTCGTCTCCCTTCTGAAAGTGATCATGGTAACTCAGGATCATGGTCAGACTGTGGAAAAGACAAATCGCCACATCAGCCCGCCGCAAGCCGGACGCGTTGGGCGGTTCTTGAAAGGAGTTGGTTCTGACCTGCTCACAGATAAGTCTTCGAAGCTCTTGTATCTGCGGAATGGCGTCCCTGAAGATGGCGTGATTGCTCAGCTGCGACGGCAGATGGACAAGGGCAAAACTGTAAACCTCCCAGTCGCTGCCATGAAGAAGGCCCAAGACCGCCTCTAACCAGGTAGCAATGTCGAGGGCGGCAGTCCTAGCGTCGCATGCTTGCTTTTGGATCGTTTCTTTCGTTTCCAATTCTTCAGAGTCCTCCTCTGTTTGCTCGCCTTCCGCCTCATGACGGTGGGAGACTAGAACGGGGCTGAAAACACCCGTGACAGATTCAGGGAGAGCCTCAGGGTCAGGGAGACTCCAAAGCTGGTGATATCGAGCCGGATTGCCGGTACTTCCCATTAAGCCACTCCCAGCAGCAACACTGGCAGATCGCATCGGCATACCCCTTTCACCTTGACTAAACGAAACACCACGAGCAGACCTGGATGACCCGCCATGCTCATTCCGCAGTAGTCGGATAGACTGTGCAGTTTCTTCGGCCTGCTTCTTCGCACGGGTTTCCGGTGTTCGACACAAGGTTGGGGCAACGAAATTAGTTTCGAGTGTCTTTGTAATGAAGACACGGTTAGCCCAGTCAGCACGAAGTCTGAACAAAAGTTTCATAGCCGTTAACCGAGCATCGACTTCACAATGATTCGATTTGACGATGTTGATCAGCGCATGATATAGCCTCAGCGACTTCTCAGTGTCGAAGTCCATAGTTTGGACGAACATCTTGACATAGCCTTTGGCTACCACGTTTGAGGGAGATTGTTCTTGCGGTATGTGGTCGTCTGAGATAGCTTGGGCGAATGGGTTGGGAGCTGTCGATGATGAAATCGGCGACTTTAGTCGATCACCAATTACGATGCTCCGCAAGGCATCAACGATGTAATCGAATAGTTCCATGTCACAGGACACTACAACGGAGACCATGAGCGACATTATGCCCTCAAGGACAATAACGTCACTTTCTTCGGCAACATCTTGAAGGACACTCTTGGCCAGCTGTGGAATGAAGCTTTCTTCGGGATCATCGCCCACTAGATCTACGACTTCATAAGCGTCCATAATCGTTTCCAATGCCCGAAGTCTGATCTGAGATGACCGATCTCTGTTGCCGAAGAAGCCTTTGAGAACCAAAGCCAGATTCTCTTCCCATTGAAGATCTGAAGGCGAGCAACATCTGAATTGTTGAAAGTAGTTCAGAACTGAAGACGCGGTCTCGTCGGGAAGAAACTGATGAACTTCGGTGAGGAACGAAACGACGCTTCCCCGCGGAACAAACAAATCAGACTTTTGGTTGATGAGAATGTCGAGCCTCTTAATAAGAGTAATAAGTTCACGGCTCAGCCCCCCTTCGGGTTTGTCGTCTCTGACAGGGTTACGAAGGCCATCGAACTCATGGAGTCCTGGAATGGCGCGTCGGGAGCAGGTTGCGGCAGCCTCCAGGATCACTGACCAGTCTTCGTCGACTATCAAACGATGCATGTTTCCATCTCCATCGTCAAACAGAGCATTCAAAAGCTGAAGAATGGCAGTCAAGGTTTTGATAGAGGTGCCAGTCCTTGCGATAGTAGCGAGTCCATCAGCCAACAACGCGAAGGGGACACTTGGATAACCATTCTCCGGGCTCTTGGAAAGGACTTTCTGCAGTACAGCCAGAGCTCCACGTATCTCCCTATTCACATCCTTCTCCTTGGCACCATCCGAAGGGCTGTTTCGTAAAATGTCCAGCAGGATGCGGATGGTCGCCTGTCCGTTGTGACTCTTGAAAAGGTTTGAGAGCGTGTTCCATGCATCCTTCTGGAGGCCCCCCACCATGCAATATATAGAGCCGAGCACTTGAACGCAACCTTTTAGTTTGTCCTCCGGGATAGACCCAAACGTCACAATAGCATCAATGACCGCTATGCTCGACCTGAGGTCTTCTTCCACGCTAGTACTCATGCAAATTGCCAGTAGTCGGTCAATCAATCCCGATACAGCCGATGCGTCTGCATTGTTGAAGCTGAATTTGATTACGTCGACGAGAAAGCCGAACAGCTGAGCGAGGTTCTTTTCTTCGCCCGAAGCTACAATGCGATTTCGAGATGGGCCCTTTGAGCTCTTGGACGCTTTCCTCCTGGCCACGCGCACTGCACTGTAAGACTCCCAAAGCCAGTTGGTTAGCAGGGGAATGAGCTCGTAATCAAAACCTGTCAAGACACGGCCCCGTCGAGTGAGGTCCACAAGAGCAGCCAATTGTAAATGAAAATCTTCAGGGTTCGCAGGAGCTGACAGCGTCGTGAAATACTCTTGACGCTCGAGATCGGAAGAAGCATCGTGCTTCACGCATTCTGTCAAAAGCTCCCAGCCGGCAGTTCGTGCCGGGGCAGGCTTTGCGGGATCGATGAGGTCCTTTGCAGCATACCAAATATCCAGAACAGGATTTAAGGGGTACTCAGTAATTGCATATCTCAGCGAATTGGCGGCGGCGATGCGTTCATTGGGAGAACCGTTTTTCAAAAGCTCGAAAGATTCCATATGACTGGTAGATAGCCCATGAGGTGGGTTCGTCGAAGCTGCCGGAGGAGCATGGACGAACTCGGCAGTCGGCAAGGCGGTTGTAGACGAAGGCGATGCTATTGACGGCGACGACTTGGCGAGCTTGGAACTTGTTAGACCCCGCAGAACATGGGCAAGACCACCCTGCCGGGACGTATCTGGGGATGATGGACCATCTCCTGGCTGCGGTGACATGTGCTCGTGTGGATTTTCGTTGGGGTCTGAGTGACTAAGTGAGGCTAGACGGCGCAGCATGTTAGCAAAGGAACTGAAGCCTGCGCACTAAAGGCTGCGTCATCGGTAAGGCAGGACAGATCGGTCGATATGAAGCAGGAAGGCAATGAATCAAATAGACGGTTGACAAGAATTTGGCTGGTAGGCACACAAAGTAGCGAAGAGCTCAGATGTTTAACAAGGCGGTTAGACGAGACAGAGCAAAGTGAATGTCTTATATCGTATCGTATTGTATCGTGAGTAGGCAGGTAGTGTGGGTGCGTGCGACAAACGGAACGGCGTCTCGGATGTAGTGTGCAGATGCAAATAGGTACGAGATGGACGAACGGTGCGGGCGAGTCTCACCAGCGAAACATGTGCTACCTAGGCCTAAGATGGGCCTGTGAGAGGTTGTCGGTGTGAGCGGTTTGAGGCGTGTTCATTAAATGATCAGTAGAAGTAGATTGCGAGAATCGATAGCGCAGCGTGAGAGAGGTTATGTCGGGTCGATGTCAAATCAGGAAAACGAGTGTGACAATGATGATAGCGATAAGTAAGTTGAGCCAGGTCCAATCCAACAGCGCGGAGGTGGATGGAGGTCCGGGCCTGGTTGACAACACGGCGGGGCGAGCGGGCAGATCGGCGGGATAGAAAGGCGAGAAATGCAAAAAAGTCAGGACAGTACGGGTTAGCGCATGAGGCGGTCTGTCGATCAACAATTGGGCTATGATAGCATAGACGTGTAGAACAAGCGAAGCGATCAAGACGAAGAGAAGCGAGGCTGGTGGATGAGGAGAGGGAAAGAAGAGGAAGAAGAAGAGGAAGAAGAAATGAGAGGGAGGCTGGAATCTGGAAGATGGTGGTTAGGTTCTACTGAACCTACTTGCCTACTACGGTAGAGTCAACCCAACCCAGCTACAAGTTAAGGTACAAGACAGCTCAGCGAGAGCGGTAGCTACAGTGCATAATACCAGATGCAGGGCAGATCGATTAAGCAGGCTCTCAGCTAATAGAAACCTCGATTTCTCCTTACTTAAGCTAAGATGGCGTGGACGGATGATCCCTTGGTGACTTTTCAATGGCTGCTCGATAAAGCACGCGAGTAGCCCAGGGATTTCATGTACGCCATGCCACCAAGCTGTAGGCGGTAAGGTAAGACTTCAATCGCGCCAATCCCGAACAATGGAAGGGACCCTGAGGCCACAGAGGGAAAGCAGCTACGGTGTACCTGCAGTATTGTGTTTTGTTGAGGTCGTATCCAGGTGTGTTTTCGTTAAGCAGAGTGGGAAGTGTCTTGTAATTCGTTTTCACTATTCGACCTCATATAATAGACAAGATACTAAGGTATGAAGTATATAGTACCTATCCTGGGGCTACTACTACACGTGTGAATCCCTCGATATCGTTTAATAGAGCATTGCTAAGAGTTTTCTTATAAGGACTGCTCATTCTAATCCCATGAGATTAAAAGTACCTGTCGAATCTCGAATATTCCATGAGAAGCCAGGACTTGGAGAGAATCCATTCCAGACGCCTCGCCAGCGTCAGGGTGCCGGAAGGAAGGATTGACCGTTGGGAGCATAAGAGATGAAATAATTTGGCCATCTTATACAAGTTAAGAAAAGCACTTAAGCTACTTTATTTTGGCACCCTAAGCCTAGGAGGACAATTCTTCTGTTACATACTACTAATCTACCTAGGTGCTTACCTACCCGCTAGGTCAGCTGCAGGCATCAATCGGTACTTTTATAATTATCCCAATCGACAAAGTCAAAGCATTCCCGTTGCATATAAGAGATAGACTATTACTGTTGCACGACAAGCTGGTGTACACGTAGGTTTATTTACCAGATACGGGGCATTGTATTCTGCTGGGCAACCAGGCAGCTAATTGTTCCATACTGGGACTTATACCGACCCAGAGCTTTTTCTTAGCGCGTCTAGCTCTGGAGCTCATTAAAATACAGCTCTGGTTGTTGCTAGTTTCGAGGCTCTTCATAGGTTGACCACCGTTAGAACATCCCGCCAGTGGAGGCCAAGGAAAAAAATCCACAGAGCCGGGCGCCCAGGCTTTTTACTTTGTTTGTTACTGGAGCCTTCTCAGCTCTTTTGCAACCTCCCGTCCAGACTAATCCTTCCACATCACCACCGCTTCTTCTCTTCTCTTCTTTCTTTCTTTCGTCTGTCTTCCACGTTTCCCTCTCTGCAGCTTCTCCTCCTCCCCAGCATATTCTCACCATGGCAGCCGACATTGGTCAGATTGCTCAGCTTCTTGATGCAACTCTTGATCCTACAGAGCATCGCAAAGGTACTTGATCTGTTGCTTGTCACACCCCCCGTCGTTGCCCCGCGGTTTGGAAGCTAATAAACAATCATCACCAACAGCTGAAAATGCCCTCAAGCAAGAGGCTGCCAAGCCTCAGTACTCCCTCAGTCTTCTCAATATCGTCAACTCTGACTCTCTACCGTTGAAGACCCGACTCGCCGCCGCCCTGGCCTTCAAGAACTTCATCCGAACATCCTACGTGGTGCGTCTTTCCCAAACCCGATCGATCGTTTTCGAAATGCTAAATTTGGTATAGGACGAAGAGGGCAACTACAAGCTCCCTCAAGATGAGGTCCAGGTCATTAAGGAGCGCCTAATTGGCCTCATGATTTCGTCCCCGGCCAATATTCAGGCTCAGCTTGGTGATGCTATCAGCGTGATCGCAGATTCTGATTTCTGGCGTCGATGGGATACACTGACGCAGGTGCGTTCTCGTTGCATCCATGCCATTACCTTCCAGGTGTGCTGATACTTCAATTAGGAACTCGTTAGCCGTTTTTCTGCCACCGATCCAAAGGTCAACGTCGGTGTTCTTGAAGTCGCACACTCCATCTTCGTTAGATGGAGACCCTTGTTCCGCACTGACGAACTTTACATGGAGATCAACCATGTAATTGAGACTTTTGGCCAAGCTTTCCTTGAGCTTCTTATAGTAAGTCTTGGAAATAAAGCTGTTGTCTATCTAACACTGACATTTTCCCCTTCTCCGTTAGACGACTGACAAGAAGATTGCCGAGAACAACGATAACCAGAATGTGTTGCGCGGTTGGTTCGAGACCCTTGATCTACAAATCAAGATCATACATGATATGTCTTGCCATGATCTGCCTCCTATCTTCGACGAGAACCTCGGCAGCATCTCCGAACTTCTTCACAAGTACCTTACATATTCGAACCCGTTGTTGGAGACCGACGACGACACGGAAACGAGCATAATCGATACTGTCAGAGCTGATATTTGTGAGGTTCTCGAGCTCTTTACTGTCAAATTCGACGAGGATTTTTCCAAGTACTGCCAACCTTTCATTGAGACGGCCTGGAACCTTTTGTCATCTACTGGTCCTGAGACGAAGTACGACGTCATTGTCAGCAAGGCCCTACATTTCTTGACGGCTATCGCATCCTCCGCACAGCATTCAGGAATCTTCAACGATGAGGGAGTCTTGACTCAGATCGTAGAGAAGGTCATTCTACCCAACGTGGCTCTTCGCGAGTCAGATATCGAGCTGTTTGAGGATGAGCCCATTGAGTTCATCCGAAGGGATCTCGAAGGCTCGGATACTGACTCTCGACGACGATCTGCCACTGACTTTCTCCGCAAGCTGCAGGAGCGCTTCGAGGGCCCTGTTACCACAGTGGTATCTAAATACATTAGCCACTATCTATCCCAGGGCAGCAGCGATTGGAAGGCCAAGGACACTGCTATTTACCTTTTCCTTTCCATCGCTGCTAAGGGTGCTGTGACTGCTGCTCAGGGCGTCAAGACAGTTAACCCTCTGGTCAATGTTGTCGAGTTCTTTGAGCAGCACATTGCCCAAGATCTCATCAATGCTCAGGGTGTCGAGCCTATTTCCAAGGTGGACGCCATCAAGTATCTCTACACTTTCCGAAGTCAGCTGTCCAAGGAGCAATGGAAGGTGGCCCTGGGTCCTCTGATCCAGAACCTTAACTCGGACAACTATGTCGTCTACTCATATGCTGCTATTGCTGTGGAGCGTGTGCTATTCCTTACCGATGACGCTGGCAATGCTATGTTTCCCCGCGCTGACATTGAGCCCTTTGCCAAGGATCTCCTCGGCCATCTCTTCAAGCTCATCGAGAAGGAGTCCAGCCCTGCTAAGTTACAGGAGAATGAATTCTTGATGCGCTGCGTCATGAGAATCTTGATTGTTATCAAGGATGGTGCCACTCCATTGTTGGACAATGTCTTGACCCATCTCATTCTCATCACCAACGTTATGAAGCAGAATCCCAGTAACCCCCGATTCTACTACTATCACTTCGAGGCCATTGGCGCCCTTGTTCGATACTGCGCTCCTAGCAATGCTGTTCTATTCAACGAGAAGCTATGGGGGCCCTTTCACCAAATCTTGGTCGAGGATGTCACAGGTAAGTTTAAAAAAAAGATGCATTCAATCTGTAACTTACTAACGTACAATTAGAATTCATGCAATACGTTTTCCAGATCCTCGCTCAGCTATTGGAATCCAGCCCATCCGAGACTATCTCAGATAACTACAAGGCCCTTCTTGGCCCTCTATTGAGTCCTACTCTTTGGGAAACTCGAGGCAACGTTCCTGCATGCACTCGCCTATTGTCTGCTGTCATCCCTAGGGCATCCCAAGCGATTCAGGCTGAAAACCAGCTTGAACCCGTGCTTGGCATTTTTCAGAGACTTCTCAACTCCAAGAAGTCTGAGCTGTTCGCCTTCGATATCCTCGATTCTATCATCAAGACTTTTGAGCCGTAAGTTCCAAGGTCTAACTCATAGGATGCAATAACTAATGTCTTGTCACAGCGCTGTATTGGAGCAGTATTTTGGTACAATCCTTAGATTGGTTTACACCAAGCTTCAAGGGTCTCCCTCTGAAGCGTTCAAGCTCCGCTTTGTTCGCTTCTACCACCTTGTATCGGCTCGTCTCGAGGCGGGCTACGGCGCCGACTACTTCATCAAGCAATCGAACACAATCGAGGAGGGCGTTTTTACTAAAGTCTATCCTGCTTTCGTCCTAGCCGAGACAGAGCGACTCGCTCGTCCCGTGGATCGAAAGGTCGCAGTTGTGTCATTGACTAAGACCTTGTGTGACTCGCAAGCCTTTTCTCAACAGTTCATGAAGGGATGGGCCAACAGCTGCCGCAAGCTACTTTCACTTCTGGTAAACCCACCGACCGTGACTGCTGGTGGTGACGAAGTTGTTGCCGAGGCGGATGTTGACGACATTGGCTTCGGCATGTCATTCACCGCGCTCAACACTTGCAAGCCTTTGGCCAAGGATGATTTCCCTGAGATTCTCGATGTTACCAAGTGGGTAAAGGAGTACATGGTCAGTGCCAACCAGCGACATGGTGGTGCTGTTGAGCGCTTCATTGGTGAGCGACTCAACCCCGATGAACAAGAGGCCATCGTCAAGTACATCCGATAAGGCAGCGAGGTTGCTTTTTCGTTACGAGCGACATGTGTAAAACGAACAGGATCATGGGCAGTTCTGTTTGCTGCGCTGTAGAGGGCCCCGAGGATAGGATTTACTAAGGATACCACCCTTCGAAAAGGGCTTGCGAATACAATGGATTGATTGATTACACCGAAGATAAAAAGCGACAACAGAGAAACTAAACTAGAAATAATAAATGCCACGAGATACCATGCACGGTACAGCTACGAATTTCAAGTGTATTTCGCTGAGCAACTTGTGCTTTGTTCTTATTGCCAGTGCAAGTTGCAGAGCTAAATATGATTCTCAGTTTTATTATCAAATAACAATGCTGTTCTTGAAAAACGCCCTTGCAGACAAGCTACCCAGGCGATAGTCGCGATGTGCTACGTGATACACCTCTAGTCTTTGCCATGCCAAACATCTAGGCACAAAGAACACCGACCGATGTTTACGGAGACCAAAATGAGTCAACCGTCAAAAAGCGCCTAGCACCAATCAATCCAATAGTCCCCATCTCCATCATAAGAGTCATTATGACGATGCCATAGTCTGGTATCAAGATCGTACAAAGCATCGAAGATGCACCAAAACTGCTCATTTCAACATATCTTTCAATTGCACTGCGGCAGAAACAAGGTCGAATCTTTCCTAAATATCGTCAAGGCTTTGGTCGGTGCCGTAGAGTCGAGTCGGGTAGTCGTCAAAACATTTCGAAACATCCTTGCTCGTCAAGGTGATTCGAAAGAGGTGTTCTATCTCCCCTGATGACGGCCATGCTGTTGCGCCATCTAACTTCTGCATTTCATCGTTCAAGTTTCGGACGTGATCCTGAGTTGATAATACGAAGTCTCACAAATTCAGTGTCCGACATGGAATGGGCGTGGGCTGGAGGTCGACCTTGCTGCTTCACCAGGAACTCCTCCTACTAGCGTTCGTCTAGGTAAAAAGTAAGCTTCTGGTGCTCAATAAACTTTTGATAAATTCAGTAAAACTCAAACCTTTTGGTAGCAGTGCTCGACGTGGATAGACGTTTATCTCCACTCGACCTCACTGAGGAATCATCCGACACTTTCTTGGCGGATGTTGTCACTTCCAATCTAGCCATATTGGCGATCAAGTGAGGTGTACTATTTGTTCGCTGTGTAGGGCCTGGTCGAGTTTTCGCATGTGCTGTATGCGGTCTCATCGGGGGAGATTGCTGTAGTATAGGGGCCCTCGACACCGAAGAACGAGTAGAAGGCGACAAAGGTGCTGGGTCCCCACGATCAGCGATAAATTGAAGGGCGCGTTGCGTTGAGGGTATCAAAGCTGGCCCTCTTCGGTCAGGTACACCACCATATGCGACTTCGTCCAAATCGTCCGAATCGCTATCATCTTCGTCGCTAGAGCTATCGGAAGCCTCAAAAGCACTTCGCATTGCCATTTGCTGAGCTCGTTCGGCTTCTTCCCTCTGTTTGATTTTGTCATCAGCTTCACGCATCAATGCATCGAACCGAGCCAAGGAGCTCAATTTCTCCTCGCCAGGCACATCCCGTTCCGAGCCAGGAATGCACCGCATTTGGAAAGCCCGGTCGAGAATAGTCTCACGGGGTCCAGGTGGAGAGCTGGATTCAACCGTGGCGATAGAAGGATGTGGTGGTTGAGAACCAATGCTACTACGGCCTCGGATGGGCGAACTCATCGTCGATGATCTACCTTGAGCGGATGTCCAGCCTTCAATAAATTCTCCTTGGTAGTCCCCTGTGGTATTGACAGGAGATGGTAGATCAGTTGGGAGGACTGTGGTATAGTGTTGGCCAGGAACAGGAAAGTTCATTTGCTGGATTGGGAAGTTGTTGCTTGAAGGCGAAGAAATGTCACTGCGCTTCGACCGTAGGCTGGGCGATTCGGAACTAAATGTAAGAGGTCGTTCTCTAGTTGTGGTAGTGGTTGATGTTGACTGAGTAGTAGTCGAGCTTTTATGCTGAAGGCTTCGGGGATCAGAACGGCCGGATCGGTTCCCACTGGGCGGGCGGGAGAAGTATTCAGAAGTATCGCGGGACATGGATGCAAATGGATTTGAGAACTGGGGCGACATCGGGCTTTCTGGACTCATTGGAGACTTCCTGGAAAGAATGTTGCGCGCCCACTCGTGTAAACTCAGATGGTGATCGTCCGGGGGCGTGCGGAACCAAAGAGTTGTAGCGTTAGCTTCTTTATTCGATGATATAAGACCAGCAGCTCGACTGGAACGGCGCTTTTTTTCTTTATCGACTATAGAAATGACGAGTGTAGGAAGAACGGGGCCTTGTTTTCGATGATTGATTTGCTGGACTTGACAATCTGTGATAGAGTTTACCGCCCACTGCTGTATTGGTTCAGTATCCTCCTGGAATTCAAACAAGGTCAGTTAAGGGCATCAAAGATGACAGAATTGGAATGGTGGAATGGGCGTAATCAGATTTGGGAGGTATATATACCTTGTGCTTGTAGATGAGAATGCATGATTCTTCTATAGGTAGTTTGGGGAAAGATCTGTTGCCTCCAAGGCTGTTATTGCGACCGTTGGATATCAACTGTGGTTGACTAGGACCAAGCCTGGTGTTACGTCTTCCCACGACGACATATCGCAGCTTTTCGGGTCAGGGTCAGTTAAAAGCACAGGAATGGGGAAGTTTCCGGCGGGCGATATCCTGACGAACCTTCCAAACAGCTCTTCCGAGGATCTGGCCCCGTTCGGGGGGAACCATGAGCATCCCTTCCAAATTATCCATGATGAGTGACCGCTACAAGAAATAGTGCAATGGTTAAAAAGAATCACGGTATAAGTTGGGCCAGGGAATCATAAAGTGCTGAAAAATAAGGGAATGAAAGAAACAGCAAGAAAGCGAGTGGAATCACAGTCGCATCATGAGAAGGGAATCATGGGCGAGAGTGTGTTATGGGACGAGATAGCCCAGCGAGGAAAGAAAACGACGAATAAACGGGCTCTCATGAACAAAAACAAAAAGGCTATGGTCAATCGACAACGAGGGGAGTGCAAAACAAATACGATGCCAAAGAAGCCGTTGACGTGGAATGCGAAGAAGAAAAATCGAAGGAATCGAAAGATCCAATGGTGTTGGTGGCAACCGGATGCAAGCTAAAGGGGACTCGACTCGGCCGGAGAATGGAAGGTTCGGCAGCTGTTCGGCGATGGGCAGGCAGATGTCCGGGGAGCAGTCTACCAGCTTAGGTATAGGTAGGTAGGTGCTAATGCAGTACGTACTGCAGCCGTTCCACGCTGAAGATACAGCAGAGTAAAAAGAAGAGTAGGATAATGATTGAGATGGAAACCTTAACGAGCGAGAGTGGTGTAGGACAACAAGTCTGGCTCAAGGTCGATCGATGTATGGACAGACCTAAGACTGATTGATTGATTGACAGACAGCTACCTAGTCTAGATATTCAGGTCCAGCTGGGACTGGTAATTGACTTGTTTGGTTGGTCGCTTCCTTCCTTTCTTCCATTGGGTTTGTTTAACCGACCTTGGCCGACCCCTGCTTTTTTTGCTTGAAGGAGATGATGGATGGGATGGGACGGATGCGGGAGGAAAGGGACCATGTCAACATGGTCTTAGCTTATCCATATTGGATGAGACATTCAGGGTTAGCACGAGGTTCACTAGAGCAGAACCCCACCATGATGGAGGACTGGGGGTGAAAAGTGCGAGGGGTGATGCGGGTGGATTGGTGCTAAGGCAGGTACGGAGGAAAGCTGGACAGGGAATCAGGCGAGATTAACGTCTCGAACAGAATTGGAAGGGAAAGAAAGAAAGAAAGAAAGAAAGAAAGAAAGAAAGAAAGAAAGAAAGAAAGGGACAGCCTCACCTCGCCGGCCTCGGCATCTTTCCTTAATTTGTTTGGATAGGTACTGAGGCAGGTAACGGCATTTATTGTATCCCAATGTTGGCTGTACCTACCTGCCCAAGAAGGCAGTTATGGATACTGGTCCTGTATGGCTACAAACTTTTAGCTTAGCTCAGGGACAGCAAATGTTGGAGGTGGGAGGACTGAGCGTACCTAGGTATAGTACTAAGGTATCCATGCCCGCTAGGTACTGACTGTATTGTTGAGATGTTACAAAGTCTAAAATAGACGCCCAGACATTACAGTACCCTCAGAGTATCAGAAGAATTGGCCCCCTGGAGGCATAAGAAACGAAATAATTTGGTCACTTTATGCTAGCTTAGACTAGCAGTAAGGCTACTTTATTATAGCAGCCTAAGCCTTAGAGGACAATTTTTCTGTTACCCACCTGAGTACCTACACACAAGAGCGGCACGATATGTACGTCTTGTTTGACGGTTGTGGTGTATTGCATTGTATTGTATTGTATTATTTTGTGTCAGACCTTGCAAGTTGTATGTATGTGTGCATGCTTAGTACCTAAGTATCAAAGCACACACTTTCCAGTTATAGGTAACTCTTGAGAAGCTAACGTTTAGTCAGTAGTCGATGCCAATCCTGCCCGCAAAACTGACTCGGGTAAGGTGATAATACTTGTGGGATAAATATTATTGAATCGAGGTCGGCACCTACTAGGCACCTACCTACTGTACCCAAGGAATGATTGATCGTTACCTGTATATCTTGATAAAATTAATTTCAACTGCCCGCCTTATCCTGCATTGTACTTGTTTGAATCAGTATAAGAGCATTCTAAGAATACTAAAGGTAGGTAGGTTTGTTATTCGTTGGAAATACGGATACAGAAGGTGCAAGGCAAACACGGAGATCTGCAGGTGGAGTCGATTCTTTTCTTTGCTAGCACACGACTCAGGGTCGTGCTTTTCTGGCAAGACTGTCAGATTGCGTCTGCAAAGGCTGCATTAGTCCGATCTATCATCTCTCTCCTGTTCCATGTACATTACAGTATCCGTACTTTTAAGTGAGATGGCTCGGTGTGGACCACAAGCCGCGACCTACGGTACGGTACGGTGCGGTGCCTAATGAGCATGCTTCCGCACCGCTGCTGCTCTTTGCAGCCTGGTAGCAGTACTACTTCATCTCAACTTTCGGCTTTTTGGGCCCTCATCTCACCCTTTCAGTTCAGGGGAATAACATGCTCTGCCTACCTACCAGGCACTTACCTTGCTGTCAGTACTTACCAAATTGTCCGATTCAACGGGATCTGACCCAACAACCTGCCCAACCTTGTAGGGCCTGTGCTTGAGACATGATGAATAGAGTCTCTAGGGTCTCTTGTTCTGATGCCCGTGCGTGTAGATCCATGCTTGTTGTTTCCCAGAGTACGGTACGGTACTGTCCGCAGCGCGGTACCTACCTAGGTATGTCATCTGCGTATTATGTACATGGATCATGGATCTCCCGCAATGGATCGAAAAAGCAAAGGTCTGCTTTGTTGCAGTGCTCACTGCCGATGCACTTAGATGGAAGAAAGAAAACCATTGCTGACCAACTTCAGCAGTTGCCTTCATCCGGCTGACGTTTTCCGCAATATGACTGAAATTCGTTGGATCCTACGCCACGACGCCCTCAAAGATTCATGGTGGTCAGCACTGAACAAAAGCTAAGCCGTTGGTGCTGTGACATCGCGCTAACAGGCCTGAGGTGTCATCGGAGATCCATGATACGAACTGTACATGGTTGGTTGGTTGTCTGTACAGCCCAGGAGACGATAATTAACCACCATACTGTACCTTTCAGACGCGGCGCCGGCCCATCCCGCGCTGGCTTTGGGATCTCAGAGCCAAAATCCAGCTCCTGAGTCCTGACTTATCTCCATCGTGAGCCAAACCATTATTTTATTTTATTTTTTACCTCGGCATTCTCTTTAACCTTGTTCTAACTCCACCTACTAACATCATTAGTCAAAGATTCCGTCTCAGCTATAGCGCCAAGGTCGGCCACGACATACTACGTAGTCGTACTTGGCTTCTAGTTTTCAGTGTTCGTAGACTTTGGAGTGTCGATGTATACAGGAACCAGTTGAGATCGCAAATCTGCTCCAAGTCAATGTTCTATTTCTAACAGAGTATGGCCGCTCACAATAGCTTTCGTCATCAGATGCGCAAACTGATAAGTAATCAACAACCTGTCGTCGGCCGTTCCTAGTCCCTTGCCCTTGATTTTGATACAAGGGATAGAGGAAATTCAAACTCCCGGGATATTTCAGGGTCTCAATATGTCAGTTGACATCACGGTATGTGGGTTCTCAGGACGCCCTGCCCAAAGCAGTTGTCATCTCCATCAATGTTGCCAAAGCCCATTAACTACCGAGACGTTTCTATCCTCGCTTCTTCGGGATAATGTCATCCCTTGCTCGAAACAGAATGGTAATTTCCCTTTCATATTCGAGCTTTACAATGGAATTGGTGCTGGTGATCTCAACATACTGCATACTTGATCCTCTCTCCAAAATATCTAATTGCTACATAGATTATTTGCGTTTACTTCGGTCCTTTGTTTATGTCTCTGCGGTGCGTATCCTCCACCTCGCCGCGCACGTCCTCTTGATGTAGTGTTTTAGCTTCAGGGGTGAAGGCGTCCATGGAGCGTGGCTCGATAATGCACAGGTCACCCAAGGGTTGGCAAGGGTATCAAGAAGCCAGGGGACGAACAGAGCGCTTGACAGACAACACCACACTTAGAAATGATAGCAAGCATCAGGACTGGTTATACGGAAACAAGCCGCATTTAACACAATACGCCCGAAGCTCTTCGGTGGTTTGCGCAATAAACAGCAGTATTCGTGCGTTGCCGTCAAAGAACGACCTTGTCGGTCTACGCATGCAATCTTTTTTTGAGGCTTCTGAATACGTACGTGCTCTATCAAGTGCCACTTATCTTATTCTTGCAGACTATCCGTAGATATCTTAACGTTGACGCATTCAGTGACATATTATGCATCTGCAGGATATTTGTTGTGCCTCTTCATGACGATCAGCGAAGTATAGTACCATCGCAAACACGTTTGAGTCTCTGCTTCCAACGCTCACGAGGCGTCACTTATTAGGCCCACGTCAAAACCAAGAGACATGGGAAGACTGGTTCGCATCAGTCTTCTGCTGGTCATCTACAGTAAAACACATACGGTCCATATTATTTCGATCTCGAAGTTCAGGTGGAATACAGAGGTTTCTGATCTAGAGACCCTCAAGCACATACATATTGATCTAATGGCCCCTCTATCTCAAGAAGCCGACTAGAAAACTCAGTCGCATCGCCGATCATCTTGACTAGTTAGTACGCTATCGCGAATCCATATTGTCTCGGTAACCACGAGGCATCGGATTGCCTCAGTTCCCAGGTCCCTTGCAAGAGGGTTACTGACCGCCCGTCGCTCAGCATGAACCTCGTGGTTCTGACCGTTAGAACATTCGCCTACTGTATTGAACACGACATCGTGCCATATCACTCCACCACGAGTTAGCTGCAGTACGCTTCCTCCAACAAGCCTGGCTTCGATCTTTATAATGCACAAATGGCGTGCCTTCCCATGCTTGAGACGGCCATCACCCATGTGCCCTGGTCCCAGTATTATACGTAAGTTGGGTAGGGTCATGCAGGTACGGCACTCCTCTAACTGGGGTTCGGTTCTACACAGCCCGAGTTAGCCCAGGTTGCTCAGCTATCCTATGTCTTCGGTTCGCAATCTTTGCCTTTTCTTCGTTAAGCATTTGCCAGTATCTACTCACTTGTTTCCTCGTTCCGTCCGTCACTCCGCAGTAACTCCACTCTAGATAAATCATGAAGTAATCTCCACATTGGATGTTGAAGTCGACAGCCGGGGGAACATGGCGAGGTTCCTAAAATTCCAAGACATCATAATCAGAAACTATGTTCTACCTGATTTGAGCTATATGTTTATGGCAGTCATCACGGTATCGGAACGATTGTCCGCAGGGAGCAGGAGGCGCAAAACAATTCAGTTACTTCATGGTGTTTGGGCAAGTCAACCATCAAGAGTATGAGATAAAATAATGTGGTTACGTTATGAGGATTTAGACTGGCTCTTAGGCTATTCATATATTTATATATTCATTCGCTGAGCCTATTTATGTATTTGTTTCGAGCCTTTGCTATCTACTGTTCTCTGCGTCTTGATCTCGTTTCCCCAACAGATTAGCATCACATATCAGATTATCTCTCGTCTCGGTCCCATGTGTGCGTGTTGCTAGCACGGCTTTGAAGATGTCGAGTTCGAATTTCGCCGCTATGGGATTTGTTGGTCCATCTGTACAACTGTCAGCCATCTCCATTCAAATGCAACAATTGAATTTTCTTCTTCTTCCTCTTTTCGACTTTCAGCTGAGCCTAAAGTGTCCCAATTCTCCGTGGTAGTATCAACAGTAAATTTAATTTCTTCCAAGGAGGTTGAAACTCAATGGGTGACAACCAGTAGAGATTGCCCATGGCAACTGAACCAAGAAGAGGAGAAGGAGAAAGGAAGAAGGAAGAAAGAATAGGAAGAATACTGTACTCACATCTTCACATAGCCGTCATCTCCGCAAGAGGCTATGACATACGGATCGACGGGATTCCAGGCAACAGAATTACAACGATCAAGGTGTCCATGCAGTCGTTCTACCGCTGCACCAGTATTTTTGTGCCATATCAAGATATTCCCATCCTCGCTGCCACTCAAAACGAAACTCTCGTTGGCACCGCCAAAGGAGCTTCGTATCATGTAAGCGCCGCCTGTGTGCCCAAAGAATTTCTGCACAGAATTACGTGTCATAAGATCGATGAGTTGAGCCTCATCGTCAGATTTGTTAATGAGCAGATGTCGCGAGTCTTGGCTGATGCTGACAGACGTTGGCCGGTCATTAAGCTCCATATCAAACTCCAGCTCCCGTGTAGCGGCGTTGTAAACATGAATCTTTCTTTCATTGTCAAGAGCCACGAGCCATCGTCCATCAGGCGACCCGCACAGGTCTTCAACACGGTGCTTCTTGCCCCAGTCGTGTTCCTCATTAGTATGTAGGTTTATAGTGCGCAAGCTGTAAGTAGGATCCAATGTACCGAGAATCAAGGATCGATTATCGTGAGCCCAGACAGCACCACTGACCGGCTCTGTGAACCTGTTGAACTGTCTGATCAGATGTCCGTCCTATATCATAATGTCAGCACGCACGCACGCAGCCGTCACAAACCGTAGCAAGTAAATACTCACATTGGTAGACCAAAGCCTTGCATACCCGTCTCTGGCGCAGCATAAGATCATGGAATCATCAGGGCTGAACGAGATGTTACCGACGCCGTCTTCGTGATCGTCAAGAATCTCCGCCACGGAAAACGTGTCTGTTTCCCATATCACAACCTGCCTACCGCTGCCACAAGCAGCCAGCTTCGAGCCATCATTGGAGAACTTTACCTGCCAGATCTCGCCAATCGTGTCACGAAGCTCCAGTGCCACCTCTGTTGGGAACCATCTCCTGTCGCAAGAGTGGTCTGAATAAAGCGACGGCGACAGTGCTTGAGTGTGGTATAAGCAATGATCTATCTGACTCTGCTTAACTTGCTCGAGAAGAACTGCTAAGCGGTTCTCGGGGAGCATTACCGAAGGCGATATGCATTCTTGCTGTGTCAGAGCTAAATCACGCGGAATTGTTGGGAGGGTGCTTACTCGATAACTCGGAGAGCAACAGCTTTCGAGACTGGCCATTTGCGCCATCCCAATCCGCCTTCGCCATGAGGTCGTCAACAGAACGACACATTAAGAGACTTGATAAGAAATGTAGTTTCGCTATGTCGTGAGAAACTGGTGTCAGCTCACTTCGGAGTACGACTAGAGCCCTGCTGGTGTCCTTCTGCTCTAGAAGCTCCAGAAACTTTTGTTGTCTTAGCCAGAACCTGATGGCATTGCGGTCTGCACTTGGCGCCAGAACAAGCCCATTCCCTTGGCCTTCGGCCTCGAACGACGCCCCAGCAAGCAACTCTTCGGCCTTGGACCACAAACCGTTGAGCACGGCCGATCTGAAGCCAGCTACAGTAGGACTTTCTAATTCGTAGCCGCTCTCGTGGCTCACGTTGTCCGCTGCTGTTTGATAACCCATATCTGACAGTGCTTGTATCAACAGCCGAGTGACCTCCTCGCGGTTGTGACCGAAGTATTTGGAAGGCATGCCATTGTCTTTTGTGGTTGCATTATTATTATCGCGAGTCGTTGAACCATTTACGGCAGTTTTGTGACCATTGGTGACCCCCATAGATGATGGCCCAGTCGAGCCATTGGAGACGCCCAGAGGAGCCCCATTATGGGGATCGGGGATGTCGCTCCCGCCCATCGTGTCGTTCGCTCTCTGTCGTTTGGTGGGCGGCTCACCAAGGTCGTCACCTGGCGCTTGAGAACTATCGGTCTGGGGGTCGAGGGGGCCGTCAGAAGCTGGGGAGCGTCGACGTCGTCCGAGTGTCTGACTCTGACCCGGAAGTCGTGCAAGGTAGGCAGCCGAATTATCTATATTCGCGGTGCCAGTCCAAGCTTGATTCCGGTTCTGTTGATGGCTTGAGCGAGGGTTCGAGCTTTGAGTCGAGCGGGCGGCGGAGGAATGATTGATGTTGGATGTGCTAAGGTTAGAAGTCGGAGTAGGAGTAGGAGAATGAGGAGGATGTGGCATGTGACGGGGCAATGCGTTTCTAAGGCGATGAGAGGAAGGTACCAGAGGAACTTATTATGTCTTTCAAGGTAGGTACTAACTTATTTGATGAGGAACGTAAGTGTTGATGTGTTGTGTTTAAAGTAGAAACGTCTGTGCAGGTAAGGTAGGTTAGTAACAACTCCCCGTTCTGTCTGTTGTTTCATTAGGTAGACGGGCAGGCAGACAGCCCGGTGGAAGGTAAGCTACAGGTACGTAGGTGTAGGATCAGGATATCATAAGAATTGACTGTCAACGGCATGAGAGACAAAATGATATGCTCACTTTATGTCAGTTTAAACTGGTAACTAAGCTACTTTATTTTTGCGCCCTCAGTGTGGGTAACTCCCTCTGTGGCCGGTGAAGGACATGCCAACAACACGGCGTATTGTAGGTACTAGACCTACCTAAGACACCCATGGACCTTTAGCAAAGTGGAGGTGTACAGCACACCTGGAACCCCTGGAGCTCCAATGGTCTTTAGTGACTGAACAACCCGACCTGTCCGAGTATATCGGAGTCATGATACAATGAATGGATATACAAGGTTTAACAAAAGACAGAGGATAAATGTCCTCTGGGTCTGAGTCTGATTTTCTTGATGCACACTAATCCTGACTGATTTCGCAAACTGACCAGAGCAACAGAGACAATATAGTAGAGGTAAACACCACTATGCCCAGTATAGAGAGACCCTTAACTTAGTGCATTCGCGCAGTATAACAACAGATATGTATTTCATCCAGATGAGAGCCCGGCTTGTAAATCTGGTAAGTAAAATCAAACAATAAACCCAAACCCTTTGAAACATATAGAGAGATACCTACCTAGGTATTAACACCATAACGCTGGCTTGGTACATCGATACGGTTTATACAAACTCTCTCTTTGACGCTTCTTCCCAGTTAGCGTCTCGGCTCATGATGCGGTGTTACCCCCCACACCTCCAGCAACTACCTATCATAGCCACTAACTGATGACGTTTGGATCCCATTTCCTTTCAACATCGCTGTCTTGTTGAGATGCACTTCAACTACATACCTACCTAGGTATCGTTCCCCGGATGACTCTTTATATTTATGCAAGCTTATGTCTTATGCTTTGAAGGATAACTGCTGTAAATTCTGGTGCCTACTATTCACACTCCAAGTATTTGTCGCTTAAAGCTGACCTATAAACCTCGACCGCCATTTTCCGCTCTCATAAAGATGGACTCTAGCTTCTTATCGGTATCCCTTGTGACTACAGATGACCCACAGCTCCTCTGCATAGGTACCTACCTGGGGTTGATATCACACGCATAACCCTTTTTAAAAGCATCGCGTCTAAATCAATGTGCGTGATTTCTTGATTGATGGACATGAGCTGATATTGTATATTTGCATACCTAGTTTATTTGGCCAACATTCTCAACTATGCTGCTCCCAGGCGAGAGGACCAGGAGTTCAACGGCCCGTTGTTGTAAGTCAAATGACCCGTCAACGGCTTGGTATTCCCGTACTCACCTGATCTCATAGAGCTCTGACATAACATCGCCTCTTCATAGGCCTTTCTTCTTTTAAATCAAGATGGCCATACTTACCTACATTTCCAAATGTGTCTGAGTCAATCTTCTAGTGACATCTTGATTCGTGAAACAGTGGATGTTAGTCAAGTTGGGTATCGAGGCCTCCAGCGATAAGGCTGCCTAAACGGCCACGTATTTGAAGTGCTTGTTACTTAGATTCTCTTTCGTACATTGGATTCCAGGACGTCAGGCACCGGTCTATATTATGCAGATATTATCAGGGGCTGACGTCTTCTTCAGGCTGCCGAATTATCAGCAGCTGGTTCAGCCACAGGATAGTCTCGCCTGTCACGTGCCTTCCTTCGCTAACTGTAGCTTTGTACATGGCTGTGCCACTTTGTGGCACAACGTAAGGACGTAATGCGGCGCGCAACACTCTTAGTGCCATTAGGCTCGTGAACTCGGTGTCGTCTTGCGAGTCCCTCCTTTATTCTAGCAACACCACGTATTTCCCATATACAAGGACCTGCCTCTCCCAAAGCTGGTCTATTCTCACGCTCTACTTAAGCGTTGCCCTTCAAAATAGAAAAGGGCTGTTGTAACGCTTTTTGTCAAGCCTGCGCAACATTTCCTACCGCCTTCCACGTCGACCGCTTTCCGAAACTCAACCATCGACCCCCTCCCTCACCATCCGTTCTCGACTCGATACCGCCATTCACACACTTTGAGCGTATATACGAGCTGGGAAACGATACTTGAAGATGAGCAACTCCCTTGCTGCACAGGGTGGAATCTCGGATCCCGCCCTGATCACGTTAGTTCCTACTGTAACTCTGCTACCATGTCCTATCTCTAACTCCCGACGATAGACTCGTCAACAAGCTTCAGGATGTTTTCGCTACTGTTGGTGTCAACAACCCTATTGACTTGCCTCAAATCGCCGTCGTAGGAAGCCAGTCGAGCGGAAAGAGTTCAGTTTTGGAGAATATTGTTGGCCGAGACTTGTAAGTCTGCCGCATACCGCCTATTCTACGTTGCGTCTATAGAAATATGGAACTGACTGATCGTCTCAGCTTGCCCCGAGGCTCCGGTATCGTAACTCGACGTCCCCTCGTTCTTCAACTCATCAACCGTCCCGCGGAAAGCAATGGTGTCAAGGAAGAGGAAGTTGATACCAGTAACGACAAGCAGGCCAACGCCGATGAGTGGGGAGAGTTCCTGCACGCCCCTGGACAGAAGTTCTACGATTTCTCCAAGATCCGAGACGAAATTTCGCGAGAAACAGAAGCCAAGGTTGGAAAAAATGCTGGCATCTCCCCAGCTCCAATCAACCTTCGCATCTACTCCCCCAATGTCCTCACCCTGACCCTGGTCGATTTACCTGGTCTCACCAAAGTCCCCGTCGGAGACCAGCCCCGCGATATCGAGCGACAGATTCGAGAAATGGTTCTCAAACACATTGGCAAGTCGAACGCTATTATTCTTGCGGTCACTGCTGCCAATCAGGATTTGGCCAACTCGGACGGTCTCAAGCTGGCGCGTGAGGTTGACCCCGAGGGTCAAAGGACCATCGGTGTCCTGACCAAGGTCGATCTGATGGACGAGGGAACCGACGTTATCGATATTCTGTCAAACCGAGTCATCCCCCTCCGACTAGGCTACGTCCCCGTTGTCAACCGAGGTCAGCGAGATATTGACAATCGCAAAGCCATCAACCAGGCGCTCGAGGCTGAGAAGAACTTTTTCGAGAACCACAAGGCCTACCGTAACAAGAGCTCATACTGCGGAACTCCCTATCTTGCCCGAAAGCTCAACCTCATTCTTATGATGCACATCAAGCAGACCCTGCCGGATATCAAGGCTCGCATCAGCAGCTCTCTTCAAAAGTACTCAGCTGAGCTTGAAAGCCTGGGTCCCTCTATGCTTGGCAACAGCGCCAATATTGTTCTCAACATAATCACCGAGTTCACCAATGAATGGCGAACAGTTTTGGACGGTAACAACACCGAGCTGTCAAGCACTGAGCTTTCCGGTGGTGCCCGTATTAGCTTTGTTTTCCATGAGCTTTACTCCAATGGTGTCAAGGCAATTGATCCCTTCGACGTTGTGAAGGATGTCGACATCCGTACAATTCTGTACAACTCTTCTGGTTCTTCTCCAGCTCTTTTTGTGGGCACCACTGCCTTTGAGCTGATCGTGAAGCAGCAGATCAAGCGCTTGGAAGATCCCAGCTTGAAATGTGTTTCTCTTGTCTACGATGAGCTGGTGCGAATCCTCTCACAGCTGCTCGGTAAGCAGCTTTACCGCCGATATCCCTCATTGAAGGAGAAGATGCACGGTGTTGTTATTGCCTTCTTCAAGAAGGCTATGGAGCCTACCAACAAGCTGGTTAGAGATTTGGTAGCTATGGAATCGTGTTATGTCAACACTGGCCATCCTGATTTCTTGAATGGTCACCGAGTAAGTCAAAGTCTTACTCAGCTTGTTTATTTGAGAGATACTAACCCTGGTTCAGGCGATGGCAATGGTGAACGAGCGGTACAACCCTAGCAAGCCTGTTCAGGTTGATCCCAAGACTGGCAAGCCACTTGCCTCGACTCCCCGAGCTGCAAGCCCGACTGTTCCAGACGCTGAGAATGCTGGCAACTCAGGTTTCTTTGGTAGCTTCTTCGCAGCCAAGAACAAGAAAAAGGCCGCTGCCATGGAAGCCCCTCCTCCAACTCTGAAGGCCTCTGGTACTTTGTCAGAGCGCGAGAACATTGAGGTTGAAGTTATCAGTACGTGAATTCGAGATCTTCTTCGGCGCCAAGTCACTGACCGATCCACAGAGCTGCTCATCTCTTCCTACTACAACATTGTTAAGCGTACCATGATTGATATGGTCCCCAAGGCTGTCATGCTGAACCTTGTGCAGTAAGTGTTTTGTGGCACACTCGTTTCTGGCATGCGATCTGACAACAATCTTAGATTTACCAAGGACGAGATGCAGCGAGAGCTGTTGGAGAACATGTACAGAACTGATACATTAGACGATCTCCTGAAGGAGAGTGATTTCACCATCCGCCGGAGAAAGGAGTGTCAGCAGATGGTTGAGTCTCTCTCGAAAGCTAGTGAGATTGTCAGCCAAGTGCAGTGAGGTCGTTCATGACCGAAGCTTTTTATCATCACACCTTCAAAGTCAGGCTGGGCCTATCTTCAGCCTCTTTTCTCCGCGAACCAAACGCCCAAGGGGACCACCGCATAGCAGTTGTCTCTCGACCCCCATGTCACGACGTCCCGAGCATCACCCATTTTTTTCGATACCACTACTTTTGAGGAGGCCTAGAGTAGACTGCTTAATGACTTGCATTGGAGATGCATTATTCGGTACATGCATATGACGAGAGGGTATGGGGCGCGGTTCTGTCTTCCCGGATGTCAAGGAAGCGGGAGTATATGGAGGATTTGTGTTGGCCGGACGGCTGGGCTTTTCCTGGCTCCATTCCCGCTGTTGTGTTTTCTTTTGCTTGCACATCAAAGTGCCCAGAAGAATGTGTGAAAGCAGGCTTGTAGGTAGAATATATAATCAGTCCCCTATTACACTTCATATCTTGTGCATGATAGAGTGTCTATATCAAAACATGGCTAATTAAGAAATGATTCCTCTATGCCCATCCAACTCAACTCAAATCACAACTTAGACATCTCCTTCAGTACAAAGCCCCCTTGATACAGTGCATACTCATTTCCATTCTCCCACCCCATCCATTGCCTTAGCACTTCCTCTCCCCCTGCTCCTGGTCTCAGCAAGTTCGCTTTGTATCCATCTCCAGGTACACCGGGACCTTGACCAAATCGAACCGGATCGACGGACCCTACACTCTCCTTCACTGCTAAACACGGCGTCTTTCGCAATGTCACCGCAGGCCGCTGATCACCCTCCCGATCAGAGTCCGTCTCGAGTTCAATATATTCCAGTACAGGAGTGCAGCATGCATCCGTGCCGTCAAAGATGGCCTCCCATTCACTGCGAGTTTTTCTGCGAAACGTTTCGGTCATCAACTTCCGCAGTTCAGGCCATCGCGTTCTGTCCTGCTGGTTCTCTTCCCAGCCTTGTTTCGCAAATCCAAGGCCTTGTAGTAGGGCTGAGAAAAATTGCGGTTCCAGAGCACCAACGGCCATGTACTTTGCATCTGATGTTTCATAGGTGTCGTAAAAGGGAGCTCCTCCGTCCAAGAGATTCGTTCCTCGGTCTCTGTTGCCTACTGGTGTCTTGAGCCCCATTCGCGGAAAGGTTGTTAGATGCGAGCTTCCATCGACCATGTTTGCCTCAACAACTTGCCCACGTCCAGATGACTGTCTAGATATGACAGCCATCAGAATTCCTTGGAATAGTATGGCACCTCCGCCAGCAAAGTCAGCAAGAATATTCATCGGAGGATGTGGTTTCTCGCCCTCCCTTCCAAGCATTGCAAGAACTCCAGAGACAGAAAGATAATTGATATCATGTCCTGCCATGAATGCATATTTTCCGTCGCGACGGAAACCAGTCATCCTGCCGTAAATGAGTCTCTTGTTCAGATCGCACAGCACGTCTGGGCCTAGCCCCAGTTTCTCAAGAACTCCAGGGCGGAACGGGTCTATAATAACGTCCGCATGTGCGGCCAGGCGCTTTATAAGAGCTACACCGTGTTCTGACTTTAGATCTACTGTTATGGATGCTTTGTGCCGAGCCAGCATATCCTCCGTTGGTGCAGACGTGCCAGGCGATGCGCGGTCAATGCGAAGAACTGAGGCACCAGCATCAGCGAGAAGCATACCAGCATATGGACCTGATGTTATGTTAGCAAGATATATTGTTTGTGTAAGGAAACGCACCAGGAGCAAGACCAGCGAATTCCAGCACCCTGATGCCGGTTAAAGGAGGAGGGGCTGTCATGCTGGGTAGTCGTATCACGAAGTAGCTTCTTATTATTTCTATAATAGAGTAGAAGAAGTATTACGTCTCGATAAGAATGTCAAGAAATCTGGTTCATTTTAGGTATAACATTAATCTGGGATAAGTCAGTAGCTACCCCGCGATATCACGAACCGAGGTTCCACCTCCGGCCCCGATTATCCCGGGCTCCCGGCCACGACCCCTGGTTCCTGACCCACGGCGCGGTAAAGTGGGGACATGGCGGCTATCAAGTCAACTCGGCTTGCACCATCAGAGAACAGCAGACTGTACAGAACAGTAGCAGAAAGGGTGGCCGTCCAATGGGGGCAGGTGGCACAAGGAGTCATTGGTGGTCATGGTAAGGAGTAGACCTAGTAATGCTTCTATTTTGAGTGACTGCACGTGTAAATAGGTGGGTTGGAGATCCGGCTATCTGGAATATGACGACTCTGCTATGGTTCTGGTGTCAGACTACGGCTTGGGTTTCTTGGCTATAAACCGGGCAGTGCCTTAAACATGCATACAAGAGATCCGCATCTTTCTTTCTGTGGCTGCCAACTACCTATAGTAAGCTGCGATGCTCTGTATGAACTACACATCTTCACCATTGGTTTCCTATAAGCAATCGACTGATCACTGGGCAATTGCTGAGCCTTCTTTACTACAAAGACACGCCTCTATCTCCAGTTTTATCAAACATGACCAAAACTCACATAAGTTGGTGAAATTCTGTACCTATCGCCACATACAAATTTGTGGTGAACGGCTCTTGAACGAAGCTATCAAGATATTGTTCAAGATGTCCATCATAACAAACAATATAAGAGAAGTAAGCAGTTCGCCTTAAAGGTTGGTGACAGCAAAGGAGTATTCGCGTCGCAACAAGCAGATAAGAGCCAAATTGTGTCTTGCAGTAATTTTAAGGTACTAGTGTCTTTGAAACTAAAATGTGATCTTTCATTCTTCGTACTATCGGGCTAAGAACAAAGCCATAAAATAAGAAACCAAGTTTATCTACAAGTATCTTGAACCCCAAACGCCCAACAGAATGCATGCCCAGATAGTGCCAAAGAAAACGCCGTTCCATGCAGAAACAAGCAGGGACTTTGTGTGAGAGTTCTCATGAGAGGACCAAACAACCTTAATGTGAGCCCAGCTCGGGTATAATGGTCTTTCGGTTTGGTCTTAGGTTGCTCTCGTCCCACACTTTCCTCGACTATCCATCTTAGAACCAGTCACCCTGGTCGTGCATGGCCTGGGCAACCTTGATGAAGCCAGCAATGTTGCTGCCAGCGACCAAGCTGGGAAGTTCACCTTCCTTGGCCTCGACGTACTTCTGAGCGGTCTCAAGACCAGCAACGAAGGCGTCCTTCATGATGGCCTTGAGGCGGTCATCAACCTCCTTCTCAGACCACTGGATACGCTGACTGTTCTGGGCCATCTCAAGACCGGAGACGGCAACACCACCACAGTTGGAAGCCTTACCAGGAGCGTACCAGAGAGCCTGGGCACCCTTCTCCTTGCGGTGGGCCTCAAAGACATCAATAGCATCAGCAGTGCAGCCCATGTTGGAACCCTCAGCGACGATGAAAGCACCAGCATCCAGGAGAGCCTGAGCCTCCTCCTTGCTGACCTCGTTCTGGGTAGCGCTGGGAAGAGCAATGTCGACCTTGCCAACGTGGACCCAGGGGCGGGCACCCTCAATCCATGTGAACTTGTCCTCGTGCTCGAAAGCAGTCAGGGACTGGTGCTTAATCTTGAGAGCAGCGATGTTGTGGATCTGCTCGGGAGTGAAAGAGGAACCTTCCTTGGCGACGAGAGCACCCTTGGAGTCGGAAAGAGAGACAACGGAACCGCCAAGCTCGATGATCTTGAGAGCGGCGTACTGGGCGACGTTGCCAGAGCCAGATAGAGCAACACGCTTGCCCTCGAAGGTGCCGCGGTTGGCGTGCTTAAGCATGTACTCGACGTAGTAGACAAGACCGTAACCAGTAGCCTCAGGACGGATCAAGCTACCACCCCAAGAGAGACCCTTACCAGTAAGGACACCCTCCCAGCGGTTGCGGAGCTTGCGGTAAGCACCGAAGAGATAACCGATCTCTCGGCCACCGACACCGATATCACCAGCGGGAACATCAGTCTCGCCGCCAATGTGCTTGGACAGCTCAGTCATGAAAGCCTGGCAGAATCGTCGGATCTCAGCATCGGACTTGCCCTTGGGGTCGAAGTCGGCGCCACCCTTGCCACCACCCATGCTGACTGGAAAGCTGTTAGCAAGTCTGTTTCTTTTATTATTCTCTGGGCCACTCCCGTCACCCCGCAATATGCAGGAACAGTCAAGGGTCTGGAGAAGCGCGACGATGAGGGTACTTACGGCCAGTCAGGGCATTCTTGAAGATCTGCTCGAAGCCAAGGAACTTGAGAATGGACAGGTTGACGCTGGGGTGAAGTCGGAGACCACCCTTGTAGGGGCCAAGAGCAGAGTTGAACTGGACGCGGTAGCCGCGGTTGACCTGAAGGTTGCCCTTGTCGTCTTCCCAGACGACACGGAACTGAATAACACGCTCAGGAATGGCAGCAACAGCAAGGGCAGTGCGGTACTCGGGGTGCTCGTTGAAGAGAGAGCTGTTCTCGAGGGCAGAGGCGAGCTCTATCAATCTAAGTTAGAATGGGAATTGTTGGTATGGTGAATGGACATTGCTTACCGCCGTAAGCCTGCTCGAACTCGGGCTCGTGAGGGAGGTGAGACATGGTGTTCAGCTGCATTTGGGTTGTATATCGAACAAGTTTGTGGTGAATGCCTGGTTAAAGGGCGGTTGTTGATGAATTCGATATACTTGATGGATTGTTCAAGAGTGAGATAAAGAAGGAGAGAAGTCGAGTGGAAGGTGACGGGACTCGAGGTTTATATGGTTGTTGAGGCGTGAAAGGAAGGAAGGGGATATCAATGTCCATGTCATGGCATGGCGATGACCCGTCGCTCTTTCCGTCATGGCATCCGCATCTGCATCCGATATCCATACCGATGGCAATGGTAATGGTAATGGCAATTGATAGGAACGGAAGGAATGAGTTACATGATGTCGGCAGGTAAAATGGCAGGAGATTCAAGTACCTTCCACTACCGTGTTCAGAGATAAAAAAGAAGGTGCGTAGGTCAATAAAGAACTCACTCGATACGCACCCGCGTTAGTTACTATTATCCCATCTAATCGAGTGACAAGACACACCCTAGTCTAATCTTTTGGTCGTTCCCGATAAACCCCAGTATCCACACCCCACATACTGTACTGTAGAGTAGACCAGGGGCATTTTTACACCCTGGGGGTTCTATAATTGATATGGATGTCTGGTTCAGTATTGTATGTATTTTCTGTTTGCGATGAATAGCACCTAGGTAGGTATCATCTGTAGTGAAAGAGTTACCATATGAGAATACCAGAAGTCAAATATTTTGCTGTAATCCTCCATCGTCATACTCACATTAACACTCTGTAGCATGTGAAGGCCACTAATAATACATACACCCGAGGGTCCTCTCATCTGCCGTCTCGTCTCCGTACCCACCACCCACTCAATGGATCTCTTGCAGCTAATCTACCACTCTCTTGGGCATTCATCCATTGGATCTTCATGCTCCGATATTCGCTCTTACCAATTGTACTCCCATCGGCAATGTAGGTCCTGGCTACCGTCTTGGTACTGCACAGCACAGCACAGCACGGCAACAATTGTCGTACCATCCCATGTCTAGTAAAGATCAATCTTGAACCATTCATTCATCATGATATGGTTCTTATTAGCCAACCCTCATTATTCCGCCTTTATTATCAGATCTTTACCATTCGCTCTGCCTGTTTCATACTGTACCCAACCTCCACGCTCGCCACTTTCCCGTGTGGTGGGGGTTTACTTTACTTTACTCTATTTCCTGACTGGCCATACATTATACTACAGTACGCGCCTTATCTTGGTTTCGATGAAATCATCATCATCGTTCATCAATTTTCAGCTCAGCGTCAATTTGAGCTGACTTGGTAGACTACATTCTCAATATTGTCTCATTCTCTCCAACCAAGGGCTTTCAGCTCCGGTAAAGAGTAAGACCTCACCCCACACTTGTCATGATTATCACCAAATGTCTCTTGCTGTACTGTATCCCACGTTGATCACTACCTATGCAAATGTCGAGTAATTGTGTCTTTAGCCGCCACACTCTATCTTTCTTTACTATGACCAACCTAAATCTAAGCATCAAACTGCCTGTCGTGTGTCGAATGCATCAACAGCCAAGCTCCCGGGATCTTAGTCCGACGAAGCGCATCAAATCATACAATCCATTACCAATTCTGAACCCAAACAACTATTACAATATCCAGGAACGGAAATCAATCTTGCTTTCTGTCGAATCAGAATCGACTTGCTGATGCGGGAATACCGCTGCATTTACAATGCACATGCTACCCTAGTCCCTGAATTACTGTACTGTCCCCGGCCTTTTCCTCCGACCATGCAATGGAAACCTGCAGTTGCTTAGACGCTGGTAAAATGGATAATGGATATATCCTGGACTTGGACTTGGACTTGGCTCGCAACCAAATATCGACACTCCCCCCAGACCCTGAAGTACAGTACAGTAGCCCAGATACTATCAGGTCATTCTCATTGGCCGCCTTGTCATCTTGTTTGAAGAATGAATTGACATCAATTCACTCTCCAACCAATGACCTTCTTTGATAATTTCCTTTGACAAAAAAAGATCTACACCATCAAACCATGACACAGCCAACCCCAGGCCATGAGATGTTGCCGAAATCCTTTCCGAGCCATCGCATCGCCTCTCTCTCTCTCCCTCCTTGCCTCTTTTTGCCGGTGGAGATGGCAGGACTGTATCCGTAGAATCTGGGGAGACCAATATTCTCTCATCAGCGTCTCCCCGGACCGATTAGCAACCCTTAGTCTCCCGGTTCACTCCTCGCTACTATTTTGCCCGAGGTTACCTCGCTACGGATACTGAGTGCAGACAAGACAATGTTCTGTGCTGCCGTTAACGGATTTGATCTCACAAACCTATTCGGACTTACATGTCCACCCGAATCGCCCAGTCTCCTGCTCTTCGGATCTCCTCCGAGTGCCACCGTTTACAGTAAAAACGTCCGGATTAGACCACCGAGCCACATACGGTCATGCCTCCGAGACCGCCGTTTAGGCTTTGACCACATTCATCATGAATAAATTCTTTCTCCTATGGAATCCCCCCATCATGACTCTGACCCCCATCTGCACCCCTCATGCCATCATCCTTATCCTTGGGCATCAAATATACAATTGCTCCATTCCGATTTGTTCCGTTCCTCTCTCCCAATTCCGTAAATTACTCGTTCTCTGGGAAACTTCAATACCAGATATTAAGTTAGTTCACCGTCGTCGGTCTATTTGCGGTCTTGCTCAGGGTTCCTTTCCGCGGAGAATGTCCTGTGTCATTTGAGCAGAACAAGGGATAAAAGCCCTCATAACACGCACGCATCGAGAGTAATCGTGCCATTCACATCTTCACTGTTTCAAAAAAGAGATTTAGTACTCTTAACAGCGAGTGGTATACCCTGTTCCTAACCATCACTTGGTCATGTCTTCTGGTAAAAGAAATACAATAAACTGTAGATTGATGTCCAATGTCATATACTATATTTTGCATGACATAAATGTAGTAATATCTGTAGCAACGTTGAGCCCTGGCTCCAAACCCCGGAACGCCTTACATACATAAACCGATATACAGCACCAAACCGTATCTTGCGACTATCCATAATTACAATACACCTATTACTGACCACTCTTCCAAGGAAGCTCTTGCATTACCGAACATGTAAGTCTTTGCCAAACGACGGTTGATAGAAACTTCAACTCATGGTCGGTTTCCTCACCATATGGCCGCCTGGTCAGCATCAAAACGAGTGAGCTCGCGACCAGCGTCCTCAAGATCTTTCTTAGCTTTCATGCGCATATAGAAAATGGGGCAATCTTTACTACTGCAGATAACCTCGCAGTGCATACTACCCTGGCAGCGTTGACACTGGGTCCACAGTCGCCCGAAGCGTACTTCGAGGTCTGACACGCGATCAAGCGTCTTCTTGTAAAGCTCGCCGACTCGAGGCGCGCAATTGGAGCATACCGCTCCCTCAGACTCCTCTTTTCCTGTCAGAGGCTTCTTGCAACCCATGCATGTCTGCGTCTTCTTGGCGAATTTCATGAGACCTCCAACGGTGGGAGCCGCTACTGAGATGACTCGCGTGTGGTCGCCTGTAAGTAGAGAGCGCGCCTTGGTCTCCCCGAGAATCGGTTCGAAGATACGGCCGAGTGGCTTCGCTAGCTGGTTGTCCAGGTAGTAGCGCGTATCTATTGGCACGTTGTGTTCAAGCACGTAGATGGGGTCCTCCGACTTCTCGAAGTTTTTGGCGCCGGCAGGGCCTCGGACCATGACGTAGGCCACTCGGTCACCGAGTCCCGGTGCCGAGCCTGCATCTCGCTTCTTCATCCGTTGCGCCAGCTCGACGTGGGCTTGCTTTGCGGCATAATCATCCTTTGCAAGGGCTTTTGTGATGACCAATTTCGACATGTCGACCTTATTTTGCAGCAGATCTGCAATCGTCTCTTTGACGTACCTAGTTGAATCTACCGTTAGCATCCCGCTTTCGCCTTGCGCCACTAGATAAGGATTGATAACCTTATGCATGACGAAGCGTGATCGAAGGGAGGACTTACTCTTGTGCACCTTGAACATCTTGATCGATTAAGATCATTCGTAGGACTTTCTCGATCACAGTCTGCACCAAAAGACAGTTGTCACGTCGTACCGTCTCGATACCCTTGGTGTCCATCTTGTCGTACTTCTCCGGCTTGGTCCAGTAGAGACCCGCATAACGCTTCTTGTTGATGAGAAGGTATGGGAAGTACACTTTTTCGAATTCAAGCTTGATCGGCTTCACAAATTTTTCCGACACGAACTTTGATGCTTCCTCGCCGAGCTTCATGGCTTCCCGAAGGTCCTTGGTGCCAAACTTGATCATGACCGAATCAGTATCACCGTAGATGACCTGAGCATCGTGTGAGTAACCGTTGGCGATGTTGTAACGTTTTTCCACTTCTTCCTTGGTCTTTTCAATCATCTTTCGGCCAAAACTCGTTGTACTACTGGCAATTTCAAGACAAGGAAGCTTTCCTGTCGTTGCACCTGTCAGACCGTAAACACTGTTTGCGCTGACCTTCAAAGCCAGCTGTCGACCATTCAGTACAGCCTTTTTGAAAGGGTCTGTCTCAACGGCCAGTTCACGTTTGGCCTGTTTACGTGCAGCTAGCAGTTCCTCGAGAATCTGCGCCAGTAAGCCCTTGCGTTGCTTAGTTGTCACAAAAGTATCGCCATTTGGAGTAACGATGTAGTCCTCATCCTTCTGGAGATTGAAAGCTTCGATCGCCTTCTTGCTGACCAGCGTGGTGTAACAAAGGTTGTGTGCCTGCATAATACTGGGATACAGAGATGCGAAATCCAGCGTAGCGATTGGAACATCGTAGTAACCTCGAGTAGGTTCAATGACCGTGGCACCTTCGTACTGTTCATCAGAAGCTTCAGACTTGAGGTTGGGAATAACGAGCTTCTGCTCCAGTGCTTTTCGGAACAGCTGGCTGATGAACTTGACTTGTTGACCTCGAGAGAGCAAGAAATTGAAAGGTACACCTGTGACTCTTGCCATCTCAGTGTAGTTTTCCAAACATGACAGCTTGTCCATCAGTCTCTGCGGAAGGTATGCATCTTTCAAACAGTATAGAGCGAGACGTCTCCGAGACTCAGGGGTACCGTTGAAGAGTTCGGTTATCATGGTGTGGTGCACATCTTCCTTCTGCTCGCCCAAGAAGTTGGCACAAACAGAGTTGAGAGTGTAGCTTCGAAGATGGTGGTCGCGCTGAATCAGCTGAAGAAGATCCAATTGCAATCGACCGTTGGTATTGGTGGCTTTGGTATCTCTGTTCCCCATCTGCTTGCTGGAAAAGTTGGTCTCCTTGGCTTTAGACTGCATGCTGGGGATTCGAGTCCAGTACTCAAATCCGGGTACTTTAAGATGCTTTGCCCGGTCGAGCAAGTACGGGAAATCGAAGTTAGAAATATTGTAACCAGTGATAATATCGGGGTCGGCTCTGATCAGGAATTTTTGCCAGTCGCTAAGCATCTTCTCCTCCTTTTCGTACGCAAGAATCTGGGTTGCTACGATAGAACCTGTCTCCTGCAAACAAAAAACATTTCGGACAAAGGGTTTCTTCTCTCCATATTTAGTGACGATGTTGGCGATCTGGATAACAGGATCGTGGTTTGCCTCAGGAAAGATACCCTTGCGACCAGCACATTCGATATCAAAGGACAGAATACGTAACGGCGCCATTTTCGACCATTCGCCGACCGGCTCGTGTGCGATGAGATCAAGATAGCTCACTTCAGCTTCGATCTGACAATTCGATTGGCGGATGTGGTCGTTGACGAGTTTATAAGTCTTTGCTGGAGCTTCAACCCAGGACATGCCTCGAACCTATCAAATGTTAAAATCAACCTAAAGAGCTACACAGTGGTCCTTACCTTGCAATCAACCATGAACCGTAGCAAATATTGGAGATTGTCAAATGTTTGAACTTCGCCATCGTTCCTCCACATTCCTTTCCAGTTGGCATTGCCGCTCTGGATAGTGGTGCGGACTTTGTTGATGAACTTGGGGTCAGTGACGGTGACCTTCAAGTAAGGCTTGGACTGGTTTCCTTGGAATCCGTAGATGTTTTCTCTCATGGCGAAAGCAACGGAGTGAATGGTAGGTTGATGTTGGGCAATCTGTGTCTCCAGGTAGGCCTTGAAGGCTGCACAATCCTGGGGCTGGAAGTTGACGGGGGCGGGGACATAGAGATAGTGCTTGAAGTCAGTGACATGAAGCATGACCGAGTTTCCTGCCTCGTTCACACCGAACAGCTTGACAGTAGCCCTTCCACCATGTAATGTACCCTCTTCTGCCTCGATAGACTGGAAACAAAGACTGTCACGCTCGGGTACGAAGTCAACTAAAGGTGGTCGATCCCATGCTTGGTCTTTCTCGGTATTGTTTCGTTTCCGATCCGACAAATCTTGGCTGAGCTTTTCGAGAACTTCTGATTCGAAAGCACTCTTTGGCTGGCTCGCAGCCATCTTGGATCGGTGGTCATTCTGAGAGCCGGGAATCCTTGCGGTAGCGGGAGATGAAGGAATTGCATCAACTTTGCGTTTTTTCGCTGAAGTAGGAGAGGATGTGATATTCTGACGAGCGTTGTTCTCGCCCAGAACTCGCTTTTGAGAGAGGACTGCGCTTGCCATGATGACGGGCGATGGCAAATGCGATACTGTGGAACGAAGAACAGGAAAGAAAGTAGAGAAAAGGAATGGAGTCAATCAAAAATCATGCACACATCCAGAAAGATGAAGACGAAGAGTGATTGAGGAAGTCTCTGGTAGATTGTGATTGTTGACACTAAACGGTTGGAGGGGAGACTCTAACAGGGGAGATTTCTGGTGGGTTTGAAATCGACGACACGACTTTAATTGAAAGCCACCGCGTAGCGCGACTCGAGAAGCGTGACGTGACTGACCCCACTTACGCCGCGGAAGTCTTTATCACGTGCTTTGGCGTCGCCTCTTCCTGCCTGATACTGGATGCCAACAGCAAGGCACCAACTTTGGCACACCACATACAAGTCATGATACAGAGATTCATCAAATTGAGTATAATTAAATAGGCAAGTATAACACTTCTAGTCCACTAGTTGATACTTGTACTGGCTAAAACAGAGTATTCGTCAATTCTCTCATGATCACTGGTTGATCTTCCGCTTACACCTAGGAATTGTCGTATCAGCAAGTGTGTACTAATACAAAAGAACAGAAAGTATAACTGAGAAAAGACAACATATTCAGACATCCATTCTAAAAGCATCCGTAGTCCCTTTTGGGATGTTCAGCTAAGCCATGCCTTGTTAAAAATTCATCATGAAATCACAAAGTAAACTAAGGCTTCAAAAGACTTACTTGACTTTGTTAGACTGCCACGTACTGAAGTTATCACCTTAGGTCCTAAGGTAGCTACTGCTTTTGGTGGTTCAACTGACTTTGGGGAGTTGCTGCTCTTACACCAAAGAGTAGGTAGGCTATGGAAGGATTGTATTCGCAGAGGCACTTGACCGCCTTCGATCTTCGCAAGAAAGGTTGCACGCGGTTACAAGTGGTCAGGGAGAAGACAGGAGGCAGGGAGTGCCATTTATACCACAACCAAGTGATCAATCATCAGACAATGTACACCTTCCATTTCACCGTCCCACGAGTCACAGCATGCGGGGTATCGCATGATTGCTATGTTGATTGAACCTGATCACAGCCAAGAACTGCAACTTCAGGTAATGGAATTAACCCTTGTCTTACATCCTTGTGTGGGCGTTCGTTGTATTAGAGAAATGCCTAACATGTCCCGAGTTAAAAGCACAGCGTGCAGATAGTTGTCAATTTTAACACATGCTTCCTCCCGTAAATCACTGATTCAAACACTAGAATTATACAAGTGAGATATATATCGAAGATCTCGTTGCTTCATGAATTAACACTATAAATAGAACAATGCCTAGCATCCATCGAAGCCCTGACAAGTCAAAAGAATAATATCAAGTTTGCCCAACGACGCCGATGCTGTGCATTGTACAAGTTGCATAATTAACGTACATGTCGCTATCTTAAAACCATGCACTGTAAAATTGGATGCTGGCAAATATGTGACCGTCGTAACGGCTCCTCGAAATCATGAGAAGCATTTTGTTACTCGGCGGGTTTGAGGTTTTCAAATGATCCCCATTCACACCAATCATTGATGGGCTGTAGTAAGTTAGTTGATGTAATTCTTCGCGACTGTGAGGAAACTTACAAGGCAGTTCAAGTACTTGCACCATTCACAGGTATCGTGGTACTTGTAAAAGTTGTTGAGGAGAACGATGAAAACAACAATGATCATGACAAGGAAGGCCGCTCGAACGAGCCACCAAGCCCACCAGAGTGGCTTTCGTCCTTTGAAGAATCCGACAGGGTTCTTGAAAAAGTGAGGCGGGGTCTCACCAGTCTGGGGGGATACGGCTGCATATGAGAGCCCCTCGCCCATCCGTCGTCTCAGCGAGTTAGGGGAGTGCAGAACACAGACACCAAGGGAGAGACCCATCAAGAAACCACCGATGTGTACAAAGTTATCCAATCCAGGCAAAAGTCCAAGTACAAACGCAATCACCATATCGAGAATGATAAAGAGCAGGTCCTTGACTGGGTTGCGTCTGTCCTTCCACGAGTAAAGGAGATCGAGGAGAACCAGAGCAATGATACCGAAGAGAGCGCCAGAGGCACCAACAGATGGCTGCCCAGGTGGCGCGTAGTTTCCGCCCATGATGTTACCGAAAATTCCAGCACTCATATAGACTAGCAGGAACCGGATCGATCCAATGGCCATTTCCATCTCCTTCGCGATCGTGAGCTGCAAAAGAAGGTTGAAGATGATATGGATAAGACCAGCGTGCATGAAGATCGAAAGAATAAATCGGTACCACTGGTTGGGCTCGGGACTCTGGTTAATATCGCCATTGAACTTGGGATCCGGGACGTCGCCGCCGAAACCACATACGACGTGAAGAGGGCAAAAGCTGGTCGACGTAGTAGCGTTTGGACAGAGAAGACCGGGAATGACAGCACCATCTTTACTTGCGTCGACACTCTGGATACCCTTGACATTGCGCATGCAAGGTGCGTATCGTGCACCCATATTGATGAGTAACCCCGGCGATGGACCGATAAAGACGTTGAATTGTGGCTTGATCGCGATAGGAGTTCCAGTAAGTACACCTGAGTTTAAGTTAGCCGAGACTGTTCTCTCAAGCCGCTTTTTCTTCTTCCTCTACTTACCCATCCGGGCCACTTCAGCGATGAAAACGGCAATTTGAATGGCAGAAAAGATGTAGACAACCCAGGGGATTCTCTTTTTATCGGACCCTATCATGCCAAGTTCACCGAGACGAACCTTGCCCTTCTTGCCTTTCTTTTTAGGTCGTCCAGGGGCATCGTAAACGTGGTCGTTCATCTCAACGTCATCATTCTTTGGGGTTCGGTCTTGAAGAGGAATATCCTCTTGGCCATAAGGCCGTCCAGCTGCACCTGAAGCTCCACCATGATAGCTTGTATCTTGATAGAAGCCTTGTTGACCAATGTCAGCCGTACTGGAGCCGGGAGTCGGGCCCGCGTTCGGGTTCGCTGGGTATACATGATCGTCAAAGACGGTGTCGAAAGGAGACTGACCAGTTTGACCAGGCTGGCTGTGCTGGCTGTGCTGACCAGAGGGACTACCATAAGCGTTTGATGGGTTATATTGTATGTCATTTGGTGAGTACGGTGTCTGCTTGGTCGGAACGATGTGTGTTGTAGAGTCGGCAGGGTAGATCGAGGTGTCGGGAGCGTAGTTCGGGTTGTACGAGTTTTGCTCGTAGGGTGGTGCTGGTGTTGACTGCGGCGATGGAGTATCGTGGTTTTGGTAGTAAGGCGAGGAGTGTTGACCGGCGCCGTAGGGGGCCTGTTGGTCGCCGCCGTAGTAACCGTGTGAAGCCATTGTTGACAAAGAAAGAAGAGGTTATCGGGCGACGAGAAGAGGTTACGTGGCCGACGTAAGAATAAGCCGCCAAGCGGCAACGAAAGAAAGGGATGCTATTGCAATAAGCTGTTTCAGAGCAGCGAGACAGCGTCGCAGATGCAAATTCGCTTATCTGAGAGCTAGGCAAGTGACGAAATCCAAAGCACCGCTATGCTATCCCAAAGAAAAAGTATGGCCGTGGACGATAAAGGTGTTGACGTTTCTAGGCTTGGAGATGTTGGACCAGAAAATATACGAAAGTGGCTGGTCGGTAAGTTGAGAATACCAAGTCAGGTCCTGTCCTGAACTTCAGCTCAACTGGACTGGGCTGGGCTGGGCTGTTTCAAGGGTCGTCGGGGACGCAAAAAGACTGGTCTGGATTGCGTGGAAGCTTAGTTTTGATTGGTCTAGAGCAGAGGCTACGCGTGGAAAATAGCGGGTCCTGAGCTGGTTAAACTGGTCTCGCTGATAATAGGTCGTTTCGTAACAAACGCCAAAAAAAAACGAGAGATGTCAAAGAGTGAAAATAGGTAGGTAGGTAGGAAGAGCAGAGAGGGAAATTCTCCTTGGGTACCTAAGTAGGTATGTATCTTTATCATTGAGGCAGCCTTGGCCTTAGGTAACAGCCCTGCTACAGTACGCTACAGTACACACTGCTGCGTTACAGCAAACGTGAACAGAAATTCTCGTGCTGACTAGATGCAACAGATGACGAAACAACTCATAGTAAGTGACGGTGACGTACAGTACCGGGGCTGTGCTGACAGCTGTGAGCCATATATCCCTGCAACTGAAAGGTCGATCACTGGGACTTGAGTCGTCTGAAGGGTTTTTGGAGGGCACTTGAGAGCCGTTGAGCCTCACTCTTTTTAGGTTTAAGCGCCACATGTTCTTAAATTAGAACGGTAATTGCCTACCTAAGTTACGGGTTAGGTTGTTTCCTGGCAGCCCTGAGCCAGATCTTCAAGATGGGATGAAGGAGTATCTAACTAACGCAAATGCCGCATATTGGCTTGCTAATCTCTCAAGTAATTCGCTGTGCGACTTTTAATATCCTACTGTATTTGCCTGACTTCTAATCTAAGTTCCATACTGAGTTAAGTTCTTTGCACCATCCGTCAACTGCAAAAACCCATTCTGCAACATTCATGTTGCATGCACAGATCACAAATATATCGACGATGATCATTGCTATTACATTCCGACTTTTCAATTCAGACTGGCAATCATTAATCATTAAGCAGTTCACATCCCCGCTTCATGTTGAATTATGCGTCCTCGTGGCTGATGCAAATAAGCCAACCACAGCCACTACCGAAGCTGACGAATCTTCCCCGTATTCCATGTTCGAAGTGGAACTCGTCGATGGAGCCCAGCCCCAGGGTTTTACTGCATCGTTATCACCTGCTGTACGGCTTCCGATTTGACTTCTACCAGACAACTTCAGTGTCTACCCAGGTACTTCGTGGAGATCAGAAGAGTTGTCCTCCAGGCTTAAATGCCGGTCTAAACTGGCATCAGATGATCAAGTTATTCCATTTCTGGTTCTCCGGTGTTCTTGACGGTCAGGTCTTTTGATGCTCACTTTGCTTCGTGTCCAACCTCTTGCTCCTGTTAGATGCGGAGATAGAAGGACAAGAGTATGCTCGATCAGTGTCCTTGGACGCTCAGTACGCCGCCTCTTGGAAGCCATGTCAGGCGATTGCTCATCCATGTCACAGAGGAAGCCTTGCATACTATTCAATCTGACAGCTAACCTCCATGCCAAGAATCATCGCCAACATAGTCCTCTCATGGCCTTTCTCCTGCCTCTTTGTTACGGTCTATTGACGCAGCCCGCCACCAAATTGCCAATAGCAAACTAAAACGCCATGCGCGCATCTGAACCAATGTAGACAGAGACCTGGTAAGGGCTGGTATGTCAGCAGCATATTCGTCTTGGCGTCCTTCTACCACTCCTGGTTCTATGGCGCTGTTGACGCTGACTGCATAGACGGTCAGCGCCGCATATGGCTTGTTTCGGGTCATCGAAATTTTGAGTAGATGGTACAATCGTAGTATACAATGTGGTATTTCGTACATAAAATGAATCGTCCCTGTTTTGGGGTGTATTCATCAAATCCGCCTCGCTGGACGCTCCAACAGTATTGCCCTTCAGCTATCCTCCGCCTTTTTTCGTCAATAGTAGTACAGTTGGTCTTGTACAAGTCGACTCTTGTCGACTGTCAGGTTGGGATTCTTAGAGAACCCACTCGGTATCGTAGTCGTCATTACTTCTTCTCGGTCGAGTTTTCGTCGTCCTGCTTCTTGGCACCCTTTCCCCAATTACCGTACCAGACATCGGCAACCTGGTCCATGATGATATCGCCAATTCCCTTGCCCTCTTCGATCTTTTGTTGATGTTCCTTAACACGCTTCTCTTTCCAGCCCTTCTCCTCGCCTCCCATCCATACGTCGTTGAGCGTCTTGGCCACCACACCGGGCTTCTCTTCTTCGGCCAGTTGTCCCTCCTTGGCCCTGCGCGCCGCCTCACGCTCGCGATGTTCTCGTAGTAGTTTTTGTGTGCGCTGAGCACCCTCGGGTAGCTCGGTTCCCATCATGGAACCTACCCGATTGCCGAAGCGTGAGTAGATCGATGACCCTGTGTACTCGTAGGCGAGCTGATTTGTGGCAAGCGACCATGCGCCAGCGAGGACGAAGAATCTTAAGTCTATCTTTCGTGGTGGGAGGAGCATCGCAAGGGGTAGAATGATGGCACCAGCCATGGCAGAATTATGAATGAAGCCATTGCGGGGAGGCAGCGGCGGTTGCGCTTGAGCTTGAGCTTGATCTTGTGACATCTTGGGTATAATACGGTTCGTTCGAGTTCGGTCAATCGGTTATTGGGAAGTTGTCTTGGGAGTTCTGGTCTGACTCCTCCAACGTCGTCGGGTAATAGAGTCGTGATCGCGAAATTCTTGGGATAGAGTCAAAGATGCGTTGATCCGCAACTAACTTTTTCCTGGAGTCTGGTTGGTTAAGGAGTGCTGCTAGAGAGTACTTATCTTATCTCACAGTCGCCGTGGAGCTCAAGGTATTTTCTAACGGATCACACTCGGTAGGGGGGTATAGGGTAAACACACTGAAGAGTGGCAACCCAATATCAACGCGAGTTGAATTGAAATTGACAGTGAGTACGGAACAGGTTGTCGGTACACTTGAGCTATCTCTAGGATATCTCCAAAGCAACTGGCAGTTGTGGACTTGGTGGCTTGTCCCACCACAGAGAGACAGTTATGTGGCTACGGTGCATTCATTCTGTTCGAGACATGGTGCTGTATCAACATGTGACTGGGTGTGTTTTTTTGAATATTCTATTTGCTCAGGCATTGACAATAACGATATCGTACAAGGAGAGTAATATACTGTCATTCGAATAATACCAGATCGTGGTAGCTGCAGACGGGATGATCCATGTGTAACATGACGTTAGGTTGTGTTGCTCTTCCGGATATAAGAATCTCATCCACCACTGCTATTGAAATTAAGAAATTATCGAGTGGTATAATCGACGGACACCGCCAATATCTTTGATCACATGCTAAAGAAGGCACTGTGAAGAGGAAAAGTGTCCTGGATAATGGTCGAGGTTTTCAGTACATGACAATACCCGTGATAATTTCCGGATCATGCATGATGAGAAGCTTGGATGCCGCTGCAGGCTGCAGATCGCAATGCATTGTCAGGGGAGTAAACAAATCAAAACGGCGTCAATTCGACATCTCAAACCAAACACTGTTTAGTTGTGAGTTATACCTCGGCCCTGTCTACATGCAATAATCAAAGTGGAATTGACAGGCAGTCGTTGTGGTCAATCATAAAGTTGGATACCACATGTCGAGACCAGTCATATCACTTTGACCCCGGGTACTCTCCTCCTGGACTTTATGACAGTTGAAAGTCCGCCAGTAATAGTTGATTCCTCTTAAATTTGGCAGGACTGAGCCGTCAACGAAAAAGCATGGAGGGACGGCCGGGTAAGTAGCCGGAGCCCTGCACGGCATCCGAGGGAAGAGGCACGGCAAAGATCCAGCATGTGCCTCGCTACTTAGACTGCGTAGGAACTAGCTTCGCCAAAGCCCTTGCGAAGTTCTGATCCGCCGCCAAGACCCTGGAAAAAGATATCAGATCATGGTCTAGGCTATGTGATACGTCGCTATAGCCGTCGCTGAAGGTTGCAAAGAAACTACTATAGTATCGAGTTTCCTGCGATCAAACAACAACTAAAATGCAACAAGTAAATGTTAGAAGCTTGATTCCATAATTGGAATTAATTGCCAAAGGAGCGGATGACGAGAGAATTTAGCATGATAATTGTTGTTCTCAATGACGGGTCTTGAACGTTAGACTACCGGCTATCCGCACCCACATTCACTCGCCTCCTGAACTATATTATATTCAAGCCACAGGCGTTTTCACTAACTGAATAAAGCCAAAGTTTCACAGGCCGGGCTGCCTTCACCTTTGTAAGTTAATTCCACTCTGCCTTTACATCGACTAGACTACTTTTCTGTCGGATTGACTATTCCTAACAGAATAAGGTGCGGTAGAGCAAGCCCAACCAGGCTCAACTCGAACTTTTGAAGTTTGCCGATGGAGTCAAGCCCAGAGATATGCAGGGGGGGTTAAAGCTCAGACAAGGCATAAAACATAAAACGGGGTGAAGATATAAATCGCGTTGGCCTTCCCCCTTTAAACACTCACATAGTCAACCGTAAAATTCGAAACCCAAAGCATCAAATCTCCGATGCTTAAAGCAATGTAAAGTTGAATTCTGGAAATCTGCCCTATACAAGCAGGTGATGCATCTTCCTTCGACTGTGCGTAGCTGTGCTCTGAAACACTGCTCGGGTACTGCCGAACCAACAAGTCATATCTGTACCGGTGCGTTGGTATGGGTATTCCGATTCCCTCACACCAATACCAATCTATGATTCGTGGAAGAGCTATTTGAGTTTCCAGTATTTCTTCTGTTGCACGTACGTAGAAACTTAACACATAAATTGTAGATCACAGACCAAAAGTCTTGTATATTGTCTCATAATACGTCTGCTGTCTTTGTTTTGGCACTCCTGACTTTTGAGGGCGATCCGACGGGGTGAGTTCCTACAGGCCCTCCAGTGCGTAATATGAAAGTTTCAGCAGGGAGAGATGAAACTATCCATCGCACAAACGGGGGATCCACAGAAGTTGATAATGAAGTCGACTGAGTGTAGCTATTGGTAATGTAAGCCTCAGGATTCTTAACTGAAGACAGCAAACCGTGACAGCCTTACCGAAATTTTCTCCGATGAGTTATCTAGGTACAGTACAGTACAGTTCAATTGAGTTCAGTTCAGTACCTGGATGTAAACTCTGCTAATTATAAGCTGCTCGTTTCTGCGACTTTTGTTGGTTGGTTTAAGATGCTGGCACGGCTCGGTCACGATTGATTCGTTTATACCCGAGCTAGCCGCACGGAACCTTCCGCAGCGAGTAGGAAATGAGCAGATGAACTCGGGATGTGTTTGGCCAAGAGTGCCAAGTTGAATTACTAAGCCTTGACGGGACGGGACAGGTTGGGATGGAAAGAATTAGGTAGCCTGGCCTGGCCTCGCTGTACAGTACTGCATGCATGCAGTAGTGCCTATGCACTGTAAGCTGGCTAGCACCAATGCATGATTAAGGTATCAAGAGAAAGAAAGGTCTTCCATGATTCAGGTTAATGACAATCAATCCCATCATGATCTGTGAGTCGATTATTATCTAATAGGTACGGATAGTTGAGTTGGAAAATGACATAATATCTCCATGTCGGGCTTTTGGCAAAGTCCGAGTCATCATTGTTCGCAGTCATTTTTGTGTTGGTTTTACTTTAGTAGTAGGCGTTGTTGCACGCTCTTAGGTGCGGAGCTACCAGATGAGGTTACATCGCCGACTGTCAGTCAATCCACAATCGGGCTAGCGGGGGAGACTAAATTGGTCCCATCCAATGTCAGCTTGGAGTCGTCCCGGTACTGAGCATCGCCTAATCTAATTCTCAAAAAATCACACAACGCCAACCTAACGTTGAGGGCGAGGCTATGGCTATCCCCATCCTCATCCCCTGTTCCAAGGTCAAGGTCCTAACCCGTCGCATACAGGGTTGATTTTTGGAAAGGTAAGGTTAGTTTGTCGACCCAAGTTCCCCGTCTCCCGTCGCTGGGATGGGCCAGACCAGGTATAGAGTATGCACATGACATGCACACTGCAGCGCCGTTAGACGTTATCGTTAGGCACTAGACACTAATACCGTGCTATGTACGTACGTTGTTCTCTCACTTCGGAGGTATATCGCAGTTTGGTGCCAAGCATGAATCATTAGATGTTAGATCCACTGCCGAAGATGATAGATATCTAGTACCCTGATGCTGTGTACATGACTTGGGTTAAGGCCCAAGTATGTCATCAACTGACACAAGTCCTTCCAGAAGCCAGGACACGTCCTCTGTGGGCCTCAACAAAACGGCCAATTACGTATATTATAGCTACGACGCCAAGAGTGCCTGTGAAGAAAGTACACATCCTTTGGAACACTGTTCCACAGTCCCTTGCCGCTCTGGCATCCAGCACTTGCCGGCGGCAACCTTGTAGCCCGTGCTCTGAGTCTGTACACACGAATACTGCTATCGGCCGTTGATCTTAGTGTCCATTGCCTTTCGGAGCCGAGTAATCAGAGAGTGACCGGGAGAGTGAGACCGAGACCGGGGGAACAATGGTATGTAAGACATGCATGACAGCGTTGTGCTTGTGGAGGGCTGCATTACGCCCTGGTTACTGAGTCTGGCAAATAGAGAGTCTTGGCGATTCCTGTGATATGTTGATCTGGCCACTTCTCTGTCGGTTCATCGACACAGGTAGATACGAACAGGGCCTTAGCACCCAAAGTTTTGGGGGGCACAGTTGAGTTGGAGGCTGAAACAATGTCCTAGTTAGTACTATGTACGTAGCAATTGCATAAGTCCCGGGGAGTTTGGCTGATCCCTGACGGACAACGTTATATGCCAGCGCACTTCAGAGCGCAGTGATCGAAAAAGGTTTAGCGTAGTTAAGGGGATCGGCGTACTGCGTTGTGCCAATTACTGTATCCTCAACTGAGTGGCCGATGGGATGGGATGGAATCGGATAGGGTGGGATGCGATGGGATGGATCATGGATGGCAACATGGGTATCCGTAACTTCGGAGAATATTGGAGGGCCAGAGCCCACTGGAATCTACCTCGAATAGGAGAAAATAATGGCCATCGCCAGAAGTGGGAAATGATGGATTCCTTCAAGTCAGTTACGTAGGAATCGTACGGTATAAGACTGCACGTAAGATAACCAGACCAGGCTGGGTAACGTCGTCTGGATAACAAGGTCAAGAGCCGCGTACCGGGATCGCAAAAGGAGACGTCGCCCACGGCCATTCAAGCCAAAAAAGGTGATCTTCACGACTGCAACGTCAACTTCCATGCCTGGTGTGGAGGAACCGACCCGAAAGCCAGGGGTCTTGTAGGGGTGAAGAAAAGTTACGGAGTAGAATTGGGGGGATGGGAAGGATTCATCTTGCCGTTGCAGTAAGAGAATACTACCTACCTAAACCCAGTCCTGCTAAGTGTTGTAAGATCTCTATCTATAAGGCTGAAAGTGTGTGATAGATGACATGATACGGAGCACGGCATGATGGTACAGAGTAGGGTAGTATGTTTAATGGATGTTTATGTGAGTACCGTACGACAACTCAGTCAGCAAACGTTGTATCTGGCTGTCGTACAATGTCGATCAACCATCAGGATGGGTAATCTGCATGTTCAATTCTGGAAGACAATAGCTCTTAACTTTGAGGATAATCATCACGACTCGCACAGCTCAATTCATTAGACTACCCCGCCTGAACAGTTTACCTAGCAGTGGGAATACGAAAATGAAACTAAAATTAATGTCTTGCAAATTGTACCGTGGCATCGGATAACCCTTCTCCTGGGAGCGCCACGAGGACCAGGAAGCCAGGTTCACGTCTTGGCAAATCCCCGAGCATTGATAATTATGCGAACACTTACTATGTACCTCCAGAGACGGAAGATACCGCCCCTTGCCGCTCCCCTGGCACTAGAAGCGACCTAACAATAACGAACTAACTTTAGTAGCTTCTAGTACAGAACTCTGAACTTAGACCATGTCACCAAGACCAGATCAGGGGACGGGCGACGCCTGTGCCATCTGTAATTTGCAAATGCCTGTAGTGAGACCTGAGACCCCCCCAGAACGATTGGCTTAGAGCGTTGAGATTTACGGCTTTCTCACAGGGCACAGACAAGCCCGATCCAAAGCAGATCTGAGCAGAGCAAGACGGACTTGGACAGGCAAGGGATCTTTGCTACAATTGGAAAGATGAGACAGTCTAATGAGCAACTGTGCCGCATGATTACAAGGCCAAGAATGGATACGAATCTGTAGTCTAGTCTACAGTAAGGAGTACGGATACAGTGTACTCGATCGGGGTATAGCATAGCGACAGTACTACTACTCTATGAGATGCTTCGGAGCTATGCTATCGAGATCTAGATTCTCGAGATTAGACGAGAACGTATCGCAGCGTAGGTACATCTGATTCAGCCGGACTGTTAAGACATCGAGAGCGAGTTCAACATTTACAAAGACAGAAAATTTGTACCAGCAACCAGCATCGCAAGTAGTTCGCTAAGTGTTCATTTTTTAAACATACCTAGGTACAGCAGCATAGAGTACTTGGTGATCACTACAGACCCTAAGCTGTGGCATCGAATGGGGTCAAATGGCACCTGGTGATCGGTGCTTGATAACGATGGGAGAGGGAGAGTGCCAAGAGAGAGATCGGAGCTCAGACAACGAAAGAGGAAATTTGTAGAGAAATTAAGCGAATGCGAGCAGAGCAGAGTAGAGACTGCCGTGCCTTCCTTGCTTTGAGTTGCAATCATATAACCTTGATGAGCTGGGCTATGGACGGTAGTAGTTATTACTGTAACCAAACCGCTTTAATTAATTAGCTTAGTAGGGTAGGTAGGTAATTACTGTACTAGTATTTGCTTTTTCTCTACCCGGGGTCGATATTAACCCGATGTCCTACCTAGGCCTTAAACTGACTTGCCGGTGGCGAAGAACATGGCCAGCTCCACCAGAGACGAAGCCAAGCCTGTTAGGGTCGTATACTATACGCGTTTTCTGAGATTCGTGATGAGGGTTCGGTGGAGAGAAACTGGTTATAACATTACCCGGGATGTCTCTGCACGATCGGGAATAGTTCGGATGTAGTCGGATGATACCTGCCAAGCCTGCCCAGACGTCTAGGGCGTGCCACAAGCGCCACGACAGGAGTGTCCTGTTGGGTTAGTCCGTCTCAGCTTGGGCAGGTGCTGAGCTTAGTTAGAGGTACCTTAGCAGTCAGAGCTTCAGTCTATCCGCACCAGAATAGAACATCAACCACAATCCTTGATCCATTATTGATCATTCATAGAATTGACAAGCTCTTTCCAATCAAGGAATATCCATGCTACGACATAGAAACAAAACGTCAGATGGCCCCGAGCCCCTCCAGCTCCTTCGCCTTGTGTTGAATCCCCCGCCGCCACCGCGCTAAATCACACTCCTAACAGCCCTGCAGATGCAGATGCAGATGCAGAGCGCCGAGCGTCAATCCTTCTCGACGAGGCTTAGCCAAGCTTCTTCCCTACTAGCCCTCCCTTGTGCGACCAACAACAGGAACGCACAAGCGCTCCCCCTGTCAAACGTCACCCTCCTCCTCATTGGGTAAGTAAGTCTCGTTCAAGCACCAACGAGCGTGAGTCTGCACTAGGGCGGCGTTGGTGAGGGGAGGGCCCGAAGCTTGAACGGTGCACTATCCGGTCCCAGCTTTGGTTCCAAGTCTAATCAGCCATCCCTATCCTCGCTCTCATTGACATCCATCCATTCACGTACGCTGGCATGGACATTCACACTGCAGCAGCACAGTATCCGTACCTGGGACTGCTGGGTCAACTCGGGACCTCGGGATTCCTGCATAGCTTCTAGGTTGTTTTCATTGCTGGCTGTTCAGTAGAGTGAGTGTACTGCTGTGCTGTACAGAAAACATTGGGACATTGGGCGCCCTGCAGACTGCAGTCTACAGAATGGATCTTCACTATTCAATCCACTTGCCAATATGGCATTGGCATTGGCATTGGCATCTTTCAGTCGACTATTCAGGACATCTCTGCCACCCTGGCCCTGTTCTGCCCTGTCTTATACTGGAAAACCATACCCGGACCGACAACCATCCATTACTGGTTGATTCACTGACTAACTAACTAGTTGCTGCAAGTGTCTGACGGGACCATCCCATGTCTTCTCGCACGGGAAGCTATGCTGCGGCTGTCTCGCCAGTCCCGAATGCCCAGCTTTGATCTTAGCTGTGGTTACACAGAGGCGTGCTACTCCGAGTTTGGCAGAGCTCGCCCGAAGCATGACAGGCCATATGGGATTGCCCAGTCTAAACCCACCAGCGATCTGTTGTCCGTCTCTGCTTCTGCTGGCGCTTGTGCTTGCTTCTTTTTTTTTTTTTCATGGGGGACCCCCGGACCTCTTGTTTGTTACAATGCTCCGACCGCTCTCCCCACAACGGACCAGATTTACTCGGGATCTGTTACTATCTGCTGTCGAATTATTAGTGCTCTGTCTGTTCTCTAGGTTCGGGCTGATTATGCCCCCCTCCCCGGCAATGAGAGCCATGGAATAGCATGGTACGGCATGGCTTCAGCCTCCTTCTCCCAGATAGGAGTGGTGTTTGATATCAGGGAACAGATGAGCCCCATCCATGCTTGTCATGTCAATCTATGCTTGTCAGCACTGTACAGTAGATGTTGGATCTGCCCCTGGGAAATAATTGCAGAATACATGGAGTAATGAGCTGCGTATAGAAAGGCATCGTTGCGCCCGACGACATGACCGGGGCTGACACTGACACTGACACTACCTACTCCCTATATCCGCCACAGTCAGGCTGCCCTGATGCGTTTCCATATGCGTATCAACCTAGCCCTGTGCTCACCTCTGTGACGACTTACTAGTCTCTTTTACTTGCTTGTCTTCTAGTCCCTCCATTTCTTTTTATTATCTCCGGCTACTTCTTAGTCCTCTGCCACCCTTTTGTTGCAGAAACTCTGATTCCCGACTATACCAACTAAGATTACTTTTTCCATCCACCCTCCGTCTTCTCGGCCGAGAAGCGGTTCGCTCGCTACCCAGGAAAAAACGTGGTAGTCGTGGAGCTATCGCGGGGGTGAATAACATATTAACGGCGATCTGACCAGGTAAATCGACAACCTTACTTATTGCTTACCTTAGCTACTGCCTATATCGGCACTGTCCCTGTCCTGTCAAGGTCAGGCTGGTGGTAGCTGAGGTGACTTGACTTTGTGTCGTGTCTGTCTTCCATGGCTCAAAGTTGGTTAAAAGAAGAGACCTCATCGCCTCATTCCGAGAGAGCGGGGGGGAGAACACAGTCCCAGTCCCAGTCACAACCGCAGGCACAAGTGCAGGCGCAGGCGCAGGCACGAGCAAGGGCACATGCACAAGCACAAGTCCCGGTACAAATCCAAGTCCAAGTACATGCACAAACAAACTCGGATGTACCTTCCTCTAGAACTTTTGCAAATATGAATCAGGCCGCCAACGTGCCTTCCTCCATGTCGAGGAGTCAATCGACGGAAGCACAAACACCAACACTGTTGGCTCCATCACCAACTTCATCATTGGCAACCACTACCCCATCCTTTTCAGCAACCAACTCGACAACTCAGCCGTCTTCTTCTCTACACCCTATCGCCATCAACAACTTCAACACCATCGATATTCCTTACACGGAGAGTAACTACAGCAGCAGCAATGTCTCTCCCGCATCAACTAGTACACCGGTCACCCCAAGTGCTGCTGCTGACACTCTTGCGGCTTCGAGCAGCCCGTCTGCCTCTGTCTCTGCTCCTGCTTCTTCAGCCTCTTCGACCAAAGCTCCTTCTGCTTCGAACTCATCGGGTGCAAGAGCTCCGACTGCAACAGCTGCATCCTCACAAGTTAAAGCGAAACGAGTGAGGACAAGTAAACCGAAAGTTAAGACGGGATGTACCAACTGCAAGTATGTCTGCCCAATCCCTTCTCCTTCCCCACTGCTTTATCTTAACCTTGCTTCGACACCATGTCATCCATAATCTTACCTGGATAAAACTGTAGGCAAAGACGCATCAAATGTGACGAGGCTCGGCCAGCTTGTACACAATGCGTACGAAGCAACAAAAACTGCACTGGCTACCCGCCTCCTAGTCGTAGTTCTCGTCCCTTTGAGGAGATTCGAATCGCCCCGAAACCGATGCCGGTCTACGATGCCCATGCATCCTCGAGTGCTGCCATTGCACCTTTGCAAGGCGACTACCATCTTCTACCACGCCGTGTACACCAACGAGCAGTTCTGAGAGCTGCCTCCCCTGGAACTCCTTCTCCGTCACCCACTACTTACCAACCGTCCGTGGCCCTTCAAATCCAACCCAACGAGACCTTTTACTTTGACGTTTTCCGCTCGCACACGGCCCATGAGCTATCCGGCTTCTTTAACAACCTTTTCTGGACCCATTACGTCTTACAGGAATGCCATTCTGAAGATGCTATTAAATGTGCTGTGATCGCCCTGGGTGCCTTATATCAGACTCTGGAACAGACGGCCGCGCTCAACCTGCGTAGCGGGCATGACGCTGGCTCCGATGCGCGTGTTGAGGTTGTAAGGAGTCACTGGCAAGTGGCCATCAGACGTTATGGTGATGCATGCAATGCGTTAGTAAAGCTAAATACCCAGGACCAGAGATCACACAGAACTTCCATTATGGCCAATGTCCTTCTCGCTTGCTTCGACTCCTTCATTGGTGATCATAGACAGGCTATTCATCAGATCCAGACCGGACTCGGTCTGCTCGATATATTCCGTACCCAACAAAGGCAACGACTGCTGCCAGCTTCAGAACATTCTCTCGAGGAGGAACTCGTCACTATATTTACCCGACTTGCAATCCAAGCAAAGTCTTACGACATGGCTTTTCATTTCCCACAACCATTCAGTATACGGCTAAGCTCGCAATCGCAAACGCAATCCCCTGGCCATAGTGGTGCAAACACTCCCTTGCAAGAAGAACCTATCTCCATCCCCGAAAACTTCACTTCCGTCATCGAAGCTCGAGTAGCTTGTGATACGCTAAATGCTCGGATCATGCGATATATCGAAGAACTCTTTTCCATGAAGACGGATCTGAGGGGTACACTTCCCCCATCTTGGCTCGACTATGGTCTTTCGTTTAAGAATCATCTTGATGCGTGGGCCAAGGCCTTTGATAACCTGTTTTTCACGCGCCATAACCCTTCTGTTAGCCTACAAGAAAAAGCAGGCATTGCAGCCTTGAAGATGTTGGCAACCAATTCGAGAATCTTGTATCTCATGATGTTCAGTGACAAGGAGTCCGACTTCGACAACTTCCTCCCTCAGTTCCAGACCATAGTCGACTTGGGCATCGAAATAGTTGGCGACGAAGAGAGACGAGCCGCTGCGCGTGACTGTCCGAACCCTGGGCAGTGTCAGCATAGACAACGCGAAACTTGGCAACCCCAGGACTTCTTCCCAGCAATGGGATTCTCGGCCCCCCACATCAAGCCCCGGTTTGCTGCCGATCTTGGAATTGTTGCTCCGCTGTTCGTTGTGGCTACAAAATGTCGCGACCCGGGCACCCGGCGCCGAGCTATTCAGTTGCTTCGCAGCAGTGCTCGCAGGGAGGGCATGTGGGATAGCGAGATGGTGGCCAACATCAGTGCCTGGGTCATGAACCTAGAGGAGTCAGAGGCGCTCGCTATGGGAGTTGAGTCATACCCTGCTGATGGTATCTCGAGGCCTATACCCCGTATCATACCAGAAGGAAAGCGCTTTACGATTCGATCTGTCGACTTCGACTTGAGGACTCGTGTTGCAGACCTTCATGTTGGTACCCGCGGCCTCCCGCCCGGTGTGCCGGACCCAAAGTTCCGTCAAACCCGTTTGAATTGGTGAGCTCATCAAACCGAGCCTTGCGCCAACGCTCGCAATGTATGATAGGTGCCCTGTTTTAAATGTAGACGTGAGTTACTGCGGAGAAGGTGTTACGGACCGAGACTTTAACTATGGGAGGGAAAATGCTTAGATATTATATTAATGCCGCTGTAACATACTACTAAACAAGAATCATCTTTGTAGATCAGCCAATGGTGTATCCTATTTATGCTGTCCTACAGTTTGACCAAGAAAACAACACTAACAAAACGATGGTATATACTACCCGAGAACACAAATGCTTGTTATACAAGAAAGTTCATAGAGGCGGTAGCTCCTCCCGACATATGGGGCACTGAAGGCGGAATCTCATCCATCCCTCCAGGCAGCCGCTATGGAATATGTGCCGGCAAGGCGTCACCATATACAAGCGACGAGCAAAAACGCCCGCAACGCCCGTGTCTTCATCTTCGGCTGTAAGCACCGGTACCTCAAGTATCTCACGGCAGATAGCACAGTCAATGCTTCTCGTTGAGCTTTGCTTCTTGTTGCCGTCTTCACCCGAAGAGCGAGCACGCTCAATACCGGGTGTGTCATCCGCAACGAGACCAATTGGTAGACCGCCAGCTTCAAGACCATCTTCGCGAAGAAGAGGGTGATAGTCCCAGGCGTCAGGGGCCCAACCAGCAGGGATCCCAAAACGAGGGCCAACAATATCTTGCGCAGCGAGGATAATGAGCTGAATCCAAACCCAGGCACAGAATACCAAGAATGCGTGACGATCCGAGCGAGCGTAGAGGAAATTGTCCTCTTTAGTCCAAAAGTAGGCTACGGGAAGAAGACGTAGAATCGATTGACCAATGACAAAGGGCCACCCAAGGGCTCGACGACAGTTACGTCTGATATTGCGATGAATCTGAGGAATCCAGAGGGAGAGATAGATGAGAATGCAAAGGTTCAAAAAGAGAGACCGTAGGTTGGGGTACCATGTTGTGGAAGAAATAGCCAGGAATATGATGCACAGAGAAGAGAGAATGAGGCGGCCAATAATACTTTGGAAGGATGGCGGTGGCTCGTCCGCCCGTTGTGCGGTCGTGGCACCAGGAACGGCACTTGCTGAAGCAGAAATCTCAGCACCAATGTCCTGATCGGACGGGACAATGACGGGTTGTGGTTGAGGAGCGGGTGGTTGAGGCAGAGGTCTGGCCGGCTGGCGCGCCGTAACAGGGCTGGGCAAAAGAGAAGCAGAGCCAGTTGTGCTCGGCATCACGGCGGATGAGACTACTGCACCAGGGCCATTCCCTGAACTGCTCGCGCTAGGGGTTTGTTCTCTACGAGGTCGAGTCTCGGGTATCTGAACCTCGTGTACCTTGGATAAGAAACTCCCACCAATCGTCATGGATAGGAACGCTGCGAACAGAAGAGCCAGGGTAGGAAGAAAGGTAGCACCAGCAGAGGACACCCAAGTAGCTGCAGCAGTGAAGGTCATGCCATCGACAATGAGCATGATGGCAATGGTCCAGAAACTCACACGACCCATTGTCGAAGGGGTGCATGACTCGCGCATCTGGTTCTTAAGTATATAGACCTGAGCAAACATGACAATTGCGTATACGAGAATCCATGCCTTCACCTGATAGACCTGAACCTCCATCTTCATGCCGGTCAGATGCTGGGCCTCACTTGGACCAAAGTCTGGCGGACCTTTACTCTCAAGAAAGAACCCACAGTCCGGCGAATAGATGACGGCCGACATCTGGAGCTTGGGAACCCTAGGAATAGGGGCGCCTACCGGTGACTGTAACTCTGATTCTATGGTGCTGATGGTTGACTGTAGAATGTCCCTGGACGATTCTTCAGAATCAAGATTGAAACGACTTCGACTTGGTGGGTAGACCTGCGCATACATGATATACTCGCAGTGTGGTGATGGGTTATTGGTGTATAATGGGTTTTCCAAATCAGAAGTCCAAGGAAATGTCTGATCTGAGTAGATGTTTTCCTTCTTTCTGGCAATCGTACGGGCAATCGATTCGTTCAGCAACTTCTGGCTGGACTGAAAGAAGTCCTCGCTCGGGGTCAAGTGTGGTAGACCAAAGATGCCCTCGAACTTTTCACTGGTGGTGGTCATCATAATGACACCCTGACGAGGCCAATGGACCCCCCATAGCCTCATTTCCCAGTCATGGCCAGAACCATATGTGTCTTCGATAGTTGTTGTACCTCTGACACTTCGTATGAGGCCACCAGAGACAGGTGTTCCACTTTGCGCTGGTAGTTGCTCATACTCGCTGGTCGTCTTGTTTCCCTCAAGACGCAGCATCATACGGCCGGTGCGACCAGTGATGTTACGTGCCCAGGAAGCATGATCACCAATCCAGTCCAAGTCAGGGGCAATCCTACTCAGGTTGTAACTATCATATCCTCTGGATACTGAACCCTTCTTCTTGACCCATTCCCCATGGACAATCCCTGATGCGTTCGTCCACATGGGTTCACCTTGTCCAGCGTCCCATAAGTTTTGCCCCCCTACTGGCGGTACGGCATGTCGACTGAACGCGAGACTCCTTTCACGGAACCTCTTCAAGTCGCCCCATGAGAGATTATCCTCAGCACGAAAGCCTGTGATGTTGAGGAAAGCAGGTTTCACAGTAGAATCCTTCTCTGGAGCTGGTGTAAAATCGCCCCAGCGCGAGGCGTTCAGCACGTCGAGTGCATCCTGGAAATGTTCAAGCCTCTCCTGTGCAAGATCGGAGAGAGTAAGTGATTGACCCGAATAGTCGCTATCGGGAAAAACGAGCCAGATGATAATAACAATAAAGATGATGGTAGCAATCGGATGTTGGGCTTGAGGCATCATGACCCACGATGGTAAGCGCGCCTATTGCTGTGACATTAGGTCTGCTGTAGTCGTCGACCAACGGCGACGTGAAGATGACGACGATAACAACCAAGATCAAAGGGCTAATGAGACGCTAAAGAGAGTCCGTTGATATAGCTGATGGTTGATGTAGCTTTATCTTTGAGATGTTGTTTGCGTTATGAATATAATAAGTAGTGGAAGTAAGTACTGGCTGCTTAGGAGTTCATTCCTGTGAGATGTCGGCCGAGTCAAGGAAGTGGTACGTATCCATCATGGCAATTGTGGCTGTGGCTGCCCTCCAACGTCTATAAAATTATGCCGTACCTTTTCCGACACAGTACGAATAAGGGGACTTCTACCTACTATCATGGAACATTCATTTATTATTACCCAGCGAACGAATCAACATCAAACCAAACCACATATACACGTTTGTGGACCGTAATCCCATTTGATTTTTACCTTGACATACTCGTTCTTTTCCTTTCCAGCGTTTCGTACACCGGCCAGTCCTGACTTCTTATACCTAAACTCCATCATGGCTAGCAACGACCCTAAGCCTGACACCGCCGCGAATAACAAGCCGGAAAATGTACGTTTCATTCCCAACGCAGGCAACTCGCGCCAGACTCAACGCATGCAGTGTTACACAAAGATTGCATACGTTGGGTTGTAGAGCATCAAAGCCTTGACCTCGGTCGTGTTCGGACAGCGTCACTAACTGATTGATTCCTTTGTTATAGGCTTCAGACGATGCTCGCGCCGATGTCACAGCGGCCGTTGAGGAGCTTCTAAACTCTCTATCCAACAAGTTTGCGGGTGTCTCTTCAGAGATCTTTGCTAAAAGTAGGTGCCCTCGCTTCCAAGTATTGATAGATGCCCCACACTAACCTTGCAAACAAGTGGACGAAATGTCTCGAAGGCTAGATAACCTTGAGGCAGCTCTTCAAGAGAGTAATAAGCCCAAGGATGGAAGCTCAACCAAAACTTCATGAACTTGACATATAGATAAATAGTTTAGGGCGTTCAGGTTATCTCTCCGAAGCTTCGATTCATCATAGGCAAATAGAAGAATCAACATGTCTCATTGTTACGATATTTTCATTATATCGTTACATCAAGTAGCCCAAGAATCAACTACATACGAGGTCCACGATTCTATACTTGCTTATTGGCTATACTGCAATGCAATTGATGATTTACAGCTCATCCTTGATCTCCTCGACCTTCTCCTCGGCCTTCTTCTGCACGAACTTGCGAAGGACGTTGGTCTTCTGCTGGATCTGGTCGCGCTTGGAAGGGGCCAGGCCACCCTTGGCGAGAATGCCTTCCAGACGACCAAGCTCCTTGGAGACCCAGTCGTCGTTAGAGCTCAGCTTATCAAAGACACGCACGTAGTACTCGGCGTAGGTCTTCTGAGCAGCGTCGGTGAGGTTCTCAACCTCCTTCTTGACCTCGGCGGCCACCTCGGCGAGGGCAGCACCACCGGTGATCTTGGCCACGAGGGTATCCAGAGACTCAACAGTACCGGCGACAGTGTTAAGACCACCACCAACAATACGGTGAGTTCCGGCATGCTCGTTGATCCAGTCGACAAAGGCCTGCTCAGTACGTCCGCTCTCGTAGGCGACAGGCTCCTTGCTACCAGCAGGGAACCACTTGATAGTAGGGTAGGACTTGACACCTTGCTGTTCGGCGGTAGCCTTGCTGTTGGGAGCCTCAGCATCAACCTTGGCGATCAGAACGTTCTTGTCGTTAACGAATGTGGTGGCGAGGTCCTCCCAGGTAGGGGCGAGGGTTTTGCAGTCTACACAGGAAACAATTAGCATAGTTGATTATTAGGGAAAAGACAAAACTGACGTCCACACCAAGGAGCAGTGAAGGCAACCAAGACATGCTTGTCACCACCAATGGCCTTGGAGAAAGTAGCATCGTTGAGGTAGGTAACCTCGCTGGGCATCTCAAGCTTCTTCTTGGGCTTGACACCAGTCTTTTCAACAATGAAGTTGGTCAGACTCTCTAAATCGCGTCCAGACTTGTATTCCTCAGGCTTTGCGCTCTTTCCATCGAAGAACTTGAGAGTAGGGAAACCCTGGATGCCGAATCGCTTGCCAAGCTCACGCTGAGCGTCGGCATCGACCTTTGCAATCTGGACGTCCTTGGTATGTTCATAGGTGTTTGCAAGATCCTCCCAGACGGGAGCAAGCTTCTTGCAGTGACCACACCACGGAGCGAAGAACTCGACGAGGGTGGGCTTGCCGGACTTGAGAACGATGTCATCAAAGTTGGAGGGGAGCAGCTCGATGACGGCGGATTTAGCTGCGACGGTGGCGGCGAGAGCGCCGAGCACGAAGCTCTTGATGAGAACCATATTGGATTGACCTTGATTCGATTGGTGTTTGTATATAAGGGGAGAGCAGAAACAGGACAAACCAGAACACAATCTTTGTGAAGAGATGTGCTTTGTTTCTGGATGGTTGCTTGGAAATCAGTCCAAGATGCCAGTTTGCATAGGAATGTCCGGTGTAGGTGGACATCCCTGTAGAGTAAAGCGGGACTAGTGAGAGCTGAGGCAAGCTCCCACCGCCACCTTGGTTGGGGTAGTCAGCCAATTACGTCGCGGGACTGTAACTGCATCCATTGTCTTGAGACTTGGGATGAAGCAGTTGTGGTTTTAGTAGTTCATATCACTAGGTATAGTCAGCAAATATGTGTCCAAGTTGAGCTTTTGTTGAGACAACTAAACATACAATACGAGACTTTATATTCACTGCACTGACACATATGTGTGAATAATGATGATGGCGCCATTGGCAACCCAGGTATATGTACTCGGAAATGTCTTTGTATTAATAACCTCGAGACCAAATCTCCAAACAAGAATGATAGCAAGTGTTAATTACTAAAGAGATGATTCAGCTAGTGATTCAAGGAACTTCTGAGCTCTTCAGAGTATAACCTCATTAACAAATCTCCGTTAGCTCCTATGTTGATCTTAGTTCTTTATTGATTGAGTGTCTAAGTCTCTTGCTTGTCGCAGGGAAGATATGTAGCTTGAATTCAGAGAAATTGAATCTCCTATTTTTCAAGCATTTCTTTGTCACTTGACATCGGTGTTTGTTACCCAGAGTTTGTTTGAATCCTCATAACCACTCTTCTTACCAACAAGTTTCTTCAATTTTATGTACAGTAGGTACGTACTTGAAGATAGGACTGACATATCGCCAGACACTATTTCTTGTTTGTTTCCTTTCTTTTTTAAATCAGGGCGCACAACAGAATTATAAACTCTGAAATAAACTCAAGTATCGAACGATAATGAATCCTAGGCCAATTAAGAGTTCACAACGATTTAAATCATTCTCCAAGTTTGCTTAGAGGTGCCCTCGAGTGGATATAAGTTGACCTTGTTGGACAGCTCAGAGTGGAGACTAACTGATAACGGAATAACCACTCCTCCGTCTGCCGAGCCTCTGAGCCCTCGCTCTTTCCCAAACTGGGGCTGCGGGACCTAGTCAGTCAGCGCACACAAAATTTCCAGCTCACTCCATCTCGCGAAATCCAAACCATCCCGCAACCCTTCGAGCTTTCGGCCTTCAACCCCCAACAACGACACCATGTCTCACGAAAGCGTCTGGAACTCCCGCCCCCGAAACTACGGCAAGGGCTCTCGCAGCTGGTACGAATAATTCTACAATCCTCTCCGTCCGTCGGATGCGAAATTAAAAATGCCCCCGACGGCATTCCTCGATAGACGATTCGAATATTACTTGTGCTAACCAATCTCCCAGCCGTGTCTGCAAGCACAAGGCCGGTCTCATCCGAAAGTACGACCTCAACCTGTGCCGTCAGTGCTTCCGTGAGAAGGCCAAGGACATCGGTTTCAACAAGGTGAGTTTTGCATCATGTGAAAGCGCAGCGTGGGGTTCTAGCCCAGGCCCAGGCCGTTTAGCGACTTGCGTGAGTCGGAACAAACAGGACTGACCCGGTTGCGTCTACAGTACCGATAAACGATCAATCATCATGACACCCGGTTTTCTCGTTTAAGGGATGGGGGGAACTGCTGGAGAGCAAAGTATTGTGTGGAAGGGGAGGACTCTCAGCAGGAAGTCAAAGGCCTCGCGTTAAAAAAGCACTCGGAGGGCGGCCGCTTGGAACAGGAGTTTTATGGCTTGCTTGGGTCCCTCAGGAAGATCGTGCGTCTGACGAACATCCTCCGAGGATAGACGAATACCATTGCATTGGACCTCGAAATGTCTATGTGTCCTGTCTTATCCTCGCACTATCCCGCATGACCAGCCTGTGGCAATGGAGTGTATCGGGTCAATGTGAAATTATGACAATCAAAAACTCCATGTGAACCATCGGTCCCTTGTGCCCAACTTGACATCTTCCTGTGATCACGCAATGTCGTCTGCATCAGTCCGCAATAAGCAAAGTCTACCGACCGTGCAGCCCTAACGGACGAGTGTTCACATACCGCAATTGACGTGCTAGTTTTACAAGTCTTATTACTGCCTTCCAGGTTCCCTAGATTTTTGTCTAAATTACAATAGTCAAGACAACGGGAGGAAGCAGAGCGGAGATCTTTGAGCCCCAGGGCCACCTAAATATACAAGAGCCAATTGGACTCAAAGAAACAGACATTGCCAGATTGTACATAAGCGTAATAATTCGTACACTAACCCCTTAAACTTTTCCTTTACCCATCTATAACACCGCTTACTTGATAATGCGAGTGCAGAGACCGGTAGCAACGGTTCGGCCACCCTCACGGATGTTGAATCGCTGACCGACCTCGATAGCGTTGGGGTGACCCATGGTGACAACCATCTCGGTGTTGTCACCAGGCATGATCATCTTGCTGTGAGCGTCCTCAGTACCTTCAGGGAAGGTCAGGTCGATGGACTCATCAGCAGTTCGGAGGTAGAGCTGAGGTCGGTAGTGCTCCTGGAAACCAGTGTGTCGGCCACCCTCCTCCTTGGTGAGGACGTAGAGGGAAGCGAGGAACTGGGTGTGAGACTTGACAGTGCCGGGGGCGCAGACGACCATACCACGGCGGACATCCTCACGGCGAATACCTCGGATGAGGAGACCAGAGTTGTCACCGGCCTGGGACTGCTCGCAAGACTTCTTGAAGGTCTCGATATCGGTGACCTTGGTCTTCATAACCTCCTGGCCCTTACCGACAAGCTCGATCTCCTGGTCACGCTTGAGGATACCACGCTCGACACGGCCAGAGACGACGGTACCACGGCCGGCAATGGAGAAGACATCCTCAACAGACATGAGGAAAGGCTTGTCAAGGTCACGCTCGGGGGTAGGGATCCACTCGTCGACGGCGGCAAGGAGCTCATCGATCTTCTGGGTACCAATCTCGGGGCGCTGGTTCTGGAGGGACATGAGAGCAGAACCCATGATGACAGGGGTATCGTCACCCTCGAAGCCGTAGGTGTTGAGGAGCTCACGCATCTCCATCTCGACGAGCTCAAGCATTTCGGGGTCGTCAATGGCATCGACCTTGTTGACGAAGACAACAATTCGCTGGACACCAACCTGACGGGCGAGCAGCAAGTGCTCACGGGTCTGGGGCATCTGACCGTCGGAAGCAGCAACGACGATGATGGCACCGTCCATGTTGGCAGCACCAGTAATCATGTTCTTGATGTAATCGGCGTGACCAGGGCAGTCGACGTGGGAGTAGTGGCGGTTGTCGGTGGCGTACTCGATGTGGGCAGTAGAGATGGTGATACCACGCTTTCGCTCCTCAGGAGCCTTGTCAATGGCACCATACTCGAGGAAGTTGGCGAGGCCCTTGTCGGCCTGGCGCTTGGTGATGGCAGCAGAGAGAGTGGTCTAAGAGATATAGTGTCAGCTGAGGTTTGATCTATGTGAAATAGAGGGGTTATGTATGTCGTACCTTGCCGTGATCGACGTGACCAATGGTACCAATGTTCACATGGGGCTTTGATCGTTCAAAGACGGCGTATGTGCGGTAGAGGTTGAGGACACCAGAGGCGTTCTGCTTGGTGAAAGCGGACTGAAGCGGGTTGACGGGGTTAGCCCGGAGCCCTTGTCGGGCGGTGCGCAGGAAAGGCGCAATAGATCGGAAAGCGGTCGACATGGCGGCGACTCCCTATGGGTATTATAAAGAACAAACGAGAAGGAGAAGAAGAAGAAGCCGAAGGGATGAGAGGGGAGGAGGGAGAAAAACACACGATGGTGCTATCAAGAGTGGAGGGGGATGAAGGTGGAAATGGAAAACGGCTATGATGAGGCCTCGAAAATTTCTCGAGCTCTGCTTCGCTCCAAAGGCGTCCGGGCCTGTCCTTTTGGTGGAGCCATTGTCCAACCATCCAGGATTGGAGCGTCCACTTAGATACTGGAGAGAGAACAGTCACGTGGTGTTGTATTTGAAAGATCATCAATGGATAGGTAAGGTAAATAGATTAAGAATTCATTTGTAGAATATACCACATCAAGAATTGTTCTTTTCTTATGTCTCTGTGACATGGTGATTGCTGAGTCTGGGACATCAAGCGCACAGTGAGTGATGTTCTAGGTTAGTAGGTAGCTCAGAGCCTATTAGTATCCATGGAGGATAAAAGAACTCAAGACATCTCTTTATTACTTATTCGAACCTTCTCAAATCATGCATGTGTGTATACTAGTTATAATAAACTACCTAGATGTCCCTTGAAGAGCATTGATATTGATTTTAATTAGCTCATAGCATAATTATCATTTATGCGCTCTAAAAACAGCGATATTCATGAGGTTGCTACCCTCATTTGTCTAGCGGGTACTCCGTACAAGACAGGTTCCAGAACTTGGCCAGTGAGTGAGCGCCGGCTCCATCGGGCAAGTAAAAAAACGAAACGAGCCTCCCCCGAGTCGCGCGCGCCATATAAAACTCAACTCAGGGTCTCAACTCACCAACTCTGTTATTTCCTCTCCCATTCTCCCAATTCTACACCTGCCTGAGTAACCTCAAACTGCGATTCAGCACTCATTTCTCGCGTGGGATTCTGACCTAGCGCGACTCTATCTCATTGCTGCTGCAAAAGCCACCTTGCATCTACGCCAAGCTTCGCATATAAGCCCTTTACACCCGGAAACGCATCATTGCCAAGAAACTCTGAAGGATATCACTCATTCAAAGTCACGACATATATCACTCTCACAAAGACAACACATTCACAATGGATCCTATGGCCCAACAACAACACCAGGGCGAGCAGCCTGAACTCAATGCCTTTGGAAAGCTCACTGCTCAGTTCTTGCAGTATGGCGCCAATGCCTCCAACAACATTTCAACTGCATTCGATGCAATGGACACAAAAGCCTGGCTCCGTCTTGTCGTCATCGTGGGCGGCTACATGCTCCTCCGTCCTCTGGCTCTGAAGTTTATCACAAAAGGAGCTGTCCAAAAGATGGAGGATGATGACGCCCAGGAAAAGCGCAAGGCCCAGATCTCTCCCAATGAGCTGCGCGGACTGGCCGAGGATGAGCCTGAAATCGACGAGGAGGGTGACGGTACCGGTGCTGATTGGGGTCAGAAGGCTCGCGTGAGACAGAGAACTATGTTGAAGGACCTCCTTGAAGCTGAGGAGCGACGAAGGGAGGAGGAGGAGGATGACAAGGATATTGCAGACCTTCTTGAAGATTAGACGCCTTATTAGTTGTGTTATTCTGGAGAGACTTTTGGACAAGTCAGAGTCTGGAATCTTGATCGTGGACGGAGTATTGTGTTATGGGTAATAGGTCATTTGGACTGACTGTAGAAATGGAAAGAAGGCATGATACCTGAGTTTTCGTTCACGTTGTCGCATCAGATTCCATGTCTCGAGCCCTTGCTATGAACACTGAGCCCTTGGTCACTTGTTTTCTTCGCGAATGACCTCCAGTAAACTCAATGCCGAAGACAAGTTAGCACGGGGTTTGTATCTTGCTGTCTTTGCTCGAACTTTCAAAAGTCCAACCTTATCACCGTCATTAAGTACTTGGCTTTCTTCTAGACAGAAGAGAATATTATCAACCAATGGACAGACAGCAAGGTAATTTGAGCCTATGTTGGAAGGTAGGAATAAGTAGATATAAATCTCAGCTGGGTAGATATTTATAGAAAGAATAGCCATACGTACCTAGGCAGTCTAAGCGTTTCCTCGTAGGTAACCACCAATATAATCCTTCTATTACCATAGCCAGTCAGGTGGGTAACAGAAGAATTGTCCTCTAAGGCTTAGGCTACAATAATAAAGTAGCCTAGTTGCTAGTCTAAGCTGGCATAAAGTGACCAAATTATTTCGTCTCTTATACTTCTAGGGGCCAATTCTTCTGATACCCTGAGGCCAGTCTACCTTTGTAATTTACTGCACCGCTTACCGTAAAAGTCAATGGTACCCTGTAATTCAAGTTGCGCCTTCAGCTGGACTGTGCTTGGAAGCCTGTCGGTTGGCATATAGTAACCCTGACCGAGAGTTCTTAGGTCTTCATCCTTGAGCATCCTCGTAAGAAGCATCGCAAATACACCGCATCTATGCAATCGTCCTCATTTGTCGTCGCTTGACAATCGGTGTGAGTGCGAGCCCCAGAGAACTACATGCTATAGCCCATTCTCGTTTATGCAACAGAATCTCTATCGACTCATCAACTAGAGACTATCCACACTAGGCGTCGACGGTACCTATTGTCAAGATACTTAGGTTGTGGGCTCCATCGCAGATATATCCATGTTTACCGCTCATTGCAATTACCAAAAATCATGCAGAGAAGAGAAAGACCTATGAGAAAACTAGATGACTTGTCAAATTGTGGGCTCGGGTTGCGGGACCGTCTTGAATTTATGATCTGCAAAGGCCATGGATTGTTTCATGATATTCGATGGCTGAAGGTTATCCACAAATACCCTTAAGTTTTGAGCAAGTCTGTTTCAACGACTACCTTCAGGCTGCTAAGGTAGGTACCTAAGATTGAATATGGTACCTACGGTAGACAACTCTTGAACTTGAAAGTACCAGGTTTGTTGCTCACCTCCAAATGCCAATACCAGGATACATCTGTCGGAGTTTTAGGTGACCTGGTATTTTGTTGACTTGTCAATGGATGTCTCTGGGGTCATTGTCATTTAAACGAAAGCGGTGGCTAGGGTCATACAACAGGGTTCTGTTCTGAATGATTGTTGTGGTCGTACTGGGCATGGAAGGACATGATCTGTACTCTGTACTACAACTCAATTCTGCATCAAAATCTATGTCCGTCTACCGAGACATGATAGCGCCGTCTCTTGATTGATGGTGATACGTTGCACTGGAACAAATCGGTGAATTTATGAAATGCAATGGCCTACCGTAGTCCATGGCTTTAATCGGCAAATGATCAATCCGGACGTAGGAGGGGCAACCTGGCGGGGCTATTGGAGGGCTGAGGATGACGAGAGGAGGGGTGGATGATGCCCAGCCGCCCACTTGGGTGCTTGGAGTACATTGTTTTATATGGTGGCTTGGGTGGATGCTTAGGTATCTTCTGTAATACCACTATGTCATCTGGCTAGTCCAGCAGCCCATGCTAATGTTAGTACTAAAGTAGGTGTTCTGCTTGAGTGAGGTTCCATTAGAACCCGATCCAAACTGCGCCCCAAGGTGTCTCTCACCTTCTATTCTGCTTCTCTTCTGACGTCGCCTACTAGAAAACAACGCCAGGGCAGATTGTTTCCTTTTTTTCTACTTTCTGTTAGTTAGTGTCTACTGTTTCATCGTCAACACCCTCTGCGGCATCAATATCAGAGTTACGACTATAGGTATAGTACCTGTTTTTGGAACGCCCGCCGCACCAACCAACCAACCCAACCTTCCCCGTCTCCAGCAGGCCTGTGCGACAACAAACACCATAGAAAACACATATCAGCAAGCGATCTCAGCCTTCCGACCCAATCTGTCTCGGCTGTTCATCTTTTTGCTTTTATTTCCGTGGGCGCATTTGCTGTTGTCGTTCTCTCCAACACGTATCATGATTTCTTACTGTTCAGCCATTTAGAGACGCATCATGGGCGAGTCTTTCGACATTCAGAACCTACTCCAGACCGGGTACTTTACAACGTCCCGAGCCAAAAGTCCGAAACCGTATGTGCATTATAGCTCTTCTGTCTTTGAACAACTACTTACAAGAGTCAATAGTCCGCCATCGCAGATTGAGGATCGTCCTTCCTCTCAGCCTCCATCCCAGCAGCAACCATACCAGCTGCCTTATTACCCATTAATACCAAGACCACAGTCTGCAGCTCCACCACGAATTTCCAGAGTTCGACCGCCGGCGCCGTCTGTCGAAGATGAAGAAGTCTCACTCAAGCGGGAACATGGGGCGTCGTTCTCCAAATACCAGGAGGAAGAGCCCCCATCACGTGGGGACGCCGAACAGAACCCCGTGATTATGGAGGTTCATGAATACAATCCGGAGCGACGATTCGTTATTCTAACAGGCTCTTCGAGCGGTTCCGAGGGTGGCGAACCCGACAGGAAGAGCGGATCGGACCGCAAGAGTGAGCCCGAGAGAAGGACAGAAGGACCTCGACGAACCGAACCTAGCAGAAGGACTGAACCAGAACGGAGAGTCGAACCGGAACATAAACCTCCACGAGTTGAACGATCTGAGAGACCGGAAAGGAATGAGCGCACTGAGCGACAGGACAGACCAGAAAGGGTCGAACGCTCTGAAAGACAAGACAAACCTGAAAGAAGCGAAAGGGTCGAACGACAAGAGAGGCCAGAAAGAAATGAAAGGGTTGAACGACAGGATAGACCCGAAAGGAGTGAACGAAGTGAGCGACAAGATCGGCCCGAGCGTAGTGAGAGGGCTGAGCGACAGGAGAGGCCGTTGAGCGACGCCTATGCGGACACAAGATCAAGCCGAAAATATGACACTAACTTAAAAGCCGATGCACCAACAACTAGGGAACGCAGCAGACCGCCCCTAGAGAAACGACGCAGCAGACAAGACTTGCCTCGACTGGAAACGGAGTTTCGAGATGATCAGTTACCTGAGAAATACCGTACTCGTCCTTCAGCGCCCGCTGGCAGTCGTTATGAACAACCTCCCACTCGGCCACCTAAAATTCCTATTGATCCCTCGCTCGCACCCGAAATTATTAAGAGTAGCGCCAGCGGCCGTGATCAAGCGTACTATGGTCAGTCTCAGAGTGCTGCTCGCAGGTCTCCTACTCGGCCCAGCACTGCGTCCAGTATACCGAATGAAAGACGGTATGAAAGTGGCCATACTCGAAATTCTTCAACTGCGTCCACAACAAAACGTACAACTGTTGAGCCTGAGAAGCCGACCCGGCCTTTATCGAAAGAAAGAGTCGGTGATACTTCAACTCGCCCGCTTTCGAAAGAGCGTGTTGACGAGAAGCCCAGTCGTCCTTTGTCGAAAGAAAGGGTTGGAGGGGAACCCCTTTACAGAAGCGAGTATGCATCAAGAGGTAGCAGGAAGGAGAACTCTCCCCCTTATGCCAGACCAGAACGTGAGGAATATGGTCGATCCTCAACATACTCATCTCGCGAGCCTGTGAGAGAGCCCACAACTCGACGAGACGACCGCCGTGATGGTCGTGACGATCGTGGCGATGACAGCCGTTCTGGAGACGATCATCCTAAGGGCCCGCGAGAGCTCCATCCAAGACGGAAGAAGTCTGTTGTTTTGCAGGATGAACGAGATTCTCAGCCAAAGTTGGAAAAGATCGATGCACCGAGCGGTCCCAGAGAGAAGACTCGAGGACCTACGATACCCATCCCAATTCCAATCCCTATTCCAAGTGGATCGACTGCATCAGGCGACGTACCTCCAAGCGTACGGCCCTCTTCAACGTTTCCAATTACTAGGGATCACCACCCCCTTCCTGAACGGCCAAAGTCGGAGCTCCCTTACCCCATGGACGATGATCCTTTGGTTGACCCCTTTGACGTACGGGGTAATGCGGAAAGAGTGGGCAGGTCACGATCTCGCTATGAGGAAGACTCGGTCGTGTCGATGCCTAGCATGCCAGCTCCTATTCCTGATGGCTCCGGTGCATCACTCGAGCCTAGGCCTGCATCGGCTTTACCATCGACTAATCGTCCTCCACCTTCGGCACAATCTTGGAAGCCACCAGCCTTTGATCCCATTCGAGATGGGGTTCGTCTAGAGAAGCCAGTAGGATCCGTTCGGCGTCACTCGGAACAACAAGAAGCGACAGGTGTCACCACTTTTCCCGAATGCCGCCGCAAGCATCCCGTCGCAGGCTTGGTGGACTGGCTTACATTACCTCGCACGGATTTCAACATTTGCCCGGACTGCTATGGTGCTGTCTTTGCAAAGACGCAGTATCGAAACATGTTCCAGATTATGCTTCGTCCCTCTTCCCAGGCGATTTCATGTGACTTTGGTCTCGGACCCTGGTACCGCATCGCATGGCTTCTCACTTTGAAGAATGAGCTGCCTGATCTGCGACTCTTCCATGAAGTTGCCAACGCCGTTGCTGCCACCAAGGGGCTTCCATGTCCGGGGGACAGAGTCACGACACGCAATTGGCAGTCGCTCTGGAATCCATATACACGACAGCCCATCTACGATTTTACTGTGTGTCCCCAATGTGTCAAGATTATTTATGCATTGTTTCCCAACCTCACGGGTACCTTCATTCCTGTCGACTCCCGTTCAGAACCTACCAGGGGACTTTGCGCAATGCGCTTCAAACCAAAACGGAAACGTTTTGTTATGTACTTTGACGCTTTGGAAACAACGTCAGATCAAGCTCGGCTCGAGCAAGAAGAGCCAGATGTCAAGACACTTGCACAAGACGTCGAGAAAATGGCTTTAGTGAGCGAGTGTCAGGAAGATAAGCCAATTGCCAATGGACACTGGCATGTTATGCAATACCTTCAGCAGTTTACGGTTTGTGGCGAATGCTTCGATGAAGTGGTCAAACCCTCGATCAAGGATGATAACGTCATCGCTCGTAACTTCTACATGAAGCCGCAAAAGCTACCACTTGCAACATGCCAGCTCTACTCCAACCGAATGAGAGAGATATTTAAGAAGGCATGTCGATGGAATGATCCCAAGTACCTGGAGGCCAAGGTACTCGAACGCATGGATGTCGAGGCCATGATTCACGAAAAGCTGGCCAAGTTGGAGAGATCGAAGCATGATGACGAGGATTGGGTTGAGGAACAGGTGGACAAGTACATTCAAGAATGGAAGAGGTGGGAATAAACGGTTAGGAATCGGGTTTGGATATCTGCATCTTGGAGTACCTAGACGGGGCATAACGATGATATGTGACTACCTTACGTATGCTACGACGAAGCGACTTGGATGAGCCATGATGAGAATGAGATAATATTATATATAAGCCGTTGAGATATTCTCTCTGAGATAATGCAGTCTTGTGATTGGCTCTTCAACCTTTGAGCTGAAGTGTGGTGCGAATTGGTACAACTACTGCACTTCGCGATCTCTACTGTGTGTGGTCTCTCCGTACTGTGTCCGTGCCATTCGCTTAGTATGAAGGTTACTGTAGTGGATCTTCAACGTCACGTGTCCAGCGTTGAAAAGTGGTGGACGGTCTTGGGCGATTTGAGAAAGAGCGGGGCAGAGTTAGGGTCTCTCCTTCCGCCCACCAAAATTGAGTGCAAAATATTCTACGGTGAATTTTCGCGAGCCTTGCAACCTCCCACTCCATCACCCATTTCGACGCCGCACGACGCCCAAGGTGAGATCTCAACGCGGAGCTGTTGCAGTTTCTTTGCATCGTTTCTAACTCAAGCATCATCACAGGTTCACTTCTCAACCTTCACAATGGCCTCGCGACCTACCGTCACCATCCTGGGCAAGGATGGCTCTGCCACCGGAGCTACCCACGCCATTCCTGCTGTCTTCACCAGCCCTATCCGACCCGATATCGTTCAGCAGGTTCACACTGGCATGGCCAAGAACAAGCGTCAGCCTTACGCTGTGAGCGAGAAGGCTGGTCACCAGACCTCTGCTGAGTCTTGGGGTACCGGTACGTGAATTTTCGAAATTTTGGAGGAGGATTAGTCGACCACGAAGACTCGGCAACACTTGTCAAACTCTTGGCATAGACTGTTGTACTTTTGGCTTGGACTTTGGGCAAGCTTGTCGTCTCCCGGGCTCCCGTCGGTTTGACGTTGGCGAAACTCGACCTTCAAGTTTGCGTTTTTGGGACAACACTACAACTCGGATAAGGACACTAGCTAACCACATCACCAATAGGTCGTGCCGTTGCTCGTATTCCTCGTGTTTCTGGTGGAGGTACACATCGCGCTGGTCAAGCTGCGTTCGGTAACATGTGTCGTTCCGGTCGTATGTTTGCTCCTACCAAGACTTGGCGCAAGTGGCACATTAAGGTAGCTGTGGGCCAAAAGTGAGTTGATTTCGACGAAAATGCGGTATCAGGACCATCTCTAACTGTGAAAATAGGCGATACGCCGTCGTTTCTGCCCTGGCTGCCTCCGCTGCCGTTCCCCTGCTTATGGCCCGTGGACACCAGGTCAACTCTGTCCCTGAGGTTCCTCTGGTTATCGACTCCGCTGTTTTCGAGGGTGCCGCCATTGCCAAGACCTCCGCTGCTCTCGGCCTCCTGAAGGCTGTTGGTGCCGGTGAGGACGTCAACAAGGTCAAGAACTCCAAGAAGCTCCGCGCCGGTAAGGGCAAGCTCCGTGGCCGCCGCCACCGCCAGCGACGTGGCCCTCTTGTCATCTACTCTCCTGAGACCGATGGCAAGGAGCTCGTTACCGCTTTCCGCAACATTACCGGTGTTGAGACCTGCTCCGTCACCGCTCTCAACCTCCTCCAGCTTGCTCCTGGTGGTCACCTCGGCCGATTCATCATCTGGACCTCTGCCGCTTTCAAGGCCCTTGACGATATCTACGGTTCCACCACCGAGGCCTCCGCCCACAAGCGTGACTTCCTCCTCCCCTCCAACGTTGTCTCTCAGGCCGATCTCACCCGTCTGATCAACAGCTCTGAAATCCAGAGCTCCCTCAACGCCCCCAAGGGAGATGCTGTCACTCGCCGATCTGCTGTCCAGAAGAAGAACCCTCTCAAGAACAAGCAGGTCATGCTTCGCCTGAACCCCTACGCCAAGGTCTTCGCCGAGGAGTCTCAGAAGAAGCAGAACTAAAAAATTACTTAGCTTGCTGGGTGTGCAGCGGGTTTCGACGGAATTAAATGACGGGTCTAGCATGGTTTGATATTGAGGCGTAATGGCTTCTCTGAAGGTTGAGCTCTCTTAAAAATGAATCAGAGATTTGATATGAATTACAGCCAGACTCGGCATTGGTTCCTTAACCCTATGTTAATCACTGTAATTGTGAAACAGGCTGCGATTTGACGTGAAATGTCGTAATTTATCATTCGTATCATCGACAATAAGGTTGTCGTGAAATTGTGGTTGTTACCGACAGTGATATCATTCGTTGGTTGGTTCATTTATGTACATTGATTGGTTGAAATGATCAATTGAGTTTGCATATCAATGGATTCCTTAATTCCTCACTTGCATAATAGTTGGTTGAGCTTACAGTCCATCATAATACTTAGGTTCACGTCTAACTGTACACATTCTTTAAGCTTCCTGATTTGTCTCTTGTTTCAATTTCAATAGTATCTGTGGTATAATGCTTTATCAAAAGTCCTGGCAGTTTATGATATCCTGTTTTGCCTGCCCAGTCCAAACACTCGCTTCTAACTATACAATTCATCAATCAACTCTTCAATCCGAGCAGCTTCCCGGATCTCGAAAAAGGTCTGCACAGCTCTTGTGAACCTCAATGAACCAGCATCGATGTTCTCGTCACTCTCAGCCGCGAAGCACATACGTACATATCGCCACCCACGCTCATCCCGGATCTGGGGTGTAGCACCGAACATGCTACCTGGGCTCCCCACAACTAGATGAGGCGCCTTAGTGCTGTGAATGAGAAACGCTTTTGAAAGAGCAGGGCCGTCGATTGTTGGCGCTAGCTTGCCACCCTGGGTCTGGTATAGAGGGTGCTTCTCAAAGTGTATTCTCAACCACAGGAACATGCCTCCACGAGGCCAATCGAAATCGATCAGCCGGGTCTTAGTGATGATGTTCCATTCAGAGTCAGGACTACTGGGTGTAGAACTGCTCAACTGGAATGCGTTTTCTTCGAGGACCTTGCACATTCGTATCATGCGACGCTCATACTCTCCACGAAGGCCCTCTAGCCATCGTACCCAGCCATTGACCTTCCAGCCGGTGAACGAGGATTTCTTTGATGATGGGAGGGAGAAGAACTTCTGGAGGGTAGATGAGTGTGGGCCCAGAATGACTTGCGCAACAAGTGCTTGGGCGAAGCCACAAGGTTGACCAGAGCCGGTCTCAGCGATTCTATAAGCCGAGAGTCAGTACTGTGAAAGATATCGTGAAGAGAAGGAGGGGACTGCCATACCTTGTAAGACGCTCTATGATTGCAGGCTGAGCAGTGATGTAACCCAGTCGGGTACCAGGAGCGATTGTCTTGGAGAATGTGTCAAGACGAATGACTCGGCCGTCAACATCCATGCTTAAATATGAACGAGTGAGCGAATCAATGAACTCATAGCCAGATCTCTTGACTGGCTTGCGGACTTTGATTTCCTGGAAATCGCCATATCCTCTGGCCTTGGCTTCGTGCGCGGCGGCGGAAGGGAATTGGAGAAACCAGTATGGATCATCCTCGACAATGATGATATCGAACTTGCTTGCGATCGCGTAAATCTCTCTCCTTCTCCCTATTTCCATAACGCCACTTGTGGGGTTATTTCCCATGCTAAGGTGTTTGGTTAGCATATGGACATTGTTGAGTCTTTCATCGGGATGATTTACGTTACTGTGTATAAGAAATGCGGTAAAAGACCGTTCTGAGGATCCCAGTTCTCAAGCACTTCTCTCAGGCCACCAGGGCCTTCAGCCACCATACCTTCTTCATCAGTCTCGATAGGGACAATGTTGATCCCTAGAGGCTTCGCTTGTGTGATGACGTTTCCAAACACAAAGGTTTCGCAAAGCATGCCTTGTCTCTCGGTGGGAGGGTGTAGTCCCTCATACCAGGGATCAACCAGGAGCTGGAGGACTCTTGAGAATCCATCCGTGCTTCCACTGCTGAGAATGACATCTACTCCGCCCTTGTAGGGAATGTCTGGGTAGAGGATTTGGTTCGTGAACTGCTTGATGAAGGAGAGCAAAGGCTGGTAGCCAGTGACTTGCCCATACTGAAGGGCAGAGGCAAGGTCGACTCTTTTGGTGGGGTCTGTTTCTTGAACAACCTTGGGTATTGTAATTCGTGATGACGATGTCTTGCTGTGATCGGAATCTTTGTGGATGTTCTTGCCCGCCTTTTGAATCTGGTTGTTGATGAAACCACTAATGCTGGAAGACGAGGACAGCACAGGCTCTAACGTTGGCGGTTTTATTTGATCTGGATAATTGGCTGAAGGTTGCCATCGGTCTGGTTTCGCTATTTGGGCTTCCAAAGTGTCGAATGGAAAGTATTTCACATTTGGCATTCCTATGTCGCTTGTTAGAATGCATCAACAGCCGAAGCTTGGATTGACTCACCTCCAGCAAAATTGCTGATGCCAGGAATCTGCATAAATTTGTAGAAGGCCTTGATTTCGCTTAACTCTCGATTTCTGGCCACGACTGAGAAAAGATGTGACAAGTCTTTTGGTTGAGGCAATGTCTTGCGAGCTGCACCTTTTGTCGCGGAGATGGACGAGGCGGTACTATCAGATCTGGACGATGCCATGATGAAGACCTCTTCAGGTTGACTTATCAGGACTGATGGTGTCAAAAGTCAGGTAATGAAGATACAGAAGAAGAAGTTTGGAACAAAAAAGAAATTCACAAGAAAGACAAGAATGCATGTTCTATTCCCCTCCTCAAGTACTCTTGACGTTGCCTCACGTATCGCCAACGCATTATCCTAACGATCGCATATATCCACTAACGAACGCTACCCTTGTTGTTTCGATGCGCTGTTCTATGCATCGAAGCGTGTCTCCAGACGGCGGAGTTGCCGCCAGATGTTGGATCCAGTTTGCATGACAAATCCGACACCGACTTCTCCTCTGGCCTCTTAATCCACCATCAAAGCACCGTTATACTCGGATCATTCCCCGACTTTTCCTATCCAGAACTGACCGAGTTTGTGTGAGAGCCGAGTGCTGTTCGAACCCTTGTCGGATGGTGCATACAAACCCCTGTCATTATGCCCTTACCACCAGTCAATGCCAGCAAAATCGTCTAGGGTAGGCAAAATGTATCTGGAACTCTGACGTCCTTTTTCCGCCTGACTCACAGTTGGTTCCTCTCGTGCCCTACATCCTTTCGGGCGCCAGCCTTGTAGTAAAAGCCAACCTCCTCCAGTGTTCTCGCTCTGCAGCCAAGTTGCTCGAATTTTGCCTTGGCATCGAGGAACACGCTGCGTTGCCACATCAGCTCGTCGTTCCAGAATGGCGGCTCCTTGCCTAGTCGCTTAGCTGTCATAACCCAATCATGTAGCTTGTTGATGTAGGTACCGTCCCCGTTGGGACCAAATACGTGTAAGGCTTCTCCTTCCTGCTTCTCTAGAGCCAGAGCCCAAGCCTCCATCACTTCCCGTGACGGAAGCTCAAGGTCATTAGACCATACCGCTGAAAAGAGAGCGGCTTGGCTCTCGACCAGTGGCCAAGGGGCTGCTTTCATGTTGAGCCCAGGAAAGACGAGAGTAGGGTGCCGGATGTCGAAAACATGCTGATATAGACCGTGAACACCCCGGCCTGTTGTAACAAGCTTGTGGTCTAAATCCTGTAGAAATGGATAACTATAAAGGAAACCGGTGCAAAAGACAACAGCGTCAATATCTGTTTCGATCCGGCCATCTTTGAAACGAATTCCCTTCTTGTCTATCAAAAATTCTTCAATTTCAGCCGTCTCCTCGCATCCAGAGTGAGCCAGGCGATCTGGAGGCGTGGGGTGCCGTACCGACAGTAGACAAGGCTTTCTGCACTCTTGGTTGATCTGCAGGGCAATATCGAGGCCGGACGGTCCATTTCCAATCACAACTACCTTGCGGTTCTTAAACGTGTAGGGCGTACGATACTGCTTTGAGTGGGTAATTACCCCAGGATACGTATCATTGAACGCTTTGATGTTCCGCATGTCGGGTACATAAGGCGTGGAGTAGTGACCGTTTGCAACGACAACGGCGTCAAAAACAGATGTAGTAATGTCGTGGTCATTCATGGTCGATCTTGCTTCCACCTCCCACTTGTCTCTGTCATCCTGCTGCTTCAATGAGACCCTCTCAACACGCTGACAGAAACGGATCAAAGGCTTGACATCCTCAGCGTACTTGATCAGATAGTTCTCAATCGTAGACCTCTCTGGAAACAGCTTGGCATCGTCGGGAAAAGGCTGGTCAGAAAAGTTCATGACTTCCTTCGGGATGTTAGCGTGAAGGTTTTCGTACATAGGCGATGTGAATATTGGCACTGATGTCGAGTCCCACAAGAGAGGCTCGTTTGGAGGACAATGGGGATCCTCTTGGGGAACAGGACAAGTCCCAGGGGCAAACCCATAGTAACGCCAAATACCACCAACATGGTCCTGCTGCTCGAATATCGTGATATCTTGGATACCCTGCGCTGTGAGGTATTTCGCAGCAGCAATTCCAGCGGGACCTGCGCCAATAATGGCGACTTTGTTGATGTCGAAAGACAAAGGCTGAGTCAGAGAGCCCATATCGGAATGCAATGTAATATAATATAAATGCAGACACAAGGTAACTTTAGCCTTAAACACAATATGTCTGTTTGGTGTAACAAAAGAAGTCAATGGCTAATTCCTTCGTGTCTTTGCAAGTACGTGTAGTTTGTAATCGGGAAAGAGTTGATTGCCCTCTCTTCCTTCTGAGTAGGGAGTGGAACTATTTCAACTCAGCTCAGTCGATTCTATTCAACTAGGCAAGTGCCTACCTAGACTAACTTATTAGGTGCTTCTATCGAATTACTCAGTTAAGTAACTGTTAATAAAGACGTTAGGGAGTCTCGGAGAATTCTAATTGGAAGGCAATCCCGCGCATTCAACCTGGCAACTGGGTAACAGAAAAATTGTCCTCTAAAGCTTAGGGTGCTAAAATAAAGTTGGCTAAGCTCTAGTATAATCTATCGTAAAGTGATCAAAATATTTCGTTTCTTATGCTCTCAACGGTCAATTCTTCTGATACCCTGATGCTAGGTATTAAGCTAACAATCAAATGAATGATAGACTCCATGATAAGACGATAAAGCATCGCGCTATCTCACCGCCTTCCGGTTCTGGCATGATCCCCACTACAGCACAGCTGGTAGCTTTCCTCCTTCCTTGGAGCTTGCAAGCCAATTTAGCATTTACTTCCAAACGCAAACCGACCAACAAGTCACATACGGCCAAAGACATCGCCAACTGCAAACTACGCGATGCAATAACTCCGAACCTCGAATTAATAAACACAAAGGCTTGGGGGTTATACATGCGCAGATAAACCAACCTAGATCGTCTGGGTTCCCAGGTCTTTGCGCATCCTCTCGCTCGCCGACGCGACCAATATTGCGACAAGGTCACCATGAACGATTCTCAACCCACGAATTCCCTGCTTGATCAGGGCGAGGCCATACCTATTGCGCAGTTGAATCCAGATTCTTCCGGTCAAGGGAACAGAGTAATATACGGAACGATAACCATCACATGGCCTTTCAGTATCTTGACCAAGTCTATCGCATTCCTCTTGGCCGAGCGTGACTTCCGCCTTCGACGCGAAAATGGCCAAGTACGCGTACGGTTCCACGGCGCGGCCGCTAAGGCGATATCAGAGGCATCGTTGGGTGCCGGAGACGAGATTCGTGTGAGCCTGGAAGGTGGCCATTGGGAGAAGAACGAGACGCAGACACAGATTGCAGGAAGCACTATAGCATGGCAGCTCGAATTCACAAATCGCTTGGTCATTGGTATTCGTCGGCCTGATACGGAAAAAGAGACTCTGCTCGACATCGACGCCCCAGCTGCAGAACCCGAAACTGCTGTCAACGACCAGACACAGAACACCGACCCTGTCGATACCATACCCGAGGAACCAGCCACGCCAGGCCCGCCAACCCCAGAGCTCACCTTACCTGCAAAGCGAAACGCTCCATCGACCCTTGAACCGTTTGAATATGCTTCTCCCGCCTTTCTCAAGCGAGCGCGTGTATCATATGGGTCACTGTTTGAAGGAGGCTTGGACATGTTTGACGACGACGTGAGCAAGAAAACCAAGTCGAAGAAGCGCTCGCGATTTAGTCTACCTGGTAACGCTTGGCGATATGCCAGCCAATCTCCCAGTCCTGAGCCCGACGATGTTCCTGAGGAGCAAGACGAAGAAGAACCAGAGGCGAATGGCGATATTGAGAACACTGTTATGGATACACCATCCCGACCGGCAATGGTTGACCAAGGTTCACAGACAGCAGATGTGGATTTTACGCCTATGGCAAGTGTCCAGGTGTTGGCCGAAGCAAGACCAGGCTTTGGCTTTGCACAAATGACCCCAACACCCTTTGCTCGAACGAGGCCATTCGGGTCAGACAACCCAGCCATGAACCAGTCTATGCATTTCGAAGGCGGCTCTACAACACCACACGGCATACCTCTGGAGTCGCATCAAAGCCTGCTTGACCAACAACCAAATCACATGGATACAGACATGGCTTTCAGTTTCACGCCTCAAACTGTACTTTTCCCTCAAGAACCAGGACTCTTCCCTGCACAAAACGATATCCCCAACTCACCTAGCCGTACTACAAGAGCGGAAGATTACCCGGCCGCGCTTCTGGAGGCTGACCCAGATCTTTCCAATCCCGTGGATACGCTTTTGGGGTTTACTGCTCATGGATCGCAATCCGTCGCAGGTCAACACAATCCTTTCGTCACAGAATCAGCTCTTGACCCGGCTTTCACGACTGCTGCGCAGCCGATCCAAAACCCCTGGGCTACTGAGATGCTACCCGGATCACGTTCCACAAACGCTAGCAGCGACGCTGAGAATCCGGTAGAAATCCTAAGCTCATCTCCATCGAGAGAGTCAAGCGCAGATCGCGAAGTGTCACCTTCGAGGGAAAACACGGATATGGATGTAACAGCCAATGCATCGCCGGAACCGACGCTTGAGGATCCGGCAAGTGAGGTTGAGCATTATCGTGACGGTGGTGACGAACCTGGGGATGACTACGATCTCAGAAAATACTCCCGCACGCACGACGATGACGATGACGTAGAGACATCTGAAGAAGACCCGGATCTGAATAATGGTGATCCCGAGACACAAATCTTGAACCCTGAGGAAGATGATGAAGATGTCGATGAAGACGTTGTAAATCAAGAGGGTTACCTTGACCAAGCCTCTGATGAGTATGGGGAAGAGACGTATGAGCGATTCGGTGGCGATGAAGAAGACTACGAGGGTTCCGAAGATGATGCGGAAGGTGACTACTACTCAGAGGAAGAGGACTACACTGATGACGAAGAAGATGAGGAAGAGGATGCGCAAGCGCGCCCTCCTGCTGCGCCTGCCACTCGAGAACCTGTTTTTATCGATTTGCTGTCAGACTCTGAAGATGAGAACGAACAGCCACCCAAGGTTGAACCAGAAGCCGTGAAACATGAAGACGGGCGGGAGGAGGACGAGGACGAGGAAGAAGAACATGAGTCTGAAGCTTCGGAAGAGGGTGAATCAGAACCAGAAGTTGAGGCAGCAGTGAACCCAAATAATGTAGAAAAGGAGATGCCACTAGCGTCTGGAGGAAAGGCAGACAATGAGACGGCCGAACAACCTCAGCCTTCACACAAAATCACGGAAGACGATGGCCCACTCCGAGACGAGCGGTCTATTGAAAAGGAACAGCAATCTATTGATGTACCTGCTCAAGAAGAACACTTGACCACGGGTGGCCAGCCCCAACAAGAACAGAAGGCCGTAAAGAAACCAACGCCGGTGGACGCAGCATCAGAGGATATCGAGATGAACGCACCTGCTCCGAAAGAATCATCTCAAGAACCTAAGGATGAGAATATCACTCTCGAAGAATCCAAGAAGACGGACTCACTTAGTGAGACAGCGCTTGCTGTTGAGGAAACTAGCGAGGCTATGGATGTTGATGCGGTGTCTGATGTACCCCTGCAAGAAACTGCTGAGCCAAAGGAAACCGAAAACCCCGTGCTCACTGAGAACGCTGTTACTGTCAGCCAGATGGCGCAAACTACGATGAATGATATTCAAGAAGAGAACTCAGCAAGCATTCAAGTCACGGTGACGCAGGGAGAATCACTCACACAACTACACACGATCTCGGAAGACAGCGCCAAGCCGTCAAAGATAGCTTCAGTCGGGGCTTCGTCCGTAGAGGGTGCTGCAGCAAAGTCGGATAAGGAAGCAGTGGGTGAGAGTCAAGAATCCTCCGAATCTCATGACGCTGTTATGCAGGACGTCTCGTCTGGTGATGCCCTGAAACAACCCATCGGCGAGGCTGTGGAAGAAGACGCCGAGCAACAGTCTACAAAGGACGGACAGATCTCGCCCCCACCTACCCAAATCTCCCAAGAACAGACCGTACAAGATAGCATTCACGTTTCAGTTCATGAGCACGATCAGCATCTCCCTACTCCTGGCGAGACACAGCAGGTGATCGAACCGGAGGTACTTGACACACTACAAACTGTCACGGACGAAAACCACAGCGACAAAGAGGATGCAGATCCAGAAGATCAAATAATGTCTGAGATACTGCAGCATTCTCCGGTTCGACCGGATACGCACCTAGAGATAGACCCTACCACGTTCTCTCCTACGGCTTCAAAAAGCAAGTCGCCTACCCAGAAGGAGCAGCCCAAGGGAGCGCAAGGGAAGTCAGCTTCACAGTCTGATCCAGCGCTTGAGGTTATTGCTTCCAAACCCCTACGGTCTCGGCGCCATAAGCACAACGCAGATTCCGATGATGATGATGATCAGGACGACCCCAGCATGGCATTGATAACAGCTACGCCTGCTTTAGGACCTGCGGATAGTGGCAGCAAGCATAGTAGTCCGGACACGACCAGGCCAAGCAGCAGAACTCGCAGCAGGACTCATCGCGATGATCCCAGTATTCAGCTAGCAGGTGGTTCAGGGCAGGCAGAGACGAAGAACAAGCGGAAGAGAAAGGCAACGGATGATGAAAGTGTCGCCAGTATGGACCGCGATGACCCCAGTATTCAATTAGCAGGCGCTTCAGTGCAGGCAGACACAAAAAATAAGCGGAAGAAAAAGGCAACAGATGATGAAAGCATCGCCAGTGTGGACAACAGTCCACCTGGATCTCAGCGAGTGCTGCGATCTAGAAACGACCATGGCGATCCCAGCATATTGCTTGCGAAAGGGTCAAGCCCTTCAACTCGTCAAACAAGGAGCCACAGAACACCAGACCCGAAGCACGAGACACCTAGGCGCGAGACTCGTTCAGTGTCACGAAGTTTTCAACTACAAGAAGAGTCCCCCGATGCATCGTTCGCTTCACTAAAGTCTCCGTCGATTGCCGGGTCTTTTGCTACCGTACCTGAGGATGTTGAAGAGGACGTCAAGACTCTCAAACTACGACTAGTTAAAACCTTGAGGGTAGACCTGCCTGACTTTCTGTCGCTTAAGAGCCTCAGAGGTAATATCAACAAGATGACGGATATTCTCGCAGTGGTGACACAAACACCGCCGCAACCGCACCGACCGAAACATGGTCCTCGGGACTTTATGCTCACCTTGAGCCTGACTGATCCTTCGACGGCACCGACCCAAGTCCGTGTGGCCCATATATTCCGGCCCCACTTGACATCGCTGCCGGAAGTTGAAAGTGGGGATGTCATCCTCCTCCGACGGTTCAAGGTGGTGTCGATGAAAGGCCGTGACTTCGGCATCCGATCAGAAGATTCATCGTCATGGGCCGTGTCCAAACCGAATGATGAACAAATCCTCAGCCAAGTCAAGGGTCCACCTATCGAAACTACCCCAGAAGAGATCGAGTATGCCAAGGGTTTGCGGCACTGGTGGAGCCTCCAGGATGACAGCGCTATGAACAAGATCGAGACGGCGTCACGGAAGGTGACCGAGGCGGGTAAAGAAAACGCCAAATGAGTGGACTTGCAAGGGAAGAAATGTCATGGGCAGGAGAATAGGACAGGGATAGAGTAAGGGGATAGATGCATTTATTCATTGATAGCTCTGTTGGAGATATGGGTAATGGTAGGTGTTTGGGAGCAAAAAGAAGCCAGCGAGCATTGGCATATGAACGGATATGATCACTGAAACACAGCCTTCATTTATCCAATGGCTGCATATGTATCATAGTCTTTATCTGTAATTACCTTTAATTACCGTGTGAAATACCAAAAAAGGTCCATGTTATTCTATTCAGTCATGAGGAAATGAAGGTGAATATGCATGCACGTTCAAGTACAGCTTGTCTTGCCGAGGCTGTTGAACCACGTGCTGTCGAACATCAGGGTATGAAATGACTGACGACCGGTATCGGTAGATGATGACTCTTTTTTGGAGACTTTTGTCCAGAAAACCCCGTGTAGTTGCAAGTTGAATGGCATATGACAAGGTCAGGAGTCATAAGCCATAGTGGCGCCAGGGACAAGGTTTGACAGAGTGCCGAAATGTGAATCTGGGGGAACGGAGACACTGATCTCCAGGCATGTGGATAAATCAGAAGCTAGGACGAAAGGCAAGAAGGGAACCCCAGAAGAATTTCCCCAGATATTGAAGAATTTGGGTGATACAAGTAGTCTAGGTGGTGCGGTTATGGAGTCGACATGCTTAGCACGGAGCCGCACCCTCGGTACCTGTCCGTGAGTGGACATGGGGTACTAAATTTACCTAAAAGTAGATATGTATTTGCAGGATACACGCCTCTAATATTCCCTGGGATTTGCGGTGAAACATGGGCTTTGCTAGAGGGGTGTATTGTACCTACTCTGAGGTCTTGATTCTGGCTGTGTGTTGAAAGAAGCCTCCTTTGTAAGTGATGGACGAGGGTTACCGATTCTGGAAATAATAACCTGCAGAGATGTTCCTGAAAGTCAAGAACACGTGAGGCGGGGTAGCTAGCTCGTTCTTCAAGAGCTCGGGGAGTGTACTTTGCTTTCAAAAGGTCGGAGGAAAGGAACATGGAGAAACTGTAGAGGTTGTCGGTCGATATCGATGTGGATGTGGATGTCGAGGAGCTTGAGGTGTGTGGTGAGCAGCTGAAGCTACCCCGGTCTACTACTACTGTACCTAGTAATTGGATATTTCACTAAACTATGCGGCAAGCATATGATACTCACTGTACTCGCCTTTGTGACAAAGTATCATGACACAGGGACGTGGTATTGTCCAGTGATGAGATAGCATGGATGGACCGAGGCAAGCCGGGCAGACATAGAGGACTGGGGATACATGGCCCTATCTCCTTGTGCGGCTCTTGATGAGATGGGATTGTTTCGTCGATGATTCAAGCCAAGATCAGCAGGGGTTTATCTTTCCCAACAGAAAGAGTTATCGGTTTCCTAAGCCGAGCTGATCTGGCCTCAGCCACTTGCTAAGAGATCTCGTTGATATCTCGGATACTCAGGGCTTATTCAACATTCACTGTTATGAGTCTCCATAGTGACTGCCTGCGCTTCTACCCTCGCGGTTCATAGACTATATCGAGATGGCCTGATTTCATCCCATCGTCGGTTAAACTAGCCTTTCCTCGTAGTTTTCAAAGCTGAGCTGGCAGGCATCTCGTCATATGGATGCTAGCTGGTCAACTTTGATGTGCCACCCCGGTGCAAACACCGTGATACCGACATATACCCCGCGAAAATCTCATGCCAAAGTAATGAGATATGCATTTCGGCATTGCGGAGAGTTTCCCGCATCATATTCAATTTTAGAGGTGTAGATGCGGATGAGAGGTCGATCAGCATGAATATCTACCGAACCCTCCAGGGTAACATTGGATGGATGCTGTGTGTCCTGAGAGCACCAAAAGACTACGGCATCATTGAAAAGCCGAAACTTGTCCGGAAATATTCTATACGATATCAAGTCTTTGTGGCTTGAGCTTGTGATAGCATGTGAGAGGTTGTTGTGCTGAGGTGTCATTGAGTTTCAGTTCAGTCACATAATTTTGTTGGACGTTTTGCTTTGGTTGGCATTGTCAGACCCGATCTACCTAGACGAGCCAGGTCCAGACAAGTCAAGTCAACTCAAGTCAACAAGGACGTCCCGGTTGATGGACAAATGCGGGGTGACGGCATGACATCCAATAGGCGGGCTACTTTGGACGAATTTAGGTAGTAGGTACAGTAAAGTGTTTGTTTGTACAGATTCTTTTTCTTGATTCGAATGACTCAAGTTACGGTGAAGAAGATCTTGTCATGGGCGTATTCTGTAGTTTACAGTAGCATAAGAGACTATTGCCTGCCCAACAAAGAACAGAGAGTAACTGATTACCAATACAATCACAGAGAAGGGAAAAAAGAGAAAAGAGAAACCCCTTGAATCAATTAGCCAGGGACCAGGGTGGAACTCAGGTGAAGGTGAAGAAACCCTCAGGAAAGAAAAAATCCATCAAGTGGAGCTCACCTTCCTGGAGATTCCGTGGTGAGACGCCAGAGACCTTGAACCTCTAGAGGTTAGGCGTACCCGAGCCCGACCCATCCCCGCCTACCCCTGCTAGCGCTGCCTCCCCGCTGGGTTCCATTTATTCGATTAACCTGATAAATGCATATTCCTTCCTGGGGGAAGAGCCAGTGGATCTCCCATTCGGGAAGCCGGCTTGAGGCCGGGGGTGTTGAGCGACGCAAGAGCGACCCGCGGGAGTAGGGGCCATCTCAATCCATGGGGCACGGGGCTAGTAGGGGCATCCACTCGGGCAAAGTCGGAAGAAAGTACGTATGTACGTACATGTTGTTTTATTTTTCTCTCTTCCATTCTGATACATTGTCGAGTTATTGAATTGGAAGACATTCCTAGTTTTCGTCTGACCCAAAGAGGCGGAGTCCAAAGAACATCCATGCAGTCATGTTATATTATGCATGGGCCCGGGGAACGAACGGCAAATGAAACCTACGGATAGGGTCAACAAGTATTGTCGTTGATGTGATTCTCGTCTGAAGTGCAGTATCATGTATCATGGATCAGAGAGAGAGAGAGATGCGCATGACTTATTGCCCATTTCGAAACACATCTATTCTCACTAAACTAACAAAATGGCTGATGCCAATAAAGCCCCTGGTTGCTGTATGCATCTGATACGTAATAGCTCTTCATCTTGTCTCGTTCATCTTACATCTGGGCTGGCTTGAAATGTACGAACGTTGGGGAAAACGGTGCTACCTCAATAAGCACACACCTTCTGACACTCATTTCCATTCCCTTGGAGTAACCGTCGGTGAGGTGACCAGCAGTATCCTATTACAGTTGCTTCCCGTAAGCCAAAAGCACATCTTTATAATGTTGCAGATGTTTACGAAGATAAACTAATGCTGTGAACTGTAATCATGAGTTGACCTTAGTAGAATTCAAAGTGGCGGCTGCAGTCTTCCTGACCGTATCTTAGACCAAGACCAAGCCCAAGCCCAAGCGCGCAAAGACGATAATGCAGCTCACCGTATCAACGCCATGGGATGTGAGACGCAAGATGATGGATGTTGAAATCGATCCAATCTCTGCAAAAGCAAATACAACGGCAGCCAAAGTGGAGTCGTCGTTTCTCTGTCCAACCATTGATGCGTACTCTTCTCCAATGTGATAGTCTAGTCATCCCGCCGATGAAGCAAGCAATGCAATGCACCTACCTTGACGCCGTTTGTCCCGTTATTAATGATACCAAACTTCAGGTCAGTTGATAGACAGCGTGTTCATCGTTTATCGAAGACCCTGGACCCAGTAAGGGACAACATGGTCCCGAACTGGCGCTCTCTGCATGATATACAGCTGCCCCTTTTTCGGCCTTAAAGGGTCGGGCCGTTGACGGATGGTATGATTTCTCTTCTTATCGGTGGTTTAATTGTATGTATATATGGAAACAGAGATAGAAACAAGGAAAAGAGCCCAGATATCATGAGATTCTGATCTAGACATGACTATCGTGGGATTTCGTTTCTGGTGTAAGTTGTGATGTTTGCCGAGTTGCATGCAGACGGTACCTGGCCCCACGAGACTCCGCAGATTTTATGTTAGTGCCCAAGGAACGAAAACAAAACCAACAGCATCTAAGCTCGACTTGGTATAATGAGCGTCCACTTTGGACTAGTTTAAGCGCTGATGCAATTCTCTATTCTTGTATAGTTTGTAACAAGCTCCGTCACCGGAGTTGATCAGGTATTTGATTGATATTGTATGTAAACAATGAATTGCGAAGCATCAATCACTAGAAGAGCATCTCATCGTTGCTGATCATGAACCGTGCAACTGAATCCACTGCGTTAACACGACGCGTAAGGGTCTTTCCTTAATGAACCAACTGCGGATCATTGTCCGTACAATACGGGGTGTTTTAGTAATGCTCCAAGCAAGTCAGATTTCTCACATGAAAAAATAAGAAAAAAGTTGCAAACTCAGTCTCAACGACTCCGTTTGCACTGATCAAACACCCAATGATAACTTCATTAAAAAACAGTAGCGCCTGTTGATGCCCCGTAACCTCAACCGGAGGAGGTCCTTGGGAGGGGCCTCCAAGAGTGGATAGCATCGGGTGTCCGGTGGATCACTCACCGGGGCCGTTTGATGATTGCGAACCGAGACCATGTTCCGAAGAGCACAACCCAACTCAACCCAACATCAATATCGGGTCGCAACAGACTGTAAGACAAGACAAAACAAAAAGTCCACGGGTAAATGCTGGGTTATTTACTGGCTTTGCTTTGACCTCTTTCTCTTTTGGGCTGTTATTAATCTCCTGAAGCTTGATTGACTTTTTGTGACTACCTATGGATGTATACTAGCTAGTCGCATACAACTTCCTGTCCAGTCGGCATTGATCCTTTTTCAGTCTCATGTTTTCCCTTCCCCGTTGAATCTCATCTCGTCAATCATGTCTGACATTCAATCCTCTATCCGTAATTGCGATTGCGTGTTCTGTTCTAGCCAGGGCTTGAACTTGACCGACCGAACAAGGGCCATGACCACGATCGTGATCCACTTGGACTAGCCCCCGTAGTCGGCGCCGTGTCTCTTATTGTACCTCCGTTTTCCGATATCGTGAGTTTGCTTAAACGTTGTTTCCTCAGTCTGTCAATGACTGTGGACGGCAGTCATCGGCATCAATCCTGGCAGGAATCAAAACTGAGTAGAAGAGATGCGTCCGATGATAGGCATCTCATCTGTAGTGTAGTAGATAGAGTGACTCGATTCATTTAGGGCTGCATATAGACCATTAGTTAAAGGGCAATTGCGAGTGATACAATCAACTTGCTTGCTTTGACCTCACCTCATCTCACGTCTCCTGTCAAAGCAGCAACTATTCCTGTCAGCAACTGAATCATCAATCTCGGTCAATTCGCCATCTGATACTCGACAACGTGACGTGACCCCCACTGTCACCCGATTTGAACCATCGTCAAGCCATTTACACGTATTTACACCGATATCTCTGGCTAATTGAGCCTCACCACGGTAAGTAAGCAAGCTATGGTCAATTACACGGGCGATTGATTTACTGGATCAATTCACCGAGTTGTCGCATTGCATTGACCAGCAACGCTCAGCAAAGTGGTCATATTGCTGATAGATTAGAACAAGACAGGACATTGTGAAGCAGCGTTCGCCTGCGCCCCGTCTGCCCGCTCGCACACAAGTCTCCCCACAGCACAGAGGAGCCCGCAGAGACAAACAATTAGAAGCTCAATTGATTGATATTCAAGTGACTCATATCAAGGTGAGAGAGGACCAGCAAAGCTTGAATAAGCCATTATCATACATATCCGGAACTCTTTTCTAACACCGAAACAGTTGCCAAGCTCCCCCAGAGTTTAGAGTCCTGCCTCAAGAGGAAAGAAGACAGAAGCTCAACCTGCAGCTTCCCTTCCCCTTCCGCAGCCAGGGTCTGGGTCTTTCCTCCCCAGTCCATCCGTCAATCAATCAAGCAAGCAAGGAAGGTACGTACCGGACAGATTTCTGTCACAACCAGAGATGGCTTGGCTTCATGCCAATATTCAACAACTTCTTCTACACCCCGGTCCCTCGATACATGAATAAACCCCATCCCCTTCCTTCCTTCCTGCGTTCCACGCGAGATCCCTGTCTAGGCCCATGCTAGGTAGTTGGGATCCACTAGCTCCACCCTCTACTCACCTTTCAGCCCCAATGCCCAAGAAGAAAATTCCCCCATGCGGTTTCCCCATCCATTCGATGTACATGCAGTCGCAGGTGTCAATGGAATCCGTTGACCTCAATACTTTCCTTCAGTGGTTTTCAACAGGAGGGAAAGAGAGTCGGGATGATAACTCTGATACTGGTCACACGCCCTTTCCTGACATAACATCCATGGCATAGATCCCATGCTTACGCCCTATTCCTTACTCTCATCAATCACATCTCCCGTATTCCAAACGTTACCCCGTCCCCCTCCCTACAGTACCCTCCTCATCGAATCAAAAGCTGCAAGGATCTGCTACGTTTATTCGGCCGCGCCGTAGACTTTTCGTTGGCGCCCTAGAGTACCGTACAGTACCGTACCGAACTGCATGCTAACTTAACAGTCCACTCTAGAGTCTAGGGAAAAAAAGTGACAAGGGCGTATTTCTGGAGAAAGCAAAGTGAAACCGCTTTTTGTCCGTCCGTTGCCGTCCGTCTTGCTCCGTCCTGGTTTTGGGTTTGAGTTTTGGATCTCCTCACTCAACCTCCAACTCTTTTTTTGGTTTCGCAACGAATTGACTGTTCTGTCGCAGTCGATATTCCCAGTTGTCGAGAGACCATCAAACAGTACAGATTCACAAGCTCGAATCTGCTCTACTTGATCAATTCTACACGCCTCACTGCACATCACATCATCATCAGATAAGCGTCGGCCGCAGCAATTTGCCTGTACAAGAATTCCTTAATTCCCAGCATTCTTACCCTGCCCTGTTTCTCTCTGTCTGTCTGTTTTATTTGTCTGCCCTACACCACCCAACAACCTTCACCCCCGTCCCGGAGCTTACCCCTGCTCTCCCTCCCCCATACTCCGGTATCTCTTCGATACTCTCTCACTCATTACCAAACATGGGCCTGAGCCAGACGCTCTCGACCATGACGGTGGCCTCGCCTTCGGGTCCCGGTTCCGCCCAAAACGTCTTAAACCGACTTTTCTTCGCTAGTGGCCCCTTACGCTCGGCGACCAGGACATCGTCTACTTTGACCCCAGCCGCCGTTCTCACGGCGACTACTAATAATCGCCGCCCTCGACCCTCAATTCAAAAGTCTTCCCATTCATCCTTCTTCCCGTTCACATCACCCCATCTTTCTTTCTCCACGTCCATGGCGTCTTCGTCCCATAGTACTGCCAGCTCTGACATCGCCACGCCTCGCTCTCGTTCATCAACAACCTCTTCGTGTGTACCCCCCTCCTCCCGTCTCTTCCCATAACTATAACTAACCTCCCATGCCCCTCCAGCCCAAGACTTACAGCTTCCAATCCAATGTCCTCCGTCGACCTTAACAAGATCGAACAACAAATCAAGATGGCCGCCCTTGATCAACACCGTGGCTACGTCCAAGACCACTACCAAGAGGTCAAGCAGGAGCGCACTCCTGAATATGTCGACGAGTCCAACGCCGCCGGCTACCAAGTCGTTCGCGAGCCTCTCTGGAACAAGGGTAAGTCGATTCTCTGTCCCATCTCCTCAACAACACTCGTTGTCGATATCATGAGAATAATGGCCTACCATGAACTCAAGTCATGAGGGCATTGCAGTTCATGGTTTTCGCACATTCAAACCATCGCTATGCATTCCTTGGTGCACTTGCTGACATCCCTCCCCCAGGTCTCGCTTTCACACCCGAGGAGCGTGCCTCCAAGAACCTCACCGGTCTCATCCCCCACACCATGGAGAGCTTCGACACTCAGTGCGCCCGAGCCATGAAGATGATCCAGACCCGCCAGACTCCCATCGACAAGTACCTTTACCTGTCCACCCTCAAGGACCAGAACACCGACCTCTTCTACCGTCTCCTCATCGACAACATCCGAGAGCTCATGCCCCTCGTCTACACCCCCACAATTGGTGATGTCTGCCTGCAATATTCCAGCATCTACACCCGCCCCGAGGCTCTTTACATCTCCATCAAGCAGCGCAAGTCCATTCGCGCCATGCTCCGAAACTGGCCTTGCCAGGACCCCGAGATTTGCGTCGTCACTGACGGTTCTCGTATCCTGGGTCTCGGTGACCTCGGCATCAACGGTGTCGGTATCTCTGTAAGTTGACTACGAACTCACCTCTCAGTGCTTGGCTAATAACTCCCCAGATCGGAAAGCTCGCTCTCTACACTGGCGCTGCCGGTATCCACCCCTCCAAGACCCTCCCCATCGTTCTTGACTGCGGTACCAACAACGAGGAGAACCTCCAGGACCCCTTCTACCTGGGTCTGCGACAAAAGCGACCCTCATACCCCGAGCAGCAGGCTTTCATGGATGAGTTCATGGAGGCTGCCCGCGAGGTTTTCCCCAACATGGTTGTTCAGTTCGAGGATTTCGACAGTGAGAAGGCTTTCGGCTACCTTGACCGTTACCGTGACCAATACCGATGCTTCAACGACGACATCCAGGGAACTGGTGCCGTTGTCCTGGGTGGATACATTGGTGCTGTTGAGCAGTCCAATGTCCCCATCGAGGAGCAGCGTCTGGTCTTTATGGGTGCCGGCTCTGCTGGTGTCGGTGTTGCTAAGCAGCTCGTTGAGTACTACACTCGCCGTGGCCTGAGCGAGGCTGCCGCTCGCGAGAAGTTCTGGCTCGTTGACACTAAGGGTCTTGTTACCAAGGACCGTGGTGACCGTCTGGCCGAGCACAAGAAGTACTTTGCACGAACTGATAACAACGGTCAGCAGTACCGTACTCTCGAGGAGGTCATTGAGTATGTTAAGCCCAGCGCTCTTGTTGGTCTTACTGCCACTTTCGGTGTCTTCACCGAGCCCGTTGTCCGTGCCCTGAAGCAATCCGTCCAGGAGGGTGGTCTTGAGCGCCGTCCCATCCTCTTCCCCCTCAGCAACCCTCTCACCAAGGCTGAGTGCACATTCGAGCAGGCTATTGAGTGGACTGAGGGCACTGTCCTCTTCGCTTCTGGCTCTCCCTTCAACTCTGTCAAGGCCAAGTTCGGTGATGAGACTCATCACACCGTCTACCACCCTAACCAGGGCAACAACGTTTACATCTTCCCTGGTCTGGGTCTCGGTGCCATCCTGGCTAAGGCCTCTCGTGTCACTGACGAGATGGTTTACACCTCTGCTGCCGCTCTCGCTGGCTCCCTAAATGCCGACGAGGTCCACAAGGGTCTCATCTACCCCCGCATTGAGCGTGTCCGTGACGCTAGCGTCATCGTTGCCCGTGAGGTCATGAAGGCTGCCCGACGTGGTGGTGTTTCTGAGCTTCCCGAGTCTCAGTGGGCTGAGTGGGAGGAGTGGGGTGATGTCGCCCTTACTTCTTTCATCAAGCAACACATCTACAACCCTCTGTGCTTTGCTGATGCTAAGTTGTAAACATGCACACACTTGTGTATGTGATGCAACTAACATTGCTATGCTTGGGGGTTTAAAAATGATGAAGTGTGTATCTCGACCATGAAGTGCTCGTCGTTGAGATCGCACTTGCGGATATGCGTACTTTAGTGACTTCATGCCACACGCTAAGGTCGGTGGCCATCAGTACTCTCTTGAGCGAGCCTTCGTAGTAGGCTTTTTTGTTTTTGATAATCTGTTTGACGTGTTAACGGCTTTTAATTTTGTTTTTCGTTTTCATCTGGGGCCATTAAGGCTGGGTATAGAGGAGAATCAAAAGAAGAGATGGAAGGAGACTGTATACCAATAATGGAATATTGAAACAGTTATGACAACTACCAGGACCTTGCCTTGCCTTTTTCGATGTGACCGAGATATGATCATGACTTCATGATCTCGTGATGTGTGAATGGTGACTGTCCCACTTGGAGTGAATGTCAACGGGACGATCGATGCTGTAGATGCGAAAAGCCAGAAAATTGGTTGAAGTCAACTTTTGCCGCCGTCTCCGAGAGTAAGACCATTCATTGCTTTGCGTCCAGATGTAGCATAGGGTAGTCAAGTTCATATATCGACTTGTTGCTGTAACTTGATTTGAGAATATGCAGTGATATCGTCTTGATAAGGAGACAAGTGCCGACGACGATACCAATCTGGTGATATACCTCACAGTCCAAGGCCTGTTGCCGATAATAACTCAGTCTTGATTCATGGCAAAGTTTTCCACAGTGTCGAGGATGTGAGGTAGAGTAGTGTCCTGGGCGCTCTTCGGGACGAGTCCTAACCAGGAGACCTTGCTGCCTGGCTCCGTTTCGAACAAAATGCAGAGGAAAACCTTTCAGTCGGCCTTGATTTAAGGCTCCCAAGCATCTCGAAATAAACAACTGTAGTGCCTGAATTGGGAGTGAAGGATGAGGTCGAAGGTTGAGAGTCGCTGGTGAGATGTCGAGCCAGCTTGTTACCGGTCCAAGGATGAGTGTCGAAAGTGATAAGAAATTACCATATAAACCTGTGAAACCTGGAGCCTGATCCGGATTGTTGTTTCTGGGAAGTTCTGGATATCTGAAATGACATGGAAGGAATGAAATAGGCAGTCAACCCCCTCCGCACATCAATGTCCGAGAGCAGCAGTGATTGAAGCTGTCCCATGTCCGCATTGGGGTACCAAAATATGCAGAGAAGAGTTGATGTCACTGCCAAACAAAGGCAGCACAATAAAAGAAAGAAAGAGAGAAAAAAGATAAGGATCACGATCGTAGGGATCAAAAGATAGAAGGTCTGGGATGTTGGGGGCAGGTGGTATTTTGTTTTGGTCAAGCCGGTCGTAAGATGGGGAGGAGAGTAATGATTGCCGCTTCAGGACGTCGGTAGCCGAGGGTTAGCTCGCCTCGAAGCTTCGGGATTGGCGTTTTGGGAGAAGCCAAAAGCCGAGCAAGGGGATGACCTGCCATTTTCTGTTGGGCTATCAAATGCACTGAAATGCAGGACAAGGGCGTGTGGGACGAGACATTTTGGTCATAAACAAGAGATTAGAGCATATTTTATTGGGTGGGAGAAATTTTCTTCTATTTTCTGGTGGTGCAAGGTATCTTTGTTTGTTGTTTCTTCAACGGTATACTCTGTACATATTGGGGGTGAGCTCACCTACCTAAATTGATTATATCACTGCTGGAGTGGACCTCATCGGAGCCGGGGCCCATTTTTCGGTTTCTGTTTGATGCCGGAAGATACGGGAAGCTTGGGGGTTGAAGACATAATGGCAAGATATGGAGCATCTGCCACGATCTTGTTGTAGCGTATACTATCCGCTGTGACACTAGACAGCTGCCATGCCGTTACAGATGGCCAGCAATTGCAGTACAATGAGATATCAAGACGAAGCAAGCGTTGTATGCTGTAGACTAAAGGAGAGCCCGAATTTCGAAAATGACATTCGGTGGGTCAACGACGATTCAACTGTGTCATAGAAATCTCGCTGAACTTGTTAAGCTCTCGCTTCACTAATCTTTTACGTGTACAGAATATCTGTACATGTCACGACGGGGCTGTTGAATAACACGATGCTAACTCTCAGCTTCGATCAAAGCCTGTTCCGGCTCCGGATCAGACGCATGAACCACCTGGATATCTTCCGTAGTGTAGCGAGTGGGGTGTTTGCTTGAAAGTTGAACACAGCACTGACGTGGTTGTTGATATATCAATTCTCAACTGCGGACGGGGCATACATATATATTGATGGTGTGTCAAGGAAATGTCCGAGAATGCAGCGAAGGACGTGGCATTATCTCGAGATACCTACTCGCAGTAACCAGAGTACCTATTCTGATCAGCTGATATGTGTTGATCTCGAAGTCGTAAGCCATGTCCTTCGATGGAATCGCGGAATCATCTGCATGTATGTTCTGTGATTTTGATACTGCGACTCTGACTAGAGGCCACTGAATCGTGATATTTTAAAGTGGTTCGTGCAAATAACTTCCAGGACGGGAGATCGTCCACACCACTACCTCTTTGGCTCCATTTGCTACAGACCTGTGATAAGAGGGAATCCGAAACGATGCAAAAGATCCAACCGGTAGTGGACGAGAATCTGAAGAACACACCTCACAAAACGCTGGCCCAAAGCTCAATTGTCAGGGCCGGTCGCGCCTTTAGCCCTGCTGCATCTGCATCTGCATCACGATGGCTTTTTTTCTGAACCGGCACGAGACGCTGCATTGCAGAGGCTCAAGGTCCGCTTTGCAACCCCATGGAGAAGGACAAATAACCTGTAGAAGAGGCGTAGGGGTTCTGATTGGTTGGATGTCATTTCCCGCCCCCCTTCTTCTCATCCGCAGGTGTACGGCTCGGTATATGGCCGATGGGGGAGGTGATCTCAGGATAGGATCCGACCGGAGGCACCGGGGCCGGAATGGGTCCCACTGCGGATTGCGCTCCGCTGAGGCTTTAGACCTTCGGTGATTGATTTGCATCGCGATGCTGTGGGCATTCAGGCACCGCAGTGCATCATATCCCTGACATTCCCTTCCGTCTCACCTTTGCTAGCTCGTTTCCTATACCAAATTGGTTCTTCACCTTGGAATTTTTCGAGGCGGTCACAGAATTGGTGTATCAACGTCCCCACCAGCTTTTTAGAACACGCATGACCTTGATAAACACGGTGAAGGTCAAGATATCAAGCGTCTCGAGCGAAAGGATGGTGAGGTGAGATGAAGTTAGGGCACGGCAGAGCATGTGGAGTGAGAATAATTTACTGTCTCGGATCAGCTAGAATTACAGGTACAATCAGTCAGTACTTTTTCCAATTGCGTGTCGATACTGTATGCACATGCAAGCGCGACACATAGGAACTTGCAGCGTCGATTAGGTATGTTCATGGGTCCAAGTTGTATTCGATCAGCTTCTTCGGTCAGTATGATATGACCAAACGACTAAGATTTTGCTCTCTTTGCTTCGGTATGAAGACAGACCAAAAGTGATGCTGTACATTTGCAAAAAAAACTGTTGAATAGTAAGTTTTGCGGACTGGGGGAGTCCCACCAAATGCACACCGTTGCGAATATACAGCGGTGTTGCTCTTCCGTCCACCCCCAGAATTTAACTGCGTTGACTGTAAGTGGAATTGAAGTTTTGACAGAGATTTCACAGCCTCTTGATTCGTCAACCTGCTCATCTTGGCTTCATGTTGAATAGCCGAACATAGCCGACTAATCTCCTTTATTGGTCAAGATGCGCGACGCACTTGCAGTCGACGGTGTTTGATTGGTTGAATGCATGCCTAGATGCATCCCTGTTGAAGAGTGATGCACCGGACCAAAGGGACAAGAACCGTTTGAGGCTGCATATTTCGACATGGACGTCATTGCCTTTGACTCAGCAATGATTCGACGCGCTCAAGCGTTTCGATGAAGATCGCTACAGCAGCAGATATAAATATTAATGAGGGTGGGTCTGAAGATGGAAACGCTTTGATAAATTTCATGATGAGCCGGTGAGGGGATCTCGAGACTACGGAGTAGAAGTGGATCTGAAATGAACTTGGCGTGGACCACAGCTTCCTGCTCGTGAACCATGAGGACCCTGGTAACTCTGGGGTACACCTTCCTCCGCAGAGACCAAGTCCGTCGGTCCTTTCAGGTTGCTCCTGACTTGATGGATCATGGACCACCTGCACTGTACCCTGATGCACTGTAAAATCGATGACGAGAAGGAAAAGGAACTGCTCATAAATGAAACCTTTGAGTTGTGTAGGGCTCTCATTCTTTACAGGCCGCATTTCTGCGTTTTCAACGACCTCGTGATATGGCTGCGCCAACCTGAACTGAACCTTTCCAGTTTCGAAGACACACAACATTCACGCCCCTTCCCTCCAAGCTCTAGGGCGGCTGACTCGATTAAGTGGACGAGACAGTACCAAGACTGGCGCTGATTGGTTTCTCCACACTTCTACTGACAAATTGTGGGGGAAAGAGCAAGACAGGATCGGAAAGCACAAATCGGACAGTTACAATCGGGAGCTGGGGACGGCACCTTCTTCGAAGAAATCTTTGGTCAGGGCTTTTCAATCAGGGAGATTGCTGTTAAGTCGGCCTAGCTCAATAGTAGCGAAACAGCGTTAGAGCATCAAATACATGCAGGTCATTGGCTACAGAACTCGACCCCCAGTTTCGACAAGCTATCAGTGGAGGCGGGGAGTTGGTTTCCAGCAAGGTACATACAGTAAGTACAGTGCCTGATATCGTGAAGATGAGGGACAATGTGGGTACATCTCACTCCAAGTCGGGGTAATGTTTGGAGAAGTTTTAACTTGTTTTATCATATTTCTTCATACTTTCACCATGGTTGACCGACATTTAACAGTGGCTTATTATTGTTGTACATAGAATCTTTCGAGTCAGGATAATAACATCTGACAGTGCTTGGGCCATGTTCTAGTCAATTGCTTATTTCTTGCTTGGCAGATAGCAGTGTGGTATTTGACCAAGAGCATGTGATCTCTTTGCATTACTTCAGAGCTGAGCAATGACCAAATCCAAGCTTAATGGCGTCAGGGAGCATCGTCGCGTTGTTACCCCGGGTTCTGGATCTTGATTGAAGCTAAGTTCACTGTCCCAGACATACGGTAACGGCGTCTAGAACGTTTCTTCTATTTGCTGCTGGCATTTGATTGCTGCTTAGCTATTCGCCATCGGTCAACTCTTGGAAGCCAATATCATACTTATACCTAGCGCCCACTCTCGCGTGGAGTTGTATCCATATCGGTCTTAGGTACGAGAGGGGCAGCTTGTCGACGCGGAATTTTAACTTACCCCGGATCTTTCAGGGCAGGGCAGTGCAAGGACAGAATCCATTATTATCTTACTTAGCTATTGTTGAGGACAACATTCAGGAAAAAATCACCAGGTCTTGAGTTCCCCGGCTGTGTCCGTCCATAACCGGGGGCATGATTTCAGCGCTAACCCCCGGACCAACATCCATGGCTAGACGGTGACCCAAGGAAGAGACTTGCATCTGGTCCCCCGCCAGCGCCAAGAGGGCTGGTCTCGACGCCCTGGTGGCTGATTAAAGTGAAAAATGAAAGCGAAGCGAAGGGTGCACACAAAGTGTGTAGGCTAGGAATTATTATTCATAAGTTTCCGTGTTGGTGAAAATCCGGCGTGATGGGTGAAGATGTACCTGTGTATCCGTATATTGAATCGATATTGTCGAAGAAGAAATGAACCTTGATGTATAATTATTATCCTAGATCCGGTAAGCGAGGATTGCATGTAAACCATCAAGAATTCAAGTGGTTCGAGTTCCTTGAATAGAATGAATGCCCAGACAAAACTGAGGCGCTTGGCCATGTGAGACTCAAAGTTTAACGATCCATTCATAGGCTATGTACCTGTTAGTTATCGATTGTTTGTTCTGATATTGGTCTCAATTCTTGTCTTGGCTCATGGCTCTATTCAACTTATCATTATGGGATTCATTGCTCTCATTACGCACTCCTTGCAGCTCTTCCCCATCGTTTCTCTGCCCGCCGCAGCATCATGACCGACAGAAATCTCCACACGCACCCCAATAATCCAATGTCAGTGTCACGGTGCCACCTCCAGACTGTGTGTGTAGGACCAAGTACCCGCTTACAGTATCCATCATCCAGGTTCCTCGCTGTGGAATCAATAGACCCACCCTCTGAAGAGCCCTGTTCTCTGCGCTCAAACGCCATCGACACCCTTACCCAGAGACCCTCAAATGCCTCGTATGTACATCCGTACACACCCTCATCCACCTGGCTCTCTTTCTAATTCTCTCTCTCCTTGTTGCTGTTCTTGACCTTGTTGATTCTCCCCATTGATCAAACTCGTAGAGTCCCGCTCCGTGACCTTACCTTCAGCCAGACTAGACTAGCCATGAGAATATAATAACCATCCACACCCCCCACCTGTTTCCCCCGGATTTCCATCCCCTTGGCTTCATAATCTTCCTACTTACTTCACGAGACAAGATCTGGTGTGACTTTGTTCTTGTTCTTAGTCCTCTTTGATCGTGAAGCGTCACAAGTCTCACAACTAAGACGAGACTACAACCGTCAACTCAACTTACAACATTGAAGTAGACTTCTTGAGCCGTCACTTCTTCCAGACTCATTTACTCTCCACTCATCTCCAGAAAAGCAACGATTACGACCAGACTTACCGGCAATAAATTCAATTCAATTGCTTGAACGACGACTACCAAAAACTACTACTCAAGACAAATCTCCACTCTACCGCTCGCATTTTAGTTACATCGACGTTCAATGATTTATAGCAACGACACCTATCGCCTCACTTCAAGTTAATCTTGCCAGCCTTACTTCCGCCATATCCGACCACATTGGACCTAGACATACAAAATACTGGACGTTAGTTTCAGAATTATTTCAGACGACGTAAACACGTCTACGCGACAAACACAACTCTCACAATCACATCACCGCAATAATGGCCATGATAACAGAAGCATCACAAGGCGCGGCTGCTCCGTCATCGCCAACATCAACATCAAAGACAGCCCCCGAAAAGAACAGCAAGAAGCGCTCCTCACCTTCAGGCGACTCAGAGCAACCAGAGAAGATCACAAAGAGACGCGCTGCCCGTGCTTGCGTGTCATGTCGAGCACGCAAAGTTCGGTGCGACGTGGTCGAGGGAGCTCCTTGTGGAAACTGCCGTTGGGATAACGTCGAGGTACGTTTGTTGATCTCGATTGTTGACCGCCAGAGTCAATAAACTCTAGGTTTAAAAGCAGTGACTGACAGTTGAGCAGTGCGTTGTCCAAGAGAGCCGCAGAAGAAAGTGAGTAAACTCTCGTGCCTTGTCATGAATCGTGATTACAATTTCCCCTTTCTACTGGGCGGTATAATTGAAAATTATGATCAGGAATTTGTCATGCAATAATATGACAATTGAATCATGCTGTATGCTGGCTGAATTCACATTGCTAACAATCTCTCCAGGAAGAACCTTTACACGGCCAGCACTGCAGGCCAGTCTGTCTCCACAGAAGCCCAATTACGCTGCAAAACACCATCGATCAGCAATCCTTCAGGCCCAGCTCCCAGTAAAAGTGCCAATCCAGTCATAAGCACGGCGGATCTTCGACGACCAAGCAGCGGCTCAGCTATTTCGACAAGCAGCATCGACGGTCCCAGCACCTTCCTTAACAGCTCCGCACTCGACAGCCATGTTCCTCACATGATCTGTAAGTTTTTTCTACTCAGCGCTGAACTGCGCTACGTGACGCTACGCCTCCAGCTTTCAACCCTCATTTTCTGTGCGCTCCGCTTCGTCTTTAGCCCCTTCAATTGGCTGGGCTCTTTGTCTTTCTTTTTTGGGGGGTCATGTCCGTTCTCCGCATTTTCAGCCGCCCCCTGTACCCCACTGTCTACTTGTCCACAATCCTTACCTTTAGTTTGACGCTTACTCGACTCGACTCGACTCGATTCGATTACCCCCCCTCGATCACATGAAAATTAGACAAACAGTTGGAATTCGGGGATTTTGGCTGACCACGAGACCTTAGATCAACGATCTGGCTATCGCCGAGACTCTTCGTCCCTCAGCAAGGTGCACCCCATAGAATCTAACGCTCATCGTTCGTCATGGTCCAGTATTATCCCGGATCCTGCATTCTTCGATACATTACGCAACAATCAGCTACTTGGCTCTCTCGACGAAAAGGAAATTCCACCGCCCCAATTCCCTGCGTTTCTACGACCTCTGCCGAACAAGATTACGCCTGAAGATGTCGATTATCTGAAGATCAAGGGTGCACTCTCTGTGCCCACTTTGCCACTACAGAATGCCTTACTACAGGCTTACGTCGAATTTGTGCATCCGTACATGCCGCTTATGGACTTGAATGCCTTCCTCGGAGTTATCAGCAGCCGGGACGGCCAGAATGGACAGACCAGTCTGTTCCTCTACCAAGCCGTCATGTTTGCGGCCTCAGCGTTCGTTGACATGAAGTACCTCAGGGAGGGCGGTTACACAACACGAAAAGCAGCCCGCAAGTCGTTCTTCCAAAAGACAAGGGTAGGTGACAATTCCGACCACGTGGTAGCGACTTAGACTAACTTGACAATAGTTGCTGTACGACTTTGATTACGAGTCAGATCGCCTTGTACTCGTGCAGGCACTGCTTTTGATGACATACTGGTACGAAACGCCAGATGACCAGAAAGACACATGGCATTGGATGGGTGTGGCCATCTCACTGGCACACACCATCGGTCTTCACCGCAACCCCGGGTCTACGAGCATGGCACCAGCAAAGCAGAAGCTCTGGAAACGAATCTGGTGGTCATGTTTCATGCGAGACCGTCTTATCGCACTCGGTATGCGACGTCCCACACGTATCAAGGACGAAGACTTTGACGTTCCTATGCTCGAGGAGAGCGATTTCGAAATTGAGATGCTCCCCGAGAGTAACACTATTATTCCGGCCAGCTGCGCATTGGTTCGCAACCTTGATATGCAACGAGAATTGGCCATCATGTGCATTGCCAAGGCTCAGCTTTGCGTCTGCATCAGCCGTATGCTCAAGGCACAATACTCGGTCCTGATCCGAGATAAGATGAAGCCGGAAAACACCACCAACAGCACGATGATGCTTTTCCCTAACAAGCAGCTAGACAATGTTGAGAGCGTTACTGAGGTGGACCACGAACTCATGGCATGGGCCGAATCACTCCCGGCCTGCTGCCAATACCGCACTTTGACACCCTTGGATGTCAAGGACGGGCGATCAACAGTTGCTGTTCAGCGAACACTACTTCACATGGTCTACTATACCACAATCTCGGCTCTCCATCGACCCCAGTTCCTGCCATCTTCTCCGCTCCAGGCACCGACAACATCCCGACAAGTCCAGGATATGTCTCGACTGCGAGTGCGCGATGCCGCGATGCACATCACCCGAATGGCCACCGAGCTTCACCAGTACCGTCTGGAGCGATTCTTGCCTACGACCGGTGTCACAGTTATCCTCCCTGCCATGATCATCCATCTTTTGGAGATGAAGAACCCTACTCCCCAAGCTCGAGAACGTGCCACACGAGGATTCCGTCAGTGCATGCGAGTTATGGAGAAGCTCCGAGAGGTTTATGCTGCCGCTGACTACGCAACTGGTTTCCTCGACGCTGCTCTCCGTAAGGCTGCTATCGACATCAACTCCAGCGTTGCCCCTTCGACCTTGGCTATGATGAAGCGTGTGCCAATCGAGTTCAGCGCTCAGACACCGCCACCCGAGAATGCACCATACATGACCGCTTCGGAGTCGCTGTTCAACGAGAGGCCAAAGGAGCCCCAGCCTGTGCCAGCAGCCCCTACCATGATGCCACCAAACACTGTTAATGCGGCAGCTCTAGAGATGCCTACTCACTCACCACCCACAACGGAGATGGATTCACCCAACGCTGGCTTGACACCAAGCGTCAGCGCCGGTTCTGAAGAGATTCAGCTTGATGTTGGCCAGATGGACCTCGATTTCATGCAAGGTCATGACGAATTCGACTGGAACGCCGTCGCCGGAACTGATTTCGACGTTGATCAGTGGCTCCAATTCCCTCCCGAGGGCGTGAACAACAAGGATGATAACTTGATCGCTGGAGTACTGGGTGTTGAAGAGCCTACCATGACTGCTGAGCAAGCTCTGACATGGGCCATCAACGCCGAGGCAGACGCGGCATCTCGCCAGCCTGAGAACCACGGCATTGCTGCGTCGGCATAGAGCTTGAAGCTCGTACCATCACATTTACATACAATTCTGGATGAATGATGCTTTGGATTGATCTTATATTTGACTTTTTCGCGTTGCCTGGTGTACATGGTGCACTGCATTAGAAACAGGCGTTTATGAGCTTTGGCTCTAGGTGGCGTATTTGTATTTTTTGGCATGGGAACGGTGGATTTGTCTTGGGGTTTGGGTTATGTTTCTCAAGGGCCCGAACAAAAAAGTAACGCTTGACATGATGGTTGACGAAGACACATTGATTCTTCTGGCGTTGGATATCACGTACAGACTGGGAAGAGATGCCTGCAGAGGCTTAAAGTCTCTCTTTTGTTGGCGGACATTCATGTCGCCCTTTTAGTTTTAGTGGATTAGTAGTTGAATGATGATAAAAGTTAACACTTAATCTTTGGCGCTCTTGTGAAGATGAAGGTTATGTGACTGAGTCTGAAGAATGTGCTGAGTGGATAAGGTTGAGGATGTAGCATGTATGGAATGAGACTTGGAAGTCGATCAACTAGGTACTAATCCATTGGCCACCTGTTATACATACTCCCTATTACATGCTAACCTGATAACGAACGGTTATTGGCATCAACAACACTGAAAAATACAGGATAAAGCTATCACGAGGTCGATCATGGGAAGCCAACAAAGATAATGCTTGGAGTTCCAGATATCTATCACATCACATCAATGACCTTGCCGCTGAGAGCATAAGAGACGAAATAATTGGGTTACATCATGCTTATTTAGACTATCATTTAGTCTACTTTATTTTGGCGCCCTAAGCCTTGGGGGATAATTCTTCGGTTTCCTTTTACAACCACCTCACATGGGTCTGTCTTCTGCTGTGGTCTTTCACACTGCAATGATGGGGAACATCAGGTACAGCAATCTTCAAATTACCCCAAGAATACACCCAACGACTCACTGCAATGGAGCGGCGTAGCTGAGAACATGTGAATGTCTCACTAGGGAAGACCCTACTTACAGGGGACCTCCATGAACTCGAAAAAATGGGGTAGATGGATGTCCCTGGTAGAAGACAAGCTTGGGCTTCACTGCACAACATACATCTGTATCTAGCAGATTCAGAGAGAGTAAGAAGCAAGAAGCGAACGGAGGAGCAGTAAAGTAGACAAATACGAGATTAGAGGGCTGTTATGGATGGCGTAATGTGTTTGTTGACATTCATTTAATTACCGTCATGACGGCTGACAGGGTGATGATTGACAGGGGTAGCTAGCTGGACCTGGAGCTATGAGCAGAGATGGGGTCTGATGATCAGAGTTGATTGGCAAGAGAGAGACAGAAAGTGCCGGATGGAGAAATGGCATTCAGTGGAATGGATCATGTAAGTTGACAAGTCTAGAGTTTCTTTGATTGCCCCTTTTCTGTGTCTTGAATTATCTTACCAAGTCAAGTTAGTTCAGGTACAACCACTATCATGTGCTAAGTTACACTATAAGGACAAAGAAGCAAATATCTTGTTGAAGATATCCATTGAAAGCGGCCAAAGTCTTATGTATAACTCTGTCCCTGGTCTCGTCGTACAGGGCAATCAAGCTAACAAATTCGCTTGCTCGTTTAACGGGTGTCTGAAGCGGATCCCTTCCCAAGTCAAGTCAAAGCGAGATCTCCTTTCCTGCAAGCAAGTTTTTTCGGTTGATGTTAGTCAGGTCTTGGCTCTTTTTTTGGGTGGGAGGGAGGGAGGAGAGGAGGCGACCAAGAGCAACAGCCGGAGGAATTGCGATTATGGGGCGAGGCGAGATGAGATGATATGAGGCGAAGGGCGAGGGAGGGGCATCTTATTTAATTATCTGGATGTATCCGTATGTTTGGCTTAGTTACTATGTATAGCTAGTTACCTAGTTAATGTACAGTACTGTATTGTAAATCATCTTGCCCTTGTCTTGTCGTGAGAGCTCATTTCTTCCTCCTTTCAACCTAACCTACTCTGTACCCATCGATCGACTGAACCTTTTCCCCCCCCAAATCATTTTATTTTTTTCCCTTTTGAATAGTATTCTGTGACTATGGTTATTATTCTTTGTCTACTTGCAATCTTCTTCTTATACCTCATTCGTCAATGGTCATTCTATGCCTCTCTACCACTTCATCATTCATAAGAGTCTCTCTGCGTGGTCACAGCTTCCAACAAAGCAAAGCTCTGTTCGTTGTATAGCTCCAGCTTGATCTTTACAACTGAGCTTGATTCATTCTCTCGAACAAGGCACTCCTTGTCCTTTGGTCTATCCTTCTTTACATTCATTCATTCTCTGCCCTAGAGTCTCGTCATTCACCCACTTTTCTCCAACTACTTACATTCTGTCCAAATCCGGCTATTCACATAACATAACATCACTTCGACTATCGAACTATCTATCACCGGCTGACCTTGTATTGACTTTTGAGCGGCGTCAAATTTACGATATACTGTACTCTCCCTTTTGTTTTAGGGGCGCACGGAGCATTTGATCAATCTGCAACTTCCTTAGGGTCACCAATCAAGCCACTCATCGACTGACTTGAACTGGTTTTATTTAAAATAAAATCAGGGCGCTAATTTTCTTGGATAAACTCCATCTTCCAGCGTAAAACCTCATTTATTACAGGCCTCAGCTGCAGCTGGATCCACGACTTACCTGCACCGCGACGGGACCAGACCGCGACGTGGCCCGCTCTCCGTCCACTCAAGAAGCTCCGATTGAGACCTCAACCTCGACTTAATACAACTCAACTTACCAACCTCCGCCAGGTCGATTTTTGACCGCCATCTTCGTATCGGCGATTGCTTCCTTTTTTCCTCTTTATTCCGTCTTGTTTTTTAGAGTGGCTCTGCAAAGACCCTCTTTGTCGCTCCTTAGCCTCCGTCGACTTGTCACCTTTATTACTGTTACCTTTTTCTTTGTAGTTGAAGGCATCAAGCAAGCATCCATTCTTACCAGTGTCATCTGCGTCACCAACAGCTTCACTTCTTTTAGCTCTGAGTTGTTTTTCGACCCGCATTACCATCCTTGCTGCATCGACACAAAGAATCTTCACGTCATCACGTTTACCAATCAGACCTAAGACAAAAGAAGAAAAAGAAAAGAAGAGAAAAGAAGGAGAGAAAAACCCTAACAACTGACGGCGACCGACTTGACGACTCTTACCTATCTTCTCTTCGACATGGGCATCAAAACCATCACTGTCCCTCGCCCTATCGACCTGTCCCCAGGCTCTTAGACAGATCATGATTCTACGATTCATCCGCCCGATCCCCGTCTGTCTGTCTGCTGGATAAGAGAATCACCTATAGTAGCCATGAGTGATACACCTACGCAAGTCGCTAGGCATGCGCGCCATGCCCATGCCCATGCCACTTCTACTTCCACTTCGCCGCCTCCGAAAAACAGAATTTCCGATGATATACTTGCCAATCTCGGCCCGCGCAATGTCGTCGATGCCCTCAACACGGCTACCGGCGCCCTGAGGGCGTCGCTCGACAAATTTTCCACTACCGATCGAGAGTTTACTATGCGAACCGCCCTTGCATCGCATGCTATTTGGGTATGGCTTGAGGAGCTACAGTCTTGGCCATGGCCATCTGGATCAGGCTCGTCAGGTTTCGAGATACCCAGTGAGGAGGAGCGAAAAAAGAAATCGATGCAGCTCTCCGTACCCGAGGAGGGGGATGGCCAATGGATGGGAAGTCTGCTGGCTCGAGACGTAGCAAAGTACGACCAGAGAGTGGCTGATATCCAGCGTGATTTGTCCGAACTTGGTATCGAGGATATCAAGACACACATTCGTATGAACCACATCGATGCCATGTCCCGGCCTGGAACGCCACTTTCCGAATTCAACGCAGCCGCGCAGCTCTCACGCTCCAGTTACAGTCGCATGGAAGACCACACAGCTGTGATCATGACGATTGTCATGCATGCGCTGCCTGTTTTAAACAACCTGAGACGCTTATTGCAGACCTGGGATTTGCGCCTTTGCGCCTTACGCCGTGTCCCAACCCTACTACTTGCCCTGGAGGACGCCGAAGTTGCTCTGCAATCTGCCTTCAAGGCTATTTCCTTACATACGAAAGATACACCACAAAAGGACGATGGTTCACCACAAGATTCGACACTTACAAGAGATACTTTCGACGTCATGAAGAAGCATATCGAGCAATTGATTGCGCGTCCGGGCCGATCTCTTGATTATATGCTCGATTGTTTAGAAGGGTTATCTGATACTCTGCCCGGAGATTGGCTGGACCGCATGGAAGCCGTTGAGTCGAGTTATAGTGACTGGGTTGTAGTCTGTGAGAAGAAGATCCGGGAAACTGAGCGAAACACCCCTGCACAGCCAGATCCACCACCGCAACCCACAGAACCTCCACGATCGCCATCACCAGTCAAACAAGACGCAGAAGCCAAGGAACCTGCTTCGCTTGGTGATAGTCCGATTGCCGACGAACCTGACAGTGATGATGACACTCCAATCAACGCCAGCACGGGGGTTGTGCCGATTCCATTGCTTTTGCCGCCCAAGATAATCAGAAGCGATTCTTCTGAAGATATCAACACATCCATGGAACCCATCAAGTCAAGAATTCCCTCTGGGCTGTCCGAGGCTGATACCATTGTGCCCGGATGGCACAAGAGGGACAGCTCATCTGAGAGCGAACCTGAGAGCCCCCCATCATTTCTCCCTATCGAAGAAGTCGACGAGACCTGCGAGGAGGAGAATGATACTTTTGATGGCACCAGGGACGTTCTGCCCGGTACTCCCAAAGCACCGAGACAGAGTATCGAAGAGGATTTCAACTCCCCAACGATGTTTACTCGCACACCCGAGACACCCGAATACAACTACAGCTTCTCGCACGACTATGAGCGAGAAATCTCTCCCGAACTACCACCTCTTCGCCCTCTACCTCTACCCCGGCCAAGAATCGACCCCTCTCGAACGCTTGCCGTTCGTTCATCGAGCATGAATTTTGGTGCCTTGTCTAGCGACCCGCCTGAGATATCTGGCTCTCCCGATCTGCCCAGATCTCGAATTCGTGAAGCAGAGTATATTCAGGCAAGCCCACCTAGCTCTCCGCCGGAGGAATCAAAAGGAACCTTGTCAGCACCGCTCGGTAGTCCTTTCTTAGCACCAGACCGTAACGTTGATGACCTTGATATTTCAACGATGCACATGGAGCAAATAGATGAGTCCTACAATGACGAGTTTGACGACTCTTTCTCAATCTCGGAGTATCCTGCTTCTTTTGAACACCGAGGCAGTGCTGGTGACCAGCATCTACAACAACAAATCAGCCATATTATCGACTCCATACCTGCGAAGATCAAGCTGACTACCGAGCCCAAGGTCAACCTGAACCCCCCAGACCTGCAGCTACCACGTGTCAGGAAGAGACCCTCCATTGAACCTTTTCGAAGAAGCACCTCGGGGCTTTCCTCTAACTCCAGGGCAGGCACGCCCTCATTCACCCTTTCACCAGCAAAGAACACCAGGGTGCGAAACCGTGGACACTCGGAGATTAAGGTCTACCACCTTTCTAGATCGACTGGTGAAGCTCCAATCAAGCTCTTCATTCGCTGTGTTGGTGAGCAGGGAGAACGAGTTATGGTTCGTGTGGGTGGTGGCTGGGCCGATCTTGGTGAATACCTCAAGGAATATGCCAGTCATCACAAGCGACGATCTGCTGCGACCAACGCCAAAGTAGAGGTCCTTCCAGAATCACCCGGCTCTCGGAAATCCAATGTTGGGTCGAGTCCTGGGGGCCGCCCTCAGTCTGCGGTTGAGACGTCTCCCATATCCCCTCTATCCGTCCGTAAGACGCGCCGGAGTATTGGTGCCATGGGGAGCGAAATGCCAAAGATGAGCTTCGGAACACCCGGAGATGAAGGCACCCCAGAAGTGTTCGGCCGATCGAGATCGAACTCTCACCTTAGCTGGAAAGAGGATGATAGTTCTTTCCTTGGGCTTGCAGGACCTACCGGCAAGAAGGTTGAGATGAGCGAAGAGAATAAGGCTTGGGTCGCAAGCGTTAAGGAAAAGGTCAGAATCGCTAGCAACGGTGAACGAAGAATATCCTCATCGACCGGCCAGTTCGGAGAACTCGGTAAAGTCGGTGGTACGAAACGACTATTCCTTAAGTCTGAAGACCGTCGAGAATCCAAGGGAGGCCGGGAGTCGAGAGGAGGTCGCGAATCGCGAGGAAGTGTCAGATGAAGTTGACATCTTATGAACACCCGAGTCTCTGTTCTTGCATTTACGCACACGCACACGCACGCACCATTTTACCTACGAACCTATCAACCTGAGCATTACCCCTATTACAACGCCTTAACGGAGGATGACTTTGCTTTGCGGAGTTGGGGCACAGCTGACACATGTCATGTATGGGCATAGCATCTGAATTTCCTTTTTCTTTTTACTTTGTTATCACACGGCACGACCTTTCTTCGGGGCGAAACTGAGGAGGAAGTAGACAGTCAATACCCAAAATTTCTTTTTTTTTGTTTGTCATGAGATTATTAGTTTAGAGTCATTTGATACGTGAATGACATGAATAGCAACATACAATCCAGTCACGTCTTGATTTGGGTACAGATCTATAAGAAGTACAATGCTTAACCGTGTCATTTAAACAAAAGAAATGATGTCCATTTAATTCCATAGCTAACCGTGATGGCAAAGACATGCGTCGTATCATAGCTTGGGCCTAAAGCCTGTCCATAACCAGATCCTTTTCCATCCGACCCAATGCACCCGTTTCCGAAGTCCGCCTTTTGTAACCTCCAATGCCTTTGTATCCGTTACTTTTGTTTCTGTTTTTACTCTTTATTCTTTTTGTTTTCGTTTAGTCCTCTTCGGCGTTCGCCTTGCGAGCAGCACGTCGTTTGCCCTTTCCGCCCTTAGGGTTGCCCTTAAAGTGCTTCTTGCTGGAAGCCATCGCAACATCCTTGGGGTCGAGGCCGCTCTCAAGAGCGACCATTGTGCGAGCCTTTCGGCCTGACAGGTGCTTGCCTGCTAGAGGATCCTCCTTGCCTTGCTCTGAGTATTGGTAGTTAAAAGGTTTGCTAACATGGCCTTGAGCGCTGGATGGTCCGAAGAAACCCTTGTCGAGCTTCTGGGACTTGGGGCCAGCGGGAAGAGGGACATCGACGGTCGATTCTAGATCAATGGCATCATCGTCCATGGCAAGGAAAGGCTCGCTGCTGGCTGGATCAACAACAGAGAGCTGATCCATAGCGGCAGACAGGGCAGCACGTCGCTTCTCGGGGAGATGCTCCTCGTCATAGAGTCCGCGGTTGAAGTCGGCAGCATCTTCAATTCCTGGGGGCGGTGAAACAAACAGCAGCTTGCCGCCCACGTAATCCTTGAGGATGTAACGAGCAGCTCGGGACTCATCGGGCTGACCAAGACCTTGCGTCTGGAAACCACGGGCACGAGCATAGGAGCGGAGAAGCTCGCTAGCGGTGGGAATTCCGGTACCACCCTCCTCGATGGCTCGAGTACGGATGCGAATACCATATATAGCCTCAAGGAAAGGCTGAGGAATTCGCTGAGTAACAAGACCAACAGGACCGAGAAATTCACGAAGCTGATCAATGGGAAGGATACCATTGCAGACGAGGTCGGCCTTGGTGGTGGCAAAGTTGGGGAAGACGAGACCGGGACAATCGCAAAGGATAACGTTCGGACTGAGGTGGATGGTCTGGAAGTGCTTGGTCTTTCCGGGTGTCGATGAAACGGAGACCTTCTTGGCGCCGATAAGAGCGTTGATTGTGGATGATTTACCAACGTTGGGGTAACCGACTAGACCAACTTGCAACTTATGATCTGAGCCTATTGATAGGTTAGTCGGGGCTCTTGATTGTTCTGTTGTTTGAAGTATCTTACCAGCGTCTGCAGGAGCGTGTTGCAGGAAAATACCCTCCAGCTCCTCAACTGTCAAAATTTGTGTATCAACATCGTCTGCCTCCTCTGCCGCCTTAGCCTCCTGATCAATCTGTGTCTCATTTGCGGGCTCTTCAGTCAGAGGAGCGCCTTCTTGCTCTTGCTGACCGCTGCTCTCTCCCTGCTCCTCGGTTGGTTCCGAGGCGGAAGCAGCCGACTCGTCGTCTGAATCCTCGAGATCCCTTGCCTCATTCTCTGCCTTGGCCAACTCGGCCGAGAAGAAACGATAAGCGATACCTGCCTCCTTTAGGTGCTTCGCCCAAGCCATTCGTTGCTTAGGTGTCATCATATCTGCCTTGTTGATAAGAAGAAGACTCTCTTTTTTGGGGTCAATTTCCTTGACGTAATCGTCGAGATCCTCGGAGCGAAATAGTAGAGGGTTTCTCGCATCAACAATCTGGACGATCAGATCAGATCTTTCAATAACACGCCAGAGTTGTCGCCAAACTTCCAAATTTCTTTCGAAAGGGGTCATAAGGAGATCGTTGTTTTCCTGCAGCTCAGCTAGGCCGCGTCGCCAGTTGAGGAAACTCTCTCGCTCTCGCCGGTCCAGCTCTTCTGGTGTTGTTGTGGAATCCCACTTGGGTCTTCGAGGCACAGACAAACGGCCTTTGTGCTGCTTGTGCTTTCCAATAACGTCTCTCTCCTCTTGCGCCGAAAGAAGGTATGGGTTCTTCTGGTCTGTGTGGATAATCTTGACATTGTTCGTCTTCTCGGCAGTGAAATCGGTTCCTGCCAACTCGGCGGTAGCCAAAAACTCGTCCAAATCGCCTTGCTCCGTGACGGAGCGCATCTTGACCCAAGAAGCATCCTTCTTCTCGTTGACGAGATATTGCTCGCCGGTTGCGTGGTTCGTTCTGGTGATGGCAGAAGTTCGCTTCCTTTCGGCTCCCTTGCCTTTACCGAAGCGATCGTTCATGAGGGCATTGCCCAAACCGACCGAGTTCTTGGACTTTGCCAGAACCATTTTGGCGGCTTAATCTGAAGTATGATCTGGTGCGCTTTTGGTCTTTGGTATACGAGGAATCTTTGTTCCAAGGCACTATATTTCAAATGAGGGTATAAAGGTTGTGTAAAGAATTGGTTTGAGTTGAACTGAGAGGAGGGCTGTAGCGATCAACTGACTGCCCCGCTGAATAATGACTGTTTCTTGGAGGGGCAAATGGAATTTTCGGGGGTCCTTGTCCGTATTTCAATTACCATATTCACACTGTAATTTGTCGCTTCACAATTAGCTTTGGGACTGTGTGAGCCAGTTGACAGGGTCGTGGATAACTGTGGGTATCTTGATAAGGATTTTTTTCGTCACCCCGCTAGATTTTCTGTACCCGGATGAGTGTGATTGAAGCCCAACACCCACCCTCGCCTCACAACTAGATTCTTGTCGCTTCAAACCGCCAAGATGCCTCGAAAATGGATGTGAGTATTTAGGTCATGAAATTTTTTCTATCTTAGTATACTGATATATGTATTTTTCTACAGTGACAAAAAGTCAGCCCAGCACTTTACGCTGGTGCACCGACCGCAAAATGACCCTCTCATCCACGACGAAAATGCGCCTGCAATGGTGCTTAACCCTACTCAGACCAAGAAATCGTCTTCCAAGTCAAAGGACCTAGATGATCTCGCTTCCGAGTTGGGTTACGAAGCCGAAGGTGTCCGCGCGAACGAAGGAGAGGCAGCCAGCTATGGTGTCTACTACGACGATTCCGAGTACGATTATATGCAGCATCTGCGAGATCTTAACACTGGAGGTGGAGAGGTTGTCTTCGTCGAGTCTGAAGCTACCGCAAACAAGGGCAAGGGAAAACAAAAGCAGTCGCTTGAGGATGCGCTGAGGAAGTTGGATATCGACCAGAGTGCAGAGGATATTCTGGATGATGATATTTTACCTTCCAAAAACCTTACGAGGGCTACATACGAAGCCCAGCAGGAGATTCCCGACTCTCTCAAGGGATTCCAGCCTGATATGGACCCCCGTCTGCGAGAAGTCCTTGAAGCTTTGGAAGATGACGCATTCGTCGACGACGAAGATGATGATATCTTCAAGCAGCTGGCCAAGGACGGCCGAGAGCTGGAAGACTATGAGTTTGAGGAGGCGGAATTTGATGAAGATGATGGATGGGAGTCAGATGCTACAGCAAAGCCCACCAAGGAATACCAGAACGACGATGTGCCCCAGCTTGTGAAGCAGATGGAGCAGCCAGAAGAGGGCCCATCTCAAGACTGGCTTGAAGATTTCAAGCAATTCAAGAAGGAGCAGAAGGGTGCCAAGGCACCAGTTGCGCCATCACAGTCCGAGATGCAGTCTATGTGGACAACCACCACAAACGGTGGCCGACGCAAGAAGAGAAAGGGCGCCCTTACCGACAACTCAAGTTATTCCATGACTTCCTCTTCATTAGTGCGCACTGAGCAGATGACTCTCTTGGACGCAAGATTCGACAAGATCGAGGAGGCCTACAACGAGGACATGGATGATGACATGCAGTCAGTCTCTGCTGTGTCCACCATGTCCACGGTTCAAGGTCCTATCCGTGGTGATTTTGACAACATCATGGATGACTTCCTCGGAAACTTTACCAAGCCAGGGAAGAGGACGAACAAGAAGAACAGGCCTCAAACTGGCATTGAGCAATTGGAAGAAATTCGAAGGGGACTGGGACCTGCTCGAATTGGAGGCCGAGCCTACAAGGCAAGATCATGATTCAGTGCGAAATGAATAGGTAGAAAGAATCACGGATGATCTTTATGGGACACAAAAAAAGGAGTTTAGGAGTAAAACAAGTACCAATGAAACATTTAACTTTACTTTAATTGATATTTCTGAGTCGCTATCATGACATGTTTAAATTGTCTCATCCTTGCCATTGTCCTATAAATGCACGTCACGTGTTGGGTGGGTCATGCAGCAGACGAAAGCTCCCCAGAATAGGAACTAGGTAGCTTGGATGGACTCAATTAATTCTACCTCGAGCATTCACTAACCACCCGCTATAACGTACACGTCACGCCACGCATTTCGCGCGCTTTAACTCCCCCTCATGTTCAAACGATTCCCTAGATGAGTGCGACGTCTGTTGCATCATCAAACCAGATGTTTTCGGCTTTTGGTCAACCAACGCGGAGTCCATCTCCAGCGATTAATCCTTTCGCGACTAAGTCTGACGACAAAGGAAGCGCATTCGGCATTGATGGCGCGAACGATTCTTCCAAGACGAAGCGAAATAAGCGAACATCGGCCTTCGGCGACCAGAGCGATAGTGATGCAAAGCGGAAGACGAAGAATGGTTTTAAAGGCAAAGATGCCAACTTGAGTGACGGAGGCGGTAGGCTCAAGACCCGCAAAGGTGACGAAAAGAAGAAGCAGACCGACACAAAAAAGAACCCATTCGCTACTGCCTCTTCGTCCAAAAAATCAGCAGCTCAAAACGCGCGTAACAACGGCTCTAACCCATTCGCGACGACGCGCGATGAATCGCGACCAACTTCGTCATCGAGCGCCGACACTCAAGATGATCACGTTCCCGAAGCTTATCATTCCGACGACCCTCATGCAAAGAGAGTATACGAGCAGTTGCGGAAAGACGGTATACACCCTCCACAATGGCCATCACAACCTGGAAACCCTAAGAACAAGGGCGAAGTCTCGAAATTCCGGGAGAGATACGAGGCCTACCGCAGCAAGGCACGCGCGTCGTTAACAAAGGCTGGCCTGATTGACGATCCTGAAAAGCGAAAGACACTTCAAGATGCCATTGACTTCAAGGGTATCTGCGAGGATATGTGCCCCGAGTACGAAAAGATCACGCGAATCAACGAGATGGATGTTCATCAACCCGAGAAGAATCCTAAAACAACATTTGCCAATACGAGTCGCATGATCAAGAAGCTTGCTCGCTCTGCTGCTGGTCAGGAGGCGCCTCTTCCCATGGATGTACGATCGATACCGGCTCTCAAAAGGACACTGGACTATCTGATTGATGATCTATTGCGCGAGGATTCAAATCTTCCAGGTTTGCATGGCTTCCTCTGGGACAGAACACGAGCGATTCGCCGAGACTTTACCTTCTTCTCATCTCTTACGCCTGACGAAATGAAAATGCAAGTCTACGTTCTGGAGAACATTGCGAGGTTCCACGTCACGGCACTGCACCTACTTACTCAAGACGGCAAAGCACCTGAAGATTTTGTGGAACAGCAGGAATTGGAGCAGTTAGGAAAGGCTCTACTATCTCTCCGTGACGCTTACGATGACTGCAACGACCAGGGCATCCGCTGTGAGAACGAGCCCGAATTCCGAGCATACTACCTCATCTTTCATGCATACGACTCAAATATTATCGAGACCCTTCAACGCCAATGGAAGCCGAATCTGTGGAAGGATTCGGATGAGGTTCGCACAGCAGTGTCGCTGGTCGAGGCCCTTCAGAACACTCAAGACTTTCATGGACCTCTCACAGACGCGCCGTCTTTGGCTGCGTCATCGGCCTACCAATCATATTTTCGAATAGTGGAAGATCCAAAGGTTTCTTATACAATGGCTTGCTTCGCAGAATGCCATTTTCCCAGACTACGACGTTGCATCTTGTCTGCTATCAAGCGAGCTCTTGCTCGGCCTCGAGAAACTTCCAAGGATGTTACGGCTGCTGTCCTGAACAAGTTCCTTCGCTTTGATACTGTCGAGCAGGCCATAGAGTTTGCGGAGCTTCATAACATCGAATTCGGCGAATGCGAAGAAGATCCTTCTGATACCAGTCGACAATACGCAAAGTTGGACAACCGAAGTTCCTTGCCTCACCTTCGACTAAAACACCAATTTTCTCATAGCCTGGTCGAGAAGAAGCGTGGTGCAAGGACGCTCCCTCAACTTATTCACGAAACGATCCACGAAGACACGACTGCTAAACCTACAATCAATGGATCTGTTGGAGGAAGCCCATTTGCTTCAAATAACCAAAATACCAACAAACCCCCGATACCTACCGGACCCAAGGCAACAACACCGAGTCCTTTTTCAGCGTTCAGTACGCCTGGTGGATCCTGGGGAGACAATAAGGCTGGTAACGGCAACACAGGTAAGATCCCACCCCTAATGTTTAATTTGTGCCAAAGATTCTGCATACCCTGGCTCTTTACATATACGACTATATGTCAAGGCCTTTATGTTGCAGGCGAATAGGATATCGCATTCAGCCGGAGACTCGATAAGCCATCGCTCTTGAGATGTACTCAGAGCATCATCGTTGGCTCGAGATGAACCACTGGAAATCTGGCAATGACACGCCTCAACCACTGGTTCTGACGTTTGTATTCGCTTAGGGACTACATTCAACGGAACCACGCCAACCAACGGCTTTGCTGTGCAACAACCGACACCGCAGCAAAATCCTTTCGCTTCAGGTTTGGCCTCCGCAGCCAAACAACCTGTTGCCAACCCATTTGGGCCGGCTGATTCTACATCGACACCATTACAGACCAGCAATATTTGCACCAAGGCAGATTCCAGTTCTCAGCAGCCACAGACTTCCGGAACAGCGCAGCCCTTGAATCCATTTGCCTCTTCGTATAAACCGTCGACTGCTCCGGATGCTCCAGCAAAAGGTAGCCCCTTCAATAGCCCGTTCACCCAGCCTTTTGCACCTGCAAAGACGGATAATGGGCCTTCGACAAAACCGGCATTTTCCTTCACACCAGCGAAGACTGCGCCCCCCGCAACCGAAATTGCCTCTACTGCCTCTAGTAAAGAAGAACCGGCAGACAAACCCCAGAGTCAAGCCCCAGCAGCTACAACAGCAGACTCAACAAAGGGACCTACTATCAATTTCATACCTCCAACTCCGACACTATCAACGAACCCCTTTAATACTACAACGCAACCGCCAAAGCCAGTTCCATCAAGCGCCAATAACAGCGTACCACAAGCACATACAACAGGGCCTGGGCTGGAGAAGTCTAAGCCAGCAACAAGCATTCTTGGCTCGCAACCCCCAGCCACATCAACACCTCAATTCTTATTCCCTCCCATCGGAACACCAGCCTTCCCAGTACCACCCAAGAGCAGCGATGTTTCTCAACCTTCGACAGCTCTTACAACCACCCAGCCACCCAAAGAGCCAAGTTCTTCTCCAGAATCTTTAGCGCCACCTCGTGACCTCCTTGGTGACTTCACCAAGTGGTTTGTAATGGGTGACCAGGGACTCATGGACGAGTTTCAAGCATTTATGCTAGATAATATTCTTCAGGGTGTATATCGAAAATATGTTCAAGATGAAGAAGCAAAAAGAAAGAAAGAGGAGGAAGAACAAGCCCTAGCAGAGGCAAGGAAATTCCGTACCTATAGCCTATCAGTCAAGTACTTCTACCGCTGGAAGGAAGTTGCACGCGATCGACGCTTGAGCCGACTTCGTCGAAGTGGTCGAGAACAAATGAGGGCCTACTACGAAGAACAACGTGCGATGCAGGCCAAGGCCCAGAAAGATGCTGCTCGCCGAGCGGCTCGTGAACAGGCCGAGATTGCGGAATTGAACCGACCGGAGGAGTTGAAGGACTTTCTCAAGCATAAAAAGCCCAGTAAACGTCGCCAAGCAGAAGAAGAGGACGCGCTACTTGCTTCTGGTGTTTTGTCCGGAATCAACAATGAGCAAGAGGCTGTTACCAAGATCGTGCGTAGGGCGCCGTCTGTCGCCAGCACCGCCTCCAGCAAACAGTCGAGCAATTCCACCTCGAGAGGTGGTTCAAAGACCAGAGCACTTCGACAACAGTTCGCGAGCGACCAACCCGCCACTTTCAGACGCTCACTGCCTCCCATGATCTCTCAAAACACCTCAAGCCCCGAGCCCAGCACTCGTGTCAGTAGGGTCTCCGAACGCTGGCGTCTCAAAGCTATGGGTATTGTCCAGTTGCCTGACGGTACGGCTGTACCCGAATCAATGGCGAATGAGATGCAATCCGGCAAGAGAAGACTTGCAAGCAGTACGATGGGCCCGCCTAGTAGCTATCCTATTCGCAGAGCCTCCGGGGGTGATTTCACGCGCTCTGAAGCACGACAGCGTATCTCTACCTCACACGAAAACATCGACACAAGCGAGTCCGACAGTGCCACCACCAAAAACAAGAGAAAGCGTCCGACTGAGGATGATGGCGAGGCGACTCAAGAACGTCAGGCTAAATCCAGCTCGCATAAGCGGGTCATGAGCGACGCGCAAAACCTTATCAACGAACTCCGCGCTATGAGAGAGGAGATGGAAGAAGGTGCGACGTGGTTCAGAGATCAAAATGACAGACTGCAGAGCGAGTTGATTAGTAGAAGCTCGACACCGTGGGATCAAGATGCATAATTGAGAAAGAGAGGAAGCAAAAATCGCGGTTAATGATGATGGCATTTCCATCTTGAGTATACATATACTACTGCAATTGGATGGAAGAATCAGGGAGAGGAGGAGGTATATAACTGTTTTAACAGCTCTGATTTTGAGTACCTACCTCTTGGTCTGTTTTCAGGCAAGGGGTAGCATGATTTAGATTTTGTTTCCAGAGGCATGGCATGGTATAAGGGAATGATTCAACAAGCATATACATATCGGCATTCAAAGCCATTCTACACACATTCTACACACATTTCATTTTCTGTTGCTTGTGATGTTCACTATGTGTTGCCAAGTTAGGAGTGTTCTAATTACATGATCTTGAACCATGTGTGCGCACCTGGCTTTGGCTCAAACACCATCATTCTCGAAACATCGGCAGACAAGAGATAGAAGAGACTGCAGGACATGTTTCATCGTAGAACGTTATCTTCTTGGTCATGTCGTTCAAGCCGTCCTTATGAACCATCATATTTGGCTTTGAACTTATATGTGTCACGGTTCCATGCTATAGATTAAGAATTGATATCAACTACTTGAATCCTGGCAAGAGGCCATGGGATTCGTGTTTTCCCCGAAGGGCTTTTGGAAGTTAGGAGCTATCATAATTCTCATTGCTTCTGGAGTCCATGTAACGTAGTAATGATATATAGTAGGATTCAGGGAAGTTTGAGGTTTGTCGAGTCGATTCGATTAGCCTTCTTGTTCTTGGCATTGATTATACTGGACAGTTTCTGTTGTTACTTCTTGGCCTACATACTGCCTGCATTGAAGAAGCTTGTGTTTCTCCCACTCTTACTACTACAGATATCTATAATTTTCTATTGATGTCGAGGAGTTTGGAGTTTGGAGCCTCAACCCTGGATCTAAAGATCTTTCGTGGTCAAATCACTCAACCTTCGAGCACTGTTCGATGTTGTATTCTTGTTGTCGACCGATACAGTGGCAAAACATACCTCCGTGATCAGATTCACCAACGCCATCGTTATCGGAGTCGGTTGCAATGGGTCCTGCTCGTTCGACTGCTGTAGGAGACTTGCTGAGCTCGAATCTTGAGGTTGTTGAAGAGAACTATGCAACTGTATGTCTTCCCAAGCCCTTTAATCGTCCCCCTGTTATTGCTCAAGTTCGTTCTAATCCCCCACACTAAGCAATATCGTTCACTAGCTGCTTAATCCGGGGTGCAGATTCCGGGGAAGATAAGAAGTATCAGAGATAAAGCCCCTGACTTGGCCAATCCCTTCCCAACTGCCCAGATAACGGAGATACCTCCCCTTGTCACCCCAGACTTTACCCCCACGCAGCGGCGTTTAACTTGGTTGCGGAGAGATACTTGGCAAGCCGGTCATTTCAGAGTCTTGGTTGATTATTTTGCTTTCGACGGCATTAGATATATGCTAACCGTATTGTCTAAACTATTTGAGTGCATGTACTTGAGTACGAGGACAGTTACAGTTGACATGACGTGAAAGAGGCTCTTAGACTACCCCACGTTCATTAACATGGGAACCATGACCAAGAACATGGAGGGCAGACGCGGGGGGTGGTCAATGGTGATGACATGATATATTACAATTAAACCTTGGTATTACAAACCAGTCAGAACATTGATCTCTTGACTGATGTAAGGGGCAGGTAGATGTGATGGCATGAAGGGTTGTGTTTATTAATAGAGCCCTTGGCTCCCAGTCTAATATAAGAACGTCATCCCTCTTATTCTACCCATCACTGCCACCAACATCTGTTTTCTACCAGTCCGTCTTTCAAAATGTTAGGTATTGCTAGAACCCCTACATAAGTCAGCCATTGATGATACATTGTTGGCAGTGGGCATTGACAAGTACAGCATAGCCCGCATGTCAACACATAGGCACAGCCAAGAAAGTTCCCCGACCCTAAGGGGCGATGGTCAAATGGATCTTCTTTACGACTGCTATTTTAGATGTCAGATTTGTCTACAGACCAAAATGAACACCAACAAGTGCTAGTCATCCATGCGGATGGCTGTGACCGACAAAGAGGCCAGATACATCACATGTATAGCGCGAGAAACGTGCCGGTAGTAAATCGTTATTTTTCAGTCATCAATTGACCAGGTCATGATACAGTCGTTTAGGTCCCTAGCCCACCCCTTAGGAACGCCTTTTGAGAATTCGCAACTACCTTTGGACCCCAACAACCGATTAAAGCACAACTCCCGCCTAAATGCAATGCCCACCGGGTCCGACTCCACGATTTGTCTCAGGGTTCATTGGATTTCTAGATCAGACTAGAGATTGGTCCCTTTTTTTTCTGTTCTTCTTTTCGAACATCCTTCCTTGCTTTCTTTTTGTGTCATACTTTTTCATCAAAAGATCCAGGACGCCGTCGGCGCTCAAATATAGGGCTGCCTCATTATGCTAGCCACTCCTCTTCATCCCGCTTGCGACCTTTTATCACGAGACCGTCGTCATTATCGTCGTCGCTATCATCGTCTCCGTCTTGGATTCTCAGTTGCTCAACGGAGTGTGCTGCATGTTGCACCTCCTCGTCGTCGCTCGAATCATCTTCCAGCATCCATGTGAGGCCGTTGGCTTCCTCTTCTATGGGGAACATTTCTCGCGCGTACTCTTCGATGCCTCGAGGGCCCTCCCATAGCTCCAGAGCTTCACTCGGGCAGCTGAGCTCAACCTTGGGGTCTCCAAAGTAGGGTGGTTGCTTTCGGGGATCCTTTCGATTGGGGTCATAGAGTTGCTCCAAAGCGACGAGCTGTTCTCGATAACCCTCAGGGATGCGAACCTTGACCTCGATGGGACCATGTACATAGCGCACAGGTCGACCAACTCCTTTGGAGAAAAGACGGCACACTTCCTTGGGGGTCAAATACTCGTATGCTAGTGCGATACGCTCTCCGTTCCACTTGCTGGGACCGTCTTTGAAAATTTGGAGAACCGCAGGACCAACATCGTGCTCGGCATCTAACCAAGGAAGCTTTGCATCAGGGTGGAAAGGCGCTTGCCATCTGAAAGATCCATCCTTTTGCAGTTCCATACAGAAGAGTGGGTACTGAAGAGAGGTGAAATTGTTGTTGTAGATGCCGGTGTAAACAAAGGTGGCAGGCATTCTCAGCTTGCGCACATACTGCTCGACTTCGTGCTTGGCGGCCCAAAGAGGCAACGAGGGCCATTTGGTGTCATAGGCGGCATGATCGGGCATGGAGGAGTAGACGTAGTGTTGAATACCTGCGCGCTTGGCGGCATCGGCGAGGGCTTTTCCAATCTGGATCTCGTCGCCGTAAAAGGTTGTATTAATGAAGGCGAGTTGAGCACCGCGGAAAAGATTTGTGATCAGGTCGTAATTGACTCCGACACCAGTCAGAGGGCCATGCTTGGTGACATCGCGATTTGCTTCTGAGGGCTGGTGCCTCGTATACAGCTCACCAACAAGAACAGTCACATTAGGATTTTCGGAGACTTCAGAAGCGATCACGCCGTCAAGATTTCTCAGCTGAGCGCGAACATGGTAACCGACGGCAGTGGCGACGCGAATGAAAGACGCAGCCTGTCGCCCGCTGGCGTTGATGACAGCGATTGTCTTGTCGGGGTTTGACATGAGCCTCTTATAAGGACGGAAGGTTAGAGAGTTGTTTCTGGAATTTGCAAGCGGAGAAGAATCGGAGTAAGACGATCTTGAGTGCTTATGCTGCTTGTAAAAAACACCAGTTTGAGGTTGATGTTGAGGTTGAGGCTGGTCGCCGGGTATTCGGATGGGGATGCTGGCAGTCATGGACCCGTTTAGTTGAGCGGGCATGCTATTGCAGTGCTTGCGCTCTGTGTGTGTTGAGTGGGAAAAGATCACTTTCGCGATCGGGAGGGAGCAGCTACCGGAGACGGAGCGGAGATGTCAGAAGGGCCTTTATTAGCCGGTACGGATCAGAGCCAAGTCAAAGCCGGTACGGTATTATGTCGGGCTGGTCCTCGGAATGCCGGTTAGAGGAGGCAAAATAGGTATGACCACCAAGGAAAAGCTTTAGGTGCAGGCGGACAGGGCCAACAGTAGAGCGAGTGTGTACACAGAACTCAATGTATGGTGGTGGATCAGAGGGCAACCAACACAGACAGATGGGGTTGTTGATCTGTCTGAAGGTAGAGAAGGGGAGAAAGAAAGAGGAGGAAGATCGTGAGAAATTCAACCAAAAGAGAAAGAGGGGGAGGAAAATATAGCAGAATTTCAATCAACGAGAGTCTTGACTAGTTGAGAGAAAACCCCAGTAAAAGAAAAGAAAAAGAGGTCACGATGCTCCGTCGCGGCGTTGCGCCAGGCTTGACTTGACTTGACTTGCGCTCAGCGTGTGCGCCCCAGTTCGTAGGTGGATTTAAATAGGTAAGGTAAGGGTAATGAGAATTCAATCCAGTCCGATCCAACAAAGAACCCAGCCCTGGCCCCAAACCAATGCAATGTGCGATTGTGGGTGAAGGTGGATTTGAAGAATTGACTGGCTTTGGTCTCGTTTTCGAATAGTCCTAGCGCTGATTGATTTCAGGGTCCTGCAAGACGCAGCAAGAGAAGTTCGAGGTTCGAAGAGCTGAAGCTGACACTTGAAATGATGGAGCCGAGCAGAGAGTACTGTAGAGTTGAGAAGAGCTGAGAGAAAGAGTCGACTTGCAGCTGTAATGTAGGGGGTTCCGTAGCACCGGTCAAGGTCAGGTCGATCTCCTGCAAGAAAGGATTCGCGAATAAGAGCAGAATCACTTGGAAAGAGCTGGGCTCTGCGCAAGTATAAGATAGGTTGGAGTTGCAGTCGAAACCGGTCGGTGTGTGTAGCAGCGCACGAAAGAAGAAGAATCTATACCTTTGTAAGGTAATGTATCCAAGGCAAGACAAGGTACCTACCTATATGGATGGTAATGAATGAATGAATGGGTGGTGTCGGTTTATGGCGTGCGGTACGGGCTTGATAGCGGGGAGGGGTGTGCGAGAGAATAAGGTGTAGAGATAGCGCCAAGTGTTTGAAACTCACTGCCAGTAGTGGGTATCACTCGCCTGTAGATGCGCTGCGCTACTGTACACACGAACGAGGGTCCTCGTGGGTTCGATCTGGGGCCAAATGTGATGGCGTCGATGAAGCTCAAAGAGGTTCAAGTCCGGTTTGAGTGTAGAGGGAGAAGCTGCCAAGAGAAAGAGCTGCAAGTAGCCCCAAAGGCACAACCAGAATTGGGCAAGAACAATCTTGGAAATGAGGGGCCTGGGCTGATTTCCTTCTTTCCACGTACAGTAGGCATGTATGAACGAGCACGAGCTACTTCGGTCTATCCTCTGCTCTTGCCCGTTGTTTGTTCAGGCCTGGCGCAATGGCCAAGTGCTCCGTAACCGTACCTGCTACGATCAATTGTCTGTGTGTGACCTAAACAGGATAAGGCAGCCAATTAGAAGACGCCCTCCAACTCGTTATCAATGACTCCAAAAGGCTTGATTCATAGGCTGGAATTTCCTGATTTGGCAGGGCATGGCGACGACACCCGGATCTTTAATGAACAAGTGTATCAGGGCTGAAGATTTACTTTACATACAGAAGCGCAGTAGAACACTATGGAAAGAATGGGGAAATGGGGAACATGGCAGAAGATTGCGGGTGGAAACTGGGGATGGCTGATGCTCGCTTCTTGGCCAGAACAATATTAAGATCGTGAGAATGAGGGGAAGCCGAAGAAGGGAAAGCAAGATAACGACAAATGGATACATCGTCACAATGGGAAACTAAAGTGGCCATTTCTTGTACATACCTACTGTACCACATCACACCCGGCCGGGTACCGGCGAGGAGAACCGACTCGACCGACTGATAAGAGAATTTGCAGTAGAGAAAACGCCATGTTTAATTCAACGACACTACATAAGTACCTCGACAGGCCCTTGGTACCTTTGTTGATGGTATGATTGTGCGACAGCCATAGCCAAGACAGATGTATCGTCTCATACAAGGGGTACATTAACAGTTGCCCTTTTTGTCCATGAGGATTTCGGTCAGCGAGTCACCTGTCTTGTTTCTTAACGAACTAGCTCAGACGGAACCAGTCCGGGTTTCTAGTCTTATCAGTACATGTAATGTACCTTTCCGGATGAAACGGGTTTGAATTCCTGACCGTTCTTTTAGCATTCATCAAGCAGATCTTCATACTAAAGATGAGACAAGACAGGGTAGGTAACGAAAGATAAAGAAAGAGTGTTGCTGTCTTGTTGTGCTGTGCTGTATGCTGTGTTGTCGTTTTCGACCCCAGGTGATGATGGCTACAGACGCCCCTGCATTCATTCTGCTTCGGTCCAATCTAAAAGTTACAAAGTTACCTTACCCTCGTGCCACTGATATTGACGATGGGAATAATGATTTCCGGGAAACCAGGAAGCGTTACGTTAACTCACCACCCAATCTATAGCTCGAGCCAATACAAATCGCGTAACACAGCAGGGAGGGAGGAAGAGAAAAATTCAAAACTGGGCTGGAAAAAGCTTCTGGAGCCGTCAAGGTGGATAATGATAAGTAGTGCTAGAGCCTAGAAGATCGGTCTTTGGTGGAAGCTTGGGCCAATCGGGGCAAAAATTGGTTGCTCGTGGTATGAGCGAGCATGAGCCTCCTTCCACAGTTATCGCTATCAACCTGGGCTTACATACAGTTCCATGGATGGGCAATTCAGCACCCCCAGAGCCTGGGCTACCTCCTTAATGTCGTTAGTGGTTGGAGGGCAAAGTAGACGTAACCTACACACTCGATTCTTCCTCGGCATCTTGTTTGCTTATCCGGCAAATTCATCGAGGGCCTCAATTTGGTTTCTCTGATTGGGGACTAACTCAGTTGACAAGATTTTGGAGCAGGAAAAAAAACCAGGGACCCTCTCAGGTCGAACCTGGCAAAGATTAAAGAAGAAAAAGTCCGGGGGTGGCCAATCAGGCCCCGGCGGTAGCTCAAACTTGTCTCTGAATCGGCGATCTCTTATCGCCTAGAATTCTCTGGAGGTCTGTCGCTGTCTCGGGGTCAAGTGACAAGGAAGCTTATTTAGCGTACCTCGTTCAGCCATGAGGTCAACGTTAATATTTCCCTGCATATCAGAAGTAGGGGACTCGACTCGACTCGACTCGTGAGCGGCCGATCTGGGCAACATCTTGGCAGGTCTTGCATGCAGAGCAGCACAGAAAAACACAGCTTGTGTCATCAGTCAACTTGAAAGTGTCAGATTGACATCGACCCTGAGGGTGTCGGTCGTCAATCAATCATCAAATTGCTTCTTGGGGAATAATGCCACCCATGTCATGTCACGTCGTTGCAGTACAGACACACAAAAAAATAAAAGACGGGGATCCGGTCTCCTCTCATTCGCCAATAGGCGCCGACCTTGTTCCCATTACATAGCTTTTACTCGATTACATCAAACAATTCTATCCCACCGGCATATTCACTAACAGAGCGATAGATAAGTTAACTGATATTCGGGTGCAATTTTGTTTCTCCTTTTAGACCCTGTCTATTATGGTCTGCTAGCTCACTTCTATTTTCCATCACAAGACCACGGCTGGTCCGTTATATCAACCTAGTACCTTTTTTACTAAATCAACCCCTCATCGTAGGTTTGCGGCGTAGGTAGCAGCAGAATGGATATCAGTACGGTAGTGAGACTGATGAGAGAAGACCATCAACCCTTCTGTCCCTGCGGCGTAGTGATTCCCCCACGATTGGTACGAATGGCGCGATGCTACTGTATTGTCCCGCCTTCTCCTCCGCACTTCATCACCTTGAGAACCCTCGGAGAAGGAAGCCGATGTATAATGTCCCATGTCTCATGTACCTACATACAGTACAATGCCTCACCTGATCTTGCTTGCTTTGCCTTGACTTGACTTGATGCGGGGTACATGTCGAGATTGGGCGTACTGTAATGTAATGCAATGTAATCCATGAATGCATCACTTCAGTTCGCCGGAGAGAAGGAAGCTCAAGCCTCGTGACTAAAGGAGAATTTATACAGGGTGCCGTGTAAAAGTTGTTATCAGCGACAGCTGCCTACGTATGTACCTCCTTCCTCAGCCTCACTCTGCCAAACCTTGATAAGGCATGGAAGGCAGGTACGGTGCTTAGTTATCCATCCAACCAGACATCTGTAAAAGGAAGTTGTTTTTCACTTTTCGATAGGTAGTCACGCCTGTCTATCTAATCAGTTGACCACATCAAACTCAGAACTCGTCGTCATTGTTCCACTCCAACTTGATTCTATCACCATCGTCCTCAGCCACTAAAAATATTGACCAAAACTTTACCATTTGCCAAGACTATTAATACCCTGAGGCTCTGCCCGCGATCAACCTTATTCGACCGTTAACCAGTCCTAGCAGGTACCACAGCCGCTACGGGCGTACGAGCCAGCAAAGGAACGCGTACCGACACTAAGAGACCGAGAAACAAATTCGACTCTACAAATAAGACACGAGGGGATCATCGCTTCCTCGCGGGAGAGATCCGACCTGACCTACAACCAGGAACGTACGCTCCCGCTGCTAGCCTTGAGCCCATGCTACCAGGTTCAGGTTCAGGTCCAGGTTCATGGTCTTGGTATCCTTCAAGCTGGAGACGGAGACCAGACCCAACTGGCCGGCAGCGAGATTTGGTGGCAGTTGACCCTGGCAGCCTGCAAAAGCTGCCCACGATAGAGTGGAGGCGAGTTCGAAGAAGTGCCGAAATAGCGTTCAAATTAGGTAAAATTAACCACGAACTCTCCAGTCAAAAATTTTTACCCCGAATCCATTTCTCATCGACTTGACACCACGTCCAAGCCTTAAGGGCTGCCTATTTGTTCGTGCAACTGATACTGACACTGATAACGATGTCTTCGTGGGATGGCCATGGATATGGAGCCATTCCCTTGCTATTTAGTCACCAGACTCGAAAACGAAGAGGCTGGAACGAGACGAGCCGATACTATCCTACGGATACATACAGAGTACGCAGATGCTCTGATCAATCCATCGTGGCGGATAGACTTACCATTATCGGGCCGCTAATCTTGTGTGCAGTCGACGCTGCAATTGATATTTGACGTACGACAGAATCATATTGTCTTACACAATTCCTTCGGGTATTTTTCCCGAATCCAACATAACTATTGCCACAAATTTATCATCCAACGACTCATTCTTGAATCAAGAGAGATTCGTCAATCGTCAGAGTCCCATAACACTGCAACAATCATGAATATCGTTCTGTACAACTTTGAAGTCATATTGATGTGTCGTTCAAGGGTTACACAGTAACCGGTCCAGGGATCGCTTTGCCCGGTCACCTGTTCATTGCACGGAGTGATTGACCGGGGCTCTAGAACCATGGCAATGTTCTAGAAGCTTCAAATTGCGAATTGGCGGTCTATCAAATGCAGCCGGTCACGAGACCTCGTCAAAGAATGTTACGCCTGAAAAAGAAATTACACTGGAAAACGATAACCATATGACTATGCATTCATCCTTGTTCACTCGTTGGAGGCTACAGTACTGTACAGGATATGTCGGTTGGTGCTCCGCGCCGATAGCATGGTGTTGTGCAAGCTTTTATACTGTGTGCCCAGAATAAGCGGATGGCATTCCGACGCCGCACTTGGAATCAGTATCTCCGCGGAGGCTGAGTCCACTAATATTCTCAGCCAATTCCCCGGATCGACGTCATATATCCCTGCAAGCATGTAGGTATTGTCTGGCCTGGATTGAGTTCGATGGCTATCGTGTATCAGAGCTCTTATCGCACCCCAAAGGAGCATGCCAGGCACGTCAGCCATTTCGCGATATTGGTAATTGTTGTCGCAATAGAGATTAGACATTGTTGGTTGTCTCTTTATTATGACCGAATCTGGCTAAAGTACGTGGTAACTCTGGAGGATCTCGAGCATGGATGATGCTCATTGACCCCCTCAATCAAACCTCGGCTCATCAACACTGTACAGAACACTGATACTGGAGGAGCTTCCTCATATCGTAGCGCTTTGCGGGGATTTGCAAACTAGTTCCCCGGATCTGCTTTCCCCAGATAACGGACCTAGCTCGGGATGTCTGTCCGTGTGCTTCTGCATAGGCTTGATGGCTCGAGAGCCACACCACCCTTTACTTGTCTAGGAGGCGGTGACATTCCCATCCCGAAAACGGCTTGTCTCAATCATCAGCATCCTTATCTCACTTGGACCTTCCCCAACATTTGACGGGGAGCTAGTATAGCTCCCCTAGCCGTATCTTTAGTTCAGAGAGCAACATAATCAAGTCAAGTAAGATCCGTATCTCTATTTACAGGCCGTCCGTCTCCTGAATTAAGCGACCTCAATCGGATCCAGTGTTGTTGGGCATCCAGTTTCCTGATCCCATGATGTCCATCTGTTCCAAAGGCGGAGCTCTCTCTATCCATGTCTGGCCCGTGTCCTCATTTCGTCCTGCATCGTGACTATGAGCAAGTGATATGTCGAGGTAACGCTGTCATGTCGTTAGCTTGAGCCTCATGCTTCATGATACCTCTTGGGCGCGGCAACTTACCCAATCCATGTTACTAGCTGCAGTATCCATCCAAGCAGGATCGAAGTCAAGCCCCTCCGTCCCCATATTCGGGAAGCTCATGCTAGTTCCTGCATCGCCTGTTAGACCCAAATCCAGGGGTGTCTGTCCAGATGTAGATCCCGTTGATGTACCTGCCCCGATGTCAGCATACGTGCTATCTGTCACTTGTTTGTGTAAAGCCGTACCCAGGCCCAGAGACGATAGAAGTCCTGGATCGGCTCCGATCGACCCCATGGTGCTGGAATCTACCGAGGGCGCTCCCAGTGACGAAGTATCATTCTCAACACCAACACTAGGCATCCCTTGCTCGCAAACATTTGCCGGCTGTCCAACTGGAACCCCCAGCTTAGCTAGCATGGTCGCCAGCGTATCTGCGGTCTTCTTAACCTCAGCCACGTCTTGTGCAACGTCCGACCAGATAGAATGGGATCGCTTGATCATACCGATGAGTTCATCTTTTGTAGGCGTTGGTATCGTCTGCGACATCCAGTCGTATTCACTTCCCACATCTGAGTAGTTGTCGTTCTTGATAACGAGGTATATCACCATAGCAGCCAGCAGGAAGTCATGGACGGCAAGAGATGAGACAAACCAGCCGTGTTGGCTTAAAACATGCCCTGGTTTGCAAGCTTCCCATATCACACTTTGATAATTGAGTAGCGACAGGGCACTTTCGAGACATCTTCTGCGGGAATAGTCATGCTCGCGCTGTGGGATTGCCTCTGCAAGATAGCGTCGGTGCAAGACACAGCAGCACTTGTTGTAAATGGCAGTCAACCCGAATCTTTGAATAAGTAACACTGGTGGATCACCAACACACTCATCAAGGGGACGTATCATCATAAAAGCTGGGACTTCTTTCCAAGTCTCTTGCAGCAGATTATCAAGTTTCATTACCTCGGCATAACTTGGTGGTGTCAACGCATGAGCTTGTCGTGCGATTTGCCCAAAGACTCGCAGGATTCTCGTCTTGTGGATGGGGTATGTCATCGACGTCCAGTCTGTCAAGGGCCGGTCCAAGGGTAATTCTGTTGAATCCTCGTCGAAGTCTTCGTCTTGCAAGTTTCCTGGCACTGAAGTATCGGTTTCGATACCCTGGAGCATACTGGGAAGCCCCATGTGGAATGACACCAGTAGTTCGACTTGAATAGCCATGTTCCACATGCGTCGCCTCATTTCACCTTCGAAGGGCGAAATGTTAGCCAACTTGCTCGGATCTCTATGAAGACCCATCTTGAGCATCAGGCGGATACACACGCCCGAGAGCACATAACAATTCATCTGAGCTGCTCGGTTGAAAAGGAAGTGCGACTCGACGTAGAGTAAAAAGGCGGGCAGAGTTGCTGAAGAAGGTTGTGTATATTTGCCCCAGACTAGAGCCCATCCAGCACAGGCTTTATAATGACGAATCCTGTCTGTTGCTGGAAGTGGAGAGTCGCCCTGTAGTTCACTGGAGTTGATAAAGTTATTGAAAAAGACACCGAGACTTAGCATCATGAACAACTGCGCTATCCAGTGTAGTGAAGTTCCCTCCGGGTCTTGCCAGAACTTGGTGTATTGCCTGGTGAAAGTTGGTCGATGAACGATATCTAATTTCTGTTAGCAATCGCGTTATATAAGCTTGTAGATGGCACTTACGTTGCGAGGGACTCATGGAGGCAAAATACCGTGAGAGGAGTCTGTCTGCCACTTTTCGATCTGGTAGGCGACTTAGTAGTTCCTCTCGGTTCCTTGGGCCTGCTCTTGTGTTTAACATGAGCTCCGTAGGGTCTATCTCATCGGCCAGTATTTGATCTTCTTCCGTGTCTTCAGGTTGATCAAAGTAACTCTTCAGATCTTCGATCTGTGTCATTGTCAGTACATACGAGTGATATTCTAGATCTTGAGAGAATACTCACGTCTTCCAACATTGCCATACAGTGTGTTGCGCCGACATATGTTGTCGTCTTGTTACCTTTCACCACATGACCTTGCACCTCAGGTCCAGTAACTCCATTGGCGACTTGGGAGTTACTTCCTGGGTTTGATCCTGCTGTCTGTACTGCGCTCTCAGAGTCCATCATCTCCCGTACCATACCCTCAAGCCGCTTTAGTCTTGCTGACATGCCTTTGACTGGTCGCTTCCTCTCAGGTTTGGGAGCATAAGCGCACTGCGAGGCGCGACCTTTCTTGTCGCACTGATTGCATGGTTGCTCTCTGTCACATTTCAGCTTTGAGTTGCGACAGGGAGCACATGAAAGGAGAACACGGGTGCGTTTTTGACGAGCTTCAGACGTTGATGACTTTTCGTTGTCATTTGGGCTGGATTCTAAATCCATGACGGATAATGGCGATCCTTTGCGATTTATTGGGGGTACTCTGGTTGAGAATTACACGATGAAGAGAATAGTATAGTCTTCGTTTGGACTTCCTATTTCTTAACGGGGATTGAATCTGGGATGACGAATGAATATGCCTGGATGTAAGACGGAACTCATCAGTTATCGGATCATAGATCAGCACCCAATCACAGGTTATCAAATAACCTCCAGCTGCGAGGATTCCTGCTACAGTCAGTCCATCAACAACCACTACCTGATCGGATTTGATTGCAATTTTCTGCTTTAAAGAAATGAAAGAATGTTTAGAATATCATGGTGTCATGATCAAATACTGTTTTTTATTTGCGTGGTTTAATAGTTGATGCTTGATTAGTAACTCCCTCAACTGCCACCGTGATCTACCCTAGAACCATATGCGACAAATGCCAGGTCATGTAACGAAGTCAACAGGAACAATGTACAACGCATCATAACTCGTAAATGCAATTTTCCATTCCCAAATAACAAAACAGAAACTCCTCTATGAATCCGGTGCACCTGGCAGCCTCTCTATCACGTACTTGGCACGCGCCACACTCATGATGGGCACACCAGGAATCTTGCGTAGCCGTTGCTTGAGCGCCTTATCGTTTGTGCCCACAATGTAGATCCTGTTCTTCTGCACTCGGTCTACCAAGCAGTCATCTGCATAAACACCCTTGTGGTCGCACTCGAGTCGTGTCCATCGCTCGTCTCGCGCAACTCTCAATGCCAGTCGATACTTGGGTCCCAACTTTTCCAACTCTATCGGGGTAAATGTCAGTACAGAATTCGCAACATCGAAAAGAAAAATAACGTACCAGCCATGACACAAGATGTGATGATAGGGTTACACTTTGCGTAGAGGCAGTCCATCATAGAGTCGAGAAGAGAGAGCTTTCGCTGAACAGAGTGACTGAGGAAGTTGGTATCAACGAGAACGTTGTAAGGCGGGACGAGAGCTGTGTTGTGCTGGAAGAACATGTTGCTGGGCATCTGGGGCGCTTCTCGGATAAGTTCGCCATTGATGGTCTTCTTTTCCTTCTCCTTCTGGGCCAACTCAGCCTTGAGCTTGTTTTCCTTCAACCTAGCATCGCGACTACCGAGAACTCGCTTCACCTGCACTTGATAGTTAGCATATTGAAATTTGGGCAACTTTTGCGCCGCTTATCGATAAGACGCACCGCAGCGAATTTGCGAGTCTTTTTCTGGACACCCATGGCTGATCTTTAGTCGGTGGTATCTGATAATTCGAGTCGCAGGTATCTGCGTTATTTGCTGGCAATTTTTCTGTTGGGGAACGTCGAGAGGTCGTGGGCTGAGGGGGTATCTTTGAAAATTGGAGGGTATCTCTTTCCTCTCTGGCAGGCTCAAAAAAGTTATCGCACTGACAAGATTTTGCCATCCAAAAGGTGAAGGCGGTGTCAGAAGTGGGGCATTCGCTCTTGATGCACGGACCATGTCTACCTGCTGGTGCTCGACGCGTCTCATTTCTCTGAGTCGCGTAAAGTGATTAATTGACATTGGATCCAAGTAGTTTGGTTTCTTAGGCTTCAGCTTCATCACCAACAATTTCACCAAATCCCTCCTAAAATGCCTTCCCAAAAACCTGAAGAACGTGGCGAGTCCTCAAACTCTGTCACAAAGGCAGCTCTTGCGGCTTCTAGTAATGGCGCCCCAAATTATGAACTTCCATGGTATGCTTGTTTCTCTTTACCTCTTGTAAGGCTATCGCTCATTGCTGGTTGCCAGGGTGGAAAAGTATCGACCAGTCTTTCTCGACGATGTTGTCGGCAACACAGAAACAGTCGAGCGACTAAAGATCATCGCTAGAGAAGGAAACATGCCTCATGTTATCATTTCGGGTATGCCAGGTATTGGAAAGACCACCAGTGTTCTATGTCTGGCACGACAACTCTTGGGTGAATCGTACAAGGAGGCGGTCCTGGAACTCAATGCCAGTGACGAGCGAGGTAAATACAACACAAACGATACGTTAAATCAACCAACTTACAAATATAGGTATCGATGTCGTCCGAAACCGAATCAAGGGTTTTGCCCAAAAGAAGGTCACTCTCCCCGCCGGCCGCCATAAACTTGTTATCCTTGATGAAGCCGACAGCATGACATCGGGTGCTCAACAAGCCCTCCGACGAACTATGGAAATTTACTCCAACACGACACGATTCGCTTTCGCCTGCAACCAGTCCAACAAGATTATTGAGCCTCTACAATCACGATGCGCCATCCTGCGATACGCCAAGTTGACGGACGCCCAGGTCGTGAAACGACTAATGCAAATCATTGAGGCCGAAAAGGTCGAATACAGTGACGACGGTTTGGCTGCACTGGTTTTCAGTGCTGAAGGAGATATGCGACAGGCCATCAACAACCTCCAGTCTACCTTTGCTGGTTTTGGCTTTGTTTCAGGAGACAACGTCTTCAAGGTTGTCGACTCGCCTCACCCAATTAAGGTGCAGGCAATGCTGAAGGCTTGCTACGAAGGCAATGTTGACTCGGCACTTGATACGCTTCGAGAGCTCTGGGACCTGGGTTATTCGAGCCACGATATTATCAGTACTATGTTCAAGGTCACGAAGACAATCCCCACTCTGAGCGAACATTCAAAGTTGGAATTTATCAAGGAGATTGGCTTCACACATATGAAGGTCCTGGAGGGCGTGCAGACATTGCTTCAGCTCAGTGGATGCGTTGTTCGCTTATGCAAGATCAACATGGATCCCAAGCGCTTTCGGGTTTAAGATCTAAGAATGAGTCGGCATGGTTACAGGCGTTGGAGTTGGTAATTGTCTGAGCAAGGAAGGGAAAAGATGTAAAGAAATGCGATTTTACATAGACGGCTCAACGGTCATCGTTAACATGACATATGTACGCCGTTATACCCCCAGCAGTTGTAGTCAAACTTTCCAGTGAGACATTCATAGATACTTTGTTTCCTGTCATTTTGTTTTGGCAAGGTGCCTACTTGCCAGCACCCTTGAGGTATTCCTCTTCATAACGTTCCCACTTAGCCCTATCGCCCATTAATCTCCTCTGCATTCTCACACGCTGCTCATACGCTCTGAGTCGTGAGTCGGCCTCAATCATAGCTCCTGGCACCATGCCACACATTTGTAGATATCTTGAAGCGGTTAGTGTAAGGTAATTGTAAAGCGCAGGATTGGACCCTACACTTTGAATTGAACCGTCATGGATCGATATAGCGGCGACCAGAGGTATCCAGCAGCACCCAGTACCGCAGCACCAATTCCCCACTTGACAGCACCTGCAACACCTCCTCTGGCTGCTTCCCAGGCGGCATCGTTGGCCTCTTCGCTTTTCATAGCATCGTGAGCACGCATGATGACGAATTGAGTGAGGCTCTGCGAGCACAGTGCTTGGTCTGTGAGGTCAGTTCACCAGGATCCTGAGACTATATGAGTAGGAGAGCCAATTGCGGATTTAGATAACTGAGATTCATGAAAAATTCTCACAAAACATCAGACGATACGATCGTGAGCTTGTAGAGAAGGCCGAATGCCGGGCAGTTCCGTTTCCATGACACACTTGGTAAGGTGTGGCGCGAGCTCTCATGAGCCACACTCAGGTAGGGTAGCCGCACAATCACGGCGAAACGTCGGCCCCGACGTCGTGCCCCGCTATAGCGGATTCGCTCATTTATTGAATTTTTTCTAAGCTACCACCTTCTCTTCTTCCACACTCTTCCAAGGATCAACAAGCTCCGGAGACGAAGATGACACGCAAGCAATAACCAACTATGGTGCCTGGTTTCACAGAGTCCCGTGCTTCGTCTCCTTCATAAAACATCGTTGGATCTCTATCACTTGTCTTTCTTTCTCTTCCTAGTGAGAAGAAGAAGAAAAAGTGTATTTGACTCAGCTGTTGTTTACCTCCTGCTATCACACAAACTCAACTTCCACTTGTCGCTATTGAGCAAAGTTGCCCAACATGGCTGACAATGCTATGGCCGCCTACTGGGAACTCCCAGCCATCTCTCGGTACGTCAATGGTCACCTCACTCGCGTGTTGGTGTACATCCTGCTAACTGTTCCCCAGAAACCTAGTCACTGCTACAGTGTTGTCGTCCCTCGCCTGTAAGGTCGGACTTGTCTCGGCCTACAGTGTGGTTCACCATCCGTCGTATCTTTGGATGGTTCCTCCTCAGATCTGGCGTCTCGTGACATGCTTCCTCATCGAACTGCACCCCATCAGTCTGCTTATGAACTCGTTTTTCCTCTATCGCTACTGCGTTTCGCTGGAGATGGGAAACAGCCGTTTCCCGCGCAAGGTCGATCTTGTCTATTATATCCTCTTCGTCTGCTCAGTAATCCTGGTAAGCTTTTGTCTACATACCCGTGCCTTGCTACACTCCTACGTGCCCTTTTCAAAACACCCCTCATATATCTGCCCGGATAGTGCTTTGCCTCTTCAGCTATCACGGTTCCTGGAAATGAGGAAGATTACCCCTGCACTTCGGACCGCCCATCATTCGCATTTCCGGGTTGGTCTGCGGTGCAGGCATGGTGGGATGTCTATATGGATGGCTCGTGTGACTCCCAATTCACTCGAGTGGTTTTTTAGCTCCCTACATCTCTATATCATAGCAATAGAACATTTTATATCCCAAACACGTACCCATATGTCTTGTGCCTGTACCGAGGTTAACGACGTCGCTAGATGATCGACTACCTTGCCGGCCTTAACAGCATGTTCTACATGAACGGCCTCATCCTTGCCATGACGTATACCGTGACCCAGGACCAGCGAGGTCAGAAAGCTCAATACTTCGTCCTTACGATCCCAGCCCAGGCTCTGCCAATCTGTATGATTGTTGTCGCTGCGCTCATGGCCGGACCGCACAAGGCTTTGGTCGAGGTTGAGGGTCTGGTTGCTGCTCACCTCTACGACTTTTTGTCACGACTCTGGCCAGAATTCGGCAACGGCCCTCAGTTATTGAGAATTCCTGCCTGGCTCGAGCGTCTGGTGCAAACTCCTAGGGTTCTCCAGAGAGGTTTTGGTACTGCTATTCGACCTGGTAACACGGCCTCTACTGGTAGCAGCTCTGGTGTAGACAAGGGCGGCCCGCTGCCAGACTCGTGGCGGACTCGCGGTCGAGGTCAGCGACTGGGCTGAAATGTGGATATCACCAACCGTTAACCAGTCACTTAGTATGTGTACAATAAGACAGAAGAATGATTTTTTTTCTCGCTAAAACCCTTGCGCCCTGTGATGTGTTTCGTACCGATCTAGATGGCTTGACGCCCGGATATATCAACCAAGTAACTCCAAGCTTTCAAATTCGAAAAAATCTACAACCAAGATCCAGCTAGCGCCCAACTGACTTATCCATAGACACGGCTATTGCCACTCAGCATTGGAGATATGTTAGCCTCCCGTCTTTTCAAGTACTCATCATTAAATCCGGCAGGAATCTCGTGAGACAGGACTTGCCCGCCCACAAGAGGTTTGTCCTGAAATCTCGGGTCCAGAACAGCAAGCGGCTTGGAGATCCTCAGCTCGTGGCTGGGGTCATTGTCGACCGCGGAGATAGGAGTGGCCTCCAGTAAATTAAGCTGAGGCGGTGTCTTCTTCTTGGGGATCGAAAGTTTAGTAAGAGAGGGGAATGCAAAACTTGGTAGCTTTGACTTCTGCGGCTCAGAAGATGGTGGAGGCCCAGGCGGCGGTGGAGGTACTGATGCTGATGGGTTGACAGGAGCATATTGTTGCGGAACAGGAGAAGGGTTACGGCTACCGGCGTGTGAAGTTGTCACGCTCTCAGATGGGGTGTCCGTAGTGCGTCGAGCTTCGCTACCAGCAGCATTAAGGTATGTTTGTAGGGCGTATGAGTCAGGGACATTTGTCTTGACGTTGCGAAGGCCTGATGGCGCAGGTACCTTGGGGTCGGGCAGGCGACTGACAACCCGAGGAATATATGCAGGATGTGTAGGGAGGGCACTGTTGGGCGCGTTGCTCTTCGCGTGAGGTGCATAGTGGTAGGTGACAGGTGTCTCGGTGCTTCCTCTTCCATTGTCAAGACCATCGAAATACTCTGCGTTGGATGCATTCCGGGAGTGCGCTCCAAAACGGGCGGCGTTGCTCATTGTTGATAGAGGACGGCCTGGGTAGTCGGTAAAGTATGAAGACTTTTGAATGCCATACATGGAACGGTCATTCATAGGAGCGTCTGGTGGCGGTGATTCGATCTTGATTCCAGCTCCCTGGCGCCTCCTGCTCCTGCGACAGTAGATGAAGAGGAGCCAGATTGCACCAGCAAATGCTAACCCACAACCAACAGCAATACCGACGATTGTTCCCGTGGTCATGGAGCCGACAGGTGCACCGTCATCGCCAGGTAGAGTTTTGTTAGTATTGGGGTCGGTAATGTTGACGAGTGAGGTAGAGAAGATCGTGCTACTAAGGCCAATGATATCGCCCTTCTCGGGTCCCTGGATACAGCCAGCCTTGAGGGCGACCAGAACTAGTGATTTATTAATACTGTGCTTTGTTGAGCTCATTCAGCGGGGGTGGCTCACAATTTGCAAGATACTTTTGGTTTGATGTCGATTGCAAGCAACCCAGGCATTCCTTATAGCTAGAGCTCTTGATGATGGAATCCTCGGCTTCACAGTAATCAAACTGGTTATCGGTGTCTGTTTTGAGGAGAGAAAGTGTCAAGGCATCCTCCAGAGACCCGCAGGAACTTTCGATGTTGCATGGCGAGTTGATGGTACCCGAGTCCACCGCATCGGGGTAAGAGTAGAGGCAAACGTCGAAGGCATATCGGACATTGTCTACAGCGTAGAGAAATTAGTAAATGTCGCAATAAAAAGACGTCTTGACGAGTAACTCACAGAGGAACCAGTACACGTCACTTTCTTCCTTCCATGTCGAGTCACTCTTCTGCAGACAATTTAGGCAGTTCTTGAATCTAATGCCATTTCCTGTATCTGAATATTCGCCATCCTCACATACAACATCGGATGGTTTTGTTGTGGCGAGTTTGGAGTCGGAAGCAGTTGAATTAGATCCGTTGGAGCACAAAGCAGCACATTCTGAGTCTGGTGCGAAGTGAAGGGCGTGTGTGGTAGAAGCGAGAAGAACGAGAAGTGAGGCCTTGAGGCCTGAACGAAAGCCGGCCATTGCTCAACTCGAGTGATCGACTTGTAACAAGTGAGGTCTTGGGATGGGGTCGGGGGCTTAGCAGAAGCTGCTCCGCATGGTAAGATAGGTTGAGAAGCTTCGAAGCTCAAACGCAGGTTGTAAGTCAGATGCAATGCAAGCTCCCGGTGTAGATTGATTCAAGTAATCGTAGATCATTCCATCCACATTTGCTTTCGATCGAACTGCACTGAACTGAAATTCTGAATGAAGATCTAATAAAACAAATCGAGGTTATGAGCACCACCTTTGAAACCAGAGATGTGGGTGCCATGACTGTTTTATTCCAGCTTGATCGATGTAGTATGCAGCCCTGCAGGCAAACAGACACACCCAGTACCATGGCTACATATTCCGTCTATGATTAGGTAGACGAGCAAGGTATGCATTGTTAGATAGTCGGGTGCAAGATACAGTGGGCCATATCTTGAATTACCTGCATGACCATAGGATGAAGTACCGCTAGGATGAGGGAGAGGGAGTTTGTGCAAGTGTGTTGCTGGCCGTAAATAGAACGGCCCATGTCGAAACGTTAATGTTCAGCCAATGACGACTGTAGAATTGAGACTTGCTAGCGGAATAGCTTATTGAGTTGCCCAATCAGTCGTGTTGGCAAGCATCCGCGGCGGTTAAAGACGACGCTATACAAGGGTCTTGGGAAAGCCACCCACAAATCAACTTGTCGAGGATCGCTGTGCAGACGCCGGCCGTCTTTGCGGCCAGCCTCTCCACCTACCTCTAAAGCTCGAAAATCAAGAGAGACAGGGCATTGAGGAACGAAAACTACCTAGTCTAGGTTGTCAGCATTCAATGCCAATCAGTTTCATTCTATAGGCAAGCGAACCCTGCTGTGGGGTTCACAGTTAGATCTACGAATATGTGTCTGCTTGTCTACTGCAGTTGCATGAAATTCCTACCGCCATGAATATTCATCAACTGTTTACCAACACCCACCTTTACCTTTACACACTCCTCTATCCATACAAACTTTTACATTCTCTCCCACTTCTTCTCAGGTCGCTTAATTCAACACTAATTCAAGACAATCTAAGGTTCTCTAGAGTAGCAACGCGGTAAACGCCCGAGCTGCCGCAAGCGCGCCAGGTTCCACTATTGGATCAACCATCAACCCTGGATGGTTCCCCTGGCGCCGAAAGATTGAAGAAGGCTAGAGGCCAGATGTGATAGTGACATGTGCTGCATATTGTACACGACAGAGTTTCCTGACGGTGCGGCAACGGTCTTGATTCCTCCTCTGAAGCGCTGGTGGCTGGCTATCTTTGGCGATATCGTTCGATGCTGACGCTGATCAAACAGTCTAGGCTCACAAGGCATAGATATTTCGATGCGTTTCCCCAAGTTTTCGAGGTTAGCGGGGAAGGATGAGGAATGGACATGATATGCTCAGCTTGTAAAGAGAAGCTCTCAAAACATGTCCTCCTGCCTCTCATCGATTGTTTCCGAGCTTACCCTATAAATGACAGATTTGTGTTTTTTTCCTTTTTCTTCTTCTTTTTCTTCTTCCTTTCTTTTGCTGCACGGATCACATGGTAATAAATGGCATGTGTTTGCCAGGTTTGACGGGGTTGATGAGCTATCATTTCTTATATTATAGTTTCTAGTGAGGTAGGATCAACTATGAAGAGAAAACTCGCCGGAGTACCTGGCATCCTCATGATCCGATGTACATGTGAGTATCAGAAGAGTTCTCAACACGAGTGAATCTCTATCAATTGTGATACTCGGCGACTTAAAGTCATGTGCGTAACATGACTGGCAAGATATCAACTCGTTGAACATCTGTCTTACATACCATGCACTCATGATTAGAAATCGCTCCAACGTTTGTCTTATCATCAACATTGAAACAATGTTTCGAACACTCTATACGTGCACACGTGGCCCATTGCATTAGCATGCCATTGTCTCTGTCTAGTTCCACATACTGACACGATTGCTGTCATCAAGCTCTTAAAGAACTCGTGTGATCGGAGCGTCTGTGTAAGTGTACGGATGTTCAAGGACTGGCCCATTGAGAACGAGCCGCCCGCGGAATGGCCTGGCCGTTAAGTTACGAGACTCTCTTAGTACCTCAGTACTTGCTCCTCAGATGTCCGGAAATAAAATTGCTTGTGGCCGGGTGGTTGCAACAGACATACGAGGCCTCCACAAAGGACTTGGGAATGCGCGTCAAGCTTCCGTTGAGTGGTCTGGATGGCCTTATGTATCAAACGAGGGTTACTGATGCTGGAGCTGTAGGCGAAAGAGTGAGATTTTAAGTTAAAATTCCAAGGACATCCCTCAATGGTGATACTCATTGCTTGGCTTCCATTGCATTGGTTGGGGACCCCTGTGACAAAAGACTTCAGGGCACCTCAGTTGTAGGGCCGGATAATCGGAGTTTCTTCCATGACATAGAATCCCCGGGCGCCCCTCCCCGCCTGATCCACTAAGATCCCCCTGCAGCCGTTAATCTGCACAATGAACCAACACCGCAACTGAGAAACCAACAACGAATGGCGTGCCCGGAAGAATGAGGTCAGACTCAACGCCCAGAATGATTTCTGTGCCCAAAACGAACAAGTTCAATTTTGGAATTTCTGATAAAAACACCATCACGCAGTCACTCACATGAGTAGCGTCGACAGGTGGGCCAGTTAAACAAGCGGACCGCCCCGCGCTGAACCCAATCAGGCAAAGAGCACTTTGACTCTGCGGGCGAAGAGTTTCACATCCCTGATGATGGTTCAACTCAGCGGTTAATGGCCACTGACAGTTGGCTACAGCATAATCCTTTCTTCTAAGTTCTCACCGTTACCTACCATTTGTCGTTACTGACCAGCTTTTGAGTGGTGCCAGAGAGATTGTCAATAATCCCAGCAGTCTGGTGTATCCCAGCCTCCCTCCCGAGCAACCCAGTCAAGCCCACGCCCCCAATATACCGGACAGGGCCCATCTCATTGCATTGATTCTGTCGGTTTTCGATTCTTCTCGCTTCCCCATTCTCGGTAGCCCCCGTTTTGGCTGTTGGTTGTTGGCTGTTGGTTCTGTTGGTTTCACATCTGCATCCTCTTTATACCCGGTAGACGTTATATCGGCTTTGTCGTCTATTCTTTTTACTGTATTTGGCTTTTCTTCTTCTTCTTATCATCATCTCTTAGAGCTCGTCGAGCTCTTCGAGGGCGCGGCTGCTCTTGGGCGGATGAGGCGTGTTGTCGTTGCGGGGTCAAGTCAAAACCGTCGAGATGAGGATTGGGTGTCTGCAGTTTGCGCCGCAGGTGGGAGATGTTAACAACAATTTGAATCGCGCAGATTCTGTCTTGTCCAAAGTGAACCCAGACGATCTGGATCTTCTTGTTCTGCCCGAGCTGGCCTTCTCTGGTATTGTTGCTGATCAACCTGACCGCGAATTCTCACTGATCATTTTCAAGGGTACAACTTCAAGTCGCTGCAAGACATTGCCCCCTTTCTCGAATACTCTGGCTCCGGCATCACGTCTCTCTGGGCTAGGACTGTTGCTTTGAAATACAACTGCGTCGTTACTGTTGGATACCCTGAAAAAGTCGACATCTCTGCGCATTGGCCGGCAAATCCTGAATATTACAACTCCACCATTGTTGTCAACGCAGAAGGCGAGACAATAGCAAACTACCGCAAAGCCTTCTTGTACTACACCGACGAATCATGGGCTTTGGAAGGAAACGAGGGGTTTTTCGAAGGTTGGATACCTGGCCTAGGGAACACTTCAATAGGAATTTGTAAGTTCACTCAAGTTTCATCTTCGGCTATTGCGCTAATCATCTTACAGGCATGGACCTAAAGTACGCACAAACTCACCTACACGTTGGAAAATGCGCTGACCCATCAACAGTCCTTACAAATATGAAGCACCGTGGAATGCGTTTGAGTTTGCATTTCATGTTCTGGAAGCAGGGTCAAATGTTGTCATTGTATCCATGGCATGGATGACCAGAGAAGAGCCACGAAAATTCACACGAATGCCCAACGAACCGGATATGGAAACCCTGACATATTGGGTAACTCGCCTCGAACCGCTCATCCGCCAAGACACAAGAGATGAGATTATTGTCGTCTTCTGTAATCGTTGCGGTAACGAAGATGATGTCCTCTACGCCGGGACCAGTGCCGTCATTGGTATCTTGGACGGTGAGGTAAGAGTTTATGGACTTCTGGGACGAGGAGAGAAGGAACTTCTCGTCGTAGACACAAGCGATAAACCTTACGCCAAAATGGTCCACCGGACCGAGCAAGGGCGTGGTTCATTGACTGAAATCCACAGCAAGCCTCAAGAACAAGCCCAACCAGATGAAAACAGCTCAATTACAGAGCAGGATAGCATCGGACATCCTACCGATACTGGTCACACCGAGGGCCAGCAAACACTGGGCGGTTCTATCACACAGAATTCTCATGTGCCACAACCCAAAGTAGCCGCTCATCCGTTTAATCGCGAGCTTCCATTACGCTCAAGGCTTTACCAGGAACCACAAAACGAGAGACCACAAACATTGAATGCCACAGTCCTTCAGGAACTCGACCTTGCTAAATCGCACTCTATTCGCTCTCCTGGATTGGAAGCTCTAAGCGTCCCGACGCCGTCTGCTCCCAGCCCGACGCCTTTGGCTCTGCGCCCACGTCTCATTATTCCCGAGTCACCACGGTCTCTTGTGCACCAAAGTCCACATGGATCACCCCCGACGGCTACATCCCTCAGATCGGATAGGTCAATCCAGTCGATTGACTCAACAATATCTGGCGCATCAGTCAGCACTGTCCGGTCAAATCACCGTGCTCCAGAAGATAGCACACCATATCCAGACAGTGCGATTCCCACTGCGCATCCCACAAACTTTTCGAAGCTAAGGAGTCAACTATATGGCAAGGACTTGGCTGTATCATGTGAGAACAACTATGCAAGCCCAAAATCAGGTGTCGATCATATGTCCAAAACAGCGCGATGGCTCTGGGATCCGTCAGAGACCGTCGTTGCGACACCTGCTTCGGCAAGTTGGGTTGAGGAGACACCAGTCGGAAGAAAGCCAGTGGCGTTCCCATGGTCAAACATCAAGGCAGAACCGCGACCTCAGAGCACAGACACAATCAAGAACAGTAGCCGGCTCGCCGCTTTTGTTCAGGACTCCAGAGGCCTTGACTCCCAAACGCCTTTAAGTAATACCTCGTCAAACCTGACAAGCGGCACAATCATCTCGGACTCATCAGCCATCTCCCAACAGGGCTCTACGCCTTCCAACAAGATGAATATGCCATACCAGTCGATGTCTCCGCGCAAGTCTGAGCGATCCAGTCACTCCAACTCACATGGACGAGCCCGATCTACTAAGAGATATCATGGAGGTACTGCTAGAGAAAGCTCGCAACCATCTGTGCCAAGATCTCGACGGGCCAGTTCACGAACTTCACGAGCAAACGAATATTCCCAGGAGACTACCGCTGGACCCTCAATAGATGAGCGGTTTAGATCCTCAAGGTCTCGTAGCCGTCATGGCTATACAAAATCTTCGGATTCGGCTGTGGATGGTCTCATGATTCCCATTCTTGCTAGCCCGAGCATTCTTCCTGAACATGATCAAAGGCAACATCGGTCTATGTCAAGATCAAGCCAAGGACAGCGGAGCGACTCTGTCGCCAGTCCAAACAAAAGATCTGGCGGGACTGGGCGTCATGCCTCTGGATCCACGACAAATGATAATGATCTTATCAAGTCCGCTTCTAGAGCTGCCAGCCGTGGGCGTGCGCCAGGGCCCCGGACTATGCCCACAAATGACCATGTCCGAGAAGCATTCAAGTCACCACTTCGATCACCGTCTACAGACTCTACTCGAAATGCAGTATTGCACAGTCGTATCGATCACCACGAGTCAAATAGCAGACAAAGCCGATCAAGTCGAACGTCTACCAGACCTCAATCGCGCCATCGTTCTAGAGATCACCGAGGAAATCATTTCGAGAGGTTTGAAGCAGTTGTTTGTCCAAATTGTCCCGTTCATGGACGATCTACCTCGAGCGGTGCCCCAAGTGCCCCCCTTCACTTGGCAATAGATTCTCTACCTCAGCGAGGACATTCCGCTGACGAAGCTGCACTCTCAAATAGTGCCCATCCACAGCATGAAATACACCAAGGACTGGATGATTTGGATTTACTAATGAGATATCGCGAAGACCAATCCGATTGCGTCCTAACACCTGCCTCAAACTTTAGCGCAGTGTTTGAGCAGAGCGACCGAAGCTCCTCAGCTGCGACTTGGGATACAAGCTCACCAGAGAGGTCACCAAGCACTCCTTCGTACTTCAACCCGGCACAGACACCTAGAGCTATGGTGTTTGCTACGGATGATTCAGACATTGAGGCTCTCCCAGGCGGTAGCCTTAGTGGTGATGCTGTACCAGCCAAGGCATCAAATGGACCTGAGCAGCCCCCCACGACACTCGCGGCATAGTGTTGGATATATGTTTATGATATTTACTTGTATTTATGTGCTTGATGTAACCGTCTCTGCTTTCACGTCGTGTTGTTATTGCATGCATGGTGTTGTTGGTTAGGAAGTGTGAAGATTTGTTGGCAATTTCGGTGGGTAGATACCATCAATGCATTTTTTTCATGAATCATGTACTCTTGACAACATAGTAGTGTAGTGATTCAATTCCCCACATGATTTGAGGTGACAGTCGGAAATACAGGATCGCTATGACATGTTGGTGATATCCGTACAGGAAGAACAAAACAGAACGATTCAAGCACTTGTGACGATGCTTCCTCGAGGGACGGAGAACCCTTACCCTGTGCCGCGGGCTAGCAATCTCACGGGAACAAAAGCCGGACTAGGTCTGACGAGGGCGCTAGACAGGGCAAAGTTGAATTGACAGGGGTGGATGATCGATCATTGAGCCTGTAGCCGCTGAGGCTAGTGTGAAAGGACTAGGGGTCCTTGCAGCGACGCTCAGTTGGAGTCGGTCATTGTCGTGATAACGACTGTGAGTGGTCGATTCCCCTCATCTACCGGCCTCTCAACACCATCCATCTTGAAGAACCCACTGATGCCAACCAATCCTGGCGACAATCAAGCAGCTATCACAGCTCCAGATCCTCAAGATGCGGAGGCTGGGAGGGAACGGTGGGACTTTAGCCCCCAATCAGACATTTATCTTGTCATTATCCCTATGCGCCTATGCAGCTTTGCGGTGCGGATTGATATTGACCTGTCTGTCACCACGCCATTTCAACTCATCACTCGCATCATTCACGTCGTGCTTCCTCTAGAGAGAGATTCCAACGATCTGTAACCGCGCTCATCACATCATCTTGCGCGCCAGGCACAAGAAGCGCCACATCGTAGCCATTGGCACATATCATATGTCACACATGGCGCGGCGTCTCTGAACGGTCCAGCCTGATATAAGAGCAAAGACTGCGGCCGATTTGTCGTCCCGCCCCCAGCGGCAACCCTCGTCCTACTGCGCGCGCAGAATAACCCTCAGCTTCACCTATCGCTGGGACTGGACATGTAACACAGCGGACTCATCCCCTCTACCGGGCTCCGTTTTCTTTCAATTTGGCTTTGGCTTTCCATCTGTGACCCATACAGTCATCCGGGTCTATCTGCTTTTGCGACAAACGGCCAACCCCTCCTCGACCATAAATCAGTTTCACCCAGAATGCGTGGGTTAACGTTGATAACAACAGGCCTGAGCCTGCTACGTCCAGCTATTGCCATCCTTGTAGCTGATGATTCGCCCTGCGGAACGGTATGCGGCAATGTCCTCGACTCGACCACCAGCGACGATGTTGTCTGTCATGAGGGCGACTATGATAGTGGCTCGGGCATCGTGTTTCAACAGTGCCTCACATGCGAGCAAAATAGCGACTATCGCACGAAGAATAATGAAACAGATCAGCATTACTTCCTTTGTAAGTGATAAATTCTATGGTGCCTCATTGAGATTAGGTACTGACTGCTTCTAGATAACTTACGTTACGCTACTTCATATTGTTTGTTTGGAATCCCCGATAATAAAAACACTATCAACACACCTTGTCTGACTTCGTAAGTCGTCACTTCTAGCCTCGCACCCAGACTGTTCCTAACAACTTAACAGAAAAGCCTGCGGGCCTTTCCGCGACTCTATCATATATAACAACCTGACTGCAGAGGTTGATGGTTACGACTATTGCGATACTTGGCCTGTTCACGACACAGCCGACTTTCTTGGATGCACAGAATGTCTTCAAGCAGGGGACAATCATTTTATCTCAAACTGTATGTCTGAGAATAACCTCCCACCAGTCCACTAATCCATTTGCTAATACTATCCAGTCATTACTGTTCTCCAAGCTGGCTGTGAACAAAAGCCTGAACCTGGCATGCTTGTGTCTACAGATGGAACCATATTCTCGAGAGAAATTGTGAATATCACTGCACCATCACCAATCGCTTCCCTGGACCCGGACTGGCTTGACCAGGGACCCCTCAGTCTGGGAGCAAAAGCAGGCATCGGCGCCGGAGGCGTGGTCTTGATTCTATTCATTCTTGGCTTCTGCATCATTTGGCGTGGCAGGAGACGCAGAAGGGCGTTTCTCAGCAAATTAGAGACAAAACATGCTAACTCCTGGCCGACTCCGCTAACCATTCCCCGAGAAACACGGGAAACTCGCGATACCCCCCTCAGCCAGAAGCCGCTCAGGAGTTGGGATGAGTCGCCAGTCAGTGTCCGATCCGAGCAACTGTTCCCACCACATCACGTCTCGCCATATGCTTCACAGTACAGCAGCCCTGTCAGCGCAACAGAACTGAAGCTCGCCCATTGGCCAGTCATGGCACCCAGTCAGCAGTCCACTGCGGCAATTCATAACCAAACACCATTCCCGCCTATGTTCCCGTCTATGTATCACCCAGATCCAAGCAGCTCTCAAATAGGAGTTGCTCTGGGTGGTGATGACTCATCCATCAACTCGAGCAACTCTAAAGGCAAAGGATACCGCACAGAGGAGTACGAGATGACTCCAGTGGAAAATTCACATGCGGGCATAGGGGTCTATCAGCCCGACCGTCATCGAACTGGCGAATCCAGTACATCCGTTCCACAGGCAGGATACTTCCCAGAAGGGATTTCGTATGTAAATCAAACTTACGGTTATCCGAACCCGAGTTATGGGGATCGTGATGACCATCACCGGGGACGTTACCCCTAAAGCTGGCGAAGTCTTTGGCATAAACTGCATTTTTCATTTCTCTTATTAGCTCGGCGTTGAAGGTTGAGGATACCATGATGTGTGATGACTCCAACTGAACCAATCAAGTACATATTTATTGCGAACTACGTCAAGAGTTCAGTAAAATATAAAACTAATTTTAAGACCTTACTTCCAGCTACCTGTGGAAAATATTTAGCTGTTCAGTGAAATTCATGCACTACCTTTTTTCTATATTTTTTATAAGTACCTACTAGGCAAAGTCTCCGCTATGGACTTCGCTTGTGGCTGCTACTGTGGCGCGACTCAAAATAAAAAAGGCTGGTATTACTATATACAGACTAGTGTCCAATTGCCGCCACACACCGGTCGCAGCTTCCTTCCGCCCCACAGTCAAATCCGCCCAGAGAAAAAAAAATTTAGAAGCTTCTTTCCATATCATCACACCGGGCAAGACACCGAGGAAATTTACGACTCGCACCTTCCGTTTCTTCCCTCCTGTCGCTTGAAGCACCTGCCGCGCTTGGCCCGGAATATCACACAGATTCTCCAAAAAGGAAGTCACATTTAACAGTCAAGATGTCTAAGGAAGTCGCGGTCGTCAAGAAGACGACAACCGAGGAGGACTATGTTATCAAGCCCCAGGCTACCACTCCTACCCTCGACACCAGCCAGTGGCCTCTCCTCCTCAAGAACTACGAGAAGCGTGAGTCTCCCAATGATCTGTTGCGCCTGCAACTTCTATTTGATATTTTTTGTGGCCATTGAGCCTCAATTGCTCCCTTCATTTCAAGATTCAAGGACTAACTCGTAATCTTCAAAACTTGCAGTTCTCGTTCGCACTGGCCACTTCACTCCCATCCCCAATGGCTGCTCTCCTCTGAAGCGCGACCTCAAGCAGTACATCAGCTCTGGTGTCATCAACCTCGATAAGCCCTCCAACCCTTCCTCTCACGAGGTTGTCGCTTGGGTCAAGCGCATTCTTCGGTACGAAAAATTTCAACTCCACACTATCGCGTCAATGCGCGCGTTGGAATATTTGCTAACGACATTTCAGATGTGAGAAGACAGGTCACAGCGGTACTCTTGATCCCAAGGTTACCGGTTGCTTGATTGTCTGCATTGACCGCGCCACCCGTCTTGTCAAGTCCCAGCAGGGTGCCGGAAAGGAGTATGTTGCTGTTATCCGTCTCCACGATAAGCTGCCCGGTGGCCAGGCTCAGTTCGCCCGCGCTCTTGAGACCCTCACCGGTGCGCTTTTCCAGCGTCCTCCTTTGATCTCTGCCGTCAAGCGTCAGCTCCGTATCCGAACCATCCACGAGAGCAAGCTCATCGAGTTCGATAACGACCGACACCTCGGTGTCTTCTGGGTCAGCTGTGAGGCTGGTACCTACATCCGAACACTCTGTGTTCACTTGGGTCTCCTTCTCGGTGTCGGTGGCCACATGCAGGAGCTTCGACGTGTTCGCAGTGGTGCTATGGACGAGTCTAAGGGCCTCGTCACTCTTCACGACGTTCTCGACGCTCAGTGGCAGATGGACAACACTCGCGACGAGTCTTACCTCCGCAAGGTCATCTCTCCTCTTGAGACCCTCCTGACCTCTTACAAGCGTCTGGTCGTCAAGGACAGCGCTGTCAACGCCGTCTGCTACGGTGCCAAGCTGATGCTTCCTGGTCTTCTCCGATACGGTAAGTTCTACTAAACGATTTCTCCTGTCGCAAATCGCTAATTCCTTTTCAGAGTCCGCCATTGAGCACCATGAGGAAGTTGTCCTCATGACCACCAAGGGTGAGGCTATTGCTCTGGGTATTGCCCAGATGTCTACCGTCGAGATGTCCACCTGCGACCACGGTGTTGTCGCTAAGGTCAAGCGTTGCATCATGGAGCGCGACCTTTACCCCCGCCGATGGGGCCTCGGTCCCGTTGCCCTTGAGAAGAAGAAGCTCAAGGCTGACGGAAAGCTCGACAAGTACGGTCGCCCCAACGATGCCACTCCCGCCAAGTGGAGCTCCGAGTACAAGGACTTCAGCGCCGATGCATCTGCCGCCGCCGCCGCCGCTACCCCTGCCACTCCCGCCAAGGCCTCCGAGGCTGAGGACACCCCCATGGAGGAGGCCGCTTCCCCCGCTGCTGATGACAGCAAGGACAGGAAGCGCAAGAAGCACGAGGGCGAGACTGCCGAGGAGAAGGCTGAGAGGAAGCGACGCAAGGCCGAGAAGAAGGCGGCCAAGGCTGCTAAGAAGGCTTCCAAGGGCGAGGCTATGGATAGCGACAGTGATTAAGCGTTTCAAGGCCAAGAGTTTGGTTATAAGCTTGAATCATAAAGCGGACCTTGATACCCGAGATGTAGGGTCTGTTGGCAAGGAGCGGTCTGCATGCTGTACCATATTCGCTTTTGGTGCCGTTTCTTTTGCTGTTTGAAATTGTTTTTCTGGGGATAATATGGCGTTTGGTTTGAAAATCCTGGAGTAGATGTCAGGCACTCAATGCAAAGGACGATAAAAACTACGACATGTCTCCGACGGTTGATTCCCTGGATTCTGTGAATGTATGTGATGGTAACATGTCTCACTGCTGCAGTTGGTTCCTGTGACCGGCTTGTGTAATGCCCGATGATGTGTGTTTTAAGAGATACTGATGCACGATGCATGATGTTGCGGTCACGTAATATTGGTGGCTCGCTAAGAACATGGAATCGTTGGGTGCGTAGTTGAGGATCCATCATCTTGAAACGACTAGAAAGCCTGGGCGACGCATGTGTTGTCATGAAGAAGCAAACGAGCTGAAGCTACTGCACGTATGATGACACATTTTCTGGGTACAGGATTAAGAAGCTGAGTTAAGACGAGGTTCCACAAGAGGAATATTCTGAGAAGATTCTGATACGCAGAATCTGGCTTAGTTCATCAGTCTCTTACAGTACATACATATGTACGTAGCAACAGTCCAACCACTGGCGTGTTAGTCGTGGATCACTAAAGAGAACTAGTCTTGGCCCGACGAAACATCGGATCTGGGCCGGAAAACATGGGACGAATCAGACTCAAGCAGCGCATCTCTGAGTAACAGCTGTCCCTGTTTCACCATTAAACAGAGTGGCTATCAGTGATGGCTACGACTTGTCTGGTTCGTCCAGAATCATCAAAGCGTCAATTTACAACTCAATCGACCAACGCATAAGACGGCATGAATGATCGAGGAGGATCCTGGCTCGGGCGTCGTCTGGGCCCATCTGACATATTGAACCCTGAAATCTCGGTGCTCACAATAAAAGATTCCAGGGACGATCTTAAAATAAACCCTTTAAGAAAGATGGGACAGATCAGACCGCAAAGGTGGCCGTCTTTGTCATGCTTGAGATTGCATGAACACAATGAGGGTCGAGTGTTATGGAGGACGACCCATGACTTGGCCTAGGGCAGTGAAGAGCCACGAAGTATAAAGTCTGGACGAAAGGGCTGATTCATTGATAGCTGTTTAGTTACTCACTTCTAATTTTCCAATACCCAATACTATTCTTGATACTTATTCGACTCGGCTTGTTTTACAAAAGAACCTTCTAATAAACAAAAGTCTACCACCCCAACCCCCTATCAACAAGTTGTTGCTGCATTACCTCAACAACCGTATTATAATCTTCATAACAAGGTTTTATCTCGGCAGTGAACGCTTTACAGCCTCTTCTATGGACCCTTGACTCAATAATCAACGTCAGAGCCTGTTGATCCCTCATCCTTCCAACTATACTTGGACCCATTGATCGACCACCCATGACATCGAGATTAACAGGGACCGAGATTGAGGCTCAGCTGGACAATTTATATAAGACATTCCCGACGTCTTGCAACAAACTGAAATCAGACAGCATGCCTATCATGTCTTCTTCTTCGAGCTCTTGGGGACACCTTGTTGTCCTCTTCCTCTCCATTTCTCTTCTAAACATTGCCTCAGCCCTACCCACAAAATCTTCTTCTGCTTCAATACGACCATTTCTACTCCCACTACCCAAGCAGATGATAGGTAAAAGATCTTCATCTCAACCTTCGATTCGACCATACTTGCTCCCACCTCCCAAACAACTCATCAGCAAGAGATCAGAAGCTGAAACCTTCTTGCCTCGACTGGACGTCAACTTCCCCGATCCTTGTCTTCTCCATGATGCCGACGGCCGCTGGGTATCTTTCGCGACAAGCGGAAACGGGCATCACATCCAAATCGCCGTGTCTAATGATCCTTTTGGCCAGTGGACACACCTTGACCAAGATGCCCTCCCCGGCGACGGATGGACAAGCGGCAAAAACTTCTGGGCTCCTGATGTGCGCAAGCTAGGCGATAACTCGTACGTCATGTACTTCTCAGGACAAAATCCTGAGGGCGGTCACTGTATCGGAGTTGCGCGTTCACAAAACAGCACAGGTCCCTATGAGATGGATCCCGAGCCCTTCGCATGCCCCAAGGATGAAGGGGGGGCAATTGACCCTGCGGGTTTCTACGACAAGTCAACAAACAAGCGCTATGTCGTCTATAAAGTCGATGGCAATGCTCTCAAAGGCGGCGCCGGCACTCCGATCCGACTGCAGGAAGTTTCAACCGAAGATGGATCGACGCCGATCGGCGCGCCTGTGGATATCATGGACCGGATCCCCAAAGAGGACGGGCCCCTGGTTGAGGCTCCCAACCTAGTGCACACACCAGACGGCAAATATCTGCTCTTCTTCAGCAGTCACATGTACACGGACGATGCATATGATGTCAAGTATGCCGTGGCCGATCAGGTCCAGGGACCGTATCATCGGGGAGATGCCCCGTTCCTCAAGACGCCGGCTCTCGGGCTCAAGGGGCCCGGCGGAGGCACAAGTGCTGAGGACGAAGGGTTCTTGGTGTTCCACGCGTGGTGCGGGAAGGGCAAAAGGTGTATGTACACCATTGGATACGATATTGCCCGTGTGGAGGACTTTGCCTAGCTTGGCAGTTGAGCAGTTCAAAGTGTGACAAGGACATTTGGGTAGACAGGATGGCGTTTAACAACCACGTGGGCGTGGTTTCTGTGTAATGGAAATTCTCCCTTCAGAATTAGAATCTTTGATGACCTTATGAAAAGTTTGCTCAATTTGTCTGTTGGTTCATTGGATCTTTTCGGATACCGGCTTGAGTGGATGTTGATTGATGTAAAGTCATGGTGATAATGATGTTGATGGAGGCTCGAACTAGTTAGTCTAGGACGGACCTTCCTAGCATAAGCGCTGGGGCCTGTGCAACCCCTGAATCGAACGGCAGTCGTAGCCGCCCAGCACTTTCCGTTGTTTCCTTCCTTGTCTCCAATTCGCTGATCCAATCAGCCATCCTCCCACCTTCTCAGGTACAAACCAATGAGACTCAAGGAAACCTCCCACTAACAAACTATTGTCATGTCTTCTTCAGCACCATCACTACCTATCACTTATACCTGAGCATAGGTATAGATCTAAGCGCCCGTATGTTCTCAAAGCTCATGGGATCCCAACATCATTTCCTATTCGCTACCGAATCGCTTCAATCCCAAATTGGGCATAATTGGTTGCTATCACTAATCGACTACGGTGAAGCGCACAAACGTTGATTGCGGCACAGACAACATGGCGGCACTTCTCATCAGAGAATTGGGTGATTGGAAGTTGTATCGCGGCAATCGGATCTCTTTTCTCTGTCCAGACCCTGTCTTGGCTCTTTGCGGCTGAATCCTATAGGCGGGGCAAAGTGATGTCTAGTTGCATGGCGTTGCATCTGCAGTTCTTGATCGAGTGATGAAGAGATTGAACAGCATGCTGCTGAGTATGGAGTACTACATCTTGATCTTACACTAACGTAGTACTTCATATTCGAAAAGCCTGCTCTTCCCCGTCTTTATTGAGTTGTCGTTCTTGTTGGTTCTCAGTTTGCGTTTCATATTCCCCTTGCTGTTCTCTATCCTTCTATTCAATCATTCGTTTGCAGTGCAGACGTTACTCTGTTCATCCACTGTTTATTTGCTGTATACCCTTGTGACTGCTGCTTTACGTAGTAGCTGCTACTGTTTCGTTGTGGCAACGCCAGGGATAGGCGCTCTTCCTCTAATCATACTTTGTTTTACATTGTTCATTGTCATTCCTTCATACTCCAATACGAGACGTTTCACAGCTGGTCTGGCCTCTAATCTACCTTGATAGCTTCAAGACGCATAGGCGTGTACCGAAACTGCAAACTTCTTTCGAGATCCTGGCCCATCACGCCAGCCATCGCCGACTATGCCTTTTATTTCCGTTATTCTTACCGTCCTTTTCTGCGTCTCGGCCAAGGCTTTGCAGGTTACTCCCAACTCACCGTGCGCTCAGTTTTGTCACGGTAGTTCTGAGTCCAAGTCGGCCAAAACGCTAGGTGACGAGATTGTCTGCAACGACGACGACTTCAAGAAAAAGGCCGAAGGTCAAAAGTTCCAAAGATGTTTAGCTTGTCTTCAGGACAGCACCTTTACACAAGAGGATGAGAACGACCAAGATTGGTTTCTATGTAGGCAGCCCCCTCATCGCCTTCGTGTCATCCTCTAATCTTACCTGCGATCAGACAACATGCGTTACTCTTTCGACTATTGTATCTTTGGTTATCCCAACGCAACTGGGATCTCATCAGGCCCGTGTATTACATCAGAAGCGTGCGGTCCTATCACAAATGCTTTGAAAGAGGGTATCACCGAACCTGACAACAGAGATCAGTTTAGCTATTGTGATACTGATAGTAAAGCGATGCTTGGCGATGCAGTCGCCAAGTGTCAGGCTTGCGTCAAGGCAGATAGTAGCCAGACGATCATATCTAACTGTGAGTCAGCTTCTCAATCAATTGCGAAATATCTCTAACGCCTATATCAGTTCTTGTTGCCCTTGAAGCTGGATGCCAACAGCGTCCTAAACCAGGAGTCACGCTTGGACTCAATGACACCGTTTTCAGTGATAGATCCATCTCGGCTGTTGATGCCTCTGCCTCTCTTGCCACAGGAGACGATCATGAGCTCCCTAACACATCTATCGCTGCCATTGCAGTTGGAGCTCTAGCTTTCCTTCTCATCTCTGCAGGTTGCATTTTTATGCAATGTCGTAAGCGCAAGAAGCTTTCTGCTCACAATCGACGCTCCTCTCTTTCTTTCCATTGCCAGACACACCTCACGCCAACAACACTTGGTTTCCGTGACCTGCCTCCATACATGGACGAGGAGCGAAACTTGCCCAAGCCGTCGTTTTTCAATACAACCTCGCGGTCAAAGAACCCAGTCAGAACTTCAAAAGAAAGTCACAAGCTCGGCATCGTCACTACCATTATCACGCTCCCCCACCCGGCGCCTACGAAAGCTCCTTTACGTACACCCTCACGGGAGGGTTCGTCCCCGACAGAAAGTGTATCGAGCTGCTGCACTGCTCCTCTCTTGTCCAATTCAACAGTACAGCAATGCAACACTCCATGTGTCGCTTCACCACTTTTCAGTCCTGGCCTTTCCATTACAACACCGCGTTCGGGCACCTTTCCAAGAGAGGTTCATGATAGCAATAATCCTTGGGTACAACAGCCAAGTAATGCTACCGGAAGAGGCTTTTTGAAGAAAAAGCAGTCAAGAGACTCACAAGCCCCAACCGAGATACGCAATATTCGAATTGTGTTTGATCCACCACCTAAAAAGCCTAGAAGATCTTGATAAGGACCCGGCTGTTCTGTTTCTATCTCTTTCATACTTTATGAGTGACGGCGTTATAGTTTGAAAGAAGCGTTGTATGCAAGCCTATTGAAGGGAAACTTGCACCGGTGTTAGGACGTTTGGTGTTATAAGTCATGATTTGTATAGTATGGTCGGACCATCAAACCTATATATACCCCAATATGAGCTGAATGAACCGGCGTCTTGTCTAATCTTGTAGTCCCGTAATGTTTACCTACCATTTCACCAATGTCTGAGGAGACATGATGTCGGCGAGCCAGTCTATGTTGAAGACCTCTCTCGCATTTAGCAATTCTTCGCAATGTATGTTGCTTCGCCAGCTTATTCTGGGTACAGAGAATGGTTTGGCCTCAGCCAACCAGAAATATACGACTCGATGAAAGGAATAAGGATCTAAATGGAAGATGCTTGATCATTAGACTGGGAAACTGCCATCTCGTGAGCTGTCAGATTTGGGTTACATCAGGTAGATGCCCAGAATGCCTTCTACAGCTGGTAAAGGAGGAGGACAATGCCTCACTGACTAAATATATAGAGCGTTGTGCGCTTTACTGTGGAGGTCGGGGTCTACCCACAAGATAAATGGGCAGTAAAGAAATATGAGATGGCTCGCTTGCAGTAGCCTTGAACAAATGCACGGTCCGAAGAGGCAAGGAGATCCAATCAGTGACGACAACGCTATGCCTTGAATGGACAGGGAGTTAGGGTATGCAAATGCATTTCGGAAGTGTAGAGTGGGAAGAGTCAAGGGTGAAAACTCTCATGGTAATAATGAGTGTTAGCACTGCGAGTATCAACGCCAGAGAAAGGCTTGTACTAGAACAGAGAATGCCACCAATTTAAGTATGAGAACTCCTTAGTGACATATTTCAACAGAGAAGGAATCCTGAAGTCTTTGATATTGCAAGGCCTTTGAAGAGGCTGGCTGTTGCTTAACAATGAGCGAGGCGCTCTGGGGCGATACATTAAGAGGAAGAGTGATATACAGGCTCAACAAGTCTAGAAGTTGCTTGAATTATTATGACATGGTTCTGAGTGCACATAGCGACTGATTTGCTAGCTGGGACGATACCTACTCGGATTGGTAATCTGATATATCGACCAGTGCATTACTAGAGGATGGAAGAGATCATGGTTGATCATAGAGTGGAGTTTATGAGTAACGCTACCCTTGCAATCATCGACAGATCTTCAAAGTGAGCCCACGCCTGACAATGATAGTCATGGCATGTTTTCTGTCTTGGGATAACTCGGCCAAGCTGTCGGTAACGCATAAGATACTGACAGGCCTGCATTCGGCCCCGGTTACCGAGGCCCGCAAATTGCTCGGGTGGTCTTTTTCTGATATCTCTTTTGAGAAGGGCTATGTTTGGTGATAGTGATGGATGTTTACTATCATGCAATTGCTCGGTTGGAGAAGGAATGTATATCCGAGGATATGCGTCTCGCAGTTTCCAATTCGAGTTAATTAAGACCTTGATAACCACAAGGAAGGCGTTTTGTCTTTTAGATTACAAAAGCTAAAAGGGAAGAGGCCAAGAGTGACGACTTGGCAGGCAGAGAGTGTGTCTGTTGGTCTTACCTGCCCAATAGGATGTGTAATGAGAATCGTTGCTCGATTAAAAGAAGCTTAAATTAAGCTGCATCGAAGGAGGATTCTAGCGCGGGGACGCTAGGTTGGATTGGGAAGGTGGCTGTTTTGCGGGGAGAGCGGGTGGTCGGTGGTCTCGTGTAGAAAGGAAAAAACCATGTTTGTTTATGACCTTGGAAGATGAGAAAGAGCTTCACCGAGGAGGAAGAGATCATGCTTAAGAGGATTATCTTGTTGGTAGAAAAGAATGGGCTCCAGTTAGCTACGAACCTGGTTGGTTCTTCACTCGAATTGTGCTGTATCCAGCGTCTACTGATAAAGAATCCAATATCAACATCTCTTATCTGTATACCTATTTTCGTATCGGTCCTAGCTGTCTTATCACTTTACCATTCCATTCATCCCAGGTAATCACGGTGCAATGCCCAAACAATACGCTTCCATACCATGTATCGCCCCAACTTATCTTTGCCGTCTTTATCATGCCCAGACTTACAAAAGTTCTTCGTCGACCGGTCGCCAAGATTTCAACCAGCGAGCCAGCAGTACGGAGTGATGAACCAGCGCCTCTGTTAGTCCTCACCCATGCCCACAGCACCATCTTGGCGCGCTTGTTATCACGGGATCCAAAACGAGCTGGCTAATCAGGGACGGGCTTTGACTCCTTCAGATGCAACGCATCTTGGCACTGTTGCCTTTTGATGTAGCATCGTCGGGGGTCATGTCCTAACTAGGATTTCTGAGATAAGGACAGTCCGCTTTGCCAAGCTGAAGGCATCGATACCTCGACTGCTTCTCTGAGGCGAGGAACCCTGGGGCGAGTGTATGGTACAGCTTGCAAAGGGGAATGTCGCGATGTCAAAAATTCACAAGACTTCAGCTGCAAGACCTATACACTTGGCAGGTCCAAAACACTGCACTGTCCCTCTCGCCCAGGCGCGAATGTCAAAATCTCCGAGCATTAGCAAGCCACAACATGCTAAAGGAAACTACTAAGAACTTTTTTCCCGTTGCCAAGTAAAGGTGAGACTAGTATCCGTATATTTGCAAAAGTCCATCCTGTCTCCATGCTTGCAATAGTAAAGCTGCACTAGCCGGCCCAACTCCCATTCGCCTCCCCAGTCGTTTGTACCACAAACCCAACGTCTTCACTATCAAAGCTGCATGAGGAGATCTTGGCAGTGTGAGAGAGGAATCCACCCTTGTCTTGAGGCTCCTGGTATCAGACCTTTTTCAGTAGGTAGCTAACAGGACCTTCTGTTTTCATTCCCATCCTTGCGCCAGAGATACGTCCTCCTGACCCTAGAGGATGCACTATTTGCATGCTCTAGTACCATGTCCTCGTTAGATCTGGCGTCTTGGCCCTAGACCTCGCCTTCGCGTCGATCGTTGGATGTTACCTGGTCGAAAGTTTGTGCTGCGCGAGGTCCAAAGTGGTAGCTTCGTCCGACGACTGAAAAATGTATAAAGGGCCTTGCCCCCATGGCAGTTGCATTCTGTCTGTTGACTGTCTAGTTCGTGTCAGCTTCTACCATTCCTTTGCGGTCCAATACAGATCAGCAAATCCTACACAATGGCGCCTACAGGAGACGTTATGGGCGAGACTGTCGCTGCGGCCGGTCTCCATGCTGAGATGATTGACGAGAAGCGAGCCTCTATGGCTGCTGAGAGGAGATCCTCTGTAGTCACCAACCCCAATGCGCCTGCTACCGTCTCTGGTGGTGTCACCCCCGATGGACAGTTTCCCACCCCTGAGGAGATGGGAAGCTTGAGGCGAATTTCCAACAAGATCCCCTTGAAGCTCTTCAGTATTGCTTTCATTGAGCTTTGCGAACGGTCAGTTCAATAATCCATACCCCTGTTTGTGTGCATTTACTGATTGTCCTAGATTCTCCTACTATGGATGTACCGTCGTGTTCACCAACTTCATTCAGCAGCCTCTCCCTCCAGGCTCTGTTACTGGTGCCGACGATGAGCAGCCTGGTGCCCTCGGAATGGGTCAGCGAGCCTCGACCGGTATCACCACATTCAACCAGTTCTGGCAGTACCTGATGCCCCTGTTCGGAGCCTACGTTGCTGATCAGTACTGGGGTCGTTACAGGACCATCAGCTACGCTCTGGTTATCGACATCATCGGTCATATCATCCTTATTGTCTCTGCTGTTCCCGGTGTTATCACAAGCGACGGTGCCCTCGGTGCCATGATCATTGCTATCATCGTTATTGGTTTCGGTACTGGTGGTTTCAAACCCAACGTCAACCCTCTTATCGTCGAGCAACTTGGTGAGCAGTACATGCACGTCAAGACTCTCAAGTCTGGCGAGCGTGTTATCATCGACCCTGCTGTTACCATCGAGCGTGTTTACATGTGGTTCTACTGGGCTATCAACGTCGGAGCTTTAGTTGGTCAGGTCACCATGGTCTTCGCTGAGAAGTACGTTGGTTTCTGGCTCTCTTACACCCTCCCAACCTTTATGCTTTGCCTGTGCCCTATCATTATGTTCCTGAACCGCAAGAACTACGAGCAGCGAGCTCCTGGTGGTTCCGTCTTGGGACCTGCCATGAAGACCTTTTTCCTTGCTCAGAAGGGCCGCTGGAGTATCAACCCTTTCCAGACCTGGAAGAACATGCACACTGGTGATTTCTGGGAGTCAGTCAAGCCCTCCAAGTTCACCAACGAGACACGCCCCAAGTGGATGACTTTCGACGATGCCTGGGTCGACGAACTTCGACGTGGATTCAACGCCTGTGCTGTATTCTGCTGGTACCCTATCTTCTGGCTTTGCTACAATCAGAGTAAGTCCCCCTTCTTTATTCTTAAAAGGATTTCGATAGACGCTAATACTTAAACAGTCAACAACAACCTGATCTCTCAGGCCGCCCTCATGGAGCGTCACGGTGTCCCTAACGATATTCTCTCCAACCTCAACCCCTTTGCTCTCTTGATCTTTATTCCTCTCAACGATCGTCTGATCTACCCTGCTCTTCGAAAGGCTGGCATTCGCTTCACTCCTATCAAGAAGATCACTGCCGGTTTCTTCACTGGCGCAGCCGCCATGATCTGGGCTGCTATCGTCCAGCACTACATCTACCAGAAGTCTGAATGTGGCATGTACGCATCTGGCGAAGACTGCACTACTGCTCCCATCAACGTTTGGGCTCAAACCGGTGCCTACGTTCTTATTGCTCTGTCCGAAGTGTTCGCCTCAATCACTTCTCTCGAGTATGCCTTCTCCAAGGCGCCCAAGAACATGCGTTCCATGGTCCAGGCCGTTGCTCTCTTCATGACTGCTTTCTCAGCTGCTCTCGGACAGGCCCTCGTTGGTCTTGCTGCTGATCCTCTTCTTGTCTGGAACTACGGTGTTGTCGCCATCCTCGCTGTCATTGCTGGTACTTGCTTCTGGTTCCAGTTCAAGAATTTGGATATCCACGAAGATGAGCTCAACGCTCTTCCTGAGGGTCAGACTGGTAACAAGGCTGACGTGGAGTCTCCCTTGGAGGAGAAGAAGCGAATTGATGAATAAAGAGCTGGTTGTTCGAAAGAACGCGCTATATCATCTACATTGGTTGTTAGTCTCGGATACCCCTGACAGAGTTGTCAAAGTTGTTTAGTTTTACTTGAAGAAGAAGTCCATAGGACTATTATATTCGTCTTGATACATTGAGTATCTATTCATACAAGATCTGTGCCGGTCTTTGCTAGTGATTTGTGATGTTTTCATTCGCAGCACCGTATTATTCACAAGGTGAGAAGCGCATAGTATTCTGGAAAGGTAAAAGTCTTGTTGAAAAATACTCTTAAGTTACCCGCCAAGAATGGCTACTGTATATTGAAGGTTCTTCTTTTATATGTATCATTGCAACCGCTGAAGGTTATGTTTCTCGGCCATTTTCTTAGCTGGCGCCTACCCTATCATCCTGGAAGTGATACAATCGCATTAGAGGACGGAACCATCGCGACTGTCCCTAGAGTCTGAATTGTCAGACCCAGAATGAATAGAGTGAGCTAACTCTAAACCCCTATGTGAAAGGGTTTCATATCGCTTCTTGCAAATAATGTCGGTTACTACTAGAGAAAATACTTCGGTCTGCCACTCTTTTACCAGGATACCTTGGTTTGTGCTGGCGTTGTCAAGAATATCGCTTCCTATCAACCCGAGATTTAAAACCTGATTTGAGGTCGCCTAGGAAGAACAGATCAGCATATTTCGGTTTAGCTGATCCGCAAAGTTATGCGTGGTGGTTCAGCCTCTACGACTACCGATAGTGAATAGACTATGCGAATAGCGACAGCATTATTCAGGTCGGCAGTTAACCCCTGTAGCCACTAAAATAGTATCTCGTTTTCTATTCTTGTCTAGGCAACTATCCCAGAATTCTTCACCAACCAGCCTCATTAATTCAATAAAAGAGAGACAAAACAGCCTCACTTCCTTCTAGAAAGAATCGGAAAGAAATCCTCACGGTAACTTTCCGTAAAAGTAACTTTGGCTAGTCATGGCGATCCACCTGTAATGGAGGCAATTGCATCATGCTGGGTCCTTCCCCATATATCTCCCCGAGGTTAGCGATCATGAATTCAGAAAGAGCTGATTTCTCGTCCTTCATAAGAACTCTTGGATGAATTTCTCTTCTCGACCGCTCGTCTATCGTCAAAATCTTCATTTCCCTTCCACTGCTACCGAGAAAACACTACCACAGCATACCTTCATCATGGCTGAGAACGTACCCGACAACTACATCCCCAAGTACGCCCAACAGGACGAATGGGAGGACAAGGAACTTCAAAAGTTCGCAATTGAATTCTACCGCATCTCAGACATCGCAGAAGAGAATGAACGATGGGTCCAAAGTTTTACCGAAGACGCAAAGATCCAAATTGGAGCAGATAAGGCTCGAGGCACAAAAGGTTAGTCGCAACACCCTCTGACGCATGCATCTTGGATCTGTTGGGAACCTTAAGCTGACCATCTGTTTGTCCAGAAATCACCGATTTCAGAACTCGCATGTGGAAGCATATCAACAATCGAAGGCACACAGTACTCAAGGTCTTCCCTGGACGATTCCCTGACTCGGAAGACAGCGAGGTGATGCTTTTGGGCGAGGTCAGCGTGACTACCAACGATGGGCGACTCAAAGAAGCTGCCTGGTCAGCGCACGCTGTTGTCAAGAAGGTTGACGGAGCCTGGAAGTTCAAGGAATACCGTGTTTGGCTACAGACTGACGGACATCTTCTGTAAAAGAAAGATGCAATCGACCAAAACGAACAAAAGTGAATTTGTGCATAGCCTTTATTAGTTACGTTGATGAATAGCAAAAGCAAATCAATTGGAGACAATTCTATCCAACCCGATACGTCATTGCAGGCCCGTGGGAGAGGATGGAATTTTGCGGGGGGACGAATGCCGAAGGATGCCGTTATCGTTATCGAATGGATTGAGCACGCCGATAAATGGAGAGTTATCGCAGGGGGATGAGTCGGGTCTAACTAATACTGTACCGTACTACTATTACCAACACGCCCCTAGTGGATGCGGTCAACTCACTCATCTCGCTGTGCGTATTAATCTAGACCACGGGCTGTTGCTCTGCCTGAAATTGGCTACCTATCTTAGCTAAAGGAGGTAATCAAGGTTCACCGTCCCTTACTTTCCCACGATCTCTAGTGCTAAATCTGGATAATCAACGTGCCCGTCCCCTGGTGATGAGAGGATAGGCACGCTTGGCACGGCCACATGGTGATGTCGTAGATGGCACGGTCAGGTGAGAGAATCATGTGGCTTGGGTATTGACCGGATGAATGAGAATGAGTGAACGATGACTGGAACAGGAACAGGAACCAGGGAACAACCGGCAATACAGTCAGCACCCAAGGCATGATTATAGAGATCCAGGTCCAGAGGTGAGATCAGTCGTCATCAGTTTCTATCAAAGTACCCGAGGTCATGGCCAAACCTGTTATGATAGCGAATGGGGGATGACAACGTATCGATAACAACATGGTTAATCCGGTCTGGGATGGGTATGTGAGTTCCGGATTTGATCTCATTCGATACAGGACACCTTCTTCTTCATTCCCATTCCCTTTCTCGGAACCTTGCTCTGGTCCTGGTTCTAGTCCTGGTCAGCGCAGGAACCTGTACTGTATGCAACCCCGCGTCCGAGACGGAATGGAACCAGCTTGTTCCATGATCAAAGAGCTTGCGCGTTTATTAATGGATATCAACTGTGTCGTGTCAATCATGCTGTGGTAGCCATTCACCCGGTACGGTAACGAAATAAACACTTTTACTTCCCGGATGAGCTAGAAATGTGACAGGGACCAAGGCATGTCGATCCGCCATTTTGATCACCTAATAAGTTCCCTACGGTACCACAATGACAGTGACAGAGGCATCGAGTCTTGTCTTTGAAAGCCCAGCCGGGGTGTCTTATCGCATGAGGGGTTCAATAGCGTAGCTCCTTATCACCAGCCCAGACCAGCCCCCATTAAAATGCCCCATCCCGCGCTAGAACATCCTCGGGGCTCAGTGTGCATGTGGCCTGTAAGGTGAGAAAATACAACCACAGCGACACCCTTAAACCAGCGACAACTATTCTGTCACTACTCCTTTCCCCAATGTCGAGTGTGCCTGTCCCTTACACACCCCATTGTTTAGCGTCCCCCTCTCAAGGCGTCAGTGACGGGATGTAGCTGCTAATCCTGGCCTGCTACACCAGATATCCCGGCGTGACTCTATCCGACATGACTACCTACTCCTTCCTTTGAGCTCCATCTCAACGATTGATTCTCTTCTTTCACTTACAACTCTTCAGTGAATGACTACACGATACAAGCATCAAATAAGCGCATGACGAATTTCCTTGACTTTCCAACTCTATAACGATCTTTGTTTCATCATCATCCCGTTCTGTCTCTCTTCGATCTATCTTGTTACATACTACTCTCATATACATACATACAACTTTAGACTATCTATCTTACCGCACAGCTGGTCTGCGCCGCTATCCACTCAACAATCTCGAGCATCTCGCCGTTCTTTCTCGATAATCACTCAACTTGACCAATACTGGGCTGCCTCCCAGTTTATTCGATAGTAGTACCAGAGTTGCTACTACTAATCTCCCTTTCGAGTCGTCCTCCTCTACCGTCATTTCATTCGAGACTGTACAGCTAGCTGTACAAGGGGTACGAGGTACACGACTTTAGACACACAGGTTGCGAACCTTAATAAACAAGTGCCGGCGTCACCTCGAGGAAAATCGACTTGACGCCTCGCCTCTTTGCTGGCAACTACGCTCTGCAGAAACGCGAGCGTTTTTTGGGGTAGGAGACTGCTCCGACACTTGTCTAAATCAGTTGAATGCCTTGTAAGTTTGTACCTCTTTACCTCCAAGATGTCCCCGTCCGCCCCTACATGCACCTACCATAGAGTAGGTAGGTAAGGTACCTACCTGCCTTACCCCTCTACTCCATTAGATCGCCCGTCCTTCTTCCCCCAAAACCATTTGCGCAACGCGCGCTTCCTTTTGCCATAGCAATCTGAAAGGCTGACAATGACTCTTTCTTCAGCCTCCAAGAAGGACAGAAAACATGCTAGAGAAAGTGGCGGCATTGCCGCGGCCGTGACAAAGCAAACAGCTGGAAAGTTCGCGTGAGTCCCCTCTTGTCCACGAGACTCGTCCATCACCACTTTAAATACCTGGCTGACCCGCAGTCACATTCATAGCAGCGTTAACAATGCCAACGCAAACCCAAACCCGAACGTGAACAATAAAGACAACGCCAACATCAATAATAATAACGGTGGAGAAAGCAAGAGCTCGTCTACTTCGGTCGCTTCCACGCCCCCGGTCGATACACCAGAGATCAAGCCTTCCTCCGTCCCTGACAATGTCAACCCTGCCGTCTCCCCCATGCTCGCTGCATTGTCCACAACTCCAGCTTCCGTGAGCACAGCGCCGAGTATGAATAACGACTGGATGCGAAGCGGTATTGCCGGCTCCCCGGGAAATTTGATCAGCATCATGGGTGACTCACCTCCTACTCAACCGTCTTCCTACGAGGACTCGGGTCGACTGCATCATGGATGGGCTGTCCAACGCCCTTACATGAGCCCGTCGCCCTCATCTCTATCCCCGCCAAACCACGGCCGTCGTCCCCTGAGCTTCCAAATGGATGCTCAGTATCAATCTCCAGAAACCCCACCTCTGGCTGCTCACTATCGCCGCAGCTCAGTTGCATCTCCCTTCACTGGTTCAAGAATCGGGAACAACCCGCCGCTCCCTCATCAACCCCAAGCGCATTTCTATGGAACCCCGGACATTGACTTGAACCTGACAAATAGCTCTGGCATGAAAGCTGGAGAGCGTGGTTATTTCTTTGGTTTCGACAAGTTGCCCGAGTGCCCTGACTTCCCAAGTAGTCCAAGTAACGCCGTCATAGCCGGTTACGAGGGTGGTTTGGACGTATATGCTGTTGGTAAGAGAGGTCTCGAACCCGTCGCAAGCTTGAAGGGACTACGCGGAGGTGTCTATAACGCCAAGATTCTTCCCTGGACACTTGATAATAGCAACAAGTCACTCTTTCCTCTCGTGGCGGTGGTGTTGCATGGCCCTGTTTTGCCTACTGGCACACCTGGTTCTGCACAGGGTGAACAGAGTCCCAGACATGATGGAGCAGCAAGTCCTCGCTCAGTCTTTACCCACCCAGAAGGTTTCCAGGGGAGACACAGTATCGACGCCTACCAAACTTCTGTCGAGATCTACTCGTTGAAAACGAACCAACTCATCGACGTGTTACTTCAGGCACCAAAGATACAAATCAACCCTGAGATCTCTGTCACAAACCCCATTTTCCGACCACCTGCGCCTAGCGGCTCCTTTACAATTCGAGCAGATTCTGGTACACTTGCGGTATGCTCAGGCGATACGGGCGAATGCTGGGTTTACTTGCAACTGCTGGAAGAACAAAATGGCCATGTATTTACATGCGTCGGCAAAATCTGGACTAGCCTTCAGCAAAGCACTCGAGTCGAAGTACAGGAAGAGACGGATAAGACACGAGTTTCGTCTGCACCCCCACGCTCGAATCCGCAAACACCCATTCTAGCAATCAGTGGGCGATGGATATCCTACTGCCCCGCGACTCCGTCATCTCAGATCTCTCTCAATGCCCATGTACCACTCCCGATCCTGGGCAAGGCACCTGGACTTGCCACTGTTACGCCGCCACAGCTACCATCGTCTTCTGCTTCGGTAGATCTCCCGATATCCGACAGTGTTGTGAATAAAATTATGCGCGAAACGACCCAAGAGCTCATTCAGGGTGCCAGATGGGTCGGGCAACAAAGCTTGCAAGCTTGGAATTCCTATTGGAATAAGTCTAGCCCCCAGTCACAAACTCAACAAGCACGTTCACCTCCCCAGGGTTGGGCGGGCACTCGATCACCCCGTGGTGACTCGTCTCAATTTCCTCCTACTCATGGAACAAACGGCCAGACTGTGGCAAAGGATCCAGGCCTCATCTCCATCATTGACACGGAGTCGCTCCCAGCTTCGTCCTCGATCCACCCGATAACCACGTTCGCACCGCCTCTGGGGTGTAGCTTCCTCTCATTCTCTCCATCGTCCCTGGCTTTGTTTACAGCCAGCAGTAAAGGTGATGTGCAGACAGTCTGGGACCTCTTCCGTATTCAACATACCAGGTCATCCCCTCTTCAGGCTACACTTAGCCCCAACACAAGCACAGGTCCTCAAGTTAGACAAATTGCACAGTTCTCACGAATGACAGTTGCACGCATTGTCGATGTTGCTTGGACGCAGTCACAGGGTGAACGATTGGCTATGGTAACTGAGCGTGGCACCGTTCATCTTCTCGACATGCCTTCGAGTGCGTTCATGTGGCCTGCACCCCGCCGCCGTCAAGCTGTCCAAGAGAGTGGCACCGCGACGCCAGAACAGCCAAACACTGCCGTCTCTTTAGCAACTGGCGCTTTTGGTGCCGCATATCAAGCTGCGAAACCATTTGTATCACGGCCCCGCCGCAGCAGCGGCAATGTACCAAATATGCCCGGCAATAGTTTGAAAGACTCGGCGGCCATTGGAGGACGAGTTATTGCTGCTAGTATCAGCAGTTCACTCGGCAAGACAGGAACCGCAATTAACCAACTTCGGCACACAGGCGAGAACCGTGTTTCCTTACCACTCAGTTCAAATCTCCCCTCAGCATCATGTGTCACTTGGGTTAGAAGCCGGAGGCATCAAGGGCTCTTTGTGGTTGGAAACGGCTTGGTACGGTCGTTCTCCTGCAGAACACGCCGATCTAGCGTACAGGCTGGCAGGAAGGTGACACGAGCCAGCAGGTATCATGATCATAACGTGCCGAACCTACCCAGCGATCTGGTTGCCCCAGCCGTACGACAGATGGTGGACTTGGGTGCCCAGGATGAGATTCTGGACCTTTCAGACCGTGACATGGACGCAGGAAACACCTTGACACTCAATGCACGACCTCGTGTGGCATCGGCAGACCATAATATGGAATCGTCGATCCCACAGGCTGAGATAGAGTCCAGTGCACCCTACCAGCCCTTCCACACAGACAGGCGGGTGACTCTTTGCGAGTACCGAAGAGGCACGACCGATCAGCTCGAAGTTGTCTCTGCTATCCTGGCCGACACCAACTTAGAAGAAAACACAACATCGAAGAAAAAGAAGAAGAAGGGGCAACCCATGGAAACATATTCATCTAGAGAAATGTCGAGCACAACGGCTTGGGCGTTTGGCCAGGATATCCCAGTGGTTCGACTGGACTTGGGCTTGCCGACTGTCACCGAGGAGGAGTATGATGGCCCTGAGGACCATATTGCTTTGCCCCCTTCTGCCATGGAGCGAGTGATGCAATATGGTGACGAGGCACAGATTGTGGTGACGACAAGGAGACGCCGTGGAGCTCAAGGAGGCAGTCAAGGTGAAGATGGTTTCTTCGAGGATGACTGTGAAGTTCTTGATTTTGCAGACCAGAGGGTGTAAGTGGAATGAGTCTGCTCTCAATAGCCAATATGGGCAACGGGTCTTGTGTGGCGTATGGGTTTTTGGACTTTACTTCATTCTATGCATTTGATGCTAGGAAACAACAATCCATTGCTTAAGCTATTTGAACACGCAGCCACATCGCACCAAACCAGGCTTGGTATGAATGGCTGCTTTTGATCAAATCATTGGGTCCGGAATGTTGGAGTTATTGATTCTTGACATGTAGGCATTTTGCTTCATGGAAGAAACCCTCTTTAGCACAGAAATCTTTTCTTGGCAATTCATAATGCCTTATTAAATAAATAGAAACACATTAGATACCCATTCCCGTACTGCTCTTTTGCTTCTTCCGCATCAAGGCATTGCCCCACGGTATCCAAGGTTCAGGTGATAAATGTGCCGTGGTGCGATTAGGTGATTTCAGATGCCACCGAACAATTAAAAGGTGTATGCATCGACGGATTGGCCATCTAGTTGGCCTTCTTAGCAGCCACCTTGGCCTTCGCAGCCTTCTTCTGGTTGCTCCGAATCATGACCATGCCAAGGAACGACCCAACGACAGCGGAACCGAGGAGGATGATAATGACGGGGATGCGAATGGCCCAAACGCGAGGAGGGAAGAAGTTCTGGAGAGGGTGGTCGTCGTCGACGAAGGGCTGAAGTAATTGTTAGCTCACAACGTATTCAAGAAGATGGATGCCGGGGGCAGGTAATGCTGGCGTATGATCGCATCGACGTTGGGGGAGTCATGGAGGGGCACTCACCATAAGAAGAGTCCAGATGGTGTAGTAGGTGAAGACGACTGAAGCGGCCACGAGCATGGCGAGACCGACGATTTTGTCCAACTGCAGCAAAAGAATTATGTTAGTAAAGTGAAAGGATAGCGAGGGGTTCCTGTGATGCCCCAGTATGCAGCGCGTAAAGGGGGACAAGCATGTAGATCAGAGCTTCGGAGAGGGCATGATAGTTACTGACCATTGTTAAAGATGCGCAAGGTGAGCGAACGTAGACCTTGGTTGAGCCGAAGAGAAGGGTGAAGTAGAGAAGTAGAAGTAAAGGAGTGTTGGAGAGTTCGTCGAAATGGTAGTGTTAATTGGAGGTACCTACCTACTAAAGGCCAAATTTACAATGAACGCGGTTTGCTCCTAATGACCTACAGCTAGGTTGTCTCGGGGTATGGAAGTGGAGCAGGCGCCACAGCACAGCCACATCTCTGCGTAATTCCTGGGGCTTAGGGCGCCAAAATAAAGTAGCCTAAAAACTATCGAAGTCTCGGATAAAGTGATTAGATTATTTCGTCTACTAGCGCATTAGCGGCCGGCTCAGCATCCTCTTAGGATATTTATAAGATCATAAGAGTACCTATAGTATTAACTAATCCAGTTGGATCACATTGAGAAGGTTCAGCAAGTCCACGAGGCTCTACATGTGAAGTCACCAAGGTAGACGAAATTATTTGGTAGCTTTAGAGAATTTTAGGCCATCTCTTAGGTTACTTATTTTTGGCGGCCTTAGCTTTGGACTTCACTACTGTACCTTGGACTATATAAGTGGGCCCTATCCAGTCTCAAAATAAGTTGCAGTGTTTCCTGCCTGGGCGCGTTTTCACATCATACCTAGCCACACCATCTGGGAAAAACGAAGACGGTTCCAGAAAGCCAAGATAGTCGACGAGCGAAGGATCAGCTGCGACTGCGACTGCGAGCTCAAACCCACGATGGCCTCCACCGATGTCGACCTGCCCCGTCGCAACCGCGACCGCAGCGACAAGCCCGATGGCGACTCGTATCGTCCAGGGAAGATACAGCGAACGCGATCGCGATCGCGATCACGACAGCGAGATGCTGCGCCTGTTCGAACGGAGGAGGAGAAGCAAGCTGCTGCAAAGGCCGAGTACGAGAAGCTCCTGACCATGCGATCCGGTGGAACGTACATCCCACCCGCGAGACTGCGCGCGCTCCAGGCACAAATCACAGACAAGACGAGCAAGGAGTATCAGCGCATGGCATGGGAGGCGCTCAAGAAGAGTATCAACGGTCTTATCAATAAGGTCAACACAGCAAACATCAAGTTCATCGTGCCCGAGCTGTTTGGAGAGAACTTGGTTCGTGGTCGTGGTTTGTTTTGTCGGTCGATTATGAAGGCCCAAGCTGCCAGTTTGCCTTTCACGCCCATATATGCTGCCATGGCCGCAATTGTCAATACCAAGCTGCCCCAAGTCGGAGAGCTTCTTGTTCGTCGTCTGGTTCTTCAGTTCAGAAAAGGATTCAAGCGAAACGATAAGGCAGTTTGCCTCTCGTCGACTACTTTCCTCGCGCATCTTATCAACCAACAGGTCCAGCACGAAATGCTTGCCGGTCAGATCCTGCTCCTCCTGCTCCACAAGCCTACAGACGACAGTGTTGAGATCGCGGTTGGCTTCTGCCGTGAGGTTGGACAACACATGGAGGAGATGCAAAGCTCGATTGCGAATGTAATCTTTGATCAATTCCGAAACATTCTGCACGAAGCCGATATCGATAAGCGAACGCAGTACATGATCGAGGTGTTGTTCCAGGTACGAAAGGACAAGTTCAAGGATAACCCGGCTATAAAGGAAGAGTTGGATTTGGTTGAAGAGGAGGATCAAATCACACACCGAGTCGAGCTAGAAGGAGAGATTGATGCGCAAGATGGACTCAATATTTTCAAATTTGATCCGGAGTGGGAGGAGCACGAAGAGGCGTACAAGAAGCTCAGGGCTGAGATTCTGGGCGAGGGCAGCGACGACGAAGATGGCGACGACGACGAATACGAGAGCTCTTCAGACGAAGATGAAGAGGATGAGAAGCAAAAGGCTATGGAGATCAAGGACCAGTCCAATGCCGACTTGGTCAACCTCCGTAGGACCATCTACCTCACCATTATGTCCAGTGCCGACCCTGAGGAAGCTGTCCACAAGCTGATGAAGATCAACCTTCCTGCCGGTCAGGAGCCTGAACTCCCCTCTATGATCGTCGAGTGTTGTTCGCAAGAAAAGACGTACACAAAATTCTTCGGCATGATTGGCGAGCGCTTCGCTAAAATCAATCGACTTTGGTGTGACCTCTTTGAACAGGCTTTCGCCAAATACTACGAAACCATTCATCGCTACGAGAACAACAAACTGCGCAATATTGCCATGCTGTTCGGTCATATGTTTGCCTCGGACGCTCTGGGCTGGCACTGTTTATCTGTCATTCATTTGAATGAGGACGAAACCACATCCAGTAGCCGTATCTTTATCAAGATTCTGTTTCAGTTTATCTCGGAGGAGATCGGCATGCCCAAGCTGAGGGCACGTATGACAGACGAGACACTCCGACCCAACCTGGAAGGCCTCTTCCCCAAAGACAACCCCCGCAACATCAGATTCTCTATCAACTACTTTACAAGTATCGGTATGGGTGCTCTCACAGAAGAGATGCGAACATACCTTCAGAACATGCCCAAGCCCGCTTTGCCTGCTCCTGCAGCCGCAGAGGATTCGGATTCGGATTCCGTCTCCAGCTATTCGTCCTACACAGGCTCTTCTTACTCCCGATCTCGGTCCCGCTCTCGAACACCTCGTAAGGTCGCTGATCGAGGACGATCACTTTCTCGTTCCCCTGATCGAAGGAGCAGGGGACGTTCATACAGCTCATCGAGGTCAAGGTCATACTCACGATCTGTGTCTGCACGAGGAAGAGGTCGTAGCCAATCATACTCCGCCAGCCCTCCCCGACGAGGTCGGCGATACACTAACGACAGCCGCTCGCGATCTCCAGCCCCCCGCAATGGCAAGGGCCGAGCTCGCAGCGCTTCTTACTCTTCCCGAAGCCGTTCTCGTACACCGCCACGACAAGCGCGTTCGCCACCTCCGGCCAGAGATGGACGAAGCCGTTCGTATGATTCCCAGAGTCGATCTCCTTCTCCTGTAAGAAAGCGAGAGAGATCATACTCTGGTAGCCCTCGAGGTCGACCGCGCGGAAATGCCGGTCCTGCCTCAGGCAGGCGCAACAGCTCCTCCGTCAGCGACGGACCACGACATAAGGGCAAGCAGTACAGTCGTTCGCCTTCATACGATTCACGGTCTCCACCACCAAGACGGGCCAACCCCGAGAGCGTGTCGCCTCCACCCGCACGTAACGGACGTCAGCCCTCGTACTCGCGATCACCCAGCCCGCCGCGCCGCGGAGGAAAGAAGTCGTTGAGCCCTGTGCCGTCTAAGAGAAGACGCAATAGCGATAGTGTCTCTCGGTCACCGCCAATGAAGCGAGGACGACGGGGCAGTTGAGAGGAAGTAAGGAAAGAAAAGGAAAGGAAAGGGGGGCGGAGACGGGGAGCGGGGAGTGGGGGACGTCAAGTTGATGAGACGAACAAGATTATAATGAAGAAGGGGGAATTACTTTGTAATTAGGTGCGCCGGCTTGAGAAAGTGTTTCAACAGCGGGACCTACCAAAATTGAAAGCGTTCGAGGCACACAGGTTGTTATTCTTCTGCGTTCCATGTTTTTTTTATCATTGAAGTTATTCATGACTTGGCACTTAGGCAGGGTTTAGTGAAGTTTAGTATTGTATTAGGACATCCTAGGATATCTTATGTTGTCTAAGGATATATTAGGACATCTTATCATATCTTAGAATATCTTAGGATATCTTAGGATAGGTAGAACAAGATGTCCTAACTCTGACAAGTCTCCTAAGATACACTTGCAATCTCCGCGTCGTCGGAACTTCTCAGTTTCCTGTAACACCTCCCTGTGCCTCGAATTACAACCATCGTCTAAGGAAAGAATTCTTCTCTTCACGCTTGTCATCCGCTTTCGCTTCAGAGATAGCAGACCCAACACCAATCGCTGCACCAACTGCCTGAATAACACCATGGACAAGAGGTACTCCGTATCCAGCCATCCCATAGCTTTGAAGAACTGCAAAACCGCTATGGGCTGCGGCGTTGCCGATTCCTGCGTGGGCAGCAGCTGCTGCAGAACCTTATATTCAATCAGTAACCATATTATGATAACAGTAGTAGAGTATACTGACCTGCAGCTATCCCATTCGCACCAAATCCAGCAGCCGCAAGAGCGGGAGCGGCGACTACAACTGGAGCAGCTACCATGATACCGGCAGTTCCAAAGCCTGCTGCAGCTAGTGGGTTTTCTTTCGCGTACTTGAAAGTGCTGTTCGCAGCCTGATTCTCGTGTAAGTAGGTGATACAAGATCACTGGTATTTGGGCGCAACCTACACTGAACAAGAACGACTTTGTGGAGGCCAGCATGGTTGCTCGAGAGTTTTATCCTGTCGTGTGTCTCGATGCACAGAAGTTGAGGTTCAAGGTGTTGATGATGTGAGCGTTGAGGAATGATGGTGATGGTGGAGGACGAAAAGATGGCCCGCATAGATATAGGACTATAGGATGGCAGTGAATTTAAGGCCTGCAACGGGCGCCTATTCATCCAACAATGCTGTGATTCAGAGGGAGGTGAATGGTTAGAAAAAGCCTTGCGGGAGTTGGGCCAACATCAAAGCGGCCATAGGCTGATTGCATATATAGATTTGTATTGGAGGGGTAACATTGTCTGCAATAGAAACAACCAACACTTTGAAGACCAAACAGTCGGCCCTGTCTATGTTTGGAGCTAATTATTTGGACGATAAGTTTATTGACAGTTGTGAAGTTGGCTTGTCACTCTGATTAGATGCCTATTCCGATACTTTGTACTCTGCCAGGGCCTATACACTTTGGCATCTACCTATGTTTCGATAAAGCCTGAATACCGACTATCACTGGACCATGATTCATTACCTTTTGAATTATATAGCGGATTGTTGCCAATCTCGATCGAGACCTCGACCCTTCAGTATATATCGTAGTGTTGGTCTTGAGGGTTCGTCTAAGCAGGACTATATTCATACTATAGCCAATCGTCTTAAGGTATGTTACGTCAGGTCAGTTCTCTTTGTACTAGCTCAAAGGTTGAATTAAATATGAATCTGGGTTGTCTCCTTTGATCGTAACTGTATCATAGATGGAGTCTCGACGATGTATAAATTCAAACCACCTTCTCTAATAACTCTCCTCGAAACACTCTTCTATCATAAACACATCGAAACAAAACACATTGATTTAATTTATACATCTTTGAACCTGTTCTCAATGGAGTATCTCGGCCCTGTCTTTACCCAGTTTGGCTGGACACCCATTGGCCCTCAAGCAGGTCTGTCCATCTTTCTTTGCTATGAAAGCCGTCCATATGTTAATGCCTCTCAGAAACTATCGCAACTTGCATCCAATCTCTGTACGGGAACGTTCCAGCCCGCGGCGTATTTGCCATCGTCCAGAGTGCTCAGATGGGGGGCTACGGAGTTGAAGTAATTGAGGCGGCTGTTGGGTACCTGAACAAAGGATACCCTCTGGTCAGAATTTTGACCTGGCTTGCTCATGGAGCAAACAATACAACCTATCCTTGATGGGATATCTAATATTTCACTGGTTGTCTCAGCTTACAGAGTGGTTTGCTCTTTGTTGCTGTTTGACCCCCGTAAATGTGAATGACAATTTAAGTCAACATCTTATGCTCCTGCAAAATGAATACTCATTTACGTCTGTGACGTATTGTAAGCCCGTGACCATCTTGTTAGATCCCCAAGTGACAGTGACTGTGTTGGTGCTCGCCAGCTGCGGCCAGCTGCGGCCTTGATACCATCATGGATCTGGTCGGCCTCCCAAAACTTTTGACTTCCACCTCTCTGCATCGCATCACTGCATAGAATCGATCAATCTTCAAAGTCGAGTCATTTTTGATACACCAGGATTTCCATCTCTTTGTCCTTGTGAGTCTTAAGCTTTACTAGGAGGGTATCAGCTAACCTTTCTTCAGACACACACTTCTCAACTTGACAAAATGCCTTCTCAGCCTAAACCAAGTGCTGTGGCTGCTATGGTCACCGGAGCTGCGGTTGTCTTGGTTCCCGCCATTGTCGCTAGTCCTGTACTTGGCATCTTGGGACTTGGGGGCGCCGGTGTTGCTGCAGGTCAGTATCAGAGGGCGCTGTATTCGTGATGTATCGCTAACCCCTTTAACTAGGTTCTGCCGCTGCTGGTATCCAGAGCGGTATCGGGAGTGTTGCCGCTGGTAGTCTCTTCGCTACACTGCAGTCTGCTGGTGCTGGAGGCTATGGAGTTGCCGCTGTCCACGGAGTCGTTCAAGCTGCTGGGGCGGTTGTTGGTGCTGGAGGTCTCGGTGCTTGGTTCCGTGGCTAAGACAATGCAGGATATGGTGCTTGCAAAGGCGAAGACTCTTCTGAAGATTGACGATGAGGATAGCACCGGCGAGCAAGGATCTGGAGACTACAACACAACCAACGAGAATGCGCCAAAGGCATATTGCCCCTTTTCATGATGTTACCTACCTACGGAGAAACACTGCAGGAATGAGAAAGTATATCTTCTCTGTGAAACCTCTTGTTAGATTGGTATTAACTGGTCATTCTTCATGTAGCAGGTGGAGATAAATTCTACAATGTGAATAAGAAATATACACATTCAACTTTGAGATTTGATCCCATCGGGGCAAGCTTTAGAGCATCAAGAATAAATAGCACAAATTCAACTAAAACTGTTTTATCTCATGTGGATGTTCTCGGCGCGCAAGTTCTCTAATATCTGATTCTCAGGATAGTTAAATTTAATTTAAGGGTCATCACTTGCCTGGCAGTGTCAGGAAGTGCCAGTGTTGCTCGAAGTTGCGGATGCCGCCGAACATTCTAGGCACTAGTTCCTTCCATACCCCTTCTTCTCCTCTTGTTTTCTTCTCTTTTTCTCTTCCTATCCTCTCACCAACACATCACCAAAGCAACATCTACTTCATCAAACCACAACAAAATCGCCAAGATGTCTGGATCTTCGCAAGATCCAGTCCAAGGGCTTATCGCCAACTTGTCTTTTGATGACAAAAAGCTCGAGGCTAAAGCCCACATCAAAACACAGCTTGAGCGGTTCCGCCAGGTAATCTCTTCCCAAGATAACATATTATAATATGCTTCTTGTACTGACATGCACATTCTAGCTCAAAAATAACTTTCTTTCTGCTCCAGCAGATGAAGAATCTTCTCCCACCGGCCAAGTCGTGGGAGAAGATTCTGCTTTATAGGCTAGTGCCGTTTCCCTGCCACCCCCTTCGCCATGTCAGTATTGCCCATGCTCGTTTTTTCAACTTCCTATCACCAATCAATACTGACAGATGTTCAGCCGCCAACTCGATCACCCAGGAGACAGAGGCTAAAGCCCATCCTGAGCTTGACCTTGTAGTGAAAGGTGGCAAAAGCCGCTGGACAAGAGGCCGGATCGAGCAGGTGTGCTTCCAGTTTCGCGACACTGGGCGTTGCAAATACAGCTTCAACTGCAAGCATCTGCATGTCTACACGCGTCCTCCCATGGATATATTCTTCGAGGGTTTCCCGACTTTTGACTACCGCAATACCAAGCCTTTCGTTGAGGAGTTTACACGCATGCAAGGACAGCTGAAACTCAAAGAGAAAAGCCTCAACAATGCCAGAAAGCTCTTTTCGAAAGCTGTTGCTGAAGAGTTCTATTACGTCTATGGGAATGACGAATATGACTTGTCTCTCTGGCAAAAGCTATGCAAAATCATTGGCATAGACGCGCCAACCTCCCTCGAGGAAGCGTACACGGTACGACCCCCTTTGCATCACATCTTTGCTACAGCTTTCTAACAGATATATAGATCATACGACCTGTCCGTGTCAACATTGTTGATCTAGTGTACGCTGTGAAGTTCGACATGCCCGTACAACGTTTCGAAACGTTGGAGGAGTTGAGCGATTACACCAGAGACACAGGAAAGATTGCCAACAAACATCATATCTACGATCGTGGCGGGCTACTGGTTATGCTACTTCGCGAGATCAACTACAAGTACTATGGAGAGAGGCTCGGAGGGTCTGAGCGGTCTGGGCTGTAATCAGACAAGTTGGGTTTAGTTATAACCCCTCCTATTTCGTCGCATTTGTTCAGTCAGCATCTCAGCAGCTGGCATTGCCCCTTCGGCTTCTTTTTCTTCTCGACGATGAACCGTTCTTCCTCCTCCTCCTCCTCCTCCTCCTCTTCCTCCTCCTCCTCCTCCTCCTCCTCCTCTTCTTCTTCTTCTTCTTCTTCTTCTTCTTCTTCTTCCTCTTCTTCTTCTTCCTCGTTCTTTTTTTGGCGAGAGCCATTTAACTACTACTTTTCTCTTTTTCTTGGTGAAAGCCATTCAACTTCTACATTTCTTCTTTTCCATGAGACGAAGATGCCTGTGAAGCTGAGGTTATTTGATATCCCAGTGGAGGCACCAGGACGATGTGCTGGCACCTTTACGCGGTGTTCTGGATCAGTAACAGAAGATGTGCCTTCTGCGAAACTAAGACCAGCACGACAAAGATATATAGTATTTGGTATAGGTTCATGAAGCTGCCAATGATATTGTGGAAACTACATGTGTCTTCTAAACCCCATCCAGCCTTATACGCCATCTATATTGTATTGGTATTGAGTCATTATCCTTGCACGCTCAAGCTCTATCCAGCAACGCCTTCATCCCTTGCTTTTAAATCTTCCTCCTTGCCCTGTTCTTCCTGTTTCTCCTCTTGCTTCTTCTCCTGCGACTTGGCTTTATCCTTCTTGCTCATAGTCAAGGCCCCTTTCTTGAGTGCCTCGTTAGGCAATGGGCGGATGATTGGCTGTACGACCCAAACTGGTCTCTTACAGCGCCTTTGTGTGCCTTTTGAGCTCTCTGTCTCTGGGGGGTCTTCCTCTCCTTCGGCCAGCGGTGTTTCCGCAACGCTCTCACCGTTTGTGCGCTCGTACTCAAGGAGCTCCTCTGCAACTCTGCGCTCCACTGCGGAGAGAACACGTTCGTAGGCTTCTATATCGCCTGCGCGGCTCTTGCCCAGCATATCTCGGACATCAGTGTGCTTGGAAACAAAGTGCCGTAGAAGGTGGAAAAGATGAGGCTGCATGGCCGCCAGATTCGGGCCTTGTTCTCCCTTCTTGCCCAGGTCCTTTCTTCGCTTCTTGGATGGTGGTTCTTCTTCGACAGTCTCACTTTCTTTCATCCACTCTGTATCGTCGCCAGGCATGAATAATGGTCGTCGTTCAGGGGGCTTGTTCCCAAAGACATGCTCATGGAGAATATCCATGTACCGTCTGAAAACGGCGTCTACTCTGTAACCCCCCTTTCCATCTTCGCCTCGCCAATATTCTCGTCCCTCTTCACCAACAGGTGGTGGTTTTGTGAAGATAGCCGGGTCGCTAAGGTTGCCCTCAGCGCTCATCACGCCGTCGGCCCCTGTAGCCTCGAGACACTTCTCAATATCTCCCTCTTGAAGAATGTTTCCATTCGCAAAGATGACTGTTTCCTTGGGTAGGCTGTCCCTCAGAAAACGAATCATCTGCCACTCAGCCAAGCCTGTCAAATGACCCTTCTGCTCTCGTTTTCGTCCATGGACGGTGAGAATGGACGCACCAGCCTTGAGAACATTTTGCGCATATGCCAGAGTTTCCTCCTTGGTATCCAGAATTCGAATCTTGGCCGTGACAGGCACAGGCAACTCCTTATGCAAGATGTTGATCAAGCGAAAGATAAGATCCTGATCCTCCTGGAGGAAAGCACCATATTTTCCCTTCCGTGCGATACCTTGAGGACATCCGAGGTTCAGATCGACAGCATCGCAGTAAGGCGCGACTTGCTGGGCAGCAGAGAGCAGCGCATCGGGGTCGTTTGCGCAGAATTGGACGAAGAGCGGGCGATCAATAGAAGGGTTTCCGTCAAGCCAGGGTGTTTCACCATCAGACTTAAGGGCCTGGAAGTGCGCCTTTCGGTATTTCTCGTCTTGCGAAAAGAGTCGGGCGTGAAGCATCGGCGTATATGCGAGAAGGCTTTTTTGTTCGGTGGGTGAAATGAAACTCCTCGTGAGCATGCGCCAGGCCTACAAAACATCAATATAAATTGCTACTACAAGTTTTAAAAGTAACATACGAATTCAGACTGGTCCACCATGGGTGCAACAATGAACTTGGGGCTGCCGATGCTCTCGTAGAAGGCCCGGCCCTCCAGCTTAGCTGGACGGTCTACCGCGGGGCTGTTCTCCTTGGACGTCATTGTCGACATGCGCTGTACGAAACACAAAGATCGACGGTTCGAGATAGATGTAAACAAGGGCCCCGGACTCTTCCGGAGCCAAGTCAGACGAGCGAACTTCTCCAGATTGTAGAGCGTGATGTGGGCGCAAAAGCGATTCCTTTTCGTCGAGGACTGAAATATGCCCCGCGAAGTTATGGAGGAAAAAAAAAAAGATAAGAGGTTGTTGTCGGCCCCACCCGATACCGGCAAGTGGGTGAGGCTCAAGAATGAAGTGTGGATCTGTGGCTGAGGCTGCAAGCTTTCCCCAGACAAGTTTAAGCTTTCCATCTTGTAACGGTACCTCTGAAGGTACCTGACAAGATTGGATACTTGTTCATGCAGAGCCAAGAACGATCTCACGATCCACCGAGTACCACTGAAATTATTATTAATTAATTACAGATCCCCTGAATTACCTACATACATCCAGACATCGAATGTAGATCAGACACTCGATCTAAAGCTTGAGTTCTTTCACAGGAACGCGCAATACAGCTTAAAAACACTCGCTCTGTTCATTAGTGAAAAGTTTCATTCACAAAAGGAAGAGGTTTCGTTGTTTCGACCAAATTGGTACTATTTCGTTATGTCCGCTCCATTGGTTTTTTTTGCGTGTCTCAAAGACTAATAATAATAATGGATAAGTGGCGTTCCCAGGTCCCAACGGTGATCGTCTGCTTACAGAGTGCCACGCGTCATTATACTGGGTTGCAAACACACCGATTCCGCTACTGCAAGGTCCCAGAATATGGTTTCCATCACGCTCCGTTCCTGTTCCTGCTCGAGCCCGAAAAAATGAAAATGAAAGAGAGATGAATAAGGCAAAATTAAAGAAATGTATGACTCTTTGGTCTAAATTCCACATGACATGTAGAGACTGGTTAGAGTAATTGAACGCCATTCACCTAACAATGCTGTCCCAAACGCCCAAAGCGGTTCAAGTGGTCGGTTGCAATACAAGACTCCGAGTCTCAATGCTCGGTATTGGTCAAAGGAAACAAAATACTTCGCTTGACAAGCTTCGCTCCTTGTGGTGGACATTGCCATCATCAGAAAAAGTGCGTGTAAATCTTCGAGTTTTCGTGAACCTCCATCTCCTGAATATCATATTAGCGACTGATGTCCTATCGTCCGAAAATAAATGCTTACCATCTTGAAGGTGTTGAGCTCCTCCTTGATCTGTTGTGCCAGCATGGGAGTCAATCGGTTGCAGGTGGCGATTTCACCACGACGATCATACTCCTGGCTAGGCCAAGTATCATGGAAAACGAGGCGAGGAGAGAATGTCGCGTTGCGCTTGGCAGATGGAGTGTTGGGGGCGCTCTTGCTGTCCTGTCGGAGTCTCAAAGCAGACATGAAATAGTCTTCGGTGCCGATAGCAATCGATCCAGTGCGTCGATGGGAATCATCGTTGGGAGTGCTAGGAGCGCTAGAATTGGGCGAATCATTGACAGCAGGTAGGCTAGGAAGATCCAGTCCGGGGGAAGCATCAGCGGGTCGGATGGAAGGGCTGGCCGAACCAGGACCTAGTGATGATGTTAGTTTAGGAAATTCATGACGAGGCAGTTATACATACGCTTGAGAATACCCTTGCGAACGGCGGCAAGGACCTCCGCGCGCTCTCTATCGCCACCGACAATGCTCTTGCGAGAGTTTGAGTTATCAGTTCCAGAGCTTCCCAGGCGCTCGGCGATGTCGATACCCAAGCTCGTATCAATAGAGTTGCGCTCCAAATGGGGGAAGGTGTCCGTTTGTCTGGGGTCAGCCGATACGTTGACTCGTTGCGTCTCAGCTTCGACGGTGACCATCGACACGGCAGCTTGACTAGCCTCGGGTTTCACGGGACCGTCAGCCGGGGGAACTCCAACTACTGACTTTGGTCGGAAAATTCCAACAAACGATCGGCCACCCTTCTTCATGCCCCGACCCATCTTTCGAATCATAATGGAGGCTGAAGACGCTGTCGACGAGATTGAAAGATTGTCAGTTGAGCCACCGAAGAATCTGCCGCCATAGATACTGTGTCCCAGGCCTGCAGCCTCCTGTGCCTCTGCGATACGTGCTTGCTCGGCATCGTAGGCTTCGTCGGCCGTAGGGTCCTTGTGGAGCTTGGATGGTTCTGTTTTATCTGATGCCTCGGCCTCTTCATCAGCCTTGCGGAAGTCGGCAGCGCTGCCGAACGAGAAAGCTCGACGCAGTCTGGAGGTCTTGCTCTTGGCCTTGCGCCCTTTGTTGATGGCAGCGAGCTGTTTAGCCGCGGGCGATTCCATATTACCCGCACCAGAGGATTTGTCTTCGGCGACCTCGCTGGCCATGGTGGCTGGCCTAGAGAGAGGTGAGGGGTTCGTTGTGCGCTTGATGGCATCAGAAGATGAACCTCGAGGTGGGACGTTGACCTTGGCGTGATCCTGCTTAGAAGTTGTTTCGTTGCTTGTCTGGGAAGAGGGGTTTCCAGTGGGGGCAGACACATTGCGGTTGGCAGACTGCATGACATCCCTGTTAGCATACCGTTTTTACCATTGATTGCTGATTGGGCAATGTTTCAAGGATCAACAAACTTACCGAGGACGGACGAGAATGGCTGCTACGGCTGGAGTTCACACTCTCAGAGCTCTCATTGCGGGAGTGCGCAGCGGCGTTGGCGACAACACGAAGACTTTGAGAATTTCCATCAGCTTTTGCCTTGTCTTGTGCGGTTGGCCTTGAAACGTCGGAGTTGGCACGGACGGTCCGCCGGCGTGATCGGCTGGGGTCTTCCATGGATGAGTAGGCGAATTGCATCTCATCCGTGGGTGCGCCGGGCATGGCATTGTAGAAGCTGTTCGGGCGGTTTGGAATTGCTGAACGAGAAGGATTAGGCCCATTGTAAAGCTGATTCGCTGTGGGCATTCCAGTGTTCACAGGGACGGCTGTGCTCTGAGAGCGTCCATGTTGATTTTGCTGAGGAGTAAGCGAGCGTCTATATCGGTCCGGTGCTGCTTTGCTTTGTGAAGTTGGAGAAACTGGCTGTGTGGGACCAGCAAGAAAGGCAGAGTGAGGTCGAGGAGCAGGTACAATGTTTCGTCGTTGAGGAATGGCCGAATCATCACGAGCACCAGTTTGACCAACACCCATGGAGTTATATTGCATGTTGTTTCCAGAAGAGCTGAATTGACGCCCATTGTAGTTGACATTGTGATTGTAAGTTCGTGAAGGCTGAGTTTGTTGAGCTTGCCAAGATTGTGTATGGTTCAGAGTAGGCGTACTCGTAAAAGCGTACTGCTGAACGGGAGCCGAACTACCACGATATCCGGTAGAAGGTGGAACAGCATATCGTGGGGTCTGAGATGCTCCTGCATACTGGTGGCCATTCTGGCCTTGGTTGTTGGGTATCATGCCTGCCGAAGAAGACGGTCTGGTCTGGAGCATCGTAATCGTGGAAGTTTGCTGGGGGTAGGTTTGAACCAGTGCAGCCATAGTTTGTGTCGACGTTTCGTGAGCGATACAACGGCCGTCAACAACAAGCTTTCTCCCACGAGTCGTGCCTGTTTAATGTTGTCGGTCTTTGTTCAAAGGAAAAATCGATGCAATTATCGCTGCAGTTTGTTTGCAAATCGAAGAGCAGCTGAGATCCAATGTTAGCGTTTGATGCCTTAGAGAGCTTTATATGTAAAAAACAAAGGTAAAATTATTGTCAAATGATCAACGTTTTCTAATAGAGGCAAGGCTTCCGCAGGGTGGCAGGAGACGGTTTGCGTAACCAACCTACTTTTTTTTCTTGTTGATATCTTTATGACAAACGAAAGAGAAGAGGAGGCGATGATTTAGGACGCCAGCGACCCGAAACAAAAGAAATTGATCGTGCTGAGAAAGTAGCTCACTTTTACCGTGGGCAGGCTAGACTCTGCTACGAGATGGAGATTTGCTAGTAGGTTGGGGACAAGATCAAGAGCCGTCTTTGACAACTTGAATCTCGGCCTAGTTGTAACGGTACATGAGAGGATCGTCGACAGTTCGGGGTGATCGAGGGTATTGAGGTCGACGAGAGAGGCGAGGGACGAAATATCACGGAGTTCGCTCGCGAGAGTGTTATAATCGACAGGGCAGGGCAATATTTCCCGTCGTTGAAGAATCGTCACGGGGATCTAGAGGGAGCAAAGGCAAAATGCGAAGCAAGTGCAAATGCTGATTCTACAAGTGTCGAGGTCTAGATGAGACGAGACGAGACGTAGAAGCGTGGGAGGTCGAAAGCTTTCGAAGGGTTCTGGGAGATTCGGGGAAAGCGACGGCCGAAGAAAGGGGTACGGCTTGGAGTGTGGAAGTCAAGCCGTGCAGGAGAGGGGCTGAGATGGCCAAACAGGCGAAGGTGATGGCGATGATGAGGAGGGAAGAAGAAAGGAAAGAGAAAAACGACACCAGAACAAGGAGAAACAACGAGTATGGAGATGAGATGGTGATGGGTAGAGGAAAAAAAGAAGTGAGGTGAGGTGTTACCGTTGCTCTTACTCCTAACTTAGGTACAGTAAGGTAGCCTGGCTTGAGAGGAAAGAGGATTGGATGGGACCGGCAAGCACCTCAGATACATTAGCCCAGGACCTGCGGCTGTACCGGTACCTCCTCCACTTGTGCAGGTATCCACTATCGGTACAGTTGTGTTGTCCACTGAAAGTTGCAGCTAGGTTTATTGGTCCAGGGACATTTACAGCGGCTCTACGGGAGTGGCACCCCCTAACAGTGGTCTAAAAAAACTACTCGACAACGCTGGAGGACATTCACTGATCCCCTAGGCAGGTCCAACTTCCCACGGACAACGGGCGTCCATCCCAAGCAGGTACGGTCCTAGTTGAGTGGGGGCGCGTGACGGTCTGTTGGTTGCAATCTACACTTGATAGCCCGAAAGCCGATGGATGGGGATGATTGTTGAGAGAGTGTGAGAGAGAGAGAAGCAACATCTTGTTCGTCCAGACGTTCAATTTTCAGCTGAATCACAACAATAACAACGCGACATTCACTGACTTGGTGGAGATGATTGTCCTAGTAGAGATAAAGCACAGTACATGCTGGACCAGACAGTGCTGTACATAAGCATGCAGGGGACAAGGGGCAAGACGTCGTAAGCCAATTCTTCTCGTCTGTTGGCATTGGATTCTCGTCTTTACATTCACACTTGCCTCACCCGCACTTGAGCCAAACACGAGGTACTGCGTGGAGCCCGTCCCAGGGTTCCCCAAATCAAAATCCCACGGCCTCAAGGAGACTTGAGCAGGTCTGTTGATGCCAGAAACGCGAATCATTGGCTGATTGGCCACCGCTCTCGCTGTGGCATTGACCCATCCTGCGCTAGTTGGACAGGGAAGTATGATGGAGATGGAGCCCTGGTCTGGTCTGGTCTGGTTTGGTCTGGTCTGCTGTGCTCTCTTGTGTTGTGTTGCCTGTCGACACGAGCGACAGAGAGCAAAGCAGAGCATATTTCAGCATTGATCTAGGGACAAATTTTATGTCCGTGCTGGTGGCTTTTGCCTGTGCTTCTTTTCTTGCTGCATTGCTGAGCGACCAGCTGGCGGGACCACAGAGAGCTCAAACAATGGTGCTGTGCTGTGTTGTCCTGTACGAGGCTATCACGGCGCTTTAGATGGAGTCCCTTAATTTGACCAGTCAGTCAGTCTGTCATATGTTGGTCGTCTCAAACTGCACCCGCCAAAACGGAGTCAAAGATTTCGGGGTCTCTGAAAGATGTCAGGGGTATTGTGATGATGTATCGGACACGAACAGCAGGCAAGTATTTTGTGCAGGCGGATAATCGACTCAAAGCCTCAAAGCAAGGGATTGTTCAGGGGAATCCCAGCTGACTAACAAATCCAGTCAGACGTGCCAATAGGCAATTCAGATATTCGTGCCGATCATCCACAGGGACGATTGATTGTCAACGCTTTAGCTGCTTTAGGGATTCGCGCTTGTGTGCGTCTCGTCTGGAAAAGGTCAAGGCTTTTTTTTTTCGGGGTGTTTCTTTGAGCAAGAGTCCGGGCAATTGGATGGTGGCTACTAAACGTTAGATCCAAGGTCTGGTTCAACTTGGCGGCACGATGGAGTGAATCTCCATCTCGATATGACCAACAACTTGAAGCTAGAGAAGCTACAGTATTGATGGTGATAGCAACAAGGCCGAGAATGACTCGCCTTGAGAAAAGGTGCACATTATGTATTTCCGAGGTTACAAACAAGGCTGCGCTGGGTCCTAGTCGAGGGCTTGTCCACCAGGTGGAAATCGTCCAGTTGGTTTTGTTCGTATCCATGGATAGATCATAGCGAGCTGCAAGTAGTGCCTTGTACATTGACTAAACGAACTCGATCTCGTTTACTACATCTAATAAAATGGATCAACTTGTTTGTAACTTCCCGGTTGACTGGCTCCTAAGACCTGACTATCCGCATTGTCCGCGCATTCATGGCTCCGAGATCTTGTCTAGCATATGATAATGATGATTTGAGACGGCAGAAGCATCGCATCCATGGCTTGCAGTAGCTCGCTGCGAGGCAATGTCCGCAGTGCGTGGATCTCACACAAACATCCGATAGTTACTGTAAGTTCCTGTACTTCAACGGCTCAGTGGCCGATGCAAGACGCGAGGCCCAGTGGATCCTAGACTTATGCACGTTGAAAAGGTAAACGAGAGATCTTGATAGGAGGTGATTTGACAGACATGTTTTACACGACACCATCTTTAGTGACTCTCACCCTGGGAGACATTCCTATGCTTTCCTTGAAAATCCATGAGCTTCACCAGGACGCTCAGCCCTTGCATGAATTTTCGCGTCTCCTATTCTCAGGGCCATTATAACAGTCGTCATGCCAGTTATGCTGGAATTTTCCATGACAATACGAGTGACACGTTGGCTATCAGTTCATTCGAGTTATCCGACCTCCTTCAACTAAGAATCTATCCATAGCAAGCAATCCGCGTATTTTTAGAATGGGTCCGCTATCTTCTCCATCCTGTCCTTAGCAGTCGCAAACCATCCACTGAAGAACTTGTTTTGCGTGGGGTTTCGCTTTATGGATGTGTGGCGAACAAAGAGTGTCTGAGCGCATGGTAAGATACAGTCAGTTCCAGCCGTGATTATCGTATTTTGCATCTTCAGCAAAGGAGGTACTGCACAGCAATACCGTATCAGGGTATGGACCGGGATTTGAAACAACTGGCTTTGTCTTGGTACTGAGGCCAAGAATGGCAAACAACCTACGAGGGAATAAAAGACGGTCTCAATTCGGTAATAAATGCAGCACTAATTAACAACTTCTCGGCCATTGTGCTCACCGACAAAAGCATCGTCACTTACATACCAGTTACTGTCTGACTCAAGTGGTACGAGTCTGGGGTAGCTGGACAATACTGTTCCTGGCCATCAAAAGACATCCCTGAGACAATTCCAGGGCCGAAACAGGTTCAGCCTGGGGTCAACTTGATAAGACACACAAACGTTGATCTTGACGATGCTCCAGATTACTTTCTTATGCCGATCCTGTCCTTGAGCCATGCAACCACCATCGAGTACAGATATCGACATCAGAAGAAAGCCGAGTGGGTTTGGTCTGGAAGGCATAGTAGAAATGAAGTCGAATCTCGGCTCCGTAGCAGAGCAGATTGGCGTAATTTAGAACCTCGGCTCTTGTTGTGAGAAGCACTTATTACTGTTGTATCTCTTGAGCCTCAGTGACATGTTAAAGGGTTCAATATACTAGATAGACTAAATGGTGGTTGACGCGGCTACCAACCCATCAAGTGCGAAAGATAATCCCGCCGTTGGCGTTGATCAGCAGCCCCTTCACCCTTTCTGGGCCAGATTATAAGAGCTTCCGCTCCGGCCAACGATTTCGTGATTAGTCGACTGACTTGGCATTAATCTAAAACCCATTAAACTGTTGGTCTGCTGTTTTGGTGTCTTTAGTTCTACACGCACAGACTTGTTTGCGAACCGTCCTACAGTCTTTTAAAGATGACGAAACGCTTGCCAAGCGGCGCGAATTGACTATTCGCTCTGTACGGAGTAGCTTAATTATATTGCACGGCGCATACAGAAGCGTCTCATTTCTTATCCAAGCGGCCGACATGTGGTTACTGTTGCCCCTATATTCAGATAGATTGGTTTCAGCCAGGGGCCATCCATCAGTTGTTCATTTCCTTCTATTTCATCTCCTTAAGCGGGTGAGCTGGAGATAACGCGGAGTATTGTCAACTTTTGATATTGATTTTGAAGAGTAATTCCCGCGGCTAATTACCGGTGAACGGATCGTAGATTTATTTATCGGATGCAGGTATTTACCCGTACGTGTATGTCCTAATGGGAGAACTGAAGATACAAGTTTGACACGGTGGTCTACTGCTGCAACTGTATATAGTTTATGGATCTATAATAGATGATCTACACGGGCTGGGCACGGTATTGTAGAACTAATAGGGAGTACCACAAGGATATACGTCTTGGACAAGTATGCGTTATTGTATTTGTACATAATATCCGAAATGCCCAGCCCGCAACCTTGTGGTGGCCCTGCAAGAGATTGATCCTGGTTTCCCCAGATATTCGAATGCTTTAATTAAAGTGTTGACGGGCAGACAGTCAACACCACGGTGATTACCAAACTTGGGTTGTTGCGCGTTGGTAGGTAATCTGCTCCTGCCAGAATTCCGAATTGCCTGTTTTGGGATGGGATGGTATATGTAAGCTTGAGTAGAACAAGGTAAGGCAGGTACGCTGGAAGGGGTACTGTACATAAAGTCAGCAGGTGCCAGGTGCCAGGTGTCTGAAGCTTGTGAACTGAAAATCGTTACTCGACTTCTACAACAGAAAACCATCACTAAAAAGAGCCACGGAGAGAGAAGCAGCGCGTCAGCGGAAACGCTTGAAAGGGCCGGTCCGGCTGTGCAAATCATTTCCTCCGTGCGCCTCTCCCGCATCTACTATTACACTACAGCAAATACGGACTATCCAATCTCTCTCTCCCAACGTCGCCGACCGCTTCGGGAAACTGAGCCGTTTGTGTGAGAGGGGTTCATTTTGATCTCATCAGACCGACCCGATAGCGGCACAGATGGTCAAGAACCAGCGGTGAACACCTAGGCTTGGGCAAGACTCCATTGATTGACCTTGACATTGGCCATGGGTTAGCACCTATTCAAACACAAATACCAACCAGGCTCGGACTGACTACAGCTGCCAGTTGGGGTACCCCGGAGTACTGGTTGCCAGCTTTGCAGAACCAGGAAGGTCAAATGTGACGGGCTCAGACCTGCCTGCAGTAATTGCTTCAAGTATGGCACTGCATGTCCGGGATATGATCGCGATATCAAATTCGTCAACAACAATAGCGGAAAGCATCTGATTCGTCAACGCGGCAGACGATCAGGAACCCTCGAGCCATCGCCCGTTGGATCTTCATCTAGCATAGCTGGGTCTGACGAGAGTGACAATATCCCTACAACCAACCCAGCATCATGGTCTTTGGCTAATGCCTCTCCAGCCCTGTTGCAGCTCGAGGTGCCAAGAGGAACACTCCTCCTTACTATGGTAGAAACATCGTCTAGCTACTCTCAGTCTACTGATCTCTTTACACTCTTATCATGGTTGAATATTGATCGACTAGGTAAACGTGCTCTCCTCGACGGCGCTGTATGTTCTTTTGCTTTGCATCTTACTGGCAAAGCAACCTCCAATACAGCTCTAGTCGCCCAGAGCCGCACTATATATGGCCTGGCACTCAAGGAATTACAGACAGCGCTTCGACATTCAACTGAATGGAAAGCACCTGAGACGTTGTGCGCTGCTATCCTTTTATGCTATTTCGAGGTAGTCCTCCCACTGTACCCTATAGGCCAATTAGCTTATTCTTCATCAGCTGTTTGCTGGTACCAGCAGTTCGGAAACCTGGCTTCAACATGCCAAAGGCATTGGTACGTTGATGGAGCAGCGAGGCCCAGCGGCTCACGCTGAGGGCTGGGATGCAGCTATGCTGCTGTCATTCCGTGGCATTCTTGTACGTTCCTTAGTTCTCTTCAACTATAGAAACACAGCGAAGGATCAGAAACTCGCATTACCTCTTTGTCAAGTGACTAGGGGATTTGGCATGAAACTCAAAGAACATGTCTCGGGATAACCAATTAACATCGCAGCAGCCACAATGCCTTCAATCATATCTCTCAGTTCGTCACCGGCAGGGTTACTCTGCATTGAGATGGCGCGATATGGCATCTCACATATCACCCTTCCAGTCCAAGTGGATTTACCATCCTGGTAACTGAACCTGAGTGGATCTTTCGTCCTTTAAACGGCTTTTGACAATGTTACCCTAGCGGGGATTTCAACTAACACGATCCCTTGCCAGATAATAGGCGACTTCTTCTACCCTGGTGAGGAACAATTATTCCTATCGCGGCCGGAGTGGAACAGAGTCATGTTTGACGGCGGCAGGCGTCTCATCTACTCCGCCGACACTCCAATTGGGCATATCCGCGTTGGCGATGATTTCCTTGCAAATCTAGCTAAGCTTTCACCTGTCCTGCACTGGGGGTATCTCGTCCGCGAAGCCCACAGAGCTGGCACATGCGTTGAGCCTGACAAAGTCTCCGCCTTGGCCCACCTAGCTACAGAGAATCATGCGAGATTCGCGCGATGGTACGACGATTTCGACGCTCTTGAGTTTCCACGACCAGTTGAGGTCTTGCCCACTGATCCGACAACTTCATTGTTCGAGACAGTGTTGGAGCATCAATCCGGAGCGGCCGGATCGTTGCTTATGGGATACTGGGCGAGTATGCTTATCCTTGAAGAAACATTAACAGAGTGTGGGACGCCGCGAGCTGACGCAGCCGCAACTTCTCGATACTTTGTAGAGCAGATACTACGCTCGATAGAGTCGGTGGCACAAGGCGCCATGGGACCGTATCGAGTTGGGTTTGCAGTGCGTATTGTCTATGAATTTGCGACTGGCGAAGAGCAGAGATGGATCACTCGTCTCCTGGATAAGTTCTCAAAGGGTTATGCCGCTGTTGACAAGAGAACGTATCCCAAACCGAAGGACGATTTCAGTGGTCCTGTTGAAGAGTTGTTCATTAGTGGAGGCTAGCAAGGCGTCGGAACACAGTTGACGGCATTGAGAGTGTAAAATTGCGCCCGTCCATATAGAAAGATGTATATTGGCCCTATCTACTGTAAAACTTTATCAAGTAGTCGATGCCTATTTTATAATGTATATCCAGGTCTCGATATGGTCACGATCAGGAGTAAAAATCTACTTGGCTCTTCGGGTCATGTGTTCCGTAGAAGGTATCTATGGCACCGAATTATACAGACCTGTTGTGCTTGATTTCTGAGGAGCCCAAGCTCTTGTTGGCCTTGTGGTCTAGTATACCAAGCTCTAAGTACTATGCTATGCATGAAAATGTTTCTATAAACACCTCACTATCTATTGTCAATGGCACCGACACAGCTCATATAGAATTCGAGATTCGCTATATCGGGGACAAACTTGTACAGCGTGATAAGGCAGGGGAAATATGTTGAAAAAGAAAACTTAGTAGTTGAGCGTTCGTCACTGGCCTTCCGTTTCAGCATTGGTTCCAGGTAAGAATTACAAAGAAATGCAACTTGAAGTAAATAGGAATACGAATCACAGCAAAGAGGCTCAACCACCTACTTGGTGTAATTTAAGGATGAGGTCAGAGTAGATGGAGGTCGGCATGTGGTGATCATGATGCATCAACCCACTGAGGTAACTGACGGTGGGCGATTGGCAAGGGAGTTTTCTCTACCTGGACATCTTGGGGAACACAAAGTACGCCAACAAACTTAGGTGTTACACCAATCGGGCACGTATATAAGCAGGCTAGATTGGTTGGGTTTATGACTAGCCAGCAGTCAGGGCTTGATGAAGGGGCTTCGTAACACTGGAGCAGCCATACTTTCGCAGGCTGGTCTTGACAAATGAAAACAAAGACATCGTTACTCGAGACGGCAGAATAATGTTTAATCACTTCTTTATGTAGTATTATGATTCTTCAGACTGCATCCGTCTCACTCGGGCTTTCCTGATTCCTACCATGTATGCCGCAGCCTCAACTCTCGCATACCTCCAGACAATAGTACATAACAGCCCATGGTACATGAAGAGTACTTAAACTGGAGGTCTACAATCATTTCGTTCTATGCTGTTCGGTGAATAAGGTTGTATGTAGTGTAAAGAGAGTTCTGATGTGCAACTGTTTAGTCAGACGTATCTCCAGTGCTTAGGGCCGCAGCATTTCTCCAGTTGGGCTATACCCATTAAACACCATTCGTCCTTACATGATGAGGGAGAAATCCGTTAGATGCGGTGTTCTTATAATGGCACACTTGGCCTTGAATGTTCTCACTTTCACCTCACTCTCCCACTTGACATTTACATTTCCACTAGAGGCTGCACACATTAATAAAGTTCTGTGTATTTGGTTTACTACGTCATGCTACCATTAACCATTGAATACATATATAGGGATAGATCTATGAACCCTGTGTACTCAATATCGAGAGGCAGTATCTAGTAGCAGTCCACCGCTACCCATAAAGTCTACTGGTTCTAGTTTATACTGAATAAAGATTGCAACAGTTGTTTTATGCAATTCCTTTGCTCTCTTCTATTGTCGAGGGCTATGTTAAGTAAGTAGGTAGATATCGTTTGGGCGAAATGATTGTTACTTCATTCTATTAACTGTATTATTTCTCCTAACTTCTACGAATAGCGCTGTACTCGGTATAGAATTTTAGTTATATTCGACAAAAAACCCATTGTACTGAGAGGCGGAATCTTATATATAAGAATGGAGGTCAAAGAATACATGATAAGTAGCCAAACATGGAATCTATTATTAACGCCAACCATTGGGTTCCTTCAAATACAGTAGAGCGCGCTTTTGCAGAGAAGGCCGTTATATATGCGAGAGGATGCTTGTTAATTTTATCTATGTCTCACCATGTCGGGTCGTGATAGGACACCTCTACCATGTGCGACGGCGAACCAAGCAAAAACCTCGAGATGGTTATTGACCAGACACCGCAATGCGAATGCTATAGTTGCATACTACCATCGACTTTGAGGCCAATATGATGCCGCATGCTTCACACATATTCCGAAATCCTCAAGATGCAAGTCTTTAGGTTAGGCACAAAGCGTAAGGCCGAGACCTCCACTTCACAGACCGAGGAAGTTATTAGAAGTTACGAGCGGGTGAAGCTCTCGGATGGGTCGGTATCTCTCAATTAGTAGTTGAACAATTTCTATAACAATATAGAAATAACAAGTGACTCTGGAGATAGGGTAAGATACGAGGTAACGAATGAAATTCAGAGTCTTGAGGCTAGCGGAGATACCAAAGCGGAAGATGAATGCCAAGAGGATATCGGCACCGTGTTGCCAAGACAGGGACTCCAAGACTTCTTGGCAACGCTTGGTAGAGGGCTAAGTTAAGCTTGGCAATTGTTAGTGTTTGTGTTTACGAATTACGAGTTACAAAACGAATGCGACAACTCCAAGATACTGCATCATCATCATCACTAGGATATCTAACTTTAATGAGTGGCTTGGCCGTTGGGTCAAAAACTTCAACGGTCTGCATCCCGGAGAAGAGTCATCAGATGGTCCAGAACACATCAAACAAGTCGATACCAACCAAATGAAGCAAGGTCAGTCAGAAAGGTAACCTCCTCTCTGGGACGTGCCGGTGCAAACATGCTACAGTGGCTTTCAGCTCAAGGCCACAGCGTCATCCCGATGACAGTATCACTCACTACTCACTAAAAATAAAGGATTTGGGCTGTTGTGGCTGCATTAGCAGTTACAGCTGGTGAAAGACCGCCTTACCTTAGGGTTAGCTACTGTTAATAAACTCGGTCCTTTGATTTAAGGTTCTGTCCCCTCAGCGTAATGGAAAAAGCCGATGCAACGTTTCTCAACGCTATTTTTCGGTTAGAAGAGACAGATCTCGCATAGCTATTCTGAGAAAGATTATGTGTGATAGGTGAATGTTTTGGTAGAGTAGAACAAAATGTGAGTTCTTTTGTTAGACTTGAGGTTAGACGTAAGCCATCTTTGATGACATTTGAGGCTACAATGTATTGACATGAGGCTTGGGCTGAATGTGCCCAATGTAGATCTAAACTGAATTCAAGTCGACATTAAGCATCTGACGCATGCAGATCCGTCGCTCATTGTCGCAACTATCGCCAGGCAACGAGAATACTTGCATGAGGCTAGATGTCCCAAACTCCGATTGACCAACAATCGTTGGTTGTGCGTGTCTCATGATATCTTCCCATGACATGACCAAGCCAAATTGAGGTTGCATTGGGAGCAAGGCTGAGAGAACAAACAAACAAACGCCCAGTTTGAGTGTGACTCCCCCCTTGCTGTTGATCTTATCTCATCTGCAGAGTTGCGCATCAACGAATCAATCGGAGATAGACAATCTTATGCAAGGGTCTGCTTCTAGCGACCTTCTAGAAATGGGGTCGTAGTGGAGAAGTGAGGTTCCTCGTGACCTCAGTTTTCTTGCTTGGCGATGACAGTCACGGATGGCTCTTCGGAGGTTCCGGCATATGTGGGCCCAACCGGGGCCCGCTATGTCAGCTTTTCGGATCCGACTGTGCCGTGGTCCGTACCGTTTTCGTCACTGGAATTCGGTTTACGGACAGGGAGATGGAAGGGTATCTTAATTAAGTGGGGAGTGATAGACTTGTGAAGATTTGATGCTTGATATTTCTAGTATGGCCATGCCTGGACATTGTAGTAATGTCTAACTTGTTGATAGATATTTAGACTGAATATCGCTGACATGATCACTGACTTTCTGTCAAGGTATGAATGGCCAGCACACAAAATAGCTTCTAGATATCTTCCATACTCGAAATGGGTGAGCCACAAAGTTGCCATCGCATCGCAACCTTGATTGGGTCCCGCGTAAGTTGGTCAGATCTGCAATTCGTCATACCAAGAGCGGGCCAAGACTGCCGGCTGACAATGCGCATGGTTTAGCGTCCTTTCATAGGGCTCTGCTACGTAGCAACAAGGGTGTTTCTTCGGGGGTCTAGGCTTGGCGTGGGCTTGGGGGGCTTGGGGTACTCAAAAGTAGCGGGGAATTGGGAATGTGAATGGGTCTCTAGAGTGTCCCTTTCCTTCAGCTCAGGTCACAAAGGAACTGGAACTGTTTATTTAAGGGAGCTCTTTCCCCCCTTGATCATCAGTCTTGTTCTTCATCATCATCTTCAGTCTTCACATCAGAAACAAACAAACAGACATTCCTTGATATCTATTAGATTGCACCAGGAGTGCCTTGACTTTACTTGACGAACAACCTCGAGGCTTTATTAGACGATAACTTCAACACAATCACTCAAACTTCAACTTCAACTTCAACTTTACAATATTCAACATGGTTTTCGGATCTCGCAACAACAGAACCTCTGAGGAGGAGCTCCGTGGTCGCAGCCGCGAGCCTGTCCCGCTTATGGAAAGCAAGGTGAGTTTTATCAGCTATGCTCCCAGAACTTTAAACCCTGGTCTGGACCATTATACTAACAAACCATCTTTAGCAACGTACCAACTCGTACGCAAGCGAATTCTCTACCTCGACCAAGTCTACGGCTTCTTCCAGAACCAAAGCATCTCGCTCTTGGTTCAAGCCTGCACCGCAACCAGCCCAGGTCAACGTCCACACCTACTGTGGTAGACACTCGAGCCAGTTCCTCTTTGGTGGTCCATCCCTGGCTGATCTTGCTCGAGCCATGTTTGGCAAGGATTGAAGCATGACCGAGCATAAACGATAAACACCAAACATCAGCATGACCGCTTAATCACACCATCAAACGACCCTTTTTTTTATTACTCTGTATCACATTTATTCATTCACTCAATCAACGTCGCTGGCTGGTACGGGACGGACACTCTCATTGGCAAGCGTGGCGTCTTTTGTGTGGTAAAAACAGAAGAGACATTCACAACCATCCATTCGGAAGAGACCAACCAGACGCAATAGATACCCATTTGGGGAGGGGGGGAGAGACGAGGATGAGGATGATCAGTGGGAAGACTGTACCACGAGAGACGACTTTTTTTGTATGATTACACTCTGTGTAGCAATATCCGTAACGAGTCCATGAATCCGATACATACATACACTACTATTACTTCTATATTTGGTTTAAGTCAGTGACTAGTCTACCTGATTGTACGACAGATTAAAAAAAAAATTGCTTGATCCTCGGTACTGATCCTAGATGAGATGATCGATGCTCGGTTTCGAGACGACGCTCGCTCGCATTACGCGTCTGTCTTGGCGAGGCCACAGGTGCCAAGGCTTGAAGATAATCATGCCAATGCTTGGGTCTTGCTTGTCCTTGACTTGGGGCAAAAGTGGGTTTGCCGAGTCATCCGTTTGGACTGTACTGTACTGTACGACGAGGGACGAAATGTTTAAAATAGGGTCCGGGAATAGAGGCATGTTGATCCATCATTCAGACTTTTCTTGGTAGGTTGGAAGCATAGGGTAAGTTACGTGGGCAACAGCTGACACCCCTGAATAAGAGTTTTTATTTTTTACGTGGAAACGAATCATGCTTCTTTCTGGATCTGCAGATATTATGCGTGATCTTCAGTCTATTCATAGTATAATGACTTGCTGACGTGGTTAAACGGCCATGACATTTCATGTACTCACCTGGGTAACAAGATGCTCACTGTTATTCGTGTCCATAGACAGGTGAGTTTGTGTATAGGTGGCCTAATAATACGAGAATACCTACCTAGGTACCTATGCAGGATCATAATAGGAATAGTCTCCTAGTATCTCCATAGGTACTTAACGTCTCGTTCGTAAAATAAAGTTTATCTGCACAGATCTAATCTTGGAAACTTCTGCCTGAATCACAAGACGACAAACCAAGTAGTCTCAATACTCCGAAGATTAGCCGTCTGTGGAGCTGCTGCATGCTGCCGGTTGTCAACCATCAGCCCTATGGAGCTTGAATGTTGACCTCGAGCTTTGGCTCCGATGAGAACCCCTGGACTGAGCTCGTGTAAGTCAAGATTTCGTTAATGGAATTCTTGAAAATGAGATTAGGAATTGAATGTGCAAAATCGGTCGAGACGCGTTGAGACCTGGAAAAAACGAATCTGGAGACAAAAGTCGATCTAATCGATGTAAAAAAAACTCACAAAGACATATCGCAAGTCATGTCAAGTATTCATCGTTTTTCTTGTAATTCATTGCCAAACTGAAACGGCTTTGCATCTCGATTAATCTCATGGTGTTTTGCGGAAGTCAACCAATCACAGCTCAGGGCACCCGACCCACAGTTGTTTTCACTGCGGGTTGGGTTTGGCGCGACCTCAACTTCCAACAATGAACGAACGCGAAACTACTTCATCAAACATCCTTCTCCTTTTTTGACCGCGTCTGTATCATTTTCATCGCCAATAATAGCCAGACGCACTTATCAACAGTGCACTGTTTGGTTGTTTGGGTTGATACTTCCCCCGACGCTTTTGCGCCGATCCTGAGCGCGCTGTAAGCCACAGCTTTGAGTGCCTTCACGCCGCCCATGCACGACTCAACGTGATATCGTGCACAAGACGCATGTAAAAGGTAAGTTTACACCAAAAACAATCGATCAAAGCAATGTTCTTCAGTTTAATCCATTGCAACCCTTGCGCCCATGGCTCCGGTTCCTGATCGCGCCAAGTATCCCTTACTGACATCCCTTTTTTGTTCACAGGATCGCAAAGCTCGATTACTTCCGCCGCCCATCTCAACCACGACAATCCGCGAGATACCGACCCGACAACCATGGTTAGCAAGCGGAAGAGAGTCCTCGAGGACTTTGACCCCAACAAATCAGACCCCGAAGATGAAAACTTTGACCCTACGGAAGCTGGACCGCCTCGAAAGACCAACAAGAAGAGCGGTCGTTCCCGAAGTGGAAGACCAGGTCGCCGACGCAAAAATGGATACGGTGGCTCGGACATTGACGACGACGAGGATGAAGTCTCCGATAGCAACGAGGAAGACTTCTTCGAAGACGACGATGAAGAAGAGGACGACGAGGAAGCGACCATGAACGCAGCTGGTCGTCGTGCCAGGAAAGCTGCCACCCAGCACAACACCTACTACGAAAGCAGTCCCGAATCAGCTAGTGGCGAGGACTCTGACAATGCTGTCAACGACGATGTCAAGCCCGAAGAAAACGCTGACGTCAAAGAGGATGACGCTGAGGGAGAGCCTGTCGAAGAGCCCGTCAGGTCAACCAGATCCAGAGTTGTCAAGCTGAAACTCAGCAACAACAAATTGCCCGCGCCTCGTAGGACGACCCGGGCTCATACAGAAGAGGTCGAAGAATTCTTGGAACTTTCTAACTCTGGGAAACACGCTGTCCCGTCACGAGACTCACGGAGTAGAAGTCCTGAGACATTCGCACGGAGCACGAGAGCCACGCGAGGTTTCAAGGGCCTAAACAAGGCCCCCGAAACGATTCAGGAGGCTACCCAGGAGAGCAGCTTCAAAGAAGTTCGAGAAGCTGATGAGCCAGATGAACTGGCTAATGACCCTCCAGAGATTCCAAAGGAAGAGGTCGTTGATCAAGAGATGCAAGACGCTGTCGATCAAGATGCACCCGGTGAAGACGCTCCCGTGCAGACGGTAGAAGAGGATGACGACGAGGACGATGTGCCTATTACGCGTAGGACTCGTGGGTCCCGCGCCAATGCCTCCGCCCAACCAGAAGAAGCCGACTCCGATGCTGCTCCTAGGAAATCCCGTCGCTTGACCCGCAAGTCTAGCAAGAAGTCTCAAGAGGTTAGCAGCGACTTTGAGCCTGGCGACGAATCCGACGACGCCGAGGCTTCTGGTGCAGAGAAACCCCGCCCTCAAGATGTCGATGATGTTGATAGCCCTGTTCCTCGAGGCCGACGCTCTCGACCTGCCAGATCACGCCGCGGTGGAGATTCTGGAGACGAAGAACCTGACTTTGACTTGGATGAATTGAATGAAGAGGCTCGAGAACTTAGGCAGGACTCGCGTTCTCGTCGTCGTCGTCCCAGGAAGGAGTCACCTATCGTCTACCAAGAAAACACTCGACGAGCAAGAACACGCGTCAACTATTATATGCCGCCTCTCACCTCAGCTAACATTGAGGAAGAAGAAGCGGAGGCGCCCACAGCGCAACCGCGTGCGCGAAGGGGACGAGGAGGTGCTACCCAAGGTTGGGAGCGCAGCCTTAACACCACATTTGGACCCTTCGGAGGAGGCGGCGGTGGTGGTGCCCTTCTCAACGGGCCTTGGGGCACTGGTGCAGCTGGCGGAGTTGATTCAGACAGCAGTGACGACGAGATGGTCCATCGCTCTAGTGTAGCCGGTAATATTGGCATGACCCCGACGTCTGCAGCTGCTCCTGGTGGTTTGCTTCCTGGCGCACCTGGTATGAACTTGGAGGGCGCTGGTGCAGCACCCAACGTCGGCAAGATTAAGGATCGCAAGGCTCTTGCAGATGCTGATCCTTTGGGCGTTGACTTGAATGTCGACTTCAGCAAGGTTGGCGGTCTTCAAGGACATATCGATCAGCTAAAGGAAATGGTGCAGCTGCCTTTGCTGTACCCTGAGCTCTTCACCCGATTCCACGTCACTCCTCCACGCGGTGTCCTGTTCCATGGTCCTCCCGGAACAGGTAAAACATTGCTTGCTCGAGCTTTGGCCAATTCGGTTGGCTCTGGTGGCCGAAAGATTTCGTTCTATATGCGAAAAGGTGCCGATGCCCTGAGTAAATGGGTAGGTGAAGCCGAGAAGCAGCTTCGTTTGCTGTTTGAAGAGGCGCGGAGAACTCAGCCAAGTATTATCTTCTTCGATGAGATTGATGGTCTCGCCCCCGTTCGATCCAGCAAGCAGGAACAGATTCACGCCTCCATTGTCTCGACACTCTTGGCTTTGATGGATGGTATGGATGGTCGTGGCCAGGTAATTGTTATTGGTGCCACCAATCGCCCGGACAATATTGACCCTGCGCTTCGTCGACCTGGTCGATTTGACCGCGAGTTCTACTTCCCTCTGCCTGACATTGAGGGACGAAAATCAATCCTCGACATTCACACTACAGATTGGGGACTTTCAGACCAATTCAAGGACTCCTTGGCCGAGAACACGAAGGGTTATGGTGGTGCTGATCTTCGAGCTCTTTGCACAGAAGCCGCTCTCAACGCCATTCAACGAACGTACCCCCAGATCTACGCTTCCAAAGAGAAGCTGGTCGTTGATCCCTCAAAGATTGCTGTCCATGCAACCGACTTCATGTTGTCTATCAAGAAGCTCATTCCTTCGTCCGAGCGATCAGCAACATCGGGCGCCAAGCCTCTGCCCAAGTCGATAGAACCTCTACTCCGGGATCAACTGACAATTGCCAAGTCGGCTCTCGATGGTCTCCTGCCCCGCAAGAAGAAGTTGACAGCCCTTCAAGAAGCTATGTATGAGCAGTTTGATGACGATGATCATGGTTTTGGCAGAGAAGCTATGCATCAAGAATTTGAGCGATCAAGAGTGTTCCGCCCTAGATTCCTCATCTATGGCCAGAGTGGCATGGGACACAATTACCTCTCGTCTGCTATTCTTCACTATTTTGAGGGTGTTCATGTCCAGAACTTTGATCTGCCCAGCATCTTGACCGACGGAAGGGTAAGTTTAGTTCTTCCTCAAAAGCTATCACATACTTACATATATTAGGCTATGGAACAGGTTATTGTTGGTCTTTTTACAGAAGTCAGAAGGCACAAGCCCAGCGTTATCTACATTCCCAATATTGAAGCCTGGTATGCAGCGCTTCACAACACCCTTGCTCTCACCACTTTCAAGACTATGCTACGATCCATTGCACCTACCGACCCAGTGCTTGTTTTGGCTACTGCAGAGGGCGAAAAGGATGATCTTCCTGGCGAGCTTCTTCGCGACTTGTTTGGATTCTCAGCCAAAAACCAAATGAGGATCAGCAGCCCCAGCAAGGTAAGTCATGCTTGCTTGACTAGTCATGCTATGTGCTAACTCACGTAGGAATGCCGCATGGAATATTTCAGCACCACGCTGCAGTATGCTAAGAAGAAGCCGCGCGAGTTCCCTGACCCCGAGAACCGCAAAAAGAGAGTTCTTGAAGAGCTTCCTGTTGCCCCTCCCATCGAGCCCCCTCCTCCCACCAAGGCGGATATGAAGGCGGCGCAGAAGAGGGACCATCAGCTGCTCAACGCCCTCAAGATCCAGCTCCAACCAATTATGGATCAGATCAATAGAAAGTACAAGAAATTCAGGCAGCCTGTCATTCCTCCTGCTCAGATCGAATACCTCTTCGCCGAGTCGGAGCCCAACTTCGTACGACCAGATATTGAAGCCGGCCAACTCCGACCATATGAGATCGTTAAGGACAAGTACGATAATGATGTCCTTCGAGACACCGCGACTGGCAAGTGTTATTATAACCTCGAGACTACTACTATCGAGGAGCGCTTGTCGAACGGTTTCTACGCCCGACCCAAAGATTTCCTTTTCGATATTAAGGCTCTTGCAAAGGATGCGAAGAACATTGGGGATAAGGAACGAACTCTCAAGGCCAATGAGCTTCTCAGCAACGTTGAAGTTGATGTCGCTAGTATCGAAAACACAACATCTCAAGTTGACTGGGAAGGACTATACCGACGTCAAATCCAACGGGCCAAGGATGCTACCGAGAAGGAGCGAAAACGAAAAGCCATGCAATCACTCGTGGACCGTGTTCAGTCCGATCTTGGCGGCAACGATAGCGATTCTCAGGGACCTGTTACCCTCGGAGTAGTGGTTCCAGGATCAAGAACAACTGCAAGGTTCCAAGTTAGAAGCCCGCTCTCGAACGGTCATGGCACCTCAGGCCAGGATCCACAGCTTCATAGCAATGGAATTATCAACACGATTGGAGAGGACACTCAAATGAGCGGCCTCGACAATGATACACAAGCGATTCCGGAAATGGGACCTCCACCAAAATCTCACGACCAACTCAGTGCAGCCCAGACACAAATATCGCAAAAGTCCGTGGTGACAACATTGCCACCAGGGGTTTCGCCTTCAGCTGTCATTAACGAGGCATCCACAACTAAGACATCGGATCCTTCGACACATCGCTCATCAGACTTTAGTCAGATGACGAACGGGGCTCACGCTGAGAGCCGAGGCGTTGAGGATGACAGTCAGGCTGATATTCCCGACACACTGATTGAAGCTGGGCACAACATTTCGGAAGACGACTCCTGGTTGCACTCACAGCCGCCAGCAGGAGCCGCAGGTGGCGGTCACATGCAAATCTCCAATATTTCTGACAGTCCCTCCTCGGCCAGAACATCATTGGGTTTCAAGGCTCAGAGCATGGGTGGCATGGCGAGTATACTGAACGACCATCTTTCCGATGAGCAATCTGCACGCCAATCGGGCTCATCGACTTCGGCTTCTCAGCCACTGACAATGGGCGAAGTGGAAGGAATCTTGAATAGGGTGACAGATGCAACTAGTGGTTGTACTATTGAGCAGCTCGAACAGATCAACCGTGATCTCATGGATGAGATTTGGCGCACGAGAAATGAGTGGAACCGCAGTAACGCTATAGACCAGGTCATGGCTGCGTTCAATAGGTCAATGGACGATATTGAGCTGATGCAAGGGGTCGCACCAGCCAGCCAGGCCCCCGATTATTAGTCGTGGAAGCCGAATGAATTCCTAAGTTAGAACTGTTTTTCTTTGTACATGTCGAGGGACGGAATGGAATGGAAAGGAGGCTTCAAAGAGTTGGGTGTACTTTTGTAATCATGTCTAGGAGTTTTGGGAACGCGGCTCTGCCAAGGCAGTATTAGACGTGTTTGTTTTTATAGAAGATATCATTCATGTAGCTACCTGCAACGGTCTCCTTTGCCTACAAATACTAAAAACATAGCGATTGTGAATAATCCTACAGTTTGGCTCTATCCTTTGTGCTGTCGTACTTTTTGCCCTCGTCTGCCTGCTCTGCTACTGTCAAGTCTGGAAGAGATTTGGGCATGATTCTGCGTGGTCTAGTGCCTGGGACAACGTTGTATCTGGAAAAGTCTGTCACGCCTGCATGTTCACGTAGGAAATCTTCATCCAGTAGCAATTCGCCGTTGACCACGGAAGGAGAGGCTTTGAGGATGGCGAGGACGGCGTCAGAGAAGATTGTTGCTTTTCGTAGGTCGTTGGCTTCTTCTGGGTTCTTGCGAGTGAACTGATCTGTAGCAGCAGACTCAATAGCCTGGATTAATGTCAGTATGCTCCCTGACACTCATCATGTATTGTTCAACGTACCACAGCCGGCCATATAGAAGTAATAGCCATATTGTTCTTCCCTTCACGCTCAAAGTCTATCGCAAGACCTTTCGTAAGGACACTCATAGCAACTTTGCCCATGGCATAAGCTGTTTTACCACGGAAGAAACGGCTGTAGATAGGCGGACTGACAACCACGATACGGCCTGCAGAGGAAAGATGGGGGAGAGAAGCTTGAACGGTTGCATATAGTCCTTCTGGGTTAACACGCTGCATGAGCTGGAAGCGTTTGAGGGGTGTTGATGAGACTGGAGCCCAGAATATAGCACCTGAGTTGTAGACGAGGACATCGAGACGGCCGTAGGTCTGATAGTATGTATCAGTGATGAACTGGAGCAAGGGAGTTATGCGTGAGAGTAGACTTACAGAAATGGTTTGGGAAATCAACGAGTCTATACTCTCGGGATAGCGAACATCTACTTGAATAGCTGTAGCATCACCTCCTGCTAAAGTGATTTCATGAGCGACGGTTGTGATTGTCGAGGCAGATGAATTTGGATTTGGTGGAAAAGGCGATGGCAGGTTTGAAGGGTCACTGGCAGTTTTTGCCGCGACAACGACTTGAATCTCATGTTAGTATGAATGTGTAAGGTATTGGAGGATGTTGAACGAACCGGCGTAGCCATTAGATGCGATGTCGATGGCGACTTGGCGACCGATACCTCGGGATGCGCCAACAATTAGAGCGACAGGCTTATTTGAAACCATGATCGTGACTGATTATTCTATGAATTTGTTTACTTGGTAGGGATTCATGGTAGATGATTGATTATATATCCAACTTCAAGGGTCTAAGTCGGAGGATCCGGGGGTGGATCAGATTAGCCTCGGCAACCCCACACTGCAATAACACGGGGGACCGAAGCCTAGGCCACTCCCTCTTGAACTTATACATACAAGTATCTACTATCAATATCCTTTCCTCAATCCAATCTCAGAATCTAAACAAAAGTTCTCAATATGGGTGGACGTATTGATTGCTATGTGGACATTGGTGTGTCAACAATTATCCTTCCTTTTCTCAGATCAAACTGACAAATACAAGTGTCTTTCTACAGCTATGTCGGCTTCATAGAACTGCGACGGAACATGGGCAAGTTGGCTGCTCATGGCGTTCAAGTAAAGTATGTCAAGAGCTACTCAATAAACTATTCAATACTGATCTTTGTCCAGTTTCATCCCCGTCTTCATAGGCGGCATCATGAACGAATCAGGTATACTTCATCCAGCCACCAAACAAGACACTCATCTCACCATATACCAGGAAACAAACCTCCTTGGATGCTCCCTGCAAAGTCCAAGTATCTCGCCATAGACAGCCGTCGCTCCGCTGAAAGACTCTCGGCTCCTTACAAAGGCTCACCACCTGACCTTCTCGCCGTTGCAAAGACCATCTCGCCTCTCCGCGCTCTGCACTTCATCAAGGAAAATTACACAGAGGAAACATTCCTAGCTGCTATTCGATTTCTGTTTCATAAGATCTGGATGCCTCCTCATGTCAACCTTGCCGAGGACGCGAATCTTATCGCAGCGCTTAAGGAAGCGACCGATGAACTCGACGGAGGTAGCAGCAAGAAATTATTCTCCAATGAAGATGTTGAGAAGATCATGAAGGGAAGAGAGAGTATGAAAGAGAGAGTTAAGGAGGTGACCGGTGAAGCGCTGAAAAAAGGTGCCTTTGGAGCGCCGTGGCTGGTGGTGACGAATGGAGAGGGCAAGTCGGATGCGTTCTTTGGAAGTGACAGGTAAGATAACTCTTTTCATTGTGCAAGGGCTTTATTGACTGGTTACGCAGATTCAACCATATTTATAAGTTCTTGGGAGTTCCCTTCCAAGATGTTCAGATTTTGCCACCGTCAAAGTTGTAATCGAGGGTATCTAAGTCAATATGATCGGCAGATTCTTGGAGGAACTTCAGGTATTGTGATCAGGATGATAGGAAATCCCTCTGCTGCTAGACAGTACTCATGCATGTATTATATACTCATAAATGCTTTTGTCATTGTTGTGTCTCATGTGTTTTTAGTAGCTCAACCAAACCGTCCTAATAATACACATCGTACAATAATACATACACATCATCCCGCTCATGATTTAGTTCGTTGACACCTTGGCCGCCTCTGTTGGCAGAGCCTCTGCATCCTTTACAGGCTCTGCCGCAGGAACACCATCCTCCTGCTGCCCACCAAGCTGTTGCTCCAACCTTGTCCAGAAGACATCAACCGGCTTCGCCATAATCACTGGTAATTGCGCAGGAAGGTTGTTATCTGAGACAGCCTCAAACTGGAGCAGTGTCGATCGCATCCATCCCACAATGGCAAGCAGAGCTCTGGGGTCCGCATCAGGTGAACCCTTGAACAAGTTTCGCCAGATGGCGCTGGCCAGCATCGCATCGCCCTTGATAAGACCCTCGTCATAAGCCAGGAGAAGACCACGCCACTGGACAAAGATGTCCTTGAGGTATCGCTGTCGCAGGGCGCTCGATGTGATGTGATGGTCGATGTGCATCTTCTTCTCGCACTCGAAGAAAAAGTGGTCTGTGAGCTGGTGCTGCCAGTTGTGGAAGCCCTCGCGGTCGAAGCAGCGTATTCGGGTGTTGATTAGGTAGAGGTGAAGCATAGTAACGTGGGACCAGGTGCTGAAGGTGGGAGGAAGCTTGAAGACTGTTGCAAGTTACACAGTTAGCACTTTTTGACAATATTCTTAGTTAGAAATTACTGAATCAAAACATACCATGATGCCACGGACTCTCAGGGTTTAGGGAATGTCCAATCTCTTCTCCGTCCTCGGCAAGCGTCACTTTATCCTCCTTGCGCTCCTTCTCAGTAATATGGTAATCAGCCGCCTTGGACGAAGCCTTGAACAACTGCTCCGTGGCGCCCAACACACGATAGGGCTCAGCCATAGACTTTCCAATACCCTGAAGAAGGCTCCTCGAGCTCGAATTGCTGAAATTTCGTCGAGAAAGAGTAGCTGCAGCGGGCGGTAAAAAGTTTCTTGTCGTGGGCACAGCGGCTCGTGATGCGCCGGCTCGCATTGCGGCCCGGAGGACGGAGCGGGCCTGGGTTCTACAAGATTCGCAGGCCATTATTTGGGTTCGGGTTTGTTTGAGGGTTTATTTTGGAGAGAAAAATTGGCTTGAGGAAGCCTGGAAGACAGTACAAAGGGAAGCTTTTGGAAGTCTTCACGTCATGCACCAGGTCATGACGAACTGATCTTTTTGATAGTATCGAAATTGTTTGGCTTGTGATAGGCTGGCGGGTATATATCGGCAGTGGGGGGACCCTTGGTGCGAGGGGCACTGTGCACTATATTATAGGTAGGTATCTACTATACGATACCTTCACTGAGGCTTCACATGAGCATTGAAGTTTTGTGAGAGTACAGTTATTATTTTTGGGTATTCTTCTAATTCATAAGTGTTTGGAAAATACTAATGAACTATTCGTGCCACCGAAACCAAAACTGTTGGATACAGCTACACCAACTTCTTTTTCCTGTGCCTCATTCGGTACAAAGTTAAATGCAGCACCAACGTCTGGCTTCTGTAGATTCAACGTCGCAGGCACAACTCCCTATGAATTGTCAGTAATTATAGGCGCTATTTTATAGGGAACCACATACCTGGTGAATGGAGAGGACGGAGAACATGGCTTCAATGGCTCCGGCAGCACCTAGCAAATGTCCAACTGCACCTTTTGTGCTGCTGACTGTGATATCCGACTCTTTTTGATGTCCGTCTTCACCCAGCATGAGCCTTCTAATAGCTGACGTCTCTGCAACATCTCCAACACTGGTCGCTGTCGCGTGCGCGTTGATATAGTCAACCTGTGAGGGCTTAATTCCAGCATTCTTCAAAGCCTTCTTCATTGCAAGAAACGCGCCATGGCCATCTTCTCGCGGCGCTGTCATATGATGAGCGTCACCACTACAACCATAACCTTTGATCTCAGCATAGATGCGAGCTCCTCGCGCTTTGGCGTGCTCCAACTCTTCGAGAATCAGCACTGCGGCACCCTCAGAGACAACAAATCCGTTACGGTCGGCGTCAAATGGACGGCAGCTTGCTGTAGGGCTGTTGTTGTATGCCGTTGATAGGGATCTCGCCCTACCAAAACCTGCGAAGGTCAGGGGATGAATGCACGATTCTGAGCCTCCTGCGATCATGACGTCGGCGTCTCCCATAGTGATGAAGCGTGATGCATCTCCGATTGAGTGTGCGCCAGTCGTGCAAGCCGTCGTCGCTGCATGATTAGGTCCGTGAAAGCCGTATTTCATGGCTATGTGGCCAGCAGCCATGTTGATTAAGATCTTGGGTACAAATAGCGGTGATACCTTCTTATAGCCCTGTCACATATTTAGCACCGGCTCAGACCTGGTTGGAGTAAAATCTTACATCTTTATGATGCACTAAACTGGTGTCATAAATCTCATCCAGATTTCCAATACCACTCCCCAGACAAACGCCAGTGGCCTCCTGTTCGTATTCGCTCTTCGGTTCCCATCCCGCATCTTTGAGAGCCATGTCGCTAGCAGCGATAGCATATTGTGTAAATTTTGACATCCTTCTTTGCTCATTTGGACTGAGCCAATCTGACGCTCTCCATCGCCCTTCTCCCTCGCCACTGGGCACTAACCCAGAGACTGTACTCGTCAACTCTTTCCATCGCGCCTGAGGTTCGAGGTCTGCGACACTGACGATTCCGCATTCGCCATTGAGAAGACGGGACCAGGTTCGTTTTACGCCTACTCCCAAGGGCGTAATGGCTCCGAGGCCCGTCACTACTACCCGGCGCATTATAATACCATGCCGAAAAGAAAGAAGAGTGGATTTATTCGGTTGTCATAAGTATAAGATGTTGTTGAATATGGTAGAAGATGGTTGTAAAAGTCATGTCGAATATGCCTGGTTCAAGAATCTCCACTTCTGGTTTAGCGCTAGATCTTGAGACGCATACACAGAGGTACAGGAGGCAGGTACGGTACCAAGGGTACCTCCCTTGATATATTCTCACGATAAGCCTCCAACAACATTCCAAGTAATCTCCCATCCTTTTCTCTTCATACAAACAATTTGCATACTCGATTTTATGGATTGAGCCAACAACATATAAATATATTATCCGTCATTCGTTTACAGGGATGTGATCGACTCCAGGCTTGAATAGACGCCACAAAACAACAAAGGACACGAAACGAATCTCATACAACAGCATCCATTTTATATCTCCTCTTATCATAGCCACTGTCCTGCGAACCTCTTCTTTTGCATATAAATCTCTCTCGTGTCACCAGCCATTCATTGTTCGCTCCGACTGTTGCATCGATTTCGAAGCCAGTAGTCATTCCTTCAAGGTGAAGCTGTGCTCACCTCAGACGAGATATCACCCTCTTAGCCAAGTGGCATCCTTGAATACAGGAGATTTGTGAATTGAGATCGAGGGAAAAGACCAGATTGTGACAGGGCGATTTTCAGATCTACTCGATCTGCACTGCAACCAACAACATCCAAAAAGGGCAAGCCAAGCTTCGAATGCCTGAAAAACAGAAGCCAGGGTCGGCACGACCAACTGAACCCGTCGGCCAAAGCATAGCAGGTCCCAGTGGGCGACTTTCAACATCATTAGAAGTTGAAGACTCATCATCGGAGAATCTCAAACATCGTCTTCATGAATGGGCAGCTACTGGAGCACGCAATGACGACGAAGATGACCAAGGCGAAGAGTATGAGCTTCTCATGGATCCAAATCTCCCTCGCGAGTATGAGACGAGAAGAAAGAACTCGGGAGATTCTAGCGATGAAGCGGCTTTGATCAAGGATGGCGATGCTGAAGACGAGGATGAGGAAGAAGAGAACTCGCCCTTTCCTGAAGTTCGGGCTGCGGTGCGCAACTTTGATGAAGATCTTCCGTGCAATACAGTACGGGCATGGACTATCGGGATGCTCCTTGTCATCGTGGGCGCTTCTATGAACACACTATTCTCTCTTCGACAACCGTCCATTAGCATTGGTCCTCTCATCGCCCAAATCGTAGCGTGGCCGATGGGTCATGGCTGGGCCAAGTTTGTGCCAGAACGAGAGTTTACCACTTTTGGCATCACATGGACTCTCAATCCTGGACCCTTCAACGTAAAGGAACATGCCATCATCGTCGTCATGGCAAGTGTCTCGTTCTCCGTGGCATATGCTACCGACATCATCCTGGCACAACTCGTATTCTACAAGCAGGACTTTGGCATTGTGTTCCAGCTTCTCTTGACCATATCGACCCAATCGGTAGGCTATGGTATCGCAGGCATGCTTCGAAAGTTCTTAGGTAAGTTTCAATATCCTTTGATTCCAATTCTTTTGCTCACCGTCTCGTCTAAGTGTACCCCGCATCTATGATTTGGCCGGAGAATCTTGCCGGTGTTACTCTCATGAATGCCATGTATGAGAGAAACGATGCTCCAGATCCCAGTATTCTGGGAGGTACAATGCACAGATACAAATGGTTTGTCATTGTAACAGCATGTTCCTTTTTCTACTACTTCATCCCGGGTTTTCTGGCTCAGTTCCTGAGTATCTTCGCTGTAGCGACTTGGATGGCTCCCCAAAATCCTGTTGTGAACCAGTTGTTCGGAGGCCAAACTGGGTTGTCTCTTCTTCCCATCACTTTCGACTGGACCCAGATTGCAGGATACGTTGGCTCGCCGCTCATCCCACCATGGTATGTGCAATATGTATTGATCTTTTAACGCCAGGACTGTGTTGATCGTGAATAGGCATGCCATCGCCAACACTCTTATCGGTGTCGTGGTCTTCTTTGTCATAGGATCATCTTTCCTTCACTACGGAGGAGCGTGGTACGGCGAGTATTTGCCAATGAGCGACTCGGGTACATATGACAATACAGGAGCTCGCTACAATACCACGCGAATCCTTACAAAAGACTTCACACTGAACGAAGAGGAGTACAAGAACTACTCACCCCTATTCATCAGGTATTATAAACCCTCCAGTGTGTCACAGACAGAAGCTGACAAGTCAAGTACAACTTTTGCCATCTCTTACGGCCTATCCTTCGCTGCTATATCCTCACTCGTCGTTTATACTTACCTGCATAACGGAAAGCAGATTTGGCAGCAATGGAGGAATAGTACAAGCGAGAAGCCTGATATCCACATGAAGCTTATGAAAAAGTACAAGGAAGCGCCCACTTGGTGGTACATGTCTCTTTTCGCTATTGTGAGTTTCTAAGCCCGATCCCTCTATGCATACTTGGCTGATGGGAAATGCAGATGCTCTTGATCGGGTTCTATACAGTCCTTGGCTATCCTACAAATCTTTCCTGGTGGGCTTTTTTACTCGCTATTGCAATCTCTTTTGGATTTGCTCTTCCTATAGGCATTATACAAGCTGTGACAAACACTCAAATTGGATTGAACGTCCTGACAGAGTTCATCTATGGATACCTTCAACCAGGTCGGCCACTGGCTCTAATGATGTGAGTGTCAACATATCTCGCTCTACTCCGTTTCGTCCGTGATCCCGTCTAGCTTACACCGACTTAAACTAGTTTTAAAACATACGGATACATCACGATGTAAGTCTCAATTCCCCGCCCTTCAACTCTCCGAGACCTCAGAGACCAGCACTCACGCTCACACCCTACAGGGCGCAATCTCTTCGCTTTGTCTCGGACTTAAAGTTTGGACACTACATGAAAATCCCTCCTCGAACCATGTTCCTGTCTCAAGTTGTTGCCACAACATTCTCGTGCTTTATTCAGATCATCGTTCTGAATCTGTCTCTGAACAATATCCCCGATGTCTGTGAGCAACACCAGGTTGACCACTTTACGTGTCCTGGTGGTCGCGTCTTCTTCGCTGGTAAGTGTAATGCCGAGTCTAAAATGTTTCTGATCTAATGCATGTTTTGCAGCCTCCATCATCTGGGGCCTCCTCGGACCTGCCCGCATGTTCTCGCCTGGCCAAGTCTACTCTGGTCTTTTCGTCTTCTTCATCATTGGTGCCATCACTCCCGTGGTCATCTACTTCTTGGCCAAACGCAGGCCCAAGTCTCCAGTGCGATTCCTTATGGCACCTCTAATCTTTGGGGGAGCAGGGGCTATGCCTCCCGCAACACCACTCAACTACCTTTCGTGGGGTGCCGTCGGCTTCATCTTCCAGTTTTGGGTCAAGAAGCGCCACTTCAGATGGTGGTCGAGACTCAACTTCCTGACGTCGTCAGCACTCGACCTTGGGCTCGCCCTTGCGACATTGTTCATCTTCTTTGCATTCACCCTGCATGGTATAGATCCGCCAAGCTGGTGGGGCAACGACATTGTATCCTCGACCATGGATGTCCAGGGTACAGCGATACAAGCCCATGTCGCCGAGGGAGAGCGGTTCGGGCCTAAGAGCTGGTGATGATGGGGTGCTCGATGTGCACATGAAGGGGGAGTTATTGTATATCATAGACTATGTAGAGAGACAGTACAACACTGCACATTTGGTTTATGTTTGTTGGTGGCTGATGATTTTCGGTTTCGAGTCAGAGACATCTTGGCCCCTGAATAGCTGAACACATGTAAACACCCAGTCAGATGCGACGTGGCGCCTGTCATGCAACTGGACAATAAGCCCGCCGCCCGCAAGTTCAAGGCCGCCCTAGACTAGGACCTTGTACGAAATATGTGAGTAATAGATCACATACATATGGGTTTGTTTCCCAGTAACCTAGGAGACAGGTGGGTAACAGAAGAAACGACCTCTAAGGCTTAGGGTGCTACAATAAAGTAGCCTAAGTGATTCTCTAAACTCGCATAAGGTGATCAGATTGTTTCGTCTCTTATGCTCTCGGCGGCCAATTTCTGACACCCTGACGGGGGACTACTATAATTCTGTAGCTCATGGCGTTGTTTAGCTCGCTGTGACAACTACCGCCGCCATCTTGCATATTTTATAGCGTGTGGCTTATCAAGGGAAAGAATCCACGTACCCGGAACCAAAGGTAGCTAGCTCTTACATTTTCTCTTGTTATGTACGTTGGTTAAATTGCATTGAGTTGCTTGCATGAGCCTTACGAATGAGATCGGACAAACATGCATGAATGTCTGACCACGCAAGCATGACCTTTCTGGTGCATAGTGGCGACCGAGTAGAAAATCGGTTATTGAAGAATGTGATACATCGCGAAGGAATTTCGCATGCAGTATGTAGGCAATACTAAAGGTACTCTCTCATTCTCATATTGCCTCTAATCGCAGTTAGCGAGAGTCTTCGGCTTGTCGAAAGGATGAACAATGGTATTGGTAACCATACAAAAACGTCGTAGGAATTGAGACTGATCAGTATCCTCAGCACTAATCACATCCAACTATCGCACTATCAGATTCATCTCATGTACTGCTCAAAGCGGACTCAAAACCAGTGAAAGGCATCGTTTACGAGAATCATTTGTATTCCATGTCTTTGTTACAGGCCACAGATGAAATGCATTTCCTATTATGTAGTAAACGAACTTGTGGGGGGCAGAAATTCATTCAGTGAGGCATGTTCCATTATGTGCTAACATCCTTGCTCTCAAATAGGCAAGTGCAAACTGAGATATATGAAAATTTTGACCAAGCCTTGTCGAGAGACTGGCGTTTCACCTTGGTAGAACTTCTAGTCATCAAGCTCTCACCCATGCTGTGACCCTTCAATATCCATATCACCACTGTGGTCGTTGTGCCATGGATGCTGTATATACCCAGTTGGAAGTTGAGGTTGAAATACACTACTATCCATGCGTAAGGGGAAAGACATAGGTGCGAAGGAGTGTGAATGCTCGCGGCTTTCTCTTTTGATGATTGTACGGTCTTCGACTGTTGATCTTCGTCGATTATCCTGTGGAGGTACCGCATTAACCGGCGTTATTGGATAAAAAGGAGAGCGATATTGACTGGATTCGTATGCAGTGTTAGGCTCCATCTTGGGCTGATATATTTGTCCTTCAAGCTTTGGCTTAACAACTCTCGCATGATCCTGGCGACTGACGTCTTGTAAAAACATGCTGAGCACTGAAGCGGAATGTTCCGCATAAGGGTCCGTTGTGGCCATCGTCTTCAGAACTTTTATGGCCTCTTTTACCAATGATAAATGGTCTGCGGTGACGTGTATACCGGCATACATGCTGCATAGAAGCACGCATGTTGCTTCCGATAAGATGCATCTAGAGCTGTTCAGTAAGGAATCAAGGACGGTGAACAATGCTTACTTACGGGGCAAATGGGCCAATATGGAGAGTCGGGGTGCTCTGCGTGAGCATGTTAATTGCCTGCATTGATTTTGAGACGCATCTCTGAGACAATTCGTTGATCTGTGGCTCGGTATCGTCCCATGCTTCGCGCTTTGCCGTAGAGGCTACGTAACGAAAAGAGAAGAATGGCCGACAAAGAAGAATGTCGGCATAGATGCGGAACGAGCGGATACGATGGACACAAACTTGTACCAAAAAGGGGGGCCCTTCAACTTCAGGGTCTGTAAGAGAGTCGAGATGCCTGATCAACATTTTCGCATCCTTCATCGATATATTGGATCTCGACCTCGAATATATCCAGTTTATAGTTCCTCCAATGATTCGGCATGCGTCGACCGCAGGATTGAGTAAAGTGCCTTTGTTCAGTACAAGAGACTCATCGGTATACTGGATTTGGATAGCCATGGGACTGCCGAGCGTAGCGGCAAGGAATCTATCGAGAATAAAGAGGCTTCGCCAAACGTTGCGTCTCGATACTCGCCACTCTCCAGTATCAGAAGAGCTTTCGGATTCGGTCTCTTTGCCTCGATGGATCCCGAATTTGTGAGCTATTTGAGTTGCTCTGCCTGGATTACGCGATAAGCACTACGTCTTCCGAAGCGAACGGAACAGGGGACTTACCACAATATTCATGTGCAGTATGTCGCCTAGATACGCACAACATGTAGAAAGACATCAACACAAGAGCCCGGAGAGTCCATGGAACACCATTGTGACTTTCTGATCCTTCACGTGTTTCACCTGGTCGAAGGATTAACTCGGCGCTTGTGAAAAATCGCTCTTTGAGATTAGGATTCGGCAATGCTCTTCCTGTTGGACTGGAGTCAAGGGCGAGCCCAATAGCGAGTATCAGATAGATGAGACAGCGATTAGAGTTGGATACATGGCTCTGTGGGTTGTAGGTTTGATTCAGTATGGCATTGACCGATTCATGGCTTATAACGTCGATGAAACCAAGTGTCTTAACTCATGATTAATACACTTATGTTTTGTGCTTTACAGATATAGGGATGAAGCAACTTACGTTGTTGAAGTAAGATTTCACTATTTTGTCGACTGTATGTGGAGTCAGATCAGGCGGCCATGATGGGCAAGAAGGGGCAGAGCTGGTTTCCTGGAGTGCAGGCCCGGCATTCGATGTCGTGAATTCTGAGGATCCAGAGGCTTGCTTCACATGTTGCTTGGCGAGAGCTATAAAAGATTCGGTAGCAGAGCAATCAGCAAACACCGGAGATGTTAGCAGAGGAAGGTGTAAAGCTTGCTGCTGACGATCCGACGATATGTGAGAGAGTCTCCCAAACTCCTCGGGTTTTGAGGTAGGGACAATACGAAAACCGTAGTCTCCCTCTGCGCTTATCGGTTTGCTCATTCCGGATTGATCTGTCGTCATTCCATTTGTGTCTGGTGTATCTGACCCTTCGGCTTCTTCGGGGGACTGTCCGTTACAGTTGTGCCTTGGAGGCGAGCAAGACTCGGTAGAGTCACTTAACGATTCGGTAGATATGCTCGGTCGGTACTTGCACTCCATTAATCGTTTACGGCATTCCTTGCAAGGTTGTTGGCCATCACACTATGATTTAGTTACGTTAGTGATCAAAGACTCTGCAGTATAAGCACCAGCTATTCTCTCAGGCTGGCCAGTAGAGAATTGTTGCTATCATTGATGCCCAAGAAGTCTCGTGTTGATAAAAAAAAAGTGCAGGGTGATCGACTCTCGTAGAGTGGGGGAGGGTGGTTTGGTTGATAGCCAAAGTGAGTGTTCGTCAAACAAGACCTGAAATAATGGCTTGAAGATAAGGAATGTGCTTGGCTTACTTTCTGCTTGCGTTGCCTGCAGGTGTTGCAGGCTTTCGGCACCCTCTTCCTCTTATCCAAGGCCACTTTGATGTTCGCCATTGGGAACTCAAAGTTGCAAGATGAGTTCTCTGCTGTAAGGAACGGTGACGAAACGTATGGCTAATAGTGATCTCGATCAAGGCGATTTTCAATCTTCATGAAACAGAACCAAAATGAGAAGACGGAAAAGACAGGGAAATGCAGACTGCTCAGTACCTACACTTGTTAGAGCCGTGTAAGCAGTATATAGATGTTCCTTACTGCGTTTCACAATGAAGATAGTATATTTAGCTTGAGTTAAACCCGAGTTGCGATACTAACGTATTGAGTGTCGAGATTACCGGGGAATAGTGAAGTACGTCTGTTTGACGTAAATCCTGGACGGTCTTTGACTTTTATAAAGAGTTTCCTCCTTTCTAAACAGAATAGTATTGCTAGTGTGCAAGGAAATGGATTCGAGAAGCAAGCCTAATGCAGCAGGGTACTAATGTATACTCAATAGCTTGCGCAGCGATCAAGGGACTCCTTCTATCCATGTTGCGAATATAGGCGAACCTTTGTGGCTCAGAACATCCAACTAGAAGCCGTCCCGACTGTATGGTAAGGGCTGGCTGTTGTTATGTGACTAGATGAAAGTAGTAAACGCAAACTTAGGAGGCTGGTAGGAAATATGTGGCGTACGAGGATACATAGTGGAACTTGAGATGGGGACGAGTCCCCTCTTCGCAGGTCGTGATGATTCCAGCATCTCTATGCTCAAAAGGGGGGCCATGCGGTCGTGCAGTGTTAATGTGAGGGGCAGACCTGAGACTTCAAACAAGCATGTTGTTGAAGAGGACTCCTGGAATGATGTGGACCTTGTCTCGATGAGCCCGAGTCTAAAGCCCGATTACCCCGTGTTGATTCTTCTAGACTCGGTACATGTAAATGCTGGAGATGTCGAGTGAGGGAGGGTGTACACGTCTTCGTTGCTTAAGCGATCCAATATTGGTGGTGTGGAGCTCTGGCCGAAATCCTGAATGCTCGTTATCCATATAAATGTTTCTGTTGGTTCGCAAATGTTTGTGCCAAGTGTCGAAGGATGCCTTGTGCAGACGGAAATCGGTGAAGGTTTTTTTGTCGTTGCTTCGTGGTGATGAAGACGGGAAAAGGAGGAAAACGACGCACCTACCCATATCGAGTAGATTAGAAACCTAGGTACTATAGGTAGGCAGTCAGGGGAAAGAACGATGGGAGTCGAATGTTCCTTCCACATGACAGAACTCGAATGCGAGTAAAGATCTTGTGTTACCTTCTTCCCGTGCTCCTTCCCGTGAGACTTACATGGCTCTATTCCTTAGTCACCCTTTTGTCCGCAATGATACAGCGAATGTCAATATCTCCTCTTCATCTATCAACATTCCACAACCACACCCACGGCAATATCCCTCTTTTCTCCTTCCTCTTTCTAACGCATGTCTTAGTTTAGGTAGGGCTCTGCATTTGCAAGGATGTCGTTCCTTTTCACAGCAGCCAATGCCGATTGACAAAGACCAGTCTCTTACGATGAGAAGGGTGTTTCCTTTTTCTTCCCTGTCTAGGCCTTCTTTAGCGATGGCCGCAGAATAACATGTCACTCGATGCCATCAAAATCGGACTAGGTCAGGTACTTTGTATCACTCTCGATATCGAGGGCCTGAGCCATTGTCCTTCGACCGGGTTCTTGGTAACTTCCGAGACACTTGCACGCCACAATCTATTGAACAATCAACATCTTGTAACTCTAGTCTCACTCGCGTAATGCGGAAGAGGCTGTTAGCTCAATGATTAACATTTCTGTATGCAAGGTGGCAGGCTAAGCGACAGCAGACTATTGCCATCTCTTGCATGAATGAATGAATGGCTGACTGTACTGTACTGTAGGTTTGGCATCAACTAAATTGCTTCCTGTCTGATATGAGACACTCACTCATTCACGTCACAACTGATACATACATGTTGATCTATTCATGATATGGTCTAGCTTACAGCTCGGTCCTGAGGCATTTCCTGTTCAAGGCCGCAATACATTTTGATTAATGATCGGACTCGACTTTCAGCTGACCGTCGATCCTTCATTGATTGTGCCAAGTGCCAGGAATTTTGGACTGCCGAGCTGACAGTCTAGACAATATCGGGGAGCAGGACCCATTCCAGAATCTAGAGTTGGACCAAGAGAACTGGCAAGGGCTGGCAAGAACTGGCAATTGCTTGGATATCATAATGGAGAGCTGTATGTTCTTCAAGAAAAACGGCAAGCCAGAGTACGTCTTGTTCGGTACAACTCTTGGCAATTAGCAAATATCGTTGATTTGCGGGGTATTGGCAATCACAGACTCCAGGTCGACGTCCTTTTATGACATTTGCGAATGTCGCTGGTTTACCCCTAGACCCTTGACTGCAGTCATGAGTCGAGCATGTTCGATCGAGGTAGCATGTCATACGAGAAGGCTCCTCTTCTTCGATAGATGAAGCATCCCTGCGGTCTCTGTTCAGTGTCGAGAAACAAGGCCTGCTCGGCATTCTATTTTCGAACATCGGGGAACAAAAAGGAAGTAAAGGGCAGTATTTTTCCGGCATCAAAACTTGATTCATAATTGGGTTTGGTTCTAGCTATCTTGCCAAAACCACTGAAAAGGCTCAGACATATCATACCACAGGTGCGCCCATGCGCAATTACTAGCCATTGTCTATAGCAAAAAACGATATATTACAGGGATATTTTTCTTTTCATAAACTCACAGCACCAGTCGTCCAGGCTCCTGCTCAAGGATAGCCTTGCAGCGCTCAAGGAAGACCAATGCTCGCTCCTCCTCGGCCTTGGGGACCTTCAGAGTGAACACGTTGGCGCCGCTGGACAGACCAGGGATTGTGTGGACGGTGGCGGGCTTGGGAGCAGACTTCTTGCTGGGGGCAGCAAGGAAGTCGATAATATCGGCCTGTTTGGTTGCAGGTCGGTGAGAGAGCATAGAGGGGGGAGGGATGGCAGCGAGCTGAGGCAGGTAGACGCCGCGAGAGCCATTGAAGGCCTTGACCTTGTCGAGACCAAGGACCTGATCGAAGAGCTCGTTGGCTGTAGGAGCACGCTTGGTAGGGGGGAGGTCGTCGTTGGCGACCTCGGCGGCACGGCCAACAAAGGTAGAGATGGGCAGGAAGACGCCAAGAGTCTCGTGGATTCGGTTCTGGACTTCGACAACCTTGGTCAAGGTGATAGGAATAGAGAGTTCGAGGTCCTCGGGCACAGGTGCCTTGGACTCCTCGGCCTTGAAGTCCTCAGCGGGGCTTGGCTTGGAAGGAGGAGCAGGCTTCGTAGCGACCTTGATGTTGCTGAGATCAAGGTGGAACAAGTTGTTAAAGTTGGTCTCGTTGGCGGCGGGAGTCTCAGGGTTGATGCTGCCGAGGTGGGCGAGGATGTCACCCTTGACTAGTCGGCCATGAGGGCCTGTGCCCTTGATCTTCTTGAGATCAGCCTCGCTGATGCCCTTCTGCTTGACGAGATGTTGAACTGAGGGCAGGAGGGGGTACTTGTGCTCGTAGGTATCGTTGCCAGTGGGCTTCGCGCTCTTCTGCTCGACGGGCTTCGATTGGGAGGGAGCAGTCTCCTCCTTGGGCGCCTGAGCGCTGGACTGTTCCTTGGGTTGCTCCTTGGTCTGCTCGGCGGGGATCTCGAGGGAGTTGATATCGTCGCCAGCCTCTGCAATGACACCGATGCGCGATCCAACCTGCACAGCCTTGCTGCCATCCGCAGCCATGATCTTGACCATAATACCGTCATCCTGGGCCTCGACGTCCATGCTGGCCTTGTCGGTCTCAATCTCGAGCAGCACATCACCAGCGCTAAAAGACTCTCCCTCCTTGACCTTCCAGGTAGCAATGTTGCCCTCGGTCATGGTAGGGGAGAGGGCGGGCATGGTGAAGTTCTGGGCGGCGAGGCATCGTGTCGAGGTGGTGAAGCCTGCATGAGAGGATATGTGTTAGTCGGTGCGCGACAAAAGGGACCGAGGGGGGATTTTCAACATCAGCGAATCGACGTACCACGGGCGATAGCGGACCGAGCAGTAACAGCTCGGGCAGATGCCCTGCAAGCTGCAGAAAGAGAGGCCATTGTACTACTCGATTGAATTATAGGTGAGGATCGGCGAGATGGAGGCGGACGAGGGGAGGGATTTCGGTGCACGTAAGAGCGACCTCGAGGTGTTGAGAAGGATTGGGTTATCTTGAACTGAAGCTGTTGAGATCCATTGGCGCTAGTGGAGACCCGACGTTAAATTTTGGCGGGCGGGAATACGCGACAAGGAAGACATAAAACCCTCAGGGTCTTTATTGTAGGTATTCTCCTAGGTATAGAATTAGGTGTTGTCATATGTGGTATATTTGATCTTTCCTAGGTGCTAATTCATTCATATCCATATCATTTTGTATTCTTCTTCTTTATTAGCCCTACATCTTTTACAAAGGTTATTCTTTGATACTTGATGCTCATATCGCTCATGTCCCACTTAATTTTCTACTCAAACTTTCTCTTCGGGTGTTGGTGTCCCGAAAACCATTTGATCGACGGTAGAGCTAATAATAAAGAATTGACATGAGAAAAAAAAAGATATACAGAGACAAATTCAAATCTAAAATCATTATGCCATGGTAAAATCTCCCTCATTATCTCGAAATGTTCATTTGTGTCTTTCTCCTCAAACATTTTGTTGAATCCTAGATCTATGCTCATCAATTGCCGCTCTCATATCCGGCTTATACCCGCCTATCTTATCACGCACTTCCAGCATTTGCTAATAATCTAAACTGAAGCTATTTCGATGTCGAACCACTGAAATTCGTCAAGGCGATTGTCTGGTGACGTCTGGCCAATTGTGACAACTCTCTCACTAAGCTCCTCTCACTGCCTCTTACATAGCCTGTCTCTTTCGAGCGGCTTCAATTGCACCATGGCGAGCCTTGCAAGAGGCTTCTGCCTCCCCGGCCTACGGCCCCTCCTCGTTCCTCGCGCCGAGTCTCTACTCCTCCGATCCCGCTTCTTCTCTACCTCCCTACGCCGGGCTGCCGAACCTACAGTGAAAGCTACTCGATCACCAAAGTCATCAAGGACGCCTTCATCCCAGATTGCACCTAGTCGATACGCCTTCATCAAGAGTCTAGCCTCCAAGACAACTCCGACAGTACTCTACGAGGGCCCATCACACTTCTGGTTCTACTTTGGTTGTTGGTCAAGTGGACTGTCTTTGATCGCTTGGACAGGTCTTACTGCGCCTATGGCTGTGCAACAACCTGAAGGGGTCCCTCAATGGATTGGTTTGGTCTTTGGTACAACTTATCTTCTCCTCGCGTCTATGGGAACGTTCATGATCACGAAAACACCCAATCTTGTTGGGCAGATGCGCATTCTTCCTGCACAAGTATCCAAGGTCGCTGCTACGGGACCTGCGGCTACGCCTACACCTGTACAGATGGAACTCACCGTTAAGCGAATGGTCCCAATGCTTAAACCCAAGGTCATCGTCGCTCCTCTGGACGAAGTTACCCTGAAGTCTCGCTTTTCATTGCCAGACGAGTATGTGCCTGAGCTGAAGCGCATTGAGCTACAGCAAAAAACAGAGGAGCAGCGCAAGGCATTGCACAAGTTTGACATGCAGCACCTGTTCACAATGCCATTCCGAAGAATGGGTCGAGCTTTGTCTGCCATGTTCAATGGCGTCAAGGCTGCTTGGACTGACATGGGCTTTGCTATCATCACCGTCAGTGGAAAGAACTATAAGGTGGATGTTACTCAAGGTTATGCCCACGACGGATTCAGGACATTGGAGAAGCTTGTGGAAATCAAGCCTTAATTTGCTTACCCTAAAGCGAATCTGAGGATGAGGGTTATGACCCAGCATGACAGCAAACTGCAATTGCTGTTGAGGAGCTAAAGAGAGCTTTAGCTTGTACTTTTATTATGCAATGTATACCAAAGATTTAGGTGGAAACCAGATAGTAACGCTGTTATGAGTCTGGTCTTGTACTAAGCATTGTGCGTGTCAGTTGAGTCACAGATCACGATGGCAGCGAACATGTTCACGCATCTCGACAACTCGTGTAAGAAGGTTCTTCATTCCACGTGATGGAATCGATCGATCTGCTCAGCACACGAGAAATTGCCATGTTGTTATATGCAGATGGGGCCATTGCGGTCAAGTAACGTTTCTCTCATGCTTCAAGGTGTTGCCATATACAAATGGTTCGCTTGATCCAACACCGCTACGACTCACCGTGACGGACAAGCTCAGCACTACGTATGATTAAGTCGGGCTGGCCTATTTCACCTCCACAAATAGATCTAAGTGGCTCCTCATGGACGGGTACGAGATGCACCGTCAAGCAAGTACTACATACACCACTTGTTCGATCCTTCGTCTTAGCAAGTGAAGAGCTAAGGATATCCACATCTCGATTCGAAGGACCATGGAAGAGTCCATGCAAACGTGATGGTGAGATATTCCCGCAGGTCTTGTGATAGCCGAGAGACCAAGAGCTGACATACACATGTTCTTGGCTGGACACCGCCAGAAGATGCATGAGAAGAAAGTTTCCCGTATCAAGGAACTCGGAAGTGCTAATGATAGAACGTCAAACTTAGCGTTGGCGTTGAGGTTGACGGTAAACGTCTTTTTGCCAGGGGCTGATGAGCACGTCAACCGCGGGCCAGGCACGATCCTCGGGGCTTCGAATCGTAGATGGGAATGCCCTCGAATCGAGTGTTCCCAAGAGACTAGAGTCTCGCCTACCAGGAACATGTATGTAATTTAGGTGCATGCGTAGAATTCCAAAGAGGGGATTCTGGGTCCAAGCTGAGAGAGGCTACTAGTAATAACCCAGTTTAGAAAATATCGTGGAGTTGATAAAGTCCCCATGAGTCTCTAAAACCTGGAAGAGGGACCTGAAGTTACCCCTCCAAACCAATGTCGTCCAGTCTCTTGGTAAGCGGTCAGCCAGCCTCAGCTTTAAAGAAACGAGGCTATCCTTGACGGAGACTGGCTGAACAGTAAGCGCCAGATTCACCAAGTTTCGAGATCCACCGACGTGCGTAGGCGGGGCATAGAGTCTGCGGGTGCCCTCTTTTTGTTTTGTCTCAGGCATTTCTTCAACTCGAACAGACGATGCTGCACTGCAAACATCACTCGATTCTAAGAGCGGAGCGCAAATCGTTCCATGACAACTTCTATAGCGTATGTCAGCAATTTGAACAAGAAGTTGATTCAAGACCCTTTGAGATCAGCAGTTTCATCCCCTGCACATCAGGGTCCAAGCCAATCTACATACTGTACTGTATCGGGGTAGTTGAAGTTGTACTCCGACTCGGACTTATCACCCTCGTCTAGGTTTAGGTCTGGAGGATAGAGCCGAAGTCATCAAAACCAACTGCCGATGCAGTATCAATACATAGAAGTGACTTGACGTCATAAAACCAAGAAGCCTCTGGTTGGTTCAGCTTGAATGCGGCTTGCGGTGAAGTGCACAACAGGAAGTGGACTAGAAGCGAGACGAGGGGACCCTTGTTCTGAGATGGGGTTAGCGTGTGATATCTTGGAACCATTCTTGTCAAAGTTGAAGATCAACCCCAATTCTGGACTCCAGCCTTGAGGCTTTGTCCTCTTGAAGGGTTCATTGGCGCCCGCCACCAAGCATCTGACAGCTTTGACTAATCCTAACAGTAGGTAGCCACACAAGGGCCGTGCCATGACAGTCGGCCATCTCATCCCATCTTATCTCGTCAAGAAATGAAAGTGTGGTGTAAGTGACTATGCATGCAAGGCATTTCAACATCACTCATTAATGCCCAGTATTAAAATTCGTGGTACTGCAGGGCTGTACATGACGGAATAAAACTGTAGGCACACCGCCAGGGCGCATGCCTATCAAGCCAACTAAACATGGTTGTGTATCATGCCATACTTTAACTCTTGTAGAGCACTTTAGAGTATGCCGGGCATGGCCTTTAATGATCATCACCCTCGATAGGAACAGCCAGGCGCTGGGTGTGGGTAAATGTACGGATAGCCTGCTCATTCTGCCTTCTTCTTTGTCTTTCGGAAGCACATCCATTCAGACGATCATTCCCAGGCGCTGGTGAAACATGGTCACACGCAATCATCCTTCTCCATCAAAGAACTCACGGGGAATCCGAAAAATCAAACGTCCAGTCATGATATGCGTGCAGGTAGCCGCGCCGGCGGGGTGGCTCGGTAGTAGACGGATACTCGAGGGCACCTGTGATGCTTGGCTGCTTGGCTTCTGCATCGTAGTTGCCAGATCTCCTCAAAGAACTGCGCATCCATCACTTGGCAGAAGGATACCCTTTCGTCATTGACACTGCGACCCTTCCATTGAGATGCAGATGTGGCATGTTGTCAGAAAAGATTGGGCAATTCTCCACTAGATCGAGGGGCATTTTATATGCAGGTAGACTCATTGAGGGGTCAGGCTCGATGTTAAGTGGCCTGTGCCGTACTGTACTGTACAGTAGACTCTTTCATTTCAGACAACATTATCTATCGGTTGATGGTTGATCTGCGGCGTGCAACTTCAACACGGCACAAGTCATGCTGACGGCACATCTATGTATGTACTCGCCAAATTGACTCAGTCTCTTGTATTGGCATGTATGCACTGCTCCTGAATGCCAGAAATAATCAATAGCCCTTTATCCTTGACCATCCTGTATGTCATTTTTGACTCCCGAGTCTTGGATGTTGAGCTAGAAGTTGTGGGGGGTAAGGCTCAAGCAGCGGTGAGGATCATGAGCGAAACAGAAAGAAATATCGACCGTTCCAGCACGGTCTTCGGCCGAGCTTCTACTCCTGCAGCCTCAAATCAAACAACAGGAATGCGAGATCGTGCGTCATGTGCTCTATGTTTCAATCTCGACAAGGTAGCACACCCTCTCACTATTGGTTGGGCTCTATGTCTGGATTTCTAGAATATCCGCCCGTAGCGCAAATAGTCGAACGAGGTTGAGGGTGTAAACTCGCCGATCCAATTACACTGCAAAGGAGCGCCATCTAATTGATGAGCCACGTTGGAGGGACACAACCGCTTGTTATTCGCTGGGTGGGGGATATCTACCACACACCCCAGATCCTCTGCCCACTAGACTAGCATCTATCTAGATAGAGGCAGCCGTAGTGTAGATATGTATGAATATCGCAACATTTGAGGCAGGTGATAGACTGCTCCAATAGCAAACGTGTTTCATCCGTTCTTTGATCTCTTCTGGTGTCTGAGTCGTGACAGAAACCGCCCAGCGTTGCAATATAACTGATTATGGTCTGCTGTGTGTGAAACCGCACAAGGTAATCGATGGTAACTAAGTTCGAGACAATCATTCCTTCGTCTAACTTGGGAGCATACGCTAATACACTAGACCGCACCGGGGAGTTGTCGACATCGTCTGTGGTATGAGTTGTGATCCGAGGAATTTGTACATAGTTGACTCACGGGGTAAATCGTTTCCCCAGACTGAGGCTGGAACACAGTTCTTTAAGACATCGTCTATCATCGGGGAAAACAATCTTGTCGAGACAGCATGACTCGGACCATCAACAGACGAAACGCCAGGTCATGGCCAGTGCACGATAACAGAAACCGGGGCTCCTGGCATTGGACCCTTGCTGTTCCATTGCAGTATGTTATACAATAGTCCTGATCAGAACTCGAGAAAAAGTTTCAAGGAGCATCAACATTACAGCATATATAATCTGGTCTTGATATCCTCATTTCTCATCGAAACAAACCATCAAGAAGTGTTGTGCTACATTTGACGGCTGCATGTTGTTCATGCCGCGTCTGTGACCATGACTGCAGTAAGAACTGTTGTGCAGCGGCTTATAATTCAAACAGCCTATGTTCCAAGACACATTGCCAAATTTGGTAGGAAGGGCTGATGTCGACGCTGAACTCGACGGTCTAGACTCTCGCAAGGTGATCCTGCATACAGAGCACATCGTGAGAATGCAGAGTATCGAGATTAAGAAGACTCTTTAGAGATGTCTTACCCAGGACCCAAGATGCGAACAGATTCGTCTCGGCCCTTTCTATGCTGGAAAAGTCGCTTGTATATGTATCAACGACTGCCGGAGAAGGCGTTACAACTGTGGAAAGCGGCACAACGTTTTCGTGGTTAACCAAGTTAGCCATGTCGCCTCAAAGTCCCACAAAGTCTTGGCTTGTGCTCCTCGCGTAACAACACCATGCAACGATGGAAGTTGTACTACTCTCTGACATCGTAGGGTGCCGCGCCTACTGTACTTAACGAGCATTAATTAATTAGCTTGTTTCGGTATCCCGAGCCAACAGATGCGGTCGAGATGAACAAGATCGGCCGGTATTGATGAGTCAGTATAATGGGTTTCTTGCAATCCGATACGATAGAAACAAAGCCCATATATGGATAGTCCAATATCGATCGTCCCCTATCGCATGGTAAAAGACAACGAACGGTACAGTTGCTTTGGACTCGTCTTGGCAAGTGCTGAGAATGTTTGAAGATCATCGTGAGTCTGAGCTTTTTGAAATGTGCAGCGGGATGAGCATCCACTAAGCAACAGGGATAACAAAGATAGCTTCACAACGTGCAGGCTCCAAGTACCTGCTACCTAGCACCGAGAGTGGAACTACGACAAGGGATCTCAAGGCCCTCGAAGCAAGATGACATTCGACGCCGCCAATCAAAGAGTCACTTCGTTCCAGTTCAGTGGAGGTATGACATAACCGCTGCCATAACGCCAAGAGGCACAAGAAAATGGCCAGAGGCTCCGCTTGAAGCGGCGCCGATAAAGAGCAAAGGCGCAGCAGAGACGCACAAGGATATGATGGATCATGGCCTTGACAGATCCAATGCGAAAAAAAGAAGAAGAAGAAGAAAAAAGCCGGGAGAAGACCCAGGGGCATTTAGCGAGGAAGCAAAGGGTAAGGATGCAGAAGGGTCTTTTCCACATGCTGTAGCCTCATGACGGGAATGCGCGTGGTGTAAGCATAAGATATATAAGGGACTGGACGGCACGTAGTGGTTGGTCTCGTGTTGGCGAATAGCTGTACTGCGTGACGGCCATGTCTTAGATCTGCGAAAGATGGTCATGACAGACGCCTGGACCGTGACGCGTTGGGTTACAGGTGGGTTCGGTGTTGTGAAATCGCGTGTGATACTGCTGTTGCTCCTGAATCAAGAAGTGATGTAGCAGACGGACAATTGATGGAGAGTGTGTTAGCAGTTGGTGTGGATGATCTGGCTGATCAAAGTGGGCATTTCGGCGTTTGAAGTTGACAGCATGTAACGGTTGGCTAGTCATTAGCTATGAAAATCGATTGTATGCGTCTGCATTAGTACTGTTTCTTGTCTTTCGCAAGTCATTTCTGTCAGTGACATCGCGCAATTATCGAAATGATGCCAGGGTACGAGAGCAGGACGCCGAGGAAGGTTGTGCGACGCCCCGACTGAGATGGAGATTTCTTTTTGGCAGGATGTACAATGTCTTGCATCCTTAACAGCGTCATTGATTATAGAGGAGAGCCAAGGAGATAGACAAAGTAGGTAGTTAGGAGCTGCATATCATGTCTCCCGCAGCTACAGTATCATTTTTGACCCGTTGGCGATACACTGGCAGGGTATTTTCAGTTGTCGATTCGAGAGTAACTGTGCCGCGAAGTAGACACTTCGGGGAGAGTTTCTGTTGGACATAAATGTCGTCTTGGGAGACAGCTAATCTTGAGTCGCAATGTTCCAGTATGCTATTGTGAACATTGCCAGTACCTTCATGGCGATTTCGATAAGTAAACAAACAACAACAATAACAGAAGATTGTGGTGTTGTTGATCTGTCGTTGTCAGTGCTCACGATCTTGGTCTGTGAGACATTGACCATTGACCTGGAACATTGAGCTTTTACGATGGCTGAGGCGCGCGCACGCACTGGATCTTCGCTTCGATCGCACTGGCCAACATCCCCGTCTTATCGTGGTATTATCGTCGCTGTTAAGTTTGTTTACGTTGCAAAGCGTTGAGCCTGGACTGTTCCTGGCGGGTAATAGGAAATGAAGGTCCAGCATTGGAAGCCCGTCAGGGACTGAATTCCCGACGCTACAGCGTTCTTAGATCCCCCTAGAGGAAATAGGCGGCTTGCACCCATCGCTAGAATGGCGATTTCAGCGGGACGGTTATCACCAATCTCGAACGCAGCACTCGGATTCTCGCTTATTACTCGTCCGAGTCCCTGTGCCTCTAGTCCTCTCTGGACATGTCCTCATTTATCCTGGCTCAATGCCAAGCGTACCCCCACCACAGCGAGTCGAGCAGGACTCCATGTCACAACCCCACTCAAGAGCTCTGAAGTCTTGGCAGAGAGGCTTGGGTGTGTTGTGTGCTCATCTTGTCATTCTGTACGGATAGCAGGTATCATGAGCTCACGGCGAGTCCGTTGCAGTTGGAAGACCGGCATTCGCATGCAAGAATGTTCCCCAGCCACTATCGTGTCTTTCTGAGATAAATAGGAACAAATGATGGTTGGGTTGGGTTGGTTTAGAGAAACCTTCGGACTGTGTTAGCCAGCTCTTCAAGACACAATTACCGTCTGAGAATAGCGGGGGTTGATGATTTGTCTTGAAAGCCGCCGAATGTCTGGGTATCAATGAAGTCATTTGGCGATGTGCTTTATGTTTGCCAAAAGAACATATATGGGACTTTATCTTGACCGACTTTAAGAAAACGATGATATAACTTAAGAGAGAGAGAGAGGTGGAAATGCGGAGTTGAGGTAAAAGATGACAGGAAAAACCTTGGGTCAGAACGACAGAATTGAGATGCGGTGATACAGGGGGCGGATTGGTTGTAGGCAAAGCATTGATGGATAGTGCTGGCTGGGCAGATGAAGGTTGATGCGAGCAAAGCTAAGTACTGTAGACGCAGGGTTGAAGAGCCAGGGCCGTTATATGGTCAATGTCGTTATCGTTGATTGTAACCGGAGTTATAATCAGCATTTCGAGTAGCGTCTATATCGTAGATTGCGATTGCAAGAGGAGCGTAGAACCGTGAATGATGTCGTCAAGGCAAAAGATGTATAGTGACCTCACACAAGTGAGGCCATTGCGACTCTGTCTGCGAAAAATGGGTCTCTTTTGCAAGAGACCAAAATGCCAAGTGCTGCGGGTAGACAACAGTCCAAGAGTCGTTACTGGTGATTCTTCTGTAAATACCCTTCTTCGGCCGGGATAGCTCGCAAGCGGCAGACCCTCAAGATCCAAGGGGTCCACACATCAACAGAGAGGAGCGGAGCACCTCATGAGCAACTCCATGCTGGTCACTGGTACTTTGCACGATGGGTGCGTGCCCCCCAAAGAGACCGCTCTAGGTCCAATCAGCCGCCCGTACGACCGCTGATGAACCAGCCAGCCAGCCGGGGTGTGTTGTTTAGTGACAGAAAAAAGGTGAAAGGGTGTCCTCGACGCCAGGAAAGTGTGCGAGGTGAGGTGTGAGAGGTGAGAGGTTCCATTGAGAGGCCTGCGCGTGCCCGCTGCCCGCTGGCTGTCCGTCCTGTCCTGTCCTGTCCGCTCCGCTACAGAGAAGTGATGAGCCCGCTGTGATGGAAATTGAAGAACCCCCGGCCCCGTCGAATTGACAGCGAAAATCAGTGGGCGAGGAAAAGATTCCCATCTGATCCTGTCCCAGCCGGACAGTCAAATTAAGCCAACACCCACCCCCCCGGTCAACTTAGTTATCGTCCATCTGAACGGGTCTCTTGCTCTCCCATGCACAGCACCCACTTTCACACTTACAAGGAGGTACTTAGTCTACCTAGGCCCCAATTTGGGACCCTTTCTCTGCATTTGCGTCTGCTTCCCGTCCTCCTCCTACCATATTCCTCGACGTCGTCGTCGTCGTTCTCCTCCTCCTCCAACCTCGACCACCACCTCGTCGGTTCTTCCAAGCCGCAAAGGACCATCTTTGGGCTCGCACTCGGACGTTTCGAGTCGCTGTAATCGATTTTCTTGGATTTTGGACGGCCGGATTTGATTGCAAGAGCTGCTGCTGTGCTTGCGGCCCTTTCCCCACTACAACATCAGAGGTGAGTTCGCGATGCTTCTGTGCAATTTTTTGCTTTCTCCCTTTCTCGCTGCATGCCCGTCGAGTCGACATTTGCCTTTGAACATCCTGGAGGGTTCTTTTGAGTTTATCAATCCTCGCTATTGTTTTGAGGAGATGGTGACTTGTGATGAAAATGACTGGCTTTTCCTCGGCTGCCTGCTCTGCTTCACAATCGTCTTTCGGTTACCTGCCTGCAAATTTAACTCCGTTGTACTCTTCGACCCATTCACCCTTTCCCTTCTGCAACCTTGCGTCCCTACCTGCCAAACATCATTTTCCCAGTGTGCCGCTGCAACCCAGCGACCAGAGAAAAAAAGAAAATCGTGCCCAAAGGTACAGCCAAGTCGATCGTGATCCTCGTCCGGCTGCTTTCCGCCTGTCTTGCGTGACTGCTGCCATCAACGATCCCCCAAATGCTTGTGACCACGGGTATACGACTGCCACCTATCCTTCAAACCTGACCATATTACCGACGACGAGTGAAAAGCGCGGCTGTGCCACGACGACCGAAACGCGATTTGCATTTATACCAGCCTTGTTTGCATGCATTCTGTACACTCGTGCCTTTTGCTTCTTCCCCATTTGCATTTACCTCGTGGGTGCCGAGAGAGCTTGGAACCGAAAGATTTTGTGTTACTCACCTTGCAAGCGCTTTGCACATTGTTCTCGTCAAGTTTTCAACCGTGACAGGCCACTAACTCGGCTGTGAAACAGGTCGACACTGCATTCTCTTGGTCTTTTAATATCGTAGGCGACGCCTCGTTTTCTCGGCAGCCGTTTCTACACTCCCTCGAGTCTCGAACAATATACATTCACCTTTCTTGGGTCGATCCCACTTCTATGTGCAGTGGTCAATAATCATGGACTCAGAAGACGGAGAACTGTTCATAAAGGTATGACTTCTCTTGTTGGGACATGGATCATCTTGACTAATATTCTCATTTTCAGCAACTTGCCGGCTTCGTTCGAACGCACGAAAAGGCCTTGGCCAATGCTCTTCAACTACGCCGCCAGGTCCGACATAAGCCGTCTCAAAGTACTGGTTCAGCGACGTTGCTATCTCAAACATCCACCTCTCTCCCCGAACGACCCTCTACTTCAGCCTCAACATCTGGTTCGCTCGCAGCCGCCTTGTCGCTCGGATCCCTCAGCTTCACATCACACAATGTCAAATCCGCTAAGTTGGCACTCACACCCCACCACCTCTTCTACCTCCTCTCTCGTTTCGAAGAGCTCAGTATCAATGTTGGTCCTATGAAGGTCCGCCTCGAGAACCTGCACGACAGCTCGTCATCAGCCAACTACGTCTCGTTCCTCAGCAACACCCAACGGTCGAGGAGCAAGGGCTCAGATATCGATTCGATACACTCTGTCTCGAGTATGCGAAGCGTCATGTCAGGAATGTCTGCACTGTGGTCGAGCTTCGGTATCGGTGCCAGCATCTCTGCTGCTAGAACTGAGCGCCAAAAAGCTGCTCTGGAGGCTGACATGAAGTACCTCTATTCTGCCTTTACCAAAATCCCCTGCTTGAGATTGGCACCTGATTGGCGTGCTCGTTTGATCCGCGGATATGAGGAATTTCCATTTGATTCGGCTGTTCCCCTCTATGTTTTCAAGAACTTGCAAGCTCTCGAAGTTAGCAGCATCGATTTCCGGCAGTTCTTTGGCTGGGACCGGCTTGCCGACCAGCTGCGCTCCCTGACGCTAAAGCGCGCTGGCATCGAAGACCCCGCCGACATATTGATCGACATTGTGCTGGATGATATGGACAAGCGTCGTAGACGAGTCTCCAAGTCCCAATCTTCGCCTACATCTGTTTGGACTGGAAGCGGTAGCCCTCGACGAAATATGGTGCATCCTGAGCTCAACCGTGCAGTTTCCGCACCGAGCTCGCCCGGTCCCCACGTTGATATGAGGGTTGGTTCATTGACTCCCAGTGAACATGCCATCGAGGAGAGCAGCCGAAGGCAGTCTCTCTGCAAAGACGACGAGCAGAGCGACGCATCACAAACACCACACAAGCATTCCCGCCCCAGAAGCAACTCGCCTCCGCGCCCAACAAGTTCCAGAACACAATCCCACCCCATCCGAGGAAACCATCACCGCATGAGGCGTTCTGGATCGGGTAGCTCTCAGTCCAGCCTTTCCGATTCCTGGGCTGGTCATCATCATTCTCGTGGCAGCTCTGGCAATTTGCTTGCTATGGGTGTTCTTCCTGCCTCTAAGTGGCGCTTCCTAAGACATCTGTGCTTGGCTGACAACTCGATGACCTCCATTCCCCACAACAGCCTCGCACCTCTCTCCAACACACTTTATTCTCTTGACATCTCCTCCAACCTCTTCAGCCAGGTTCCAGACAGCCTCGCTACTTTAACTGCCCTCCGAGCTCTAAACTTGTCTCAATGCATGATCGACTCGCTCCAATCCCTTACACGCAATCCTCTTCCAGCTATCACCGCTTTGAACCTTCGAGGCAACAGACTGCAAAGCCTTGCTGGCGTGGAGAAACTTGTTCCCCTCGAACGGCTCGATTTGAGGGATAACCGTTTGGTAGACCCAATGGAGCTTGCGAGATTGACTGGCATTCCCGATATACATGAAATCTGGGTTGAGGGAAACCCTTTCACTCGTACTCACAAGGACTACCGAATCACCATCTTCAACCTGTTCCGTAAAGCCCCTGGTTACACAGAGGATGTTGTTATTGATGGCAGTGGTCCCAGCTATGTCGAAAGACGCTCCCTGGTAGACCGGCCTCCCATGCCCGAATCGATCCCTGTTGTCAAACCACAGGCTCCCGAGGTGCCCACAGTTGATGTGAGCAAGTCGACAATTGCCTACAACCCTCCCAAAGAAACAATCGTTCTCCGCAAGGAGCGCCCCACCCCCAAGGCCGTTATGAGTGAGATCAACACAAGTTCAACACGCCGACGGAAGACACCGAAAAGACGGATTGTTGATTTGGCCACTCCCGACGCTCCTCCTTTCCCCACCCCTGTCGATGTTCAAGCCGCAAACCCGGCCGTAAAGCAGCCCAGCGCTGAGATCATGAATGATGGAAATTACCGGATATCCCAACAGCCTGAAGCGCAAGCGTTACCTGCAACCATTCTGTCACCCGGCTCACAAGCCGTCACTTCTCCCGAAGTGCCACGAATTGACACCAACGTCTTTGCCAACATCCCTGCCATCTATTCTCCAAACGATGATACTTCCAATTGGACGGAGCCCCAGGACTGGGATGCTGGTGGTGAAATGTACCGTCAGAAGATTGAAGCACTGCGAAACAGTGTCGGCAACGGTTACCTCTCTGTTTTGAGTGAAGAGAGTTGGGCCCCCAATCGTTCAGCAGATTATTCCCCGCCCAACATCCCATCCAGTACAGTCATACGCACAGCGCACACTCCCATACATACCCCTCAAGCTCAACCCATCCACAGCGGCCGAACCTTGGGCTAAGTAGAGGATGAGACACCAGCAGAGCTACGCTATGAGGAGGCCGGCCCCAAACGATACCCATATACCCTCTCTGCCGTAGGAGTTTGCTGGACTCCTCGGTATGATTCGATTCTCTGTTTTGCTTGGTTTCGAACAGTCCAAGCTTGACTATCTTTGTGTTTTACATTTACTGGCATTTGCAATGATATTACGGAGCATAGCGAGGCGGCGTTTTGAGCAGAAGGCATATCTGCATTTGTTTAAGCATTCGAAGGAGCTGAATGTTCCTTGCTTCCCTGTTTTAGAGATTTCAGTTTTTAAAGAGCCTCTATAGAAGGAAAGGGTCTCATTCTAAAGAATGCTCGTCGTTCCTGTTCCTAGGAGGAAGATGAACATGTATTTGTTTTTGGTTTGCACGTTGGAGTCTGGGCAAGGCGTTGATAGGACAAGGGCATTTGCTCACCTGCATTACTGGTTTTACGTGGCATGGTTGGAAGAAGAAAAAAAGACTTGACCTATGGACTGATAGTCACGCGATCTGTGGTTACGATAGTGAAGAACTGGAGATTGTTGTAATACACGAAAATCATTGATTTGTTCAATTGCCCTTGTCTCTCATTGCTGCAAGTGCCCAAGTGAAATTGTCTACACGAGCCGGACCATCTAATCTAGGTACCAAGGTATGTAGTTCTTGAATAGCAACATGACTGAGCACCATGTCTTGTCATACAGCATTGCATTACTTCTCTGGGATCACATTGGAAACGCCCCTGGGGATGGTTTCAGAGGTCATATGTCAGACTTATCAACCCCTGAAAGAGAATGACCTCTCTATGCTCCGGTGATGCCGTAACGGAAGAAGCCAAAGAGATTGGAGCGGCCTATTGGCTGCCATGACCAAGCTAGCAAGTCAGCAACCACAAGTTTCGCATGACCCATTTTAGCATGGCGCTGTCGAAGTGAAGACGAATCCTGAGAGGCTTGGGACTAAATTGAGCATGAATTGTGACATGAGGCGCTGTACTTGGCTGATTTGGTTCCTGACATAGCCTAGGAGATTGAGTTGGTGGGCTGAAGGTAGATGGTACTTTGTCAATGGAGGGGCGGGTTGATGGGAGACTCGAGGTTTTGGAGGTGGTGTAAGTTCGGGGCTTGGACCAATTGCCTGAGTTTGAGAGGCGTCATCATTCCAGGGCGTGGACTATCACTACTACGAGGTATGGTATTGTGGTGATGGCTAAGCGAGGCTTGGGTGAGTCTTGTCTCAGAGAGATGAAATGTTGATCAGGATTTGGGATCATTCGTGATTATACGCCATGTGCCTATATACGGTGTACCTATTGTCGATAGGCGTCGCTAAAGAAGTCTACTATCCGGCAGGACAGCATATACAGTACTAGGCTTGAGTTTTGACCATGTATGATCAGAATAGCCAGGAAATAATCACATGCTGAAGGGTAATAAATCTTTGGCCGTATACAGCTTGGTTGTTCTGCCTGTGTTGTCCGAAGTCAATCGGCAGTGGGTTTAGGTTTTTTTTGGGGGGGGGGAGTTCCTCTCGATGATAGATACCTTCATTCTTTTACAGTACCCGTGGCTCCCGCTTAAAAACAGTCCGTCGTCTAAGTCGGGGACGGCGGTAGTCCAGTCGACATTAATAAAGAGAAAACATAATACTACATAGTTGATTGCAATTCCTCAGTACAGATACCCTGAGAAACACTATCCGCTCCAATGGCAAACGCCCTTGTCTCGCATGCTTCCATTCAAGGATACACTTAAAACTGACCATATTCTTATTGAATTGCCAGGTGTAGAAATTTCCATATCGAGTAGTCGATATACTTTCAAGTGATTATCGCCTGTACCTGGAGTTAACTTGTGTTGCGAACCATACATGGACCGACGTAACTACTGTCCAAGCTCATCGCTTACTTCAATAGCCAAGTAGATTCATACATATTCACTGACCGCTCACAGGTACGCCGGAACCGAACTATCTGTGGACGGCAGATGGATCCGCTGAGATCGTGCCCGTTCTGGAGCCGCCCAGGTGGATCGACAAGGACAGTCCCGCCGCCGGAGATATAGTACTAGGATCGCTAAGTTAGGTCTGAGGCCATCGTGAATATGGCAAAGCTCTCATGCACATGTCGATCCTATAGTTTGTGAATGTTTAATCCAGCTTCGGTATAGTTATCTGTGGTGATTGATAGCACAGCGTTGAGGAACGATTTACATGGGCGAGTAGTGTGTTTTCAATACCCTCTCATGTCACAAGACAGAGACACGTCAAGTCGAAAAAGCGGTAACGTAGATCTAGGAGGAGCCTTTTGACCCAGTTCGCTTACACGGATGTCCAAGTTTCGTTTCAGTAAGAGTGGACATGGACTGAGCGCCTACCCGATGGGACCTCGAAACGGACCCCAGATCCGTAGCTTAATTCCCAGATCTTCCTGCATAGCCAAGATCCAAAGATTTGTCTATGAGACTACCTCATTTTTCATCAACTGCCAGCTTCGGTACTTGGAATAAACACTGGAGCAAGGCCTACCTAGCATTCACTAGGACAGACAAATACAGTTTCTTTCAGCGGATTGCACGTCATTTTGAGGCCAGCCGGTAGATCGAGGTACGGAGGTATCTGTAAATATCCATTAGTACTACTACGAGTAGTGAGTGTCAGACTCAATAATAGATCCAACAATGACTGACATTTATTAATGCTCCGGTAGATCTGTTCCCCACGTTGCACCTGCAGCCCAGAACGTTAAGCCTGAAAAAGACTAACAGACCGGATGTGAGTTGCAGCCTGCAGGAGTAAGTCACAAGGTCAGATTTATGAAATTTAAAATTCAAGCAGAGTATCGCTTGTATAGCAGGTAAAAGTTTGACATATTTTTGTCTTCCCCAGCCTGTCTGCTGACTAAGATATACATAGTACCAAGCCCCTGCTGGCACGAGTGGTCCGTGCCTACTTCGCGTTCAGGATCATTGCCCCGAAGCAAAGCCGCCAGCCGATTCGACGTCACGTATCTCCTGAAAGTCGCGATTTCTATCAATAATCGATCAGCCAACATTCATTTCGACTATTGGACCCGTGTCATTCGATAGAGAGACCCTTCCTGCGTGTATGGTTCCTTTCAAATGATCGCTGACCCCGCCAAGCCTCCAACTGAGCCAACGCGCCACCTTCTCCCTGACGCGATTAACCATCCCCATCGTTCGCCAACGACACATCGACCTTCGCATATATATCGCCGCTGGCCTCTTTCATGATGCCTCCGGCGTCTCCAACTCCTAGGAGACCTGTCACAGGGCGTCGCCGAGGTCGTCCTCCAGGTTCTACCAATGCAGCTCGCGCTGCGAGAGCTGCGGCTCTTGCGGCAGCTTCTGCCACCGAGCCACCGCCAAAGCGACGTCGATATGCCCCAGCAGGCACCCGATTTCTCGCAGGAGGAGCTGGTGGAGGCGGTCGCTACGTTACTTCGGACTTGTTGGCTACACCGAACACCGCTGGTCCTTCATCGAGATCGCGAGCCGCTGCGCGCGAGGCTATCAACGGACCTTCACCATCTCTCATGCCCCGACGCGAAAGAGGGGCTCGTACACGAGCCGCCGGAAACGACGATTTAGAAGAAATGCAATGGGGTTCCGCTGCGGCTATGGCGACGGCGGTTAAGCAAGCTGAAGACTACAAGCCCCGCGAAGAACGTAGTTGGGAAGACTTCCATCCTAACTTGAATATTGAGGCCACTTTCCTGGTTCTTCGATCAGAGCAAGTCGATGGATTACCCCAAGAGCAACCGGATACGTCGGCTACCCAGATGGTTACAACTCCTTTGGACGAAACGAGGACCCCATCAAGGCAACCGAACCCCGCATCAACTGGAAACACCCCCAACCCTCAGGGACGTTCAGACTCAAATACAGCTGATGCTCTTAATGAAACTCCTTTACGTCGCCCTCGTCGGCCGACCCGGGATGTTGTAAGCTTCTATAGCAGCCGACCATTGGATCTTATGGCAACGCCCAAAACACCCAAGATTCTCCCCATTCAGAATCAGACACCTAAAGAAAAGCTGGATCTCAAAATGCCTTCATACCGCAAGACCAATCGTATCGAGCTGTTCGAGAGTAAAACGTTTGGCCAGGCTCGTTATGTCGACAAGGCTATGAGTAATGTCGGTTACCAAGAGAGCGATCATTACATGCGCCCCGATCAAACTCTAATAAAGTCCTCCGACCTCCACGCTGAAGATGACGCGGATCTCACTGATGCCACGTCTTCTGAAGAGCCAGCTTCCCACAGACGAATGGGTCGTGTGGAGTACGATATGGATGAGCAAGACGACATGTGGCTCGAGCGCTTGAATACCCTTCGTAAGGAAGATCAACTTGAGGAGATAACGCGAGAAATCTTCGAAATCACTATGACGAAGATCGAAAAAGAGTGGCATGCGCTAGAAAAGCGAATACCGAAGCCAAATCCGAAGCCGCCCCAGACTCATCGCCCCCGATCAAGTTCGGCTGCGGCAGTCAACGGAGAACCACAGGGAGGTGAAGAGCCTGACTCCAGGTGTGCTATTTGTGATGATGGCGATTGCGAAAACACCAACGCGATCGTGTTCTGCGATGGCTGCAACCTCGCAGTCCACCAGGAATGTTATGGAGTACCTTTTATCCCAGAAGGCCAGTGGTTATGCCGCAAGTGCTTACTATGTGGCCGGGGAGTTCCAGTAAGTTTATTCCAAACCGTAGGAGTAGCCTTTTGTACTGACTTGCACAGACTTGTATCTTCTGCCCTAACACTGATGGAGCATTCAAGCAAACGAATTCATCCAAATGGGCTCACCTGCTTTGCGCGATGTGGATTCCTGAAGTTTCACTGGGGAATCATACATTCATGGAACCTGTCATGGATGTAGAAAAAGTGCCAAAAAGCCGGTGGAAGTTGACATGTTATATTTGTCGGCAACGCATGGGTGCTTGCATTCAATGCGGGAACAAGAACTGCTACCAGGCGTTTCACGTCACATGTGCCCGGAGATCCCGGCTGTTTTTAAGATGAAGACGAGCCAGGGTGCTCTCGCAGTATTAGACGGCGGTATGGTTCTCAAAGCCTTTTGCGACAAACATTGCCCTCCCGACTATGCGCAGGAGCACAACATTCACCAGGCCACAAAAGCAGCAAAGAAGTTCTATAAAAGAACTATGAGAAATCGCATATGGGCCGAGAACACAGTTGCTGCCAACAACATTGCCGCCCGACATCGCGATGCGCTTGCCGAGCAGCCTTCGGGCGAGTTACAGCTTGCAGGCAATAAGAACTCTGCTTCCGGTGATAAGAAGAAAGGGCAGCCCCCAAAGAACTTGTGGAAGATGCCGTCAGGTGCACCGGTCATACCACAGGCAGTATTTGAGATTGTCGAGGCTTCAATCCAAAGATTCCCCTTTCGCAAGCGCAAGGATTTCTTGAGCGAAGCGTGTCGCTATTGGACCCTCAAACGGCAGCAACGTCGTGGTGCAGCACTCTTGAAGCGTCTCCAGCTCCAGATGGAGACGTTTTCCTCAATGGAGCTAACACGACGAGACTTTGCAGCGATGGGTCCAAGCGGAAAGGCCAGATTGAATAGGCGTATTGATTTCGCTGAAGATTTGATCAAAGAACTAGAACAGCTCAAGGATCTTGCAAGTCAAGTTGTGGAACGTGAACAGATTAAGGTGGATGCCGGTGAGCTCGAACAAGAATTTGTGGATGAGTGTTATTTCCCCGTCGCAAAACTGCTCAACCCTGCCATTGACAGGGCGATATCGTAAGTGCAATCCTCACTCCTCGGCTCAAGACAGCAACTGACTGGTTTAGACTGGACAAAGACCTTTTTACAGATGGCTTGAACAAACTACAAACTCGCATAAACACCCGGTTTTATGTGACAGTAATGTCTTTTGTTATAGATTTGTGCAATATCATCAGCGATGGCATAGCTACGACACCTGAACCTCAACCTTCTACGGATATAATTCAAACTGAACCTCATGATACATCGCTTGCCAAGAACACATTTTCAGATATTCGAGAACGACGCAAACTAGGAAAGCGCATTTTGAAAGCAGTGCAGCCGTTCCTCGAAACAGCTCTACGAGTCGAGTCAGAGATCTCTCAAAAACCATTCGAGAGTCTACAAAAGGAGCTGGAGAATACGATCGATCGGAGTGTAGAAGCTCGACGTCCACAGACGGCTACAAGCCTAGACAAACCAATCGATCCTTCCGATGAAGCCAACGATACCATCATGGTAGATGCTGAACTTCAAATTACTGTCAAGGCTGATTCGGCTGAGGCTGGAGATGCTATGGATACTACTTCGGATGGCGGAAATATCGAAGTGAGCACTAATATTGACGTGGATACATCGGAACTCGCAAAGGCAGAAGCAGGAGAGACGCAGGAGTCTCTGCCTAACACTGTGCAGTCATCTGACACCCCTCCTGACACGGATGGTTATGTGTCGAAGCCTCAACCTGCACAGTCGGGGCCTCCTACGCCACCTCAGTCCAACGGCAGCCTTGGACAAGAGCCTTCCGATCCTCTTACGGACGGGGGAGTACTCTGGTACTTCAAGGGTCTCGATCCCCAGGGTACTTCGGTTCTTGAGGAACAATGGGCTGGCAGAGATGCCGTCCGAACGCTTAGTGAGGATCTCACAGATCTTGATGAAGAGGAATTGAAAGGGCTGGGTATGGATGTTGATAATACAGCGGCGTCCGCTACTGTGGAAGCTGACGTGAAAGAGGAGCCCAAGACGGCGCCGGAGCCTGTGGGTGGCAAGACCAGAGCGAGCAAGGCGAAGAAGCGAAGGACGTCGACTCGAAGAAGATGATCTCCAACAGACGAACGTATTGAGGTGGCAGACTCGTCACTTGAGACCGATTTTTGACTTGTGATTTTTAGTTATACGGGTTTATTTCTTGAGGCTACAAAGGGCTATACGGAGGCACTTGAGCTTGGCGTTCAAAGGGAGCACTGGCAAAGCAATTATAGGGCTAGCTCTTCTTTTTCGAGGAATCATGGGTAGGAAAAGGCGTTCGAGGAGGATCTCGCAAAGGAATGCGGAAACGGAAGGGTTGGTTCAGCGATGGATTGTTTGAGAATACTTAAAGCTAAGAGCTACGATATCAATGCATAAAATTAATGATCGTGGGACGCCTACACTGAGGCTAAGATTGGTTCCGCCCAAGTTGCGTTCTTCAGATACGTACTTGATAGCCTAACCTGTAGGACCGGGACATTCTGGTATTCTCAATCGATATTGCTTCCCCTACTATAGTAGAACAGACGACCTACTAAGCGCGGACAGACGGAAACTAATGACACAATCTAGAATTTCCGGTCAATCATGCCCTCAAGAAGGCCTCTCATGATGTGAAAAAGTGCATCCTCCAGTTGCTAGTCGTGCTGATCAACAGTGTAATTGTGATATCACGTGTGCGATATCGAGATTAGTAGCCAGATGCATGATGACATTTTATAGATATGACGAAGTGCCACACTCTTTCGTTCCAGTTGCTTTAGCTTGCCTTAATGGGATCCTGACAGACAAGCTTGCATTACCGTTCGCCAACTGCATGTCAAGCGGGCTGGGCGGGGTATGGAAGTGTTATCCTGACGCAATGTGGTTGAGACCAAGCTGATGGTCGGTGAAGGATTGGGGTTATTTTTCCCTTGTTGAAAGTCAAAGAAAGGACGAGTTGGGTTACACGCAAACGATTCATTACTTTTACTCTGATGGCTGACGTGTCTGAGAGCCAGAGTCCTAAAGCTGTGATACACTGATGGTTAGACGATATCCTCATCGAGCTTACGTGGGATCAATGGCTCAACGGGAAGGTTTACAGAACGAACTGCGATGATTCCACTGTGGTCTGAGCTTACTTTAGCTTTGTATAGCTAGTTCTCCGTCGGTCAAGTATTGATTTCTTGTATATACCGGGGCCTTGGTTCTGGTGTTTCCAATTGTTGAGAGAAAGCATAAGCCCTTGAAAACGGGATTAGCGTTCTACAAAACTCGACCATGTGCCGTGATGTGTCGTGTCAAAGCCGAGTGGCGATATTCTAGGCCGCACAATTGCCCCGATGTTGAGAAATCCCATGGGGTTTATGGAGATGCTCCAGATATTCAAATCCACTGTTGAGATGGAGGTGAAGACGGATGCTAGTTCTTAGCAAGTATGGAGCCGCAACCAGACCGTAGCTTTGCCTCTCTAGCCAACAATGAACTAAACTACTGTAATTTGTTTGCTACAATACACTGCAAAAGAAACGAGGATTGGATGTTACGTATTCGATCGCAATACGACTCAAGACTTTTCCATATCTCTATGAATGGAGGTTGATGGCTAAAAATATATGGATCTTATTTTAGTCGATGGGCCCCCCTGCTGCTGCGCTTCATGTCGAATCAGATCTCCCTATCTAAAACGCACGCGACAGCTTCTCTCTCGTTCTTTGGTGTATTATTAAGGTGACTAATGAGGGGAAAGATTCTGATATTCGGTACTGGCGGACTGATTGAGCTAAGAATGCCGAGAGAGGCTGAGCAGTAGGTAGGTAATGTATGAAACTGAGATTTAGATTGACCTGGTGAAATAAGCGCCGACGAATCCGGTCGCTAAAGCTATGCAGAAGCCCCTTTTCCATCTGCCTCTATTGAAAGCTGGGTCAAGGTTTTCTTCTTCTGCTCTAATGAGCATGTTGAAGTGAAGGTATCCATCCTTGGGCACCCAACGGGCAGCAAGTAAATGAGACTGTTTTAATAATAGAGAGAAAGAAATGAGACTCTGATTTCAGCCAAGGAAGCGAGACAAGTAACCCAGGACGACGTGTACAATACAGTACAGCCAGCATTGCCGTGCTGTTCGTGAAGAAGACGAAGCTAATTACTGTGGACTCGGATCCGAAGTCGCAAGATGGGCTGCGTTCCAGTGTCTTGTTGTTACCTGAACAGTACAGTACAGTAATAGGAGTACGTCTTATTGATATCAGAAGCCAAGGTTTGATGAGGTAACTTCCATTATGTGAAGATCCCCGTTCATCGGATCGATCAAACATCCAGCTCCTTCCATGAATGTCAATGGCGCTGTACTTGGCTCAATTACAGCGGCGTTCTACTTGAAGCTAGCTACAGCTCAGCGGTCCCAGCAGCGTCGTCATCCCTGTAGCCACATCCCCAGGAAGCTCCCGGGTCCCATTCCAGCTCATATCCAATCCTCGGGCCCTGTACTAGCGTCTTTTAAGCAAGGCAGGTACCGTCGCAGGCAGCCCATAGTAGCCCAAGCGTCGGGTACCTTTCCTGCTGCTAGACGGTCCAGGCTTTTTTTTTTTTGTGGTTGTTGTTGTTGTTGCAGTGGGTGGCTCTGGATCTGGGTCAGTTTGCTTTTTGGTGGTGGTGACGACCTGGGAGAGGCCCAGCCCAGCTAAACTACTACTAGAGGGCAGGTGAAAAAAAAAATCCCCCTCCCCCTTCCGTTCTGAGAAAACCTTCAACCCTTCAAACTCAACCCGACGACGACCGAGACGAAGACGTTATCCTACCTAACGTTATCAACGCCGTGTTAGCCTACCGCCAACACGTTCTGCGAACTTATTCCAAGCCGCCCATCTTCGTGAAGAGCTGCTTTGATTAACCCTGCTCCGCCATTTGCCTTGGCCCCAGACGACGACCGACGAACCACCGTGTCCGTCCTAAAAACCCGACTCCAAATTCCCTGATCGCGCGCCCGCTTGGCTGCCCCAACACAAAATACATACAATACAGAAAGACGACGATAGCTTCGACGACGAGAATATCACTTCTCATCTCTAAATCCGACGATCGAGTGGCCTCTCTGCTGCCCTCTACTTGTTTACTATACAAAGGCGACGAAGCGTCACATATTTGTTGACGCATACTCATTATCTCGGACGAGGATAAATAACAAAATCTCGCGCTGACGGTGTTTTGTTCTATTCTCCTCTTTGGCTTTGCCCCCCCATTTTCTGACGCTCTATACCTACCGTCTCTTCCTGGTACAGCTATCAACAACCAAAGCCGGTGGCCCACTGCGGCAACCACGACGACGACTGTTTTTCTCCCTGTATTGGACGTGATCTGATTGCTTCTTTGCAATTCAATTCATCATCGACAATTTGCTTGATTAGCTTCTCCGCTGTTGCTTTAGCTTTCAATCCTCGAAAGCTAACGCAAGCCTCTCTGATAGAGAGACGTGATCCCTTCACGGGTAAGTTGCCATTTGGTGCGCCCCATACATTGCTCCCTCGTTCGTTCGCCGCGCCGCGCCGTCTTGTCTCGTCTCCCCTCTTGTTCCCCTCCCGCACTACCTACGCACCTTGTCTGGCTTCTCCCCTCCAAATTTTCGGGCTTTCCTTGCTGTTTCCACCATCGCAACGCAACCCATCTTTTGCCTCATATCCATCGTCAAATTTTCACACTTTGTGTCGGTTGAGGCGTTTTTACGAGTTTGGAGACATTTTTTCACTTCCATTTGTCCTTTTCCTCCGTCTCTCTTTATTTTGTGTCTTATTGTTCCTCCGGTTTCACCGGCTGACTCGGCCAGGTTTTTGTGAAGTGCATATATCCATTTGCTATCATATTCCACTCGACAAGTTACCCCCGCAGTTGTTCTGATTAGGGATCTTGACTGCCGTTTTCCTCCTCCCCCACGCGACCCTCCCTTATTTCTACCGCGGGTTCGCTCTCGCCAACAAATACCTTCAAAATGGCAGACCAACACGAGGTCGATCTCGACTCTATAATCGACCGGCTACTCGAGGTGCGAGGTAGCCGACCCGGCAAGCAAGTCCAACTCCTTGAGGCCGAGATCCGTTACCTTTGCACCAAGGCTCGTGAGATCTTCATTTCTCAGCCCATCCTCCTCGAGCTTGAGGCTCCTATCAAGGTATGTTCTCGATCTGACCCAGCCGACCCAGCTTGAGAAACACAAGAACCTCACTGCTGTTATACTGGGCTCTGCCGCAACCAATTTTTTTTTTATATTTTTATTTGCTAACTTGTCTGCTTGTGCCCTCTTTAGATCTGTGGTGATATCCACGGACAGTACTACGATCTTCTCCGACTCTTCGAGTACGGTGGCTTCCCTCCTGAGGCCAACTACCTCTTCCTCGGTGATTACGTCGACCGAGGTAAGCAATCTCTTGAGACTATCTGCTTGCTCCTCGCCTACAAGATCAAGTACCCCGAAAACTTCTTCATCCTCCGAGGTAACCACGAGTGCGCCTCCATCAACCGTATCTATGGATTCTACGACGAGTGCAAGCGTCGCTATAACATTAAGCTGTGGAAGACTTTTACCGACTGCTTCAACTGCCTTCCCATCGCTGCCATCATTGACGAGAAGATTTTCACCATGCACGGTGGTCTGAGCCCTGATCTCAACTCTATGGAGCAGATCCGCCGGGTTATGCGCCCTACTGATGTGAGTAACCGCTACTCTGCGCAAAGGATGGGCGCACTGTTGTCTGAGTGTCATACTGACGGTGTTTCCAGATTCCTGACTGCGGTCTTCTCTGCGATCTTCTGTGGTCCGATCCCGATAAGGACATTACTGGATGGAGCGAAAACGATCGAGGTGTTTCTTTCACATTCGGTCCTGATGTTGTCTCGCGTTTCCTCCAGAAGCACGATATGGATCTCATCTGCCGAGCTCACCAGGTTGTTGAGGATGGCTACGAATTCTTCTCCAAGCGTCAGCTGGTCACACTATTTAGTGCGCCCAACTACTGCGGCGAATTCGATAACGCTGGTGCTATGATGAGTGTTGACGAGAGCTTGCTGTGTTCTTTCCAGGTAAATAACGAGAAGGATGACCCTGGTGTGAAAGATGCTAATACTTTTCCTTCACAGATCTTGAAACCCGCTGAAAAGAAGCAAAAGTATGTTCAAACGGCTGGCAGCGCAAGCACGCCAACTACCTCATCCCCTTCCAAAATGAAGAAATGAAGAATTTATACCAACAATTTTTGCTTTCAACAGGTTCGGCCGACGTTAAATGATCACATCCTCGACCGACGTGGATGACCACCGCGACGAAGAACGAATGACTCGACTCGGGACTCGTCTCGATCGAAGCGCACCCCCAATCTCCGCCGTCTCGCAGCTAGCCTTGCCACCCGAGGTGGTAAGGAACGTTGGTTCACTGGGAGGGTGACGGAACTTAAGAGGCGCCGGACCGCGACGCTGACTTTTGCGAAACCCGAATCGTCTCTAATGCCTATATGCGAACTTGATAACGACAAACGGCTGTTTCTTAGCTCCACAGATAAAACATTGACAAAACTTGTTTTTTGAGTTGCACACAGTTCTCGGATTCCATGCATATGATCCACGGGACAGACGATCTGATGCCATATGTCTGCTCCGCGTAGGCTGGCCCGTGGACAAACGCAGTTCGAGAGGCTGATATATCTCTCACTTTATTTTTTGTGATGACGAGGATAATCCATCGACGGCTAATCTGGCTGGGAGCGTTTTAACGGTCATGTTGCATTTCATGGACGAGGTTTGTGTGGTCTTATTCGTTGCTCGAGGGCAACCTCTGTATACGTTTTGTGCTTTTAGTTCGGGTTGGTGAGGGAGGAGACAGCGTTGCTTGATTTTTCTGAGGGATATGAGAGCAGGTGGAAGTGGACCAGGAGGATAGAAAATGTTAATTGCTGTACGAATCGTGGTTTAAAAAAAAAGATTTTCGTTGCATTCCTAAGAACCGTTTTGTACACTGGATCTTGGCTTCCGTTCCAGATTTTGAGCACCGAATCGAGTGCACTAACATCCTGTCGTCTGGTATGTCTTTATCGTACACAGGTGAAGAAGATGATTGTTTCTATCTATACTCGAGCGATCAGTAGTAGTATGCTTCAAGTTCTTGATTTCGGCATCGGTCTGGATACCGAACGCTCATGGCAAGATCTAAAGCAAGGCATATCGTGAACCTAGGTATATATATATAGACAACTGTTCGTTATTGACAGTCCTCACATTTCTTCTCCTCGGTGTCAGTTGTCTTTTCCTCGACTGCATCCTCCTTCTTGCCCTCATCCTTCTTCTTTCCATAGTCCTTATCTACATGGCCCAGATCTCTGTTCGGTTCAATGACGTCTCTCACTCTCCTCTTGAGTTCCTTTGTCTCGGGAAAGCCGCCATCTTCACGTCGGTCCCAGAGAGTCTTTGTAGAGGCAGTCTCGGCCCCCGGAGCCTGGTGGGTGATGGTCACGATAAAGGTACCGCCAGTGGAAGGCTGGAGAGCGACTTCACCGAGACCTGTAGAGAATGTGGAAAGTAACTCTTGAGCATACTGGGGGCACGTCAGCCTTTTATTGCTAGGACGTATCATAGATAGGATCAAGGTAGACTTACATAGGCCGCTCTAAGCATCCATTTACACTGCGTGCAAAACTGGATGGAAACGCGGGGAAGAGGCGTTTGGCTGGTCATGCTTTGAATGTCGATGGTTGGTAATTTCTATGCAATTGGTTCCGGGAACGTCGTGGTCTATTCTTGGCTGGACCGGCTCCGATTTGACTTTTCTTTCTTTTTGGCTGCGGCGTTCGGCTCAGATTTTCGGCTGTAGCAATAACTCAATGCCTTTCGGTAGCGGCGATCTCAAAGTTAGTTGTGACAGGTGAGAATCGAAGGAATATTCAGGAGTGAAAATGAGAAAGATAGATGAATGGGTTCTTCATATAGGAATGATGTCAAATCTATAAGTAAATAGGCATATGGACAAGTTGGTGATTTAGAGCTTCTCTGCCCCTCTTTAAGGTAACTTAGGTACGATGTTGGCTGATATGATGCAAGCCCCGCGGTCGAGAACAGTCAGGTCGACCTATCTAGATGATCCACTTGACTCGAGTCGCTCTGGGCGGAGGCTGACTGGATGATTGAATTGGACTGAGCTGAACTGAACTGAACTGAACTGCGTTGGATCGGGTGGGGTCGGACGAACGCAAGCAGAATCAGGTCAGGGTCGGGTCTTACGAATAAATGGGGAGAAGAAAGGTAATGATTAATAGACGGTGGAAGTTGCAACATGGAGTTAATAATATAGGTGTACTATCTGGAGATTTATGGCTAACACCAAAACGAAGGCTAATTATATACACACATACATACATGCAGCAGGTACTGATAAAATGGAAGAATTAAACTCGTCGAATCATTGACAAGAAGTATAAATTGGCTTGGGAAACGTACACGACATGGAAATGATACCTATGATAACAGAAAAATGATGATAAAAATTGGGAATTATTACATTCGCGCAAGAGCCCGATCCTTAACCGTTTCTTTGAACCCAGACCCAGATTTAGACGCCCCTGGTGGTGTTCAACCTCCCCTGCATGGTCTCATAGCAACACTCATGTCCCATCCAGCAGGAAGAAACAAAGCATGCGCCGAGACAGAATTAAAACCACCGTCAACTATAGTTAGTTCCCCTTGCTCTTGCTGTTGGCTTTTGTGACCCGCTCAAATCGCATCTTGGGGTATCTCGATCTGGGTCCTTATGATACAGCTGGATCATGTGGGCAAGGGCTTTCTCTACCCTTCTGGCGCTTCGTCAGTGGGACAAATCGTTCCTGACAGCTTCCCCCAGTGACTGTCGTGGTTGTCGTTGTGGTATCGCTAGCAGGCGTTTCGGTATCCAGGGCCCATTTCGCCGGTGTTGTCCGAGTATCCCATACTCGGATCTCCTTAATTTACTCCCCTTAAATGCGTCACAAACATATCAAAATTGACTGCGGCCCTCCTCCAATCGCTGAATCATCGTCGACATTGCGTAGTAGTTGGTTTTTGGTAATCGGTAGTGAAGAAAAAGAATGACAACGACTGGTATTACATGACCACACAGCAGCCACCAGATTGTTGCGGCGCGTAGGGGTCCTCGCCCTTGGGCACAGCGCCCCAGACGGAGGGAACCATGTAGTCCCGAGTGCCATTGCAGTAGGCGATGATGCTATTGCAGCATATTGGTATCTGTACACAGGCGCGAAGTGGATTTCAACACGGGCGACATACCTCTTTGATGCTGTGCTAACGGGAATGCGTTCTCGCTCAAGATCCTCGCGCAAGCGGTTGTTGAGCTCCGTTAGCCGTCGGAGCTTCAGATCAGCCATCGACTGCTTGTTCTTCTTGATTTGCGAAGGGTCGCCGACATCGCGAGAAGTGTACTGAGGCATCTTGTAATGGGTTGCCGAGGCGAATTAAGTATGGGGTTTAGCGGAAGAGTCGCGGCGATTAGGCGCGCGAACGTTGAGAACTGCCATTGCGCGAGGTTAGCCAACTGGAAAAGCGATTTCGAACAAGATTCGGTTCGTGATGAGAGAGTCGCGACATAGACGAATAGCGGACTAAGGTACGAGATGAATGTGTTGCGTGTCAATCGAATTTGCCTGGGCCGATGCCATTGGGAGCGGCCAGTTGAAGTCGAAAAGTGTGTATTGTTCATCTCATTGTTGATTTGGTCGTTGCATCGCGGATCGCCCATGTCGCTCACCCCTAACCAACGATGGCGAGACGGATTCGATTGTTCGAGATGATAGACTTACGGAGAGTCGGGCTCGAGTCAAATGAATGACACTGAGTGAGCTGAAAGCTTGCGAAGAAGCTGAAGACGCGGACGAGAATGAGAGGATCGACGGTCGAGACGCTATTCGGATGTCGATGTTTGGGTTGAACGGATATGTGAAGGAAGAAGAAAAAAGGGTCCGTCGAGGCCAGGGAAAGTGGAAAGTGGAAGTGGAAGGGTAAAAGGTAAGGAAGGTAAGGTTTGGTGAGGTTTGGTGGCAGAGAACAGGAGCAGGAGCGGGAGAATGTGATGGGAAGGACCCGGGGGATGTTAGCCTGGTAGGGGGGGAAACTGCACCTCACTTCACTGAGTGGAACCTCCCCCGAGCTAGAGTCTAGGTAGAGACCTGACTTGAGTGTACTGTACCTACTGGGTAACAGAAAGATTGTCCTCTTAGGCTTAGGGTGTCAAAATAAAATGATCCAACTGCTAGTCTGCGCTAGCATAAAGCGACTGAAATATTTCGTCTTTTATGCACTCGGCGGTCAATTCTTCTGCTACCTCGATGTGTACCTACCGCTACCGCAATCTACGGCCTAGTCCATATCCAGCAGGGTTTAGTTAGAGCCAGTAGTGGAGTCATATCAGCAGCGGATTGACCAGTGATTGCCCGCTTGGGGGTTGAGTTACTTGGATGCACGGATTTTCTGAGTGGCTCGTGTAGTGCGGGAGCCCTGGCAGCAACTGGGGGGAATAATGGAACCTTGCTAGGAGTAGGGGCCCTTTTTGCGGAAGGACGCTCCAGTGCTGCAGCAATCCATGGATGAGAGGTAATAATAACAGGAGCACGAATATGCTCGGACTCTCTCTGTTTGCTAACAGAGAACATAACACCAACAACATACCAGGGTTGAATGGACTCGCTCCTCTGCATTTCAGTTATTATGAGGCTGGGCTGGCTACCATGAATAGATAGGCAAATATAGTGAAACTCTGATGAGCGCAACACTCTTTCCAGCAATAATTCCTCCAGTCCCGATGAAATTTGTCTCGTCTCCTTATCCCCTTGATCACCTCAGCCTCTAGGTCTAGGAGCCGAGAAGCTTGCACCATTGGCCATCAGCGGGGCTGCGGAGTCTGTCTAATCCCCTTGGATCCAAAATCAGGACTCCAATCCGTTTACGTTCAGGCTTGTCATTTTAGCTGCAAAGCTACAGGCACTTGATATTGCCTCTCAAATTATGAGGAGAGGGACCTGAATCAGCAACCCTCCAAGCCAAGAAAGTGAGTGCCTACAAAACTGGACAGGAGATGGATGGCTGGGAGAAGGATGCAGCTTAGATGCTTGATTGGCAATGTACGGATACATATTAATTGTATCTTGCACCGTTGAGAACAAAAGCAAGTTCTAGAAATGACACCCACATTCACTTCTAGCATGTTTCAATTAGCCTATCCCAGATTCCCATTACAGCTTTTCACAGGATCGCTGCAAAGCCACAATCAATGCATCTTCCGGCAATCTCTAGGTATCAGCAAAGCCCAGCCTAGACGAGGACATGTTGATGGAAAGGCACCTATTGTATCCGTACCTGGGCAGCTCGGGTACATACATGCATGCACAACAGGTACAGTACAGTACGTACAAGAAGCAATTGCCGCTAGGTAACGAGGAACGAAGACCGAGCTCTTGATCTCGTCTCGACCGCTTGGTGCAAGCTTCGAGCCGATGGTAGCAGTGCAGCATCCGAACCGTCCACAGACTTTTTTTTTTGTGAGCCAATTCCCATAATTCTTTGTGAAGATCATGTTCGAGACACTCATAGTTTCCGTTACTGTCACTTCCCGCTCTCGGAACGCTGCAGTAGTGGCCTGCATACATAAAGGGGCTGCTTTCATCTGTGGGTTAGTTAGGGGGGCACCTCTAATTGACTTGATTTGACTAGACTAGACTGTGCCTTTGCAGATACATATGCCATCATCCAAGACATAGTGAACGAAAGCGTCCATTTTAAAGCATTAAAGAGCACTTCTGATAGACTCGGATGTTGTTTTCAGAAACAAAAACCGTCAATGCATTCAATTTGTTTCTCAACCCCCCATCTCGGTTATTGCATCCAGGTCTTAAATGACATGCTAATAAGCTACTAGGTAGCTAGGAGTCCGGGATCTTGTGCAAAAGAAGTCCAAGTCCAGCCAGCCAACAGAGAACGCTCCACTAGAAGTTACTGGGGTTCGCGTCGTGATTAAGATGAGGTCTGTCTTGGCGACACAACAAAACTCCTCCCCAGAAGGATTGATGCTCGTTCTCGTTCTCATGGTTATTGCCTGAAGAAGGGCTGTGTAGCCCTGCACGATTGTTGTGTTCCGTTTCGGATTGATGTGAGTTGTTGCATTCAAGCTGGGGCTCAGCAGCCTCAAATGCTCACCAGAGAGTGAAACAATTCTGTATCAAGATGGATATCCATTACTATTGCTTTTGCCTAAACCCTGAATGCTCAACGGCTCTGACTCTCAGCTCTCTCTCCCATATCGCCATGTCTCGGTAGCATATTCCGCTTATGAGCTGATTTGCTGTGACCTCGATTAATTAGATGTTTTTGTATCTGACATGGGCCGAGCCAATGCGTGCATTTGCGGTCCATGTACCTGCTTTTTACCCCTGGCCGGGTTACCATTATCGGCTCGTTATGTGCATCCGTACTCATTTATGAGCTCGAACGTCGCAGGCTCGGTTAATTCCCTACCTATTCAGATGTATATTCACTGTACAGCCAACGCCATAGAGCTGGGACCACCTGACGCCATTGTCAAGGATATCACCTGTTGATGAGTACTGTACGATCATTACTGAGGCGACTGATATTCAAATGCAATATCTAGTAAGAACCGTTGGTTACTCTCCTGTGATATCCAATTGCATTCATAGTCTGCGTCACAACCATCTCTTCAGTATCCTACTTTATAGAACATATCGTCAACTACGAAAAGTACATGGCATGTTCTGGACAGAAATTAGCTCCAAGGAATCTCCGATCTAAATTTCGGATACGATTCCCATATTTCTACCAGACTCCGTGGATTAAGTACTCCTCTCATCTTAAGTTGTAACGTCGCCTCCCCTTGATCATGGCCAATTGGAAGAATATGTACAGAGTAGAGATGATGGTTCTCTAGGTATGGATGGTAATGGCCATAGGCTTTACAGGTACGGATGTTGAATTGGAAGTGAACAACTAAATTTACGCATCGGCTGTGACAATCCTAATGCCATCGATAAACTGTTGATGCCGCATTTCTGCACGATCAAGCTGACTGGGAACCATTAAAACTATCGTTATATGTATACCTATCCAAATTCTGAATGCAGTAGCGAGATCCCTGGAATGATGGCCTTTCACTCGGCACTCGAAGTGGCTTAGAACCTTCCAAAATTGTTCTACATCTCCAAGTGCATCGCTTCTCGTTATATCTATTGACATTCAAAGAAAGATTTGAGATACTGTTTTACTATGGTTGCACATGTAAAATCAACACCTCTGGTAATACTGGGGGGAACCTAATGCCTCAGAAAGCGAAGTCAACTAACTAAGTCACACATTGAACCTCACTTATTAACCATCCACCTTAAAATTCTCATCTTCATCACAACCACGTTAAAAATGCAGTCTCTCGAACTCACTCTCATAGTCGCTGCGACTCGCAACATGGGCATCGGCGCCCACGGAGGGATGCCATGGCAAGGCTTGCGCAAGGAGATGAAGTACTTTGCGCGTGTGACGACAAGACTGCCACCACAGGTACTGCTCACCCGTACACATCATAGGCCAAACGACTATCATAAATGCTCAGGATCGGATAAGAACATGCAAGGAACTCTTTCTAACAACCTTCAGGCTCCCTCATCATCTCTTAATGCAGTCATCATGGGCCGCAAAACCTGGGACTCAATCCCCACCAAGTTCCGCCCTCTAAAAGACCGTCTCAACATCGTCATAAGCCGCTCCGCGCCCTCGCAGCTGCCCGGGACGGTTGAGTCTTCCGAGCCTGTTAGAGTCCAATCTCTCGAGCTTGCTCTGCAGTACGCTCGAACTCGCAGTGACGTTGGCCGCGTCTTTGTCATTGGGGGTGCACAAATCTACGACGCTGCTCTCAAGCTGCCTGAAGCACGACGCATGTTGCTGACGAGCATTGAGCGGGACTTCGACTGCGATACTTTCTTCCCTGTGGATTTGAAGGATGGGAAATGGGAGAAGAAGACCAGGGATGAGCTTCAGCAGTGGACGGGTGAGGAGGTTGAAGAGGGTGGGCAAGAGGAGGCAGGAACCAAGTATGAGTTTCAAATGTGGGAGAAACTTGACTAGGCACTTGAGGTAGATGAGCATGTAGACTCGATGCTTTCATTTCGTGAGACGGGATATCATTGAAAGGACCTATTCATAAACAGTTTTCATGACACACCTAAAGAGATACATCCACTCAACTAAATCTTTATTCCCATGTCCTAATCATACAGCCTGACCATTTCTACTCTTTCTTCTTAAATTGGCAGATACATAAATCTGGTAATCCATGCCATTCTGCACACCTTGCCGCGATTGTTACAGCCTTGTCCTTCACAGCTCTGCTGGAGCAAGACTATCTTCTGTGGCGTTTCAGCCTTGCCAGCCACAACGTGTAAAGCGGGTAGCCACAATCTCATCAGAGTCACATTGGCTGAGTCAGCGCGTGAATAGCCCCTCCCCATGTGTAGCGGCCACACACGAAAATCGAAAAATTCAACTTTACGGAAGGGTGCTGCAACACCATCACGAGTGCCGGTCGAATCTCCTCAGCTCTTCTTCCCCCCCGCCGGCTGATCGATCTCGGATCATCATCACCAACTCTCCTCTCTTAGTCAAGTTATATCTAGAGGAGGTTGCCCAGCATGGTATGTGACCTTCCTTTGTTCCCGTTGCTGGGACTCAAGCCCTATCTCTGTCGGAGCCTTACCCCTCCTCCACACTGTCTCCGTCATGATGCTGACTTGAAGTTTTTCGATAGCCTCCTCCGCCACACCAAAAGCCCGAGAATGTTCTCAAGAGGGCTCATGAACTCATCGGCGTCGGTCAGGCCTCCGCTGCCTTGACTTTGCTGCATGAGCACATCACCAACAAGCGATCCCGAAATGTCCCCATCATGTCGCTGGAGCCCGTGATGCTCCTCCTCGTCGAGCTTTCCGTCGAACAGAAGAAGGGCAAGCTTGCCAAGGATGCTCTATACCAGTACAAGAATATCTCTCAGAACACAAATATTGGAACCATCGAGGTATGATTATGTACCCCGGCTTCAACTGAGTCGCAAGTCGGTGTTGAGATATTTCGGCGCTAACACATGCATGTACAGTTGGTCTTGAAGAAGTTCATCGAGCTCGCTGTTGAGAAGGTCACTGCCGCTCAGAAGAAGGCCGACGAAGTCCAGGAGAGCATTGACGCTACTGCCGGCACCTCCAATATCGACGACCTCGAGGCCACCGAGACTCCCGAGTCTATCCTCCTCGCTACTGTCTCCGGCGAGCAGTCCCGAGATCGTACCGACCGAGCCATCGTCACCCCTTGGCTCAAGTTCCTCTGGGAGGCCTACCGAACTGTTCTCGACATCCTCCGAAACAACGCTCGCCTCGAGATCCTTTACCAGAGCACCGCCACCCAGGCCTTTGACTTCTGCCTCAAGTACACCCGCAAGACCGAGTTCCGCCGTCTCTGCGAGCTGCTCCGCAACCATGTCCAGACCGCCGCCAAGTACTCTACTCAGATGCACGCCATCAACCTGAGCGATCCCGACACTCTGCAGCGACATCTTGAGACTCGTTTCCAGCAGCTTAACGTCGCTGTTGAACTCGAGCTCTGGCAGGAGGCTTTCCGCAGTGTTGAGGATGTCCATACTCTTCTCAACCTCAGCAAGCGACCTCCTAAGAATGTCATGATGGCTAACTACTACGAGAAGTTGACTCGAATTTTCCTTGTGGGTGGTAACCATCTCTTCCATGCTGCTGCTTGGTCCAAGTACTACACCCTTCTCCGACAGTCCTCCATTCTTGTCGCCAGTGGTCAGGGCAAGAAGGCTGATAACCCACCTGTATCCGATGCCGAGCTTCAGAAGGCTGCCTCTTTCGTTGTGCTTTCCGCTCTGGCCATCCCTGTTATCAGCACCAGCCGATCTCGTGGTGCTATGGTTGACTTCGACGAAGCCAGGAAGACCAAGAACTCCCGCCTGACTCACCTCCTCGGCATGTCTCAAGCTCCTACTCGCGCCAGACTCTTCCGGGATGCTCTGTCCAAGTCCCTCCTCCAGCGCGCCCGCCCTGAGATTCGTGAGCTCTACGATATCCTTGAGGTTGACTTCCACCCTCTCTCCATTTGCAAGAAGATCTCCCCCATTCTGACCAAGATCGGTGCCGACTCTGAGATGGAGAAGTACATCCTTCCTCTTCAGCAGGTCATCCTTACCCGCCTGTTCCAGCAACTCTCTCAGGTCTACGAGACTGTTGACCTGTCTTTCGTTGAGAGTCTGGCCCAATTCCCAGAGCCTTACCAGGTCACCCGCGGCACGATTGAGAAGTTTATCATGAACGGTAACAAGAAGGGCGATCTTTCCGTCCGCATGGCACATGCCACTGGCGTCTTGAGCTTCGACAACGATGTCTTCTCCTCCTCCAAGGCTAGCCACGGTGGATCTTCTGCTGGCTCTGCTGAGTCTGAGACCGGCACTGTCCAGCGTCTCCAGAGCACTCCCTCTGAGATCGTCCGCTCGCAGCTTACTCGCCTTGCCAAGTCTCTCTACACTACTTGCCACTACGTTGACCCCAACTTCAACAAAGCCCGTCTTGAGGCTCGTGAGGCTGCTCTCGCCCGCGCCAAGGCCGGCGCCGAGCAGGAGCATCTCGATATCCTCTCACGAAAGGATCTTATCCAGAAGCGCAAGGAGGCCGCTTCCGAGATCCAGGCTAAGAAGGATAAGGAGAATGCCCGTCAGAAGAGACTTCGTGAGCAGGCTCTTCAGGAGGCTGAGGATCTGCGACTTCAGAATGAGCAAAAGGAGCGTGAGGCCAAGCGACTCAAGGCTGAGCACGACCGCGTCCGTAAGGAGGAACTCAAGAAGCAGATTGCTGATCTCAAGATGGGCGACAAGGGCATCGAGATCGATATGGACGATCTTGACAACTTCGACAGCAACCGCCTACGTGCCATGAAGCTTGCCCAGTTGGAGCGTGAGAAGAACGACGTGAACGAGCGTCTCCGCATTACTGGCAAGCGCCTCGATCATCTTGAACGTGCTTTCCGTAAGGAGGAATCCAAGAAGCTGTCCGAGGATTATGCCAAGCAGGTCGAGGAAGACCGCAAGATTTACGATACCGTTAAGGCGCAAAAGCTCGAGGAAGCCGAGCAAAAACATAAGGAGAGCGTTGAGCTCAAACACCGACTTAGCCGACTGGTACCTCAGTACGAGGAGTTCCGCGACTCCCTTCACGAGCGTCGCCGTGATGAGTTTGAGAAGCGTCGTCGCGACGCCGAGCGAGAGCTTGAGAAGCAGATCGCTCAACGTAAGAAGGAGGTCCGTGACCGACGTCTCCGTGAGAAGCGTGAGCATGAGGAGAAGGAACGTGAGCTCCGCGAAGCCGAAGAGCGTGCCGCTCGTGAAAAGGAGGAGCAGCGCGTTCGCGACGAGGCTCGCAAGGAGGAGCTTGCCAAGCTCAAGGAGCAGCGAGAGAAGGAGCGTCAAGAGATGCTGGAGAAGGCTGCCCTCCAACAACGACGAGAAGAGGAGGCACTGGCCCGTCGCAAGGCCGAGAAGACCCAGGCCCCTGGTGGCTTCTCTCGTGGACCAGAGCGCTCAGAGCCAGCCGCCGAAGGCAGGAGACCGGTGTTTGGTGCTGGCAAGTGGCGAGAGCGTGAGGCTGCTCGTGAGGGTGGTGATGCACCTCCTCCCGCTCGAGCACCTCCTGCCGAGAGGTCCGACTCCAACGACCGCCCCTCTGCTGGTGGTCCCCCCAGACTTGCCCTTGCTGGCGGTAAGCCCAGCTGGCGAGAACGCGAGGCTGCTAAGCAGGCGACCGGTGGTAGCGGAGCCGATACTGGATCTTCCGCCCCTCCGCCTCGCTTCGCGCCTAGAGGTGGTGCGCCACCCATGGATCGAAGCGGCTCTGGTCGCGCTGAGGATGATCGAAAGCAGTCTCCCGCTCCTCCTGCGGAGTCCCAGCCTGCGTCACGAACAGCTGGCAAGTGGGTTCCTCCTCACATGAGGAACAAATAAGTAGTTAGGGATGGCATTTGCGACTCATGGCGTTAATAGGTTTGCTTCCATGTAGGAAAAGTAGTAGTAGTCCTTATGAATCAATACAAGCGACTAAGCACACGAGAACCATGTTACGACCGTTTCCTCTTTGCAAATCAAAGTTTATGGTTATCCGAGAGTATGTTAGAATTCTTTAGGTAGATAAATAAGTTGATGGCCTGTTACAACCTTTTACGAAGAAATCAAGTGCCACAACCCGGCTAGATCAGTTGTTTATTAGTTTGCATTCCTTGTACCTGGTCAGGTTCTTACCATGGCTTTTGTGGCTGTCATGATGGAGGGTGCGTTGACGGGTAAGTCTAAACGATCCTCTGCCCTGACTAGTGAGTTATGGTCGTGTCGTTTAAGGGTCTGGTCTTGGGCTTGTGTGGGTTTATGAATTACAAATGTTGGGTTTTGCGAGTCAGATGGGTTGAGTTATTGCATCATATTCCGATCAAATAGAGTTGACAGCGGAAACATTGTAGAGCTACTAAAGGAAATCGAGCGGGTTGAGCTTGGTTGGTCTTACGGTAGTCCCGTCGATCGACCTCGATGCCTATAGTAGAATATGTAAGGCGAGAGGACTTAAGAGGCCAAGGCTCAAAAGACCTCTTTCATTGTAAACTTCTATGATGAATGAAGTTATTGGTCTACAATCAGAGTTTGGTTCCTGGGTCTTCGGCATCTTTAGCGAGCCTCAAATTCTCAACGGTCTACTCTGAAACTGCAAGACCATGGACGAGACCGGTCCCTGAGGATGGCAGTATCCACGGTTATGGAGTCATAGTTTAAGCATGATCAGGACAGCAGAAGTGATGGAGGTCAGCAAATATGGTCAAACTGTTGAAGCCGGTAGTGGCACTCTGGCGATGCGGCGTTATGCTTCCTTTGGTTGCCGATCTGTGGTGTACGAGAAGATGGGCATATCATGATTTGCACGAATGGTAGAATTCTGTTACTAAGAAAATCTCTGTTTGAGCTTCATTACTGTTCCTCGACGATCTATCTGTTTTCATCAGAATATCATTATTGTGGTGTACTGCATGTGTAATGGGAGGTCAACCAGTGTAAGTGCAAGTGTCACGTGTGCACTGGCTACCCAGCTCAAAGCAACCTCATCTCTCCACCACCACTTCTTCTTTACAACACAACACAATGACAACTTTAACCTTGGTTCTCCCATAAAAGGAATGGCTACACTTTCAAGATTCTCTTGTGGCTGATCTACGCAACAAGGCCATTGTCAAAAGTTTCCTACATCATCCATCCAATCTTGTCCAAATCCGGCGATGAAGGTGACCGGTCAGACCGAACCTCAGCCATCTAGATCCCTACGGCATAGACTTTCCGATTATTGGTGCCGGGTTTCTCTCCATTAAGGTTTTGGCAGGGCAAAGCTGGGGATGCTCAAGAGGTTACAGTGATATCAACGACCAACCAACAGGATGCCAGCAAGTGCTGGATCCTCGGGTCAAGAGCTAAACCAAGCCATGCGGGTCTATGGTTCGTGATGAGATTACCGCGGTGTTGATACCGGAATCTTGGGTCCGATCTTTGCCCCCGTATGCACTATCCAGGGATTTGGAATGCGACCATCCGAACTTATGTTTCGGGAAGGCGGGATCCTTCGAAGGGACCGACAAGGATATTCTCTTCTCGAAGCTACTGAGCGAAATCTGGCGTGACAAATGTTGTGTCGTAATACTATATCCGAGTGTAGCCAACGTTGTCTCTGCTGATGACAGAAGCTTATATCGATAACACTGACACTGGCTTCCAGACGTCTACCAAGCGCATAGCGCTTTGATAGGGTCTGAGGCTCTTGCAAGGCACCTACACGCGCTTCTGCAGGAACAGACGGGAGACCTGCAGGAGCCTTGAGCGCCTCAGAAGCTATACCAAGCCGACAGCCATCGGCCATGTCTGGACCCTTGGCGTCTCCGTGTGTTTCGAGCTTCAGCTTCAAACTTTGTTCTATCCATACACTTGTGTCAGAATAGCCATCGCAAGCCTCTCGATGCCTCTCTTGTTGGTTTAGTACCAACAACCCGGACCAAGGTGCAGGCCAGATCTTACCCACCTCATAATCTCCGCCCAACCTAACGAGAAAAGGTTCTTACCTCACTAGTGGAACTTGAATACAATCATAACACTACGGTCCTCAAGCTACCATGGTGTGTGTTAGACGCTTCGTGGCGTCTGCCTGCAGATACTGGTTTGGGCAGAGCGCCTCTAGTTCCGCTATTCAGCGGGTTGTTCGGCGTCTAGAGGCGTCTCTAGGCCATCACGATGCTATTCAGAGCATTTTGATGTGGTATTGTGGTCGGTACGGGGCTTCCGGTGTCTGAGCCCATTGCTGTCGGTATGACTGTAAGTGCACAAGTTGGTAGAGGCAAAAAGCAAACAGTCCTTGATATTGCCATGGACGCAGAGGATAAATAACCTTGCCCATCCCATCCCAAAGTCAGTCTTTTCTCATCATCCAACAGCAGCTTCTTAAGCAATCAGCTACTCTCACACTCTCTTCTCCCAACTCACACTCTCTCGTTTCAGCCTTCGGGTATCACTCTCTTTAAATCATACAGACAGCTTGCAACACCATCGAGACGCCTAACACTCACTATCACTTACAAGAATCTCGGCCTTGATCTGCAACTTTCGATCCTTTCATTGACAACAACAACAACACCATGTTCTCTCTTCGAACTGTCGTCGCCGGTGCGACTCTTGCCTTGGCCGGCGTGGCTCAGGCCTGGCACACTGAGTACCCGCCTTGTCTCGATCCTTTCCAGCCATATGTCGCGGCTGGATGTTACCAGGACGGTGTTGCTGGAGGCAGTGGCAGTGCGCTCATCTACCGCTCTGGTCAGAACCAGTACAACATGACTGTTGAGAAGTGTGTCTCCGAGTGCAAGGGCAACGGTTTCCGCTATGCTGGCCTCAAGTACTACGGCGTCTGCTACTGCGGTTCAACCGTCGGCGGTGCCCAGCTTGATGACAGCAAGTGCAATTACCAATGCACCGGTGATAAGACTCAAACATGTGGCAGTGACAACGCTCTCTCTATCTGGCAGGATCCTACCTTTAAGACCACTGACCTTGGTGGTGTCGTCACCAACCTTCCCGGAACCATCAAGTCCATTGCTGGTTACAAGCCTAGTGGCTGCTACACCGACAACTCTTCCAAGGGTCGTGCTCTGACCTGGCCTATGGATGTTGATGGCTCCAAGATGACTCCCTCGAGCTGCTTGAACGCCTGCGCTGACCAAGGTTTCCCTCTCGCTGGTCTCGAGTACGGTGGTGAATGCTACTGTGGTAACGTTCTGGCCAACGACACTGTCAAGGCTAATGTTGACGACTGTAACGTCCCTTGTAACGGAGACAAGACCCTGCTTTGTGGTGGACCCAGCCGTCTGAGTGTCTACATCTCTGAGGATTTGCTATCTCTTCAGCCTTGTGGTTGGAATCCATCTGGTTCCTCTTCCTCTCTGGCCTCAACCTCAACCACTTCTGTTTCTACTTTGAGCACTTCAACTTCCACCTCAAGTGTCTCTTCTGTCTCTTCTGTCGGCTCATCCAGCTCCAGCTCGACCACAACCTTGAGCACCATTGTCAGCTCTACCACAAACAACGGCCCCAACCCTCCTTCCAGCACCACCAACAACGGTCCCAACCCTCCTCCTGGAAGTACCACCAACAATGGCCCCAACCCTCCTCCTTCCAGCACCACCAACAACGGTCCTAACCCTCCTTCCAGCACCACCAACAACGGCCCCAACCCTCCTTCCAGCACCACCAACAATGGCCCCAACCCTCCTCCTGGAAGTACCACCACTACTTCTTGCACCACCACTACTGGCCCGGCTATGTGCACCTCTACTGTTGTCGTTCCTAACACCTGCGAGTACAAGTGCGGTAACTGGTGTGCTCCCTCTGTTCCCGACTTCCAGGACCAGAACAGCTGCCTGACTGCTTACAACAACTGTGCTAAGAACATTGCTTCTTGCTTCCAGAACGCTGGCTGGCCTGGAGTTCTCAACTGTTTCGATTTCTCCAAGTGGTGTGATGGTCTTCAGGGTTACTGCGCCTCCACTTGCTCTCGTGGTCGCAACTGTAACAAGGTTGGCTGCTTCAGCAACAACGCTCCCTCTGGTGGAAACAATGTCAAGACCACTACCAGTGTTTACCCTTGTGCTGCCACTAGCACTTCCACCACTGCTTCTTCTGCCTCCACCTCGTGCGCTCCTCAGCCCACCAACATTTGCTCGCAGCCCAACTCCCGCATCTGGGGTTACGGTCCTGGTAACCCCGTTGGTGGTATTGAGCTTCCTCTTGTTGCCTGCAACGACTTGAAGAGCGACTTCTCGCTGAACCCCTTCAAGCTCTACACTGATACCAACTCCAACTCTTGCTCTTCTTACCGTCGCAACCAGCAGTCCAGCGCCTGCGCCGACGCCTGCAAGACCCAGTACAACGCTTGTCTTAACACCTATGTCCAGAGTTGCAAGAAGCTCAACACTCGCAGCGAAGGCAGCAACTACTTCGACAAGCGCTCTCACTCTCACTTCCACAAGCGTGCCCTTGAGAAGTCTGGCATTGAGCCCCGATGGTTCAACCTCTTCGGCAACGATCAGTGGCAGACTGCTCAGACCAAGTGTGGCATCCAGTACACCGACTGTCTCTATGAGAACAAAAATGTCTACTTCAGCAACCGTTGCCAGAACTTTGGCACTGGTATTTAAGCATCTCAAGGATATGGAGTTTTGGAGATTGGAGGTCAAAAGTGATCAACGTGTTCGGATTTGGACAATTGAGTATGTATACTAAGGATTGGATGGGGAAAGGATTCGGGGTGTTGGCTTTGATTTGTGTCTTGGAATTGGCTGGTGTTTTTGTACTTACTTCCACACACTCGTTTAGTTATTGTTTACTGGTCAGACTGTCATTCGCTATATAGAAGCTGCATTGTTTTGATACTTTTACTTACCTGCCCCATGTGAACCATAGTGATACATCCTCGCCACAAACAGTACTAACTAGATGATACAACTGTTCTGCCTTGTTCTTTCCTATCATTGAACTAATTGTGGCCTTTGTGTCATCGATATCGCCTGTTTTCCCCCAGGTTTGAGTAGTAATTTGGAATATAACAGTTTCATTGTGGAGAGCCGTAGGGTAGACCGCGACCGTCTAGGAGTTCACTGACATTTCTATCTACCAGCTCGTATTTCTAGATATGTTAATAGGCTAGCAGTTTTATAAGATAGATTTGGCGTTTTTTCTCCAAATAGTTTGATAATAAGGTGTGTGTTACCTGGTGTTATTGTTATGGATGATGTTTAGTATGCTTCCTTCCAACGAGCCTAGCCATTTGAATCGGTAGGCAGCTACATATGATGACTTAACATTGAAATGCTTACTTTTATAAAGCGTAGACTTTGTCATAGAATTGGATCAACATCCGCTGAATCAGTTATGGTACAGGAAGAAGCACGCTGTTTGTTGAAATACCAGATTCGCTGTGGACTTTACACACATAATTTGCTTTATTGACACTGTGCAGGACACGCCAGTCTCAGACGTTGAATAAAGCACATGCTTTTCGACAACACAAACTGGTCTCTTTTCTGCCATCTTCGCCTCCATCTCACTTCAACTCCTCTGTTACAAGCGGATCATGACCAAACTACTGCACCATTCGATTGACTTGGTGTCAAATATGACGCCGGCTCAATGGTGCCAGAGCTTCTTTGCCCTTTCTGCAACCGTCATTATTGGTATCCAAGTTCTCCCACAAGACGTCCGTAGTGCTCTTATGGACTATGGTGCACGAAGGCCTAAAGACACGAAGCCTGGGAAGAATGAGGTGGAAAACAAGGAGCAAGCTTTTGTGCCTCTGAGGTCGTTTCTGAAAAATTTGACAGAATATGGGCAAGTGCCTCATTCGTGGTTCTTGCACTTCTACATCACGTCGGTGTTTTTATCAGGTTTCTGGGCGTGGCAGTATTTCACCAAGGGGTCGGTATTGAGGAGTATCATTACGTGGCAGGACCGAGCTGGCGGACCGTCTATGAGTTTGGAGCAAGTATTCGTGGCATGGCTGTTTATGGCGTTGCAGGGTTCAAGAAGGCTTTGCGAGAGTTTGTTTGTGTTCAAGCCAGGGTCGTCACCTATGTGGTTCATCCACTGGGCTCTTGGTCTTGCGTACTACATTACAATAAGCCTCGCTGTCTGGGTTGAGGGTTCCAGTACGTTCTTAAATATATCACATCTGGCAGCAGCAGAAACTGACAAGTTGCAGGTGCAATCTTAGCAGCCTGGAATTCTCCTGTACAGCCTCTCCGAATCCCACCGAGGTTGCCTTCAGCTCTGGCATTGTTCGTTGTGGCGTACTTTAAGCAGAACCAATGTCACAGGCACCTGGCAAGTCTCAAGAAGTATACACTCCCAAGTGAGGGATGGTTCAAGTACTTGGTCTGTCCACACTACACTTCAGAATGCCTCGTGTATCTCGCTATTGCGTGGATCGCCGCGCCCCAAGGTCAACTCCTCAACAGAAGTGTTCTGAGTGGTCTCGTGTTTGTGGCTGTGAACTTGGGTGCCACAGCAAAGGGTACCAAGGCATGGTATGTGCAAAAGTTTGGCGCAGATAAGGTCGCTGAGCGATGGATCATGATCCCGCCCGTTTACTAGCTCGGAGTGATCGGCCTTCAACGCTTCAAGAACATGCCGAACTTGTTTGCGACTTTCGACACCTGAAGAACGTCTCGATACGTCAGACTCGTGCGGATTTCACGAACATGTGTGCCGTTGGCGTATGCATCAGGCGAACGAAGCAAGTCCCAGTTAGCAACCGTATTCGGATTGAGGTCGACATCTTCTTCGATGTCGGCAATACCATGAAGGTAGTCGGTATATAGTTGGTCAGTCGTAATGAGCAGACTGCGAGGTTCCTGAAGGATTCTCCAAGCAGGCACGGGGTCAAGGGCGCCATCGTCCTTGCTACGATGCAAGTTCAGGCACAAGCTGGAACCGAGGCTCACTGTGCACACTACGGGCCAATACGCGGCACCATCCTATATAGGATGAGCATTAATGTAGCGAGAAGGATATATCACTTGCTGTGTACTCAACTTGTGCGGCATGATGCCAATGCCGGGTGGATATTCGTTAATGAGGACATGATTTGGCTTTTGATGTGGACTGTCGCAGAATAAATGACCGGCTTCTGAGTCTTTGACCGGAAGTGACAACAGTCGAGACATGACAGGATCCTGAAGCCATGTAGGAAGAGGAGCATCGAGTAGTTTGTTGTTGACAAGGTCTGAAGGCCACGTTTGAAGACGTCGTTTCGTCAACTGTTTCCATCTTGGCTTAGGCGCACTGGATATCTGTAAATATACTTAGCGACGAATCCGATATACGATGCTATATAGACACACTTTATCTAGAATGATCTTCTCTTCTTCTTCGGTAATGAAGTTGGGTATGTAGTATGCCGCCTGAGGAAGAGAGGTGATTCGGGCATGTTCCAGTGAAGAAGGAAGCAAAAGACTGCTTCTATCTCTTCCAGACGAGACAGACTCTGACGCCTCCATCATGAAATTGCTTCTATTGCGCAGGTCATGAAATCTCAGGTGTTGAGCAGTTGATCAGCAGTGATGTGATTGATTCCACAGGCTGAGAGTTTGATAAAGGGTAGCGTTTTAGCTAAGATCAGCAGGTATAGAATTGTTAGGTGGCTAGAGTGGAGAAACTTGGAAATTGTTAGTGGCTACTTCCATCAAGATTGAGAAGCCGCAGGCAGACAGATCCTGGTCAGGGAAATTGATGAAACTTGGACCAAGGCCCAGTCCAGCCCAGGATGTGTATGAGGTAGAGTTAAATATGCCGCTACCCTACCCTACCTGGTTCTTGCCTTATCGTAATTATGCATATATAGCGACTTAGCAGACGCTACTTTGATGTTTTGTTATGAATTGATTCTATAAACGTGTAAATTCAATCCAATCAGAATCGAGTTCGATGGATCAAGGTGTCATCTTCAAGTGCCTTCCATAACATGGAGCAGGGGGATTAGGGACCGCCAGCAGCCTAAGCCCACTAAATGGGTATCACTAGCGCAGGTAGGTTCCAGTGGGGTTTGCCCCCGGAACTCAGAGTCAGAGAGTCAGATGAATAGACTTTGATGCAGCCCTCGGTGTAGATAATACATGTCAGTTAGGAAAAGAATTTATGCCCTATGCTATATACCACTTGACCGGGTACTTTGATCCACGCACAGACTCAATTATCATGTCACACGCTTCAAAACAACCCATTCTTTTTCTTTAATGCTCAGATTGAAGCCAGACAATCCTTGTCTCTCATTGGCTCAAAAGTACGGTTAAAGCCTCTATGTGCGACCGTATCGTAATCGCCCTAGCCTTCACACCCGGACAGACTAAAAGACAGTACGAATGAATGACATGACGGACCAATCATACTCTTCCTTTGAGCCTGGGGCCTGGCTTCTATTGCTTAGTCCTGGCCTTTCTCTCTCTCTTTCCACTCTCTCGTTCTCAGTCAATCTCGCTCTCGACTCGCCTCGCCTCGCCTTGTCTCGTCTTGCTTTGCCTTGCTTAGGTCGCTCTCCCTCTCTCGACTTGGACAAAGACCCGTATCCTCAATTCGATTTAGGTATCTACCTGGGTACTACCTATAGTACCTTACCTTACCTTACCACAACACAACATAACATCCATCACGTAACTCTACCTAAAACAAGGTTTACGTTTACATCCATTATCGGTCTTCCGTCGCCAATAAGCCTCCACCTTCCAGTTCCAATTCCTACTCTACTCACCTTCAATCCGAAACTTACCACCCTCACTCTCTCTCCATAATCCACATACAACCAACGCCATCTTCTCGTCATCACGACCTGCCGAATTAACTCTCTCGTTGCGCATAGCCTTTGGTGTTTTTCTTCGCCTTTGCTTCGTGCGTTGCGTGTCCTTTGACCACGCCCGTGTTCTTTCGCTGTTGCCTCTCTGTCGCGCCCGGCCGTTGCATCCAGTTCAGTTCAATTCTAGGTTTAAGGATTCACGCATCAGCAACCGCGCGAGTTTATCGCCTGCCATCCTCAGCTTTGATCATCATCACCAGAATGGTGGTAGTCGCTAGTCGTCCTCGCAGGTAAATGTCATGGATGCGCAGAATGCTGCCCAGTCCGACCAGACGAGGCCTGCTGGCGACTCCCCTCATCAGCGGCCTGACTCGAAACCCGAAATCTCAAAGTCAACACCGCCGCCAGTAAGCCCCAAGCCTTCTGAGCCTATTGACAAGGATAAAGACAAGGACAAAGATGCCCGTCGAAACGCGAATTCTTCCTCTGCACTTGATCAAGATGCTTCTGAAGACCGCGATTCTGACGCAGAAACCATCGTTTTGCCAGGCAAGGATGGCCACTCCCCGTCAAAGGCTCGGAAGGTGAGACAAGAGGACAGGAGCGACGGCGACGGCGATGGTGATAATTCCAAGTCTTCTATCAAAGCTGCAGGTTATCGACCCCCAGAACTTGAAAAGCAGGCATCATCTATTCATGCCCGCGGCGACCCTGTAAAGATCAAGCGCACGCCGGCTCACCCCGAACGCGAGAGACTGGCACGGGGTAAAGACGCCGCTGCTTCGAGTGGCTTGAGCTCTGCGCCTGCGTCACCGCCCCATCATCGGCCACAACAGCGTCGGCGTTTTGCCGAGGACATACAATCCTCTTCAGACTCTGAACCTTCTCATTCCCGACCTGCCAAGTCACTTCGTGAAAAACTCAAACCGAGCGAGAATCCTGTGCCTAACAAGCGGAAAAGTCTCAAACTTGAGTCCGAGGACGAGGGCGAGAGTCGTAAGATCAGACGGCAACGAACAACCAGTGTCAGCATCGATTCGACTCGCCTACCAAAAGAGCACAAGCCTTTCTCGGCAAAGGCACAGCATGATTCGCAAACTCGATCTATTTCCCCACAGTCTCGAGCCCACCGACGAAGTGCTTCATCTCAGTTACCTTCTTACACGTCCAACGGTTTTGGCCAGAAAAAGCGGCGGCTGCCGCCTCCACTGCACTCAACCGAATGGCACTCCGACGATTCTTCTGCCAGTGGCAGCCCCCACCCTCGCAGCTCTAAACTACGTAGCCTGGCAACGCCCGCCACCGATACAAATGCATCCCCCGCAAGAATGGCCCCCCATAAGAAGCACCTCGATGCGCATGGTCAAACTTTCCTGGCCCGCGCCTGTGCACGAGGTGAATATGAGGGGGCCAAGACACGCCTGACCGAAAGACCCGAGGATTTGAATGTTGCCGATTACGCCGGAAATACGCCGCTCCAAATTGCAGCTATTAACGGTTGCGAAGACATCGTTAAACTGTTGATCGATGCTGGATGTAATCTGGACTGTGTCAACTACGACAAAGACACGCCACTGCTGGACGCAGTCGACAACGGCCATCTAGGTGTAGTCAAGCTGTTACTGGATGCTGGTGTCAACCCCCGAAAAGCAAACGTCAACGGCGAGGAGCCTATCGACCGTGTGAGCGACGACACAGATAACGCGGAAGAGATCCGAACCGCGCTCATGGCAGCAAGGAAGCGGGCGGGGGATCGAAGGCGCACCTCGGAAGAACACAACTCGCACCAAGATCAGGATGCACGCGATTCTCACGCCCCAGATAGCCCGCGTCGCTCACCTGCCACGAACTCCGGATCAGGCCGGAGAACCGGAACAGTGCGCGCAACGAAGACGCGAAACGATCTACTATATATGCCCCTCGACGAAAAGACACTTCGACAGGCTGCTGGGCGTGGAGACGAGGAAACTGTCGCCCGCATTTTGCAAGTGAAAGAGGGATTCAATGACCCCGAATCCATGGTTGCTGCAGCGCGAGGTGGACATGATCTGGTTATCCAGCTACTTCTGGGCTTGGGAGGTGCTAATCCTGACCCGCGACCCGTTTACAATGCTCAACCAGAGTTTGCGACGCCAATACTCGCCGCGATCGGACAGGAAAACATCAAAGTGGTCGAGTTGCTTTTAGAGCAGGCTGGTTTCGATCCTACTAGGAGATATAAAGGCGAAACATACTACGAGATTGCACGACAGCGTGCAGGCCCGAACTGGAAGGACGAAGAGCATATGTTGAAGAATGCTTATGATGAGTACAAGAGAAGTCATAAGGACTCTGCCAAGACAAAATCGCCAAGCCGCCGTGAGCGAGACCAAGAGCGTGGCGATCGTGAAGAACGGGAAGCCAAGCGCGCACGACGGGCCGAAACGAAAGACAAGGACGAAGCTCGACAGCACAAACGAAACCTTTCCAGTCCCGAACCGAAGAAGAAGTCCGCCACCTCCAAACTCACAAGTCCAAGAGAAAAGCGGAGATCAAACTCTATCACGAATCAAGGAGATGAAAACTCAAAGCGTGGCCCAGGGCGACCCCGAAAAGAAGACCGCATTCCATCTATCAATGTTTCCGATCGCGAAGTGTCTCCAACCATGTCTCACAAGCAACTCAAGGCCAAGCATGTTGACTCGGATGCCGCTGCTGCATCCTCAGAGGGCGAAGCAGTCAAACCTAGGAGAAAACTTATTTCTAAAGGCGAGCTCCGTGGAGAACGAGACCGAGAGCGGCAACGACGCGCTAGTATGGCATCGAACGCCTCGTCCCTCAAGGACCACCCGACAAGCCCCCACGACTCGAAACATGAGGAACCAGCCGACAAGCATGATAAACACGACAAGAACAGGGTTGAGAAGCTCTCTGAGAAATACCATGACCGGGCTAAGGCTCTCAAAAGAGACGAATCTCGGGACCGATTATCGGTGTCTGGTGACGGATCGACTAAGAGGCATCGTGCTAGCATTACACCTGATCGGCCAAGTAATGGCAATAAGGATGACAGCGAAGTCCCACCTAAACGGCGGCGTCTTGAAAGCGAAACGAAAGAGAAACGCCCGAAGCAAGCCTTGTCTTCCGATGAGAGGCCTCGCAAATCCAGCAATGTCCAAGATTCTTCCAAGCTAATGGCTAAATCAACTCACAAGAAGCATGATGATGATAGGCGTGAGAAGCGCGTCAACTCGCATCGTGCTGATACCGACCGTGCCAGCAGCGCTGAAAGACAGATTCATGTCAAGTCAGAGGAGACTGACGTGGAGATGAAAGATGCTGATTCTATCAAGGCTGTGTCAGAGTCAGAACTACAAGCAGCTCGAGCCAAAGAGGCTAGGGAAGCTAAGGAGATCGAGCAAGAAAAGCAACGACAAGCTGAAACCGAGGCAGCCAAGAAGGAAGAATTGCGGAAGAAAGAGGACGCACGCAAGAGAGAAGAAGAACGCAAGCGGGCTGAAGCTGAAGTTGCTAAGCAACACGAAGAAGAAGAAGCCCGAAAGAAAGCAGAGCAGGAGGAGATAGCGGAGAAGGAGAGATTGCGAAAGGAGGAGGAAGAGCGCGAGGCCGAGCTCAAGCGTAAGGACGAACAAGAACGCCAACGACGAGAGGACGAGAAGCAACGACGCGAAGCTGAGGAAAAGGCCCGGCAGGAAGAGGAAGAGAAACGACGGGTCGAAGTGGAAAAGAAGAAGAAGGAAGAGGAAGAAAAAAGACAGCGCGAAGAGGAGGAGAGGCTGCATCGCGAACAACTCGAGCGAGAGGCAGCTGAAGAAGCTCGACGTCAACGCGAAGAAGAGGAGCGGAAAGAACGTGAGCGGCGAGAACGTGCGCACCGCGAGGATCAAGAACGCAAACGCGCCGCGCGCGAAGCCGAACAACGACGATTTCGCGAAGAGCAGGAACGCATGCGGCTCAGCAAATTACCCCCTCTTCTACGATGGCTCGATACATGTCCAAACCCTAAGCTCCCAGCCCTTGCAGAGAAGTTCAAGCGCATTCAAGGCTGCCGATACGATACAATCCGAAGAGAAGCCAATGGTACGCCCGAGGGCCGTGAGCAGTGGGTGCTGAACACTCATGTGGCTCTTCTCCTCGGTGAGAAAGACCTAGACCTCTCCAGATGTAAGTCTCACAGATGTAACTTCTCTTTTTAACGTGCCCACTAACTAATTTCCAGACACGGCCTGGGAACGCGCTCCCGTCAGTCAACTAGCCAAGATGTCCCTTTGGCGTGTAGAGTGGCGCCTCTATTCCCTCATCGACGAGAAAGTCTGGGATCTTGGTCGGCAGCTGTCCGGATACTACGGTGAAGAGGATCCCTCTGAGCTGTGTTTTGATACGAAGCAGCGATTACGGGAAGAAGCTTGGGAGAAGTTCCGCAGCATGGACATGTTTTTCGTCAAGGTAAATAACCCATCATGAGAACGGACGACAGCACTTAGAACTAACACAACATAGTTGTCTGATCTCATGTATACCGTCTCCAACATTCCACATCTTCGCAATATCCAGCTTGCGGTTGAGTACCGTGAACTTTTGGAGTCAGAAGCACAAAGCATGCAATGGGGTACATGTCAAAAATGGAAGCAAGATCCAGATGCTGCTCGTTATCATGGGCTTGCTCCTCGATGCAAATACTATCTCAACGGAGCGCTGGTCGGTGAGGATATGCCGCAGCTTGCACAGACGAGCAGCACTCCATTCCCCGACAAGAAAGTACCTCGACGCGGGTTGGTGCAAGTGTTTCCAGATGACCCAGACTATGCTCGACTCTGTTTGGAACAGGGCCTGGAGCATCTCGTCAATGGCCATCTCAGCCCGCCCCTCATTAACGGTATTCATTCTTCGCCAATCAGTCAGAAATCAATGGTATCAGGCGGACCACCGAACGGCACATTTAAAGCCTTTACGCCTGGTTCGACAACTGAGAGCCTGCCAGTGTCAACAGCAGGATACGATACCCTCACAAATGGTATTAACGGAAACATGAATGGGACCTCGCACTGAATCCAATGAGTTCGAAATTACGATCGAACACACCTTGTTTTATTATTGCTTTCAGTTTTCTTTGTTAGCATAACGATCATGGACGGCGCAGATACAGACTAGGGCTACGGAATGGCTTATTGCTTTTATCAACAGGCGGGTGTAGTTGTTTGTGAATCACCGGTATCTATTCACGACGGTTGGCTTGGAATACAAAACAGGCTTGTGGAAGAGTCCAGGGTCTTGATCTAGAGTTGGATGGATGAGTAACTGAAGGGTTACGGCGGACAGCTATCCAGGCAAGTCTACGCAAGACGGATGCGTGATTGTTTTACGAAGAAGCATGACTATGATATGTGTAGAGAAGTTAGCAGAGGCTTTTTCAAGTCTAGTTAGTGGACAGCCCAGCCCTGTGCAGGCTGGAGAGGTGGTACAGAAGAAGAAATCACGAAACCGTGTAAAGCAAGGAATTATGTCATGACTATCCGGACTTGAACTTGTGACATTTAATGCTATTACAGACTGACTAACATTTAGGCCACTTTAATCCTTGAGGAACAAATTTTCTACCAACTTGAACAGTCTTGAGGCAACTCGTCTAGACATTTGATTGGTTGTGAAAGAATATTCTGGCTGACGTCAAGTTTTTATGGGTCACATAAAATTCTACCCCACCATTTGACGACTCCCACTCACGCATTTACGCTTTCTTTGCAATTTATCACCAAAAGTGCCTTAATCACGAATTGGGCGACGAAACCCGAGACCTGAGGCCAGACAACAACCAAATATCGAATCTATACCGCTTCTGCGAAAGGAACCGCAATCATGGCGACTACGGTGGACAAGGTTCGTAGCCACTCCCACCATCAATCAGACTGCACCTGCGACAGAACAAGTTTGCTAACCCCAGTCCCCCCACCAGATCAAAGATATTGAGGCCGAAGTACGTGATACTCTGACGAAATCTCCTTCCCGACGCTTTCGGAGACGACGATAGCCGATGAATTACAATGGAGCGCATGATTATGGGGACTGGCTCTAACTTGTGTAACTAGATGGCCAAAACCCAGAAGAACAAGGCGACGTCGTTCCATCTGGGTCAGCTGAAGGCCAAGTTGGCTAAGCTCAAGCGCGAACTCTTGACCCCCAGCGGCGGTGGTGGTGGCGGTGGTGCTGGTTTCGATGTAGCCAGGACTGGTGTTGCCAGTATTGGCTTCATCGGTTTCCCTTCAGTAGGCAAGAGTACGCTCATGAGCAGACTGACGGGCCAGCATTCCGAGGCTGCCGCATACGAATTCACCACCCTGACCTCGGTGCCTGGTCAAGTCGTCTATAACGGTTAGTCTTTTGTGACGTCCCTTTTCTCCTCCACTCTGCCCGACAGATGCGGCCGCCTGCTTGTCACGGCTTGATCTTGATGCCCGATCCCACTTGCAAACGGTTCCCTCACGCGTCAAACGTTGTGGCTGACTCGCATTTCTCTAGGCGCCCCCTTGCAGATTATTGACCTTCCTGGTATCATTGAGGGTGCCAAGGATGGTCGTGGACGTGGTCGACAAGTAATTGCTGTCGCCAAGACTTGCCATCTAATCTTCATTGTGCTGGATGTGAACAAGCCTCTTACGGACAAGCGGGTAATCGAGGCGGAACTCGAGGGCTTCGGAATTCGCATCAACAAGGAGCCACCCAACATCACCTTCAGAAAGAAGGACAAGGGTGGCCTCAATATCACCAGCACCGTGCCCCTGACCCATATTGACCATGGTGAGATCAAGGCTGTCATGAACGAGTACCGTATCAACTCTGCGGATATCACAATCCGGTGCGACGCTACTGTCGATGACTTGATCGACATTCTTGAGGCCAAGAGTCGAAGGTAAGGCTACCAGAACTGACACACATACGCACGTCTGCGGCCAAATATGAAACTTAGCTTGCTAACGTGCGAACTTGATAGTTACATCCCCGTTGTTTACTGCCTGAACAAGATTGACTCGATCAGTATTGAAGAACTTGATCTTCTATATCGAATCCCCAACGCTGTTCCCATCAGCTCTGAGCACGGATGGAACATTGACGAGTTGATGGAGCATATGTGGGACAAGCTCAACCTTGTTCGAGTGTACACAAAACCCAAGGGCAAACAGCCTGATTACTCTCAGCCCGTCGTGCTCCGGTCATCGCGTTGCACCGTGGAAGATTTTGTAAGTCTGCTCATCTAACATTTGCGCTTCTTTGCGTCTTTCTGCAGAGCCTCATGTTCAGGCCTAAATGTGGATTTCGGGTTGCTAATTGAGTCGGTATGTAGTGTAACGCTATTCATCGAAGTATCACAGAGGTGTTCAAGACAGCCATTGTTTATGGCAAGTCTGTCAAGCATCAGCCTCAGCGCGTGGGCCTGGCCCACGAACTATGTGATGAGGATGTTGGTAGGTTAACCCAAAGCCCCGACAACAGCTATCGACCCCAGCAGCAGCAGCCTAAACGTAGACTGAGGTAGGGGGGGCTAGACCAGTTGCTCTTTGAACTTGATCTACCCGATTCGGTCGGGATCTTGCTTCAATAAGCGGCCATGGCGTCCCTCATCTCAACCCTAGTCTGGTCCGTAGGGGTTAGATTGCTGGGGTAAAGTTGTAACTTAAGCTCGCGGTAACGCTAATTATTGTAACAGTAACGATTGTCAAGCGATGAAAGGAAACTCTGCGGAGATTGAAGGGGATGATCCCACGGCAACGCGAGAAGCTTAGTGAGCTAGATAGCTTGGACTGCCGTTTTCGCATCAAAATGTTACCACAAGTCATGGCAGGGTCGACCACCCTCCAGTTTGCGACTCTGGTTTAGCCCGAGTGGATCAAGAGAATTAAGACGAGGAAACCGCGCAGACCAGGGGGATGTCGATTGCAATAGGGTCAATAAAGGCAGGGCTGACACTGGATGCACGGCTACAAGCACATCTGGCTGACAAGAAATATCGACCTGGCTCGGCCAGGCACGATAATGATCGGCGCAAGTTTCCGGGGGAGGTCAGAGGTGGCGTGCCTACTCACGAGGCAGGCTGACAGGTCTGGAGCAGGGGAGGGAATTGTTAGGTCAATGGCAGGCGGCGCTGAGCAAGGAACGGACACGATTTTAAGATGACGATGGAGAGCAAGACGGAGTAACTACAGACGGGACGGAACTTTGACGAAAATCCACGTCCGAGTTGGCGACCGGGATGAAGGAAAAGCAACGAAAGCAACGCAACGTTGTTGATATTTAGCGCAATGCATTACTTTGACATAAGTAAGAGACCCGGCAGTTCACTATCGGTTGGCTTTATGGAAGAATTACTATCAATTTGTTCAAAAAGAAAGGACATGATTTTACCGGCGGCGGGCAGCAGTCAGTAACCGTGAAGTGTAACGTCTCAGCACGCTAATATTAACATTAATTAACTAATGGATGGCACTCACCCATGCGGCTGAAAGAAGTGTTGTCCGAGCGGAGATATTTCCAATAGGAAACTCTTTTCCAGGTTTATGCAACACTACTACAAAGAGGAAAGAAGACGTGAAAGGCCTAGGTCTATGCGTTATGACAGATAACATCATGAGGTTTATATTATTGTACTGTAGTGTAGTTTGATAGAAGACTGATATCCATATTGGAAGAGGATTTTGACACTAGCTCTTTTTTGAATTAACTGACGGGTTTAGTATCCATCTCGACGACATAGCATGCAAGAGGTTCAAGACGCCACCATCTGATGTCAACAAGCAACGGGATGCAGTGGTTCGACCTGCATAACCGAGGGCCTCTTGATCTGCGGCCGGATTTCCCAGCAGAAGCGTGGGATGCAGGCCCAGGGGTTCACGTCTGCGAATCAGGTTACGCTTTGAGGTCTTGGCCTTTGCATCAAGGCGCTTAAAGGGACGAGAGGGCACATTGCCTTTTTCCTAGGGCGGTTTAGGGCTTTCCCTGTTTTGATCCATCATGCCATGTACAGTAGTGAAAGAAGGTTTTCCCTCTGCAGTTAGTTGAGCGTGAGAGTGAGATATTTGAAACACATCTCGCAGTTTGCCAAGGTTGGATGATACAACTCGACAAGATCAAATATGGCAATGCTCTCTATTATACCTACTGTACAGCATCTGACCAGAAGATGCTCGGCTATTCACTGCACTGTATACACGTACTGTAACATTACAGTACGGTAGAGATTACCTTACCTTGGTCCCATCACGCTCCGTTCCGCTCTGCCCCCTCGCTAGTCTAGTTCGCATATGTACGTACTCTACTTACTACTAGACGGAGTGTCCACCCAACCTACCAAGGATACGTACCTATTGTCTCTTGATGATGGATAATGGCGGCGCCTAGAAACTCATCGTGAAAGGCGGAGAGCTCAAGCCTCTTTGGCGAGAAAAACGTCCCGAAGCACGCATCAGGCTTGAAGGAGGCTAGTGGGAAGTGAAGAGCCAGGGGGAGTCATCAGCAGCAGGGAAGAGAAGCTCGAGCAACCAACAGAAGTCTTTTTAGGCGAAAGGTGATCTCCACAGACGATGTATAATATTGCATCCATTCATCCAATGTTGACAAGGACAAGGTCGTGACCATGGATATGAATATGGATATGGGTAGGGACATCCTGGAGTACCCGTAACCGTAGGTAGGTAGGTCATACAACAGCCGGTAGAGTGGCTGCAGTACGGACACTGGGAGGGCAAAGACTTTTTGTCTGGTCTGTCTCTTTATCTTCCACTGCATGGTCGTTTCTCTTTCTACTATCAGCCATGTATGTATATGCAGGGCTTAAGGGTGTCTGGCTTGCGAACGATGAGCAGCAAGGTTGTCCTGGCTGTATACACGTTTAATTAGTTGCACGGACATTATCACAGATATGTATCGACGGCACGGCTCGTAGAAAGTCTTAACAAGCACTAGATAAGGTTGATCCCGCTATGTAAAAGCAAATCATCAGCGCCAGTGCCAATACCAACGCTGATGGTCTACAGTACACCTACACCAAACACTGCAATGAAAAGTAAAGAGTATGCGTGTAAGCAGTCATCATTACTTGCCTACCTAGTGCCAGGCGGGCAGCTGCAGCGCTGATGAGATCTCATCAGCACTCAACTCAACTGAGCAGCAGCAGCAGCAGTGCAAGGGGTAAATGGCGTCTAAAGAGAGCGAGAGAGAGACAACAGGGAACATCCCTTGGCCGTTGATGATTGAATGCCCGATTGATTGACAGACCCCTGGCAGCGCTTGCTTAGCAACCATTGACCAAACGCAGTCCTCTCCAAGAACATCAGACCAAACTCGAGGGCGATTGGCCAATGTTGGCCACTTATATGCGGCTTTCTTCACCGGGCGTTTAGGATACGATATCGATGTCATGCCCGGCATGATGCTCCTGTCATGAGATGCTTTGCTTTCCTTTCACCTGCTCTGTTTTGCTTTGTACCAAGATCTCGACGCTGATTTCTCTCGTCATGATCCTCTCACTTGGAAGGCCTCGTTTTCTTTTTTTTTCTCTTTCTTTCTTTCTCGTTCCTGTCTGTAAATGGTCAAGCCTTTTACAGAGACACGCCCATTGAGGTCTAGATTTCTTAGTGAGTCCGGAATCCAGAGTCCAGATCTAGGTACGGATACAACCTGACAAGGAATGGAAGAAAGGTCTTTGTACCTCGTGCAGGTAAGCAATTGTAATTGCAATTGCAATTGCGATTGATAAAGTTGTGAATAATTCATTACAGTCAGTCAGTGTTCCAATTACCTAGGTACCTAAGTATTTTTTGTCATGGGACCTGAAGAGCTCCTTCCATGAATTACCTACCTATCAGCAACTGCCGTGGGTGAAGAGCTCCTTCTCGATACCACATTTGAGTCAGGCAGGGCCTGAGGATCGTCAACACCAATAAACCCTTCCCCCAAATAATGGGGCTCCCGTCTTTCCTTCCTTCTTCGCAATGTCAACTTAATACCGTACTCCTTCTCTCCACTGTACTGTACTGTGCCGTATTGTGTACCAGTCTCAGACGGGCCGCAACAACCTCAGCAAAGCAGAGAAAAGCAAACAGATAGACACCATCAAAATTGCTTTCGACCTACGATCAAGGCGGCGTCAGGGATCTTGGTCAAACTGGCCAACTGGATCAACACCCGGACGACGGATTGGACCGTCCATGGCGCGCCACAACTTGTTCCCCTCCTTCATTCTCTCTCTGTCTGCTCATCATCCATGTAAGTCAAGTCGCAGCACAGTACTATTCTGTATGATATGTGCAATATGCAATATGCATTTGTCCGAGTCGCGTTCCTGCTCAAACTTAACAGGGACGGGCGGGCAAACATTGGCAGATTATGGATACTTGCTGCCCAATGGCAAAATATGTGTCTGGGCCGAGCAAGGTCATTCACCCATGGTACAGTAGTGGCTGCATGCCCAATGATTGACAGATTAATTAATTGATTGAACCCTTCGGAGATTGCGCTAACCGTCCGTCTAGCCAGGACGCTGATCCCAGCGCGATTTAGTTGCTTCCAATACGAAAGATGAAGAAATGAAAATACTACTCAAGCAATCACTGTCCATTTTACGACTTACCATTTGTTGCTCAGAAGACAAGGCTATCCATGACGAAAACAAGGCCAAGCCTAGAGCCCTACACACATGGCAAAGACATGGAGGCCAGACATGGATGCTGATGGGATGGACTAGGGACGGAATGGTAACTGGCCATGCTGCAATAGGCGGCAGGCGGCGGCTGTCAAACTGGCTCCAGAAAGGGCCGTCCCACTAGCCTGCCTCTGTCGATTTGCCCTGGCAAGCCCCAGTTCTACCTTGCTCAGAGTAGCGGTAGATCTCCGTTTCTTATCCAAAGACCAGTCATACTAAGGCAATCACCACAAAGCTCCAAAATTATACAGCATTGGGCATCTTGTCGTACGCACATTGATGTCCTTCACAGTACGGGATAGGATGGTCTGGCCTCGGACTCTGACCCACCATCATTCCAGTTGCGGCATCCCGAGAGCACCATGTCATCATGGTGCTGAGAAGGAGGGAGAGAGAACCCGGGTCGATATTGGTGTTGATAGTCTTTGATATGACTGCTGGCTCGCATCAACAAGTGCAACATCGAGTTACCATCAGCATGAATCGAGCTATAATCGATATGAAAAACGCGTCGCGAACGGACTTCAAAATAACCATTGCTTCAGATGAAGAACCGAAACATGCATCTCGCAACCTTCTCTGGATCTGTCATACATGAAATAACTCAAAAACTCAACCCAGGTGGACCACGTGCACCGGACTGTTACAGAGTGAGATAGCCACTCCAAATCCCCTCCTCGTCACGGTTTGGACTGGGGCCGCAAGTTACCTTGGTACCATATCTCCACGGGCCACGATGTTTGTCTGCACTAAACTTTGGCCAGTAAGCCATGCCGCTCAATGGCCTTGGCTTAAAGACTAGCAAGAGCAAGAGCGGCCAGGCTTGAAAGACAAGGATATGTCCATGGCTCGTAAGCGAAGAGGACCCTTAACAGCCTGAGGCACACGATTTACACTTGATTTGGTTATGCAATCCTGTAACCACGAGGCAAGCAGGACGAGGCGAGATGACACGACAGGCAAGGGAGAGACTATGGAATATGGATAGGACATCGGGGTATGGCATCCATTTGAGGGACAAGGCTGAGCGAATCAAACCGCCAACGCCTTGCTCATCAATCCCCCTCCCTTCCTTACCTTCCTACTCACCACGCCTTTGCCCCGTTTTCCTTTGAGACAGGTCTGAGCTCCGGATCTCACCTTCCGGTCGGGCTTTGACCTTGAAGCGCGCCGTGTATCAGGGTTCAATGCTCGAGAAGGAAATAAAAGGGAAAACCAGGAGTGACATATGAGGCCGCGCGGGCTGGTCCGCTCAAGGCTGAAGCTGAATGATTGCTGCACCAAGGGCTAAAAGCTGAATTGGCTTCATCACGACCACCCATGTCCCGTTTTCATTCTTTGATTCTCGTCTACTGGGTGAAACCCAGGTCAATGTCGACTTACTCGTGGCCTACGATAATTATCCTTGGCCGCTGGAGGTTTCTTTCCACCAAGCACCAGGATCATCAGAGACCCCTGTCTTTAAGAGCGGCCGGGCATTGCCGTTGCCATTGCTGCATAGTACTCTGTCTGTACTGTAGTCTAGTCGATCTTACTTTTGGGCCGTGTTGAGTCCCTGTTGCCGCTGTCCCATCACAGATTGGGCATTATACTACAACCAGCATGTTAATATTACGATTCGAAGCTTTGGGCTCTCAGGCCAGGCCATGTTTCGTCTGGGGAGGATCTTGTTTAACAGGTGACCAGCCCACCGAGTGGACTTTCTGCGGAAGAAATGGCTGGCCTATGACAACTCTCCATCGTCCATCTCCAGTTTAAACACGGACTAGTCAGCTATTGCCCATCGAATCGCATGGGTTTTGGCGCGCCGCGCTTTCTAGATCAAATACAGATACCCTATGAAAGCTGCAAGCTGATGGTTTTCAGATGGACTATCTCTCTAGCCCGAGCGCGACTTTTCTTCCTTCTCCTCTTGCAGAAAGCCCCAGTGGGCTAGCACTGACATGGCACGCCCCCTTCTTCTGACCTCATCCTTTATTGGAACTGAGCCATACCGTTACCCTCAACTCTCGTGGGAACAGGGTCGGTCTTGCCAGAGGGAAATGAGGGACTGACAGGTCCGAATACAAAATCCGCTATCGAAGTTGGTCTCGGAAAAGGCAACCACAGGCCCTTAGCATTGGCAGAAGGAACACGAAGAAACCCTATTGCTAGGGTAGCACCGTCAAGATGGATAATGATACTTTGGTCTTGCCCCAACGATTCTGGGCATATCTCGTTGCTTCTTCCGCTTCTTGTACCGCCGATCGGAAACTTGTGCCTACGGGTAATAGATTGATTGATAATGCCCTCTTTATACAGCCTTCACTATTAGACGGCCATCAGCCGGGGGATTTGTAGCTACCCACTGCTTCTCCCAACGGCTGACAATCCTCTTGCTTTTCCTGACCTGGCGCTGGTCTGTCCAGGATCAAGAAGAAGAAGAAGAAGACTCGGCTGAGAGCTCCATAGCAGTGCACCCTAGCTCACCGGTCTATCTCCGAACCCGAAGGCGTCCATCCCATTACCTCATGGGCCCGTCGTTTATCATTCGCTCTATGGTATGGGCTTGATCGAATTGCCGCGCCTGTTGGCGGGTGAGTACTGTATGTGTGCCTGTGTGTGAGCTTCCGTCTTGCCTACATGCTTAAGTTCTTTACTCGAGCTGTGAGGCATTGTCATACCCTTTTCGAACCACTCTCCGTCTTTATCAGCTTCATCCACACCTTAAGGCACTTGTACACACACACTTATACTACGTTTTAAGGATTCATCAGTTGTCTACAGAGGGCTCTGGATTTAACCCACTGCTCTCCCACACACACCATTTCTTGATCTCACGATTACAATACACACCCCTCCCCCCTTGTGAAGGGAACCCCCCACACCCTCGCCGATACTCCTCGTGCGCTCTGCATATGTATATGGAGAAAGGTCAACCTCTGGGGTCTCATCTTTACATATGTAGCAATGTGTATGGCTTTGGGTTTCGCTTGCTTGCACTGCACTACACTACACTGCACACATTGAAAAACGATATCCTCCTCAACGGTCTGGCCTCGTGTTGGAACGTTCGCCTCAAGTCCGTGGTCCACCATCGAAACTTTGTCTTGACGTTACCGTCCGGATCAAGCTACTGGCGGTCGTTTCTGGACATCGTTACTGTTTTACCGCCCCTGTGGCTTTCCTCATCCGCCCGCCCACCCTCCACCGACTCAGTCCGTTATTGTCTTGTTTTGTACATTACCCTGCCGCGTTTATCCTGAGACGGCGTTATTGTCTCCGCAATTTCCACGAGCTCAGCGAGAAAAAGCAAATAGAAGAAACTTCCCGTCGTGTCTCACTTTAGTGAGCTTGCGTAAAGACAAGCTGTTTCCACCCATCGAAAAAGGTTCACTGGAAGGCAGGACTGCTTTGAGATCCCAAGGTCAACCTTTCTGCGGCCCAAACGGCTCTAACAGCGCCAAACCATCATTAAGGGCAGACGCTCTGAAAGTATTCAGTGGTTGTGTGCTGATATTGGATCTTGTAAAGGTTTGCTCCAAGACACCCAACACCATCTACTGAGGTGCGAAATACACTGGGCTGGAACTTGGGAGACCAAGGACAAGCGGGATCACCTTCTATCTGCACATTCAGGAACCAATTCGGACCAGACGATGCATCGACAAATCAACCGATGTCAAACGTGAGGACCATCACACTAAATCTTCTGCTACCTCCATCTTCTGTTCCAGTTCCCTGGAACCCGGTCTGATCACATCACCATTCACATCCTGTCATTGAGCAATTCTTGGAGACGAGCCTCTTCTGGCTTTGGAAATCGCCTAGCTACTTTCCACGCTACATCTCTGATCCAGTGTCAGCTGGACAACATACGCTGCGATGAACCACGTTAATGGGACGTCTGCCATGGGCCAGGACAACACTATGGGCCAAAACAATGGGTATGGAAGTGATGTCTGGACGAGTATGAGCCCTTACAGCCAGAGTCCATACAGTGCCAGCCCTTTGACCGAATACCCATCCTTTGGTGCTTTTGGAGTCCATGGATTACCATCAGAATCGATAAACCGAATGCCACCACCACCAACACATCAAATGATACAGCCTGCACCACCTCCAATGGCCCATCAACAGCTTCCGTTGCTAAACACAAATCAGACATGGCCGAGCCAGTTGACAAATCCAGCTCCTGTACAAAGCTATCCAGCACCGCCTGTATCAGTGCCGCCAGCCGCCAGCGCCCCGCCTGTAGAAACTCCCAGGTTACCGACCCAGCACGAAAAGTCAAGGAAAACCCTGACTACGGAGCAAAAAAGAGCCATGTGCCAGTTTCACGAGGACAACCCCGGTACTCGACAGGCCGATATTGGAGCCCGCTTCGGCGTAGAGAGAAGGTAGGCGTTTTGGATACCAAGTCACACGTTCGCCGTAGGATCTGACAAAAGCATAACAGCACGGTTTCAAAGGTTCTCAGACACAAGGATCAGTACTTGAAACGAGATCAAGAGCCAGAAAACGCCGCCGTGAAGCGTGGGAAGGGCAAACATCCTGACTTCGACCGAACACTCAGCAACTATGTCAGGAGACAGCAACAACGCGGATTCCAGGTCAGCGATGAAGAGATTATGGAACAAGCAAGGCTGTTTGCCCACGCGAGCGGAAACCAGGAGAGTGTCCTGAACAATCTAAACAGCAGTTGGTTGCAAAAGTTCAAGCAAAAGCATGGGATTGGGGCAGGAAAATTGATGCGACGAGCTTCCGAAGCCAACATACCAGACAGTGCGAGGCTATCGACACTTGCCACTCAGTCCAGCGACTTATCGCCCGCGTCACCTACAGGACAGCTCTCGCCGCTCTCTGGAAGCAGAAGCGACGAGGAGGCCCATGTAGATGGAATCGACTTTGACTTTGGTTACAAGCATCCCGAGTCCCAATCAACGACATCGCTCTCCAGCGACTTCAGGGATAACGCTGCATCTTCATTTTCAACTGGCACGATGAGCCCTACAGGTACATTTACTTTCTCCCCTGACCCGAATGTGGGAGGCTTCCCCATGGATTTTCAACACAGGGAAAAGAGGAGTAACACGTTCCCATCCCTTAATATCGACTACGTGAACCAAATCTCATCAACAGAACCAATGACTCCTCGACACCCCCCATCGTCAACTGCACCGTCTTCCGCTTTGGAGTCACCCCAGCACGAATTACAAGCGCCATTCAGCATCGACACCAACGTCAACTCGCCACCTCCAATGCTACGCCGAAGTAGCAGCAACTCGAGTATAAACCGCTCCACTATAGTGACGACTGGCACATCGTCAACCCCAGTTGATTCATCTCCAGTTTCTCCATCTCAGGAAGATGCTCGCCGAGCAGCACAAACACTGCTTAATTACATCCAGTCAGCTGGTACTTTTGATACCAACGACTATATGTCTATTGTCCAGTTGACCAAAAAGCTCAAGATCCACCAAGGTCGACCATCAATTGGTGGCCTGTCCCGTATCCCTGAAGGCGACGTTGAAGCACCTGTCCTCCTATCGGCCAAGATGGAACCTGCCTGAACTTTTGTTGTCAAGTGAATTTATCATTCTTGTTTCTGTCTTACCATTTTAACTTGCTCTCGAACTGAGACGCTGAGAAGGTTGGAAGGATGGGGTGCTTTGGTCAAAGCCCTCGAGGGGCGTTGCTCTGTTCACCCCTTTAACATTCTTACCTCGCGGCTTTGATCGCAATCTGGACTATTAGGTTCAACTCGGAAACTCCCACCGATTTCGGCTGTCTATTAGGAAGAGAAACAAAAAAGAAAACTTATAAAAAAAAAGGAATCATAAAAAAAAACTCATCTTACAGGAACGGACAATTTCTTATACCCATACCCATACCACCCTCGAAGATTTGAATCTCCCGCTCACGCGAACCCGAACACTTACATACAAAACTCGTCCACACGAACCTACAACCAGAACAGCTCTTACGAAGAGCGAAGCATGAAGGAGAGGCAAAGGATTAGAAGGAGGCGGAAAATATGACGGCCGAAGTACAAATGGCAGAGACGTGGTACACATTGGAGCGAGGCTCCCAACAACAGTCCGGGGACAGCGCTACGCCCTGCTTTGTCAATGTCTGTTTATCTTTCTGGGCATATTCTTTATCTCTCCATCTTTGGGTTTCTTTCACTGCATACACGGCATCAACGCGGAGGAAATAATTATCTGCGCACACACTCTTTTCTTCATATTCTCATCATTTCTTGTCTGCTTTCCTGTTCAAAGACGAGAGGGTATTTGCTGCAAGGCACGGCACGGCATGGCATGGCACGGTACGGTACTAGGAACGAGGTAGTACATGGCTTACAGCTTACGAAGCACATCATCAGTGTTGCTGTTTTTCAGAACAGGAAAGCGAAAGAAGCCTCTTGGCTTGTTGCGTTAGGAGAATAGTTGAGCCAGGCCCATAGCCTGCTCAGGGGCTACCGCGATAGTCAAGCGTTTGGTGAACAAGGACATCCCTCCTTTAGTTGAATGGGCGGTATTTGTGCATTTAGGAATGTCCTTGCTCTTGAATAACTTATCCCTTACTCATTCATTGGCTACTTGTGATAAAATATTAGTGTATTAACAAAGGGGTATCATCAGTCTAAAAGAGCGTCTACAGATCTACTGTATCTATCTATCTACTCAGCCAAGTCTTTCCTCCCATAACTCCGTCACACCTTTCTCGGTAAGTTCAGGCATCAATCTGGCAAGCACCAATTCGAGAATGCTGTACATGAGATGTTTGTTGCAGTACTCGTCGTCAAGTACAAGGAGAAGCCGCTCCATCTGATCCACAAGGTCTTCGTCTTCCGATGAGTCGTCCTGGGCCTTCGTGCCTCGCCGCCATAAGCGACCGCCGAAATACAGTCTTCCCACGCCCTTCGGTAGCAATTCCCAAAGCGAGTTAGCCGCTCTACGACGCAGGGCGTGTAGCTCGGCCTCGGAAGATGGTGGGAATAGGGATGCCTTACCAGGGGCATTATTGGGGAAAAGAACGCCGCGAAGGGTGCGTAGAAGAGGGGGCAGATTTGAAGGAGAGAAGAGAGAATTGATATGATGCGACAAGAGCCTGTGTGAAAGAAAAACGCAGATTAGCACATAATCACTGCACATTGTGTTCCAAAGTAATGCGGCGCGTGGGGTTCAATGATCGGAAACATTGTACGCAGCAAGGGGCACGTCGATTGTCGGCCTAGCCGATGGGATGGGATGCAATGCAATGCAATGCGAGGTTGAGAAGCAAAATACAGGGCAAGACGAGGCTGTTGAGCCCTTATTGGATAACAGTTTTCTTTCAATTGGCTCATAAGGTGGTGCCTCGGTGCTGATCCGCCCATGAATGGATGAGACGGAGCAAATAAGGGCCAAGGGAGCGGCAGCAGGGCAAAACTTGCAAGGTGCGGGGAAATACATCAAGAGGCATATTCTTCGTCAGTGTATCTCATGCAGGAGGAGATGTGAGATTACACAACAGGCACACAGACAATGAGGCCGAGGCTGCGTGTGGGTAGCGTGTCATTAGACGGCCCTGATTTTCCCCTCAAGCCGAGTCAAGGGTTGTGCAAGAGTCCCGCATAGAGGTTGCAAAGAACCCAATGGTCTCCAGTATGTCTTGATTCTTTGAAGAAAGTTGAAGTCAACCAGTCAGGCTATGTGGAGGCCGGCAAGTTGGAGGGCTTATTGGGGCAGTGAAAACATCAACTGTGACCTTTGCCCTCGTGGAGAAGCCGCGATAACGTCTTGGGAATGATTCTTGAGGGCGGGTGGCGCGGCACGGGTCGAGAGTCAATTCAAGCTCATTGATGCGTCTTGGAACGGGTGGTCCCTTTGGAAAAGCTGACATGGGCTGGGCGCGTAATCTTGACATCCTGCTGGACAGGAAAGCCTAGCCCAGAGACCATGCCGGGCAATCATATCGCAAAGGCAGCGTCATGCCTCAATTGGCTGAGCACCAAATTCCAAGACCCATATCAATCCTGATCGAGGTGCGAAAAGGTCAACAAGGAAACAGTATTACCTTGATACAATTATCCCCATCACGCCTCGTGTTGTAATTAGATATGCGCTGCATGGGTGTGCATCGGCAACGGCTTCTCACCCAACAATCAACAAAAGTCAAGGACGGCATGACCCGCTCCCAAGACTGGGCGGGCCGACGAAGTTTGCCGTGACGTTGAACAACTCTGTTTCTGAAAGCTCACTGGAGCATCGGGAGGTCCAGTGACTCTGGAATCATGCGAGGTGAAATGTCTGGTGATGCTGTAGGTGTGAAGAAGAAAAGAAACACTCATATCTTACCTGTCAACGGGGCCATCAGGGCCAGCGATTCGTCCAGGCCCATTGACCGCGCCGTATTGTAGAAGTGACAGAAAGCCATCAAGCCAAGGCATGCGTAGGCTTAGTTCAAGCAAATTTCCAAGGCATGTCCATAATCGACATGATAGGATGGGCGCCTTGATGTAGTCAGATGCATCATGGGTCGATGAGACACTGGCGGGCTTGTCATGATCCAGCAATGCTTCCTTTTCGTCTATGGGCGTGGTTCTAGCAGGAAGGGATGAAGCCATCACCAGAGCGGAAGTGATAAATCGGAGTGAAGCGACAACCAACATTCCAAGCTGGATAACGCCGAGAAACATGGATCTTACAGAAGATCTCACAGACCAGGCGCGACGACCCTTGACCTCGAGCTTTGGCTCAGGGGCGGCTTCGTTCTGGGATCCTGCTACCGCTGGCTCTTGGTCCCTTTTCTGCCGTAAAACCCTAGCTGTGATGCAAATACCCTCGTATAACATCCATGGCTGCGAAGCTTTATTGGCTATGATATTGCCAATTATAAGTTCAGAGAAGATTTGCTCAACGAGACTCGTTAGACATGGATTCTCCAGGTCTTCCGTGGGCAAGAGAATCGCGAGGATGCCTTGGACTAGTAATTGGCGATACAGGGCTTCGTTTTCATTCTGGTCAGATACTGTGTCCGGTTTGACAGGGTCCGGTACTGGTGCTAGGTGCGGAAGAGGGCACAATGCATGGTATGCCTCTCGTGGATCTACCTCCACAGGGGGCCTTGCGATAGTGCTGTGGGAAATTCGGTATGCTAATCGGGGTTAGAGAAAGGTGATCCGCAAATGCACGACGCTCTTACAAGTGATGTGCTTGTCCAGCAAGTCAGGTATCTCGTCTAAAACCAAAGTTTCCAGATCAACCTTGCGGAAGCGCTGCTCAAGTGCTCGCGAACAGTGAGCGATGATGTGTAGGACTTCCGCAATGAAGTTCTCATCTGTAGTGATCTTACTATACCAGCTTTGGACGAATTCTCTTAGGACAATAGCGAGAATCGCATATAGCTGGAGATCGACATCGTTGCGACTAGTCAAAGGCGGAAGTAGCTCGTCAATGGGCACTTGCGTATCGCGACTCTTATCACCGAGCTGAGGAGAGCACAGCGTCCGGCGTATCAGAAGCGAAGTCGCCCGGTCGGACAAGGGATCAGTCGTATTGGAGCGCGTCGAACGGCGTGGAGGAGAGGTCGCAGTAGTAGCCGTGGCAGCAGCAGCAGCAGAGGAAGGCGGTTCAGCGTCAAAGGTCACCGACTTGGGGCGTGGGGCCGGCGGTCTGGCAGGAGAGAAGGCCGGGGCCACAGAAGGAGTGGCTGTCATTGCCGGAGTGATTGGGGAGTTTCTGCTACCATGACCCGATAAAGGAGGCGAGGCGAGGCGAGAGGGTGGTTGTGATGAGTTTGCGTTGAGTTCAATTATGTGCTTGAGGATGAAGTCAAGTTAACAGCAGGTCGCAGGGGAGGCCGCATGTTAAGCTCCTTCCTGTCCATGCATGACACGGGTTGGCCCGCCGCCTGAACCGTGCACTGCAGGCGCGGGGGAGCCGCATGCATGAAATACCATGTCCTGCACCTTCCGAGTACAGTCCAGAGACAAAAAAAGCATTCCAGGCGTATCTACAGTTTAAGCCACAATACTATTGTGTACCTACCTACCTGAGTACCTAGGTAAATACTAGTATACCTACTAAGGTACCTGTTTTCCAAACTCTGAGTCAAAATCAAGTACGGAAACGTTCTTCAAATGGTGCGGGAGACATTCTTTTTCTGCTACCTCACTCCCCAAGACGTAGAGCAAAGGCACGATGCTTCCGGTGATGATCTATCCATATACACAAAGCTAGGTATGCTACAGATTTTGTACAATATGGTACAAGAGACTCATCTCTTTCTTATTCTTGTTCACTTTACACTTCTTTAAGCATCCCTGGTAGCCGTCTCGTATCTGTAAAGCCAATGTTAGCTCAAGCCACTCACGCAAATGTAACAGCAACGTACCTCTTTCCACGGAATGCCCACACACCCCAGTTACCGCAACTGACATCCTGAGGGTCCATATCGTTCAGGTCCCATCGGAGACTCCTGAATTTGTTTTCGCCGGGTTGCAACAAAATGTCGAACTCTCCCTTCGACTTCTTGTTCACCCACTCAACATCGCGTTCCATATCGAATTGGGTATAGCCTGTGCTGATGATAGGAACCTTGGTCTCTAGCAGAAGAGGGAGAGTCTCCTCCCACTCATGGCTGCTTGCAGGATGACCTAGACCGGGGTGGAACAACACGAAGCAGTCAAAATAAGGATCATATGGCGCAAAGTGCTGTGTCTGGTGAATTGTGTGGTAATAGTCCACGATCGTGCTGATCTTCATCTTGAACCAGACACGATCCTCAACTACGGCACCAAAAGGGTTTGAAGGAGTGCGCTCTGGCAATGGGAACTCTTCATCACGGTTGGCCATGCTTTCAGGCCCAACAAAAATGAGATGAAGTCGGGCTTCAGGGAACATATGAGCCAATTGTACCCAAGCAGGTCGTGGAAGCGAAGACTCAGCACGAGCTCCTAAGATGAAGACTCTCACGGCTGGAGCTTCAGGCTTCAGTTCACCGACACCAGTTCCTCGACCGGACTTGGGAGGGTGTAGGTTGTATCGCAGCGCTGTTACCATAGATCAGTCGGGACTCTTGCTCCTGGTCAATCATCAGTACTAACCGCTGAAACTCTTCAGTCCTTCTGTGGTCATTCGCTCCCCTGCCTTGATACTGTATGGGCTAAGTTCATGAAGAATACTGCCAATGGTTACTGGGTATGTCAGAAGACGAGTAATCTGTCTCATTTGACGGTCAGAATTGACAGCATCAAACTCTCTGGTGTACATGAAAGTATCCCAGTTTGTCATGTTAATAGCCGCATGCTCCATCTGAAGATCAGGGAGGTTGCCTTCCTCAAACACTCGGCCGGATCGCAAGTCGTGATCATCTTCGTTAATCTGCCGCAGAGTATCGCAGACTTCAAGGTGCTTCTCGTAGTCGTCCATCCAATGTTCCTCGCAGCAATAGACAGGCAAGCCACAGTCGGGACACTCAAAGTTCACATGCTCTGGTGGCTGAGTGCCGTTTGCAGCTTCAGGGTCCTCGGGTTTCGGGGCAATTGTCGGGAGCTTTGTTTGCTGGTGATCAGGATGGGGGCAGTAGGCGTGCTGTCGCATAAAAGCAGCCCGTTGTCGGAATTCAGGGACAGGTGATTTCGAAAATGGATGGAAGAGGTCATCTTGACTAAGACGCAAAGATGATCGAGACGGTTTGGTCGTTGCGGAAGCAGCGGCCTCGGATTTCTTGGTTGGATTGGTCGAAAAGTCTCGGTTGACGGACGCAGTGGTCTTTCGCTTCTGATCTTTCGCAGTAGAGTGAACACTTCGGAAATGATGGGCTGATATCCTCATCCATGGCTTTGCTGTCGCTCCCGAGGCCAATTGCCTTCGCATAGTTGCAGAGCATTGCCCGCAGAGGCTCGAGGCCGCTCTTCTTAAAGCCGGCTCCATTTTCTTTAGCAAAGACGACCGATATCCGGACGTCAATGATGTTACTGACGTCTTCTGAAGACCTGATATCGTTGAAGTGGGATAATTCGAAGGAGCTCGGGCCACCATAGTCTGCGCCGCAAAATAATTCCTCCGATGCGCGCCAAACTTTTGACATGAAAGCTCGCTCAGGGTTTCAAAAGCTCCAACCATCAGCTTCGACGCGACACATTCTGACCTGCACCTGTTTTTGAAGCCGCGCAGGCTCATCTGCGCCTAGCCGCAAACATGGCGACCACATCGAACATGTTTATGTACTCGCTGACGGTCCAGCCACCTACCAATGTCACACAGGCGGTCCTGGGCCAGTTCGCAGGCACTAGGGAACAGCTCATCATCACTGGTGCTGGCTCGCAGCTCTCTCTACTGCGACCTGATCCCTCTCAAGGAAAAGTAATTACTCTTCTCTCCCACGATGTATTTGGCATCATCCGTTCCCTCGCCGCCTTCCGGTTAGCTGGTAGCAATAAGGGTAAGTCAATCCAAAACCCCTCTCAGGAAAATCACTTAGTGATGTTCGAAAGCGATGCCATAGACGCGTCGACCACAGCGCCACCAGAACTCGAGGTCCTGTTGTAGAAAATCCCAAGGCTAACAAAGAGTTTCGCAGACTACTTGATCATTGCTTCTGACTCTGGTCGGATCACAATTATCGAGTATCTCCCCGCCCAGAACCGCTTCCAGCGACTGCACCTTGAAACTTTTGGCAAGTCGGGTGTGAGACGGGTTATTCCTGGCGAGTATCTTGCTTGTGACCCTAAGGGGCGGGCGTGTTTAATTGCCTCAACTGAGAAGAACAAGCTTGTCTATGTTCTCAACCGGAATTCACAAGCCGAGCTTACCATCTCGTCACCGCTTGAGGCCCACAAACCCGGGGTTCTCGTCATCTCTATGGTTGCACTTGACGTCGGGTATTCAAACCCTGTCTTTGCCGCACTTGAGATCGACTATTCCGAGGTTGATCAAGATTCCACAGGTCAGGCAATGGATGAATTAGACACCCAGCTTGTGTATTATGAGCTTGATCTAGGACTCAACCACGTCGTTCGAAAATGGTCAGACCCTGTCGACCCTACTGCCTCAATACTGTTCCAGGTACCAGGTGGTAATGACGGCCCCAGCGGTGTGTTAGTCTGCGGCGAGGAAAACATCACGTATCGACACTCAAACCAAGAGGCTTTCCGAGTTGCTATTCCTCGTCGACGCGGGGCCACCGAAGATCCCAATCGCAAGCGCACAATCGTGTCCGGCATTATGCACAAACTGAAGGGCAACACCGGTGCTTTCTTCTTCCTATTGCAAACAGACGATGGCGACCTCTTCAAACTCTCAATCGACATGGTTGAAGATGGAGAAGGCAACCCAACCGGAGAAGTTAAGAGACTCAAGATCAAATATTTCGACACTGTTCCGGTGGCATCCAGTCTTTGCATCCTCAAGAGTGGATTTCTCTATGTTGCTACCCAATTTGGTAATTACTCGTTCTACCAATTTGAAAAACTTGGTGACGATGATGAGGAACTGGAGTTCTACAGTGATGATTTCCCTGCGGACCCCAAGGCCTCCTACGAACCTGTCTATTTCCACCCTCGCCCGACTGAGAACCTGGCTTTGGTCGAGAGTATCCCTGCCATGAACCCCCTCTTGGATTGCAAGGTCGCGAACCTCACCGGGGAAGACGCTCCTCAAATATACACTATATGCGGCAATGGCCCCCGAAGCAGCTTCAGAATGCTAAAGCATGGGCTGGAAGTCAATGAGATCGTTGCTTCTGAGCTTCCTGGAATACCTTCTGCTGTGTGGACCTTGAAGCTGAATCGTTCGGAACAATATGATGCTTACATCGTTTTGTCATTTACCAATGGAACACTTGTTCTCAGCATCGGGGAGACGGTCGAGGAGGTGAGCGACTCGGGTTTCCTCACGAGCGTGCCCACATTAGCAGCTCAGCTTCTTGGTGATGACGGCCTGATCCAGGTCCATCCTAAAGGCATTCGACACATCCGTAATGGACATGTCAATGAATGGGCAGCTCCACAGCATCGGTCGATTGTTGCCGCTACTGCCAATGCTCATCAAGTCGCGGTGGCTCTTAGCTCCGGCGAGATAGTGTACTTCGAGATGGACGCTGATGGCTCGCTGGCCGAGTATGATGAGAAGAAGGAAATGTTTGGGACAGTCACATGCTTGAGTCTGGGTGACGTTCCTGAAGGACGCCTGAGAAGCTCCTTCTTGGCTGTCGGCTGTGACGACTGCACTGTTCGTATTCTCAGTCTTGACCCTGAATCGACTTTGGAAAACAAGTCGGTACAGGCTTTGACAGCGGCCCCGACGTCGTTGGCTATCATCGCCATGGAAGACTCTTCATCGGGTGGCTCTACACTATATCTTCACATCGGACTCCACTCCGGTGTGTATCTCAGGACTGTTCTTGATGAGATCACCGGCGAATTGACAGACACCCGTCAAAAGTTCCTCGGGCCCAAGGAGGTTAGGTTATTCCAAGTTACCGTTCAGGGTAAGACCTGTGTACTTGGGCTTAGCTCCAGGCCATGGCTTGGCTACGCAGATCCTATTACCAAGGGATTTGTTGTGACACCTCTCAGCTACGTTGATCTAGAATGGGGCTGGAATTTCAGCAGTGAACAGTGCGAGGAAGGCATTGTTGGCATCCAAGGCCAGTCGCTACGGTACGTTAAGTCAAAGCCCCCAATTCCCTGTTTGAAGTTGCATATGATGAGAAACGGATTCCTATGCCTTGGGCAATGAGGCCTTATTACGCATTTTTTCCAATTGTTCCTACTGAAGCAACAAATTTTTCACAACATTTCTATAGCGTTCTTGACCAAAACAGAAGCTAATACTCATAGAATTTTCAACATCGATCGACTTGGCGAGACTTTGATCCAAAAGTCTATACCTTTAACTTATACCCCCAAGAAGCTCGTCAAACATCCCGAACAACCTCTGTTCTACACTATCGAAGCGGATAACAATACCTTGCCACCTGAATTGAGAGCACAGCTCTTGGCCGATCCTGGAGTTGTGAATGGTGACTCTAGGATTCTTCCACCTGAGGACTTTGGGTATCCCAAGGGTACTCGAAGATGGGCATCCTGCATCAACGTGATTGATCCCCTATCTGAAGAAGGACAGGTTTTGCAAACCATTGACTTAGAAAACAACGAGGCAGCTGTCAGCGCAGCCATCGTGTCGTTCGCCAGCCAAGACAATGAGAGCTTTCTTGTTGTTGGTACTGGTAAGGATATGGTGGTTAATCCGAGAAGCTTCTCGGAAGGGTATCTCCATATTTACCGATTCTCGGAGGGTGGGCGAGAGCTTGAGTTCATACATAAGACCAAGGTCGAAGAACCACCGCTGGCCTTGCTGGCTTTCCAAGGGAGAGTCCTCGTAGCTGTCGGCACACAACTTCGTATATATGACTTGGGTATGAGGCAAATGCTTCGCAAGTCCCAAGCCGAGGTTGCATCACAACAGATTGTGTCACTGAACACACAAGGCAGTCGTATCATCGTAGGTGATGTTCAGCAGGGCGTTACATACGTTGTCTACAAGCCTGCTTCAAACAAGCTCATTCCCTTTGTCGATGATACGATCGCAAGATGGACAACATGTACGACCATGGTTGATTACGAGTCAGTGGCTGGTGGCGACAAATTCGGTAATATGTTCATTGTGCGCTGTCCGGAAAAGGCCAGTGAAGAGGCTGATGAGGAGCAATCTGGTTTGCATTTGATTAATGCGCGAGACTACCTCCACGGCACACCTCACCGAGTGAGCTTGATGTGCCATTTCTATACACAGGATATCCCGACCAGTATTGCCAAGACAAGTCTTGTGGTCGGCGGGCAAGAAATCTTGCTTTGGAGTGGTATCATGGGCACAATCGGAGTTTTTATTCCATTCGTCAGTCGTGAAGACGCGGATTTCTTCCAAAATCTCGAACAACATCTGAGGACTGAGGATCCCCCACTTGCCGGACGAGATCATCTCATGTATCGCGGTTACTATGCTCCTGTCAAGGGAGTCATCGATGGTGACCTATGTGAACGATACAACCTTCTACCAAACGATAAGAAGCAGATGATCGCAGGCGAGTTGGATCGTTCGGTCCGGGAGATCGAGAGGAAGATTTCTGTAAGTCGAACCCCTCGCCACTATTTAAACAGTACGCTAATCAAGCTCTAGGACATTCGTACGCGATCTGCATTTTAATGAGAAAACATGGTATCTTTGGTATATCATGGAGGCTATTGTACAAAACTTGCAAAACTTGAAGTATTTGGGAAGCTCGCGGCGTTAACGTACAGGGTCAAAAGTAAAGACCCTGGCTTGGTAGTAGATGGGTTACCAGCGAATTGAAGATGTGTTGAGAAACCGCAAGGCGGTATGAACCATGAATATAATAAATATCCAATTCAAAGCTCAATCAGAGTCCTCTCCAGAAAGGGCCACGGTTTTTGTACTTATCAACCTTCTTGCCTTTGCCCGGGACTGAATGTTCCTGTTCCCATTTTTCGTCGTCCAAGTATGCCGTGACGGCATTTTCAATGTCGTAACCTGACTGTTCCAGGTACAGTACAGCAATGTCATAGTCAGAGACCTTGCAGGATGTCATGAAGCGGCGAATCTTCCCTTTCCTCATCTCCTCTTCTTCGCCTTCAATAGGTCGTGGAGAGAGGCTTACGCCGCCCTTGTAGTACTCGCCAGGGATCAAGACTGTTCGTCTGCCAAGCAGCAGGTGGTCACTGGTGATATTGTTGCTTCGTCGAAGAGCAAAAGCCGGCACGCCGTATCGCAGAGACAGAGAGCTGATACTATCATGACGATGGTCAAGGAAATGCAGAATATCTGGGGCTTCCTCCTTCATGGCATCTCGAGCCAAAGCTGCCTTCTCGTCCTCGACATCGTGCGCCGTTGAGGCTGCTGAATATGGTGGTGGCGCTCCTGGTATATATGCAGTAGTCGAAGCAGATGACGAATAAGATGGAGGCTCTTTCAGACCTTGTGGCAGAGAAGTAGGCACTGTTGAAACCTGACAGTAAGGGCAATAGTCTGCAAAGCGCTCGTTTTTCTATCGTAAAATAGTGTCAACTTCAACCTAAAGAAACAGATAGCAAAGATAGATGACGAACATGAATACATTTGCCACATATGATCCTCGAGCAACATGCGACTCGGCGGTCCTGCGGCAGAGATAGTTCATCCTTAGTATAGGCGGGCGTTGACGAGAGGATAGTGGCACACGTAGAACAGGACTCCATAGTTTGTTCGTGATGTTAACAAGCAAGTGATAAATTGGTTTGAAAAGGTTCGAGAATAGTCTTTGCAGGTAAATAAATGTTCGATATCTTAAGGATGCACACCTATGAGAAGTATCCAATCACGTCATGGTCAAGATGCTAGTGGCATCCCATGCGAATAGTAAAATACGCCACTACAAGATACTGTCTTGACTGTATCACAAGCACACGACGCCTCCAGAATGAGACTTTAGTAAGATAGTTATTAATAATTCAATTTGTTTAGGTTCTGGGTAAACATTACCTATGATAAAGTTGTTTCATCTATAGACAATAAAATAATGTTAATGGATGCACTGAGCCTGAGAGACCAGTAAGCAAATCAACAGTTGACTGGGACATCATGGTGGAGGTAACAGAAATGGTTGACCCAAGTATGATACGAATAGGAACTACCTAACCTAGTCTAGGATTGTTTGAATCAGTCTTTGGCTTCAATATTTCTGCTGCTAGAATGGGGAGGTGCTTGCTTGGATCCGCCGTCTCTACTAGGTAGGTAGGTATTTATTTCTATTGACTTTCGCAAGCGCATGTCACGACCCAATCCTGGACTTCAACCTTGCAACTTTCCCCAAGTCACCACCCTCAACGTCGCATCATCCCCCAGTACACCAATTATACTGTGACACTCTCAAGGAATAGCCAGCTCTCCGAGATACAAACATTATGAGCAAGCCAGGATTGTCCTTTGGCCTCAACCTTAGCAAAAAGCCAGGCGCGTCAAAGCCTGCACCGCCAAAGCGAAAGCCCTTGTTTGGCGATGACGATGACTCGGATAACGACGGTGCCAATGATCAGGGAAAGACAGAAGAAATTGGAGAAATCGATGATTTCGGTAGCGTTCCGAAGCCAAAGACAACCACCTCGAAACCGACAAAGTTAAAGAATGGACCTCCAACTCAACCACCAAAGCTCAAGTCGAAGGGGCAGCCAAACATGATGTTTGGCGATCTCTCCAGCTCTTTGACGTCTCGAAAGAACGCCGAGGCTGCCGCCGAAGTCGATGCCAGCGTTTACGAGTACGATTCCGTTTACGATTCTCTTAAACCTAAGAAACAAGCCACAAAGGAGGACCAAGAAAAGAAGCCAAAGTATATGAAGAACATCCTGCAAGCGGCCGACGTACGGAAACGCGATGCGCTCATTGCAGAAGAGAAGAAAATTGCTCGAGAGCGAGAAGCTGAAGGAGAAGAGTACGCCGACAAGGAAAAGTTCGTTACAGAAGCCTACCGAAAACAGCAAGAGGAGAATAAACGACTAGAAGAGGAAGAAAGGAAGAGAGAAGAGGAAGAGGCAAAGAAGAACAAAACTGGTGGCATGTCTGCTTTTTACAGAAAACTCCTAGACAAGGACGAGCAAAGGCATTCAGATGCTATCAAAGCAGCTGAAGAGAAGACGAAATCCGGCATGCCCGCAGAAGAAGAGACTCAGGGCGCCGAGGAGGAAAATGAGAAAACCGAAGCTGACCTAGCCAAGGAGCTCAATGAGAAGGGCGCCGCGGTGGCCATTAATGAAGACGGTCAAGTCGTTGACAAGCGTCAGCTCCTGAGAGGTGGCTTGAATGTTGGTGCAAAGAAGAAGGAATCAGCCCAGCGTGAATCAGAGCGACAAGCCGAACGACCACAGAAAGAAGCTATAAACCGACAATACGACAGACGACAAAATCAGCGAGAGCGACAAACGCGCATGATGGAGCAGCAACTGGAAGAATCGATGAAGCGATCACGACTTGAAGAAGCAGCAGAAAGAGAAGAGGTTGAGCGCGCGGCCAAGAGTCGCAAGACGGAAGGCGAAATCTCGAGCGCGAAGGAACGATACCTTGCGCGTAAACGAGCTGCCGAGGAAGCGAAGAAGGCTGCCGGAGGAGCTTAGATACCCAACATTAGAAGAGAAGAGTTTGAATATAACGGCATAGCATGGCCATCGATACATTATCCCTGTCATTTCTGTTCCAGGTCGTCTATTCATCAATTCTAGCCATAATTCAATTGGTCGTACATGACAATTTCCTCTTAAAACGTCATCCGGCCCATTCCAGACATGTTGTCACAATATGATACAATCATGCGAACTTGCTCCAAGAAGCATCGCAGGTCGTTTGCTTTATATTCAGATTTTGCGCATCGTCATAACGTGGGGTCTTTTAGTGACCAGACTCCTGCCTTAATCGAGCAATGTAGGCCGAGTTGACCATGTTCCAGGCGGCCATGTACTTCTCCATGCAACCGGTCATGCAGGTCGTCTCGCCGCTCGACAGGGAAGTTCCAGGCTTAGGGACGCACTTCTCGAAGCAGGTTTCTTGGAGTTTCTGTACCGAGGACCCGATGTTAGTATTCGTCGGTGTCTAGGAGCAATTGCGATATGGACGGACCTCGATCAGAGTGCGAGCGTTGACCAGGTTGGCCTCCTGCTGAACCTGCTTGATAACAGCAGCCTTGACTTGTGTGGAATCCATGGTTGTGATTTTGTGGATTTAGAGACTTGGAGTCGTGACGTTGCTTGGGCTGTAGAGAAAGCTTGATCGCTATCGCAAAAAGATAGGCGGTACTGGAAAAATCCATGGTCCGGTTGGGTACATGACTCGCGCAATGCTGGGTTTATGCCTAGAAACTCTAACATATATTCTTTGCTGAGTCATGTCATTTATCTCGCTATCCGCCTTCCAGCCTTCCAGGCGATCATGTTGTTTTACTCATGAAACCACCCATTTGTATATCCAGTCTACCAGTAATGACTGATTAATTAATCATTCAACACAAACCAATGTATGTTTGATAATCCTACCATTAGCTAATCATCCATCAGCCCTCTGCATAACGTTACACGGTTTGACGTCCAATGATGTGACCATTAGGTATTCTTGTATGTACATATAGTGGACAAGTGCCGTCATACATTTCGTAGATTTCATTAACAGAGTAATAAAGTGAGTAGGATTTGGCTGAAATCAACTTAAGCTATATCATATTCCAAACGTCTGTCAAATCTTACTACAGTCAATAGCATTATCGTCGCAATGGTTCTAAGCACAATGAATGCTATGGTGGTTGAGGTACCAGAAAATGGTTCCAAACCCGAGTTGATCAAGAAGCAGATCTCTCCGCCCATGTTGGAACCTCATGAGGTGCTGGTTAAGGTTGCAACTGTTGCACAAAACCCAACTGATGGTAAATCTCCGAGAGCATCAAATCAACTTCGTATCACTGACTTTTCCAAGTCCAAGCTTTTGACCTCAATCTCTTTGGAAACGGCGCTGTGCTTGGTTGTGACTTCGCTGGTAAAGTCGAACGTCTTGGCAAGGATGTCACAAAGGTTGCTGAGGGCGATACAATTGCTGGTCTCATTTGGGGTGGTAAGTTGAGCAGAACAATTGGAGAAGTCTCAGGGCAGTTACTGATAGGATTCGAACAGGTGAGATCAAGGGCCTGGGAGCATACAGCGAGTACACCAAAGCCCATGAGAGCATTTGCTTCAAGGTTCCAAAGAGCATCTCACTCCCAGAGGCTGCCACTATACCACTGGCGTCTCTGACTGCTTGGCTTGCTTTTTTCTCAAGGGACAGCTTGAACATTGACCGTAACAAGTCAGACAACACCGTCCTGGTCTGGGGTGGAAGCTGTAAGTCTATATCAGGACCCCTGCTTCCGAGACGGCAGGCTAACACTGAGAAGCGAGTGTTGGACAGTACGCTATTCAGATTGCATCAATCTTCGGCTTCAAGATCATCACAACCTGCGGTCCTCACAGTTTTGACCTCGTCAAGTCGTTTGGAGCTACTCATGTCTTTGACTATAACGACCCCAACGTGGTGAAATCCATCAAAGACGTAGCACCTGATTTGAAGTATGTTTTCGATACTATCGGGAACAAGACGTCGTCTGTGACGGCATCCGAGGCTATTGATGAAAATGGTGGCACTCTCTGCACAGTCAGACCGGATAAGAGCTTCACTGAGAACGTAACCAAGCAGACCCGAGTCACACCTGTACTTGTCTGGACTGCATTCAACCGGGTGATCCAGTACAAGAAGGCTTCATTCCCGGTGAGTGGAATAGAATTTGTACTGACGCATTGATACTGACCATACAATAGGCTAGTGAGGAGGATCACAAGCTGGGCGTTGAGTTTAACGACAAGCTCCCTGGCTGGATCGATGAGGGCAAGATCAAGCCTAACAAGCCCAAGGTTCTTGGTGGACTGGATGCCATTCCGCAGGGATTTCAGGAGCATAGGGACGGTAAGATCTCTGGGTTTAAGCTTGTGTATGAGCTATAGATCCATTTGGTATCTCGAGTATTAAGCATCAAGATAAAATGTCCATATGAGTATTCATTTATTGACTGATGCATGTGAATTGTGGCTGCTCTATTTGTGGCTTTATAAAAGTGAATGGAAGGGGTTAAATGACAGGGGTCGTCCCCGTTAGTCTACCTAGTACAGTACCTGCAGTGGGGAGCACCCTCACCTAAAATCGGTTTGGCCGTAGACCTGAGGAAGAGGACACTTGTGCTAGCCCGAGCTCCTGTCCCGACCTACAGTATCGACAGAACACTCCCTACATTACCCACAGCGTCACGGCGACTTTGACAACCGACCACTGTGGTCAATTTTTTCCTCCTCCTACTCCAACATTCGATCGATCATACTGCCACGGTCAAGAGCAGTGTGCACCCGATACCAGCCAGTTTTGTAATTGGCCTATTCGAGACCAGATATAGCTTCATCATGCGCTTGTCTTCACTATCAGCGGCGCTCCTCGGTGCGTTCGCATGGACTACCAGCGCTTCTGAGTTCGACGATGAAAACATCAGGAGTATCTCTGTATGTTGTCCATACCCTGGTTGTCACTATCTCGAGTTCCTTGCTAACCTTTTCTTCCCATCTAGCTCAGGACACATTCCCTGACCCAGGTTAGTTGCGGCGCACGCACGCGAGCATAGAATTCAAAGATCGACTGATTGATTAACCCTCGTCATCAAACAGCCCTACCTCGACTCGGATATGCAAAGCCGCTGGTACGACTTTGGAGGAGATACCATTATTCGAACCGATTCGTACGCTTCCCCGATCCTCTGATAACGGCATGACAAGACTTTGGGACATTGGGTTGACTTGTTACAGGTACATCCGACTTACTTCTGATCGCCCTTCGCAGTCGGGATGGATGTACTCGCGAGTACCCCTCACTGCGACAAACTGGCAGATTGAGGTCGAATTCAAGATTTCAGGCAAGAACCAGCTCTACGGCGACGGTTTTGCTATGTGGATTACCCGCCAGCGTGCGCAGATGGGAACTGTCTTTGGTGGACCTGACAACTTCGAAGGCCTCGGAGTCTTCATCGATACTTACAAGAACAACCGCCCCGGCGTCGTCTTCCCCTATGTTATGGCCATGTACGGCGATGGCAAGACCTCTTACGACAAGTCCAACGATGGAAAGCACACCGAGCTCGCTGGATGCTCGGCGCGTGGTATCCGACATGCCAGCATCCCCACCAAGTTGCGCCTTACCTACTTCCAGGACAAGCAGCTCAAGCTGGAGCTTCAGTACAAGGTTGAGGACGAATGGCAGACATGCTTTGATCTCGAGGAGCCCCCGGCTGTCCCCAATATTGCATACGTCGGTTTCACTGCCGAGACTGGTGAGCTTAGCGACAACCACGATATCATCTCCGTCGCTGCCAAGAACTTGTACACCCAGCCTGGCAGCGGTGGCAACACCGGCGGCAAGTCCTCCAGCAGCAAGAGCAAGTCACGAAAGGGTACTGGCAAGACTACCACCGGTCAGAAACAGGGTAGCAGCTGGACATGGTTCTTTACCAAGATCATCCTTTTCATCATCGTTGCTGGCGGTGCCTACGTAGGCTACACAGCCTACCGATCCAAGGCCAAGTCGCACAGATTCTAAGCCGGTGGGAAAATAGCTGTAAACCAAGGGCGAAAGTGGTGCTGAGAACGACGGAAGGGGACCAAGTTGATGAGATACACACGAGTCTCTGCTTAGACAGCATCGTCTGGACTTCCTTGAATCTGTTATATATGTTTTGAGTAGGAGAGAGGCTGGTGAGAAGGACACAGGCCGGTGAGCATCGTCGAATGCTTTTGACGAAAAAAAATCCATCTATCTTTTTGTTGCGTTATATGCTGTGTTCGTATTGTCCATGATGTCTGCTGGTGAAGATTCAAGAGATGTTGGCAGCGCAAATCCATGCAAGTGGATGTAAGCTCCCATGTGTCAATTTCCTCTTAACGGCAGAACGGCTTGAGGAAGATATACGGATACAGATAGTAACTTCTTCCAAGTGGATATATATGATACTAACAAAGGCTAGACAAAGGCTACTAGGGATTGGTTGCAGTCTGCATGCTATGTCGTCTGGAAAACTACCGGAAACAGTAGCTCTAGGGTAGGACAGGGCGGTTGCTAGTTGCGATAGACTTGATGATGGGTAATTTACCCAGACAATCAATTAACTACTAGACTAACCATGCTGCTGTTGTAGCTCGTCACAAAAGGGAATACAGCATTCCTCTGCGTTCAGGTACAAGAGATAGCTCATCATTATACGTTCCAGTCAAGGCACACACTAGCCCGGAGCCGGGATCTTAATTGAGTTGCACTTATCTGATGATTGAAGGAGGCTTTTTTCTAGGATCCGTGTTGGACTAGCTGATCATCCACTCGTATCCTGAAGCCTACCACGAGCTGTCTCTCTTGTCCGTGGCAGGCAGGATGATAGTGGAAGCTCCCGTCGCCTCAAAGTTATCACCCCGCAATGGGATGGACAAGCCCACTTATATATTGACGGCTAGAGGAAGCTACTAAATAAGCCAAGCGCCAACTCCCGAGGCAACATCCAATGCCCGTACTTGACTGTAGACGAATGTTTTCTGGACAGTTTTGAGTTGCTCTCCTGATGGATGTCAGCTTTTGGCACGCCCTAACGTGTTTGTGTCTTGTTCCCTCTCATTCCAACCCAGCGTGTTGTTTCTTGCAAGGGCGTCAACCCTTAGTTAGCTATCTGCATCTTTCCCTCTTTCTCTGCCATTTTCCCATCTGATATCATCCTATTCTGATCAATGTCATCGGCCTTTCATTTTCTACAGCCATTAATATATCGTCGCCTTGTGTCTAAGAGTCCCTCGTCGTCATTGTAGCTAACTTACTCGAGCTTCTTCTTACCTTACGGGCCCGACTCGCATCGATTGTCGTCACTTCCGATCTTCCGTACGCTTTCTTGTCTGTCGTTAGACTGTCTAAACCCCAGTATTCCCACTTGTATTAAGCTACCCGCCTAAACGACGACATCATCGTATCGCATCGCCTTTTCGTTTCTCTCACTTGACTCGATCCGACCCGTCGTCTCATGGTCGCTACAGTACTAGACTTATACAGCCCAGTACAGTAGACAGACCGTACATCAACCAATTGTGGCTCAGAGAAGGATCTCATCTCGTCTCGTCTCGACGCCTCGTTCTCTTCCTTTCCATTACAATTCGAACGGACACAGACAGAGGACTGGAACCGAGAAGAAGCAGCGACATCATCTTGCACCCCCAAGTTATCTAGTGCGCAGTCGCTGATCTGAGCTGATCATAAAAGAGGGGCAACCTTTTGTTTTGGCCGAAGCTGCAATTGCACTACATCATCGCCATAGTGCGGTAAACCTTGTATTGTAGGTATAGTACCTTACCTTACCTTACTCTCTGTTTTGTTCTGCTCTGCTCTGTGCTGTACCTTGCCTCGTGTCGCATTGCACAACGGTTAGTTTACCGTGGCATATCAATTTACGACAGCTCAATTCGCCTTACCTAAAGGTTAAGACGCTTTCAGTCTTTTCTCTCTATCTCTTTTCCCTAGCTATTTGTTTTTTCCCCATCGGTCTTTTATCTGAAACGGCCAGACAACTGTTGCCGGACCACCTTTCCAGCCACTACAATCAAGTATCTTGTCCTGTCCTGTCCAATTGCCGGCCTCGGTGGAATGCGCCAAGCGTTGGAATCCTTTGTTCACGCCAGCAGGACGCCATTAAGAAACATAACCAAGCCCTGTTTATCATCCTCGGATTTCAATCTTCTCTCTCCTTTCTTTTCCTGTCTTTTTGTTCTGTTCTGATCGTCTCATAAGCTACTGCATACTCACCAAGTTCAGCGTCTTCTTTACTGTTACCGTTACGTTGCAAGCTGAGAGTGAGGGAGAAGACAGAGCTTCCCCACAGAACAAAACAGCCCATACTCAGTCTGGACAGACAGCACGTCAGAATTCAAACCCCTCTCCACTATTACGTTGTTGTGCCTGGACTTGAAAGAGAGAGAGAGCTCCAATTGCAAGGTTAGGAGATAACTAGGCTACGTTAGGTTGCACCAAACCAGGCGAGCTCACTGACCTCTTGTTGGCACCAGAGGCAATAGACGGCTTGGATCCTTTCAACTAACAACAAACCTGACCTCTCCGTTCTGTCCTGTTCTGGCCAACTCAATTCGAGGAATAACAACAACAGCAAGACAACAACCCGCAGCTCTCCGGAAACTGGGAAACCGGCCGGATATTCCACAATAGATTCCACTTCCTACCCAGCCTTTTCCTCCACCTGGCCTTAACTGGAAAACCGTGCGATCGATCTGCAGAGAGTGCTTCCTCATCTTCGGGTCCATTCTACCGTAATCACCAACAGCACGCACCAGCAACCAGTACCAGCCCAGTACACACCAATACTATACCTAACACTACCTACTACCTTAGTAGTATCTACCTCACTACACTACACTACACTACGCTCCCCGCTTTCTCTTTCAATCAATTGCTTTCCCACCCCCTCTCTTTCTTTCGTCACACTACTACTACCCTATGCCTTCACTGGGGTTTCTCAAAAAAAAGCGGACCAGAGAGGGCAACTCTGACCCTTCGGCCTCAAGTCCAACTAGTCCAGTTACTCCTACCACTTCCAGGTCCAAGTCCATCTCCAAAGCTTTTCACCTGCCTCGAACCAATAGACATTCCACTTCAGCTCCGAGTGCCCAGCCAACCAACGCTCATCAACAACCTCAGCAACAGCCCGACCATCAGCATCAGGAAGGCGCAGCGCCTCAATCCAATCAGCCTCCGGCGCAAACCCAACAAACGGCAGGTGCTACCGACGGTCAACAGCAGCAGCAACAGCAAGACCAAGATATGGATACAATCAAGCTCCACAAGCCCGAGTACGGGACGAATTCGATGAGCCCTCACGATCACCAAAACCTCCCAAGCATCAATAATCTCATCAACCAACCTCAGCAGCAAAACAATGCTCAGGGCAATTCCTACAATAACGGCCAGACCAACCCGCAGTACCTAGCTGCTACGATAGATAACCACCGACCTCAAACCGTCAGTCCTGGAACTGATCCCGCCGTTCTACAGCAGCAACAGCAGCAGGCTATGCCACAGCCGCCGAGTATGCCTCCACAGCAACAGCAGCAGCCTTCTGATTACCAGCAATCTCAACAACAATACCAACAGCAACAACCGCAGGCGCAGCAGCAGCCTCAGCAGTTTCAACAACAGCAACACCAGGAACAGAACCAGAACCAGGTACCGCAACAACAACAACAGCAGCAGCCGTCGCAGCAGCAGCATACCCACCAGCCTGGTCACCAGTACACCAATTCCGTGATGCGCGTCACGAAAGGCAAGTACTCGTTGGGTGACTTCGATATCTTGAGGACGCTCGGAACCGGTAGCTTCGGCCGTGTCCATCTAGTCCAATCGAAGCACAACCAGCGCTTTTATGCTGTCAAGGTGCTCAAAAAGGCCCAGGTGGTCAAGATGAAGCAGGTCGAGCATACCAATGACGAACGACGCATGCTGGCTGATGTCAAGCACCCTTTTCTCATCACCCTCTGGGGTACATTCCAGGATTCAAAGAATCTTTACATGGTGATGGATTTCGTTGAAGGTGGCGAGCTGTTTTCGCTTCTGAGGAAGTCTGGTGTAAGTTTGAACCCGTCCTGTCAAAATCCAGTTGATTAAAACGTTACAGCGCTTCCCTAACCCTGTGGCCAAATTCTATGCCGCCGAGGTCACTTTAGCCTTGGAGTACCTCCATTCCAAGAACATTATCTATCGTGATCTCAAGCCAGAAAACCTTCTCCTCGATCGACATGGCCACCTCAAGATCACAGATTTTGGCTTCGCGAAGCGAGTTCCCGACAAGACGTGGACACTGTGCGGTACACCTGATTACCTGGCCCCTGAAGTGGTTTCTAACAAGGGTTACAACAAATCCGTGGACTGGTAAGTTGTCGCACGAATAGTTTGGAAGTATATACTGACGAGTTGGACGTGCTAGGTGGTCGTTGGGTATCCTGATATATGAAATGCTTTGCGGTTACACGCCATTCTGGGATAGTGGATCTCCGATGAAGATCTACGAAAACATTCTCAAGGGCAAGGTCAAATACCCCGCATACGTTAACGCGGACGCTCAGAACCTCTTGGAGCGCCTGATTACGGCCGATTTGACAAAGCGCCTGGGTAACTTGTATGGAGGCCCAGCAGATGTGAAGAACCACCCTTGGTTCGCTGAAGTCACCTGGGACCGACTAGCCAGGAAGGACATAGATGCTCCCTATACGCCACCGGTCAAGGCAGGTGCTGGCGATGCCAGCCAGTTCGATCGCTACCCAGAGGATCCTGAGAAGTATGGCCTGGTTGGAGGAACAGATGAGTGAGTACCAGATTGGAGTGTTGAGAAACGAGCTTGGCTAACCCATACGCAGGTACGGACACATGTTTACGGAGTTTTAAGGGCATGCTTCATTGAGTAAACGAAAGAGGCTTTTGTATGACTAGGTCGAGGCTAGGCCTCGCTTGATGCGAAGAACTGTGGGCGAGGCGTCGATGATGGTGAAATGCTGATACGCTTTTGTGCTTTACATGAGGTTCAATGGTTCATTTTTGCGGGCAGCTGTGAAATTCGGGTGTTGGGCAAGATGAGCTTGTGAGGAACGACTCAGTTCGAAACAAAGCGGCAATGAGCATTGGCGAACGTACGAAAGGATGTTTGTGGCATGAACGAGTAGGTTTGCATAAACAGCCTTATCGAGTACGATTCTATCCTTTTGTGACCTACCTAACTATGATCCAATATGCCCAATTTGCGGATTTAAGAGTACTGACTTGGACATGTGTATTTCTGTGTAGCTTATATGGAATTAGAGAGTAGAAAACTCGGCAATGCCATGAGCTGATGTTGGACCAGGTATATTAGTAGTGCGAAGAAGATAGTAGTGATGACGTTTTTCAACATCAACTTCATCTTCCCTTGCTGTGATTGAGTGTTGAAGCTTAGCAGGTCACTTTCTCCACCTTGAGCCGTGGACGGGTTCCTCTTTTAGCGGCACGCGCGGAGGCTAAACAGAAACGGTCAGGACTGGATTTATTGAGGCTGGGGTTACACTTTAACTTGCCCAGGTACAGTAGAAGCTGTATGTACGCCATACGTTACAAGTGCGGTCAGCATGTGGAATGTATTTTTAAGTGCCAGGTAGGTAGGTACGTTGGATAGTTGGGAGTGGCCGCTCTTTCCGCTCCATCTCCATCTCAATACGTATTCAATACTACAAATTGGAAGGATCGGACTGCGGTGAGAGGGAAGGAAATACCGAAAGAAAAGGTCATTGCGGCCTGTTCCTTCCATTTCTAAGATAGAAAGTCACGAGGCTGGGAGAGTCTAGAATCTCACCCATGGAATCTAATTGATCAGCCTTTACAATCCCAGGCACATAAGCAGGGGGAATTGTCAATTTCTCGGGTCTCAGAGTTTGTTCAATGTCACTCTGACATTCTGATTCAGCCTCATCGAATCCCCTGCTTCAGTGAGTAGTCCATACCTAGGTACGGACAAACTCACCGACTTCTGTTTCCTTTCATTCTTCTTTGTTCCGTCTCGTTGGAATACGATAACGTATCCATCTGCACCTCATCTAGGTTCCGTAAAAGCTCATAGCCAAGCTTTGACTAGCGAGCTGCAAGACGCAGCACGAGCAGCCAACCCGGGGGAGGTGGCTTTTCTCTTAGGACGCGTCCGCAATTAATTCCAATCGATCGATCAACCACGTCGCACACAGAGAGACATACATCTACACACTTCAAATATCTGTTCTGTATCACAGTCGCAATGGAGGATTATCTGTTTCGACACTACGTTGATCAATGCCGCATCGTTCACGAGGATACTAGCTACATCGAGATTTTCAATTACTCGGTAAGTCACTTGCATCTGCATCCAAGAAATCACTCTTCACAGATTACAAAAGACAATTCGCTAATGCGCTCATTAGGATCCCTTTTATAACGTCTGCGAGGAGCATCCTTTGCCGGATGATGAGTTTGATAACTTTTTACATCAAACCGTTAGTGAATTTCCACTCCAGTGTCTCATCTAGGATTCAATTGACGAGATTAGGGTGCCTTTGCACCGCCAGACAACTTGAGGTCCGATACTAAGCTGCTTAGCGGTGTCCGATTAGTGTAAGTTTTCAAAGACATCAAGTTTCTTTTATAAGAACCGACTAACACTTGTGCCAAGAGTCCAAAAGAATGCCAAGCACCCCGATACGTTTCTTCCAAAGGTTATCTCACTTTCTCCAGAGAAATATGGATCTATGGTTCGCACCATGAACCTACCATATCGTGGTATCGAAACAAACTCTGTGGTCGGCCCTTTCTTCTGGTCTGCGCATGATCAGGATGACGATGACCCTCACTTGCGTGAGTTCACTGTTAGACTTATGTATTGAGCTCAAAATGACTAACACCGTCTCACAGATATTGTCCACCGAAAATCAGATGTTCTCAAAAAGGGCAGGACGAGAGGTTGGGAGATGCTCCTTTCTCATTCCTTCAAGACTGGTATTACTACTGGTTTCATCAAAGGAACCCCCAGCTCAGAAGTAGAAAAGTCTTTGGACCATCTCAAGGCTTGCGCCGACCAAGTCGGGCATCCGCTTCTACTTCCCATCATCATCCTTACATACGACTTATCCCCTGAAAATGATGAGAAACAGCGTAAAGCTCGTCATTGGCTCCGTCGCCTTGAAAATGCTGTCAGCCTGCGAAACGAAGTCGAGGAGCAGGAGCAGTATTTCCAGAACGGCTTCATCGACATTGATGGGCTAAGTCGTGATCTCGTTGAATGCCATGGCAATGTCATGTGGAAACGTCCTCAAGCATATGAAGCACTCGCCAAAGAGATGGAGAAGGCCATGGAGACCTTTCGATTTGTTTGGCTCACTCTAAGTCCGGCCGTCGAAGAGCAATGCGAAGCTGAACGAAAGCATCACAAAGAGATTGAAAAACTGCATCGAAGTATGGTATCGCGATTGGACTTTTACAAGGTCAAGCTCAAGGGCTTGGAGAATTACATTCATATCACTCTGGAGAGACTGAAGGTTCAGCGCGAAGCTGCAAGTTTCCCTTTTCTAGTATCTTGATTCAAACTAACACATCATAGCTTTATAACATCATGTCCCAACGTGAGGCGAGACTGAACCTCGAGATCGCAGGAGAGCAAAGGCGAATAGCTCATGCCAGTAAGCGGGATAGCACGGCCATGAAGACGTTATCCCTTATGGGTGCACTGTTTCTACCAGGAACCTACCTCGCCTCTGTCTTCAGCATGACTTTCTTTGACTTTGGAGCCGGTTTGTTATTATCGCCCATTTTTGCTGGTAGTTTATACTAACATGGCCCCCTAGATGCGGATCCTGTCATTTCTGTCGAACTCTGGGTCTACTTTGCCATAACAGTTCCAGTTACAGCCCTAATCGTTGGTTGCTGGATGTTCATCGACAAACGACGTCAAGAACAACACAAGAAAGACGACGCGGACTTGGAGAAGAACATTGACAAGATGGAGAAAGAGATAATGTTTGCGCTTCGCAAGCGAACGATGAGCAAGGCTAATACCTGGAACACCGTAAGCCCACCCCCAAAACCATGAGACCTGCCAGGATACGATACTTGATCGAGCAACTTTTGTGCACTTCTTTGGAAAGATGTGCTCCATTTCGGCTACAAGGCGAACTTATGACTCACGAACACATTTTGATGCCATGTGTTATGACATATATGACTTGATTTCATGGATAGACTTAGTTATGGATACGATGAATAAAGCATATCTATGTATAAATATGAATATAATACATTGAAACCTAAACGTCTTCTCACATTACAAGCGACTGCTGAAGGATCTATCCAACAGCTTCTACCAAGTTTCCAATGCCGGTTTCCCCACAGTGACTGACATTGACATGGCTGCATTAAAATATCATATGTAACCCTTGTAAACTCCATCATGGTCTATTCGTGCCGATGTAAAACGAAAACAGCAAAGCATGGGGCATCAAAATGAAAGTGTGCTTTTCTCCAAAAAGAACATTGCGCCGCTCGTGTGTAGGGATGGTATGATTAAATGCGAATTTGACCATCGCCAGAACCACCAAACCACCTACGGAAGTCTGGCCCCGAGTTGGATGGCCCAGCACCCGCATCGTTATCGTCGCCACCCATCCACTTTGGCTTCTTAATATCGTTGAACCACTTGGGAGCCTCAATACCATCCATCGTATTCTTCATGCGATGGCCGATGATGGTAAAGAGGTTGTCATCTTCTGGTTCTTCGTCATTCCAGTTCGGACCATAGCGATGTTCCGGACCACGACGCGCGCTCGTTGTGGAGGGTCGAGCGGGTGATCGAGCAGGCGAAGATGTAGCGCCACGAGCAGAAGGTATTGACAGGACGGGGGCCGATCTGCCGCCTGTTGTTCCAGTTCCGCCTATCCTAGCGAGAGCATCCTCCCTACGATGGAACAGTGTGTTTCCGCCGAGCTCACGAGAAATGAGATCTCTACCTTCGCGCCACGAGCCAGTGCCGTAGGTGATGCCATTCTCTTCCTCGTCGTCAATGACATCCATGCCAACGAAAATTCGCTTGACCCTGCCATAGATACCAAATAGGGTAGCAAAGACTGGGAAAAGCACAACAACGGGGAAGAGGTCATCAAACCAATGACCCAACGGTGTAAAGTCGATCAACTGGCCAAGGAATCCGTAGAACACTGTCTTCTTGTAGACCTGGCTTGATAGGAAGGTAATAAAATTGTAAGAAATAGGAATGGTGAGCTTGGCCACTTGCATGGCGTACCAGAAAGCCGACTCGTGAGCTGTGTTGCGACGAACGAGAGCCCGGCCACGCCAGACTTTGACTTCTGTCATTGATATCAAGGCAGCTGCACACATGTAGCAAATCCAGAACGATGAGATGGCCTGACCAGCGAAACCAACTTCAGGCTTATCACCAACCCAGTGATGTACCACTGTTAATCTGATGACCGACAATTTGGGGAATGCAACCTTAACTACCTCGGACCAAACAATACAGGCGGATGCTGCTGCCAAGAACAGGCCAAGAAGAACTTGAGCATAAGGTAATATCTGGTAATAGTAGAGATATCGTGTGTATGGAGTCAAGATGACAGTCTTTTCCCAAAATGTTGCGTGGGGCGATACCGCTCCAAAATCGAGCTTTCTCGATGCTGCGGAATCCAGAATTGCTTGTGTTTCGGCTGCTTCTTGAACCAGGTCGCTCCATGCATTGACATATCGAGATCGAGCGTGCTTTGCGCGCACGTATTTCCTGGTGAGATCGGCGAGGTATTTTTCGGTGATAACATGTGGAATAATGGTTGTGTCGGGACCCGTGCCGAATCGTGTGCTCCGAGTTTGAGATTCTGGGAGGTTGGCCATTTCTTGTAGTTCCTCAATCCAGTCTCGGTATGTATTTGCGCTTCCTGTCTTGCGTCGTCCCAGTTCAGCGACTTGAACCTCAATATCCTCAAGTTTTGCAATCGAGTCCTCCATCTCTTCGTAAACCTTGGGCGCCTTGCTCTGGAGTCGTCGGAGCCGTCCGCTGATGCTTGCGCCGCGCATGAGGCGTCTCGGTATTGATACCAAACCGTGACCCATTAGATAAATAGCAAGGATCAGTCCCCAACAGTACGCAAGTGCCATGATCGTGCCCTTGATGGCTTCGACCTTGAAGCCAAACTTGATGAAGAAGTAAACGAGGCCGATCGATGAGAATCCCAGAACAATGGCGTGAAACTGCGCATTGCTGCGAACTGAGTACATGAACTTGTCGTATGGTTCCCTGTATCCAGAGTCGGAATATTCGGCCAAAATTGGGAGTATGAACCTAGGGTTGTTCGTCAGCATAACGCGCCATACACACCAGCAAATCATCATACCAAGTCAAGGCAAATGTCAACCAATACGAGATGCGCCATGAAACCAATATGACCCGTTCGGGGAGCCATATTCCTCTTGTAGCTTCATCTCCAGTGACTGCGCTCGAGGCGAGATCGATCGGGACAAGGATGACGACTATTGTTGGAAGCCAAAGAGCGAAGAAGATGGGGATGAGATAAAAGGCTGGCGTTGTCCGTAGAGGGAGGTAGTATCGCAGAATAAGGAGAACGACGAGGGAGATGACAACAAGAACGATACATGAGAAGATCGCTGAGCCGACCGGCGACGAACTACTTGTTATGTGTAACATTTCGAAGAGACACAGCGCATGGCGCACAAATTTGTAAGGATAAGATTTAAAGTGAAGCCTAGAAGTGACCAAAAGATGGTTAACTTAATTGACATGCGATAGACAGGGGCACGGGCCGTTCGGACTTGGTCTCGAGGTACGTACCTCGGAGGTTGTCTGCCCGCCTTGCGTCATTCAACTTTGACCCGCTTAGGCCCGTTTTATGCATGGCCCTGCATGGAATGAACCAGCCCTGTCTGATACTGCACTATACTGGCCTACAGTACCGTGCTGAGTACTCTGTAGGTCCACCTACCTACAGATGCGCCTTAATTGAAACGCGTGCAGCTCACCCAGGTAACCTAACCTAGACGCGCCGGTTGTCTCCACGCGTTTTTGAGTGCAACTTTCAACCGAGCAACGGCATCCTTTCACAACGAGAGCGCATCACAAGTTGCTTTATTCTTTTCAGACTTATATTGCGTCAAGTCGCATCTTGATTCCCACTTGCGATACATATTGTTTATTTTCCTAAACAGTGCAAGGAAAAATGACGGACGTTGAACAGTGTAAGTGTAGCCTCCGTCGCAACTTTCCTTGTTCCTTAATACTGACATCCTTCAAAGGGCTCGCGAACGCCAACGAGGCGATTCACATCAGCCTTGTGTCCCCCTCCGAATCTGGTCTTCAGCATGTTGCGACCTTCAACCCTCGACACACTTACTCGATTTTCGGCGAGGAGGAGCAGATTTTCGGGTACAAGGATCTTAAGGTCAACCTTCGATATCGAGCCAACGATATGCGACCGCACCTGAAGACGTCTTACAGCAAGAAATTCAGTGCAGTTGGCGGACCTGAGCCGACAGATGTGGCAGCTATTCTCGAGGAGGGTAACCATCTGCCCAAGAGTGCGTTGCTCATCTTTGTGCATCAAAGCCATAAATACTGACAGCATCTAGTTGCCTTTGCTAAAGCAAGCGATTTTGAGGAAAGCTCCAAGCTACTGGCCGACGACTGGACACCACCAGGAAAACTTCACACAACTTTCGATAGCCCCGATGGTCAATACGAGATCTGGCGCGGAAACCTTGCCGATCCAGCTATCAAGCAGCTCAACACTCGCCTGCAACTATTTGTACCTCTCTTTATTGAAGGGGGGACCTATATTGGCCAGGATCCTGAGGGGGAGTCAACCGAACTGGACCTGTCTGATGCGGACCGTTGGACTTTCTTCGCCCTGTACCAGAAGCGCAAGGTGGGGGACAAGACTACATATGTGTTTGTAGGCTACTCGACTGTCTATCGTTTCTACTATTTCCAGCCTCCCACCCCACCAGCATCACCACGAAACGACGAGTGGGAGTTGCCCAATGGTAACATGGACCTCGGCGAGCTCCCTTCCAGGGCAAGATTGTCGCAATTCGTCATTCTGCCTCCATTCCAAGGCAAGGGCAACGGAGCGCGACTCTACAAGACTATCTTCGAGCATTACCACAAGATCCCACAGACTTATGAGTTTACCGTCGAAGACCCCAACGAAGCATTTGACGATTTGAGAGATATCTGTGACTTGCAATTTCTCCGAAAGATGCCCGAATTCAACACTTTGCGAGTTGACATCGATGTCGCCATTCCCAAGACGGGCACACTCCCCAAGCTGATTGTTAATAACGATAAGCTTGAGACGATCCGCCTTGAGGCCAAAATTGCTCCACGCCAGTTTGGAAGAGTTCTCGAGATGCACCTCATGTCTCAACTCCCTCTATCAGTACGGCCAACCATGGCGATTGATGAAGACAAACCAGCTGCGACAAAGGCCGATCGACACCAAGCCAAAGTATGGAGCTTGATCGTGAAGCAACGGCTGTACCGTCACAACAAGGACCTCCTTTCTCAAATCGAACCTCGTGAGCGTGTGGAAAAGCTCGACGATACCCTGCATGGCGTTGGCCTCGAGTATGCGCGCATCCTGGCTGCTGTTGATCGTTCAGATCAGCACTCTGAAGGCCAGGCAACAGCTAACAGTAAGCGAAAGCTGGGTGTTGAGGATGGTGCGGAGGGTTCTAGTAGCAAGAAGACTCGAGTGGAAGACGCCTGAATACCAGTGTACTAATTACGTGTGAAGTATCAAAGAAAGGAACGATGTTTAATTGGGCGTTAGGAATGCATCGAACGAGGAAATCCGTTTGTAAACTGTACATAGAGCCATATCACTGTAATATCTGTCTGTGTCTTGCAGATTCAGCATGATCTGTGAATGGGAAAATGAAGAGTATCGATCAGGACAGTAAGACCCTACCCAGGCTTGGAAGGCTATTGTGAAAGAGTATGCACATCCTGTAGATACTATTGGATACTGGTCATCATGTGTGATGCTTCAAATGCAATTCGTTGTAATTCATGTCCTTATATACTATGCAATGAGATAATATACAAGATAAAGGCGCTCAGAACACATGAGATATTTATTTTGAAAGTGCCGCAAGCTCGCCCAGTTGTAATACAGTATGGAAAGGGATACTAGGTAGTAGAGCGACCTCTTGGCTCCATCCCTGACCATGGTCGGAATATTCAACTTCGTCCAGGGTAGATTCGCGACCGCAATGAGCGGACACTCTGACAAAGCAGCCGCGGATGGGTATAGCTGAGAAGTCCCAATCAATTCTCTTGATTATGGCCATCTCATTCGTAGTTGAACCTTGTTCCATTTACACCCTCGGCGCCCTTGCCAATCTGTCCAGCCACAACAGCGGCCTCGCGCACAGCTCTTGAAACAGTGCCGCGGACCTTACCCTCCTCAAGGACCAGGACACCACCAATAGTGCAACCCCCAGATGTGCAGACCTTCTCTCGGAGAAGGGCAGGGTGCTCGCCATGCTGGACAAGACCAGCAGTGCCCCTCATAGACTGTGTAGCCATGCGCTGTGCATCAGGACGAGGAATGCCCATGGCAACGGCACCGTCAATAGCAGCTTCTAGGACGAGGGCGAAGAAAGCAGGACCGGAAGCACACAGAGCTGTTGAGGCGTCCATGTGTCGGGTTGGCAGGTAAACAACGTCACCGATGCGCTTGAAGATCCATGTAACCAGACTCTCAGTGGCGTGGTCAAGAGGAGAGTTGGGAGAAGCAATGACAGTCATGGATTCGCGGATAACGGCAGCAGTATTGCACATGGCACGAACAATACGGCATCGGCCATCCTCCTCAGGGTCCTTGCAGGGCACAGCGCCGTGAAGCGCAATCTCGATGTCCTCGACAGTGATACCAGCGCAAACACTGATCAGGAGCTTACCATGCAGGGCCTTTGAGATACCGGGCTCAGTAAGAATCTCCTTGACCATCCAGGGCTTGCATGCCAAGATGACAACCTCAGACTGCTGAACAGCACCAAGGTTATCGTTGTGGACAACCTTCAAGACAGAAGAGTGCTCCCAGAGCGCACCCTTGACGCGCTTAGCGCCAGCAGGAGTGGCTACACTGGCAACAAAGCGCGAAGGAAGTCGCTCAGGCACCTCGCCACCAGGTGTTGAAGCTCCCGATCGGGGCAACTGCTGGAGGGGTTTAGGTCCTTGCATCTCGGCGAGGGAATTCAAGATTCCACTAAGAATGGCAACACCCATGGTACCTATTTGGCAATCAGCACATGGACCCGACAATTCTATTTAGACGTGAAGAGTTTAACAACATGCACGGCACTTATAACCATCCATTGATAGGTGTGCGCCATGCAGCCATGTGTTCATCTTCCGAATACTGGTACTTACCACAGCCAAGGACAGCCATGGTGAGGTCTGTACTTCCATTCGAGCCGTAAGGTGTGAGAGCCATTGAGTTGGGCATGACTGATTTTGTGTCTAAAGTTGATTGAATAACCAAAAGTTGTGTACAAGAGGAAGAAAATCTTAAGGCAGTTGACTGACTAGTGTAGAGCCTTAAAAGTATTAACGTTAAAGGCGGCAAAGATAGGCCAGAATGGGGACAGGTGGAAGCAAAATAAATTGAATAAACGAAAAAAAAAGCTGGGGAAACGGGGGAAGATGCAAGATTTATATGGAAGGATTCCACATTTATTGACTTATTATTATTACCTACCGTCAGGTTGATAGAGTCCTTGTTGACATAAATATATAGGCCTCAGCAGTCCAAAACTGAGTCCCAGGTAACGTAAAGTTCCTTTGCTGCCCAATGCGCGTCTTGCCCCGTATTCAAAACAGGAAAACGAAGCAAAGACGGAAGAATAAGGGGTAAGACAACTAACTACGTAGAAACACTATTAAACGGGTGCCATTCATGGAGAGGAGAGACGAGGACAAATTGCAGACAGCCAAAGTCTCACCATGTCAGGAGATGTAAGAAAAGCTATCACAATAGAGCCTTTTTTTGATAGGTTCCGGGCTAACAAAGTACTTTTCAGTACTCTGTACATGGTCTTCTACTAAGCCTGAGGTGGCCTCTTCGCCCAGACCGTGTAAGTGTAAGTGACAGTGACCCCTGGCGATCTGAGGTAATTCACCAAGACGAAGCCCCTGACATGCCCATGTCCATAATCCATGTATGGCTTCAACGTTGCTTCAGCGAACAAGAACTTGACATGCCTGACACTGACAGGCTTTTCACCGGCAACCTTTTATGGTTAGAGCTATGTGATACACCTTCGGCTAGTCCGACCCGGATTCATTTCTTATTAGTGAAGGGATTTCAGCTGAGAACAAGAGAAGCAAAAAAGAGATGCCCAAAGTAGATAATATTCGTGACAAGGTGAGACTTTGATTATTCCCGGTCGCTTCAAGGTCGCAAATTCGCTCACCGCAGATGAGCACAGCCACAGCCACAGCCATAATGTGGCACACTAAACCGACGGGCTCCTTTGCTCACTCGCCGCTGATCCACTACCGAACATGGATGAACCTACAGCTACAGCAACAAATTGCTTGGGCTTCTCATCTCAACTACCACTGACTGAAGAACTATCTTATACGAGAGCCGTTGTGTTTTGTTTCACCAAGCAAGGGTTTGAAGTCGCTCAAACGTTTCCAACTTACGGAGTTCGTCGCTCCATACATTTTATTTTTATCATCTTACTTTATCATAGTCTTTCACAATGGCTGATCCTTTTGAAGTGCGCATGCGCTTCACCTCTCAGCTTCAGCATCTCAATGCCTCAGTAGCATCTGCGCAAAAAGCTGCCCAATATGCGCTTCGATATAGGGATATGGACGAGGACTTGCACTCGTGCATTCTCGAACAGCTGGAAAGAGTGGTAGGGCCATCAATTCTCAGTGTAAACCTATCACTAACCTCAAGTTAATAGAATAACATGAATACAAGGGCCAACATTATGTACTTTATTGAGCATTTTCTCGACATGGCACAACGCGATGGACATCCAGACTATATCCGAATGATGCAACGAGACATTATTCGTGTTGTCGATGCTGTTGCTCCTGATGATCGATCCGGCGCTGCCAACGTCAGAGTCGTTCGAAAAGTTAGTTGACCCCTTGTGATCAGATACCCTCAACTTCTTTTAGGATCTTAACTGACATTTAGTACAGGTTTTACAAGGGCTTCAAGGGAAAGGCTACCTGGAGTCGCAAGCAGTTATTCAGATTGAGGATGTTATCAAGGAGCGTGAAACAAACGCAGCAGACCTCGCCTCACCAAATGGAGATGTTGAAATGACGGATATACCGCCTTCCCAGACTATTCCCAAATCAGATCGACGAGGCGCATCAAACCAACTTGACAAACGTCAAATAGAGCAGCGAATCGAAGAAGACCGAGAGCGTCACAAGCGCGAGCGCGAAAGTATATGGGCCATCCCCAAAACCGATAATGCTGAGATGAATCGATTATGGGAGGAGACTAGTGATTTCGGAGAAGACGATGATCGCCTGATTAGTGAAGAGCAGGGCGATTTTCAGAAGGAAATGGAAATGCAGTCTGGCTGCCATCATCATCAGGCGGCAAAGAATGGTGACCATCATTAGGAACGACTATGGGAAACCACCAGCGATTTCGGAGGCGATGATGAGCGCCTAATTGAAGAGGAGGATGATATGTTCCAGAAAGTGATGAGGATACAGTCTCGCTACCATGGTTCAAAGATGAGGGTGGATGAGACCCGTTGTTAGATGTTCAGCACATCTTTTCTCGGACGGCGTCGAAAGGCATCGAAACAGTGCTCGATTCGTAATTGGGAGAACAAAACAAGAAAGGATTGATACCCGCCATTTGCTGCATGGCTGTCTGGAGTCATGATGTTTAAAGCCATCGTTTCAAAGAGTTCGAAGCAACGATTGCAGCTTATCCAAGTGACAATAATTACTTCATGTTCAATATGATATCATGATTAGAGAAAACTCACCGATGAGTCTTGTCTAAGGGTGCATATTGTTAGATACTAGTACATATGTTTTTTATACATGCAATCCAGCCATCTATCGTGCCAAGTCGCTAGTCGTCGTGTCCCATAGATTGATGATCCGCCTTACTCCATAACCACAGTGGCGCCCAACTCCTTCATGGCGGTGATGATCTTCTCAGCGTCTTCCTTGGGAACGTTCTCCTTCATCATCTTTGGCGCGCTCTCAACGAACTTCTTGCTGTCCACCAAGCTCAGGCCGAGCATGTTCTTGATCTCCTTGATGACCTTGGCCTTGGAGGCGGCATCGAACCCTTGCAGCTTGAGTGTGAAGAGTGTCTTCTCGGCGGCGGCAGGAGCAGCTTCCTCAGCCTCCTCGACAGCAGCGGGGGCAGCGGCAGGAGCAGCAGCAAAACCGCCTATGGGCATATCGGGGATGTTGAGCTTGTTCTATTGGAGGTATCATGTTAGCGACTACGGTCCAGATAACCCCGCCAAGTACCAATTGATGTTCAGTCCAACACCAGCACTAACCTTGAGGCTGGAAACAAGGTCAGCAGTCTCCAGAAGAGTAAGCTGGCTAATCTGGTCGACAATGGCTTCGATCTTGGGGTTGATGGGAGCGGCTTCGGACGAGTTCCATCTTCTCGAGGTGGCCGGGATGCGGGCGAACTGTGCGGGTGCTCGGGCAGCGCGGGCGGATCGAAGCTGGCGAGCACAGCTCTGGGCGGCGTACCGGCAAGACATGGCCATTGTTGTGGTTGAACTGGTGGATGCTCAATTCGAGAGAGTCGTCGCGTGCGGGCGTCTGAGGGAACGACGTCTTGAAGTTTTTCGAGCTGTCTCGATGTTCCGGCGTGCTAGCGGCCGAGTCACGTGAATAACCGGGGCACACTTTCATATGTCGAACGATTCTATGTTTGCAGTGCAATTGTTTCTCCAATTCGAATTTTATTAATGTACAAGTAATGGGCACTATTTGCGAGTAAGATTGGGTCAATTGAGGGAAGCATTGGGTCTGTCTGTGTTCTGGTTGTTGATTCTGTGATCCCATGTGAGCCATAAAGTACGCTCGCTTGAGCCTATCTACCTACAGGCAGGTATGAGGTTCGTGCAATATATGTCCAACTCACAGAGAATTAGGCACCTGAGTATGCAGCCTCGCATTTAACTACTCTTTAAATAGTAGCATATGCTTCTAGCTATTTAACTTCGTAAATTGAATATTGTCGATGCCAATTACTTTACAGGTGAACTCCAGGGTCCATGACTAGGACGGATTAGCGCTGCCTGAGCAGCCCCCGGAAATTTACAAGCCGAGATAAGATAACAGAAAAAAAAAGTCTAGTTCAAGAGGTGCGGCTGGTGAATTATTACGCCAACACCAGCATCGGCAGCCAAAAATCGTCGACACGAGCGCAATCATGGGAATGATTGATGTCTCCCGGCAGAGGAGGTCGCTCCTTGCGGATGCGACTGTGTTGGAACTTTTGCCTGCAGAAATACTGGCAATCATTCAAACAGACTCTTCGACGAAGCTGCTCGACGCTATTGCTGAGGCAGCTCTTTGCCCACCACTTACAGAGCGCATCTTTGCGCATTTCGAGCATGTCTTCCCAGACATTTGTGCTCGATGGATTCTTAACCCCGGCAATGAACCTTCACGATACGTACGAATATACTCGGCACTTGCACGTATCTTACCTTTTGCTCCCTATCTATCCACATTTATCGAATACGCCTCTTCCACCGCCGAACAGCCGACTAATTCACCCTCTCTCCGACTTCCACCCTTGAAACTCGACCAGGATGCCATCACACAGGATGGAGAGGTCCTCTTACAGAGTCTCCTTGTTGCTTGGAGGCTGATCAGTTTCGACTCGCGCAACTTCGGCCCCCTCACGTCGGCCGCTTTTATGCAGACCCTGTTTAACCATGAAAGTACAGCAGTTCGTTATCTTGCGACCAGAATCTTTATCCAGCTTCTTCACGGATCAGATTGGAAGCTCGAGTCTCTAATCCAAGAACACATCGGCAAGAGCGAGGCTATCCTCGCAGACTTCGACGGCAGATCGATTGATTACGGGTTTCTGTCGCTGTACGAACAGTCTCGAGTGAAGTCCTTCCTTGCTTTGCGTCAGGAAGTACAAGCTGCCCATGAAGCCGACAACAACGAAAATCCTTGTTTACAGACCCTGACACCTTACGTCGTTGCCTATGGAAATGTTATCCTCCCCAGACCCCTAGGCCCAACCGGAGAGCCTTCGAACCTTGTGCTCACACCTACGACCGTGTCTAACTTGGAGAGGCTGGCAACTATGCTCCGCGATCCCGACCCAGTTATGTTGTATGGACTTCCGGGAGTTGGCAAGACTGCCTTGGTACACGAGATAGCTAAGCAACTTGGCATGTACTCAAATATGGTCACGTTGCACCTCAACGAACAGACGGACGCGAAGATGCTGATTGGCCTGTACTCGACTGATTCGAAACCTGGTTCTTTCCAGTGGCGCCCTGGTGTTCTTACCACAGCAGTGAGGGAAGGCCGATGGGTTTTGGTGGAAGATCTGGACCGAGCCCCCACGGAGGTTTTGAGCACCCTGCTCCCCCTGATTGAGCGAAAGGAACTCCTTATCCCAAGTCGAGGCGAGAGAATACGCGCAGCAAGTACTTTCCGACTCTTCGCGACAGTACGGACATCACGAGGGATGAATGGCAGGGAAAACCTGCCAAGTATGGTTGGCATCCGCTTCTGGCAGACTTTGAATACTCAGCCCCTTGCGGCCTCCGAGCTCGAAAACGTTGTGGTCCAAACGTATCCCATCCTACGAAGGCTTGTCCCGGATATCCTTGCCGTGTATGCCCGTCTGTCCCAGATCGGGAACAAACCTGGTGCATTGGCTCGGGGTAGAAACGTTATGGATCGCCAGATGACGTTGCGGGACTTGCTGAAGTGGTGCCGTAGACTACGAGAATCTTTAATCGCTTCCGGCTCAAAGACCGGCGAGGAAGCTATCACCAATACAACAGAAGACCAGATGTTCATGGAAGCTGTTGATTGCTTTGTTGGAAGCTGTCCTGATGCTCAGATCGGCAAAGACCTGGTCTTTGCCATCGCGGAGGAGATGCGCGTCCCGAAAGAACGAGTGGAATATTACCTATCGACTCATATACCCCCTTTGCAGGAAAGCGACAATCAGTTCAGCATTGGCCGCGCAGTGTTGCGCAAGAAGAAGCAATCCAACAGAGTACAGAAATCAAAACGACCATTCGCCAGCACAGCGCATGCCAAAAAGCTGTTGGAACAGATTGCCGTCGCTGTCAAGTTGAACGAGCCTGTCCTGCTTGTCGGAGAAACAGGTATAGGCAAGACCACGGTGGTGCAACAGCTAGCCGAGTCCTTGGGCCATAAGCTTATCGCTGTAAACCTGTCCCAGCAAAGTGAGGTCGGTGACCTTCTCGGTGGATTCAAACCCGTCAACACTCGGACATTAGCGATGCCTCTCAAGGAAGAATTTGAGGACCTTTTCTCCGCCACTGGCATCTCAGCGTCCAAGAATCAAAAATACCTTGAGCAGGTCGGTAAATGCTTTGCTAAGGGCCAATGGTCAAGAGTGTCAAAACTGTGGAAGGAAGCCCCCAAGATGTTCAACAAGATTGTCAAAGAGCTCGAACGAGTTCAGGCAGAACAAGCAGAGACCCGAAATGGAGATGAACAGCCTACGAAACGCCGAAAGACTCAGTCCAAGCTGCAAACCCTCCTTGATCTACGCCCACGGTGGGATATGTTTGCTCGGAATCTCGAGCAATTCGACGTCCAGATTTCTGGAGGCTCTGGTACCTTTGCTTTCTCTTTCATGGAAGGAAATCTTGTTAAAGCTGTCCGCAACGGTGACTGGGTACTTCTCGACGAGATCAACCTTGCTTCTCCTGACACTCTCGAGAGTATCGCTGATCTCCTGACTGGTCCCGACGAGAAACCGTCTATCTTACTGTCAGAAACTGGCGAGATCGAGAAGATTGAGGCTCACCCCAATTTTAGAATTTTCGGTGCCATGAATCCTGCGACCGATATTGGAAAGCGTGATCTGCCAGTTGGAATCCGCTCCCGATTCACCGAAGTTTATGTTTCTAGCCCAGACAAGGATATCAAGGATCTGCTCACAATCATCAAGACCTATCTTGGTAGTAGCAGTAGCAAGAATGACCAAGCAGCAGATGATATTGCGCGCCTTTATCTTAATACCAAACGGTTGGCGGAGGAGAAGAGGCTAGTTGATGGAGCGAATGAGGTACCTCACTTCAGTCTTCGTACCCTTACACGAGTTCTGAGCTATGTGAATACCATTGCACCATATTATGGCTTGCGCAGGGCTCTCTATGAGGGCTTTGCTATGGGATTTCTTACACTACTTGACAGAGACTCGGAACAAATGCTTGTTCCCTTAATATCTCATCATCTCTTTGAGAGCCACGGCAACCCCCAGTCATTACTTTCCCAAGCACCCAAACATCCTAACGACGGCAAGCAATATGTGCGTTTCAAAAACCAAAATCGGGACAGACAATACTGGCTTTTCCAGGGCAATGAAACTCCCATTGAGCGTAAAGACTACATTATTACCCCTTACGTGGAGCGTAACCTTCTGAATCTCGTCCGCGCCACCTCAACCAGGCGATTCCCTATTCTCATCCAGGGACCAACTTCCGCTGGAAAGACAAGTATGATCGAGTACCTTGCAAACTTCACTGGTAACAAGTTTGTGCGTATCAACAACCACGAGCATACCGACCTTCAGGAATACCTTGGTACCTACATCTCCGGGTCCGATGGCAAACTCCGTTTTCAAGAGGGTATTCTGGTTCAGGCAATGCGTCAAGGCCACTGGATTGTGCTTGATGAACTGAACTTAGCCCCAACCGACGTCCTCGAGGCCCTGAACCGCCTTCTCGACGACAACAGAGAGCTTTTAATCCCAGAGACCCAGGAGATCGTAAAGCCTCACGAGAACTTTATTCTGTTCGCCACGCAGAACCCTCCTGGTCTGTATGGTGGAAGAAAGGTGCTCTCGAGAGCTTTCCGCAATCGATTCCTTGAATTGCATTTTGACGATATACCCGAAGATGAGTTGGAGACTATTCTCACACAGCGAAGTCCTGACACCTCCCCACCTGACTGTAAGAGAATTGTTACTGTCTATAAGGAACTCTCACGACTCCGTCAAACAAGCCGACTGTTTGAGCAGAAAGACAGTTTTGCTACTCTTCGCGATCTGTTCCGTTGGGCGTTGCGAAAGGGCGGTCTCCGTGAGGAAATTGCTTCTGATGGATTTATGCTGTTGGCCGAAAGAGTTCGTGAAGAGGAGGAGCGCATAGCTGTCAAGGAGGTCATCGAAAAGATTTTCAAGGTCAAAATCAACCCCCAAGACCTGTATTCCGCTACCATGGCCCCTGAGCTGAAGGACTTTGTAAGCCACAACAACAATCAAGGTGTTGTATGGACTCATGCAATGCGGCGACTCTATGTTCTTGTCTCTCGAGCATTGCGCAACAACGAGCCTGTCCTGTTGGTGGGTGAGACAGGTTGTGGAAAAACCACAGTTGTTCAATTGCTCGCTGAGGCATTGAAAAAGGAGCTGCACATCGTCAATGCTCACCAAAACACCGAGACGGGCGATTTGATTGGTTCTCAGAGACCTGTGCGTAACCGAGGAGCTATTATCGATGCCATGGATGTGGACGTAAAGTCAGTTCTACAAACTCTTGGATTGGATATCTCTGGCTCGGTCGAAGAGCGCCTGGAGCGATATAAGGCATTGGATGCTTCAATCATCAGCAACATTCCGGAAGACCTTCGAGAGCGTATCAGTGCCCATGAGACACGAAGTAAAGCCTTGTTCGAATGGGCGGATGGAAGTCTAGTAGAGTCTATGCGAGAAGGCCACTTCTTCCTTCTGGATGAAATCTCTCTGGCTGACGACTCGGTCTTGGAGCGTCTTAACTCTGTGTTGGAACCTTCAAGAACCCTGCTCCTCGCTGAAAAGGGAATCGATAACTCTTTCGTCGTTGGAGCCGAGGGCTTCCAGTTCTTTGCCACCATGAACCCTGGCGGCGATTTTGGAAAGAAGGAACTATCGCCTGCGTTGCGAAACAGATTCACAGAAATTTGGGTTCCGGCTTTGTCACAGAGTGAGGACATCTATGAGATTGTCAAAACAAAGCTCAAGGGCGACTCTAAACAGCTGGTCGAGGTTGTTGTGAAGTTTGCTGCTTGGTTTGGCGACACTTTCAGGTCTATGGCATCAACGCCGTTCTCCGTCAGAGAGATTCTTGTCTGGGTCCAGTTCATCAACAACTTCCATTCCAGCGACCCTGTTGTTTCACTGGTTCATGGTGCTTCAACTATCTTCATTGACAGTCTCGGTGCCAATCCCTCCGCTCTTCTGGCTACAGACCCCAAATCACTTGGTCAGCAACGACAGAAATGTCTAGGTAAACTGAGTGAGCTTATCGGCAAGGATGTTTCTAAGGTCTATGAGACCCATCCCGAGCTCTCTATGGATGACCGTTCTCTGACTATCGGGCACTTCAGCATCCCTCGTGCTTCCACAGGAGTTGCTGACCCTGGGTTTGCTTTCCATGCACCCACCACCCGCTTGAACGCGATGCGAGTCCTCCGAGCGTTGCAAATGCAGAAGCCAATTCTTCTTGAAGGAAGTCCCGGAGTAGGAAAAACAACTCTTGTGGCTGCCTTGTCTCAGGCATGTGGTCAGCCCTTGACCAGAATCAACCTTTCTGATCAAACCGATTTGATGGATTTGTTTGGTACTGACGTCCCTGTTGAAGGAGCCGAGGCTGGCAACTTTGCTTGGAGAGATGCGCCGTTCCTTCAAGCCATGCAAAAGGGCGAATGGGTGCTCCTTGACGAAATGAATCTTGCTTCTCAATCTGTCCTGGAAGGTTTGAACGCCTGTCTTGACCATCGAGGTGAGGTTTATATCTCCGAGCTGGACCAAGTCTTCAAGCGCCACCCAGATTTCCGTCTTTTTGCAGCTCAAAACCCGCATCATCAGGGTGGCGGCCGCAAAGGATTGCCCGCTTCCTTTGTCAACCGTTTCATTGTTGTTTACGCCGACGTTTTCTCAGACGACGATCTGAACTTGATTGCCGCGCACAACTATCCCAAGATCTCACCACAGGTGATCAACCAATTGATCCAGTTCGTGTCCCAGCTCGACCACAAGCTTGCTATCGAGAAGGCCTTTGGAAGTCAAGGCAGTCCTTGGGAATTCAATTTGCGAGATGTCCTTCGCTGGTTGAAACTTCTCGACTCTTCTGATCCTCTTCTCCAGAACGCTCATGTTGATGACTTCCTTGACATTATTGTCCGACAGCGATTCCGAACGCAACGGGATCGCGAGGAAGTAAATGATCTTTTCACGTTGATCTCTGGCTCCGCTCCACGACAGCATAGCCTTTACCATGATATCAGCCCTCTCTTCGGTCAAGTTGGTTTGGCTCTGCTCGACAGACATCCCCATTCTCAGCCAGAGCGACTCCCTAACATCGACATTGTTCCCAGACTCGCGGAGCTCGAGTCACTCATGATTTGCGTGAAGCAGAATGTTCCTTGTATTCTTAGCAGCCCTTCAGGCTACGGCAAGTCAGTTCTTCTAGAGCATGTCGCAGCTCTGGCTGGAAAGTCGCTTGTCGTGTTCCCCATGAACGCCGATATCGATACCATGGATCTTGTTGGTGGCTTCGAACAGGCAGATCCTCTTCGAGAGGTTAATGCTGCTCTCCGAGCCCTCCAGCAGGATCTGCAGAATTCCATTATGTCGGTGGTGCCAGAGGATATTCCAAACCAGGCGCTTCAACTACTTCACCTGCTTGATGGGTTTACCGGTGATGTTGATTCACTTCCTGCTATCACTGCATGCGTCAAAGAACTGCTTCTGAAGGTCCCTACGAACTCCGAGGTAGCCACTACGCTTTCCAAGGCCCTTGTTCCTCTGCAACATTCTTTAGTGTTGGAGAACCCTCGCTTCGAGTGGTTGGATGGTGTTATTGTCAAAGCCTTGCAAATGGGCCAGTGGTTGGTTCTTGACAACGCTAACATGTGTAACGCTTCCGTCTTGGATCGACTTAACTCTCTTCTCGAGCCAAATGGGTTCTTGAGCATCAACGAACACTGTGGACCTGGTGGAGAGCCTCGAATCGTGCGCCCACATCCAGACTTTCGCATTTTCCTGACCATGGATCCGCGATACGGCGAACTCTCCCGTGCAATGCGAAACCGTGCTGTAGAGATTCATATTCACACGCCTCCTCCTGCCCTCGACTCCTCCTACAACAGAGTCGTGAGTGTGGAGAGTACTTTGCAACGATACAACACGAGCAAACTGGCAGCCGACATGACCGCTGATGAATCGGTCCAGATCGTCGAGCGCGCTCTTGAGACTCTTTCTATAACTGACGTTACTCTCCTTCCTCGATTTGCCGACACTCTATCTCAAAGTACGGCGAGCAAAGAGGTGCTAAAGACTGGAGTTTCAGGATTGCTTAATTTTCTTCATTCAAGCAATGGCGCTGACGGCGTTAATGCCGTTTCAAGATTATACACCTTGCTGAGCGTCCCTGAAGCACTCAAGCCCGCGCAGCCCTTGCACCCGCTCAACAACTTCCCCGTGGCTCAACTTTTGCCTTCACCTGACACTGGGCGATGGCTTGGCGCGTGCTTGGAGTTCTACCAAGACCTATACCATTTGCACAACTCCATTGAGGACCAGCGACACAAGGCTCAGGTTAATAATTTGAATGCTCTCAACAGACTCCAAAGATCACTTGTTAGCGATCGTGTGGGAGCCGTGTCGAAGGACGCTACTGTGAAGTTGGCCTCATTCCTGGTTTCCACGATCAATGCGGCTAAAGAGTGGCTTACTTTCAATTTCGAGTCCTCTGAATTATGGACGGAGCGCGTTGTTATCCTGAGAGGCGTTGTCCGCTATCTTGAGCGTACTGTGCGGCTCGCAACTGAGCCTGATTTTGACGAAGCCAAGTTTCAAGCACACCTTGCCCAAGGTGCTAATTTCCTCCAAAAGCAATTGGATACATCAAATGGCAACCAAGAGCGAGAATTTGTTCTCATTCTCATCGATCGACTCGGCAAGGACTTCACAGCCGGGTTTAAGTTGTCGACTGGTCTGAGTATGGAGTTGCTTTGGCACATCTTCCGCCCAACTCCTCTCCCTACGAAGCAACTTTTGGACCGAACACTGGAGCTTGAGAAGCTAGGCTCTCGTTTCGACACTTTGCGATGGAAAGCGGGAGCAACAATTCCTGATTTGGCAAAGGCTATGATAACTCTTGAGAAGGCCTCGGGAATTATTCGCAGTGATGTTCCCAATTTAGACACCCTTCTGGAAGCTCTTACTGCAGAGATCGAGTCTTTGGAAGGCCGAATTGGCACAGATGAGGCTGAACGCATGCCTTTCATGGTCGAAGAGTTCGAATCACTTCGCCAGGTGTCAATGCTAAGTCCCAATAGCCCGGACAATGCAGAGCTGCGAGTATTGTCCAATATACCTACTCAGGCCGGAATGATGCTTGCTAGTTCTGAGCACCAGGCTGCATTGCTTCAGTCAGTAGAAAATCTGGTTTATCAGAACCAGTTCTCTTGGGACGGCAAACTTATACCCTCGTTCTGGTCAAAGCTTCAAAGACTGGGATCAGTCAACCTGGGATCCTTGGCTCTCCTTGAAGCTGAGCTTCCGATTGCTGGCCGGCAGCTTGCAATCCTAAGTGCGGACGTAATGGAAAATCCTTTAACAAGACTGAACAACGTCCTTTCCAACCTTGTTCTCGACGTTTTCACTGCTCATGGCCAGGGCCTCAAGGAAGCTGTTGTTGAAGCAGCACAGCTGGTTTCTCAGAATCCTGCAAATGGCTCACAGAGCTTCGATGGCGTTGCATCTCGCATTGAACAAGAACACTTCCGTCAGATTGCCACAGAGCATCTGATTCCTGCTCTGAAGGCACTCGCTGCTTCACAAAAAGACACCCAAAACCAGGCCCATCTGTCTGCTTTTGCCTGGATTCACTTCAGCATTGGAACTGTCAAGCTGTACGTCCCGGATCGCGTTTTTGACCCTCAAAGCAGGCCTAAGATGGAACGCGAGTTTCTTCAAGAAATGCATGCTCTTCTCAAGGAGCGAACTGACTCACTCCGCACATTTGAGAAGCTCTTTACTGGACAAGATACGAATGAGCGCATTCGCCTCCTTGAAGCAGAAGCCAATGCTCTAGGCCCCCTTCCGGAAGAGGTTCGACCCATCTACAGACCCGATCAGTCAGAGCTCAGTCGCCTACATGCTGAGTTCTCTAACGTGTTGAAGGCTGTCACTGGTCCTACTCTGTCCTCGGCTCTTCAGATCCTTGACAACGACCCGTCTCGAGCGGCTGAAGAGCTGCAGCTCGTGAAAGAGAACGTTCTCCGACTTTTGGACCGCCTTGCTACTCGCTTTGAAGCTTACCAAGACATGACACGACCTACGTCAAACCTACTCCGCTGCCTCATGATTGGACTTTCGCTATGTGATGCTGCATCAGCACGTAACCTGGCACCCGCTTCACAGCAAATTCTCGAAGTTACTCCTTTCCTCGGTGGAAGTATGTGGAACCAGAAGGATGGAGACTTCTCATCTCGAACGTTTGAATTCCTCAACTACATGTCAGTTGTGGCCAGTGTTGAAGGTTTCGAGAAAATCGGTCACCATGCCCGCGAGTTGGTTTTCAAGAGCTTCCATAGTCTGTTCGACGAGTGGACCAAGAGGCTTGAAGCAGACCGCAAGGAGCAAGCCGCCAAGGGCAGTCTCTATCGTTTCCGAGGCTCCCAGGAAGATGAAGAGGAAATTGACACTGAGGAGTTCAACGAGCTGTTCCCTACTTTTGATGACGAAGAAGCCGCGAGTATGCCTGCCGTCAAGAAGCAAGATGAAGTTCGGGATCAGTCTCTACGTGTGGCACAAATGCACAAGAACCTTTTCCTCGCCCCACCAGACTTCTCTGTGGCCCTCAAAGATGCTTGCAGATCTGTGGGAGACAGAGTTACATCGGAAACTATTGACCACAAGAACATTGACCGGAGCCTGGCAAGCAAAATGTTGGCCGGCACTATGTTCTTCCTTAACGACAAGCTTGAGTCACTCATCTCACCCACCGTGGACAAGTCCTACAACTTCTATACAGATGCCAACGTGCCTGAAGCTCGTCGACTTGTTGACCTCATGCACAAGATGAAGGCTCGTTTCCGGGAGTTGCAGATGGTAGACGAAATCGGACACATGCAACCGTTGGCTGATGTCATTCAAGCTTGTGACCAAGTCCTCGAACTTGTCCACACTGAGCCATTAGCCAAAATACTTCCGAAGGTTGAGTACCTTCACGGTCACGTATACGAATGGCAGTTCGGAGGCTGGGCAAGCAAAATTTATGGTGTCCTTACTCTCCACAATCTCCTCACTGATACAATCATCCGCTGGCGACGATTGGAACTGTCGACCTGGGCCAATCTCTTCGATATGGAGCAGAAGAAGTGCCAAGACGATGCGTATTCGTGGTGGTTTGTGGCATACCAAGTTGTCATTGCTGTCCCGTTATCTTTGGTCGACGTCCCGAACGAAATGGAAGAGTACGCTGCCTCTCTGATTTCAAGTTTGGAAATGTACTTCTCAACCGCAATTGTTGGACAGTATGGAGCACGTCTCGCTCTACTACGTCAACTCCAAAGTCATCTTAAGCTCTTGGCCGAAGATTACCCTGTCCTCGAACCCGTCTTGCATTCTCTGTGCAACTTTATCCAGTATTATTCCCGTTATGAGAAGATTATGGATGAAGCCGTGCACAAGGGCCGCCTTCCTATTGAGAAGAAGATGAAAGATGTTTTGCTTATGGCAAGCTGGAAAGACACGAATATCAATGCCCTTCGTGAAAGCGCTCGCAAGTCTCACCAGAAGCTTTTCCGTATCATCCGGAAGTTCCGCGGTGTCCTTGGCCAGGAGGCGAAGCAAATTATCGAGCAAGGCCTTCCGGAGGAAGAAGTCAGTCGTGCAAGCCATGTCGAGAAGAAGTCTGCTCCTGCCAACGTTCCAGCCGACGTCTTCTCCAAGCTGAACGATACCATGCCAGGGTGGATTGATGGTCACAAGCGACTTGCCAATGTCTCCAAAACAGTCTCGGTCATGCGTAAGATCTCGGAGAATCCTGAAATGACAAGTGATGTGCCGCAGATAATCGATGACTTTGTTTCTAGCCTCAACGAGTCAATGGTTGAGCTACGGAAGGAAACGCCACCTTTCTTGACCGACGAGAACAAGGACCAAGTTAAGCATCTAAAGACAAGAAAGAGGAAACTGTTCGCCGATACCTTACGCGACCTTCGTCAAATGGGCCTCAAGTACAATCTTGGTCAAGATAAGCTTGCTGAACAGGAGTCGCTTTCAGTTGTGCTGGCTTCCATTCAGCCAGTGCAGCTTCCAGAGAACACTTCTGACGCCATGGAATACCACTTACATAAGATACTTGACCTTGTTCCCAAGGTTAGAGCGGCCTCTCGAGATCACTCCGAGGATCTGACCAGTGCAGAGATCGCGCGAAGTGTTGGTTTTGTTGAAGGAATGCTCAACCTTCTTCTTGCCCAGAGAAACTTGATTTCTACAGGAGGTTCGTCCCTGTCGCTTCTCAAGCGATCGGCAGCACAGTTCCATCACTTGAGCCTTTCCCAGGAGCATGGTGCTCTCGTCCGCAAGACATGTGCATCTGACTGGACACGTCTCCTTCCCTGGCTCGTGCAAATTCTCAAGTATGCTATTCACCTGGTGGAAGTTCATGAGAAATTAGGGGAAGTGAAGCATACATCCGTTCTGGAGCACTTGAAGTCGTGGTATGGGCGTTTCGATTCCCTCAAGGCTTCTACTGCCGGTTTGGAGCAACTACCAGAGAGCGTTTCTTCTGAAGCAGCTGTTCGTGCCGAGGCGAAGTTTTCCGATGAACTGACTAGCTTCCGCAGCAATCTGGAGGAGTTGAACAGGGAGCAGCCGATGCTCTCATTCGTTCTCGTGCAGATCGCAGGCTGGACTAGCATCAGTGAGAACGCCCTAGAGGTGGCAGACAATAGCATGGAATTGGCCACCTTTGCAAACGCCATTTCGACACTCGGTGACAAGATTCTTGTTGCGGTTGAAGGCGCAAAGAAGGCAGCCAAAGAAATTCCTCGCAAGGAGGATGAGCCTGGCTGGTTGATTGGCCACAGTGAGGGCTTCACGAAATTGTTTACCAAGCTTCGTATCAGCGAGGTTGAGAGGGCCGTGACTAGTTGCATCAACATGCTGCAACATATGCAACTCGAAGATCAACATCTTAGCCAGGCAGCCATGAGCCTTATGGCTGTCGCAAGTACCATTTTGGGCGAATATGTTGAATTCGCTCAGCAAATCCTGATGCAGGTTGTCGACATCCACAGTTCCATCGCACACATGGCCTACAACATGACCAAGACTTTTACTCAAATCTCTTCTCAAGGATTTTGCACGCCCCAGGAAAAGTCTGACGAGACGTCTGGTGAGTCCGGCAAGGTGGAATCTGGAACAGGCCTTGGTGATGGTGAAGGTGCCGAAGACATCAGCAAGGACATCCAGCCTGATGAAGACCTCTCTGAGCTTGCCCAGGAAGCCAATAAGGAGGAGAGTGGCGAGATGGAGGATGAAAAGGATGCCGTCGATATGGCAGACGAAGAGCTTGAAGGCGATATGAACAGTGTCGACGGTGCCGAAGACGATGAAGAAGGATCGAAGAATGGTGACGAAGAGGAGGAAGAGGAGAACGACATGGACGAAGAGGCTGGAGATGTTGATGACCTTGATCCCACTGCTGTCGATGAAAAGATGTGGGATGGTGACGACGAAGAGAAGGCCGACAAAGACCAGCAGGGCGAGAAGGCCAAGGGTCAAAAGAAAGACGACGAGCAGATTGCGGGAGACGAAGACGCCCAGAAACAGGACGGTGAAGAACAGCCAGATGTTGACGATTCTGGCGAACAAGAAGCTGAGGAGGAGGAAGCTGGTGCTGAAGAGGAAGACGTCAAAAATCAGGAGGAAATGAACAAGCAAGAGCAGACAGCGCAGGAGAACGATACTCTGGCGCTGCCCGAGGATATGGAGTTGGACCTCGGCGACGATCACGAGTCAGCATCAGATAGCGATGACTTGGACGATCTATCTGATATTGAGGAGGAGAAGAAGGAAGCTGAGGATCAGGAGATGGGCGATAATGAAGATGAAGATTCGGAAGATGCTGCGGCCCAGGCCCAGCTTAAGGAGGAGGCAGGAGAAGAAGCTGAAATTGAAGAGGATGAAGAAACACCCGAGGAAAAGGCAGGCGGCAAGGACGAGGTTGACGAGGAAGTTAAACCAGAAGAAGAGGAGAAGGCCGAAGAACAGGAGGACGCCATGGACCAGAACCAGCCTCCTCAGGATAACGCTACTACCGATACCGACAACGCAGCGCCGAGCGATGTCAAGACCTCTGGCCAAGATCAAAATGCGGACTCGATGGACGTCGACGACAACTTCCAGAGCAATGCCGCCCAACAAGAGGATGGCGAGATGGGAGAAGGCGCCGCTGACCAGGACACAAACGCAGGCAACAAAGGGTCGACATCGCAGTCAAAGGAGGTCATGGACAGGGCTGATCAAGATCAAAACAAACCGGACTCGGCCCGCAGCGATCCCTTCAAGAAACTTGGCGATGCCCTTGAACGTTGGCATCGACAGCAGGAAGACATCAAGGATGCCGAGCCTTCTGAAGCGAACGAGCAAAACGCGCCCCAGGATCCAAGCGCCGACCAAGGTCGTAAAGAATTCCAGCATCTTCAGGACGATGAAACTGCCACAGATACGCAAGCTATGGGAACAGCAGACGACGAACAGGTGCAGCCCATCGACGAGTCCATGGCTATCGATGAGGAGAAGCAAGATCCCACAAGCCGTCTGATGGATGAGGACAAGGATGAGACCGAACAAGACCCCGACAAGATGGACACCGCCGACACCGAGGCACCGGATACCAGCAAGCAAGATTCCGATAAGGACCAGGATGACACTCGCTCAGGAGTCAAGACACGTCAAGGCAACTATGATCGTGAGCTCAGTCCTTCTGAACAAGAGGCACAAATGCTGGAGGACCAAGATGAGGCAGACATTCAGGAGACATCGACTCAGCTGTCTATCACCCACATATCGGATGAAGAACGCCCGCTCCGGGACTTTGGAGAGTCAATGCAGCAGTGGACTGAGTTCCAGACCAAGACACACTCGCTCTCGTTGGCATTGACATCTCAGCTTCGACTCATCCTTACTCCATCGCAGTCAACAAAGCTTTCGGGCGCTTTCCGTACCGGTAAGCGACTCAACATCAAGCGCATTATTCCATATATTGCATCGAGCTACAAGCGGGACAAGATCTGGATGCGCCGCAGTATCCCGACTAAGCGAACCTACCAAATCCTGCTCTGCGTGGACGATAGTAAGAGTATGGGAGAAACATCGTCGGGTACTCTAGCGATGGAGTCTCTTGTCATGGTGTCTCGTTCACTCACAATGCTGGAGGCTGGACAAGTTGGTGTTATGGGTTTCGGCAGCGACGTTTTCACAGCTCATGGTCTCACCGAGCCTTTTGCCTCGGACGCTGGTGCCAAGATCCTACAGAAGTTCAACTTCGGTCAAGATCGCACCGACATTGGTTTACTCATTCAAAGAACCATTGAAACGTTCAGAGTGGCACGACAGCAAGGCAGTGGCAACTCGGACCTCTGGCAACTGGCGCTGATTCTCTCTGACGGTCTCACACCTTCGTCAGCCCACGAGGGTATCCGAAGAATGCTGCGAGAGGCCATGGAAGAACGAATCATGATCGTCTTCATCATCATGGACGACACGGGCAAGAAGAAGGGCGATAGTGTACTCGAGCTCAAGGAAGCCAAGTTTGTTCGGGACGGCGGAGAGAGCAAAGTGGTGATTGAGAGGTATCTGGACACGTTCCCCTTCCAGTACTACTTGATTGTCCACCATCTTGAAGAGCTGCCAAGTGCTCTGGCTGGTCTGTTGCGAACCTGGTTTGCCGAGGTCAGCGCATGAGCCAATAGAGTATCTGGGAAAGTTATTCCTTTTGTTTTGTATAAAGGATAAGGTGGATGGTTGGTTTATAGACGGTTGCATACCTACAATGGAGTTTTAAGGGGGTTGAATTTGTTTAACATTCTCGACAAAGTAGGGAAAATGATTATATCATATTCGTTAGAGACAAGAATTATTTAGAGAAATTAATTTGATTCAATTATTTGTTAGACAAGTCGCAGCACAATAGTATGGAAGTGACAAGAGTTTCTTGAATGAGTCAATCGCAGTACACCATTAAGCAGAGACATTGCCCGATGATCTACCTCCTGTCCCTTAGACACTGCACTGGGCACCTGCAGTGCATGACTAGACAGCGCCCTTGTAGGTAATGGAGCTACTGCACACTATCTTCAAGACAGTGGTAGATCCCCCCACTTTACTTTACTGCCGTTCCCCCGCGCTGCAGCTACGGTAATTCATTCAGGTCAGATTTTCCCACTTTAAACTCGCCCCGACTACAAATGTCTCACATGCCGAATACCGGCACAGAATTTGACCGAGACTTTTTATAGCATCGGCAAGCAGCGCAGGATCTAGTCACTTGATTTGGAATTATTCATATTCCTTCTAATATCCTTATAATCTTCTGTTACCCTGTGGCTATGCAAGTACTTGCACCAGTTCTTGCTCGACGTGGGATATCTCGGTTAGCTGTCGGTTCGCGGACTGCTGCAACGACCAATATTGGCGATTTGGCAACAGCTCGATTGGCCAGAGGATCTATCATTGGAGGGACAATTACGACTCGACCTGTTGTACATAGAACGCAGCTGCACGCCATGTCTTCTTCAACGCAGAATGAGCTGCGGTTCAGTGAGTTCTCATCGTACAGGGCGGAGTGAAAAGGAAGCAATACTAACCATTGGCTCTAGAGAACCCTAGGATATTGTGAGTCGACATGAGTATCGTACGGTAACGGACTTGACAACTGACTCTGAACCTTACAGTGTTTGCGATATTCAAGAGAAGTTCCGCAATGTCATCTATGAATTCGACAGCATGTATGTCTGCCTTTTCACCCATCAACACCATGACACTAACCCCTGGCCAGTGTTCTCACTACCCAGAAGCTCCTTAAATTCGCCAACTCCCTTTCTGTCCCTGTTGTAACTACAACCCAAACATCAGCCAAACTTGGTCCCACGGTGTCGTCTCTTGCTCAGCTGTTGCCCTCGGCACCTCACGACAAGACCAAGTTCTCCATGGTCATCCCCTCTGTCGTTGCCGATTTACCTCCGAACTCTGAGATCGCTCTGGTGGGCATCGAGTCTCACATCTGCATTACTCAAACAGCGCTTGATCTGCGCAATGCTGGTCACAAGGTCTATGTCATTGCTGATGGAGTGTCGAGTTGCAACCCGCGCGAGGTGGGCATCGCGCTGGATCGATTGCGCGCTGAGCCTGGAATCACGGTGACTTCGAGCGAAAGTTGGATGTATGAGTGTGTCGGAGATGCATCTCACTCGGCATTCAGGGGACTCTTTGGCGTCGTGAAGGAATCAATGGCTGACACCAAGAGGGTTTGGCAAACCTTGCCCCCAGAGTCAAAGATTTAGGTAGCGGCACTTTTCACGGTAGGCTGACGATAGAGGTATCATCTACATAGTTTTGCATAGCACAAACTCCAGCAATGTTTATGAATTTCTTTTCTTTTAGTTGACAGCGAAGGACGTTAGGATCCTCGGCCCTATTTGTTTATCTTGCTTGTAAGATTAAACCGCCATTGTCATCATCGTCTGTCCGCTTTAAATGGCCCGCCAACTCCTAGTATGGCCTCGTTATTCTTCAATTCTACACAACCACCATCGCGACAATCCAGACCATCATCTCTGACAGATCTTACCTTTAGGGTCGGCAAAGAAAGTGATAACAAAGCACGAAGGAAGTCGCCAATCTAAAGCGCTCTTTACTCTGAGCCTGCGGTAGTCTTGGGCTTTGATGTGGGTGTCATCCACGAGAATGCTGAAGCAACACCGACTGGGTTGGCAGACCTGGGCAAGGTATTGTTGGGGGTGGCAATGCTATTACGCCCCTCACGGCTTGTAGACGACAATGATGACTGTGACTGAGATTGCGCCTTGTGCTCGGCACCGCCCACACTCATTACACGCTTAGCCTCCCATCTGTTGGCAAGGGCAACACCGTTCTCTCCAACACTGGCTTGACTCTTGCGCCGGCTGTCCAGCGAACCTTTGGTTGAAGAAGTGGTATCGTATGAAGAGTCTGCTCTCGAGACTGACTTCTGGGGCTTCAAGACTTTCATATTGCGACCCCGACCAGCGGGTTGGTATCCGCTCAGCGACCCATCTCGCTGTGAACCGTCTGTCCCATTTCCTAACCCGTGGCGCCAGGATCCCCAGATACCCGAAGACGGCTCCCGTCGAGTAGCCTCGGATGAAGAGTGGCCATTCCTGGGGCTCGCCTCGTCACCATTGGTGACCCTTCGGGACTGCTCACTCTCCGCGCCAGACAAGCTACCTCTAGAGCTAGGACGCTTGGTAAGGGCTGCCTCACTTGCCATTGGCGACATTTCACTGCGGGATTCATAGTCCTGGTTGGTGGTCGGCTCCATGTCGTGAATGCTTTCTTGGCTAGCCTGGCTGAAATCGCCGGAAACGAACGGTGTAGCATTGGCGTTTAGCTTGGGTTTCTCGGGGACGATGTTTGCTGTGCAGATGTTGCGAAAAGTATTTTCATCTTCTGGGCGGACAAATGGAATCTGGAGTCGTTCTCGCTCGTCGCCACGAAGTGTCATGGTATTCTGTGAAAACAGGATATCTGCAGAATGAGCTCTTAGGACATCACTGCCCAGATAGATACGAATAGCCTTGCGGTCGACTGCTTGAGCAGGCTGCTCTGTAATTCCAGGGACCTCGAAGAGCACTGTGATCGAAGGAACAGGGGGCCGCGGGCTGCTGGAGCGACTGCCATGGTGGGTGGAGAGGGCCTCGGCGAAGTAGACGTTCAATCTCACGCGATGAATACCGTCAACATCACGTTGAATCTCATCTACTAGATCCAGTTCCCTCAGTAGTGAATAATCAACTGTCGACTTTTGCGAGCCACTGCAGACGTCGGCATAAAGGAGGGTGGAATGACCAAAGTTAGGGGTCAGCCAGCATCGCACGATTGAGGGCACTGTGCCGAGGACGAAGAGAGCAGGAGGGGGTCCAGGGATTTCAAAAGAATCGTCGTCGTCGTCCCCAACAGCAAAGTTGTTGTCGAGACCCAAGCTACTAGCTCGGCCAGAGGCAACAGAGTGGTGAGAATGTACTGAATGCCCGGCAGAACTATGTCGTCCATCCGACTTGTGGGATAGGGAACGCTCCATCATGAGACCGCTTCCAGGGCGAACAGGTCCGAAGTCCCCTGAGTGGCGGTTAGCTGGGCCACCCCAACTTGACCCGTGCAAGGCGCTCTCGTCGAATCGAACACTATTGGCCCGCGAAGCAGCCCCGCGACGAACTGGCTCCTCCTCTGCCGGCCCAAGATGAAGAGATCCCAACAGTTCCTCGCCCTGCTCATCCAAATCATCGAACATGTCATTGTGCGGGATGGAAACGGGTCCTAGATAATCGTCAGAAAGCAATCGATGCAGTTTTGGGTAGCCAGCTCACCTGTCTGTGGGGTGCCACTCAAGACACCAGGGAAAGGAGAATTCCAAACAGATTTCAAGGCAGCATCATCTGCCTGCTTCTTTTCCAAACGCAGAAGTCGTTCGGCATGATTGCTCTGGGTGTACTGTACTTGCTTCACTTCCATCTGTAGGGTGTACAGGTCTTCGCGAGAAACCGCAAATCTGGGATCCATCCCCGGAACAGAATCATACAATATGGAACGTGGTACAAACTGAGTGTGTTTGATTGATTGCGAATGAGGGACGAACGACCCGGCTGGAAGAAGACGAGCTCAGTTGAGGCGAGAGAGGATTCAGAACGCTGGCTGGAAATGAATGGCAAACAAAACAACAAGGTTCAACCATACAGCATGAGCTGGGAGGCTGTAAGGATTCTACCTATTCGCCAGTTAAAACAGTTTGGTACTTCCGACCTCGATCCCCAGTTAAAAAATAGTTCACGAGGTCCTCCCTCCCCGCCGCATCGCCTGGTGCAGACCACAGGGCCCTCGGCAAGTAGATTGCGATTTGGGGAATCGCTTGGTCGTTGGTAACGAAGATCGTGAGTGTGTCGAGTACCGGTCGCCGGATAGTATGTTTTGACAGGTCGAGCGACAGAGTGAGGCCGTCAGCTCGGGCAAACTTGATCTGAGACCGATCGTCAAAGCTCTGGGCGTGGTGTTCGATCGCACGTATTGGTTGTTGATTGTAGGTACCCCGTGTCCAAACAAGTTACTGGTCGGAGTGACCGCCGTCGAGTATCTTTAGGGGGTTAAGAATACAGGAGTCGCGTTGACGAAAGGCAAAGGTAGGAAGTGAAAATATTCGGGCAACAATTCGACCCGATCTTGTTATGTACGATAAGGTCGGGTTTAAGATGCGTTTGGGCGGCGCGAGAAAGGAAAGCGATTGTATTCGAAGTAGATTAGTTTATGAGAAGGATGAGGCGAAGTTGGGTGTTTCGTGTAGGCAGAGTATTCGTGTAGGTAAATTCAGGAGGGGAGAAGGTCTCCGAGGCAGGAAAGAGGGCGAATTGCTGGAAGGGTTCGTGGTTCGAAATAACGGTTCGAGGTTGAATTGGACTCGAGGAATGATGAATGGAGCAACCTCCAGGTGGAGATACGTAGCCTGGAGTCGAGTTCGAGTTCAAGGCGGCCGGGGACCTAACGTGGCGGTTCTTGTAGCGCCTGTGGCGTGTTAATGCAACCCACTTAGTCACTATAAGTTTTAAACCTCAGGGGGTCGACGTACTCTGTAGGTACCTACTAGGCAGGGACCATTAGTTACCCGGGTACCTACCCAAACACCTAATAGAATGATGGAAGCCCAAGTAAGTACATTTCTTGAACTGCACAGTATAGTCGCTGCACATTGAATATGGATTCTTCCAGCATCCATCACAGACAAACATGGAAACTCACTTTATACTGAAAAACGTCCATGTATGGTATGGCAAACATATGTCCAGATGTTTCTTTACACCAGCTTAAGAGGGGCTCAACTTCGCTAGTGGGGTAAAGCTGCCTTGGCATATTTAACTGATACTCGGTTCCATGCTTAGACATTCGATCGCAAGTGATACAGACAATACTGGGTAGCAGCCGAACTTATCATGGCACAATCAGAACCACCAAATTTTATACAAGACATTTTGGAATACAGGATCTAATAAACAAACCATGAGAATTATATTGTTGCAAATGCTTTCAGTCTAATCGCCGGTGTTCAGATCAGGCTGGAGCTCAAGAAGCTCTCGCCAGTCCGGAATGACGAAACCCTTTCGATCATCGCCTGCAAGGCCCTGCCACTCTTTCCCGATGAATGGCTTCAGGGTCTCGTAGAAAACCTGATAACCAGCACCACTCATATGGAGTCCATCATGAAGGAGGCTGTCCAGACCACCCTGCTTGCCGTTTTCAGGATCACCAAGCCATGGTCCGTCAGGTGTATAGTCTGAGGGGGTGAGGGAGATTGCCTTGTCCATCTGGGCTTGCCAGAGGTCGATAAGAATCACACCGGGGTGCTCTCGTGCGACTTGACGGGCAACTTCGGAGTAGGCAGCAGTGACAGTGGACTTTCGAACGGCTCCTTTGTGACCATTCTCGACGGATCGGGGTGTGGCCTTGATTTCATCCAGAGGAGGAGGAGTCACTAACAGAATCTGGGGCTTGTGTGCCGCAATCCGTGGGTGGTTGATGATTTCTGTGAGATTCTTCTTATATCGATCAATAGGGACATGTTGCTTGGTGAAAGCGTCTGGGAGCACAGCATCATTGGCACCAAATAGAAGGACCTGGTCATGGTTAGCTTCCCTAACTCTTATGATAGATGAGGAATTTTATACCAAGTAGTCCATCTTTGGTGAGGAGGCTGTGCGCTCAGGAAAGATTTCAGGGAGGTATCTGAGGGCGATATCGGTGTTGAAACCCGAGTAGCCTCGGTTTACGATATCCAGACGTCGAATAAAGTCTAAGATATATCAGAGTCAGATTTGACCCAGTTTGTGTACAAAAGAGTAGATTCTTACCCGCCTGCAGAGCTGCTTGAAAAGAAAAGCCCTCTTGAAGATCTGAGCACTGCTGAAAGAGGGAGTCTCCGAAGAGAACGACTTGGGGAACCGCGGACTATAGAACGTGAGCATTTTTCTATCATTATATATGAATGGCAACTCTTACAGCCATTTGAAATAACTACAGAGTCTTGAGAACTCAGGTTATGAAGTGAAATAGTGGGGGGTTTATATCAAATATGAGGCCGGTTGTTCACAACTTCAACAGCCTCAATAATGCGGTTAAATAGAACAGGTCACTGTTGGACCCAGGCACTGGACTGGACGGCTTTAATAAGTTTGTGTTCTTAGCGGGCAAACAGGCTCTATTCCACTCGTTTCTCATGTGGTCTTCTGCAGCTTTGTGGGGATTCCGAGCCAATAATAGGTACCATCTCAAAGTCGGACTGAATGGTCCAAAGTGGACCGATGGGTGTTGAGTACAGAGTTGCATAATTTATTAACGGTGGTCCAGTATCTATCTACAGGCTGACAAGCACAGTTCAATATGGTGTTTGGTTATTCTATTAAAAAAACATATTTCTGACCGTTATAACATGCTACCTTAGTAATAAACATCGCCCTCGCTTGGATCATGTTTGATGCCTATGCTTTCGAGGTTGGTCGACGAGGATGATTCTTATATAGAATTAGTTGATGAAGAGATATGTCGCAGGTTATGTATGTACTGGAAGGATTGGGGCCTATGTTAACATTCTTTAAAGAAAAAGATGAGAATGAGTTCCAGTTGGGTAGTAAAGGAAGACAGATAAAGTTCGACTGAGAATATTCATGGAGTAGTTAGAAGAAATATATTCGGATTATAAAAGGTAGTCCGACTTCTGTTATGGTTTTATGATAAACATCAAGCCAAGCCCAAGTACTGTACTACGGTATGTATGTTGATGTCAGTGAAGGCCTGAAGGGTATCCAGATCCATACTAAGGTAATTCTGGTAGATAGTGGGGCAGCTGCACGGAAAGATGAAGTGTGGGTCGCGCCTGCAAGCTAACTGCCATTGCAAGCCATGAAGTCTTATCGATAACAATGTCTCCAGTTTACTTTTTTCTGTCGCCAAAAAATTTCCAGGCCTACCTCATGCTTGATGCTATCACCGATCACCATATCGACATCTCCTAGCCATCTACCGCCCAGAGCTTGAGGTCCAGCCCTAATCATCATGGCTACCTCTCTCGCCGCTCAATTGGCGCAGGTGGCCGCCAATTCCAAGTCGACTCTTAATGTAAAGGCGCAAAAGGCTGCCCACTCCAAATCACTGATCTGGGAGCCTCGAGTTGCTGCTACTCAAAGCTACCAAACCCTCTATACCACCTGCATCGGAGGCTTCGAGGAGCTCTGCCAGCTGGATGCTCGTTTCACGCCCTTCCTGTCCACCATCTTCAGCGAGGAGAGCCAGAACCAAGATCGCACCCAGCTTACGGCCGCGGAGAATGAGGAACTCGATCGTCGCGTTGAGGCTTTCTTGCGCCTTGCAGGTAGCCGTATCAGGCTGATGCCTGCGATCAAGTCTATTGAATGGCTCATCCGAAGATTTAGGTAAGAATCGTCCTGTTTCTTGGCGAAAGAACAAACTAATACCAGGTAGAATTCACGAGGAAAACACTCAGGCTCTCTTGCTCACTTTCCTGCCTTACCATTCGATCCCAGCCTTCGCTACGCTACTATCGATTCTCCCGACTAAGATCCCCTATGACTTCCGCTTCCTCGATCCTTACATCCGTTCAGCTACATGTCCTCCCCGATCCGTACTGGTTCGACAAGCAATTCTGCACCCTGCCTTCCTTACCCTCATCTCCGAGTACACCCTTGAGTCATGCCGAATGCAATACAACTATCCTGCTTTGATCTCATTCTGGGCTGGTATCATGACCGAGGCAGTCAGCGGTATCTTGGACAAGACTAGATCGGGCAGGGCTAATGTGCAGAGCGAAAACGATCAAAACTTGCTTCACCGACTGGGACCTATCTTTGCCGAATCGCTGGTTATGAAGAAGGTCCCCAGCATTCAGGTTGCCTCATACATGGCGATCGCAGTTTTTGTTGCCAAGGGCCATCTCGAAGATAACGCTGTAACCGCATTCATGGACCAGACTGTCTATGGCTGGACAAATGAGACTGTGAGACCAGCTCTCGTTGTTCTCGCCATCTTGGCTCAATACCGATCTGCGAAGCAGATGAGTGGCAAGACCACAAAGGCTCTCATGAAGGTCACAGAAATTGGAAACCTTCTCGTCGAGATTGGACAAGAGCGACGGGTTGACAAACTAGCCAACGGCCTTTGTCTCGCATTGATCGAGCGACTTACCAAGAAGGGCGATGCCCGAGGTTTGGCGACTATTATCACTATTCTCAGCAGCTCCGTTCTCAAAGATAAACAAATCGCTGTTGTTTTCAAGTCACTTATCTTGACTGCGCATCGACTGAACGGCGACAATGACGAAAATGGATCCCTTCGACGAGAACTTGGCTCAGCTCTTATCGCATTGTCTCAGATTACCGGCAAATCTGGGGAGACTATCCAGTCCGTTATCGATGAAGTGAAGTTTGATATTGAGGAGCTGGAGATGAAGCTTGATCTCTCATTCCGTTCACGACGCTTGCCCGAAACAATCAAGGACGACCAGGATATGAGCAATGGCATCGACGAAAAGAAAGCGCCTCAAGATCTGAGCCTTTTGCTCAAGGAGCTGTCTGGCCGATCCGAATCACTGTCTCCCTGCCTTGTCCCTCAGCCTGGCGAGGTATTCGACGAGTTCAGCCACATCTTTTTCTCCGTCGTTTCCGAGAGCTCTCAGAACACCGAGCTGCTATCCGAGTTCGAGATGAACCCCAAACTCCGCCGACAGGCAGCTTTCAAGGATTGTACCTACTTCAGTTTCTTTATTCGCATCTGGTCCGGCCCTTACCCAGCCCTGGCTCGAGTTGCGGCTCTGGACATGGTCAAGAGGCGGCTCAAGGTTGGCGATGCAGGAAAGATCGATCTCCAGGCTTTGCTCCCTTATTGTATCTCAGCTCTGGGTGATCCTTCAAAACGCGTCCGTAAAGCTGCCGCAGACTTGGTTACTGTCCTGACTGCTCTTTACGTCCCTCCTGTACCTGCGGGGGGCCTTGAGCTCTGGGGTGAGAAAAGTCTTTATGGAAAGGCCAAGGGATTCAAGTCCTTAGCCTCCGATATTGTCGCTAAAGTCCTTCATCTCCAGCTTCTTCCCACTGTAGAGGAATGTGTCATGGACCCTGAACATATCGCCGCTGTGCTACGCACCGCTATCGAACAAGGCAAATATCAATTCAAGCCAGATCCTGCGTTGGACAAGAAGGACCACTTGTCTCAGCCTGGAAGACTGTCTTTTCTCGAATTCCTTGCTTCTCACATCGTTCATTCACCCCTGATGCTTGTGAAGAGCAGACTATTGAAGATTGTCAACGAGGTCCGAGGTGTTGGCACTAGAACAAGAACAGATTTTCTACTTGAAGTGCTGGAATGGTGGGCCAGTCTTAGCGAAGACGAAGCAGCTAAACTGTGCAGCTCTGAACGTCTGGAGACGTTGGACATGGACAACCGTTTTGTTGACGTAGTGGTCCCCAACGATCTTAAAGGATTAGAGTTCTTCTTGGAGTTTCTCAGGGGACAGGAGCAGAGAGAAAAGGCGGGTCTCATTCGTGCCATATTCGCACGCATGAGGAAGATTTGGTCTTCGATGAAGCCTGATGTCAAATTCACTGCAGCTGAACAGCTACTGGAGATTTCTCAGGAGTCTACTGTCTCCACTGACTTCACATCGGTTGTCTCCACTGAAGCCGCTGACTTCTTGAGGAACGTCCGGCTCACGACTGATATTCTTGACTATTTCCTCAAGTCTATTCCAACTGGAACGAAGATGATTACTGAACCCCCAGCCAACAAGCGTCGTCGAGCTAGTTCTTCGGGTGGCCGTGTCGTCAACCCGGTTGCTCCTGAACTTAGTCAGGAGCTTCGAAAGGTCACATTCATTCTGCAACTGGTCGAAAACTCTGACCCAGCTGAACACCCCGATCTTTTGGATGGTCTGTTCACTGCCCTCTCTGAGCTCCAGCACATGAGAACAGTCGTTGGAGCTGAGCTAGGCTATCTGCAGAACCTTGTCCTCCGAAGCCTTCTTGCCATGATGCCAGTTTACAAGTCCAAAAAGTATAACAAGAAGCTCGAGATTGACAGCTCTGTTGGCTACGGGGACTTGCTTGTTAACTGCATTCAAAAGTCTTCTAGCCCTGTCGTTCAGAATGCTGCCCTTCTCCTGGTTGCTAGTCTGGCCACTGCTGCGCCGAACTTGGTTCTTCATAGTGTGATGCCCATCTTCACGTTCATGGGTGTTTCGGTACTTCGCCAAAGCGATGATTACTCTGCCCATGTTGTGTCCCAGACTATTAAGGAGGTTATTCCTCCGTTGATTGGGTCTATGCGCCAAGGAAACAATAACCCTATTATTGGTGCCTGTGACATTCTCGTCAGCTTCACAGCCGCCTTTGAGCATATCCCAGCCCATCGCCGACAGGGACTGTTTGTTGCTCTCGTCGAGACGCTTGGTCCTGAAGATTTCCTTCATGCTATCATCGGCATGTTAGTTGATAAATACGGCCCCAGTGACGCTCTGTTGCAGTTTATTGTCGAGCTCCTCAACCACTTTAGCATCTTGACACAACTCAAGACACTCGTCGAGCTCCTTGATCTTATCGCGGATTTGTTCAAGCCTAAACCTGGCATCTCTTCCGTTCTCCTTGGCATCAGCGATGAAAAGAACGAGAAGGACAAGGATCTCCAAGAGATTGCTCTGAAGCAACTGTCGGCCTTCCCCAGCTTCCTGGCTAACAAGAAGCTCAGATCGCAGATTGGAGGCTTGATGGAAACTGATGATATGGAGGCATCAGGACTGAGAGACCTCTATGCCAAACTTCTTGAGAACATTCTCATTCTGGCTGATACAGTCAAGGCGGATAAGACACTCCATGGCCGCTGCGGCCAGGCCCTTTCCAACCATCTCAACTTGCTTTCCATCGGGGAGTTCATCAAGGCCGTTGAAAACCTGCTTGACCGACCGGATATGGGGCTGCGACAGAAGGTTCTCCGCGCGCTCGAAGCTCGAGTGGAACAGGAAAGCAACACCGACCCTGCATCAAGGGCCGTCTTGCTGGCATTCCTTCCTCAGCTTACTGCTGGCATCCGGGAGTCGACAGATATACGATACAAGCACACCGCAGTTACATGCGTGGACAAGATTTCCGAAAAGTATGGCAAGAAGGATATCGAGGCTGTTGTGGCGGCTGCCACGACAATCGCAGGCGACTATTGCTTGGGACAGTCTGAGCAGCGCCTCCGAGTTATGGCTCTGCTGTGCCTTACCTCGCTCGTTGATGTACTTCAAGACGCAATCGTGCCGGTATTGCCTAGCGCAATTCCTCAAGCTATCGAGTATCTGGGTGAAAGCGTGGAAGGTGCCGTGGATCAGGAGCTACATGTTGCTAGTTATGGATTCATCAGTGCTCTGGCTCAGTATCTTCCTTACATGCTTTCAACTTCAACTTATATTGATCGCATCCTGGAGGTTTCCAACAAGTCTGCTGAACTTGACCTGGATGATAACACGAGGGAAAGTCGTGTTGACTGCCTTCACTTCCTGGCTAAGCAACTCGAGGCTAAGGAGATCTTCTCAGCTCTTGACCGAAACTGGGAGAGTGCTAGAAAGGCTGGGTTTCCTGTAAGTTTAACACCGATGCTACAAGCAAAGAACCAAACTAATTGGCCGCAGGCTGTTGCTGAGTATCTCGATGTATTGGGCTTGGCTATTGACAAGCACCCTAAGTCTGGTATTTCCAAGAATGCCATGCTATTGGCGAGCATTCTCACAAAGGTCTTTGACCTTCGACGACAGGAGCATGCTAAGGGCGAGTTTGGCGAGCAAGACCTTCTGAGACTCAGTGCACTTGACGCCAGTGCCAACGACAAGGCATTGAAGATGATCTACAAGCTCAACGACGCTGCATTCAGGCCAGTCTTTGACCAGATTATTACGTGGTCCAGCTCAGGCCTTAAGGATGACCGAGCGGGACGCGCGCTACGACAACTAAGCGTCTACGGATTCCTCGAGGCATTCTTCGGTACCCTTAAGTCAATCGTCACCAACTACGCTACATACATTCTGGAGGACGCGGTTAAGATTTTGACGTCGGTGGATCTGAAGAGCCCTGAGGAGCGACAGCTCTGGACAAGGGTGCTGCAGACCCTGGGTAACTGTTTCGAACACGACCAGGACGACTTCTGGCAGGCTCCGGCCCACTTCAGCGCCATTGGACCGGTACTTATGGATCAGTTCTCACATGCCGGCACGGTGGATGTGACGGAGGACCTCATCCCAACAACGGTGGAACTCGCCTCGGCAGCAGACTCACAGGCTCATCAAAAGGAGCTGAACTCTGCACTCCTGAAGCACCTGCGATCCGAGTCTCCAGCGATCAGACTTGCCGCGGTCAAGTGTGAACAGGCATTGACAGACCGTCTGGGTGAAGAGTGGCTGGCTATGTTGCACGAGATGTTGCCTCGCATCAGCGAATTGCAGGAGGATGATGACGAGGAGGTCGAGCGTGAGACACACCGATGGATCGTCAAGATTGAGGGAGTGCTGGGAGAGAACCTGGATGATATGTTGCGATAAAGAAAAAGAAGGCGGACGAATGGAGTTGAGTGATTGAAAAGCAAAGGCTGGCTTAGGACAAGCAAGCCATGACGTAGAGGGTTATTTAGTTGGATGGTTTAAAGTTTTACTATGTATGCACCCGTTAATGGAGAAGTTTTTGATTAATCAAGTTAAGAATACGATAAGGCTGAAAGCTGTGACATGGCATGTGTAAAATACTTCGAGTATCTATAACTATATTCGGACTTTCGGACCACCGGGCCAAGTAATGCAGCCAAGCACATGTGAGTCAGACCTACAACAGAATATCACGTAGTATAAAAATGAGTCCTTGTCTTTGGTATCCTTTATTCAGACCCGGACTGTGACGGACAGACGGAGCTCCGGTGAATTATCGTTGGCGGAGCTGAAGCTGGCTTCACCGGGAGGTCCGGGGGAGAGGCTCAAGTACCATCTACAGGGATCCCCCAGTAGTTGATTTACCGAAGGAGGGTACCAGGTACAGAAGTGTGAGCTAGTCTCAGCTCCATGCTGAACAAACTAGACTACGTATGCAGCTGTAATAATACAAGTTAGAGTGACGATAGATTGATACAACATTAGAATAAGTAGCTGAGCAGTGCCCGCTTAGTGACGGCCCTTATAAGATGGTCATTCAATCTCAACGAACTTGTCACGACTCAATTGTTGAATACTAATCTAAGTATCTCATTCTCCTACTTCGGCCGCAACGGTCCAGCAGTGGAGGCGACCAAGCCCACTTACACGGCGAGACTTGCGGTACCGCTTACTTGCGGATTGTTTATGCTCGTTTTCTATCAGACGAAACAACATCTTTATCGAGAATTATCATTGGCTCAGTGAAGCGGGTTTCTTCGGTTGCGGCGAGATTAGTAGGAGATCATAGCCGTGGTCATGGGAACAAATGTTCTTGCCCTGGCGCGTCAGGAGCCGCGCTTGTTGATGAGGCTCGGGGGACTGGCTTGCAAGAGATTGGCTAGTACCACAGCTCAAGGGAGTGAGTAATGTCTTTCCGGAGGGTCAATTGGCTTGAGCTTCTGTGGATGTAGCTCGAGTCAGCTTAAGAGGGTTATACCTCTTGTCGAGAACTCCTGCTCAGCATCACCAAAGTATCAAACCTACAGTAACTAACAATGACATTCCTCTCAGCACCGAAAGAGCGTATCGTTGTTCTAGGGTCAGGATGGGCTGGATACGCCCTTGCAAAGACAATATCACCCTCCAGCGCCTCTCGGATTCTCATCTCTCCTCGCTCTCATTTCGTCTTCACTCCTCTCATCGCCTCAACAGCCGTCGGCACTCTCGAGTTCCGAGCCGCCGTTGAACCCTGTCGAAAACTAGACCTCACGGAATTCCATCAAGCATGGGCTTCAGATATTGATTTCACCAACAAAACCATTACTCTTGAGGCAAACCAGCGTGATGGTGTCACAGCTCGTTCAGGGAAGGATCTCCTCAAGGGCCTTGAGTTTCAAGTCCCTTATGACAAGCTTGTTGTAGCTGTTGGTTGTTACAGTCAGACTTTTGGTGTCGAGGGCGTCAAAGAGCATGCGTGCTTTCTTAGAGATGCGACAGATGCTCGAACCGTACGATTAAAGGTGTTGCAAAAGTTTGAGCAGGCTGCTCTCCCAAGCACAAACACCGCTCAAAGAAAACGACTGCTTCACTTTGCGGTGGTAGGCGGCGGCCCTACGGGTATCGAGTTTGCGGCTGAGCTTCACGATCTCATACATGAGGATCTGTCCAAGCTCTATCCAGAGCTGATGCCTCATGTCGCCATCACCATTTACGATATCGCACCCAAGGTTCTCCCTATGTTCGATCAGAATTTGGCCGCGTACGCAACAAACATCTTCAGTCGAGAGGGCATCCGCATTAAGACGGAGCATCACCTGCAAAGAATCCGTCGGGAAGATGATGTCCTCCTCATGAGCATCAAGGAAGAGCCCGAGGAAGTCGCAGCAGGTGTCGTGGTATGGAGCACTGGGCTTATGCAGAATCCTCTCGTTGGACGACTAGTTGGCCGTGAAGTTGGGGACTTGGGCAAGATTGCAAAGAACCCCAAAACAGGAGGTTTTGCTGTTGATTCTCATCTCCGCGTACAAGTCGAATCCCAAGATCTCAACGGGAAACAAATCACGAAGCCTCTACCCGACGTTTACGCTATTGGAGACTGCGCAAACATCGAGGGTCAGGCACTCCCAGCTACAGCCCAAGTAGCCAGTCAACAAGCAACGTATCTCGGCAAGCGATTCAACTCTGGAACATCAACTCAAGGCCCTCCGACTGCGCCCTTCCAATTCCGCAATTGGGGAACTATGGCTTATCTCGGAGGATGGAGGGCCATCCATCAAAGTGGTGCTGATGAGCTCAAGGGTAGAGCTGCATGGATTCTTTGGAGGACGGCGTATTTGACCAAGAGTATGAGTTTGAAGAATAAGCTGATGATTCCGTTTTATTGGTTGATTACCTGGATTTTTGGACGAGATATCTCGAGGTTCTGAGTCAATCGAGATTTGTACGATAAAAGGAAGAGAGAAGTTGAAATAGCGAATGTTGAGATGAATATCGAAAGTGATTACTAAGACCAATGATTATTATGACAATCTACCCTCCATATCTATTTATCAATCACTCCAATGAGTTATAAGTAACTAAGCGAATTGATAGAAGCACGATAATTAAATATTGATCGTCCATAGACAGGTAATAATTTATTCTGAATAGAATTGTAATGCCGAGCCTTGGCCTACCTAAGTACCTAAGGAACTGTCCTACCCTATGTCATAAGTCATAGGGCAATCACCTCATGTATGCACTTGCAGTTTACCTCATCAACCTTAAGTCGCTCACTCCACTCCTTCCTTCCGTTTTGACATCAGGGTCGTTCCTGACTTATAAGCCCAACTCATATTTACGTATAAAATCATTTTTCTTTTGGTACATTCCCGTCCCCATCCCCAATCTTCCCTCTATCAACCAAATACTGACCCCGCCAAAGTCCCTCATACCATCATGACTTCTACTACAACAACCAAATCTTTAGTCAATTATGGCCTTTATCTGGTCACAGACTCAACACCAGACATTCTTGGCGAACGGGATCTCGAACAAGTCGTTGAAGCTTCTCTAAGAGGTGGCGTCACTATCCTGCAGTACAGAGACAAGCACAGCGAACGTAGCATCGCTGTAGACACAGCCAAGAAGCTACACACCATTGCACGTCGCTACAATGTTCCTCTTCTCATCAATGACCGTGTCGATGTTGCTGTCGAAGTAGGCTGTGAGGGTGTACATATCGGGCAAGATGATATGGGTATGTCTATTACTCCCAGGCATTGATCAACTGGACTGACAATTCCATAGCTTATGAGGAAGCGAGGAAGCTTTTAGGTCCAGGTAAAATCATTGGAGTGACTGCAAGCTCGAAGGAGGAAGCCCTTAAAGCTTGCGAAGCTGGTGCTGACTATCTCGGTATCGGAACTGTCTATTCAACTCAGACGTGAGTGATATCTATCCATGTTCACAGACATGACTCAACCCCTGACATCAAATCAGTAAGAAGGACACGAAATCAATCATCGGCCCCTCGGGCGTCCGCGACATCCTCTCAGCTCTTCACAGCGCAGGCTACGGATCTATCCCTACAGTTTGCATTGGTGGCATCAACGCTAGCAACACCGCCCCTGTTCTCGCCTCAGCTGGTTCTCCTTCCAAAGCTCTTGATGGTGTCGCCGTGGTGAGCGCCCTCATCGCTGCCCCTGACCCAGCTGCTGCCGCCCGTGATCTTCTCAGCAAAGTTATCGTCGCAAAGATCCCAGAAGTTATTCGGGCCGTAGCTGACAAGACGCCTCTTACACACAACATGACAAACTTGGTAAGTTCAAACTTGTCGTAATTGATTTCTACTTACATGCATGCACCTTCCAGGTCGTTCAAAATTTTGCCGCCAATGTAGCCCTTTGCGTTGGAGCAAGCCCCATTATGGCCAACTACGCCGAAGAAGCTGCCGACTTAGCCAAACTAGGCGGCGCTCTTGTAGTCAATATGGGAACTGTCACTCCAGATGGCCTCAAGAACTATCTCCAAGCTATCAAGGCCTACAACGAAGCTGACCGTCCCATAGTTCTCGATCCCGTTGGGTAAGTTTCAGACCCCTTTAACCGTCCCTGTTAACTTACATCCCTCAGCGCCGGTGCAACAGCCGTTCGTCGCAACGCCGTCAAGACTCTTCTTGATGCCGGCCACTTCACCATCATTAAAGGCAATGAGGGTGAAATTCAAACCGTCGCGGGTGCCACTGTTACCCAGCGTGGGGTCGATTCAACCTCATCTCTCAGCTTCGCCCAGAAAGCTTCTCTTGTTCGCTCCATTGCCGTACACCGTCGCAATGTTGTAATTCTCACAGGCGCTGTCGACTTGATCAGCGATGGAATTCGCACTCTGGCCATCAGCAATGGACATCCTTATCTTGGTGAAGTCACTGGCACTGGGTGCACTCTAGGTACAACCGTCAGCGCCATGGTTGCTGCATATGGCGCCGATCCTCTTCTTGCCGCCGTGGCTGGAACAGTCATGTTTGGTCTCGCTGCCGAGCTTGCCGCTAACAGAGGTGAGGTTCGTGGACCAGGAACTTTCGTGCCGGCCTTCCTCGATGAGTTGTATGCCATCCGAAAGTCGACTGCCAACGGAGATTTGATGTGGCTTAGTATGGCACAGGTCAAGGCTGTTGAGGTGAACCTCGACGATGTTGTAAGCAACTAGAGTTTGAGATACTAGATTCACAAAAGTTCAATAGATACTCCGAAATGATTCGCTGTACAGTAAACTCCTCTTGCAGAATTAATGATTAGTCCTTGACTTGGCCCCATAACAATTTAGCCAGCCTTACAGTATTCCAATACCAAAATGCTAACATGACCTCTTCAAGTTCCACCGTATCAAGATGACTCGTTCAAGACACTAGGGTCACCAATAATATGCCACACGTTATAACCTCTTGTTGCCGCCGCCTGCCAGAAATCGGTCCCTGAATCATCCAGTAGAAACTCCTGGCTGAAATTCACAAGGTCAGAGTTACCAGCTCCAGCAAGTAATCGCTGCCTTTCAGCTCTGACTAGGTCCCGTACATTCTTGAGCTGTCTTACGAGTCTCTCAAATGGATCAGGGGGAGGAGGTGGTGTTGGGATCCCTGCAGGCGTTGCTGTGCCCAGCATATTGCCATGTTTGCGGCGCTGGACAATAATATCCAGGTCTTGAGCTTGTTGGCTCATGACTTCTACTATGTCAAGTTCTCCATGGACATTGACAAGATTCCATCCTGGAAGTTGTAGTGTCACGATCTTGATGCCAGCAATGACCGTGTACACAAATTCGGTAGCGCTCATGCATAGGAAACGTGGACGTTCGAGTTCTCGGTGGTCAAAACGGAGGTCGAAAAACGTTTTGAGGGATCGGAGACAAGACCAAAGAAGTTGCAATCGATCTGTTAGAGGGAGATAGGATGTCGCAGAGGGTTGATCTGAGAGGGCAATCTCGTAAAGAAGCACTTCAGCCACCAACGCATGCGATTTGAGGTTATCTAAAAGTTTATGAGCGCCATGTCTAGAGTGTCGGTTATAGGATGCATACCGTTGTCAGAGAACCGTGGGTTAAGGGATTCCCTATACTGTCGCAATTGTTCCTCAAAAGATTGTACTGCCATAGTCAATGGCACCTTGTCGGTAGTTTGGTCGAGGTTCTCCGGCGCCATAGTTACAGATATGGACTGTGCCAGCTGTTGGATGCGTACAAGTTTCACCAGGTATTCATCCGATGGGTATTGCATGGTGTTCTCGAGAACCCTACAGCACATGTCCAGATGCGTTGTGTTCATCAGAAGATCTGGCCGTCTGTTTGTCGCAAACACCCTGTACAGAATTAGTTGACTTGCATGCATGAATTACAGTGGTGGCACTGACAGAGTGTTAAGATAAAATGTCCCGGAGTATACCCTCATATGGTTCAGATTACGGTCGAAATCCTCGCCCTTGAGGCTCGCATCTTCTTTGAACCTCAAGTTGGAACAAATGGCTCGAGCAATAAACAAGAGGTTTGTCAACTGCGAGCCCTTTAGCCCGTAATGAAACCTGAGAGAAGTCAGGAATGGGTCAGTTAAACGGCGTTTGGTTTTAGTACTCACCATGCCACGAGAATCTGCAGGCTTTGCAGCAGGTCAAGGTTGTTGAGCCCATCTACAACAGCTGATCGACCAAGTTCAGCTAATAACTCTTGGCCAAGCTTAACCTGCCTAGCCCCGTCGAGAAAGCACCCCACCATCATGACAGCCTTCCATAGGAATGGTCGATGCTCCCGCAGCTCCAAGGCTGTCATATGTGCAGGCACACACACGAACGGGAACAGGCATGAGTGGATGGTCCTAAAGCCGTTGAGCAGCAGCTCCGCTTCATGTGGCGTGGGCCACCAAGAGTCCCATGGTCGTATCTTGTCCGGAGCTGACGGTGGAGGATGTTGACCAGGGTTACTGTCAGTCCCTGGTTTAGAAGGAAACAAGTGACCAAAGCTCCATGCATCGGACCTGGACAAGAGTTCTGATCGGCTCACATCTGTTTGGGATGGAGTCGATTCTTCTTCTTCTGAAGAGGACTCGCGGCGCACGTGTGAAGACAACTCTTCAAGGCGTTTCTCCAGAGCTGCTATCTTAGAAAGCTTTGGACTTCTACGGGGCCGGGCCGGAGCCGGAGTTTGGTTCACGCATGGCTTATCCAGTCGATGGCACCTTGAGTGTTGAAATCTATGTCAGCAAATGTACCTCTCCACCAACTTACAGCACATATGTATTTAGAACAGGAAAAGCTTGGTACGTTAAGATCCAGCGCAAGCCACCGGAATATTTTCAAAATGAACCAATTATCATAACTTACCTATCGCATTTGAGGCTCCCAAGAGGACCGGGGACGCACCTTGCCTTAGCCTTAGCGCATGTCGTGCATGCTTTGGGCCCCTTGTTCTTAGCTTGAGCTGAGCCAGGACTCATCTTGTCATGACTTAAAGGATCCGATTGTGCTTGGTCTCACAGCAATAGAGCAGTTTGAAAAGGAGACGGAGTTGAAAACGGCGGCGACATCCTAGACATTGATCGATATTCTGTTGACCCCGGTCGCTTCGAGCGCTCTTTGACTGGCCTGAAGTTGTTGATATGCAAGGATCTGCCTACTAGAAACGGAGCCGGATCTCGAAATCTCGCCGCTGCTCCGGCTCTGCGGAGGCGGTAATCCCTGTGACCCTCCTTCGCCTGTGATCTGTCATATCGGCAAAACATTATTCCGCTCAAATGGAACAATGTCATGGCATGATGAGTTGATCCTATATGCAACAAACTTTTAGTGTCATGACAGCAAGATTTCTTCATAATCAACATCACATAAATAGCGGGGAAGTAAATATTGCATTTGCTCTGTTTACCACATAACATGGTAAAAGGCATAAAAATGTTTCAATTGGCTTATCCAACGGACAGGCATAAATGGTAATAGATATCTCAAAATGGTTGTCATAGAAGTGAACTGGAACTGCACATCTTTCACCTATGATGGCAGTACGCGTAAGGTGCTAGGCATGCCTTACATCTAGGCGGCAGTAGCAACCTGGGAGGACTGCTTAATCTCGAGCTCGAGGAGCGCCTCAGTAACGCCATTGACGGCCTGACCGTTGGCCTCGATCTCCTTGGTAGCTTGCTCAACATTGAGCTGCTTGTCAGTCCAAAGAGGGTCTTGGACGTTGCCCTCTTCACCGACACCAATGAAACCACCCTCGGCGGCCCAGTCGGAGGTTCGCTTGATGTTGAGACGAGTCCAGATCTCATCAACAGCCTGGACAAGCTGGTCGCGGTACTCCTTGACATGACCAGGAGTGGGGGTAATGCGAAGACGCTCCTGACCAACTGGAACAGTGGGGTAGTTGATGGATTGAACATAGATTCCATAGTCATTGAGAAGCATGTCGGAAGCCGCCTTTGCAGTCTCGGCGTTGCCGACGAGGATAGGCACAATATGAGAGGGATTGGGGATGACAGGAATGTCGCGAGCGTTCATGGCCTCCTTGACGGCGCGAGTGTGCAGCTGCTGGAGTCTTCGATCACCATCGTACTCCATCTGATACTCAATAGAGGCTTGAGCACCAGCCATGGTAGCAGGAGGCAGAGAAGTGGTGAAGATGAAACCCGGAGCCAGAGATCGGATCATGTCAATGAACTTGGCACTACCAGCGATGTAGCCACCAACGCAACCGTATGCCTTACCCAGAGTGCCAGTGATGATGTCAATTCGGTCCATGATGGTTCCGCGAGGGGCACCGTTGACGTGAGCCTCCCAGTCAAGGTGCTCAGCAACACCAGCACCATGAGGTCCATACATGCCGACAGCATGCACTTCATCGAGGAAAGTGATGGCGCCGTACTTGTCGGCAAGATCGCAAATCTCCTCGATGGGACCGATGGAGCCGCACATACTGTAAACCGACTCGAACGCGATGATCTTGGGCACGTGTAGAGGTAGTGAAGCCAGCTTAGCCTCCAGATCCTGCACATCGTTATGCTTAAAGACAATCTTCTTGGTGCCAGAGTGTCGGATGCCCTGAATCATAGAAGCGTGGTTCAAGCTGTCGGAGAGAATGACGCACTCAGGCAACTTACTACCGAGTGTCGCCAGGGTTGCGTCGTTGGCAACATAACAAGAGCTGAAAACAAGAGCACCATCCTTGGCGTGCAGCTTGGCCAGTGTTCCCTCCAGCTCAACGGCGTGTTTGTTATGGCCGGAGATGTTTCGAGTACCGCCTGCACCCGCACCATACTCCTCCAGTGTTTGGTGCATTGTGTTAAGAACACGAGGGTTGCGGCCCATGCCCAGATAATCGTTGGCGCACCACACAGTTACTCGTTCCTCCTTGTCGGACATATGCGCACGGGGAAAGTCCTTGGCCAAGCGATTGATGTTGTTGAAGTAACGGTAAGATTTGTCCTTGTGCTTCTTCTCGAGTTCATTGTTGTAGAAGCTTTCGTAGTCGAATTTTCCGGGAGATTGGAAGCCAGCGGCAGCGGCGGAGGCGGTCGGCGAAGCAGATGTGGCCTTTCGGTTTGCATGAATGCCAGGGGGACCTGAAGAAGGGTTAGATACGGTCAATTGACCAGACAAGCAAATCATTGTAGTTGTAAGCCGAACTTACCATTGTCGCGGCCCTCAAAGAGCGGGCGCTCCACAGCGCGAGCCTCCTTGTTGCTGGAAGTGTGAATCTTGGCCTTTCCAGTCTTGGAGTGGCTAGAGAAAGCACGAACAGAGCCAGCAGCACGAGTCTTGGCGGTCTGAACAGCCATGGCCTTGCCCATGACGGGGCATCGCTGGCCAAGCAGCTGGAGCTTCGACATAGTGCCACCACATGGCGAGGCAGGAGCCGGAAGAGCACGAGACGAAGTCGACAGGGCGCGTAGAGTGGCGGGAGTAGCCGTCTTCATGAAAGGGCACATGGCCTTGGACTGGCGAAGTACGGCATCCATTGTTGCGTATTCGACAGCACAGAATAGGGTTGTTAGGCAATGCCGTCGTGAAGCGAACCAGAGGGGCAAAACGTGGTAGTTTCAGACGTGGAGGGGCAAATATGCCAGAGGAACAAAAAAAAAGCGAGAGGCTTGTACTCGGTCGCGAGAGCGAACAAGCGAGGCAAAGGAGAAGCAAAAGCAATTGAGCTTCTGCAGAAGAGAGGTGATTTGAGGTTGAGGTTAGGGATGGAAGGAAGAAAAAAGAGGAAGAAGGAGAGGTAAAGAGAGAAAATACCTATAAAGCGGTAGATGACTGGGTAGGTCGAGAGAGGATCGAACAGTCCGTCGGTGGTCCATGTTTCGGCAAGAACGGTCGGTCATTGACCCATAAAATGCTTCCGTTTCGGTTCCGTCCATTTTCTTGACTAGTCTCCGCGCAAATTACCTCTTTTAAGTAAGTTGATGGTACATTTTCAGTATCCGCCGTACTATTGTATGCAGATGCAGATGCAGGGCATTTCCCTTCGCACAGGTATGTACTTTTTGACTCATCTGTTCTGGAGTCTGCCTATGGTCAATATCCATTGAGGGGGATGCCGGGAGGTCTAGACTAGACACTTTGTATGTACTGTGCTAAACAGTCAATGATCTGACACGTGAAACGTTTGAGCCACTGATTTCCATTTGTATCCATGTACAGAGTAAGCGAACACGATTACTGACTGTGACCTACTGAATTATACTTTTCCTCTACAACCGCCGTAAACGCTCGCATAAAACAAACTAAGTTTTGACCCTCTTAGAAAGAAAGGGCGGCCTCGGGTGACAAAGATTGTTGAGTTGCGGCCATGCTGCGGCCCGCAGCCTGCAGAAGCAGATTCCAATACCGATTCCAATTCCGCACGTACAGCGCTCGGCAATCGTACAGGGACGAAACCCCCCGAGTCTGGCTCAAGACTGACGGTAGAGAAATACATTTCTTCTGATTGGCTCACCCTGTCCATGCACGCTACCGTCGTACTTTAGCTTTCAGACCCTGGAGCATGATAGTTGTATGGTCATTGGTCGACTTTTGCTAGGTTGTCATTGAAAGGCGGGCGAATGTGATGAATGGTATGTACTGTATTGTCGATTTGAACGATGACAAGTCAATGTATCTACCACTAATGGAAATGCCATGCTTCATCAGAAACGGGTTTACTCAGTAGTTTGACCGTTTGGACTTGCATTATGGCGCTGGTGATCCCGATGTCCCCGTATTAAAAGTATCCTGCTCTCGGTCTTGTCCTAATAGTCTCGTACGATGCATCAAGGTAAGGTAGTCAGTTATGCAGTATCCACCGCTCAACAATCTCTCACTTCCGTCTTCTTCCTTCGCTAAGAAAACGAATTATCTAAAAAGCGCCGATAAATATGCCACTCTTGACCTGATCATGTCGGTCATTCATTTTTCTTGCTTACCTCATCTTTCGCCGTCTTGTTGGATCTGCGCTAAAGCCTAATTTCGACACTTTCCTCATACAACCAATTAAGTCATAATTGCCGAAGATAGACGTACTCTACTTGATAATCTTCTCGTGTGTGTCACTTATGTGCCGTAAGTAGAGGACGCCAGCAAAGCAGATTATTCCGGTTGGCTAGAATCTGAGATTCATAGTGGATGAGCTCTACTCATAAGTTGGGTGAGACGGGACAGCGAAGAAGAAGACACAGTGCTACAATATCAACATACTAAATTGGAAAGCTTGCATCTTAATGACCCCCTAGTTCGGGGACAGAGCTGCGGTTCCAAAACCCTCACCCTTATCTACTATGCTTTTGCATGCATGCGAAGCGCTCAATCCTCAAAAGGGGTATCATCTGGCTCAATATCATGCCGTTCCGTAACGCCATCCCATCCTCCCTTGATACTTGTCCCGTCGTGCTGTTAGCCTGCCTATCTGAACTCCTGTCCCACGCAAAAAGGGTAAAATCTGATTCACCATCTTATGTCCCGTGCTGCTTTTCCGGTATGTCGACTACAGGCGATGTCCGGTATCTTTGCTCGTTACTGAGGGCCTCGTTAGCCCATGATGGGAGGCGGACCGCTCGGTTTCTTCTATTATCCATTGCTTCCCGCATCACTTTCATATCATCCGTGACCTTGGATCGTCTGTCGCTCTGATGTGAACTGTGACGTCTGATATTCTGCAAATTCTGCAGTGGAACAAGTCAGCAAGATCGTCTCGGGAAGGGGGTTCCCTGGATCTGAGGGATCAAGATTGGGCTTTCATACGATTGGGTCTGGAGAGTTGACTTTGTCCAATGCCCGAGCAGGAATTTCAGTTTCATCAAGTCCATTGATGATCTCAAACCGCTTTTCCAATTCTTTTGCTTCAGTTCGAGCCAGATAATCCGAGCTAACATAGCCGGAGATTATGGCTGTCACAACCTTTTCATGGGATATGAGCCCATTAAGTATTTTCCAATGTCTCGTATCAGGCATCAGGCCAAACTGAGCCTCCTTACGGATTTGGTCGATTCTTCTAGTCAGAGCTCCGGCGAGCTGAGATGGGTCTCCTCTCGCTAGCGGCACATTGCGCGCTTGCAAATTCTGAATGCCTTTCCGCAAAGTCGTCTCGAATTCGGTCCTTGCGGGAATATCAGTTACACTAAACACCCCACTCAGCTTAGGAATGGCACTGGTGTATGGCTGCATCCCATTGTTTTCCATTGACATGGGCTCTCGCTTCGCCGGGCTGTTCAACGTGTTGGTCAACTGCATGATCTTTGGCGGCCCGGCTGACGGGCCCTGAGGTGGCAGCGACTGTGGAAGCTCTCGGGAAGCTGCATTCGATGTTGCGTTTTGCGCAATGGTAGTTTCACTGGAACGATGTTCACCAAAAAACGTGTTCGCACCAGCCATTGGCATAGGAGGCGGGCCTTGACTGGCAAGCGTAGGCGGTCTGGTGGTGTCTGGCAAGTCCCATTGGTAATGTGTGGATGGTGAAGGAAAGTGAGCGTCGCCAGGTATGTCTGACGCCCCATCAAACGATCGATGTGCATGCTGAGGCGGAGCCGGACGAGAGGACTCCTCCTGCTCCCTAGAAAGCCGAGTCTGTTCCATCAAAGCGGCGTCGTCTCTGTTTTTGAGTCTGGCATACTCCCCAGGATTAGAAAGTCGAAGCTGACTCAATTTGATCATTTCCTCCACTTCCTTCTTCTCTTCCTCTGTAAGAGTCGCGCTCACATCCTCCTCCTCAAAGGTGTCTGTTGAAACAATGGAACGAATTGCCTCGCCATTCTCTCGAAGTTTGATGAGTTTGTCTAGAATCTGGTCCTTGCCGACATAAGGATCAAGATTAGCTGCTGGCCGGTGCCTGATTTCGGCCACAACATCGCCTTTGCGTTTTGACCAGCTAATGGGGTTCTTGTTATCCACCACTCGAGATGCAAGTTGCATTTTGAACACTTGTCTGTTGTTGAGGTTGTCCTCAAAGGTACCAGCAACCATGAAGCGGTACACGAAGACTTTCTTCTGCTGCCCTATACGATATGCGCGGCCCACGGCTTGTTGCTCATGGGCAGGGTTATATCTGACGTCAAAAATGACGACTCTGTTGGCACCTTGGATATTAAGACCGACACCACCAGCAGTTGTGGAGATGAGAAACACCTCTTTGCTACCCTGATTGAAGTCTTTGACTTGTTGTTGTCGGGCTGCCACTGGGGTGTTTCCGTCCAGTCGGGACACTGTTCTTCTCTGCATGTTACACATGTTCTGGAGGTAGTCCAGTGTATCCAAGGATTGACTGAAAATCAGAACCTTGTCATTAACTTCGCGCGCTTCGTTGAGAATGGTTGTCAATAATTCCGTCTTCCAAGAGAAAACCGGAGAACTTATATCTCTAAATGACTGTAGCGTCTTCATGAACTCAGGAATCATGGTCTTGGGGAAGGATTTGTCAGTCATCTTCTCATCATCATCACCGCTTGGTGAGACACCATTTTGGATTTTCTTGATCTTCGCTTGAAAACACTTAGGATGGCTACAAATTAGCCCCAGGTGGTTGATGGCAGCAAAGGTGTCGGCCTGCCTGTCGCCGCCTTCTCTAGATATGCCCTTGATGTATAATTGGTATAATTGCTTCTGGGGCTCTGTGGGTGGTACAAAGAGGATAAACTCCTGCTTTGGCGGCAGGTCATCTTTGAGAACGGCGATAGTGCAACGATGGACCTTTGGTGTCACTATCTGCTCCAGTGCTTTTAACGTCTTCTGGGCCTTCCTCTTGTCATAGGCCGTACTGTCGTGATACAGGCCTCGCTCCACCGGAGTAGAGTAGATTTCGCGGAATTCTTGGTATGGCCCAAGGAATTTGGGTGCAACCCAATCAATCATGGCGAAATACTCCAGCACGTTGTTGGATAGAGGTGATCCCGTCAGTGCAATACGGGTCTTGGTCGTGAAGCTTGAACATGAGAGGTGGATTTTCGATTTCTGATTTTTCAGGGCGTGTGCCTCGTCACAAACAACCACATCAGGACGTTCAGTCAAGAGACTTGACACTTCTTCAGAAATTTCAAGAAGTTTTTGAAACATATTGTAGCCTACCAACAGAACTCCCTTGCCAGAAGCCCATGCTGTGACTGTCGATGATCTTTCAGGCACTGGTGTACTCGCTGTGACCTTGCGCAATTCGCCGAGTGCTTGCACTGGAGCCCACTTCAAAAGTTCATCCATCCAGTTGTCCACAAGTGAAGCTGGGCAAAGTACCAAAGTACGTGAATCTTTCAAATCCGTGGGAATTTGAGCGACTACAGATGGATCTTGGGATTCTGATGCTTCCGCTAAGGCAACAAGAACAGTGATGACTTGCATTGTTTTGCCAAGTCCCATTGTATGAGCAAGCAAGCAACCTTGCCGAACGCTAGCGTCACGCACGATCTGATTCCATATGAAGCGGACACCGTCGACTTGATGTTGCTTGATACTGCGTGCAATGTGTTCATTGATATAGATCAGGCCTTGGTCGTCTTCTTTGCTTTCGTTTATAATGATGCGGTTTCCATCACCAGGAGCCGAAGGCTGTGAAGCAAGTGTTGCCCGCAATTTGGCCCTGCGAAGTTCTTGCTCTTGGATTCTCTGTTTTTCCCGTTCACGGAGATCGACAGCGTCTTTGTCGCGGATGATTTCCTTTTCTTTTGGCCGCTGTCGCCCTCGATTTTCCTCTCCGTTAACATCGTCCAGGTCATCCAAATTGTCCAAATCGTCCTCTTCTAGAAAAAAATCATCGAGGATATCTGTTTCTTGCGTGTTGTAGATTTGGCTGTCTTGAGGGACGTGTGGCGCTAGTAGCCTGACAAAAAGGCAGAATGGCTCGAAAATGTTGAGGCGTGACTGCGGTCTCGTAACGCGCTTCTTGATCTTAGAGGGTTTCATGTTGAGCATCTGGTCATCTGTCTTGTGCTGGCACAGGAAGAAACAATTGCAAAGGCGTGTAACATCGAAAAGAGCCGCTCTGAAGCTGTCTTGCTCTAGCTCTTGCCTGTTCCTTACTGGTGCATCGAGGTAAGGAGCAATGTGCTTTGACCAGACCAGACCAGGTTCATCCGATAGAATCAAATCAAATGCTGCCTTTCTCCGACTATGCTCCATCTGCCATATCTCGCCAATCAACAATCGCCAACGGTCACTGTTCTTAGCTAGTTTATAGAGCGATGCTAAGCCGAGTTTTTGGAGATCACCGAAATTTTCAATAGGGGGAAGTTCGAGATTGGTAGAGTCGGAGGGATACCGAGACTTTTTTGATGGAATTGAATCGGCTTTCTTTTCGACGTTACGGCTCTCAGAGACAGGATTATCCGGAGGTTGAGCCTCGACGACACCAGGCTCGGAAATATCACCGTTAAGGATGACAGTTTCAGGAACGTCTCGTGCCACAGCCTCTCTCTGTATCTCCTGAGGCCAAGCTTTGCTAGCCTTTTTAACTGGGGTGGTCAGGTCAATAGGATGAGTCAAGTCGAGACCATCGTGGTCGTCCGAATCATCCTGTGTTAGATCCACAAATGTAGCATCTAGATCCATAGACTCTTCCTTCAAAATGGGAATTGGAGAGACCTGATATTCCCTCGGACCTTCTTCGATTGAATCAGCTTGGTCAGGAACAACAAACTCGTCTTCGTCAGAGCTTGTAAGGACTTCTTCTTGGAGAAAACCGCTAGATCGGCGCACGGTGGATGGCTTTGGTTGGGCGGTGGCTTGTGGCTTTGGGGGTGGTCTCGAGGACTCAAGTATCTTGATCAGCCATATCTGATACATCTTGTCTTCCAGACTCTGTTCAAGACTTTTGGCTGCATCACGGTAGGGAGATTCTGACGTCCAATCCTGCTTCTGTATTTCATAGCATAATTTTTGGATACGATCAATGAGATGCGTAGCCATTTCATGTGCTCTGCGAATTTGTAGTTTCCTTGTCCCATATCGTCGAGATTTCTGCCATATACTGTAAGCCTTTCGCTCATATTTCGGGAGCTTCCTCTCTCGCCAGTTTCCTTCAACAACTTCGATGGCTTCGTTCAAAATCTCGGCGACTCGCTCGGGGGAGACAAATGGATCTGGTTCGGCTTCCTCGGAAAGAGTTTCAAGCCGCTCTTTCTCCTGTTCTTCCTCTTCGATTTCTCTCCGTGTCTCATCATCAAAGTCTTCGGCGCCAAGATCCGCAAGCTCATAGATCTTGTCTGACGAATCAGAGCGATTAGGGGATGATGAAGAATGTCTGGATAATGGATAACGACCTGTGAATAGCCGTTTGAGAGTCCTATTGACAACAAGCCTTCTTCCAGCTGGGATCATGTGCAGGCTGTTCACATCGAAAGATTCATTGTGTTCTCGAACTAGAGAAGACAAGTTGTCCTCGGGTGACGTGATGGTCTCCTGCAGGATCATGCCATCGCCTAGGTAAGCATAGGCTGGCGCACTCTCCCAAGGATAGGGATCTCCAGGGAATGAGTAATTAAGAACGTCAGCTTCTGTAGGAATAAAGGCAGCCGCGACGTCACGTGGCTTCTCTGTTAGAAGTGTAGGTGCCATGCGTCTGCGTTTAACAGTCCTCTCGCCAGTCTCTTGGTTGGGAGTCTCACGAGTGGGCGATAGACGAAAATCCCCGGCGGCATTGAGCTGTTCATCCTTTTGAAGCGCTGATATCTGGTTTGCGCTCGTATCTTCTTGTTGAGTTGATCGCTCCTCCGCATTGCGCTGTGCCACGTTCGAAACCGAAGCTGGCATGAATATCCCATTTTCTTTCTGACGGCCACCGCTTGGTGAATGGATGTGTTCTGCGGTACTTTCAGTGAGCACTTCGGCTTGCTCATCACAAAAACTGGAATTCTTTCGCTTGAAATCTTGTTGCCATTGCCAATAGCCCCTACTCTGGGATCGAAGCGTGACAATGACTTCTACAAGAGCGGCTTTGTGACGAGCAATTTTGACGCCCAAACACTCCATCAACTCCTGACGTGAGCATACGTGCTCAAAGGTCAGTAACGTTTTGCCGTCAATTTCCTCTTCACGAAGGCGCACAGCTAGAGAGTCAGGATCTCGACTCCAAGAGCACCCGGGAGCACAAAGCTGTTGAACAACAACTTCAACGCCCCACGAGTAGGGATCATCTGTTCCGGGTCCTTCCATTTGAAGTTGCGCGTGCTCTCAAGAACACAGTGAAAGGGATAACTGGTTAGAGTTAGTGTGGCTGATCAGGTTTTGAGGAGGAAATCAAAGTTAACGGCGTATGAGCGACGTACCGTGAAAAGATGTGCAAGAACATGGGCTGTTATCCCGACTTTGCTGAGCCTTTGCTCAGCAATGACAAGCGAAGCGAAGTGGAAGGCGCATAGCAGCCAGTGGGCTGTTTTTGACGAAGGTTGACCAGGATCGCTTCACTAAGCAGTCTCGGGACGTTCAAAAGGCAACTGAGATCAGAGTACCTAAGAATGACACTGAAGGTCGCCTTCGAAACTGACACGAAGGATGAATGCGAAGAGGGTTTGCCTATATTGGAAGTTTAGCAAAGGTTAACAGAACTTCCCAGGGGAAGGGATTCCTACGCGCGCGACCGAAGCGTAAACACGAAATAATTGACAAAGGCAAAAAATCAGATGATGGTGGAAGTTGCTTCTTGGTTTATTAGCTTCTGTGTTCGTAGCAGCGAAAGAGAAAATAGAAAACAATGATGCGCCTAAAGAAATCGCAAATACTAGGAAGGTACGGATCAGGTAGAGGCGCTCTAGAAGATGGGCTGCAACACCCATGCGCTCGCTACCAGAGCGCGTCGCACTAGAATCTGTTGGTGGTTTCTGCAGTGGAGTAGTGGGGTTACGGTGTGCTCTCACGTGATCATTAAGCAAGATGAATAGAAACTCAGAAAAGAGCTTCCTATTGTTAAGCCTTTAGACCATAGGTACCTACCTAGTATTCTTCGTAATCGTGAATGAGTGCTGTGCAAGGCAGGCATCAATGGAAACAATGTTGAGAGTAAACCAGCATGTGGGAAGGCACCTCCTGGCCTCCCTTATTGCCTGCCTGGGCAGTCGCATTAGCAAGGTATACGCAACTGTTGATCTTGTACTACCAATCGCGGAGCTGCTTAGGAAAACAAAAAGAAATTGGATTGCTGAGACTGGAACAGAGTACTACTGTATCAGTGGCTAAAATACATTTACAGACAGCGGTGGTGCAGTGGTCCTCCCAAAAACCTCCATTTTATTTATTTACCCCGCCATGGACGGAACCCCTCATCAAGGATGTTCAAAATGCAAATCATCTACAAATTCCAGTAAGAATCACACCAAGATTAAAATATCGTCATTGGCCTATCCGAAACTACCTACTCGTAGACATTTTAGCAGCCCATATTTAGAGTCCGGCCTTGTCCATCATCTTGTATAATTAGCACTACCTACCTAGGTGCACCATTATGAAATCAGCCCTTCTCAATTCTGTCTAGAAGCACCCACTGAATTATTAATCCACCCCGTTTGGCGCAAAGCTTACAAGCACGCAAGTCAACGACTTTCACAAGGTTGACAATCCAAAACAGTCCTTGAAAAAAGCTTTGTCTCTTTTTCTCGTTATCTTCGTTTCACAATCGCCGTATCACGAAGCCTTAGTCCATCGCAATATCATGGCATCTCTCACAAGCGGGGAATATCCCCCCACTGTCAAGTCTGAAGAAAAGGATGCCCTCATCGAGACTGTCAAGGACTGGTCGATAGGCAATGGTCTTGCAGTCCGACCTCCGCCAACCGTTATAGCCGCTGAGGCAGATCCCAAGGGCATTGCTGCTACCAACGTGCCCGTCACTCTCTTCCCCAGCCCCTTTCCCAAGCAGTGTTTCGCTCAAGGCAAGGCGGTTCAGAAGACTTACAATGAGTTGTATGCTTCAGTGAGCAGGGATGAAGAGTTTCTGGCCCAAGTGGTGAAAGAGTACGTAAATTCTGAGACATTGTTAATTGTAATTTCTGATCAGTTCTAGGGTTGCAGACGGTGATGACTTTATTCGTAACTTGTGGGATGTCCATACTAAGGTCAAGGCTGAGGGATATACGCAGGCAAGATTCTCTTGATCGAAATGGACTCTCGATACATAGCTAACTATATCAGCCTCTATCTCTGGGCTTGTTCCGATCGGACTACATGGTCCATCAGGACACTCACGCTTCTCCCCCTTCTTTGCAGGTTAAGCAAGTTGAATTCAACACCATTGCCTCATCTTTTGGTGGTCTCTCAACCTATACTTCCGCTCTTCATAAGTACTTACCCCGAGAGGGTTTCGCTTGGTTGTCAACACGAGACTGACATGAATAGGTATCTTGCTACTACAGAGTATCCTATCTTGGAAAATTCAATCCCTCAAGGGTCACTGGAATTACCAGAAAACACCAGCACTCGCGGCTTGGCAGCGGGCATTGAAGCAGCTTATAACATTTATCCCCTATCTGAGCTCGGTCACCAAAAGTGTGTTATCTTCCTTGTTCAGGATGGGGAGAGGAACATTTTCGACCAGCGTCATCTAGAATATCAAATTGTCAACTCTTCACCATCCATCCCCGTCTTCAGACTGCCATATTCTCAGATCCTGAAGCACACAAAGATCGCAGACACCTCCAAGCGACAGCTTCTGTACTATCTCCCGAGAAACCCCGCCAAGGTGTATGAAGTTGCCGTCATTTACATGCGATCTGGATATGGACCTTCTGACTACCCTGACCAGCAAGCCTGGGAAGCTCGTTACCACTTGGAAAGATCAAATGCCATCAAGTGTCCCACAGTTCTGACTCAACTGGCTGGAACAAAGAAGGTTCAGCAAATATTGGCGACACCGCGTCCGTCGTCATCGCCTTCGGCCCTCAGCAGATTTATTCGCGACGATACCAATGACGCAGCTGAGCTCTGGCGCACATTCACCAACATCTTTCCCATGGACACAAGCGATGCTGGCCTTGAGGCACGAAAGAAGGCCCTCGATCCTAAAGCTTGTCAAGACTACGTGTTGAAGCCTCAGCGAGAAGGCGGTGGAAACAACATCTACCGAGGGGCTATTCCCGACTTTTTAAAGTCTGTTCCTGAGTCTCATTGGGGGTCTTATATCCTTATGGAGCTCATTACTCCTCCTCCGGTTAATAACATCATCCTCCGTAACGGTAGTCTCGAACAAGGCGGTGTCATCTGCGAGCTAGGAATTTATGGCACTTGTGTCTGGGATCAGAGTACAGGAAAGGTCCATCACAACGAAGAGGCCGGATATCTTCTACGTACAAAGGGCGATAAGAGTGAAGAGGGCGGTGTTGCTGCTGGCTTTGGATGTATGGATAGCTGTACTCTGGTATAGGGGCTAGTCAGGGTGTCAGAAGAATTGGCCGCTGAGAGCATAAGAGATGAAATGATCTGATCACCTTATGCTAGCTTAAGCTAGTATTTAGGCTACCTTGTTCCTGTAGCCTAAGCCTTGGAGGATAATTCTTCTGACACTCACCTGGGGCTTATGCCTTGTGGGGTATGATAACAGGTTGTTACGACCGGATGAGTTGCTACTTCTATCTTTCCTTTAAGGCAGTTGCGTCTGCAAGACCAAGCCGATGCCATTTGTCTTCTCGCCAATAATGACCGCTGGTGTCTCTTGCCTGTCAGTGTACTCTGTTGATCTCACTTATCAGACCTTCCCGAGATAGGATGGCGAAGTTCTTGGGAACACTTTCATCATATTCGACTTCTAAATCTCACATTGTCACCCTCATCTTCATTTATCCATCATAAGGAATCTCATTATCATCATCGTTCGAGTTTTCATCTTACAGTCAATAATCCAATCCATTGGCCCCATCTCAAGGACAACTTCCTATACAAGCCGAACTCAAGAAGAACGAGCGGGTAGAGTCGACTTCATACCAGGACGATACAATGTGGCAACCGCAATTTCTACAAGAACTCAGGCGCTTCAGACGACGCGGACAATGGCTAGGGGATCAACCAGATCAAGGACCCAGGGTACAGAATTTCCCGCAAGCTGTTCATCAACTGGCTTTCATGCTTTTGGAGTATCAACGGCGACTAGACTTTTGGTGCGCTCAGCTGTTGGTGCATATTTTGATCTTCTGCGTTGGGACGATACGCATCGTGATCAGATTACCCCAGCAAGCATTTCACCTGAGACAGCGATTCACCACTTTGTCAGGATATATTCTCTCCTTGCCAGGATACATTCTCTCTTTACTTCCACACATAATCTTGGTATTGGCGCAACGTTTCGCGCAATATATCACAGTGGTACTTCGAGTACTGAATGGGATCACCCCAATGCTTCGTCTTATAGGACTTCGAGTTGTACCACAACGACTACCACTGCCGACTGATTTGGTTGTGTTACTGATAGGACTTGTTCTATCTGGAAGATTCGTGCTTTGGGTTGTGGTGATCCTGGGAATCCTGTTCCTACAACAACCGCTGGTCGCATTAGTTCGTCGTCGCTTGTTCCGTCAACATGGCGATTTTGCTTGAACGGGGGATTCGACTGAACGATTGTTTGTCTGGTAAAAAAAAAACGGTTCAACGGGGCAAATCCAACGTTCCAAGGATGGATCACATTGGCAGTTTTGAAAATCAGGGAAAAGAAGGTTGAAATCCAACTCAGTAATTAGGCTTAACAGCGATTGGTAGACATAGACGATAATTCTCAGCGGTTGATCTACTCAATTACGTCCCGAGACTGTGATCTTAATAAGTATATTGCATCGTGGTATCATACATTTCCTCCAGCAGCTGTCCTTAAAGCTTATCGTACATTGCGCCCATACATTAGCATCCGACAAAAGAAACCATCTTTGTGAGGGGAGAGCCAGCGGGCAGGGTATTGTGGCGCCACGAAAAGGTTGCGTCCGTGTGAACAAGAATCGACTGGGGATTCTGCTTACTCGCCCTGCTCAGGAGCTTGGGGACGTCGAAGAACCTCGATTTGGCCTGGACTATGTTAGGATTGACGACAACGTGGTATTGGGAGGGGGGCATACGCTGGACGACGCTGAAGCTGGTGCGGTTCTGGCCGTTGGCGTCAGTGTAGGGGTGCAGAGAAGCATCGCCCTCGACGTAGACAGTAGCACTGTATGTGTTGTCAGCATGGTTTGGTCTGCCTTTGAATAGTTGTCATATCATACCCCTTGGGAAGGTTCATGAGGTAGTCTCGAGAAGGACCCTCAGCGAAGCTAGTGACCTTGAACCAGCTGGTCTTGCGGTTTTCGCGGGAGCCGCTGTTGCTGGCGACAGCGTAGCGGACAACTTCACGGCCGGTGCTGGTGGGGTGGACCTCGGGAGTATCAGCGAGGTTACCAATGATGGTGATCTTAGCGAGAGGTCGAGCAGAGGTGGTGCTGAAAGCACGGGCAGTAAAAGCCGGAGCGGCGGCGGCGCGGCGAAGGGCGGTAGAGAAAGACATGGTGCGTGTTTATTTTATTTTTCTTTGTTTCGTTTCGTCGTTTGCTGAGGCTGAGGGGTGAACGAGAGAAGCTGAAGCGGAGTGAACGGGGATTTGTTGATAAGAGGGACTGGGGGACTTTGAGGACAGTCGCGTAGTTTCGAAACCCTGACGCGATAGGGTAGGAAGCTGAGATTGAGGGACGGACCCTCTTCAATGCGTTATTTGATTGGTTGATGCTGACAGCTCTTGTGTGACCCGATAAACGGGTGCCGTTGAGATTAGGCGGCTCGGATATATGCATATATGTCACACTGCGATTTCAGTCAACAGACTTCATAGGTACCTTAAGTAATGACCAGCTAAAGAACCTGTTCAATTTCCAAGATGGACTTCGCGACTCGGTAGTATGAGATGCTCTGAAATAGTGAATTCCACTAACATATCTGAATCATTAGCTGCCAAACCATTTTGTTACTGCCTGAGAGCTCCGTCATCCCATCTAGACCCTGGCTCTGGGACTACTAAGACTAAATGCTCTGGATCATGACCACCATCCGCCAAGCTTCGTCATATTTTCCCAAAGAAATAAGATGGCGACTCAAAGTTCAGCGCCCCTCGATCCTTTTCTTGGCTAGGTAGACAAATTGAATTTTTATAGAGCTTGCATGGCAGTGGAGGCGTAGATTTCAGGCTCAGACTCAGACTCTAGTCTAAGTTTAGTGGATGGGCTAGGTGCGAACCCCTCACTAAGCAAATGCCTAAAGTCTCGTTCGTTCGCTTAACTTTACCCCTGTACCATTCACTTGCCCGATCGGGTTGTCAATAGACGCCTTCAATAGCCGCGTTTATAGATCTGGGCATGGCAATAACACCTTACTCCAAACGGAGACAAAGATTCCTTATTCTTTTCTTATTGACAGGAGGGCGAAGGGGGCGGGAAGTCAAGATGTGATGCACTAATAATGATAGTAAACTAGTTCAGGGCCCCTCAGGAACGTCCAGCATGTCTAAGTTGCCGCCTTATTGAGCTTCCCCGTCCTTATTGACGGGCAGGCAGACAGAATTGACTAGCCATTTATCTTATTCAAATTGAACACTGTATAAGGAAGATAACAGAACCGTTGAGTCAACTGTAGAGTGAGGTCCTTGCGCTTCCCGCTTTGATCAACCGTTGAGCCAAGACGTTGCCATCTTGTATCTGTTAACCTCACCAACAACATCACCAAGTTGCTTTGACTTTTTCTTCATATACTCAATCTCCCACTCTTCAGCCTTATAAGCTGCTTTTACCTCACTTGTCGTCATGGCCGGCTCAATCCACTTGTTCGGTCGTGACGACCTGTCCATAATAACAGTTCCTGGGCCGGCAACCACCACGACTCCTTCGCTCACGGCCAATCTCGTCTGCAGAGTGCTTCTCGCCATCATCGCCAATCTAGCATGTATAGTACCTCTCAAAAACCTTTACCGCAATGGCGAATTCGCGGCTGTTGTATTCATTGCCAACATTCAGTTTGCGAATTTCGACACAATCATCAACTCCCTTATCTGGAGAGACGATGATACTAGCAAGTGGTGGTCTGGCGAAGGGCTCTGCGATATCAGCCCGTACTATACCAATTTCCAAATGGCATTATTCGTCACCTGTCTACTCGCCATAATGCGCAACCTCGCTCAGCAAGTCGGTCTCTTGCGCGCCAATCCCTTGACTGTCCAAGAGAGACGTCGGCGTAACCTTGTCCAGGCACTCATCATGTTCCCACTTCCTGTTGTCCAGCTTGCCTGGATATGGCCTTTGACTGCTCAGAGATATGCGATAGCTACACTTGTTGGATGCACTTGGATTGCCTGGCCTTCCTGGCCTTACATGGCCTTCTTCGCTGTTGCCCCTGTTGTCGTTGCCCTGATAACGTCCGGATATGCCAGTAAGTTCATATCTATTTATCTTCCATATGCTTTACAGCTTGACTAATACGAGAAAGTTCTCACCTATATCCGCTTCCGCCAGGTCGCAAGGACCACCCGAACAGCCATTAACAGCAGCAGGTCTGCTAACCAGCGCGCCCAGAGGACAAAGCGCCGCCTCTATCTGATGGTGCTGGCCATCTTGATCCCTTACCTACCCGTGGTCATCACCTTTGCTGTTCTCAACATTCTCGGTGCTTCTCCGCTTCAGCCCTTTAATTACGACCTCATTCACAACCGTACCTGGCCTTATCCGTGGTCGGCTGTCATTCTCGTCCCGTCCAATGGCTTCAATTTTGTCCATTTAAACAACTGCTATGTCCATATTCTCGCTGCTGTCCCGGTCGTTGTCTTCTTCGGAATGACAAAAGACGCTATTAACAGCTACCGTTGCGGCCTGCTCTACTTTGGTTTTGGTCACGTATTCCCGAATCTTCATGAGGAGTATGATCCCGATAGGACCACATATGGCAGTAGTGCTGGGAACTCTTACCTCATGGATTCCTCAATCTCAACGTGAGTAGCAACACGCCTGGATCTTGGATACGATACTAACTACCTGCAGCACATCGTCAATCCCGAGAAAGATCAGAAGTCTCTTTTCTAGTCGCAATCTAACCACGTCGTCATTAGCGACTCTTGATCCTGTCTCTCTGCAGTCAATCAACGTTCCTACTACGACATCAGAAGCCGAGCCAGAACGCGAATTGGGTGGGTTCAGACTTTCACAGCCGTCTCTCCCAGAGATAGTCTATCCGCCTCACAATGCTCCATCTTCCACAGAAGACCCAATCACTCTACCACCTCGCAATCCCTTCCTCTTCCGTACTCGTTTCGACTTGCCCACATTACCACTACCATCCCTGGCTTCTTTCGGCTTCAGAAAGAAGAAGGACCGAAGACCCCCTTTGGATCGTGGCTTGTCCCTAAATTCTCTTCCTTCTGTCACGAACAGTCGCCTCTGGGAGAGCAGCTCGTCTCCCCAACCTGCCCGCAACCAAACGCTAGTTTGGGCTGATACAGTGGACATCCCGACTCCTGACATCATCACGTCTGATACACGCTTGCTGGTTCCCATATCATCGACTTACTCTATCACAACTGAGCCCCTGGAAGAAACTTATAGACGCTAGGAACGTCTATACGGCTGGGCTAGGTGATCCACCGCTGGTGCCTGAGCCCGGCCTGAGTAATATTCATATAATGTTATAGGACGCGGCCAAAATGCTGTGGTTTTTCTTTTCCGATTTATTGCTTTCATTAGACTCGCTTCCTGCGAGCTCGGCATCATTGCAGGCGACGGCGCAGGTACCAAAAGGGTTTATTCTGATTTAGACATACATTGTCAAGTTCGTCGATTATAATAATCTAGATACCTTCCACGCGAAAGCACCTTGCTCTCTTAATATTTCTATGTTGTAAACCATGCAAGTATCGAATCATTGTAAAGAATTAAAAGACTTTTGTGATTATCGTTGCTATCCAGCTTGATACATGTCCTGGACTTTGGCACGCATAATCTATATAAGTGACCGTCATGATCATCTTTCCAGCCCATACATAATCATTTTTACCCAACCGTCGTAACCAAGCCCTTATTTTCTTTTTGGCAAAATTGCAAACGTGAAACCCATTGGTATCGTAAATATTCGAAAGATCAAAGCTGGGTATGTGAAAGAGTAAGAAAGTAGAAACATAAGGATTGTGGTCAGTATCCTAAGAGAAGAGTTCTAAAGCACAATGTTTACATGTCCTTGGCGTGTCTTTGAAGTTTGCGCATAGCTTCACGGTGTACATCGAGAAGGTCTCCGTTTCGCATGCGCTCGTCAAAAGCCTTATCGGCCCATTCTTTCTCTCGTTGTTGTGTCTCACGGCGCTGAGCTTCAGCCTGCTTCTGACTCAAAAGAATGTTTCGGCTCATGTCGACGTTACGCTGGACCTCAACCTCCCGGCTGGCCAAGAGGGATTGCGGGGTGAACGGGGTCTCACGACCAGAGGTGCTGATGACAGGTGTGCCGGCGCGTAGCTCATGTTGGACCGACTGTCGAAAGTTGGCAAGTGCCGCCTCTCGAGCCGCAGAATTGGGGAGTGTCGATACGCGCTGAGGTTGGTGAGAGTTCAAATGCGCATCTGATGCGTTGAAGTTGTTGATATTGCTACCACCGCTGAGACGTTGAAGTGATGGTGTCGAGTTTGATGGACTCAGGCTGCTCTTTCGCATGAGTTCCTTTCTTTTGTTCAAGGGCAGGTCGTCGACATCCACTCCGACAGCAGCGGCGTACATCGGATAGTTGTTGAGTGATCCAGCATCGCTCGAGGTTCTATGTCGAGCAGGGAGGTTGACTTCTGACGAGCTAGGCAACAAATTTCCTGCCGACTTGTTACGGAGGTACATTTCCCGTTGACCGAGAAGAGTCTGGGGACTCGAGTAGGATACAACACCTGGGGTCGACGACCGCTGGCCTTCTGTGACACCTGGAACGCTCAGATTTTGTGGTCCTATTGCCTCTCCTGTCGGGACAGGTAGTGTCGGGTTTGAAGCAACCTGTTCTTCTGCGATAGGAGCGATTGCTCCAGAAGCCATTCTCAAGGCCCCGGTAGACGAGCGTGGCATGGCACCGCTAGTCGGAGTTGAACCAGGGCTACGATGCTGGCTCTCACCTGTAAGAAGAGCAAGTGCAGCTGGAACATGTTGCTTTGAGCCACGTCGGGGTGCCGCATGAGAGAAACTAGAGGTTTGCGAGTCCGAGCGTGTGATTGCTGGTGCTGGTGTTCCTTCATTGGAGGCCTTGCGTAGCTCTTCCATGTGTACGGGAGCCGGTGTTTCAATTGTTGGCACTGTCGAACTTCTGGGTGCAACAATATGGATTTCATCAACCTCGGGGGCTTCTGCGTTGCTCAAATGCTTGGCCCATTCGTTTGTTCGGTAAGACAATGCTACCTTGGAAAGTGATCTGGGGAGTCGATCTTTGGTCAGGCTCACGCGGGCTGAAGAGCTAGACGTCACAGATTTGCTCTTGTCAACACCTGCAGCAGCATCTTCCTGTTGCGCTGGTTCGTCTGGCTTGGTTGTATCGCCCGCACCAACAGCCATGGGAGAATCCTGGTCCGCTTCGTGTGTGCTTAGCTGATCCTTTCCATCCTTTCCGGAGAGTTCGGCATTGATTTCGATACTCTTTCGCAGCTCTTGAGTGCTACGAGGCTTCTGATCATCACCACTGACGCTCTCGTCGTCTACTGTCGCTGCAACTGAGCCATCATCATCGTGCGGTCGCGACCGTGGGATGACCAACTCGTCAGTACTTTCACCATGTTCGTGTTCCTGATGCTCTCCAAGAACACGGCTGGATCGGTGGGAAATATTTCCAAGCAATTCCATCGATCCACGCGAGAGGCGAGATAATCTTTTCGCAAGTGAGTGTCGGTTGTTAGGTGTATGAGGTTCGGTATCTTGTTCATCAGCAAAGGTGGCCACGGATGAGCGATCCTCGTGAGTAAGGGCATCCTGATCGTCGTCGGCAACGGGAATAGTGAATGGAAGAGGAACAACAGGAGGTGCTGTCGATCTGGCAACGGATGATTGTGTAGAAATGCGTCTGTCGGTCTGATTGTGTATGGCAGCAAGCTTTTGTCCATCATTGCCAGTAGTCTCGTTTACAATCTCGGTAGTTGGTGGATCGACATCATCTGAGGCCACGCGAACCGTTACTCTGCCGTCCTCGTCGTGTTTGGAAGACATCAAGTTTACGGTGGTGGTAGGCTGTTCCTTGGATCGCTCAGGGTCAGGAATGTCTGTCATCTCGATAACCTCAACAATTGAGGGGGATTGTCCTTTCGAAGAGTCGGTTTGGCTGAGTCGGTTGTGCTTCTCGTTGGGAGTTTCGCCGTCGTTCGAAGTGTGAGAGGCTGTCGAGCTTCCTACATCTCCATCGCCATAAATCCGCTCCCACTGTCGCCTCTCGCGCGCATTCGCCTCTTCGATGTTCCTGCCGACTTGTTCTTCTTCCTCACGAAGATTGCGCTCCCCTTCAGCAGCCGCTTCAGCCTTCTTTTCACGCTTTTCGCGAACAAGCTTCCATAGTTTGATCTGGGAGATGATGCCGAATAGGCAGATAATGACGATTGCTGCAGTTTCAACTCGGATGCCTTTCGTGACTGGATAAGTGTTGGCCCCGAGAGGAAACAAATCATCGTTGAGCTCCCAGACATAGGCCCAGAATTCCTTCAACCCAGCTCGACTAAAGCAATCGATTCCAAGTACTGTAACTGTAGCACCAGAGAAGGAGATCATGAGGATGAGTGCCCAGTCTCTGGTGTAATGGCTGAAGTAAAAGGCGAACCCACCCACAGTAAAGCAAGCAATAAAAATAGCTTTGGCCACGACAGGACCAAGCAGCCCTCCAGGAACCAAGCAGAGAAGCCACATACTGACGCAGAAGCCACCTAAAGCACAGCCCAAACCCTCGGTTATCTCCCTGAAAAACATAGAAGCTCCACCGAGGATACATCCAGAGATGACGGCAGCAACCACGTAACCTCCCTGCAAAGCGTCGCTGACTTCAGACTTCATGACATAGACGATCAGTACAGCAACGCATAGAGCTGCGGCGAAAGCAGTCGAGAAGAAGGTATGGATCATTCGATTCTTAATGCCAATGAGAGTATATGCGGCACCAGTAAGAAGCATGATGGTTCCTGCGACACCCCAGCCTGGTGTGAGCTTTGGCTCGATAGGAAGTTGACCGGCAGGTATTGTGGCTAATAAGCTTGTTAGCAAAGACTCAGAAACAATATCCGCATGTCATGTTACCATTATAGTAGGAAGATTCATCAAGTCCACTTTCGAATGGGCCATCTGTGCTTGTCGATGTAGGATCTGAACTTTCTGACTTCTCCGACTCGGTAGCCGTTACAGAGATGGCTTCACTCTCTGACTGTGAATTCGTGGGCTCAGAAGATTCTGTCTTTTTTCCCAGAGCCTCGGTGGTTTTTGTGATGCTACTGTGTGTCTGAGTCGAAGCTGAGCCGGACTCAACGGCTGTTGTCTTTTGCGCATCGTCGTCGCCCGCTCTTGGGGCTATCCTGAAAGCCTCTCCACTAACATGTTGAAACACCAGGAGGAGACAAAAGAGCATCCATAACCGAGACCAACGTGCGAGCATTGTGTTGAGATGTGAGCGCGGAAATGCGATGTGCCGACGTTTGACAGTACAAATTATCGAGTTATGGTTATATCTTAAAACTCTTCGAGCATCCTATGAAACACGGTTCTTATGTTCCAAGCTGACTAGACGAGTTAAGAAATGATAAAAGACAAGACGTATCCTTGGGTAATAAAGGAGCAAGGATATTGTAGAAAAGGATGTTGGACAAAGCTTCAAGCTTGTTGATCGAGGTCCGTCTGACGGTAAGACAAGACAAGACAAGATAAGACGTATTATGGGATTATGAGAAAAGCAGATAAAACAAGAATGAACGAATGAACAAGGTGCGCTGTGCATGCAGTCGATGTGCAGTAGTAGTAGGAGTACTAGTAGCAGCAGTAGTGAATGCCAGGCAACCCCAGGATCAAGATCCAACACCTCCAGAGGAAACGAGCGCAGGTATAAAGAGTGACAAAGAGGTGAAGCGAAGAAGATGCAGGACCGGGAATCGGGAAGGGTGTGGCATCGTAGCGTAGTTATTGTCTCGGCGTGCAGAGACAGAGATCTGATGGATGGTGGGATGGATGGATCATGGACGGATAGACTTGACTTCGATGGAGACGCGGAGGCAGACCGGGAGTATCCTGGTCAATAACGGGATCCATGTCCAAGATTAGCAGTGACTGGACGAAAAAGAAGACCATGGCGCGGCCGTTGAGAAGAGACTTTCTTGGGCCAATTTCCCAATGGCCTCCTGTGACGCTGGTCTATCGTGATGGTAACGGATGAATGGCTGACTTACACCTAAAGCTAAGGAAGACCACGGTCCACTCCCGCTGGTAGGTGGAGCGTGGAGCTACCTAGCTCCATTGTGGTACGTACCGTATTCCCGGTTCTTGGCTTGCAGCGGCTTGTTCTTTCCTGGCTTAGACAGCGCCTGAAGCTGGGAGCACTTACCGGCCCACCCCTCTTCCACTCAAACGGCAGCCAATCGCGGCGGTGATGTACCTGTTTCAAGTACATCCAGGTACAAATTCAGCTCATTTAGGACAGAGCCAGTGGTAGCGCGAGGCAGTAGTGGCACGATTAATATTATCTTTGGCACGGTTTGTTGATCAAAACATTCATCCACTGACATTAATTAGGTAGGGACCTGCCTGTCTATCCATCAAGAGCCCTCTTTCTTTCTTCATCGAAAATGGATACAAAAATATCTGAATCATCTATTTGCTTCACAAAGTCTCAAGGGTGTTGTCTGAGACGGAACGCATAAGAACCGCGCCCTGCCATTAAGGATATGTGCGGGTAGTCCGCCCATCATCTCCACCTAAACATGCTTTTTGGTCAGATTGCATGGGACAGGGATCATGCTGAGCGGCTGAAGGACAGTGGACATTAAGAGAGAGAGAGCATGAAGATTTTTATCGCTCTGGCGAAAAGGCTGTACGTATTCGATCACTGTGGACGAGGCTTTTGGTTCGGGTTTTTGGCCATACCTAGAAATATTGTGACATTCTATTCTCTCACAATACAACAGGAACGATTCCATGGACGACCCAGGCGGGCGTGAATAGAGTGTGCGTCGAAAGAACCCCGGCCGGAATGATCCGATGAAAGATCCCTGCTTCGACTGGTCAATGAGCGTTCAGACTCGAGTCTTCATCCTCACCATAGAAGCCCGTGACAGAATGGCTGGGGGTGACGAAGCGAAGTGTCCGCCCTGCAGACTCGCTACAATAGCCACTGCACCGATGCTGCAGGCTGCTCTCTTCTCAGCCGGTGCCATTGTCACACGTAGTCCAGCCTTTGTGCACCCATCCTGCATCATCACCAAACCCTTTCACCATTGACCTCACCGATAGGCCAATCCGTGTTTTCTCTTACGCCAGTCTGACTTACATACAGTAACATATGTTTGGGTATGGGTTTTTCTTTTGAGGTGGCAAGGATTGCATATTTGTTCAGCCGCCTTTCGACCGCCATTTTTCATGCAATCATGGTGAGCACAACATATTGGCGGTGATGTTACAGACAAGTCATACATGGCGTGGCCATCTGGCTTGCCCATCAGCACTGCCTTGTCTCAGGAGACGACAATGCTACCTACTCTAAGTTTTACCAGCCTCGACATTTCACAGGGATCGTATTGTTAGCAGATAACACCCGAGTCTCATTGAACCACAAGGAAAACTGACCACCACCCAGCACAATAAACCCTCTCGGAAGTCCTCATCTGGGGTTCTAAATTTACACTTATTCAGAGCCCATCTCTTCAAAGAGCACGGTTGATGACTTCCATGTCAGAACACTCTTTTTTATTGTTCTGGAACGTTTTTACTTGAAACTACATGCCTCATTTGTTTTTGCAATCGAGGCGTTATGAGTCGGCGTCTGGGGGCATATGCGAATAAAAAGCAATGACCGGCCAGCAGTCGATGATTCACCCAACAGATATGGAGGGAGGCCCTTAATACGCGGTCATAACCGTTGTGTAAGCATGGACCTTTCACATCTTCTCAGCTTGACCTGAATTACGCGGGGCTTGCTCACCTATCACGAAGCTACTTCTAGTTCAGATTAGCTCCGCTCTTGGTGGCGTATCATGGAGCATTTTACTCTTTTTATTCGAAGACGAGACGATGTAAACAACCGTTTACTGGTCGTTTGCCTACCACATGGGAATGCGATTGACGGCATTGATGCCCGTGAAACTTTATTTGATGTCTGTTTATCTGGCATTTTAGGTACGAAATCTTGCAATCAAGACTTCACACCTTGAGTATTGGGGATACAGCCAAAGCACACCCTCCTCTGTACGCCGGACGCATGATGCTCGTCGGCTACAAATCATCTCTGTCCTAGATGTTAAGGTCGTGTACTTACGAGGCAGATACTGTATAAGCTGCTTTGTTATGCATCCGCAATTATCCCAGACTCTTGTTCAAAACTTGAGCCCGTCGATCACCGTCATCGCTGATGGACGCTGCAGTCACCTTACATATCATCATCTCTAAGCACCCCCACCCAGCGGGTGTTTCTGTGCCTGAACTTCTGAAGGTACCAGTCGATACATTGAAGATCCCTTGTCTCTTTTACCATATTGGGAAAACGCGCTACTTTACCCGGACGCCTCACCGGCGCGTCTGGAGATTAAAGAGATTAATTGGACCCAGTCTTTTGTTTGCATTTCGACTTAACGACAAGGTATATGTCCACAATATGGGTTTTCTCCTCGGCTTTCTTTCTGAATGCCATCATGTCAGTTCGTGCTCTTCTCGCCTATCTCGGTGCGGGAAGATCAGTAGCCCTGAAGGAGACGCGCACCCCCTGCCAACCTTGCTTCCCTCCATGAAGCCGAGATAATCAACGGCGGGCTGCAGCTTGACCTCGCCTCGAATGTGAATACCAACGCCCCGAATCATGTGGAGTCACACCTCATCATCACTAATACCAGCCTAGCTGATCCCAATCGTGCAGCTTTTGCAACCTAGGTGTGCATCGAGTGAATAATACCCTCGCATTTCTCGTTTGTTGTTCCAAACAGCTGACGAGCCTGGTGCCTTGGATAAAAAGTGTCGATCTTAAAGCTCTTGTGAGAGTGCGATTCTCATCCATTGAAGGCGAAGAACATAATAAAACTTCGAGGCCTCTCCAGCCTCCCGGTCGCACTCGTACGAAACAATGCGACTGTCATACCAGCGTCATCTCACAGAGCCAACACAATTGTACAGGGAACTATTGTCTGCTTAATTATAGGTTCCTTGGTAACCCTCGATCTGGATATAAGTCCTTTACGCCAACCCCCTTCGGGTTGATCGCAATACTAGCTGGAAAACAGCTCTCTCAGCCACGTGCTACGCTCGACTTTAAACAAACAAGGATTGACACGATCGATGATCGAGCGGTTTTGTGTGCATTTGGTTTCTTCGAATCCTTGCCAATATTAGCGTGTTGTTGATGTTGATGCTAATGCTGGTTTGCAGAAAACAGCGTGGCAGCACATGCATATAGTAACCTCAACGTTGCACTCGGACGTGAGACGCGGTAAACTCAATTCCTAGTTCTTACCTCCCTTACATGACTGCAGTTTTTGAGCTCGTCGCCGCACTCGTTGAGCTGTACAGTATGTAAGTGAGGCCAAGCTGATCAGGTTGTCGGGCTACAATTCTCGAGGCCAAAACAGAAGTCCACTTGCCTATCGCTTTGCAATAGCTCCTCGAGAATATACCAGCATTAGGTGTATACCTACAGATTTTCTCAGCAATAAACGCCTTTGATCGGTAACAGAGCTTGGTTCGTAACTTAAGCGAGCGTGGCGTTAGTATTAGTTAGATTCAACCTGAGACAAGGACGATCTAAGTTGACATCGATAACAGCTAGATCCGCCCGGGCGCCGCCATTAACCTTACTTGAAAGCTGAAACCTGAAATATTTCTATCTTCTCTTGCATGAACAGTTGCTATGAACCGAGGTCCCTTTCTTTCAGTAGAAGGTGCTTACGGCTCTCATATACTGTCTCAGTAAATTTGATATGTCTTGGAGATTTAATAATACACTGGATAGACTACTTAGATGTAAATAATGGAGAAGTTATGTATTTTACCTACCTCTGTGTGACTTTATGCAGCAGACCCCAAATACTCTTTGACTAAAATTACCATAGCTTAGTAGGTACCTAGGTAGGCTGATTTCAAGTTTAAGATAATAGACATAGACAAGGCAGGTACGTTCGATTGAATATGAATGCAGCTGTCACTCAGATCGACACAACACCCTATCTTCCTGTCTCAAGTAACAAGCATCCCACTATTATTGCAATCCGCTGTCCAATTCTTCATCGTCTTTACATAGGGAATATTATTAGGCCTATTGAACAGATATCCCTCCTCCATCCTCGATCATCGATCATCGCTTGGCCACTCTGGAAGGCACGCGGTCACCGTTGTATCTAGGCTGTGCAACTGTCTTGCTATTGCGACTGCTGCGTGACGACTTAGCTGGAGGGTTTCTCTTTTTCCCCTTGCTCATCAATGCTAGTAGTGTGCTTAGAGGAAGCAACATTATTCGTAGAAGGGCTCTAAATGGGAGTAGTAGTACGGCGGTGAGATATTCAATCGCCCATACGAACACGTTCTTGTGTGACGCACTATTCTTTGCAGCACTTGCAGCAAGGGCAATAGCATCGTCCAGTCTTGCTTCCAACCCTGAGAATCGCGACTCCGTCTGGATCTGGAGAAGCGTGGCCTTCTTCTCGTAACGACGCACAGCCCTGTTGAGTGCGTCGAGCTCGGGTTGAATGGCGTTACGCACGTCGCGTGCCACGACACTGTCCTTCTGCTTCGTTTTGTTGATTTCCTGTTTTATCTCTTGAACCGAATTCGTTTCCTCAGTGGTGATGCGAGACTCCAGTCGTTCTAGACGCGAAAGGACGCCCTCTAGTTGCTCCGTGTTCTTATTGACTTGCTGGAATTTGGAAGGCCCTCCTTGTACCACCCGCTGCAGGTGAAGCGTTCGCGACTGGACCAGTTTTATCATATGCGACAGAACACGAAACTCGGCCATCAAGAGGAAAATTGTCAAGTTGTAGTTAGAGACCAGCCCTTCTGAAGGCCGGCTTAACTGAGATCGTATGGCATGTAAGAGGTATGCTCCTAAAAGTGGGAGGAGAAAGCATGAGGCAAGTGCTGTGATTTCGTAAAAGTATAGTTCTGAGAGCGCATCTCGCTGCTGTTTAGTCGTTTCTCTTTCCTGTATCTCCTCCGTCCGCTCGGCGTGCACTTCTTCATCCTCTGGGACGTGATCCAGGGGTGAGTTAGGCCCTGGTCCATGAGTACTGGAGTCAAGATCGCTGTCGTCGTCGATAACACTATCTGCTACCACTTCGTGTTGTATCCGTACTTGCTGCGCTGAGTGATACCATGCCCTGTTTGTGTTGTGAGCATACACTCCGAAAGACTACAAAATTTTGGCAGGGGCGCCACCCTAGAAACTTACCATGGCTGTGTTACGGACCAGTTGAGGAAAACACCAGCCAGGCCCAGGAGCATGAAATCCGTCACGACAGCACTCCCGTTCTTGAAAAGAAGACCCGATATGGCGGGAAGAAAAGCAAACGCTAGAGACAGCGACGGCAAAGACGACGATTCTTCTGCTGAGGAAGACCCGGCATTGCTAGGATCTCGTGGTTGGGGGTTCAGGAAATCTCGAGCTTCGTTGAAGCTGTACTCTGAAAAATTTGAGCTACGACGCGGAGGTATCGTATCGAAACCAGGTGATGCGACTTGCGGACGTCGAGATGCAGATGCCGCGTCCTCGGGGACTGATACGGTCATGGCACGTCGGAGTCCATGACCGGAGGGCGGGGCGCTGAAGCCGGAGCTTACACCGGCAGCGGGTCTCCCGGAAGGAGGTGCGGTGGTATTCTCGTCCACCATGACCGATGCTCAATTGATGCGCTTTTCTGTGGTGAAGACAAAACAGTGACTAGAAGGGACCCCAGGTAGACAAATTAAGCAAAAGGCGGCGCATTCGGTCAAGTCACGCGACAGAGTTTAGTCTACGACGACGCGGAGAATGAGGGGGAAGGTCCAAAGAACAAGGGAGAGAAGAAGAGACTGAAGGTGGAGGAGTCGGGATGTTTGTAGAAAGGAATATGCGATTGAACGTTGTGCGACACACGGATGAAGAATTGGAATGTAGTGGCGATGGTTTCGTCAAACAAAAGAAATAAAAGACAGACGGACAAGACAAGACAACGGCAAGTGATGATGATAAGTTGCCTAATAAACGACGTCACTTGCGTAGGTACGGAAGGTAAGACTGACGCTGGGTGCTCTTGGCTGGTGAAGCGTGAAGCTTAGGTAGGCACCCAGCGCTAACACCGTCTGTCTACTGAAGCTGGAGCTCAAACTGCTGAGTTGGCAGGCAGGTCCATTGCAACAACGAGGCGTAAAACGCGGAGGTTTTTCAGCTAACTTCCACTAGTTCAGCTGAGAAAAACAGCCAGTTCTTTGTAGCATACATCACAGTAGAAAGATGGGAGTGGTAGAGCGGGATATGGCACTGTGATTTGACGACTTGCGACGTGCATGTCTTGAATTGGGTCCAAGCCGAGATGATCGACATGCAAGGAAAAAAGGGTAGATCGGGATGGCATTTGCTTACAAGAGACATGGTTGGTATGCTTGAGATAAAGGGAGATGTGTTGAATCGAATGAATCAGAGCATTCATATGTATAAGAAGGGAGGCCAAATATCTTTAAATCAAGATACAGAGATGAGATGAGAGTCAGTACGAATGGAGAAGAACAAGAAAAGAGATCTTATCATTAGATGTAAATCAGATATAATGACCCTATTATGACTGATGCCAGCAGCTGAGCGAATCAATTCTTATGCTTTATGCACAATCTCAAGCCGTCTCCGTCCCGTGTGGGTTGTTACATACTTATTGCATCTCGGCTCGGGACTCAGGTTTATTAATAGGTAAAAACAATGAAAAGATGAGAGCTCGAGCCTCTCAATTTGGTAATGATGTGACGTCAATGTTCAGCTAATGAATGCTACCCAACACAATGTACAGGTAAGTCTGCAGCCTCATCATCAAGACTTACAACTGCTTCACGATAATAAATTTCTATGGATTTAACTGCTCAAATTAATAACACACATCGTTCAATCCCTCTTTGAACACTTGCAAGGGAGATAACCAAGACGAACCTAAATCCGAGACGTTCGTCCCAACTTGAGACAGGGGCTTTGCTCAGGTGGAGTGACTATGACAACATGAAGGACATCACGCATTCCCTTTACTTTGAGAATCTGTTCAAATATGTATCTTTTCCCGCCATCATCAAGTTGCAATGAATACCGAAGTGGCCTCATGATTCAATTCCATCTATCACTCGCGTTGCATGAACAATTATAATTAACAGCCCGGAACTCCAAGATGCCGCAACGTCCGACCCCCCAGAGTCTAGACTAACCTAGATTCAACGCCCGCACTTTAAAAAAATTGAAGCCTGCCATGGCGTCACTGGAGACAACAAGACCTCCCTTGATAGGACTGCGGAAACCCCTTGTCAAGAGCCGTCGCCTGTCAAAAATCCATTCAGGGGATGGTGGCTGCCTTTAGAGCCCAGAGACTTGGGAACCCCCTGGTTTTGAAGACTGAAGATGGAGATTTGATCTCACCTACCTGGATACTTAAACAAGAACGTGATGGATTAGACGTCAGGGACAGCCCGGATAGGAAAGGTAAGGAAGGAAGAGGGACTGAGAGAGGCCCAGGCTCCTATTAACTGCATGACAAGACCAAGACTACTTACTGTAAACTGTCCCTCGGGACCATGGCCCGGGTTGCGTTGGGTTTTGAATGATGAGACTTGGGCTGTATTAAAGTGACTGGTCTGCCCATGTCTGTCTTGCTTCACGATTCTTTGTTCAACTCTCGAAACAAAAGAGCCTCTTTTCCATTTTACATGCACAAAAGGCTAAGATTATAACCACCGTTTGTTATATGAAGCTAGTTTATCGAAGGCTTCAAGCGAGCGCAAATCTCCGCCAGTCAGCCAACATTGTGAGCTGTAGCCCTGGAACATTCGGGGGGCACGAGTACACAAAACGAAGCGCAACAAAAAAGCAACAAAGTCAATCCACAGACGAATATATAAAGGTTTAAAGGGAGTTGCAAAGCCAGTCCCTTGACTTCGCTTCTCCTGGGTTGGTCTGTCTGTCTGGTTTGACTAACGGCATCTTCCAGCTGCTGGAGGGAGTTTAACATCCAATAGTATCGCGACAACTAGTCGCAAAACCTCGGCATTCTTACTATACCTCTGAGGCAGTCTCTTTGGTCTCTGCTGCAATATTCTCCCAATTGCATCCTGTTGACGAACAAAAACAATCTATGAAAGACAAGGCGAGCTGAGAGAGAAGCCCAGATCACATCAGCCAAGCCCGCCATCAGCAGGGCACTGAACATGCTGGTTTTCAGGGCATCCAGCAGCCCGTCATCCACTACAACCCCGGTCACCCTCTCCCCAGCCTCCTCCCGCGACTTTGATTGGCCCACCGTCAGCGAATTTCCCCTTGACGTTTGGTCCCTTCGTCGCTTCTTTTCTTTCTCTTCTCCTTTGACCATCAACGACTCGAGCAATTCCTTTGCCCGCTGCCGCTCGATCAGCCGCTACGACGAGACCGAGACCGAAACCGACGACGACTCCAAAGACATCGCCGTCTTCGATTCATCACATTCTCTTGACACTACCGAGAAGAGCTTAGCGACATCCCGCACTCGTCGCATTCTTTCATTCTCTGTCTCGGGCTCTATCTTCCGCCAGTACCGGCTCCGTGCACTGCCCGTTAGCGCCCAGTCTGAGCCTCAACTTCGACTTCAAAGACTGACCCAACAAGTCGATTACGGCTTCGGTCTCATCAATCACGCTTCTACTCACGTTCACGTGAGAGAAACTTCGCCATATCTCTCGAGCGCGGTCGTCTTGGCGACCGTGCCGACAACCTGTTTCCGACGGATTCTCTACTCTCCCGACCTTCTCCCTCCGATCAAGTACCGGCCGCCGTAGATGCCCCGGGCAGATCTATAATCTTGAGCCTCGATCCTCCACCGTCAGCCTATCCCAGAACCGGCTCATCTTCCGGTCCAGCCGTCGCTTTGAACCACCAATATTTGCAGAGTCGAACCGTCGACGGTCATCAACCATCCACGTTTCACCCTTCGCCTTTTCGACCTCAAAAGGCTGCTGAAGCTGCACACCGCGCTCGTCGTCTATCGGCCGCTCGTCTCTGGAACCCTACTAATTCGACTCCTCGACCGCATACCAAACCCGAACCATCGCGCAGACGCCGTCCATCGACTCCTCCACCACCATCCATCCCGCTTCTGCATCCTACTTTCGACCCGCAAGCACCCCCCGATTCCCTGGGCGCCGGGCCTAGCGACTACCCTCTCCTTACACTTCCCGAGCAACGCCAAATCAGGCATTCTTTAACACCGCGCGCCAGTCTTCAGGTTGATAGGGCAGGAAGCAGCGACCGACGGATAAGCCTACCAAACTCGGTGCGCGCGTCCTACGACGAGAAGGGATCTCGACGAGGCGCAGTGTCGGCTGAAGAGTACCGCCTCAGTCGGGATATTTTGGCTCAAGATTCTGTTTCGCAAGGCGCAGGCATTAAAATTGACAAGGGCAAAGGGAAAGCTGTAATGATGCCTGAGAACGACGACGCCATGCCGTCATATAGCCAGGACTTGGAGCGTGGACCGGATATCATGGACCCGCGAATGTCCAATGTCTCGGCTGGTGATGGAATTGGATCTGCTATGTCAACAACGAACTCTTCCATTATGGGTGAAGAAGTTGAGCCTGACGCAGCTGGTGAATGGGGACCTCAGCACCCTTGTTATCCTCACCTGAACCCTCATGTACCTGTGGATTCGCCCGAATACGTCAACACTCGCATCATCCGAATTCGCCGTGACTGGCTGATCCAAGGCGATCTGGCGCCTACTTTTTCTAACCTCTATCCCGAAATCCTGGATCCTGCTGGCTTGTCTGAGCAAGAATTTCGCCGCATTATCGAGAAGCTTAATGGCGAACTGGTTCCCGCCTTCGACCCATACAGCGCGAGAAATATCATGGATAGCCTATTGGGACTTGTCACAGGTTGGGTCTGGGATGATTTAGGCCTGACTGGCGTCAAGTCACGACTCAATAACCTTGAGAAGTGGATTGAACAATGGAATCTTGAGATGGAAAAGACCATTGGTGCTGAGGATGGTGTCTTGCCGCCCAAAATCCTACCCCTACGACAAACAGGTTATATGACGGTAAGTTTCCCTCTTTTATACATACCAAAATGGGTGCAATTACTAACTCACCATAGCTCGATATCCAGATTCCAGACCCCGAGATTGCGCCAGCACCCAGCACCACCAACCCCAACGAGTCGAGGACAGCCTTACCGATGACACCCGCGTCCGCCATTGTTGCTTGAAAGCCACCTTCGCACGTTACAAATTCTTTCACCTGATTGACTGACTGATGGATCGTCAATTTCTTTTTAACTTTACTTTCTTTAATTCCCTGACGACGAACGAGGCGGCTCCTTTGATGAACAGGACGTCTCTTAACGAGTTACACCAAGCCTGTCTATACCCTCAGACTTGGGAGAGATTATTCCTTTTACCCATCTTGATACCACTACACATCGCATGGCGTTTTTTTTATTGGATTCAGCATACCTTGCACATCAGACCAGCTGTTTGACTTCTTTTTTTGTATCATGGAGAGACGACGAGTAGAAAAGAAAAGTTGTGGCGGCGTGGGATCCGTCAAACTATCATGGATCATATCCAGTGCTTCTCGACTTGCGACACGCTCTGGAGACGAAACTGGGAGCGGTGCCTGCTTGGGAGGAAGTTGCTTTTAATTTGCTTAATTGTACCATCCTGTAATTTCTGATATGACATATTCGCTCAATACTATATGACACCAATCATTTATTTCTCTCTTGACAGACTTCCAGAGTTGCTATTAGCCCTTGTATAAGCCTCCGACATCCGGATCCATTCAAGGACATTTCAAAGTCCGCCCTCTTTTTGTGAAGGCCTTGAATGCGGCAATAGCCCGGATGACTTTCAATTCATCCCTGCCAAGATACCAAGCCCGGATTATAGCCATGGTTGATCACTGGCACTATCTCCTATTTAAGTATGATTCCGTCTTCTCACTTCTAAGTTATTCTTCAAAGTATGGCAATTACGCCTCCAAGACTTGAAAATGTCAAGTGAAGAAAAGGAACCCGAGCCTAAAAGAGGATTTATCGGCTGGGTTAAAAAGGTGATTGATATCATACTTGCACAGTATCTTGTCATTGGATTTGCAATTGCCTGCGTATTGGGGTATTTCTTTCCGTGTAAGTGTCTCTTATCTGATTCAAGTCCAAGTTGCTGATAGTTGATCACAGCGGTTGCTCGACACGGAGGCGTCATTCGCTCAGAGTACAGCATTCTCTATGGCGCCGTCGCATTTATCTTTCTTGTCAGCGGTCTGCAACTTTCGCCTGAGAAGCTTCGCAAGAATGTGACGAATTGGAGACTGCATATTTTGGTTCATGGAATTAGTTTTGCAGTTATCCCAGCTATTGTACTCGGTGAGTTCACCTTAAAGCAGTAGTCTATTCCTTGCCTAGAGACATAACGAGACCCAACAGACGACTAACATTGATAGCCATCGTTCACATCTCCATTGCTGCTGGAGCCCTCAAATCTCAAACTCCTTCGCCACCAATTCTCATCGGCCTCCTCACGACAGCCTGTCTCCCAACTACGATTGCCTCTAATGTTGTCATGACGCGGGCTTCAGGCGGAGACGAGGCCGCAGCTATCATCTCGGTTGTGATCGGCAATGTCGCCGGGTCGTTTCTTTCCCCGTTACTCATCTACGGGTTCTTTCCCACTGGCCATCCCCAAGTTTTTGATGACTGGCGCCCTGCTGATCCGTCTACCTTGGGACATATGTATGCAGATGTCGCTAAACAACTGTGCCTCAGTGTTGTCTTGCCTCTCATTGTCGGCCAAGCTATCAGATGGAAGTGGGAAGAGCGCACAGTCAAGGTTCTCACCGCTCTCAAACTAGCCAAGGTATCAACAATATGCCTTGTCCTACTTGTCTGGACCACGTTCTCTGGGGCCTTTGGCACCGGTGCGCTGAATGATCTATCGACCAGCAATATCCTCTTTCTCGTCTTCATGAATGTTGCATTATATGCTCTCTTTACCGTTATCTGCTTCCTTCTCGCAAGGCCTCCCGAAAGACTTACAAGAATGGTCTCTTCGTCTTGGCTGAGGGCTCTGTTTAAGCGCATGACCAAAGAGCAGACTATTGCTGTATGTTTCTGTGGTGCGGCCAAAACAACAAGTTTAGGTATCCCACTGGCCAGCTCCATGTGGGCTCGTGCCGATGATCTCACACGAGCGTATATCCAGATACCAGTCTTACTGTATACCATCGAACAGGTTTTTATGGCTCAGGGGCTAGTATACGTCTTCCGATGGTATATGCGTCGCGACGTAAAGAGGGATGTCGACGAGGAAACAGAGCAGGATACCTCGGGAGAACAGCAGTCCATGGCAACGCAGACGGAAGCCGCTGGGATTTCCAGAGAAATTGTCAATACAGATACAGAAGGAAAAGTCCAGCACACGTCATAAGATCTTGGATAAGGTCAATCTCCTGGTCTTTAAAGCCCATACATATATGCATTATAAGCGTTCTCTCTTTAATTCAAGCTAGATAGATACCCATCAACTGAACTGTTTGGTATGGTTTATACGTGGCGTTTATAATTGTAACAGAAAAATGTTGATAATCTTTCATATTCATACGCGAGAAATCATAGGGTTGTCATAATCATCTACTTTCGTCCAATCTTAAGTTTGTCCTGCCTTGACCTTGGCAACGTTGCCCACGCCGTTCTCCTCCTTCTTGATGAGACTGTCAAACAGAGGCTTCAAGTGCTTGGCGCTCTTCTTGGGATAACGCTTCTGGTCGTTCTCATAGTCGACATAAGTCACGCCGAATCGAGTCTCATAACCCTCAGCCCACTCGAAGTTGTCTAGCAGAGACCAGGCGAAGTAGCCGTGGATATCCACACCGTCAAGTCGCGAGGCATCAGCCATGGCTCTCACGTAATCGTCATAGTACTGAACACGGAAGTCGTCTTCCAAGATCTTTTCTCGTGGCATATCGTTCTCACCCTTGATGCTGGTGCCATTCTCAGTGACGTACATTCTGGGGAAACCATAACGCTTAGACAACCAGACAAGCAGGTCACGGAAACCCTGGGCACATGGTCGAAGCCAAGTAGACTGGGTCTCTTCACCGATGCAGTCACCTCGGTGGTTCCAGAAATGCAGCTCAAGGTTACCGACAAAGTCCTCGGGGGCAGCCTCTCCCTCGCGGTGCTTAACATAATTCGCAGTGTAGTGGTTCATGCCATAGAAATCGTTGGAGCCCAAGACAAGGGCCTTCTCCTCAGGTGTGAATGTAGGGAGGCGATCACCAAGCTGGGCACGCATCGAGGCCGGGTAATCTCCAAAGTAGATAGGGTCGGCAAACCAGGAGATAGCAAATTCGATCTTGCGGTTGGCTGCCTCGATATCCTTAGGGTCCTTAGGGTCCCAGGGGTATGTAGCATCACCGTTGAGGGTGATGCCAATCTCACCACCATTCTTGGGCTTGAACTCCTCACGGTAAATCTTTACAGCGCGGCCATGAGCAACAAGAAGGTTGTGGCCAACGATCCAAGGCTCGGTGGAAGAGTCACCGACGTCAGACTTGTCGCGATTAGAGCAGCGACCGGGAGCGTTGGAACCGGTGCTGTAACCAAGAATGGCTGAGCACCAGGGCTCGTTGTGGGTGATCCAGTTCTTGCAACGGGGGATCGCCTCGAACATGACACGAGCATAACGCTCATAGTCAAGAGGGAACTCCTCGCGGTTCAGGAGACCACCATATCGGCGGTCCAGCTCATCGGGAACATCCCAGTGGAAAAGGGTGATAAATGGAGTAATGCCAGCGTCAAGAAGGTCGTCGACAAACTTGCGGTAGTGGTCAATTCCGGCTTGGTTAACGGGGTCGTTACGACCACCGAGAGGGATGATTCGAGACCAGCAGATGGAGAATCGGTAGGCTTTGGAGCCTAGCGACTTGAGAAGAGCGATGTCCTCAGCAGTTCGGTTGTAAGAGTCACAGGCGGTGACACCAGAACTGCCATCTGCGATCTTGCCAGGCTTGGCACAGAAAGTATCCCAGTTGGCGGGGCCTCGGCCATCCTTGTCGATGGCGCCCTCAATCTGATAGCTGTTCCGGAGGTCAATTATTACCGCACAGGACAATTGATGTGAGAAGTAACCTACGAAGCGGTGGCAAAGCCCCATAGGAAGTCTGCGGGAAGCGACATGATGGGTGAAGGCTGGCTTTTGGCTCTTCAGGTTTCAACTATACTAAGATATGTTCGACAGGAGTAAAGGTGTCCTTAGAGACAGCCCGTCGAAATAGACAAAGAAAGGGGGTATAGAAGAGTGATAGAGAAAGATGCTGGGTGCAGAAGAGGAGGAGAGGGAAAGATCCTGTCTCTTGAGCATCAGAACACTCTCTTATATACCCAAGCTAGAGCATGGGTTGCCCGTCTATCTATCCCTCCTTCGCCCTCGGCTCTGCAACCTTCGTTCCACTCGTAGCTTAGGCGCACTCATGTCAGCTCCATGGTGAAACTGGACTGGAGGACTGAATAGAGGGATATGCCTCAAAGATCGTGTATGTTTCTTCGGACCGTCACAGCCGTGGCCGGATCATCTGCCACAAAAGCTAGGGTGGGGTTGATAATGTTGCGAGAGCATGGTTATGGTTGGTGGTCGACGTACCTTCCGGAGTTGAATTGGTGGATTAGGGGAGGTAGACTATGGGCCATGGCGGCACCTGCCCAGGCTACGACCTGCATTCTGCTGACGGGATGTCTCCTTCCATTCTCTTAAAGGCAATTAACCCCAGCCAATGCTATTGCCCCATGGGGATTCGTTTCAGAATCGTTCTAACTTGGGTAGGATCTAGGCTCTTTCATTACTTTTGTACTGCGCCGCTCACCGTTTTTACCTCTTCTTCTTCACCTTTTTCTTCATTCCATTGTCATTTTTTACAAACTCACTGTTATTCAATTCACGGCGGCCGAGCTGAGGAAATCACAAACTCTTTTCGCACTTTACTCTTTTAGTCGTACATGGACCTCCCCGTGTTCGTCAGACGATTCCCGCTCATCTGTGCCTCCGCGAGCCTTCGGCCCGCCTCTCCGGCGCCACGACAGCCCGCTACCGCCAAAACTTCGGTACCTTCTGTCACTGTGGAAGCTGCCTATACGCAGCCCAGCCTGCAGCCCTCGCCTAGCTTCGCTTCGCCGGATGAATTAAACGAATGCACGCCTGCAGGAGTAACTCAATGATTCCCGAGATCTCACGTTCTGCACGTGGTGTCTCGGCTTGAAGATCCAAGGGTCTCTGTACCGTTGTTGCGCCTACGGTCTGGGTTGCATTGTGTTTCGGATGCTGTAAGTCTGACTTCCACCAAGACCGGTTCCTGTCAAACGGCCCGGACTGTATTGCCCCGAAATTCCCGGTCTGTCATGGCTGCTAGGGCCGAAACACCATCCTTCTGGTGGGATTGTCTAAGTTTTGGCGATCTCATGCCAGATTGCATCTTCTCATTCTTATCTGCCTTCTGTCAGTTTCCGAATATTCCATCGACTATCACCTATGAATCTACGTATGGACCCCGCTGAGCGCCGTAAGCTACAAGAGAGATCAACAATACATCCATACGAAGATACCAGAGGTTCAAATTACCATTGCTGAGTACGTACAATTTTGATAAATTACTAACTTAACATGACTGGCGAGATTGCGCCAACGGTCTATAAAGAGCGACTTGAAAACTCAAAGTACCTCGCCTATGCGCCTATCGACAAAAGAGGATCTTGCTGCCAGGATTTTAGCAAAAGTCCTCGTCATTAATCCCCTTCCGCATGTATTTATCACCAGTCGCCAGCTTCCTCGAAATAACGACACTCCACTACTTGCCAAATCTCCTCGACGCTGCGTCTTTTAGTTTCCTCCGGCGGCCGCTTCTGATTCTTCCCTATCCTTCATCTTCCGCTTTCCGGGGACTGACATTTCCATATCGACATCTTCATGTGGAGATCCCGCGGACTCGTTGCCGTTACCTGAATATTCAACGATCTCCCACTCCACCTTGACTCGGCCATCCTGCGATTGCTTGACGCCTTGGCTTCGGCGCATGTTTCCTAGACGTGTTCCTTCAACCATGCCGTCAAACCAAGGAACTCCGTACGATTGGCGCAGTGCCGTGTTCCTGCCCACCACTTCTGATGGCTGTCGTACTAGATCATTGTTGTCGTCCTCTTCGGGAATCAAGCCCATGTCCTCAAGGTCACGCAGATCTTCCCTCAGCAAGCTTCCGAGAGTAAGGTTGATAAACTCGGCTTCTGTATGTGGGTTTTCGGACCAGTACGACAAAGGCGTGCCACAATAACCGCAAAAGTGACGTTTCGAGTGTTGTTGGCTGGGGTGTGTGTAGACACGTCGGATTAAAGCATGTGTCTCGTCAGGAAAGAAAGAGTAGGTTGTGCTATGGTACCACGACAAGGGAACTCGGATGTAGGCTGCCAGGGGGGTTGCGAGAGAGGTCTCTGTAAACTGTTGTCAGATCACATGCTCGGTACTCGAAAGCTCAACCTGGAATTCTCGGTGTGGGTTTAAACCTACGATGGACAGAATCGGTGTTGAAGAGGACTTGTGCCTCGTTGATGCCGCTCTGCGGGACAGCAATGATGTACCGGTTTCGGCCGCAATGGCAGCCGCCGCGCAATGGTCTGAGTGTGCTCATGGCTAAGGAAAGCAATTCAAATGGGGAGAGCAGTCAATTCGTTAAAGAGGCTAGCTTATCGAGTGAGCAAGTAAGTGTATATCGATCGGTCGGTCTGAGAGCGTGAAGATCGAGGAGGAGTATAAAAAGGTGAAAGGGAGGGAAACAATTTAGGAGAGAAAAGAGTTGCAGTGACAGCTGTGGACTGACGGGACCGATGGAAGATAATGAAATCGTTTGGTGATCAGCAGTCACGCCCACCTCCTAGGCTCCTTCCCTGGCGTCTGGATCTCTCACGCTGAGGTAGCTTTGGCTATAATCCCAGGCGGGACCCAGCAGGTGGGCTGGCAGTGACGACATTCTTTCAGTGAGTTTCCGCTAGAGCTTATGTTTCCACGACACTCTAGCGCTTCGTGGGGGGTTCTAGAATTATGCCGCTAGCCGATGAACCCCACCATGATAGAAGCTGAAGGCCCGGTCGATGGATCTACCCTAAGGTTCGAGGTAAACATCCAATATTTTGCAAAGAAATTACATTGAATTCATGCTTTTTTATATAATCATCTTCTTCTTGGGTTATTTCGCAAGTTCTTCGATTTGGATGATCCAGTATTATTTCTGGGCTATGCAGTCTTCTGTGCGCTGGCATGTTTTGATGTATTCGCTGGCTCGTCTGAGACTGTCACTTACAGAAAGTTCCAGCAATATTTACACCATGCATGCACGATCCCTGACTATACCTACAGCTCTCCTTCCAATCAACTTTCGCCCTATGATCAAGCCATGACCCTCTTACTAGGTAATGTGCCCAGCAAGCATTCCTCGACTATCACGGTGTCAGTGTGTCAGAAGAATTGGCCGCTGAGAGCATAAGAGATGAAATAATTCGATCATCTTATGCGAGCTTAGGCCAGTAGTTAGGCTATTTTATTTATGTAGCCTAAGCCTTAGAGGACAATTATTCTGGCACCTACCTGCGCGGCATTGTTACCAGCCTTGTAAACTCAAAGACAAAGGTTGTGTCAGGATAACCGTCCGCTTCTGGCTCGAATTATATGAAGATTATTTGTTCATCTACCATTGGAACTCGAGAATATGTAGCAAACATTCGATATATCACTTCCTCCTGAGCAAAAAAAGTTACCGGCGGAGATGTGTATTCCTAGGTACCTCCCTAGCCTTTTGATAGACTTTTGGGTAGTATCTATAGCTCAATTTATATATTCAAATTTGTACTATCTCCTATCTTAGATGATCAGCCTGCCCGGGATGTCCGTATATTATTGCTGCGGTTCTTTTTTGTCTATCAGTACCTTGATCGTGGGTGGTGAACGAGACTCACTTGACTGGCATGAATCATCTGGTTTAGCGTATACAAGCCTCACCTCTCATTAACACCAAACTGCAGCACAGTCTCGACCATGTCGACCACGTACCGTATCCCTATACGAAATTCCACAGCTAGTATCCCCTGTATCGGATTTGGCAGTTACAAAATCCGCGGCCAAGCATGTGCAGATGCCGTTCTCGCAGCACTTTCAGCAGGATACACACACATCGACTCAGCTGCCCTGTACCGGAACGAAGTGCGCGTCCGTGAAGCAATTGAACAATCCGGCGCGGTCCGTAAGGACCTATTTATCACTACCAAAGTAGGAAGCCCAAGAAAAAAGACGAGTCAGATCGAGGTGTATGAAGATGTTCTTGAGACAGTGGAGCGTATTGCTGGAAAGGATGGGTACGTTGACCTGTTACTGATGCATGTCCCTGGATCATCCCGAGAGCATAGACTGGGTTTATGGCACGCCATGGAGAGGGCGAAAAGAGCAGGGAGAGCAAAGAACATCGGGGTTAGCAATTTTCGAGTACGACATCTTGAGGAACTGCAAGAGTATGCTACTGAGTGGCCTCCAAGTGTAAATCAAATCGAGGTGAGTCACAGCATACCGTTTTACTTGATGGTAAATCTGACAGTCGACCTAGCTTCACCCTTGGTGTCGTCAAAAAGAAGTCGTAGCATACTGTCAAGAAAATGGCATCGTTATCAAGGCATACAGCCCTCTTGCTACTGGCGCTCGACTGGATGATCCGGTAGTTGGGATCATCTCGAAAAAGCATGAAAAATCACATGCTCAGGTACTCATCCGTTATTCACTACAAAAAGGCTGGGTGCCGCTACCCAAGAGCTCGAAGCCAGATCGTATATGTGAGAATATCAATGTCTTCGACTTTGTCCTGGATCAAGAAGACATGGAGGCCCTGGACAAACTGGATGAAGGGTCATCAGGTGCAATATTTAAGATGAATGTGGATTAGATTCCGAGGAATAGATCTCTATGAAGAAAAGAAACGGTCCGTTCTAGAAACATGGTGACTCCATTTGGATTGCAACGCTAGATACAGGAATTCCAGAAAGACATATAGCAGTGCCAATGTAGACACAGGACTCATGCCTATGTCCTTCCACGCTTAGCCCACTCTCTAAGGTCGTTCTTCTTAATCTTTCCCGTGCTCGTCTTGGGCAACTCGTCCACGATCTCAACCTCTCTAGGGACCATAAATCTGCTGATATCACTCTGATGCTTGGCCCACGAAATGATTTCGTCTCCAGTCACACTCTTGCCCTCCTTGACGGTGACATAAACCTTGGGCCGCTCGCCCCAGTGAGAATCTGGGACGGCGACTGCACCAGCCTCAAGAATGTCAGGGTGCTGCGCTAACATGCTCTCAAGAGCAACGGATGAGATGTTCTCGCCACCGGAGATGATGATATCCTTCGCACGGTCTTGGATCTGAGCACTGCCATCTGGATGCCACACTGCAAGATCACCAGAATGAAGAACGCCCCCGGCAAACAACTCTCGAGTAGCCGCAGGATCTTTGTAATACTCCTTGGCGCAGATGTTTCCCATGAAGACGATTTCACCGATTTCCTTGCCGTCTTTTGCGACATCAATAAGGACCCCTTGTGGCTGATCTTGCTTGATGACACGGATTGGCTGACTAGTAATGAATCCGTGACCTTGCCGGGACATTTTTGCGTATTTTTCTGTCGGAGGTAGATGATCCCACTCCGGTAGAGTATAGCATTTGGTGATGGGCCCGTATGTTTCTACCAGCTGTTAGTCGCATTCTTTGTAAAGCTGGAACAGACTTACCTGTCATTCCGTATACGTGGACGGGGATGAGATTCAGTTTTGTCTAAACGTTGGTTAGCACTTTGCTTCTGGTAGTGTTTTATAGTACGTACCATCTGTTCAAAAAGATATCCTGTTGGTGGGCTGGCTGCTACAGTAACCTTGACTTCTTGTGGTAACTTTTCAGCTTCCTTAGCTGCCACCAACAATGTGTTGACAGTTGGAGCAGCGTTGAAATGTGTGATGCCCTCTTCCTTCAGTAACCTCCAGATAAGAGGGTAATCGATCTTTCTCAGGCAGACATTTGTACCTCGTACCGCAACGACAGACCAGGGAAATGTCCATCCTACTGCATGAAACCTGTAGACTGTCAGTTGTCAAATACCCCCTATGTTCTTTTTAATACTAACATTGGTAGTGTCCATAAGTACTTGCATCGGCCAACATTCAAACCTGACTCAATAATATTGGCCATGGCAGCCAAGTAAGAACCTCGATGTGTGTAAACGACACCTTTAGGCTTTGATGTTGTCCCGGAAGTGAACGGAATAGCAAGCATATCATCCTCACTCCGTGCCTGAGCATGAAGACCTGCCCAACCGTGGCTTCCTTGGCTAATATCATGCTTCAAGCCCTCGAGAACAGCATCATCAAAGGGACCAGACAATTGGCCTTCAGTAGCATCCGTATCCTGATAAACAAGGTTAGCAACAGCCTTAAGACAAGCATGAACCTGCTCGCGAGGGAGAAAATCAACCATATCAATAATCAAAGGAACATTCTCATGTTTCTCCTTGTACGCATCAAGCAAGCCAACAAACTCATTGTCAACAATAATGCAGTCCACTTCAGCAAAGTCAAATATGTAGGCGATGTCCTCTGGCTTTAGACGGTAGTTGGCCGGGACAATAGCAGCTCCTGCAGCGACAATGCCATAGATGGACTCGAGGAAAGCTGGCGTGTTGGGAGCGAGGATGCCCACGCGCCGATAGCCATGCTTAAGGAAATAGTAAGCCAGACCTCGGGCGCGGTCAGCAAACTCAGCATATGAGCGACGCAGTACAGCCCCATTCACAGTGATATGAAATATGGCTTCAGCATCAGGCTCAATGGAAGCGGCGCGCTCAAGAAATGTTGTAGGTGATAGAGTGTGGAAGTTGACAGGCGCTGTTGGGTGAGGGCGGAGATGATTGAGGATAGAACGGAGACGAGAAGGAGGATCCGACATGTTGAGTTGAGTTAGTGTGAGAGAGAGGAGGTTAAAAGTAATTGACGATGGAACGAATAGACAAGTTGAGATGAGATTGGATGACTTCAATTCATACAGCACCTCCCTACCTAAGTAGCTATGTCTCGGTTCAGCCCGGCAAACACGGTTCCTGCTCGGTTTCTCCAACCGTTCAATTGCCCGGCCATTAGCAGTCAAAGACGATGATTACTCGAAGCAGCTTAGTCGAGTCACGAACCAATCAAGACTTTGCAGATAATAGATCCATGCTTGTTTATCGTCTTTAGTGTCTTTGTGAAGGCGGGGACCCCGCATAATTGGTTGTGGAGGAGAGCAGGGAATATCTTTAAGACGGGGAAAAGGATCAAATAGTAGCATATCCATTGGCTCAATCCAAACTCTTGATTATTCCAGGCCATGTCAGTAGAGAACTGACCGCCTATAATCTGCGGGACAACCCTCAAACAGTTTACACAGCACATGCCTAGACCGCTGGAGCAAGTGAATCAAAGGACTTGCGGGGTAGCTTCAGTGGGGAATTGTTGAGTGTTGACAGGGTGTAAGTGAACCTAGGACATAGAAACCAAAATCAACTATGGATTCTGATAAGAGTCAATGTACGGATAGAACACAGCCTAATAAACCAAATGGATTTCATCGCAGTTTAGGTCAGACTCTAGAAGTCAGGAAGTATTAGTTAGTAGGTAACTCAGAAGCAACGATAAGTGAACAAGCGACAAGAGAACCTTGGATTATAGACATAGACTATAACCATGAGCTGAATCTTAGCTATACTATTGTATCGACACCCAACAATCGACGGGAGGTGTGATAGATATCAAATGTGGCGTCATGTGGCTGAAATATGGCTGTGCAGCCGTAAACGGAAGGTCTCCACTCCTCCCTGCAAGTGAAGTCAATCTAACTTGCCCACTACGTAACTCGAATGGGGTCTTTCATATGATTCAATTTGGCTTATCTCGTATCCATCAACTTTATCCTCACTTACTGTCCACTCTACTTCACATTCGCTTCGTGATTGCAGCATCTTTTCTTGTTTGTTCTTCTTTCTGCTAAGTCACCTGTTTCAAACTCTTCTTGGGTAGGACGGGCAAGAGGAGTCACTCAACTGTACGCTGTTACGTCTCAGACAGCTTGCATTGACGGCTCTATTCTGAGACAAGCTGGCTGTTGCATCGCATCATCTACTTTTAGGTTCAGGCAGTCTAAACCTTCCACTCGAGCTGCTGGTCCCGGCGGTATGTATTTTAGCACCCCAGGCGACGAGAAAAACTGCTTTCTTACTTTCCGTCCCTTTACTTCAATCCCGCAACGTTCTGGAAGCTCATCATGATCGTCTATAGCTCGAATCAAAGACCCATGGCGTCCCGAAACCCCTCCGAGAGCTCCCCGGCTCGTCCGTCCGCCACACGTACGGCCTCTCACACTCATACTGCCAAAACAACAGCTTCCAGCAGCGGCGATCGCTTGGCAGTTCCCAGAAGAGCCCATACATTCGCAAATGCAACTCCATCTGCGAACGAGGGCGCTACATCTCCCGATGCCTTCGAAACTGGCGAACATAGTGACTCCGACGATGGAATTGAGGTTACCAGAGCTTCCATCGAGCTCGATATCCTTCCCATCGAGCTCATCACGTTAACAGACAGGTACGCCGAGGAATGCCGCGCATCGCTTGAATCCCCGTTGCTGAACCCCTCTCCTATTCATAGCTTCATCGAGTCTCTGAATGCCAAAGTTCATCCCACCCCTCCCAGCATCGAGAAGCTGTCACAAAAGTTCCAGGACTTTTACACCCAAGCTTCGTCCAACATCAACACTCACATCAACGCCCTGGCTTCGAGGCAAAGCCGTGGCGCATCCCCCACACCATCTGTTTCTTCTCTCTCATCCGCCGCCAGCCGATTGCGATCCAAAGCCAGTGCGCTCAGCATAACTAAGACAGAGCCTGAACAACAAATGATTACCGCAGAAGAGCTAGCGAATCGCAAGCGAAATAGAAAGGCCCTCGAAGCTAAGAGGTCGCTCCTTGAGGAGGCTGTTGAGCGCAGATTATGTGAGGGCATCTACGATAAGATTTACCGACACCGAAGCACTCAGGATGAGGCGCAGGACGATAAATTGCGCTCAAAGACAGCAGCCTTGGCCTTAGTTGGCATTGGGCCCTCCGACCTGGGTATCGATTTGACAGGTGAAGCTGACGAGTCTGGCGAAAAGACTGGCCCAACAGAAGACGACATCAAGGAGAAATTGGAGCCCGCCAGGCGGGACATCATCATGATGACACAGAAACGATATCCTCTGGGCAAGCTTAACCACCTTAAAGCTGCCCATCGGAGCATTGTCGACACTCTTGCTCACTTCCATCCTTCTGCATCTGCTGATGAAATCATGCCTATGCTTATCTATACTCTCATTACGCTTCCACCCGAGAACCTACATGCCATAAGCGATGTTCATTTTATACAGTACTTCCGTTGGGAACCAAAACTTACAGGCGAGGCCGCATACTGTCTGACAAACCTCGAAGCTGCCATTAGCTTTCTGCAGACCGTGGATCTTGCAACATTGCGAGCCGACGAACAGCTCTCTGGCCCGGCAAAGAGCACGAGTCCAAGGACAGAGACATTCCCTCCTGCATACCAACAAGGAGAAGCTTCTTCGTCGCCTAGTGGTCCCGAAGAAAGCAAGGTCAACGCCGAAGCAACTAAGATGTCTGCCCCTGATGTCAAAGCTTCACAGGCGTTGCGTAACCGCCGGCTAAGTGATCTTGTAAATGGGCCTGCGCAAGCATTCGGAGCCGCAAGCGATGCCGTCTTCAATACAGCTGACCAAAGCTTGAAGAACATATCCAACAGCTTGGAAGGCAGCTACAAATTCCTTGTTGGAAAACTAAGGGAGCATCAAGATAGTCCCCGAGAATCTATCACTGTGCCGAGAACACTGGACGATGCCCGCAAGCTGGTCAGCACGCCACCTCCCGATGAGGAGGACACCGGCGGACTTGACAGGCTGCTTGTCCTGGATGATGCCGACCCCCTGAAACGTCCAATATCGCGGGAAGACAAAGTTCTGAACCTCATCGGCGGTCGTCGCGAACGTAGTACGGACAGCACTCGAAGCGGTCGTAGCGCAAGTTCGTCGAAGAAAGTTTTGTTTGCCTCTGATGAACCCAAGGCAGCCAGCCAGAACCCTGGACAGAACCCCGCCGTTTTGGACCAGATGCGTAATTTGGGTAACTCGTTCAATCCCATGGCTCGGCTCCCTAGTATCAGTATGATCCGCGGGTTTGGGCGTAATACACCCACAACACCGCCAGCACCAGCAGCTAAAGAGACAGCCAAACCTGCGGACGGTGGTGATTTAGGAACGGTAAGCTGATGACCGCTATCGGATGATTCAATGTGCTTGATACTGACTTTTGTAGGCTTTCCCTGACATTGCTATAGCCCTTCCACCCAAGGAGATCCCTAGGATTGCGCCGCCCAACAAACGGTTCATGGAGATACAGACACCTGGTGAACTAAAACTTGGCGAAGTCCTTGACCTGTTACGAGACTACCGCCGCTTGGCCACTGCATTGAAGGATATCGGTGCTTTCGAGACAAAGTAAAAGGGGACGCTTTAAATACACATAAATTAATCTATTAGAGTTAATACACCAGGATACACCATCCGGGACGGCCGATGTATGTGCTTAATCGTGATGCTGTAGAAACTGCCGACTGTATTGACGAAAGGTAGGATATTAATGTCGGCTTGCACCTAAAGGCTATTGCCTTCTATTGAAAGTGAACTACTAATCTATACCACTGGCGACCATGGCGGTTATAAACCCAAAGGCGAGAACAAAATCGTTGACAGAACAAGATCCTGCCATAACTATAACGCCACCACGAGTCCAAGAAACTGAGCTTAAAAGCTAAACCTTGGTAACATCGAAATCAACATGGAGCCTAAGCTTGCGCTCCAACAGTTCCCATTCGTATCTCCGTCTATATTGTCATTATTTTGATGCTGAACGCCTAGAAACCCTTTTCAGAAAATTGATATCGCTTTTCCCTTCGAAATTATTGAGTTCGTGAATGTAGTATAACAGAACCAAACCGGCTCTTGTCAAGGGGCAGTAACGCATTGTGTGCCACGTCTGCTGAATATGTGAGGTCGAACTAAACTCAGCTAGTTTCTGCTCGACGAGGTGTATATTGGTGGGATTCGATAGGCCGCAGGGGCGGAACCTCATCCTTTTCCTCATCAAACACCGGCTCAGTGTTCGATCGTGGGAAGTCTCGCATGTTATTAGAATTATTTGAGGTCGCGCGCTTATGGCCATGTATCTCGTCACTCGGGATAACAGGTCCAGGATAGAGGAACTGGGAAATGATTCGGCTGTTTGCTCGCTCGCGGAAACGGTTCATACTTCCTCTTCGACCAGGGAACGTTGGACTTGTCGGAGGTTCCATGCCAGACGTCGCTCCCAAGGATGCATTTGTGCGCGTGCGAATAAGAATTGGTTGATTTTCTTCGGCTTCCTTCTGGAAACGTGCTTCACTTGGCAGAAGCACGGCCCGATCCAAGCCATATGGCAAGCCACGATGTCGCCCACGAATTTGCATGGCAACGATGATCAGTTTACCAAGAACAGTAAACTGCGAGCAAAGAGAGGCATTGACATTGGGTACACCCATGCTCAAACCGACAGTTCCGTACGCGCTGATAACCTCGAAGAGAACATCGAACAAGTTGAAGTCTTTTGCTTTGAGACTGCTGCCCTCGGTAATAGCGAGGAGAAAGAATCCCACGAAGACATACCATAAATCGAAGGAGAGTTGGCGCCGCAAATGAGTGCCGACGTAGTTGAGAGCACTGGCGTCCTCCTCCTCGTCTTCGTCCTTCTTGCTGCTGTACACCCCGAGAGACTTTTCTTCGTAGACGTTGGTTCGGCGGATGGAAATGGCAATGGGAAAGATGGAAATGTACATCATAATCATGTATAGCACCGGAATAGCGGGATGGAGGTCACCCAAACTGAAACAGGAGAATCCTGCCGTTCGAGTTGAAGCGGCTTGAAAGAGACCATCAGCGATGCGAGTATGGACCGGCAACTGGGCGACTGGACCCGAATTCAACTATGAAATGTTAGCCTGTGTAATAACCGGTAAGGGGAAATAGAAGAGCTGCGTACATCGAGTACAACGAAGAATAGCAAGTCTATAGCGTTCAAAGCGGCAAGAATCCAAAACAGCCACCAATTGGCACTCGAGGGAAAGAGAAGGGTAAAGCATCGACGTGGGTGGTCGAGAAGAAACCTCAGTTCCTCCCAGAGGCCGGTGTTCGTTGGTACGAGCTTCGACAGTACCCAAATGACAAAACGCAGCATGACGGGAAAGCCAGTGTTTCCAATGATAATGAAAAACCACATGATCATCATGACATACTCCGAAGTATTGAAAGAATTCATGCTGTCCGGGGTCAAGGTCAGACCCAAGTCGTTGAAAGCCGAGTTAGCTGTCCAGAATCCCCACCAAGTTCTGGAAACGGCGTCGCCGTCAACAATACTACCATACTTTTCGTTGTGAAGAATGAAAGGTAGGAGGAAGGTTACGGCAATCAACTGGAAGCCCCAAAAGTAGGAAAGCAATATAACGGCCAGAGTACGTAGTGACCGATATTCAATACCACCCAATTCCTCTCGTTGCTCAAGAGTCAGCCCCACGAAGTTAGAATTTCGACCCATAGTCGGGGTGTAACTGAGATAAGGCATATCCTTGGTGTGATCGCTCGTTAAAGCTGACTTGATGGTATCTATTGTGCGCGTTCGGAAAGCACGATTCATTGTACTGTCCCCGTCGTCCTCGTGTGTCTCCTTTTGGCCACGGTTGAAAATGCGAGGCTTTCGCATTCTAAGAGCATCGAGAGTGCCGCCAACAGCTCTGGCATCGTCAGTTAGTTCGTGCTTGATAGGACGCTTGGGCTCCGCGATGACGATCGTTGGCCTACGACCAGCCGGCCTTCTGGAGTCAATGGTCGCATGATCCGGTCTTGATTCTACCGTTCTCGTCATGGCAATGGTGTTGTTGTCATCATCCCCATCATCGTCTTCCAGCCGTCGCGGCCCCATTCCTCTCTCAGTTTCTCGTGGGCCTGGAATTCTCAACACTTCGTTGTCTTGGTTTCGCTGGCGTTCCAAGATGGCAATGTGCTCTGCATGAGTCCTTCGTTGAGGAAACTTGGTCAAGTCGTCATCAACGCCGTCACTTCTCTTAACTGTTTCGGCGAATTTGATCCCAGATGGCGTATTCTGTGTTTTGCCAATTTCCTCTCTCCACCCATCCCGGCCATCGTGATGTGCCTGATTAGGCTTTTCGAGTGGACTCAGTTCTATGCTATTGGACCGTCCAGCTGAAACCGTGTCACTCTCATCGCTGCTCGCAGGCGGTGGTCTACGCGGCTGATGGTCGTTGTCGTCATCGTCGTCGACAATCGCTTGAGATTGATAGGCCTCGCTTCCGTCTAATAAGATACCGTCGTTGGTCATACGTGGGCGCCGGCCCTGGTCAGGAACAACGGTGATATGTCGGCCATTGACTCCTTCTTCGTTCTGTCGGTCCAAGTTCCGCGGGCGAGTCTTTGCCTTGGAAATAGTAGCACGGCGCTGTCGGGCATCTGTTACCCAGCCCTGAAACCTCTTTTCGAACCAATAAAGGCGTAGGAAAACAACCGAAGTGTGTAAAGTGATGGGGTTAGACGTTATGGTGAAGAAATAAACAACGACCTGCTGAAAGGTATTGAGAAGATTGACGTCAATGGGATTTAGACCAGCCTGCGTATTGGCTCCACTTGCGAACATGAGGGAATCGACATAGGACGTTTGACCACGGCCAGAACCGTAAATAATCACCGAAGCCAACAAGGTTGCGCCAATGATCCATGTGTCTATGAGCAACAGTTAGATTGAAACTTGACATTGAAGATTGATGCTGTAAAAAGCAAAAAGTGCATATCTGCGTGGGGGTTGAACCCAAGAGGTAGTATGGGGGGTAACATGAGACGAATGCATGCGACTTGACTTACAGTGGATGGAAATAAAGTTGAAATGGGGTTTCTTGGAGACGAAGGGCGGCTTCACAGCTTTAAGCCGCGCCCATATAGAGGCGCGCACTTCGGCTACCATATCTTCGAGATAGAGGGAAGACGGCTGGAATCTTTTGTAACTATAATGAAGATGAAAAGAATAAAGCAGGGGCAGCGAGGGCCTCGCAGCTATTTGGGTTGGTGTTAGTCGCCAAGCTTGATGCAGACTAGACCATGACCATGGTTACTGTAATGGCTATGGCGTAACTTAAGGCGGAGACTGAAGAACGAACTGCGGGTAGACGATTTTGCTGCGCCTAGAACAGGGTTTTCTTTCGGAGGGAGTGCGGGTACAGGAAGTTTGAACGTCGAAGGAACAGGAATGGACCGATGACTGGCGACGGGGTGCCGAAGTGAGTCTCTGGGGCACTTCTAGTGGCCAACCTAACTGAATACTGCACTTGTAATGGGTGGCGGACGATAAAAAAAAGGGCGCAAGCTATTATACCCGCCAGTACTTTACTGTAACGTAGTCAAAATGCTTGACTAACTGAAAAGCGTTCTAATTGAAGACAAAAATTGATTGATCTGCGAGTAAAGGAGCATGTTGAAAGGTTGAAAGCGTCTCAATTGAAAGTGGTGTTTAAGCAGTAAAAGATAAAGAGGTAGAGAGACGGAGACAGAGCTGAAGGAGGACACTTGGATATAGATAATGGCTGAATAGCAAAACAAATGGTAACAGAGAAATTTTCTATAGGCAGATAAGGTGCCCGAGGCAAGTACTAGAGGTAAGTACCGTAGTGTAAGCGGTACCTAGAGTTACGGAAGGAGGCAGGGGAATTATCGAAAGAACCATGGAAGGAGCCCTGGTCAAAGATACCTCCTGCCTTCAATAGAAACACCCACGGACAGACATGCATTTATTACAGTACATGCAACCGAGAGACAACATAAAGCACTGACCGACTAGAACAAAGATAACGGCGACGACTCGGAGTTCGCGAGCCAGCCCACGAGGGAGCTGCTGATAATTTCAAAGGGTTCAAGAATCCATGTCATTCATGATAACCTGACTGCCTGATCAGCGGCGGCCATATACAATAACCATGCCATGCAATGTCATACCATACCACACTATGCATGCTCCCGTCTCTTGGCTGTTCTATTGCTCCGAAAAAGAAAAGACACAGACAGACAGAAGCAAGGGAGCCTAGGAGCTCACCTCAGAGAACAGCTCCTGCTCGAGTCAACAAACTTGGATGGGAGGGAACGCCAAGATGGGACCGAGCTACCGGGTCCATTTACGATCCAGGCACACGCCCCCCTAGCGGTGCACACACACGCGGCATTGACAGGGCCAGAGCAGGGATTCCTCAGGGCCCAGATGCTTGCAGATGGGGACCCGACGGGCGGCGGGAAACAGAGAGACGGAGAGGAAAAATCGAGCTGAAACTTCATTGGCTTCCTTTTTACGACAAAGAAATGCATCCACTGCCAATGCGCGGGATTCGTTCCCCGGCTCTGGCAGACTTCCGCCCATTAGTCTAGCGGCTCCATTGGAATCCCGAGTTTGCCTTGTCAATCATTTCTCTCCTCCGGCACTTATGTTATTGCTCATGAGCAGCGGAAGGGAGAGGACGGTGGAAGGAGGGAGGGACGGGGCGGAGCAGACTGCAAAAAGTATGAAACCGTTTGCTTTGTTACATTGGATCTGCATGCACGCGAACAGACAGAGGACTACTGCAATTAAGTGGTGGCAGAGACCGTTGGAACGCCCGCTGACCCTGACACAGTATCCGTTGATTGGCAAACCTTTTGTACAGTAAAAGGGCAAAGTTAATCTGATCGGGCAGTAATGACGCCAGGTATTTTCGTTCCAGATGAGATCGCTGTTCATCTTTACTTCTACGCCGGCTGTTGGTGACTATCATTTCCAAATCGATTTTCTTAACCCTGATAGTCCCTAATATTACTTATAGCACTGTAGGACAACGTCATAACGGAGGTCTGTCGCCCAAGCTTTGAAATCTGAAGCTTTCTCTCTTTTTCCCTGCATGCAGCGAAAAAGCCCTGTCCTTGTCTGTTGTCTGTGTGCTACATTTTTACTATCGGACCAATGACATTCCCATTAAAGCAATCTCCAAATCAAATTGCCAAGCAATTTTGGAGATCTTGAAAGACGGTGGTGAAACCGCTAACACGTGCTTGTTCGAGTCAAACAAAGGGACAATTCGAGTCGCGCAAAATAGAAACAAAGTCGGTCAAGGTCGCGACGGCTTACACGGCCCAGGAACAGAAACACAGCTTTGGGCGGATATTGTCCAGTTCAAAAGGGGCTCGTTTAGACGGGCAACTATCACCCTTGACTGAAGCTCTGGCCAGTCTCCAAAATATTAGGGCCGTTTTCTACGAAAGCAATAGGCGAAAATACAGTCAGTACCTTGTATCGATCGCGATCCTTTCTTCTTCGTTACAACAGAGCAGAGACGAGGGAAATCTTTCTTTCCGACTTAGGCTACCATAATAAAGTAGCCTAAATACTTGTCTAAGCTGCATAATGTGACTAAATTATTTCGTCTCTTTCGCTTTTAAGGGCATTCTCCTAATACCCTGAGGCGAGCCAAAGCAGCCCTGGACACCGGATTCCCGTGATCCCCCTCCGCCTTTCCGCTAAAGAATAACAGAGCATACGATTGATAATGTGATGTCACACACCATGGCCCAACACACACCCTAGTGCATGTTGTCTAATCCCATGTGGCTGAGACAATATCATTTGCTTGCATGTACGAGGGTGTTGCACGACAATGGATAGGAACAAGCCCTTGCAAATAACACAACTGCCTCAGCAACTTACACCAAAGGCCAATGATTATCATGCCGATGTATCCAGGGAGCTTATGCAAAGAGTCATGCAGGATGGTATATGAGGAACACCCAGATCTAGACCGCTTCTCCCTTACCATATCATGCATGCATACTTCGAATTATCAGTAAGCATCGTATTATGAAGAGTGACGGGTTTGTGGTCGAACCCGCATCGTAAACTTTCCAAGGTTGGAACTTGCAACTCATACAACCGGTAACCGAACGAACCCTAGTCTTGCCAAGCTTTCTCCCCGGAACACTAAGCGCGGCACTAGTTCTTAGGGCCTCAGCTACCTGAGAGAGCTCTGACATTATAATTAAAATAGCTGTGACGAAGCTATCTCAGTCTATCTCTCGACATAATTTCTTCTTGGCGAGATTGTATGTAGCACTCAAAAGACCATACTCACTCATTCTTGACATCACATCATTAGTACGCTGTACGGAGTAGTCGTACCGTAATTGTGCCACACTAATACCTGCCTATGGTGTGACACATGTTACCCTGTCATGTTGTGCTGTCTTCTTCTTTTCCGAGATCTGATATGGATGAATGGTTTAGAGAGACCAAATCACGGCGTTACCTTATCTTGTCCAACATCACCAAGAGTCACCTGGGCTTCCTGACTTGTGCACTGCCATCATCCCCATGCATAGGTAGTCAGCATTCACTGCAACGAGCCATCCGTTGGGTTTGTTTTGTCAATAAACTTCATTGAATCTATTGTTTGCAATCTGATCGGCTGTGGCCGTGCTGTGCTGTGCTGTTTCCTGAACGCCGAGTCTTTCCCGCCCATGTACCCCAAGAAAACATGATCGTTGACAACTTGCTTCGCGCGAACCCCCAGAATCTAGGCTCGCGTTCGAGCCGTCCAATAATACATCCATCCCTTCTATTACCCGATTTTCCAATTTCTTCTCTATTACTGCGCCGCGGCGCGTCTCGCATTCTCTCGTCCAATCTTCTTGAAGAAGGCATGGCTGTCCGCCTTCTTTCGCTTCGTCGACATCTTTTTGTTCTGCTCGATGTATGCCATGTCCTGGCCACCGCTGAGCTCACCAAGAGTACCCGCCGTTCGTCGTGCTCCCTTCTTCTTTTTGCGTCCCATAGTGCCTTGATGAAACATGTCATCGTTGGGGTCATCCTCCTCCATACTCTCATTCTCCACAAGTACCTTCTGCAATAATTCCCGACGCTCCGAGACATCTGCAAATGCTAGACCAGGAGTCTTCTCGATGTTGGCGAGCTGCGTGATAACCTTGAAGGCATATCCCTGATCAACAAGGAAGGCTTGACGCTTAGAAGAGAAGTACATCTCCTGTGTATCTTTTGAAACCAGTGAGTAGAAAAAGGCGTTAAAACCTTCATCGTTACGTCGCTTGGCTCTCAGAATACGACCCAAACGCTGCGCCTCTTGACGACGGGAACCGTAGTGCGAAGAGATTTGGATGAGGCACGTCGCTTCGGGTAGATCAAGAGATGTATCTCCAATCTTGGACAAGAAGAGGGTGTTGACGTTAGGGTTGTGCTGGAAGTTCTCTAGCACTTGTAAACGTTCTGCTTGACCAGTACCACCAAAAATGTATGCCTTCTGGAGCTTCAGAGCATACGCCTTCAGAGCATACACATTGTCTGAGAAAACAATGATTTTATCCCCTCGCGACTCGTGATAGTTGATAAGATATTGGCAAGCCTGGAACTTTCGAGGATTCATGATATAGAGTAAGCCCTTCTTTCGGCTCGGTGCCTTGAGGTACTGGTCGTAAAACTCAGTAGGCATTGGGCACCAGACTTCAGCACACTGAACTCTGGCGATGTGTCCTTGCTTTGAAAGCTCCATCCAGTTGGCTTCGAAGAGCTTTGGTCCGATCAGGAAGTTAAGATCCGAAATCTTGTCATCTTCTCGTAGAAGAGTTGCCGTAAGACCGAGCTTAGAGTGAGTCTTGATTGAGGAAGTCACCTTTCTGAAAATGTTGGCGGGCACGACGTGCACCTCGTCTAGGAGCATAAGACCCCATTCTCGACCAGTCAAGAACCTCATCATCTTCTCTGCATCGTAGGATCGAGCTCGGGATTGTGTGACCATTGCGTATGTTGTGACGATGATACCTGTGCTTCCAGTGAAGACATTGTTCTTGGAGTCGGATGTGAAAGCAACAATATCGTCGGGGTTAATGTTGGACCACTTCAAGAACTCATTTCGCCATTGCACGACTGACATGGAACTTGTGCACAAAACGATTACACCCTTCTTGATGGTGCAGGCTGCTGTGATGCCTACCAGCGTCTTTCCAGCACCACAAGGCAGGACAATCAGTCCACTCTTCGCGCGTCCGTTACCAAACATTTTACTAAGACTCTTCTCCTGGTAAGGTCGAATTTGAGTACCCGGCTTAAGATCGATATCCAGATTGGCATTTGCCTCATCTCTTCGGAAATCATACTCTTCAAGGACCGGGTATCCCAGGTTCAAGCATTCCTTTTGCACGGTTTCGACGTCTTTATCTGCAATCTCGAAGGAGTGCGTCACTTCTTGGTCCTCATCGTCTTCCTCATTGAGCGTTGCAAAAACCTCACCCTCCTGAACAGGCTGTCCGTCTTTGCCTTGTTCGCCTGATTGGCCGAGGGCATTCGCCTGCTTCACTCCTGCCGCATTCTGGGTACCAGGAATGACAAGACCACCGATCTTGGGCGCCACTGATGTTGTGATCTCTTCTGTGCCCTGAACACGTAAGGGTCCGATTCTGGGATTCTTGAGGAGGGTTTGGAGCATGTTCGGGTCGGGACTTTCGACGTAGTACTTGGTATTCTTGAGGACCAACTTCACCTTGCCGTAACTCTGAGTACAGCTGGTAATGAAATTTCGAATTTCATCTGGCAAAGGGGTCTTAAGAAATCGGTCTAGAGTGTTGATGATATCCTCTGGCGAAAGTCCAACGGAGACGGCAGCGTACAGACTGTGTGTTGTGAGAGCGTACTCGTGCATGAAGGTCGGTCGTGACAGGGGCTCGGAGATTGTGATTAGGAAATCTTGGGCTTGCTCCGCAAGCGGGTTAAAACTCTCCAAGATGATGCGGCCTTTCTGAGGATCGATCCAAAGAGGTCGGTTCTGGTGGTCCTTCTTTAATACCAGGTAGGAGAAATCACGGTCGCCAAAGATATGCGGGAGAGGATCCCGAATCGCGTGTCTCTTCTGGTAGCGATCCAGGGAAAATATGTCTATGTTTTTATTCAAGTCACGTTCCAGAGCCTCGTCAACAGGTGCGTCATCCTCGTCCGGCACCTCTTCATTGCTATCGATCGTTCGTGGCGTTGCAGCACCAGGCGTTGACATCCGCGAAGACCGGCCGACTTTCGCTCCGCCTTGCACGGCGCCACCGGCTTTCCTCTTGGGCGGCATATTTGTCGTGATGGCGGGCAATTTGATGGTCGTGGCAGTTGTCGTGGGGAGAAAATGAATATGGGAAGCAGGAAAGTTGAAGGCTTGAAAGAATGCGCCCAGGCGTTCATGATGAGCGTCACAGAATCATGATGACTAATATTTTAAATGGAGCCATATTCTGCCTAGTCCGCCTCGCTGCGCTCCGATTTAGCGTCGTGTCAGGGGCCCAGGCAGTTTAATGTCTGAATAATACACCCCGCCAAAACTCTCGAACTTTCGTCCAAACTTGAGTTACAACTGCCTATTTGCAGTCACCGCAATTCTGGATTATTCACAAGAACAGTCTCAGAGGCTAAAAGCGACTTCTTTTCACTTATAAACATGTGGTAAGATAGAGACCCAACGCCAGCTTGTGAAATAAAACTAATAATTGTCTAGCAAACATATTCTCAACGCGCAGGTCGCCGTCCGATCTCCATGCTGTGCGTCGAACGTTAGCGAAGTTGGCGCTCGCAACTTCTCGATTCTGTCCAAGACCTGGGAAGCTAATTTTGTATCTAGGCAGAAAATGGTTTGACTGCGTTGAGTGCCACGGTGAACAAGAGAACCATCCTCTCAAGGAGAGCTTCGAAATGATCTTTGCTTGCAAGAAGTGCAGGAAGTGTTTCCGAAAGGACATTAAAGAGTTCGAAGAAGCCGACGAATTCTGTCCCCACTGCGATAACCACTTTGTCATCGATGCGAAAACCCCCCAAGCAGCCCTGTCAATCGAAAGCGAAGACGTGCGAATGGACAACAAGATGCTCAAGGACGAGAGACAAAAGACTAGAGGCATTAGGTCTATCTTTGACCCGTCAGACGATGCTGACAAGCTGGGATAATTGGAGACTAGACAATAGGGCAAAACTCACGGCGTTCATGGTACATAGCGAGTTGTCACTTACGTGGGGAACAAAGATAGAATGCATCCCGTCATTACTTATGTTAATACAATGGCACTGGGCTCTGATTCTAGAGACGCAATGCACTTGTCTATGTCTCCCTTCCCCATATGTCTCTTTATTCCGCAGCAGAATCATCCTGGGATCTAGTTAGGATGGCAGCACTTCCAGTGCCGGGGGTCCGGCCCGTCTTCTTCTTAGCAGCCTCTTCCTGCTTCTCCTGCTCGATCTCCTTGACGTAATCTTCGATCTCCGATGTGGGCAGTGTCTCAATAGTAGCACCTGGCGCCATCAAAGAGATCTCGATGTTCTTTGCTCCAGTTTGGACAACCTCAAGCAGCGACTTGATTGCCAGTCGAATGGTTGCCTCTCGGTTCATATCCTCTTTGTAGTTTCGCTCGAGGAACTCACGAACGGTCTTGCTTGAACGTCCGATGGCATTTGCTTTCCTGTGGAAGAGTTAGCTTGTTGAATCCGACTCAGAAATTCCCAAATGTCTTACCATGCGGAGTAGATACCAGAAGGTTCGGTCTGGTAGAGTCGGGGGACGTCGCTGCCGTGGTCGAAACCGACAATCAGGGTGCTAATACCGAATGGTCGGACACCACCAGCTTGTGTGTATCGCTGCTGAACACCGGCGACATATTTGGTGATGTAATCGATGGTGACAGGGTCTTCGACGGAGAGACGGTGGGACTGTGCCTCTAACCGCGCCTTGTCGACGAGGATACGAGCGTCTGCATTTAGACCAGCGAAGGCGAGAGCGACGTGGTGGTCGAGAAGTTGGATCTTGGAAGGTGTGATGCGAGTATCTTGAAGCTTCATAGCAGAGCGCTTCTCACATCCTAGCACGACAACATCGGTACCTTTGACACCGACAGCACATGTACCTATTACGAGTATAAGCCACTGCGATAATGATATCAGTCATCAAACTGTAACACACCTCGCTTGACAGCTTCACCAGCATATTCGACTTGGAAAACGTGACCGTCGGGACTGATAGTATGTTAGGGAGCTTCGCGTGGAGTTTTACTATGAAACCAACCTGAAGACTGAATCTCTAGTTAGCGATGTATCATTAACCATAGGACGCTATGGGAACTCACCCGACAGAGCTCTGTCGTATCCGGAAGCCATGGTGAAGGTTTAGAATGGATTGATTTCGAGGATTCCGTGCTTGAGAGTAATTCGTAATGCTTTGTTCGTGTGGTGAAAGCGAATCGAGGGGTTGGTGCTGGATTTGGTCGATGAGTGTTGACGTTGATGTGCTGGGGTGCTAAGCTTCGTCAGAACGGCAGCCTGCCAGTTACCTGCGGACAGGAAGGCTGAGAGCTGGAGCTCCCCAGCTAGCGGACAGCAACCACGCCGGAATAGCTATCTTCCGACTACCAGTCACGGTGTGTATAAAGCTGCGCACGAGTTCTACGCACTGTACAACTCTCATTAATATACACGTTTATGAAATTTATATAAATATCTTGGCAACCACATTACCTGGCCCGGACAATAACGAGGTCACCGTCAAATGGCTCTTCTGTAACTCATTCTTTCAATAGACTGTTTTATTCCATTATGTTATTTCTAATCGTACAACATTCTGACTCCATTACCTGGCACAAGCCTTCCAGTTCGGCCTCCTGTTTATCAACCTACCAAGTATCTCAAACTATTCTAAGGGAACGATTTTATTGTCAATCCCACGACATGGCGAACATGAAAATGCAAAGAAGCGATGACATGTCAGGAGCATAGCTTTCGAAGAAGAACATATCGACGTCGTCTTGTTCAGAAAGTCGCAACTTCGGACCACTTTTGGCTTTGCAAAACGCCAGCGACATGCTGCCCTTTCTCAGCTAATCGCGATCGGAAGTTATCAATCCACATTATCTCCATCAGGCCATCTTGTGAAGTCGTATGGATATCTCTGTATAGATCCATTGCTACTTTCATCGGCATGATCAGCATATCAGGCTGGGCTATCTCATGGAGGACCGAATCCAGCCCACGGCAGATGTCTGCAGCAAAGAGACGTCCTTGCTGGTAGAGAGTGATATCGATCTGCAGGTCGTACGGCAAGTCGACCCACGTACCCGGATATACATCAACAACCGGCTGGTATATGAGCCGATGCAGGGTCTCGATGCATTGATGAAAAAGTATCTTCGTCATCCAATAATATAGGAATGCAAGGCCAGTATTGCCATCTTTGAAGGTATACAAATTCGAGAACGGAATGAGACCGCCAGGGCTTATGATCTCGTCAGCCCAATAAGCCATGGGGCATTCGTAGCTAGGTCGGTTTGCCATTTGGAACCAAGCATTGAAGTGTCTTTCAAGTGTAAGACAATTTCGAAGCAGCTGTTGAGCGTGATTTCGACGACTGAGTGTGGCGTTCAATGGCATGATCTGGTCGACCTGTGCAAATATAGCTGGCAAGAAAAGGGCGTGATCTAAGAGACTATCCAGGAGAGACTTTGGATGTCTTTGCCACGGAATTGTTTTCCAGTCATTGGATGATACAAAGGTATCATGTCGCCTAAGAAGAGCAAACCCTGTCTTGATTTCACTCAGTACAAGAGAAGTGACAGCTTCGAGCACTACTTACGGCTAGAGGCCGATATACCCGGACGAAAAAATGGTGATTGGGAAAATGGGCAAAGTAAGCGGGACCCAACCTTCTCACTTGATTAGATCCAGATTCGCCGAATGCATATGCCGTTTCATGCTAACTGGTGTCAGTGACGATTCAGTTGAGACTAAAGCCGACAGTTTCTGCACCAACCTCAAAGAAGAAGACGCAGTAATTCTGTTCCGAGTCATCTTGTTCATGGACATCTGGTAGTCTTGCTAAGCATTGTGCCCTAACATCCAAGTCTCCCTCGCCCACCCAGGGTTGCAACTCATTCGGTGTATATGGCGGGAACGTGATGTGGAAAGGCGCAGATCCATCCTCAGTTGACTTGTCTGGCAATATATGTGGGAGTCTGGTGTTCAAGGCTGAAACGAGAACTGAATATTCGACTCCTTGACTGGACATTCGTGTATGGTCCTCCCAAGCTGAGGAAAGAGGTTGAACTGGGGTGATGTCGCGTGCTCTGGTCGAGTGTTCGAATGACGGTGACCTTCGCTTCTTGGAAGACGAACCTTTCTTGGGATGGGAGGCCACTCTACCCTTGTTCTGCGGTGTTCCGGTGACGAAGACTCGTTCCCTCTCATATCCTTCACATTCTCTTCCGCTAGCCAGACACTTCTGGCAGTATGGTCTCTCGTTGCTGCACTGGTTGTTGTTAATTCAACTTGGACGTTCACAATTAATGGATGACAGAACCAACCTTGACTCTCCTGCGTCGGCATGTTTCGCAGCCTTTGTATTTTCCAGGAACACCAACCATGGCGAGGACTTGAGTAAAATCGATGGGTTCATGAATCAGGTATGTTGTTGTCGCAACTTGTGTCCGAGGCAGCTTTAATTATAATTCAGCAGTTTGGGTTACAACCAGGATCTCGGCAACGCCGCCTACGATGCTGCAACTAGACAATTACCGGCACCCGTTGCAATGAGGCATCCCTTCTATGTTTATCACCCCACACATCACAGAAGTTCATTATTCCACACATGCATAAGAGCTTGGGCCATTCAGTATCTACTGCAGGTTGGGTCACCTCCCTCACCTCGGAGATTCAAAGATGTCTCCTTACATAGTAACTACCTGCGATGGTTTCATGTCGTAAACGAGACCCAGCTTATACAACGAATAAGACGAACCAAACACCTGGAATCAGCCCAAGCTGGGTGGAAGACAGGCTGCTTACGTATCCACCAAGGGCACAACAGGCCTCGCAAACTTGAGCTTGCAAGGACTGGGCATGACGAAACAGGCTGTGCTGCGGAATCAAATGGCCTGGACATGAGGGACGATCCCAGATGAGGAAGATGGTCTATAGCGGGGACTTTGGGACAAGGTCATGACATGGCTCGAACAAGCAACCGAGCGGTCTTCATCGATAGAGGAACTTTTGGTCTAGCGTATCGGCATGTGTGGAGAAGTTGTCTCTTAGCTGCAGCAGTCTGCAGTCCCCGCCCCATAAGGCTGACAGGGAGGTCTGTGTTGATGGGTGGCAGTGGCCGCTCGTTGGCTGTCGGTTCATTAGAGCTGAAGCTTGCTTGTTGGCGTAGGCCGTAGAGTGAGGGTAAGTCTGACAGATTCCTAATTATCGTGGAAATTAACCCTCGTTTTCCTCCTATCAAAGACAAGACAGCGAAGGATGCAACGGGACACTGCCAACACATTGACGTCGGGGAGGTTAATACATTGACCATTAGCCCGATGTTCAGCCATAGTCATATACGACGTATTCCTGATGATGAACCATGAACAGGCCACGGCAGTTGTTTTGGTGAGTACGCCTTTGCGCATTGATTATCGCAAAAACCTTGATAGGGGACTCAAGAGGTTTAGGAATTACGGAATTGTTTCCGCTCCGTGGATCAACCATTATTCTATTGACCGAAATCCACTGTTAATTTGCCCATATATTCATCCAATCAATGTACATTTTCATGCTTAAATGCTATTGACGTTGTAAACACATGGCTCTTACAGCCGCAGTGCGGCGCAGCATTGCTCATACCATGTTTTGGGCGGAATCATTCAATGTGCCTGCGCATTGTGATTCGCTCCGTCGAAACCACGATCTACTATGGCCTAAACGGAGGTGGAATCAATTGAGCAAGCCGCACGTACTGTATGACGCTGCAGAGCCAGGGGGTAAGATATGCATATGTATGCTGTCACTCGGATACGAAACCAAGAGACCAGGGTATCAGATATACTTGTAGGGGTTCATGATACCATTCTGGGTCAGATGTCAGCCCTAGGGTCGGGGAAAATGCAACGGACAAGAGAAAAACAGCGCAGTAAACCTTGTAGGGCTGAATATACGACATGTGTGACAGGAACAGACGCGGGAACTGACTGAAAAAGAAAACGGGAAAGGGTGCATGAAGGAGTGGAACTTACAGGATCAAAAAGGTTCTTAATCTGCTTCATGACATTAATCGTGGTGTCGTCTCGGCTGTAACCGATGTACTTCTTCTTTGCGAGTCCCAATCCATGCTCAGCGCTGATGCTTCCATTACGCTTCTGAATCCACTCATACACCCAAGGCTCCAAAGCCTTCTCCACGGCGGGATCGTATCTGCGCACGGGAATATTGAGATGCAAGTTGGAGTCTCCCATATGCCCATAGCCTAGAACGTCAACAACGGGGTGGTCGGGTGTGTCACCAAGCAGGCCAGCATCAGTCATACGGGCCTTGGTATCCTCGACGAGCTGGTACATCTCGTCGAGAGGAATTGAGATATCGTACTTGTAGGTACCGCCCCAGTGGCCGAGACACTCGGTGATGCCCTCACGCCAACCCCACAAGTTGCGAAGTTGTGTTTCATCTTGGGCGACGACACCATCAGCAATAACCTCACGAGTCATAACATCCTCGAGGAAAGCCTCGAGCTTCGCGTAGTCGTGCTCTCCATTGGAGCCACTTGTCTCAATCAGGCAGTAGAAAGGATACTCGCCCTCGAGAGGATGGTCCTGACCCTTAACCTCTGACACGATTCTCTGGCTGCGGCCGTCCATCAGCTCGAAGGCGGACAGGATCTCCGACAGCTGCTTCTTAGCCTCACGGAAAGCAAGCTGAGCCTTATCATAAGACTCTAAGCCAAAGACGGCAACATTAACCGCAGGAGATCGCTGCGGGCACTGAATAGCGATCTTTGTGATAATACCCAAAGTTCCCTCAGCGCCAATGAAGAGCTGCTTAATATCGTAGCCAGTGTTGTTCTTGCGCAGGGTGCACAAGTCATTGATGATGGTGCCGTTAGGCAGAACAGCCTCAACACCAAGCACAGTACCGTGCAAACTGCCGTAACGGAGCAGTCGCAGACCGCCAGCGTTTGTGGCAACGTTTCCTCCGACGTGGCATGAGCCCTTGGCGCCGAGGTCAAGAGGAAAGATATAACCCTTTTTGGCAAGGTACGTATCGACGGCCTCAAGGACACAGCCAGCGTCAATAACGAGAGAGCCGCTGACCTCGTCAAAGGAGCGGATCTCGTTCATGCGGGACATGCTAATGACGATCTCGTCGAAAACGGGAACAGAGCCTCCGACAAGGCCTGTGTTTCCACCCTGGGGGACAACAGCCAAACGCTGTTCATTGCAGTACTTGAGGACGGCGCTTACTTCCTCAGTATTGCCCGGTCTCAACACCAGCTTGGACTGTCCCTTGTATTTGTGCATCCAATCCTCGTTGTACGTCTCAAAGTCGGCAGCGTCTACGCCGGTTCCATTTGTGATACCGTCGATGATGGCGGAGGGGTTGTTACCCAAGATCTCCTTGAAGCGCGCGACATGTTCAGGCGTTACTTCAGCGAAGCGGGAGTCGCGCTCGAGTTGCGGGTACATCTCGGACGTCAGCTTGTTCTGCTGGGCCCTCGTGGGAGAAACGAGTCTCGCGGCTGTGGTCGAGAGGCATCGAGCAGAAGATTGGGAGTGGACGAGGCCTCTACCAAGAGCATTAGCCCTCAAAGAAGCAGTCCTCCTGCTGCCAGAGGCGGACGCTCTAAGGGCGCGGAATAGCTGTGAACGACAGGACATGATGGCGATTTGACTCTGAATCTAATTGGCCTTACAGGTCCTCTATTCGATGCCTCGATTGTATAGACTAATCAGACAGGAGAACCTAAGAAATGGAAAAAGAAAGAAACGAAGCTGTAATCTCGCCCCCAGCAACTTTTCTGTCGATGGATTGCGCAAGGCTAAGACTGGAACTGCGGAGCCCACTTCACTAACATCATACAATTACCTCCACTGGCAGGTACTGTAACCCGACACCGGCTCTAAGTCACTGAGGAAATAATTAACCAGGGGCCCGGGGCGATTTCTCCTTCTGTCACCTATAAGAAAGCAGCATAATTGACGGTGTCGCCGTCATCGGATTGACTTTATTTTCTTCAACGGTCCAAATTTTGTGTTCAAACGGATCATACCATCTTGTCAATCCATACCATTCATTGGCATCCATCCATCTTTAGTTCGGCGTAATTAACCCTACGCCGAATTAAACAATCACTAAAAAGACGGCGATGAAACGTTTTTGCCGTTAACTTCAGCTGCCTACACAGGCACCATTATATAACAAATTCCTGTCTTAAACAACTAAAGTCCATAGATCGTTTCCTAGATTGTGGTCTTCACATTCCTCACTTAAAGACAAAAGTCGAATGCCAGAATTGTCGTAGAAATAAATTGAATCAATGACTTGTCAAGTCTGGTTTCTTCATGGTATTAACTTAAAAAGAACTACTCTCGTGATGGCGTGCCCAAAAAAAGCATGGGTAAAGCCGCCCAATGTGGTTATCCTACCCTTCCAACCATAACAATCGCCCACTCTTTGGTATAACTCAATGGAATATTCATTTGCCAAAAGTCCCTCCGCCTTCGCCTGTACAAAAAAAAGCACTGCGCAGTGATGTGTTGGTCAGAGAAGGAAAGCCAGTAGCTCATTACTCATCCTTGCTCTGCCTATCTTTTCCTCCCCTCCTACTTGGACTCGCCAGGTCCAACTTCATGCTCAGTTCCATTTGAAAAGACGCATGCATCTCTAGCCACGAATTCCCCTCATGTTCCTCCTAGACCCCGTTGGTGTGAGGGCTTTGTGGCTCGGGGTTAGATGATTGGGTAGCTTCTGAATCCTGTCCATTGTTTTGTTCGTTAATCAGCTTCTCCATGAAGGAAATGTAGTCGTATTGCGGCATTCCTCGATCTTCCGACATGTCTGGTCCGCTGTGTGCTGGCATGATCTCGATAAGCTGGTCAATGACTTCGTCGGGCACCAAACTATGTCGTAGATCCATCTCTGTCACATATGGCTTTCCATCTGCCACCTCACGGAATGATTGGTAGACTTGCTCGGCGGTGTTCTGATCTTCTGTCACGTCGACCATGAATCGAATGAACTGCTCAAAAGTCACATAGTCACGTCCACCAGATGTCGCATGGAAGTAGTCGTGCATCTCATCTTCCGAGAAGACAAGTCCAAGAGATGCAAGTGCTGCACTGAATTCGAGCTCCTGAAGAGAGTTGGTATCGTCACGGTCGAAGTGACGGAAAACACTCTCAAACTCTTCCAGCTGGATGGGTGTCAAGTTTGTCATGCTTCGTGCTACCATTTGGTTTTCCAAGAAGACAAGCTTCTTCTGAACTGATGTCTTAACAAGGCCCAGTTCGTATGACAGCTCGTCGTATGTATAAGTAGTGAAGTCGTTCTCCTCAATGTTGGCTTCTTGACACTTCTGGTCCAGCTCTGAAATCTTGTCCAGGTACTGGTCTAAAGGAGCAAGACTCTCACTAAGCTTCCTGACATGGTGTAGTTGGTCTTCCACATCGCCGTCGAGGCCAGATATAGCCAGCTGCATTGTGTTTAGAGCCATCGCAAAGTCGTTTGCCTTATCGGCAAAAGATTTACGGAGAGCGTTTTTGATGCTGAGATACCGTTAGTCAGAATGATATGTGTTTGGAATGAATGAACTTACTCTCTAATGGTTTCGTTGATAAGCTGGGCACGTCTCATCTCATTTGATGCCAGCTCTGCCCATCTCTGCTCCAGAGCATCCAAACTCAACTCTGCGGGTGGATCGTATGGTCTAAGACGATAAGTGCCCAATTTTGTCTTGATATTTCCAAGCAGCGTTGCTAGGTCACTCTTCTCCGCGACCCATTCTCGCTTCTTGCCCTTCTTGTAGTTGAAGAACTGGATCGATTGTGCTTTGGCATCGGCGTAAGTTCCTTCGAATGTGGCCTCCTTCCAAACCTCAATCTGCTCTTGGATGGCTTTCAAAAGTGCCCGCATCCGTCTCTCGTAGGCACTCTGCATCTCCCAAGCACCTTGCATGTTGTTAACGAATTTTTCGACACGACGTCCAGCGTTCTCAACCTTCTCCATTTGCGAGAATGCGTGGAACCAGTAAGCAATGTAAGTCATCAGAGATCGCTCATCAGGTTTAGCGACATCGCACACATCTTCCACGTCCAGCAGCTTAGGAATACCAATCTCCTTATGTGCGATATCGAAAGCCAGTTGCATGTTCCCTCGGTGGTCTGACTTGTCCAAAGCATCATAGTCGATGAGGTCTGGTCGGTGAATATCCAATAGAGCACAAAATGCTAAACCGTCGTTCCAGCTGCCGCTAAAGTCTCGCACTTCGACTTCGTCGTAGCATGCTGTTTTTCGTTGACACCAGAGTAGCAGACCCTCCTTTGCTGACATGCCCTCCTCGTTAATGTCGCTAATGGTGAATCGAAGAATCAGGGTCCAGATGAGACCCAGGACGATCTTTTGGTTGCCATCAACGACATCCTCTGCACCAATGTTGGTCATTTGAATGCCTCTGGACTTGACAAAGTCAAGTGCCAGGTTCGCATTCTCGAATTTTTGTACTCGAAGCTTGGGTTTTGAGGCATAGCGACCGAGCGATTCGTGTGAAAGACATTCGAGGAGGTGAATTAACATGACCTATGCGGTTGTTAGTCAAACGAGCCAGGGTTTTGTTCCTGGTCAACTTACACCATCGCTGAGATCCTTAACAAGGTCCTTAACCTCAAGGTTGCGAGCCTCGATCTTTGTGTTGAGCCTGGAAAAGACGAATCAGAACATTAGACTCGACAAGAATACTGTAGAGCATACCATTTTGTAAAGGTCTTCTGCTGGACCGTAACCCATCTTTGCTGTTCCGCGAAAGCCATCCTCGTCAACTTTTGATCATGCGATTCAACAGCAGCAAGAGCGTCTGCAGGAGTGGGATTGCTCCTGAACTTTCTCGGAGTTGTCGATTGCTCCTTTTTGTGCGGCCCTACGGCAGAGGATGCGTTCGAAACTGTGCTTCCAGAACGTTGCGCTCGCGCAGCATGCAGTTGTGACTTGTCCCGCCTCGTGCGCGGGGTCGGTGAGGACGGTGGGGAGGAGGAGAGCGAAGAGAAGGAAGCACCTGTAAGGGATCGATTACGGGCGATTAACTCAGATACCGGCGAGGAATATGCGTTGCTACAGATCGAGGAACGAGGAGAATGTTGGGAGGAGTCGAGAGCAAGGGAAATTGGAGTCGAGAACGAGTCGAATGAAGCGGACGAAACCCTTGAGGATGTACAAGATGAAGCCGAGGTCGAGGCGGTGGAGATACACGATAAGCGAGATGATTCCGATATTGAAGCTGATGGGGAATGAGGGCGCGGATAATGGAAATGGGGATGATTCTTAGAGTTGGTGTTGTTGTGGTTTAGGCCCTCTTGGTAGCGGTGATATTCTTTGTTCTCTTGGTCCTTATCCTTATCCTGGGAGTCGTGTTCCGAGTGTAAACAAAAATCGGGGAACTTCTCGTTACCATCCACGTTGCCGGGTTGCAGTGGAAGCATCCCCTGAAGGGCCTGGACGGAATTCCCAGTAGCGTCCATTTTTAGCTCTGAGAGACAGTTCTAGCGGTTGCTGTGAGCCCCTGCCGGGGTAGTTTAGTGAATTGGGCTAGTTGGATTCTAGTCGGCTGTTGATGGACAGGGCTTCTGTCAGTCGGTTGGAGGCCTTTGAATATTGGCAATTTATGGGTGGATGTTATTTGAAAGTTTAAGTATTCATGCCCATTCTTTGTTCAAGGCATCAAGATGGGGAGGGAGGCCTCGGTTGGGTTTATACCTGATCGTTGGGTTCCTATCTCTTTCATCCCCTAACGCCTCGTAACCTCCTCGCATAAGACACATACCACTGCATTACCCTCGAGACAATGAGGAAGCATGATGTAGAGAGGGTTTAGTCCTAATTGAGTAAATGGGGAAAGTTTATCTTGGTTGTTTCTCCTAAACATTGTTAATATTCCCCAGACTTGATCAATTGTTTCCATGAAGCAAGTTTCATAGACTCAATGCACATGTCAACTGAATAACACGGGACGGGAGTTTATTTCCAGGGGGACCCTGCGACCGGCTGCAAATCCCGACGCATGGCGTTCGTTGTTCAACTGTCTTTGGTGCCACTTGGAGGGGTAATTTAGGAACAGTACAGCAAACTACTGGTAGCGTTCCAATTGAAAAACGATCCATCCAACTTAACCTAAACTTCAAAGCGTGGAAGCCATCGGTTGGCTATAAACTGTCAACGGCTCGTGAAACATTGTCAAACCCTTTTCTTATGCGAATTTGAATTAATCGTACAAATACGACCATTGTCATTTACACCCAAGTCATTTTGAGTTGACAACGGTTACGTTGTGTTCAGCCATTACATATAAATGCTTCAAAGCTCAACATCTTCTGTCACTGGACCGTCATCACCAATAACAATTAATGAACCGAAATATATTCAATTATAAGCCGAATCGAGTACTTAGGTAAGGTGATTAAACTGTGAAATGGTGGAAGGGACAAGTACTAAGATAATGGCTACTATTTGGAGATCAATTAGTTGCCGACGAGAACTGTCTCAAACAGACTACTTGCATGAACACCACCATCATGCCTGCCCACCAAGTATAAAAGATAAAGGATTGACAATTATCAAACCACGGCAATCAAAGACTATAGAACCGAGTCTTGTCATTGGTGGCATCGGAGACTCTGCTATTATTAGAATACCCTTTGCTTTGTTCATGTCTACACATCGAGATTGACACAAGCAAATTTTGAAAGTTGAGGAACCAGCAGCCGTTAATCTGATGTGATGTTGCACATTAATTAGATCTTGCTCAAGTTCGTCCTCATTAATCGGACGTTTAGTTCCAAACGAACACTCAAATTCATATACAATGGGACGATCAGAATCAGCGTGATTCATTTGCTCCTATAGCAGGACGATAACACTGAAACGACCTATGATCGCTGGAGTATTATGATTTCCGTGTATCGAGAGATAGGAGACGGAAGTTTTGGTAAAGTGATTGATACACTCAGTACTGGCTCTTATACACAATTTATCATACAACCATTCCCTATGCCTGAACTCGTCTAGGGCTTCTTCTTCTGTCCGAGAATCTTGGCATGTTGCTTTCCAGCAGGCTTTCCAGTTTGACTGGCTCGTGACCGTAGAGTATATCTCTCCTTCTTCCAGGCAAACACCATTTGGTCCACACTGCCCATGTCGTGCTTGGGCTTGCGCATGTATGTGAGACGAGCACGTCGTGCCCTCTTGGGTCGTCGCCAGATAATATCGATACCCGTCACCGTTGGGCTATAGATCTTGAACCACATCTCCACGCCCACCTTCATCATCTGTCCTCGCAGTTGGATGGCCGTATCTTGGCCCCGGCGTCGGATCTGAAGAAAGGCCCCAGCAAAGGGCTCGCCGCTTTTCGTCGTCACCATCAAAACATCTCCAACTTTGGCGCTGTCGGCGTGTTCCCTAGAGAAGAGTCGTGTACGTGCGCCGGTTGGATCGAGTTTGGCGATTTGCTTTTCCAAGAGAGCGGGCATGGGATCGGGGTGTGTGCTGCGAATGCTGGGAACTCGAGGATAAATCTGGAACTTGCTGACCTTGGCAAGATCCGCCCCTGAATTGAATGTCAGCGATACAACTCGTGATACTGGGGGCTTGAAAAAGACGTACGCTGCTCAGCGCTGAAGGCATTTGACATTCGTTTGGACAGAGAGTCACCAGCGGCTACTGAAGAGGCGCTTCTCTGGAAATTTCTCTGGAACCTCGACCGTCGAAAGGCAGTCTTGAGACAGCCGACCGACCGTCCCACGCTTGCGACGTTCATCGTGATTTGACTTGCCGTGAAATATACGACAACTGAGGTTGAGGCTAGAAATTCTGGAGCTACCTACGATGCAATGTTCATGGCCCAAAGTCGCCAATTCTCAATTCTGATTGGCCCGGTCCCGCAGTTTGTCCGCCCGGGTTATTTTCACCACCACTGTTGTAAGGCTAAGGCCGTTATCGAATATTCAAAAAAGTCCCTGTCACTTTTCTGGACGGACCTCATTGTTGTCTGTTGCAGCCAGCAAAATGCTCAACAGATCAATGATGTCGGCCTTTAGGCCATTGGCGAGCATGCGAGTGTCTCTGGGAAACACTGCACTCCATTCCCGACACTTCAGTGCAACTCCTACCCGCTGTAGGTCAAATCGAAAACCGGCGACTTCGATAATGAGATCAATCCGTTGACACTTTGCTAGGCTTGAGCGCTGTCTTCGCCGAGACTGAGAACTCTGAGTTGAACAACGTTCTGATTGATGTTCAAGAGAAGATCATTCTTCCAGCATACCTGCCCGAGGCGCAGAGGAAGCTTGTCTTTAACTCAGCCAAGAGCGACTACATTAAGCGCAACCCTGTCGTTATCGAGCTCGACGGCCTCGAGCACACATTTACTTACATCGACCGAACAAGAGACATCCCGAACTCAAAGAAGGCACTGGCGCAAGCGACCAGGCTAATGAAGACCAAGGAGGAGTGGGACAACATCGCTACTTTCCTTGCTGGCTATAGGAAGGCTGGAATCAGACTAACACGAGAACACTATGAAGCCATTATTCGAAGGGCATGCGACTCCCAACAGGAATACTCTATCATTGAATGCGCCAAGCAAGCTGTCAAGACTGGACTTGCTTTGAAATATGAGTCCTATGTCATCCTCTTAATGTCATCCATCAACGGAAAGGTCGGCAATACAGCGGAAGAGACATTGCAGGCTCTGAAATGGAATCGACTGGTTTCGGATTTGACACAACGGCCAGAACATCAACTGCAAGGTCGCCGGCCTCGTGATCTACCTCACTTCAACCCTGCCATCCGAGGGGCCCTTCTCTTCGCCCAAGCACATGGAATCCAAACACAACAGGCAGCTGGCGAGTCTGCTGAAGCGTTGATCAAAGAACTACGGGACAATGTAGAGTTTATTTCCAGCGCGTGGGCTGGTCAGGAGCTCAGTGACTTGACCAAGTCATCCTACCTTAAGATCTTCCACCCGCGCCACGGACAAGAGTCCGCTGAGTTTCACCTTGCCCCTTACCACTACATCAGGGTGCTTGCTCAGAACATCAGAGCCATGGAACTTGCACAAGAAATCATTGGCGACATCGCAAAGGACCTGACGCCTGTCCATGACGCAATGGAACAACACCTCGAAGACTTCATCAAGGCGGGTTCTCTAAATAAGAAAGGCTATGGTGACGTATATGAAAGCGCTACAGGCCGAAAGCCTGCTTGGGAGAAATACCTGACCGCGTAGATGCGACAGTCTAAGCGTTGTTCTTGGTAGAAGTAATCAAAGGCGGTTGCATCCCAACATGACTAAAAGATCGATGGAAGTTTTTATGTAATATATATGTATCATCTAGATTCATTCACGAACCAATTCTATGGCAGAACGATGTACTTCTCCAGATGCTTGGGAATAGCTCCCAAAAGCTTCTTGTCAGTCAACCACTTGCGCGAGAACAATCGATCGGCATATCTGTAAGCACCATCGCAGAGGACGGTCACAACGGTGTGACCCTTGCCCAGTTTCTCAGCAACTTCCTTGGCAGCAACAACGTTAAGGGAAGAGCTGGCACCGAGATAAAGACCCTCTTCGTCTAAGCAACGGTAGACCATCTCAATACTCTTCTCATCTGAAATATGCAGGGAACCATCCACCAGACCAATATCAGGCTGGAGGTTATCAGTAATGCGACCCTGTCCAATACCCTCGGTGATACTGGAGCCGGTGCGCTCGTTGAGCTTGCCGCCGGAGGATACGTAAGAATGGAGGACACTGCCTGGAGGGTCGGCGAGGAAGCTCTTAACCCGGCCGTTGGAGACGTCCTTCAAATACCTCGTAATACCGGCCAAAGTACCAGCAGTACCAGTGGCGCATGTGAAAGCGTCGACCTTTCCATCCGTCTGCGCCCAAATCTCAGGGCCTGTTGTCTCGATGTGCGCACGACGATTAGCTGTGTTATCGAACTGGTTCGTCCAGACAGCATTGTCTAGTCGCTCGGCGTGACGACGAGCCTGGTGGTTGTAGTTCTCGGGGTTATCGAAAGCGACGGCGGGAACGGGGTAGACCTCAGCTCCGAGGAGTCGTAGAAGATCGATCTTTCCTTGGGACTGGGTGTTGGGCATGTAGATAACAAGCTTATAGCCGCGGGACCGGCAGACGTGGGCTAGGCCAATGCCGGTGTTTCCAGCAGTGCCCTCGACAACAGTACCACCGGGCTTAAGGAGCCCACGCTCCTCGGCGTCCTTGACAACATAGAGAGCAGCGCGGTCCTTGACGGAACCACCAGGGTTCATGAACTCGGCCTTGCCCAAAACCTCGCAGCCGGTCTCGTCGGAGAGGCGATTGAGACGGATGAGAGGAGTGTTTCCGATAGCTATAGCAGTTTTAGCATTTCAGGTGAGTTTTAGCAAAGCAGAAGTAATGCGCACCTCCAGTCAAACCTCGAGAGACACCTTGAGCTCGAGAGACGTTGAGCGTATGGGAAGTGGGAGCTGCAGCAGCTTTGGCCGCGGTGGCGGTAAGCCTTCTGGCAGTAGGACGAAACATGTTCCCGGTGTGAAGCGTCGCGGGCTTTAGAAAAAAGGCCAATTTACAAAGCTACAGACGCTCAAGCTTCCCAACTAGAGGAATTGGTGGTTGTAGGGAGAGGTTCAGCTTGGTAATGGGAAATGGACATTGATGGTGGGGCCGCGATCGGCAATGGCGCAATCCGGGCTGTCGGCGTTTTGACGGCATTCCCGCGCCGACTTCCATAAGGCATGATTAGATCTCGATAGTAAGTATATGGTGATAATTAGGTAGATATCCAAGTTAGATATTGTCATGTCATTAAACCTTCAAGCATATGCCATCTGTCTGATATCCAATACAGCACTCAGCCGTCATATGTTCAAGGAGTATTCTGTTCTAACCGCACATACGGTGCTGGGAACAACCCCCGGGAACCCATATATGCCCCAAAGAACCATTCTCCGTTGACGTCTTCAATCTCTTTAATCTCTGCTCCTCGTGGAAAAAGAAGCTCGTCGTCGGCCCCTTCTTTAGGGTACCATCCAAATCTCGCCGTCGCTTTCATTCCAACTCCGCCGTCAGGGGGAAAGCTCTGAGTAAATCCGCTCTCAGTTGGTGCTGTTTCCGGCACATCTCTTGTAACAAGCCGGGCAAGCTCCTGGTCATTGTCGTGCCAAACCCATTTCAGGAGCCCTTGCTCACAGTGTTCCGGCTTTTCTGGCGCTTCTGATTTAAGTCCCCGACCACCCACTAGATCTTGGGCGACATATCTCCATAATCCAATCTTCCCATCCGTAAACGCAACAACTACCATTCTGTGGCCATTTAAACACCGCCTCCACCCAGAGTGGCCGTTCTCGGGGCTTATTTGTCGCTGTGTTACCAGATTGCCATAGCAGGAGGAGCAGATGTCATAATCGCCTGGTGCAGCGTCTGAGACCAGGGCACTTGTGCAGTGATAGCAATGATATCGTGCCTGGTTCGGCTGAATAGGCTCCTGGCAAACGTCGCATCGTGTAGTGAATGTCAGGGGCTTGAAAGGTCCAATATTGGATGCATTGGGACCTTTGAATATCGTGGCAGCCGTTGGCCGACCTGGTGATCTAGGAGGACTACCAGGCCTGCTTTGGGCTGGCTGGCTAGCTTCATGAGCCAAAGGTAGAAGAGTATGCGTGCACGATCTTCCCTGGTTCACACAGTCGTTACAAAAGCCCCAGTCACCTTCATTGCATATGTTGCATCGCCAATAACATTCGTTTGTCCAAGCCGAGCAATTGGCGCAGAATGTGCCACTTTCTAATCGGTGCCTGGGATCGTCTGTTGTGAGTGTTTTTCGTCCATCAGCTCCTCCAGGCGCCGAGCGAGGAGGACGGTAGCGACTCGCGGTTAACATATGCGGCTTTGCTAGAGAGGGATCGCCCTGCTGTTGCCGCGTCTTCTCCCACTTTGTCCAGGCACCGTAGCCAAATCCGAACCAATAGAGGCAACCCTTTCCAGTTCGATAACAATCGAGACACATATTCCATTGTCCATTAGCACAAATTGAGCAGTTGTAATGAAGCTCGTATTCGATGTGTGCCCTATTGCACCGAGAGCAACTGACAGAAGGCTCTGGGTAAAGTTGCGATCTTGTCCTCTGGTGTCCTGAAATTGTTGGGCTGCTGATCGGGCTGGTTACTGTCTGATGAACAATTGCCAGATCGACAGGGCGAGGTCTGTTCGAGCGAGTGGCGGCTGAATCATGATGAGAGAACAATGGAGCAACTGATGCAGTCGCCGCATTTCCTTGCCGATTCGCGAAGGAGAGATTGCCAGTGTTGCTACTTGACGATGCAGCTTCTGTAGGGTTTGGAAACGGTGGGGTGTGGATAGGGGTACTCGTGCTGCGTCCCTCGCCAAAGGTAGGTCGGGACTGAGTAGGATCAGTAGTTTGGGACCTTGACCCGAGATCAGTGGATGACCGAGCAGCGGGCCTATGGTCAGTTGTATTTGTAGTCGGGAACACCGGGGTTGTCGAGCTACGGCCTCCGCTTGCAGTCCTTCGTCTCGGTCTTCGGACTGGTTCCTGAACCTCGAGACTTGCCGATGCTGCATTTGTTGACGGGCGACTTCGTTCCTCGGTCTGGCTGGCAGCGCTGGTGCCACTTGCGGCACTCGCAGACCTCGAATGTGGCCGGGATCTGTCTCTTGTCCGGCCTCCCTCCGGTGCCAACATGCGAGCATCTGTCACTGAGTTTTCGGCAGGCCTTGTTAATGGAGGATAGTTGTTCGAGTTGTTTCTCCGTGCTTCTTGACGTGTTCGATCTCTCTGTCGCCGCCTGTATGCCTCAGTAATCCTCCTACTAAGCTCGTCATCACGACTCAAATCGATATTATCCAAGTCGAGTCCGTCGAGGAGCCCTTCTTCCTGAATCTGTCTCGCAAATGACTCTATCTCCCGCTCAATATCCCTCTCGCTCATATCGCCAGAACTGATTAGCGACCGGATTGATGACTGGTGCTCGATCTGACGCTGCCTTGACTCGCTCCGCCGCCGTCGACGCTCCCCTTCCACTTGCAGTTGGTCAGAGCTATGTCGGCCTCCATCATCCATCCGAGGACGCCGGTTCCCTCGTTGGTGACGGCCATCTAAGCTCCGGTCTCGTTCCCGTTCCCTGTCCCTACTTGATCTTCTTCTATCGTCTGCAGAACGACTTTCTCGTCGTCTCCGTGTCCTCGGCGGCCCTGAAGAAACTCCAGCCTCTTGTAAACTCAACTCTCTGGCCTCTTCTACCAATCTCCTTTCCTCAGCGTCGGCACGTCGCTCCTCAGCCGTCCGGCGGGTATTAATTGTTGGTAGGACTTGATCGCCCGGCTTATACTTCTTCGCCATTTCCTCCTTTTCTGTCGCCGAGCGGTCCTTGCCAGGGTTTGCGGCGATGAACATATCCAAAAGAGTGACAACGGTAGCATTATGTTGAGTGGTTCGTACAGTAGCCCGACACGATGGGCATGTAAAGATATTGGTCCCGGGAGCAGGTGGGTTCGGTGACCGCTCGGCCGTCGCGGCCTGGAAAGTAAACCATTCCTTCAAACAAGCACCGCAAAATGTGTGAAGACAATCAAGGAGAGTCAAAGGCTGGTAAAGGAGCTCCGTGCAGATCTGCGCGCATAGTTAGCTGCTGTTGGCGGTCATCGAGCTTGGGAACCAAAAGGCGGGGAGATTTACAGAGCACGTCAGCTCCTTTTCTAAGTCCAAGCCAGTGCTTGTAGACTCCATTCATGTTACTGTATTGGATGCGGCCCTTTCTCTGGCGGTAGAAGAGAACGCGGGTGCCAAAAAGAGCCAGCGCTGAGGAGTAGAGGTTGATTGAAGATACAAGTTGAGGATGGTGTTGGGTTGTTTGTCTAAGCACCTACACCAGCTGCTGCTAGTGGGTGGCGGGGTCGGTCTGGGCGTTAAGGCTCACCCAAGACTGCCAGCAAGAAATGCCTTTACATGGATGACACACACCTTTTTGAGCAGGTCATATTATAGAGAGAATAGATTGGGCCGCAACCTGGTAATGAGAAGATTAACACTGCATGTAGAGGGTCATGTATGTATGTTTGTGGGGTGTGTAAGACAATATCTGCATCAAAGTCAATCTGTACTGTAGGCTAGCAGTGGGATGGAAGGTCATTTGACTCTGATACTTGGTGTTAATATGGATATTAGGTATCGTCACTTAGAGAAATACGAAGTAATAATACACTATTGTCTTTTGTTTTGCTCAAGCTTAAACTTCGATTACACCGCTGTTAACCAGTCTCGTAGCTTACACCGACACCCATAGCTCAAGAAGCTGATTGCTTCACCCCACTATGGAAAGGTTGAAAATAGTGGACGTGCTCCATGTACATTCTGATGCATGTTGTGCTAAGGATTGACTTTTTATTTGTCTGCGTATATATTCACCTTGATCAATACACTTCTTCTAGTTGGTGAAGATTCGTTCAATCCAAGTATGTTTTGAGTTCCATGTCGTCTCTATGATTGGCTCCACTCAGCCTTCTTCTTCTCTGCGAATGCCTTCATACCGATCTTCTGATCCTGGCTGCCAAACAAGCTGTGGAATACTCGTCGCTCAAACTCAACACCATCACGGAGAGGAAGGTCTTGGCTCTTGTTAACAACTTCCTTAGCAGCCTGGACAGCGACCTTGGAATAACCAGCAATAGTCTCAGCGAGCTTGAGAGTCTCTTCCATCAAAGCCTCATATGTTGGGAAAGTTCTGGCAGCAAGTCCCCACTTCTCAGCATCAACACCAGAGAAGTTCTTGCCAGTAAGGATGAGCTCCATAGCCTTTGACTTGCCAATGGCACGGGTAAGACGCTGGCTGCCTCCCGCACCAGGAACAGTACCGAGCTTGATTTCAGGTTGGCCGAAGTTGGCATTTTCGGTACAGTAGATGAGATCACACATCATGGCTAGCTCGCAGCCTCCACCGAGGGCATGACCAGAGACAGCAGCGATGATGGGCTTCTTCACCTGGGTGGTGAGATCGGACCAAGACTCGATGAAGGAGGTGGTGTAAGCTTCAGCGAAGGTGAGAGGGGCCATCTCCTTGATATCGGCACCAGCGGCGAAGGCCTTCTGCGACCCGGTCAAGACAATGACTGAGGTATCATCAGCTGCGTTGAAATCGAGCAAGGCCTGGTTAAGCTCCTTGATAAGAGGTGTGCAGAGAGCATTAAGAGCCTTGGGTCGGTTCAATGTCACTGGTATAATCATTAGCTGCTGTATCATGAGAATTGAAAGATACCCATACCTTGACCGACACCAGGCTTGGGCTGTGAGACCTGGATATACTCATAGGTCTTGGAGCTGTAAGCTCGAGCAACTCGAGGAAGAGTAGACCGTTGGAATGGCACTCGAGCAGCCACAGGTCTCATATAGCGGAAAGCGTTCATTGTGAATTATGATGGAGAATTATGGTACGAAAAAGGACAATGAGATTACACCGTTATCTTGGTCCTGAAACAATTATGTTTGTATAGAGCTAAAGATTGAGCAAGTCAATAAGAGCTTGGGATGCTTTAAGCTTCCCCAGTGACGCAACTGGACCAAAAGAGCCGAGGATAACACCCAATGGGCCGGCCATATCCATGACAAAGCCGATGAAACAGCGATACAGAATCTGTTAGTGACCGTCACGTGCTTGTTTCGATACCATGACTTTCATGATGGGGTATCATATACAGATAGTTGTTTCTGTTTCATGACTAGACTTTATAATAACTTCCTTGTTCTTGTACTTGGCTATTCACTCGTAGGAACGATAAATAAAAATGTGGTACGTCAGCCCTGCCAACAGTGAGTTATTCGGATAGATAGCGGTCCACATGGAATGATGAACGCAGTAACAGGTACCATCCAAAGTCAATTGCCCTTATCTGATATGTTGTCAGCGCCTCCCTTTCTTCCTTTGTGTTGTGGTACCTGGAGTCATAGTCTAGATACCTAGCTTAGTAAGTATCACGGCGATTAATTTAGAGTACAGAGAATGTCGAGCCGTTGCCCATGGGCATGAACTGGACAAGGGGGAAGCTGCGCCTCATTGACATGTGGAGTCCAAGGGGCTCACTCCAACGACCAGGGCCATCTCTTCCCCCAGACCCAGGCAATCTGGCTCTAATCACCAATAGGATTGTAGATTAACAAGGGAGGCCACCAAACAACCTGCCTGTCAACGGTCCAGTAGGTTCTCCTTTGTCCGGCAAAGGGCCGGATGTTTAGCAGCTAAGAAATATTACCTTGCCTTACGTTACGTGGCTGTATCTCTATCTCCAACAAAAGTTCAGAGCCCCATTTAGAGCCTATCTCTATAATCGTCCTTCTTTTTCTCTCCGCATCAATCAGACCTTGCGAAACTATCCTCGTCAGTTTCCACGATCAGACTCGACTCCTGGCTCGGTACCTGCGACCAAATCCCTTCAGATTAATCGACCTACTTTGATCGACTGCCGCGAATCGATACCCTCTATTCAAGATGAATGCGCCAGAACCTGAACAGACACCTTTCGAGGCTGTCAGTGTCCATACCTCAAAGATCCAGCGAGTACGTCTTTGAACGCCAACTATCCTATCTCGCGACTCTTCTAACGATGGCGATAGAAATACCAAGCTTTGCTGGATCAGTCTACCCCTTTCGTCCTCTATAGATGGATCGGTACCGTCGTTTGTCTCATGCTCTTCTTCCTGCGAATCCTACTTGCGCAGGGCTGGTACATCGGTATGCTTTGTCCTTAGCCGCAACTTCACAAATAAAATACTAATTAATGTCTAGTTGCCTATGCGCTCGGTATCTACCTTCTGAATCTGTTCCTCGCTTTCCTGCAACCCAAGTTCGATCCCTCCAACGAAGAGGCCGACAATGACATGGAGGATGGCTCCGTGGGCACCCTCCCTACCAAGTCTGATGAGGAGTTCAAGCCCTTCATCCGCCGACTTCCCGAGTTCAAGTTCTGGTACTGGGCCACCCGAGCCATCGTCATCGGCTTTACTTGCAGTTGGTTTGAGGTCTTTAACGTGCCTGTTTTCTGGCCCGTCCTTGTCATGTACTGGTTCATTCTTTTCTTCTTGACTAGTAAGTTCAGCCTGTATAAGTGATTAATCACCGCAAGACTAACAGTCGATAGTGCGCAAGCAAATTCAGCACATGATCAAGTACCGCTACGTCCCTTTCACCGTCGGCAAGAAGAACTACGCCAAGAACAGTTCGTAGACGAACGAAGCTTTCAGGACTACTTTCTTCTTCAGCACGACAGGTGAATCGACTCGCGAGACACCTGCGTGTCCTGTATTACCACGAAGGCCAGCTTTATAAAGCTGCACCATAATACAATGTGTGTTCCAGGGCGTGTACTACAATCATGAGGCGGAATTGACGGGCTACAATGCAATGCAAAAGGGGTTCGGCGATAACGGATATGGGTTGTTTGGAACGAACGCACCCTAGCTATATATATTTGAATGCGCTTGGGGCCATGAAAAACAGGGCAGATGAATCATCTAATGGAAATGACAATTTATACGATTCAAGATACCTTCTCATCTATTCTACATGTTATTTGAGCTGTTCGGGCAGTTCCAACTTGTTAGGTTAAGTTGCAACCGAAACCTGACCATCGCCATTATACGAAATAAATTGGCCGCGAATTCTAAATTTTGTGGGAATTGGATCGCATTACATCAAGATCAGTTCTAGTTCGATAATCCTGTTATGTGTTTTAGCAGTTGCGATTATATATAGGTCGAGGCATATAGCGTGGAGCTTGGACGGGCCAGTAGCCTCGCGCCGCAGTTCTCAGATTTCCGACCTCGAACCTCAGCCGCGCTCGCGCTTAAGCTTCTCCATTCAACTTAGCAACCCAAAACTAACAACGAACCGCGCTCTCATTCCTTTTGAACGCATCGCGACGATACAAATTTACCAAACCGTTCTCCGGCGTTCGTCGCCAATTCTATAATTATGTCGTCCTCAACTTCTCGCCCCGGTGAGCGCATGGTTCATCAAGACTTCATCGCTCGAATTCGATACTCCAATGCGCTTCCTCCACCACCGCACCCCCCGAAGCTGCTTGACATCCCTAATACTGGCCTTGCAAGTGGACAGTACACGACGCCGGGTTTCGCCTCGCGACTTGCGAGGGAGCAACCACTAAACATTGAGGCAGATGCCGAGCTTGGAATGCCCCTTGACCTAGTGGGCATGCCAGGCGTTTTTGATGGCGATGAACGATGTGAGTTACGTCCTGTTCGTGTTGAAATCTCGTGTATCTGACTTCATTTTAGCTATTCAAGCTCCTGCTCACCCTCCTGCTCTTCATCCTCACGATCGACCGCTCCTAAGACCCATCGCCGCTCTCGGAAAACTCAAAGCCGCTGAAGCCAATGTTTCTTTCCTTCGCCGAACAGAATACATCTCTTCAGGCAGCTCGAAGCGCCAGGATGGAGCCGTTCCTCGCGCTATGCTTACAAAGGCCAACAAGAACAAACGTGTTCCAGAACCTGCTGCCGATTCTCCTCACGCCATCAAGCGCAAGATCGACAAGGGCTTCGAGATTGCAGAACAAGAATTCAATGACCCCAAACGCGCCAAACACCCCAGCAAGAGGCATCTCAAGGTGGTCGATGTCTCGCCTCTTATTCCCGATCTCGACGCTTTCCCTGATACCGGCGCATATGTCACAATAAAATTCCACCAAGCCCCTGTGGTCAGCACAAAGCAATACGACAGACGTCTTCTGAGCGGCTTGTTCAAACCCATCGATCGGTCACCAGAAGAGGAAGAAGCGTACGAGGCTGCTATAGCAGCTCACGAGCAAGATCCTGACAACGTACCTAAGCCTCAAAACTCGATGAATTACGAATACTATCTTGCAGCTTCAGCTGCTGCCGGTGAACGTTTCCGTCGCAAATTCGATGTCGAGGATGCCGACCACAACGAAGACGAGCTCTATACCCACCAGTCAGACGCTGGAGGTTGCTTCCAGTTTCGTAGACTTCGAGGCTACGAGACGGCTCAAGAGGTCGAGTTCGAAGCAGCAACCAAGTATGATGAAGAGATCATCTTGTCATACAATGAGGACACATTCTACCCTAATCAGAAGGCTGTGTACTATTACCCTGTTCAGCAGAAGTCTGTTGTCCGCCCTCAACGAACCAAGAACATAGCACGAAACATTGGTATCGCCGACGAGGAACAGGTCATTGATCAACTTGATATTACAGTTGAAGACCCCACTGAAGAGGTTCGTGACATGATAAAGTCGCACCACGACCACCCTCTTGGAGGAGCACAGGAAGAGGAGGAGCACCATGAGGAGCATCATGAGGGCCAGGACGCTGAAGGTGAAGAGGACGTCGACCACCGGGGCAGCAGCCCAGCGGCCCGTCGCTCAAGGTCGGTTTCTGAAGAACGTGATGCTGAAGGTGAGGACGATGATTAGGTTTTCATCGTCCACTGAACGATTCCAGGGATTGTGGTGCAAGTTCATTAATCATAGATTTCAGGCGTAGTAAAAATTGACATTTTAAACACTCTACATGTACACTCTATCTGGAGACTTGCTTAATATAATGCTGATATCTTGATGTCTTGGTGCAACCAACCATAACGCCATACCTTGAGAGATAGCTATCCTGACCTCTATGCTTTCCAAAATCCATATGCGTGTGCGTCGTTCAATCAGTTCAGTTCGTTCACCCTTCCGTCTTCCCTTTCGGTAGCTTGGTGTTCGCGCTGCTACTATCATAGCCGATGATATCTCTCTTGTCGTCTATCACTCGAGCATATCTATATCATGTTAGCGCCTGTTCAGAAACATCATAGAATAACATATAGGGAACCTACTCTAGCATCAAGCGGAAGAACCATGCTTCCATGTCGACCTGGCGAACAGCCTGGTTCGCCCACTCACGACTGGCAGCAGCAATGCGCTCACCCTCTTGACGACCAGCTTCTTCACTCTCGAAGAAACGTACGGCCTCGAGCCAGTCGTCTCCTTGTATACTGAGCGGGACGTAATGCGCCCATGGCTTAAGCCACTCAGCGTGCCATTCCCGGAAGACGGCGAGCTTGAAGGTCAGGCTGCGACTGCGAAGGAAGGCAGTGAACCGACCCGAGAATGCATTGCCGTCCATGTCAAGAAGGTATTTGTAGGACCAGGCATCCTGCTGATCGACAGCCTCAGTGACGTTGAAAAAGGCCCGTTGCGCCTCACAGTCACCCTTATCGCATTGGCCAATATGGGAGAAGTGGACGTCAACCATGTCGCTGTAGTCGCCTCGTGGAACCTCACTAACTCCCCAGGATGGTTCCTTTTGGTTTGTAAGGATTTGGGCTTGATCCCGCGCATTAAGCTTCTGAACAAGACGCTGGCGATGTTGATGTCTCCAGCGACCATTGCGGCTGTAACCTCCTGTTGTAGAACCACGCCAGTACAGCTTGCTCTCCTTTTTGGTCCACTCCATGTCCATCTCCTCGTCGTATTCTACCTTAGCGGCCCAATCCCAAGGTGAAGGGTACACAAGATCGCTGTAAGATGAAATCTTGGACTGTGAGAAGATGGGAAAGAGATCTTGTACAATTCTGTATGTGTTTGGGCCACCGAAGAAACCAAAATTGGACTTGAGGCTAGGCGATAAACAGATATCAGACATGGCAGTTGTATTATAGACGAATCCGAGATCACTCATGCCGTATCTGCTTCGATGATCAACTGTTTCTTCCTCTTCAAGACATCGAGCTGGTGTATCGGGTGGACAGGACAGGCGAGAATGAGCCCAGGTTGACTGGTGGGCAAAGGAGTTGAACCGTGTTAGAGTTGTTTCCTCAAACGACTTTCCATCATGAAGCTCCTTGTTGGTCTGAGTAAAATCGTTGGCAAGTTGTGACTTCGAAAAAGCTGCAGGCATGTTTTTCTCCTTGGCTATCTTGACCAATCTTGTCAAGTCTTCATGAGAAAGAATAACACGAGACTCGTCATGGAAGTTGAAGGCAAGATCCATGTCCGGCAAATACTTGAGGAACTTGCTCATCATTCCCTTTGTGGCATTTTGCTGCCACTCGACGCCATTCTCGATATACGTGATCTTGTGGTCTCGGATAGACACTCCAATCAACCCGTTGTCAAAGCCCAATGCCTCTCTGGCTCGAGACCGGATAGTTTTAGGTTTCAGTCCCCAGAAAGGCGTTATGAGATCATAGGTTGTGTCGAACTCATCAATAAGTTTGACATTGTTGTCCTTTGCAAACTGAAACCACTTGTCGAAATGAGGAGGCGGTGGCATTCCATATCGTCGTCGATACTCTTTAACCGCTTCATCAAGCGTCTTTGATTGTCGAGCCTTGAGTTGTTCGAACTCCTGTTGAGCATTGCTGGTGAGATACTTGATGGGATGAACTTCGGGGTTAGGAGGTTGTTTCGGCTGTGAGCTTCCCTCAACGAGAGGTTCATCTTGTGATGTTGGCACTGTTGATGATGATGGTTCTGAGGATGCCGGCGTTTGTATTTGATACTCTCTTGTCTTTTCTTGCGGTATTCTCAACAGACTATAAGCGCAGAAACAGAATAATACCAGAGCTGCAATGGATAAGAGTTGACGCCGTTGAGAGCCGCGAAATGATAGGAGAGAAATCATGTTTGTATATGGCCTCTATGCCAAATACACATTTCAAGTCGACAGTAAATCGAGTCTGATAACCTTCAGTGCTAATAGTCTCAATAGAAATCAATAAGAACGTTCAGTAGTCGTAAAGTCATAGCCGGACTTGATGTCTCGGAACGAAGCTGAGCATTGATATGAGACGCTCAAGGTAGTGCAGTCTTGGCTTAAGCGTTCTCATTGGCTGATGTTCTGAAAAGAAAACAACGGTGCTGCAGGTACTTTGTTGCCACAACGACTTGAGCCTCATAGTACTAAGAGAAGCTCAGACAACCTTCAAGATAGGATATCGGATTTATTGTAGAATACCATCTTAGTACATATTTTGCTATACTAATGTTTTAAGCTCACATCGTTTTGAGACCGGACAAGGTACAAAGCAATGCTATCAACCGAAAGATTTGTACCACTCGAGCATTGTGTAACCTCGACTCGGGTTATCACACAAATTCATCACAAGTCTTGACTATCACATCACAACGGAAGGAACTATAGGTTTGAGCATCTCGTAAAGGTTCAATTCGAATGCTCGCGTGTGCGATAAGCAACTTGGCTATATAATCGCATCGGTCCTAGTCATCATCCGCCTTTAACGCCGAGATTGCCGATTTCTTTTTAAATCACTTTTTGATTGGTATCCCGTCCCTTTTTAGTAGAAGAAACCAATGATCTTGCCAGCGACGTGCTTGCGGCGGGCCTCCTCGTGGTCCATGATACCGGCAGAGGTGGTGAGGATGACGTAGCCGAACTGACGGGCAGGGAGCAGCTTGACAACCCACTTCTCGAGCTCGGAGAGACGGACGTTGTAGCGGGGAGAGATGACACCGGTCTTGTTGAGACGGCCGTTGAGCTGGACAACGATCTTGCCGGATCGGTGGTCATCGACCTCCTCGAACTCGCCAATGTATCCTTGAGAAAGAGTTAGAAAGAAATGTTTCGTAAGATTAAACGTTAGACATCATGAGAAGGAATCCGAAAAACGTGTAAGGTCTCCGAGTTGAATCTATCGGCAATTTATAGGGGCGGAGTCGTGGTGCAGTATCGACGATCGCCCTAGTTATCATGCCGAATGTTGGAGATAGATGGGAGAGGATTCGACGACGTATGGTGATATGGTCATGGTGAAGTTGGACCGTCGGCCATGTGTCATGTCGAATAGTGGAGACCAAACGAACGGTAACGAACATGTGGATATTGATGAGAAAAAGGTTCGTAGTACATACCGTGGCGCTGCATAACCTGGAGGAACTTGATGATGACCTTGGAAGAAGGTCGGATCAGGACCTGGCGCTTGCCAGCCTTCTCGGCGTTGTTGATGGCGTTGAGCGCATCGTGGAGGACGGA